>NC_072863.1:9742500-10992500 GCF_028858705.1 Grus americana | reverse complement strand
CAGCCAGAGCACAGTGCCTGTTTGCTCTGTCGCGTTACATTACAACCCAGGAAAGCTCGGCTCTCTTCTGCCCCGCAGTGCTGGCTGATGGGTTTGAACCTCGGAAGGGACCAGGTGTCCCGTTGCCTGATTTTTAGGGGAGAAAATTCCATTTTCTGGGAGCCTCCAGGACAGCTCTCAGCCACCAGCAGCTGGTTTGGCACTTGCAAGGGCTCTGCAAGGTGCCTCAGTCCATCAAAGGAGCTCGTCCCACAGTGAGCCGTTCCCACAGCCACCAGAGCAGACTTCTGCGTGATAACTGAAGTGGGGACTGGCACTGGTCCGGTGGCCCTGCAGCCCCCAGCCAGCCCAGGATGTGGCCTCCAGCTGCGTGGGCAGGACTGTTTCTGGCACAGCATGGCGGAAGGAGGGGGCAGGGGAGCCAGCGTGGGCACCTGGAGCAACTGCTCAGCCTCCTGGGGCTCAGCGGTGTTTCCTGCAGAGATCAAACCGCCAGGGCTTGGCCCCTGGCCCTGTGGTGGAGGGGCTGTGGTGGGAAGAACAGCCCAGCATAGCCACCATCTCTCAGACACAGGGACACATGGGCACCTGCAAGCACCCAAAAGGGTAACAGTGAGATGAATTTACCCAGGATGGAGACATCAGGCACAAATCCTGGAAAACCCACAATTTTCTCATGGGACAAGCAAAAACGGTTGGCGGGGGTGTGTGTGTGTGTGTGTGTGTTCTATCCTGTGTTACAATGCCAGGGACTGCAAACAGTGGCCATGGGGTGACTAACAGGAGTGGATGGAGGAATCAGGGTTAAACAGCATGTCTGGAGTGAGAGGAGAGGATGGCACGGATGCGGGAGGGACAGCTGCTTGGCCAGCAGTCCTTTGGAGGAAGATGTGGGGCTGTGGCAGCCCAGGCATCACTGACACAGCATGTGTGAACGGGGTGGTGGGAGCCCAACATTTCAGGCAGGCTGCATTGCAGCTCTGCCGGGAGGAGCTGGGCACACAGAGGAAGGCTGACGGGGATGTGCAGGGACCCCTGGGAGGTGCTGTGTTTCACCAGTGCATCCCTGGGCCCTGGCACAGCTGCCCATCACCACAGTGCCCAGTGGTGTCTGTCCCTTGTAGGAGTGGAGTGTGTCCTCTTCAACGAGGAGTACATGACCTGCATGTGGGGGAGTAGAGAGATGCTCACGACCAACTACTCCCTCTACTACTGGTAGGTGCCCCTGCCCCACAGCCAGCCCCACAGCAGGGTGTCCATCCATGGATCTCTGCATGAGGGGCTACTGCCAACATTGCTGGTCCCAGCACCAGCCTGCTCCTCTTCCCCGAGCCCATGGTGGAGGGATGCTCTATCTCTTGGGCAAGCAGGATGGGATGTTACAGGGAGAGGGGTCCTGGGGAGGGCTGCGGCATGCTGCGTTACCAGGGCATGGAGCCCTGGTAACCTGCTGCGGCACAGGTATGAGAACAAGCCCCCCGTGGTGGAGTGCAAGCACTACCTGCAGGACCGGGGCATCAGCATCGGCTGCCGCTTCCACCAGAGCGAGATCATCCAGTTCCAGGCTTTCCATGTTCTCATCAATGCCAGCCTTGGTGGCAGGACCCTGGAGATCCGCAGTGAGCATATGGAGCTGCAGGACCTGGGTATGGAATAGTGGGGGGCACCCACTGTCCTCTGTGGGGTTGCTGCAAGGCAGGAGTGGGGCTGTGGGTCCCCAGGGCTGTCCCATCATGTCCCAGCTGGTGGCAGGGCCACCAGGGCATGAGGACGGCACTCACCAGGCATCACCCGTGCCTTGCAGTGAAACCAGACGCGCCTGTCAACCTGACCATCCGCAACATGAGCAACAACCAGCTGCAGCTGACCTGGACCTCCCCGTACCCCAAAGCCCATTGCCTGGAGCATGCTGTCAAGTACAAGAGCAACAAGGACACCAGCTGGACGGTGAGAGCCCCCCAGATGCAGCACCCCTGCAGCTGTGCCTGGGGACAAGCCATGCACCAGCCTCCATGGCAGTGCTGGGCCTCATTGCATGGCCCATGTCTCTCAGCAGGTGCACCCGGTGAAAGGAGACGTCTTCTCCTTCCCCAGCGTAGATTATGAGAAGTACTACACCTTCTATGTGCGCAGCAAGATCAACATCTACTGTGGCAGCACCCAGCTCTGGAGTGAGTGGAGTGTCCCCGTGGTCTGGGGCAGCAATGCTACAAGCAAGGGTAGGTCACGGGGGCTGCGGTGGGACAGAATAGGTGGGACATGGTGGTGCTCAGCAGGTGAGGGATGGCCAAGGAAGTAGAAAACTTGCCCGAGGCAGCAGCTGTAGGGGGGAAACCTGTCTGGGCACCTGGGGTGTAGGCAGCGGCCGCGACCCCTGTGTCCTTTGCACTTCTGGAAGCCAAACACCCCCTGCCAGTGGGACCTGCTGACTTTTGCCAGAGGTTTCTTAGCCCTGGATGGCTGCTCTGGCACAGCCAGTCCAGGACAGGGTCATCAGCCAGTTGTGGTGACAGTGTGGCAGGACTTGGGGATGGGCCCCTTCTCTATCCTCTGCTCCCGGCTTGATGATGCTGAGCTCCCATGGCCACCCATGAAAAGCCAATGGCATGCCCACCCCACTGCCCGTGGCAGTGCACCAGTCGGGGGTCCGTGTCACCCTGGCTCTTTCCAGGCACAGTGGAGGAGCAGCCGCACTGGTTCTGGATCCACACAGTCTTGATCCCCGTTGCCTCCTGCCTGCTCTTACTGGTCCTCGTCATCCTGCTAGTGCGCATGGAAAGGTGAATGTGGGGGGCTGGTGGGGGGCAGCAGCATTGGGGCCTTTCCTCTCTGACACATCTTCCCCACACAGGGTGTGGGTCATCCTCATGCCCCGAATCCCCAACCCCAGCAAAAACTTTGATGAGCTCTTCATCACCCACAAGGGCAACTTCCAGGTAAGGTGGCTGCGAGCAGCCCTGCCCCAGGGTCACCTCCACCCCATGGGGTTGGGGCTGAGCTGGGTGGTGTCTCCTCTCACCCTGTTCTGCTCCCCGGAGGAATGGGCTGGCGTCCCCAAAGATGTCATGGAGAGCTTCAAGCCCAACTACAGCGAGAACATCTGCTACGTGAGTGAGCTGCCCCCCAAGGAGAGCTACGAGCCCCTCAGGGAGGGCAGCAACCACCCACCGTCACTGATACCCAGGGCCCCAGCTGCCCCCCGCAAGCCCAGCCCCTACAAGAACAGCTTCATGGGAGTGTGATGCACTGCTGCACCCCTGTGCCCTGCATGCTCCGCACGCTCCGCACCCCCGCTGCCTGAAACCTTGCCGCCCCATGGGCCTCGCTCCCCACTCCCACCCCGTCTCTGCCAAATGTCTGAGACCCCCAGCCCTGCTCCCTGCCACAGCAACATAGCGGCTGTACTGCACTGCAGGGTGCTATGTGAGTGCAGTGTGCTGGGTGCACTGGATGGTGCACCGGGTGCAGTGCTCAGTGCGCTGGGTGCACCATGTGGTGCAATGGGTGCACTGGGCAGTGCACAGGGTGCAGTGCGTAGCAGTCTGGGTGCACTGTTTGTTGCACTGGGTGCTCTATGTGATGCATTGGGTGCACTGGGTGCTGCTCTGGGTGCATTGCAGCACACTGGGTGCAATGCACTGTGTGCTCAGCAACTGCCCTGTCCTTGGGGGCATCCAGGAGGGCAGGGTGACATCCCACCATGAGCCCTGCCATGCGCAGGATCCCTCACGGAGTTGCCATGGTGGAACAGAGCTGTGGGAGGACTGCTGGGCTCTCAAACTGCTATCCCATGAGTCCCTGCACTGGGCGCATTGGAGCTGGTGGGGGCTTGCCAAGACCCCTTCCTGTTCTGAGGTGCCCACAAGCATACCCAGGGACGTGTCCAGGTGAGGGGGCAGCCCAGGGGCCCGACACTAGCTGATGCCAAGCCCAGCTGTAGCCAAGCAGGGAGGAGCCACTGGCTGACCGACTGGGAGCCCAGGGCTGAGGAGCACCAAGGGCCAGAGGGACCAAGCCACCGTGCCACCCCTGGCCCCGAGGGCTGCTGCCCTGGGGACACCAGGTGAGCCTGGCTGTCCCCCTGGGGCCTCACTGCTCCTTTGCTTGTGCCCTGGGTTTACTACTGCAATAAAGCTCTGCTACTGTGTGTGCAGGGTGGAGTTTGGAGTGCCTGGGAGGTGTCCAGGCAACTGGAGCCCCCGATCCCTGGGGGTCCTGGCAGCGCACAGGACAGTGGGGCACAGTGGGCAGGAGTGACCGCAGGGCCATCCCACAGGGACTGAGGAAGAGCACTCATGCTGGTCCTTCATGTTCCTCCTGGAGCACCCCAGCCTGGTGCTGACAGGTGGGTGAGCAGATGGGGATGGGGAGCAGCTAGGTGGGTGGGCACAAGCATGGGGGCCCAGCACTGGGGCCAGGAGCTGCAGTGGAGCCCCCAGCCCCATTTCTGGTAGCAGAGGCCCTGCAACTGCAGGGTGAGCACCTGCACAGGAGACAGACCAGCGCCCCAAAGATGCCAGAGGAGGGGTAGATGTCTGACATGGAAACACTGTCCTCCACAGTGCGATGCCAAGGAGCAGTAAGGGGCTGCTGGTGGGGTGGCCTCCAGGGCAGCTGGTGTGGCCTTGCCCACCTTCACCAAAGCCACCTATGCCCTGGGGATGGGAACACTCAGCCACAGGCCAGCCCTGCCCAGGCGACCTTCCTACCCCTGTGGCCTCCAGCACCTTGTGGATACTCCAGCACCTCATGGGCATGCAGCTCATGGCAGGAGCTGTCCTATCCCCATGTCTGCTGTCTCCATGCTCACCACCCTCATGCCCCACTGCCCCAGCCCTATGTCTGCTGTCCCCACGTCATCACCCTTATGGCCCACTTCCCTGTCCCCGAGGCTGCTGTCCCCACACCCCATCACCCTCATGCTCTGTCCTCCACTACCCTCAAGCTCTGTCCTTGTGCCCCACTGCCCCTGTGCCCACATCCTTGTGCTCAGTTGTCCCCCATGCCCCTCCTTCCCCTCACCACAGCCCCTAGTGCCATGCCTCTCCTCGCAGGGGAAGGTGTCAGGGCAAGGCCCAGGCACAGCGGGGATGGAGAGGACCTGGCACAAGGCAGCTTCACCGTCTAGAGGATGGCAGGGGCCAGACCAGCGGGACAGGCAGTGTTTAGGTTCAATAAAGGCTGGGGCGGTCCCCACCATGCACTGCCCGGGGCTGTGGCCATCACTGGGGCCGGGGAGGGCCTGGCCGGGGTGGGCGGGCGGCGGCCCAGGCGGGGAACGAGGGCAAGGGGACACGGGGACACACCTCCCCCGCGGCCCCGCAGCGCCCCCCAGCGACAGGCACATCCTGCCCCGCCCCCTGGCCGGGGTGGGCGGGGCCTCGGCGCTTGACGGACGGGTAACTTTCCACACCTGCCCACCCGGTGCGCCGGGCTATCGCCCCCTCGCGGCCCATTAGGGGCGAGGCGCTGGCGGGTCCTCCCCCTCGCGGCGGTGGTTGGCGGAGGTGGAGCGACGGGCACGCCCCCAGCGGCTCGGGCTGCCGCTGAGCCCGGCTCAGTGTTGCCGGTGTCGGCTGCTGGTATTGTGCACGGCACGGGCTCAGCATGATCGTATGTCCCCAGAGCGTGGAGCACCCCCGAGGAAGCCGGTACCAGCGGCTGCCGGGGCAGGTAGGACCCGCCCCACAGTCCCCGGAGCCCGTACCGGAGCACGGGGCTCGGCGCTGCTCGCCGCCACCGGCCCTGCTGCGGCACCAGCAGGCGAGGGCATTCCCGTCGCCCGCCGGCGGTGTGCGGGGCCGCGCTCTCCCGATGCGGTGGTCAGTGGCCCGGTACCGGTGCGGCCGTGCCGTCGTCGTCCCCTTTTGTGCGGGATGCGCCGTGCCTCCATCACTGCCAATCAAACTTGTTTTTCTCTCTCCGCCTGCACTGCCTGCGCCGCGCACCGGGGGCGCTGCCGCCGCTGCCGCCCGCACAATGGGGCGCGGGTTACCGGCCGCCGGCACTGGGCCCGGCACCTTCGTGGGGACCCCTGCCGCGGGCACTAGCACTTCCCCCGTCCCCTCGATAACCGGGGTGGGGGGCCGGGCGAGAGGCGTTCGTCGCGCCCGCGTCCCTAGCGAGCATCACCCGCGGAGCCACCGGTACTGGCAGAGCCGCGGTCTCTCCTCGCGGAGGGATGGAGCCCCGGGGGGTGGCGGGGTTCACACCGTGAAGTCTTGCCCAGCCGGGCGGGGGGCGAGGCGGGGGTCCCCGGCTCCTCTCCCGCGGTTCCTGGCGCTGCCCGGGCTTGCTCCCGCTCGCAGGACCGGCTGGGCTGCTCCATCCTCCAGCCTGCTTTACATGCAAACTGCTGCCCAGCGATTGGCTGGCCGGGCAGCGCCGGGGCATCGTTCCCCCAGCAGCATCTGCCCGGGCAGGGAGGGGATGAGGCTGGTGGTGGGTACGGGGTCCCTATTGGGGTTCAGGGGGCTTGGACACACGAAAGACTCCCCGGGTAGGGAGGTGATGCTTCCACTGCCCAGGGCTGTGAGTGGGCATAGGGGAGGAGGGTTATGGCCCGGGAGGGGGAGGAAGGTGGCACTGGGGGCAATGTGAGAGGCTGGGGAGGCAAGGCGGGGGGGGGGAATGTGGCTGGTGGTGCCGGCAGGAGAGACCCTGGGTTGAGCTGGTGCCATGGGGAGCAGGCAGGAGAGCCTGGCTGGGGGACAAGGGTCAAGGTGGGGGGGCTGCCCTGCACCTTCCTTCATCCTCCCCTTCCAACCCATGTCTGCCTGGTGCCTCAGTCCATTGTCACCTGAACTTGCAGAGTGAGGACAGCTGGCAGCCCCAGAGGCTGAGCCATGGCCTGGTTGCATGGCTCCTTGCTGGCGACCACCTTTCCCTGGGGGGAGTGGAAGGGCCCCTGGCTCCTCCACATCTGCCTACCAGAAGGAGACCAGTGGCAGTAGCCCATGGTGTCCTCAAGGCAGCTCATTTCCCCAAGCAGAGGGACTTTGTGGGGGACTTTTGCAGGTCACTTCTGGTTTGCACCTTGTCTAGTGGGACAGAGAAGCCAGTGCTCGTTATGCCTCCCCATTTTAATTTGGGGTTTGGGTTCTTTTTTGGACCCCTTTAGCCAAAAGTGAAGAAGCTCCAAATGGCATCAAGTAAATCTCTTGACACCTGAGCGATGGTGTGTTCATCAGAAGCGCAGGATGGTAGAAAATAGCCAGAGCTGCTTCCTGTGCTGCCTGTGCGGGTGCAACTGCACAGGCTCAGCTCCACTCTGCCTCCTCCTCACCCTGGGGTGCTCTGCTTTGCGCCGCATGGCTTTGCTGTCCCTGCCAGCGCTGCCTTGATCCTCCGGGTTGCCTCGTGGCAGCACGCTGAGCTGCTGCAGAAATTAAGGCCTGATGTAGCTCTCTGATTGGCAAGATAGCTGCTGGCAAAGTGAGGTGCACAGGGCATTGGGGTTCTTCTGCAAGAGAAGGGGTGTGCGTGTGTCCTAGCCAGCAGTGACAACCCAGGGTCATGGTGGAGCAGGGGCTGGTTTGTAGATGTGCTCCTGTTTTGCTGCCATGCTACCATGGTTGCCGTGCCCTGGTCATCAGCCTTTGGGTGACTGCGTGGGAGAGTTGAGTGGGAGGAAGATGAATGGCAGTGTCAGTGGGGCCAGTTGTTCCCAGGGGAGATTTCAATTTGAGCCTGGGATGGGAGGCGCGCCCTTTGCATCTGAAGGTGCTGCCTGGGCTTCCAAGTGGGAGCTGTGACTTTCTGTGTGACAAGGGTTAGCGCCTGCCAGTGCCCATGCCTTGGTGTGGGTGGGTTGCGGGTGCAGACCCTGCTGTCAGGTGGGAGGTGTGGCAACGGGGCTGTTGGGGTGCAGCAGCTGGCTGGGTGCCTTTTGCACATCCCTGCCCTCTTGGGAGGGACAGGAACAGTGTGGCTTGGGGCTGTGCTCAGCTGGGGTACCGGTGCAGGGCTGGGGTGGGCGCTGCTGGGGATGTATGGACCCCCCTTACCGAGTTGCTTGTGTTTTCACTGGTGGGTGCTCCCAGTGCCAGCTGTGCCATGTACCCATGTGCTGCAGGACCTGCTCCCATGCTGTCTCTTTGGGCAGTGTGTTGGGAGACCTCTGGGCCCCTCTGCATGCTCCTGACTGTGTGATGCGTGCCAGGACATTGCTTGCCCCTTGGCTTGCTGGGGCAGGAGCCTGGGAGCAGTTCAGCTGGCTCCACAGCTCTACCCCCATCGCAGTGCTGGCCAGGAGGGCTTGGTGCTGGCCATGCAGGAGCCTGGCAGTAAGGCTGATGGAGTGCTCTATTCTGGAAGGTCTTTGATCTGTCACGTTTCTCCTGCTCTGGCCTCGCATTTGCCTCTAAGGCTGCAAGGAAACATCACTCCTAGTTTGCCCTTTGATTCTGCTCACGAGGCAATGCCGTCTCACGGGCAGAGACCAACCTGTGTTTCTTGCAGCCTGTCCTCCCACTAGCAGTGACCCTGCCAAGCAGTGCTCTGCCCAGCTCCCCCACCTGAGCCTGAGCCCTCTGTGGTGGCTTCTGACCTGATGGTGTCCCTCTGGGAGCACCAAGTCAGGAGAGGGGATCCCAGCCCCTTGCAGAACCCAGGCTTGGCTGGGGTGGGCTGCTGCAGAAGGGGCTGCTTTGGGGAGAGCTAAGCAGAGCATGTTCCCCGCAGGTAGTGAAGATGTCCGGCAGTGACCCTGAGCGCCCCCAGTTCTTCTTCGTGAAGGTGCTGGCGAGCCGGGGGTGGCTGGAGGCAGTGACCCAGCAGATGGGCTACCACCCGCAGTACCTCGACAGCTTCCTCAAGACGCAGCACTACCTGATGCACATGGACGGCCCGCTGCCCTTTGACTGCCGGCACTACATCGCCATCATGGTGAGCCCCACAGCAAGCTGCTGGAGGGGATGGGGGGCTTGCTCAGCCCCATGACGCTCCCTGCTCTCCCTCTACCAGACAGTCTCTGCCACAGGCTTCTCTGCAGAGGCCAAAATCACAACATCCTGGAGGTGGGCATGGGGTCCCAGGATGCCTGTCCTGCCAGTGTGGTGTGGGGATGCTGACGTGCTGCTCTTGCAGGCAGCCGCCCGGCACCAGTGCCGGTACCTGGTGAACCTGCACGTGTTGCAGTTCCTGCGAGCAGGGGGCGATCCCCAGTGGCTGCGTGGCCTCGACTTCATCCCACCCAAACTCCGCAATCTCAATGAGATCAACAAGATCCTGGCACACCGTCCATGGCTCATCACCAAGGAGCACATTGAGGTATTGGCAGGGGGCTATCAGCCAGGGACCAGGGTGGTAGCAAGGGCAGCAGCATCCCCAGGGGGTGCCAGCACCCTGCCCACATCACATCACTGGTCTGTCCATGTCCTGCAGAAGCTGCTGAAAATTAGTGAGTGGAGCTGGTCACTGGCAGAGCTGGTGCACGCCGTTGTCCTCCTGGCACACTGCCACGCGCTCGCTAGCTTTGTCTTCGGCTGCGGCTGCGAGCAGGACGAGGGGTCAGGGGGCCGAGGCTCACTGAAGCTCTTGTCGCCCGGGAACCAGTGCTTCTGTGAAGCCACCACCAGCAGTGGCTGCAGCCAGGAGCTGCTGTGCATCAACCGCAAGCGGGTGAGCCCCTGAGGGTGGGTCCATGGGGGGACAGGGCGGGGTGCAGCTGGGACCACTGCCCTCACCCCGAGCCTGTGTCTATGCAGTCCCTGGACTCCTGCATGGAGCTGGATTCCCTCCGGGAATGCATGCAGCGGATCCATGTGGAGACTGAGGGCAGGGAGGAGACGAGGCTGCTGCAGCAGGACCGAGAGGAAGGTGAGGGGCAGGGAGCAGAGGTGGGTGTGCAGGATGGGAGTTCATATGGCATACCTGGGTGCTGCTCCCCCATGTCTATACTTAAATTTTTCTGTGATGTACGGTTTGAAGAGGGACTCCTGGGATGCTTGCCGAGGGGGAAGAAGGCAGTGGTGCTTCCCAAGGCCTGGCTTTTGACACCTGCTGCAGCTGGGAACAGGGCACCTGAGCATCACTGTGACCCATCTGTGGGGCTCTTCCCTCTCACAGATACCAATGGGGAAGTCACCAGTGCCACCAACCTTGCATGCTACATGCAAGACCCTGACTTTGGATACCAGGACTTTGCCCGGCGCAACGAGGATCAGACGCAGGTATTCAGAGTCCAGGTGAGGTTCCTGCTCTCTTGGTGGGCAGCAGCCCAGGCTGCCACCTCTCCTCTCTGCTCCTGGTGGGGAGCCAACAGTCGCAGGGGTGCCCACGCAGCCTGGATCTGGCGCAGCTGCTTTTGCAATATGCCTAAGTGGGGAAGCTCAGCTCTGAAGAAGTGACCTGCCTCACCAGGGTTGGGGAGAGGGAGGTGACTTCTGTGGGCTGTCACATCACCCGCACAGAGGCAAGGGTCAAAATAATTCAAAAGCTGCCTCATGAGGGATGGTGTGGCTTGTGGCAGAGCCACCCCCAGAGCAAAACCTATTGAATTCTGCAGCGTCCTGAGCTCTCCAGCCCTTCCTTTGGGAAATGCCCTGGGATCCTTTTTGCAGTTGCAAAAGCCTCTTGCTGTGTTCAACAGGATTACTCTTGGGAAGACCATGGCTTCTCGCTGGTCAACCGGCTCTATTCTGACATCGGGCATCTCCTGGATGAGAAGTTTCGGATGGTGGATGGTCTGCAAAGCAGTGCCATGGCCAAGCGGCAGGGCTGTGAACCCTCTGTCTTCAAGCGGGGTGTCTGGAACTACATCCACTGCATGTTTGGCATTAGGTAGGGAAACCAGCCTCATTAGGGGTTCTCCCCCATGGCATTAGGGGAGAAAACCAAACTGACCCAGGCAGGAGGAGGGTAGGGCACTCAGGCTGTCTTGCAGATGGGCTTGGAGAAGAGGCACAGGTGAATTGCCTGCCTGGATGTTGGGCCAGGCAGGGAAGATATGCTCAGCTTCTCTGGCCAGGGCAGGGCACTTCAGGGACAGGGCTTTAGCGCCTGGTGGCAGCTGCCATGTGTCCCCCTGCCCTGCAGCTGTGCTGTGCCCCAGGCAGACCACGGGCAGGGTGCTTCGTAGGGACATGGTGCTGGCTGTGACTCGTCCCTGTGCTCCCTGCAGGTACGATGACTACGACTATGCAGAAGTGAATCAGCTCCTGGAGCGAATGCTCAAAGTTTACATTAAAACTGTAACCTGCTACCCAGAGAAGACAAACTCAGAAATGTTTGACAGGTTCTGGAAGCAGTTCAAGCACAGTGAAAAGGTGGGACAGTTGGCCCCTGGCTCTGACTGGCTGTGGTGGGGCCAGGAACAGGCAGGGGCTGCAGGCTGGGGTGTTTCGGGTGTTTTTGAGCCACCAAACCAGTCTGAGGCAGGTGGGGGGGTGAATGGAAACTGGCTGTTTGTAAGGAGTTGGGTTTAGCGTGGCATGGGACTGCCCACAGTGAGATAACACGAGCCATCAGCAGCGTGGGGATCTCCAAGGCCATTACCCCATTGGTGAGCGCCTCCAGGTGAGCCCTTGGTCCAGCCATAACTTGCAGGAGCAGCTGCTGTGGGTGGCAAGGACCATGCCGGTGCCAGCCTAGCATGCTGGTGCCAAGTGTGCTGGGCACTCCCCAGCATGTGGCTCTGGGAGGCAACCACAGCCTGCAGAACTGGGAGGAGAGGAAAAGGGCCCCTGTCTGTGCTGTGGAAAAACTGGTGGTATTTTGTTTCATGCCAAAAGACTCACTAGCCTGGGTAGGCACTTGCTTGCACTGCTGCCCGCAGCACACTGTGGCTTCCTGAACCTCTATTGCTTCTCCCTTAGGTCCACGTGAACCTGCTCATCCTGGAAGCCCGAATGCAGGCAGAGCTGCTGTACGCATTGCAGGCCATCACCCAGTACATGATCTCCTAGATGGTGGGGAGCTGTGCTGTGGCAGGGCTGGGGAGCATCCTCTCTCCCTGGACTCGTGGGTGACCCATCATGCTGGGATGGACAGCAAGGGATTACTCAATTTAGTTTACTTGACTGTCTTGTTCCTTACCCTCCCCGTCCCTGCCCTTGTGGGGCTCGCTGAGTGGCCCATTATGTGCAATTACCAAACTGTGATGCAAGTCCGTGCTGCTGAGATGTCAGTGTGATGCTAGAGACTTGAACGTGTCCAAGGAGGACTGCAAAAGACGTGGGGGGAGAGGGAGGCAGGAGAGGACTGGGGCCAGTTTAGAGGGATGCTCTCCCATGAGCAGAAGCTCCTTGTCTGGGTGCTGTGGGAGCCTCAGCTACCACAGGGAGGACAGAAGGGAGAGCCGGCTTCCTTCCCTGTGCTGCAGCAGCTGCCCTGCTTGCAAACCACCCCTTGGCACCTGGCCTCATTGGGGTGATATATCTTGCTTGGGAACAGCACAGGCAGCTCATGGGTGCGTTGCAATGTCCCAAGTTGCATGGTCAGACACAGTCAGACAGGGAGGAGCACTGGGTCTGAGAGAGGGCCCTTCCCCAGCCGTGACAGGAAAGGGATGTGCTTGCTGCCTACATGTCCTTCCCTCTAGGTCTGTGTGCCAAACCCCTCTGGGATGAACAAGCGATGACCCAGGTGAACTCCAAACTGTGAAGTTCTTGCTGGCAAGGTGCCCTAGTGTTCTGTCTTCTCCGACAGTGTTCAGGCTCTGGAGGTTTCTGCAGGGGACTTTGGGCAGTCCTCAGGAAGTTTGCCCCAAAGCCCCTTCTCTGCCTCCCATCAGCAGAGGGGGCAGGAGGAACAAGGGAGGCTTGTTGAGTTAAAGTGGCTTGTATCTTCTTACCACCATGAGAGGGCTCAGGTCCTGTGCCTAGTCACTTGCTGCTTAACAGCATGGTAGAGGAGCCCGTGGTTGGCACAGGTGACCTACAGGAAGCTTCTCCTTGAAGGGGGCTGGGGGAGACTCCCTGGGCTGTCCCCATTTGAACAGAGGCAGCCAGTGTACCAGCCTTGCCCTCTGCCTGGCAGGCAGGAACATGCACCACAACTCCCCCCGTCCCAGGACTGCCTCCTGCCCGTGTCACAGCCCCTAGCTGGGGAGGTACAAGGGATCTGGCACAGGCTCCAGGGAGTAGCCACAAAAGGGGAGTGAGGCCATCTGTGATAAGTGGAAGCCTGAAGCAAGGGCAGCTGTTGAGTCAGCCCAGCGCACACTGCTTCAGTCAACCTGTTTACTGCATAAATGTACGGGGAGAAAACCTCGTGTATGGAAGCTAAAGAAAAAGCCTATTTTTGCTATAAATATATTATGTTTGACATGGATGTATGCTTTATTTCTGCCAGATGTTGGGAAGGGGATCCAAACTTACACAGCTGCTCTGAAGGCCAGACAGCAGTGCCTGGCTGACAGCAGCCCCAAGATGGTTCCAGCTCTGGGAAACCCCATGTTCCTAGCCATGGTGGGGTTCTGCACTGACAGTTCTGGTCCAGGGCTAGCAGCTGGTCACTGAAACTGGACCTGTCCTGTTCAGCTCAGCTATGTCCTTTTCTCGTGCTCAGATGAGCAACTCCCACAGCATTGCATGCTCAATGGGAAAAGAGGGAAGGTTTTCAAGGGGCTGCAGAGCTCTGGCAAGGAGGAAGGTGCCAGAGGAAGGAGCTGGCTGGTTGGTACCTGGCTGTGGGTAGGTGAGGTGTGGGTGCTGCTTATGCAGCTGAGAGAGAAACATTTTGCTCACACTCACAAGCAGGTGCTTGGTGAGCAAGGGCAGAAACCAGGACCAGTCTTTTCCCCAGCCATGCTGCAGGTACCCTCCCTGCAGCATGAGCTGGAGGAACATGTGTTACAGCTGGGCTGGCTTGCACTGGGCTAAGCTGGTATCTTGGCAGTAAAATGCTAGGACAACTGGTGCTGATCAGTACTGGCTGAGTCAGTACTGGTGTCATGATGACTGATGCTGGCACGGGTGTCACCAGGCTTGGCTCGACAGTACTGGGACAGGCACTGCTCTATCATCATTTAGCCCCAGCAAGGGCTGGGCGCAGATTGGGGCAGCTGGATGTCCTGCTCATCATCAGGCATAACGCTCTGATTAACTGTAGCAGCCTGGCTGCCTGCCAGCTGTTTTGCCAGCCTTCCCCCTGCCCCTGCAAAAGCAGCTCTGTCCCCTGCAGGGCTGGGATGAGCTGTAGGAGCCAGTTCTCAACAGGACTCATCACTCCCAAAGCAAGCAGCACATCCACAACTCCACACAGCCTGGGGCTGGCTCCCAGCATGCTGCCAGCAGCAGCATCGTCACCAACCATCATCACTTTGTGCTGCTGGGGAGATAGAAGGGAGAAGGCAGTGACAGCAGGGCACTGGCTGGGGACAAAGGGCTGCCCTCCCAGGAGATGTGAAGCAGGTTCCCTTTCCCCCCCATCTCTCCATTTGTGCACAAATATCTGGCTTTGCAGGAGCCAGGGCAGCTGCTGCTTGCTCCAGCTCATAGAACAAGCACCAGTCACAGCAGTAAGACGAAGGGCTCCATGGGCTGTCAACCCTGACCAGAAACAAGCACAGCTGCTGGCAAAGCCAGGGTAGACTGCCAGCCTCAGCTCCCTGACAAGAAGAAAACATCCCCACATGATCTCAGAGCTAGAAAGCAAGAGATGGAGCAACGATATACTTCCATCCCTGCAGAGCCAGCAAAGTTACTATCATGTCCCAAGGTCTTGTAGCAGGTAACTCAAATATGGGGGATTGTGTCACTGGAGAAGCCTGTAAGGGTCTTGTTGACCAGAAACTTCAGGGCAGTAACTACAGCTTAGCTTTTGAAACCCATGAGCTGGTCATTCACCTTATCAACCCCCCTGCTCCTCTCCTGTGCCCAGCCAGGCTGTGAAGCTGTTGCACTCACTGAAACCCAGGCTTTGAGGCTTCCTGGGAAGGGCAGCACAGGCACTACACCATTTGAGGTAAGCAGATGCCTCTAAGCCACACAACATGCCACAAGTGTGGCAACTTCAATGCTTAGAACTCTGCCCTGGTGCCCTCTGCAACCTTCATCTGCTTGGACTAGGATATTCCTCTTTATTGCTCTGTGGCTGGAAGAGAACTGCCAGAGCCCAGGGTACCTCTCCTCTGCAGGAACCCTCCAGGATGTCCAGCACACCCACGTGGGAGCCAGGCCACTGTGACCTTACCTGGAATCACTGAGGGTAAGATGCAGGCACATGTCGAAAGCAGTCACTGAGTTTCTTGCAACAGCCTGCAGCAGAAAGGCGTGCTGGCAGGTGCAGCAAGGACTGCTTTTGTAACAATCAAGCAGTCCCCAAGCTGCATGGTAGGAGGAATGGTGTGTCCTAGCCTGCAGAGAACAGCAAGCTACTCTGCAGCAATGGTTACTGTCACAGCTCCTACAACCAACCCATTAAAAGCCAGGCCTATGGCTGCTGGTCTTACCACAGCAGTGGAGGGGGAAAAAAGTAGTACATGGAAAGTGGGGACCTGTCCTGCCAGGACAACTATAGAGTGGGCAGCGTGCACCCTACCATCTCACCATTCCCCAGCCTGCATTCCCCATGCACCAGCTACTCCATCACAAAAGACATGTGAGGTACAGCAACAGACTTCCCCGCTGTGCTTTCACATGTGGTCCCATCACCAGTGGCACAAGAGAAGTGTTCAGCAAGCATCTGGAGCAAAGCAGGTCTCTGGCCAGAAAATAAGCTGAGCGGAAAGGCTAGTGAAGTTCTTGCACTGGCTTCAGGTGCTGCTGCTCTGCAGGCAACTACTCCATAGGCCAAAATGTTTATGGTGACAACCTGAGAGAGCTATGAGGTCTCCAAGGCTGCAAGAAAGGCTGATTTACTGCAAACAAGGTGCACTGAACCCACATAGCTGTTAGAACACAGCAGGGCTCTCTGCAACTACTGCACATGGTGTCACACACACATCAAAAGCAACCCTGAGCCAAGGCATCTAGGTCCCAGCCTGGCATCTACTCTGTGCTTTGCTCTCTTAGACAATGCTTAAGATCAGCATAAAGTATTAACATCTACTGGGGGGGAATGCATGGTCCCCTGCTCTATGTCAAGTTTTGAACACATCCACTCTGATCCAATCAACAACTGCAAAATCCACCCTGGGCATTTTGTTTCTCCAACAGCACCTACCATTATACATTTGCAAGAAGCCCTAAGAAGTGTCCAAGGAACAGATGAGGGACAGACAGTTCCCCTAAGGATCATCTCTTAATCCCCTGTTTTTAGAGATTGGCTTAAATCTTGAAGCAGGAGCCTAATTTGCATTAACTGTTTTAACACCATTATTTTTCAATGGTATTCTTTATCAGATATTAATGAATGCTGAGTATCCAAGGCTTTGAATGCAAGTTTTCTGGCTGTACACATACTATGCAATTTCATGAATGAGACTTCCTCCTCAGTAGTTTTAAAAACATCTCTGACTTGCTCTCCATGTGTCTCACCAAGCCAGCAGAATCCATGCTCTACACTCCTTCCCCCATTTCTCTCTGATCTCCTTACCTGCCTCCACTCCAAAGCTCTGACTGAAGCTCCGAACAGGCCTCATCTTCTGCAAGACCTCTCCTGAGCTGCAGTGCACAGAGCACCCCCAGGGCAGAGAGGGACAGCACATTCTCCAGCCTCATCCCAGCTTGAGAGGGCAGACCTGCTGGATTTGATTGAAGGGCTCCACCATGTTCCTCACAAACTGCTTCACTGGCTCAGACTGTATCTGCATTCGTACTTGCCTTATGTCAAAGAAGGGCACCTCCCCCTTCAGGTACCTAGCTGAAGCCTTCTCCTACCCAGAGAGGCCTCTTACCCACTTGCACCCCTCTGAGCAGCCCCTAGGAATGACCAGCTCCTGGCTTCCCCGCTGACATTCATGTCCCCTTTGATGGGCAGCTCCAAGCCATTATCTTCTAATATCAGGAAACACTCACCAGCTGTAGTAACCTTCCTGTTTCTGATGGAGAATTTGGGGTATGCAAGCAAAGATAAAAGCTCACTCACATGATCACCTGTCCTAATTAAGTGTCAGCATCTGCTTGTAGATGGGGTGGCTGAAAGACAGTGGCAGCAAATCCATCTCTCTATTCCTAGAGTTAACTGGTGGAGTTGCTGACACTCAAAGAACATAGCTATATAAAATAAATCTTCTACATTTAGGTCTAGAAGGGTAAGGAATGAAGGGGCTAGGATGACTCTAGACTAGTCCTGCAAAAGTTAAAACTCCCCAGGATCAGTTTTAGGGCTTGGCAACCCCATGGGTCCCCACACACTGACAGCACATTGTAACAAGGGGCTCTACACACTGGAGCCTTTATGGGCTGTCACACTGTAACCCTTCCACCTCTGGCCAGTTAAGGGGTTGCCTTAACAGGTGAGGAGGGCAGAGGAAAGAAGCCAAGGGCAAGGAAAAAAAACCCAACGTGGTCCTCACCAGGGAAACAGAACAAACTGCATGAGACACACAGCAGAGGATTATAGGTTTTTATTTGTCAACCACTCCCCCCTAGTCTAGTACATTCTACAGTCTTGCTAGCACAGATGGTAACAAAGAGCCTGTAATGGTTCAGAAGTTACACTGCTACAGAGAGCAAACAAAAGCAGAGACTATGTAAAAAAATTGTGAGAAATGGGTGAAAGATTGCAGAGGGGATGGGGTGGAAACTATGTCAGCTAGTGATGCCTGCCCTGTATGCAGCAGACATCTGTGCTAGCAATGCAGAAACCCTTCCTGGGATCACACCAGGTGAAGACTCCACTGTGCTGGAAGCATCATTTCATAGAACCATCCCCACTGCCTTATGAAGAAGGCTCCTTTCAGGAGAAGTGACCTATCTCAAGACACCTTGGGGAGCACCACACCGAGCACAACAGCACCAGCCATGAACATCCCCTTCTACCACACACCATAACGCTTGCCTCAGCCAGAGAACCATAAATGCAACACCATCAGCTCTTTCACCTTCAGCTTCTGCTGCCTTTTCTCTGCTTTACAGCATGTTATCAGATGCAATTTTGATTCCATCAGAGATTGTTATCCATCGACTACAGACACATTGGGGGGCAAGGAGACATAAAGGCTACTGAAGAGAGGGGATCCCTTTCTTGAAAGGTGAGCAACTGTGGTGATGAGTTACCACATGCTGCCGAGCTTTCACATGGACAGATGTTTCAGGCTTCAGGAGTCACCTCTTGCTTGCTTTTCCCCACATTAATCAGAACATGTTCTTTGTTAAAACATGCAACTGAGGCAAACCCTAAGCTATCCCTGTTCATGCTCATGTCCCAGAGTTGATTGATTTGTTTTGTGGTTTGGTTTTTTTTTGTTTGGTTGTGGGATTTTTGTTTGTTTTGACAATGGGTCCAAACTTGCACATTATTTTGCTGACAGTCCAGGACACTACTCCCAAGGCACTCCTACCCATGGCACCAGGCACAGGTTTCTCATTCCTGGAGCAAGGCTAGCCCTGATGCATTTGAGTGTGGCTATAAATAAGCAACTAAGTAAGAAAATTAACATATGATGATCTACATAAAAGCTTTCTAGGCATTTCCTTTGGAAAAGCTGATTAGTGCTACTTGCTTCTAATATGAGCCTCATTTATGAATATACCCGGGCTCTGGAACACTCCCACTGCTTTCATTCCTCTCACCACGATAATTTGACAGCTGTTTTTAAAGCTGCACAGAGTAGGGCATGACATGTTTTTAAGACACACCAACAAGGAAAATTAAGGGCTTCAAGAAGCTTTCAATATTCCAAGCTCTCACAGGAAGCTGGGAGTATAGTAAAATATGCTTAAGTTATAAAGAAGGCTCAAAATTTGCTAAACCCAGGCGTAAATAAAAGCAGCAAGTCTGCCTCCTACTAGGCTCCATGGGCCTAGTAACCTGAATCCTTTGCAGCCCAGAGCTGCATGGTGGCCTCATGCTGTGAAAGATGGCATTTGATCCTCTGGAGATGAAGAGACTTGTTACCCCAAGGTAACCTCCCACAGTCCTTGAGGACAAGGAAAACGCATACAGTGCAATCTAAGGCTTCATGCCAAGAGTTCCTTGCCCACTCCCCTCAGGCACTTATCCAGGAACATCACTCCCCATGTCTCTGGCCCATCCCCTCCCTACCCAGCTCACAGCTGCTCTCAAAATCCCAGCCCAATCCTTCATTAGAGCAAAAATTAGCCCACACATACAGGGCCCGCAGGGCTAACGCAGAACAAAAAACCACCAAGACACTATCCTGAATCCAGCAGCAGTCAGTAGCAAAATCTTTGGGCAAAAATACAAAAAATTGGACAAGTATTGAGCAACCCCCTGCCAGGTACAACCTTTCAGCAAGCAGCAGTTTAGGAACTTTAAAGTCTCCTGTGTCCTGGAAGGAAATATCCCTGGCTAGAAAACTCAAGGTTTATGAAAAGAAAGTTATTTGAGAAGGGGCTAGAGAACTCCTGAATTCTCTGCATCCCTGCCCTCCGTGCCCATGATCCAAATTATCCTGCTACACACACAAACGAGAAGCTAAGTTGCCTGCCTGAGCCTACAACATTACATTCATGGTTTACTGAGCCCTCCCAGAGTACCATTAGTCTTCTGAACACCATCTTCAGCACTAGTGCTCTCTCAGGCCTCTTTAACCACTGCCAGCTTCTGTTGCATTGAGGAGACAGAGAGCACCTGCGTGGACCGCCACAAGACAGAGACATCACTGTCAGTATACCGGTACAGCAGGACTCCAGCCAGAGGTGCTCCTGTCTCCAGAACAGTCAATTCCCCAGGAGTCTGGCCTGGGAGTATGTAAAAAAAAAAAAAAAAAAAAAAAAAGAGAGAGAGAAAAAAGATAGGTGCTCTGTTCCTTCAGCTGGAACAGGGTGAGGATGCATACTAGCTGAGAGTACATCAGATCTTCCCGGGGCACTACTCGAGTGCTCAGGGGGCCAGGCTCTCTGCAGCCAGAGATCAGGCCACGTCCCCAGTGCTGTCACACCTAGGGGACATCTTGGAACAGCCTGAAGACAGCACTTCTTACCCACAGACCAACCCAGCCAGAAACAGCTCACCATGGATTTGCAGGTCTGAAGCACCAGTTACTAATTATTGTACTTCCTATTATTTTGGGCTCTGTTTTTTCATGAGAGGTGAGCTAGAGATTCACATACAACATGACCACACATACCAGTGTCTTGTTCTTTGATACATGGCTGTGAGGCATGGGCAGCCAGTCAACTTGCTCTGGAAATCATGGGATTCACGTCCCCTCAAGGCCCAAGCTAACAAAGTGGCATATTATGTGCCAAACAACACAAACCCTGCCAGATGTATTAACTACAACCCAGAATGGCCAATTCTCGCTTGTGACATATACCATTAGGTGTTTGTGAAAAGGGTATCTATCCATTTGTGTAATGAACTAACTGCAGCAAGAATGTGCATCCAAGTCTGCAAGACTGGGATCCCTGCTTAGCATCTGCCCTTTTGTTTGTTACCATGAGATGTGGCTACACATACAGATTGTGGGTAAATTTGAAACATATCACCCTGAGGTCTGCCATGAAGACAGCCTTCAAAGCAAAGGTTATCAAACTATTCGAAGACTGATGCCAGAGCATGCTAAAATACGACTGTTGAAGACTCCTTGTTGCAGGCAATCTGACAAACCACTCCTGTTCCAATCTCCACTCAAATGAAAATGAAATGAAATCCATGAAAACAGAGCCGACAAGGTGGTAAACAGTATGGCTCATTACACTGCATGATACAAACCTCTGAACAGAAGCCAACACCACCTTCAGAAAGAACTGAAGAGGCTTTCTACCAGATCAAGCCTACCAGAACACCAGGAAAGCGCTATGTCTCCCACAGATCCTGCCACTGCAAACACCAAAAACGTGACAGGAACATGCCAGCATTTGCTCTGAACTAACCTCTTGACTCCTATCTTCTGTCCTGCAAGAACAAAGAGACAGGGCAGGATCTCAGGCATATCCCCAAGGATGTGCCTACAGGCTTCAGGTTCCCCAGCAGTAGCAGAAACTTCAGCAAGAAAACAAAAACCTTCGGAAACCAAAAAGCAAGCTACCAAATACAACTGATCATGCCCTCCATAAGGACTACCCACAGTGTCAGCCAATCTAGCATGATCCAGTCTACACCATCTTCTTAGCAGACTAGGAAATCTGTCTTATGTATCAGCTGCAGTCCAGCTACTTAAGGGATTAGCTGAGAGTGAGTGCGCTGTTAATGATTAGCATTCCGTAACATTGTCCTCTTGGCTTGGCGGGAGTGCCCAGTCGAGGAGAGACGGAGCAGCTGTGGCTGAATGCCATGCCACATAGGCACCTTCAGCCTGTTCTAGGGAGAGCAGCCATTCCCCAGTGGTGCCCTTCCCACTTTTCCAATGACATCTTCGGCTTCTTGGCCCAAAATGCCTTAGGCCTGTCCTCTCCCATACTGTAGTGTTATCTAGTATCAAGGGGACAGATGTAGCAAATGTGGGTTCTTTTTTTTTATCCAATAATCTCATTTTCAATTAAAATATATAATATATATTTAAAAAGGTTTAGAAAAGCTTCTATGTAATTTGCAGCTACTCTTACATATAGATTACAATAATGTACAACTCTTCCCCAACGTGGTTTGAAACCACGGGGACCTGCCAATCCTTTCCCCTCAATCATACACATTATCAAACATCAACTGTGTTTGTTCCCAATACAGCTTGGAAAAAGTCTGTCACTGGTACCTCCTCTGAGGGAGAGATGCCTAATACACCTAATGGGGACACACTTAACATTTGCTTCATATTCACTGTAGAAAGTTCCCAGATTAGTAAAAAAATATTTCATCTATAGAAAATGCCCTTCTGAAAAGCAACCAGGGCTCTGTTAAGGCCACACCCAGGCTTTCCACTTCTCTGCTGCAGCAAGACAGATCAGAAACAAACCCAAAATCATGTTTACATGTCCCCAAAACAGCTATCAGCAACTGTGCTTATTTTACAGCAGCCTGGTGTATCAGAAGAGTGCTGAGAACAGCATAGGGACTTCTCAAAACATGCTCTGATTCAGTGGGGCTCAGTTGGCACAGTGAAAAACTCAAATGTTCTCCCGTTCCACTCAGGTGGACAAGAGGAAGCTTTCTACATCATGACCACCATCCTTCCCTGCAGAATGACGATGGGTGCTCCAGAGATGGGCATGCTGAAGCCATCCCCTGAAATGGCGCACCCTTTTCCCACAGGGTTTCCACCAACAAGCTCCTTCCAATTCCTCTGCAAGTCTGTGGGATACCAAGTGCACATCTGACAGCTTAATGAAAATGTCCAACTACTTTGCCCCACAGGGCAAGCTAAGTGAGAGCAGAGCCAGCCCTCCACCAGTCTGAGGCACTGGGAGACTTTCTGCCATAGCAGAGGGAGGATAGCCATTGAGAGATTCCTCCAGCAAACCCAACTCTTCACATGGGAAAATGCTATTGTCTGGCACAGAGTCTTCTAGCCGAGGTTTTTTTACCAGGGCTTCTCTTTGGACATGTACAGCCCAGGTTTCTTCAGATGATCCAAGGCAGAGTCAGGTTTGTAGGAAGAGCCATGGCACATAACACAATTATCTTTAAACTCTTCCTGTTGCAGCCAGATGCAGGTTGCCCCTCCTTCCTAGGTGGGCAGCCCCTTCTGCCCAAGGCGTGGTGTGCAGGGAAACCGAATCCAACGTGCTCCATTCTTTTCTCTGCCAGGGGTGGGAAGTGAAGTCAGAACCCGATGTTCAAAACCTGAAGGATGCTAGGAAGAACAAAAATAGAGTGAATGGTTACATCTCAGCTTCAATGAGAATCCTCAATGCATAGATAAGGAGTTAATTACTATCAATCAGCCCCTGCTGCTCAAAGGACATCACCTTCCAGCAAGGAACAAAGATCACAAGAGACCTTGATCAATGGAGAGTCAAGTGGGAGGACTGCTCAGCTCCAAGCTTCAGATTATGACTGAGACAAAGACAGAATAAAAGCACAAAGGTCAAAAGTAAGTACTCCTCCTGTAAGCAGATGGCACCAAAGCTCTGCAAGATAAGGCAATTTAAAGGAAGACTCGGCTAACACCAGAAGCATTGCAGGAAAACAGCAAGGAAGAGGAAAATTACTCTTCACCTTAAGCAACAACAAATATCAATTGGTAGGGAAAAGACTAAAAAAGGGATTTTTAAAGATCACATGCTAAAACTGTTTATGCTCACCCATTTAAAGATATCCTGTATCTACCTACAAATAATTAAACATTTCTAGATATCTCATTTCCCCACAAGTCTAAAGATCATTTCTGGGGTCTTCTGCCTCACCACAATTAAACTGCCACAAGTTGTTCAACCAAGCCTTGGAACAGATCTAAGCAGACTTAAGACACTGACATAAAACCTCCACCATAGGTCTATGATCCACTTTGGAAGGTAGAATAGCAAGATGAACGTAGGGCATCCAATCAGTTGCATTCAGTAATAGTGAGCATTAAATAAACTCGTGGAAAGGGAAAGAAGCTACTAGAGTGAATCAGCCCTGAACAAGAAAAGATAGTAGCTTAAAACAGAAGCCAGAGCAACAGGCTACTTTGGGAAACTGCAAGTTGATGGAGGGTTTATTCATTTATTAATGTTCTGGTAGACAAAAATAGAGTGTTTGGACCAAAGGGAATTAGATAGAGCATAGCAAGAAAACAGTAAGTCCAGACCATGCTGGGCAAGGGATAGAGTTCTCCAGGCTGTGAAGCTATAGGGAATTTAACTGAACAACTAAAGATCATTAACTAATGTCCACCAGAAGAGTGGATGGACTTTACATTTGTCAATGAGGCACAAACCGTACCACTGTACAAAAGAGGCAATTCTATTCCCAGGTATTCCTCCTACTGGCCTGCAGAAATACCTAACATAGAGGTAGATGAGCAAGCCCAAAGTCCCTGAGCTGCTCAGAGACACCTGGGTGGCCACCCACACTTCCCGCAACCAGAATGGAGAACGCTTGCATTAAGCACTGAAAGCAATAATGGTTGCCTGTGATTGAGCATCTGCATGCCACGGTCTAATTCCAGCTGCGGCTACCATTTTTCCATGACCTTGCTCACTAAGCCTCCCATAAGGCACTCTATATGGTTTGCACATCCAGTGCCTTAACCAGTGAATGGCAGGCTTACAACTGAGCTGCAGCTAGTGAACAACAGCAGCTGAAATTGTAGAATTTATATTTTTCCTAGTCAAGGAGAGTATTCACACGCTGACTTTCTTCCTCTGTGGCCAACAGCAAGGTTTGTGGATGTTGCATTGCTGCTGGGCAGGGGCAAAATTTCCATGTTTGATCTGTAATCTCCAAGTAAAGAGACACGGGGTTCCAATAGACTCCTGGTGAAGCTGTGGACAAGCTCTTTAGCATTTAACTTGCAAGTAGAGGATAAAGTCATGTCAGCTTTGAGCACCATGGATAACATCAACTAGCTTGTGTCTTCCCAAGTGCTGCAGAGAGACTAAGTACTTATTCCTAAAGTCTTCTCTTGCCTAAAAAGAGAAATATTTTCCCAGCTCCAGTTTCATTCTGGCTATGCAAATCACAGAGTGTAATCACTGGCGTTTATTGATGAACAGTTTTTGCTCAGTGTTACACCCATAGCTGACCCAGAAAAGGCTACAGGTTAAGCCCACAGTAACTACTCAGAAGGACAGCTTTAGGTTAGCAATCACTTAAAAGTAGCTTTTGCCAATGTGAATTTAACATGGAAAAAGCCACACTCAGAAAGGATAGGAAAGGAAAAAAGCCTGGCACACTGGAATAGCATATAGTGGCAGCTGTGGTTTCCCTGAACAGTGATTTCCAAACAGGGACCCTAATAACTCACTGCAGTAACAGATTCAGAGAAGGGAGAGATGACACAATCTTGACTTCCTCACAGACACTGATGTCTGCAGCTCACTTGGCTTTGGAACTTGTAAATTTGAGAAAACATTCTGCCTTCTTTTCCCAGGGTCCTTCCTGGCCTCCAAGAAGGCTCTTATTTCTCTCCATGTGCACCTTGTTTCCCCTTTCTTAGAAACCTGACTCACCTCTCTGTCTTGGCAGCATTTTACACAACACTTGCTCTCCTTTGGGGAAAGAGCTCCCTTTCCTCCCACTCCATGGATTCCAGGATACAGGCAAAACTGAAAAGCTTTGCAAAGCTCAGAAGAAGCAACCAACCTAAGGACGGAATAAAAGGCTTGAAACGAAGCACACTGATCAGGGTGTCACTTCTCTAAGTGCAGTACTGCTGTTAAGAACTGTTCACTAGCAGCACGCAGGAACTATGCTTTCTGCTGAAACACAATACTGTTTCAGAACTTGTTCCAGATCTCACTCCTTTCTTAGTGAGCATGTGTCCAGCACATTTCCCAGAAAGTATCACTTCAACTTCACACATGGAACAAAGCAAATCCAGAGTTTTTAACATCAGAGAGCTCATCTGCTTTGATTAAGCAAGTCACATGCCAAGTATGGAATAACAATATGGAATAAGGATATAACCATACTGTTAAGAGCTCACGTTCTCCCTCTTAAGCATTTGATTACAGGCACATCTTCACCAGTACTAGGCCCTACCCTTTGATAAATATTCCCTCAACTTCTCTGCTCTACACTCTTAAAAAAAAAGTAAAATCTATGCCTAGTATTCTGGAGACAGAGGTCTTGTCTATCCAGCCCAGGTAATTAACACACCCAGGACCACAGGACAGCTTGCATCTTTTAAGAGCACTCCTGTGAAAAATATTTCATCCCTGAAAAGTCAATGTATTCCCCAAATATGATGGTCTGCCCTAGCATGGAATAACAAAACCAAACAAAAAACCCCAACAAACCATCAAAAGCCCCCAAAAAACAACCAAACAAAACCAAAACCAAACCACCAAAACCACAAAAGCTCAGAACAATACCCAGCGGAAACACTCCTCAGAAGGCCACACCCTCTGTCACTAACTTGCAAACGGTCCTAACATGGATGAAGGATGCCAATGTTTTGTCAACCAAATTTGTCTTTTAAATCAAAACTGAGTTTCCATATTCCACCTGAAGTTAGGATATTCAATTTAAGACAGCCAATTCAGCAAGAGCACAGTTAACAAATGCACAAGACTAAAAGGCCCATAATGGAACAGAAAAGCTTGATTGATCCTCTCTCTACAGCAAAGAGATGTTAACTACAGACAGAAGAACGTTACTAATAAATTAAATTCTAAGCAGTGTGGTGGAACTTGGAGTAAGAGGGAGTTATACTAACTTTTTAAATAGAATATATAGTGGTGTATCAGTATGTTCACAGGTTTTAAGTACCAACAGCTCAAAGGACAGCATTTCACTTTGTCTAGACCCAAGACGCCTGTCTAGAATGGCTGTACTGGGGCAGAGCAGAAAAATATTTAATATCAGGTCTCTAGCACGAACAGCAGCAGCAATCACCTGAAAATTTAGGTTGAAACGGGCTTCCAGAGGTCACCTAGTCCAAACTACCTCCAGGTTACTCAGGTGCCTAGGAAAGAGTATTAAGGTCAAGTACATGATAATTTCACTCAGTCTCCATCATTTGGAAGCTCAAGAGCTTTCCACAACTGAAGCAGTATCTGCAATTTGCCCTTCTGCCTGCTCAGCCGGCCAGTATTAGGGGTTGAATGCGCAACACTTACAAATACCATTATCTGCCTCCTAAACAGGACATACTCTTGGCAAGGCTTCCACTTGCCAACGAATATCCAGCCTATGCTCCAGTCCATCAAAGAAACTGTCTATTTTCTGTTAGCTACCTGAGCTCCAAGTGTGAAGTATGCCTTCAAGTTCCATTTCTCTAATTCTTCAACTGCATCAGTGGTTAAAGGGCTTCAAATTAGGGTGTCACAGCCTCAGAGAATAAGACATTTTTAATTTTTGCTCTCACATACACTATTTGTCAAAGTGACTCTAGAAATTTTTGTGCCAATATGAAGAGGCAGCTTCACTGTGCGTGGGCCTGCATCATTCCTCCTTCCATCTCCATCCACACTGCAAACTCCTGTTTCCCATTCCAATAATGGTACATAAGCAATTTGGTAGTTAATGCTGATGAACCAGCTTACCAGACTTTACAGACACTATCCCAGAAAACGGAAGGGCAGAAGGTCTGATAACTGAGAGTGATTGTGTCCTGCTACACACACAACAAAGCAGACAGTCATGACACAGACGTGCTTTGCAACTGCACATTCTAGAAAATTTTGCAAGGATGATAATAACCTGAATAGAAACACAGTGTGTGCTTGGCTCAGTTCAACTGTTCTGTATATAGAGGATCATGTCTTCATTTATGGAATCAGTATATGCTCTCATGTCAACTTCAGAGCTATAGGCATTGCATGGCAGAGACCAATGTCCTGCAACAGTTATCTATGGTAACAAGAGATAACAGGAGTTTCATTCAGGCTGCTGTTCTACTCCATAAATGAGTTTACTACCTGATAAGTTAAATCTACCTACCTTTAGACAGTTTTTTTCTCCTTCTAAACAGGAATGTGGCTCTCCCAGAAGCTTTTACTCAAAGAGCACCTGCACTTCCAAAGAGGTATCTTTAACTGCTGCAGACTTAGGCACAGGAACCATCACAAACAGGGCTGTTCCCACTATAGAGCTGTTGAACTTTACATAACTACACCCACCTTTTTGTGCTCCTGAAGTTAACTTGGTACCCAGGTATGGTTGGAGGCCTGCGAGGTGCTGGGATAGCTGGGAGTAGACAGAATGGGTTCAAAATTAAAGTCCAATCCTTCTTCATCCATGAGTTCACTGTTGATTATGTAATCCATATCACATTCAAGGTTCTCCATGTACATGTCAAGGTCCAGGTCAATGGGCAGCCTGTCCTGGTTCAATCCCAAAGGAGCAGGGCTAGCAGAAGAAAGAAGCAGTGGACTGCCCAGCTGGACTGCCTGGGCAGTTGTTGCAGAAACTGGAGCTTTCAAACTGACGATGCTGGCAGTGTTTTGAGGCGATGTTACTATGGGAAGCGTTGATGGCAAAACACTGGCACCGACTGGTTCTACCTGCTGCTCTGTAGACTTTCCTCGTGAATTGCCTGAGCTCATCTTACTCTGGGCAGCTTGTCCACCTAGAAGCAGAAGAGTTCGGCTGCTCATTCTGTTACCAGTCTGCGGAAGAACTGGATCCACTGGAGTCAACATAACATCCCTTGGAGGTGGAGAAGCAGGTGTCAGAAGAACTTCCAAGGTGTGAGGGGCAGAGAAATGGCTGATGGAACTTTGCAGTGAGATATCAATGGGGTTAAACAGGGAATTGCCAAAAGTAGTGGTCTGACCAGCTGCATTTGGGCTCTGCAAGGAAAAGCTGGAATCTCTCTGGATCTGACCACTCGAAACAGATTGCTGGGTAGATAACACAGATGAGCTGGGAGACATCAAATTTAACCCATCGATAAGCTCAAGCTCCTCAGTCACAGTTGGTGGAACATTGCTGGATGCACTGGAGTACACTAGAGAAGGAAGCAGCTCTTCATCGTGGAGGTCATCCTGCTCCGTCAGGATAGGAGAAAGCTTAGCACTAACGGTGCTTGCATTGGAACTGGTTCGAGGTCGGAAGGTGTTCCACACATCAGAGTCCTCATTGCTTCTTGAGGACGGGCTCCCTGGCCACTTCGGGAATTGGGAGCTAGGACTGTCAGCAGTGGATTCTGGAGCAGACTGGAGAGGAGGCTTCTTTTTGGATGCTTTACCTCTGACTTTTGCAAGTTTGCTGCTGTTGTCCATGGAAGCGGCTCTTCTTCTTGGTGCTTTTCCACTTTTACCACCCTCTGGATTAAGCATCCACCAAGAGCTCTTCCCTGTGGCTTCATTATGGACTTTAATGAACTTGCTGTGCAGGGACAGGTTATGTCTAATAGAGTTCTGGAAAAACAAGACAAAACAACCCAAACAAGACATGAGGACCTGACAGTGGACACACCTCCTACCTAGAAACCTCACAAGCATAAACGCATTCACACAGTATCCAGAGAAGAAAATTATAACAAAGACCTACCCACAAAACCCTGCTATTTCTGCTTGAACATGCCTGACAGCACTAGCAAGCACTGCCATGTTTCACTGCAGCACCAAGGTTGAAACTACCATAACAACTAGCAGCTTCCAACAAGTAAAATACTAACACAAAGTTAGTGTGTCAAGACCACAGAGAATCTGCAAAAACTAAGCATACTACAGAGCAAGTAAGCGAATTCCCAAATACAGCTTGCAACTTCAACGTGAGCCCAACTGAATTTGAGCTAATGCTGCTCCCACCCTTCTTCCAACCCCATTAAACAGTATAAGCCTGGATGAATCTTTTGATTTTTATATGGCTAGCTTTCAGATGGATCTGAGCACAGCATAGCAGTGAATCAAATAGACTAGGTGAAGAGAAATGGCAAAACACTTCTAATTCAGTACGCCCATTACCACATTCATCCCCAAACCTGAGAAACAAGAAAGAAACTTTGTGGAACAAGAGTCCTAGTAATCCTGCAGTCTGTCAACCTCACTCTGCAAGGAGGCAGTACACTTTACTCTGTGTGCGTTTCTAATGGGATGAGATGTTCAGGGGATAGTGCACTCACGCATAATACGTGCCAGTTTTAGCCTCTTTTCTGTTTGGCAAGGCACACATTCCTTGCCTTTCCCAAGTCCCTTCTTTTGGTTCAGCTTTGCTGGAAACTACAAGCAAACATATCTGTATAGCATCCTCAAATTGAATTTTCATCCTGCAACCGATAAACTCCCTGGTATTTTAGAATCAGCAAGCAATAATCTCTTTGAACAGATCCTCCATAAACTCCCCTTGAGGCCTGTGTCATGCATTTGTTTGATATTTGCATTAATTTGTTCAGATGGTCACATCATTAACAGGTGCTACACTGGTAGCATAACAGCCATTCAAGAGCAACTTTTCCCTATAAACGAAAAGGTAAATAGCAGCCTTCAGCTTTCATGCATGTTCTCTTAATTCTAACAAATTTAACCATGCTTTTATTATCCTTTCCCATCACCTCTGAACACAGTACTTTCCTGCCTGCTGTTTTCCCTCTTCCCACCCTTTTCCTCTCAGATAAGTCCTCACCATGCTAATTTTGGCCACCTCACCAAAAGTGCTATCCTAGAACAAAGCAGATGTAGATAAACAATACAGGCAAAGTGGAAAGTTTTCATGGAGAGGAAAGGACATATGAGAATCGTTCTGCATTAGCTTTCATTTTAACCTTTGGCTGTTGAGGACTTGGAGAAGACTGGCTGCTTGTTGTGGTTGGTATCTAAGGATACATATGCTCTTACTTGGAATGCACTTGTTACTGCAGAGCCAGGGCCTAATGGAACATGTGTCTTACATAGTTTTATTGAGTTGTTCACACTAATAGCTATATAAGACTCCTGCCTGGCATCTTCTCTAAACAAAGCTTTCTTTCCCTTCAAGTCTCGAAAAAAGTAATTCAGACTGGTACCCTGTCTCCTAGAAGGCTGCTGCTTTAATTTCCAAAGAATCCACTCCTTTTCCCAGGTAAATGTGCATGACTTTGAATGTGTACTGCTGCAGCAATAAGAACCACTAAGTTGTCACTAATTCTTATTTATTTTCCTGAAAGTAATCTGTGAACACGTGACACCCAGTGCCATCAGGAATGGCCCAGTAGCTTGTATGCACAGTATACATTTGGAGTCTCATAACCACCCTTTTTTTTAGCTTCATTTACTAAAAATGGAACTTTAAACCAATAGGTTCAGTATTTCAAAACTTCACAACTAAGTATATTCTGTTTTCTTCTCATGCATGGCTATAGCCAGGTTTTAATTCCTGTGTCAGTAAAAGCACACTGCGCTGCTACAAGCATTTCAGTAACACTGAAACCTCAAGAAAATCAGCACCACGTAGGGTAACGTGACAATTTTAGTAACTAGTTTTCAAGTTTTTTGGATGAAAAGCAGCTTGAAATAAGACATCTTGGAATAAGAATAGGATTCATATGAACACAGATATGCGAAGCCTGGTACCTTTTATGAAAACAGTCTCAAAGTGCTTTTACATGTTATTGCTAAACTGACATAACAGCACAGGAGAGTCACACTTCACACTGCATGCTCCCCAACACAAGAATGCATCTGCTAGAATGATTTAATACACCTAATATATGGAGGGCACCCTGTAATCTCATTGAGAAAGTGAGGGACAAATCAATTATGCTAAAATAATCACAGAGCTCCAGGTCAAACACAACAGGAGAGGAAGTGACAGAGTGCAGTCACCCAGGCAACCCTGACGTATTTCCTTTCTTGACATTAAGCAACTCAAACCAGAAACATATAGATGACATCTTTTTAGATGCTCAACTTCAGCAGCGTGGGAGAATCCCAGTTAGTCTGAGCACCTGCAATCCAGACAAGATCTTGGCTTTGCAACATCTTTGACCATAAGAAAGCATGACCTGAAGGAAGAGGCACAGGCAGGAATCCTTCAAATCCTTAGGGACCTCTTCAACAACTAGTTAGGGGTGGTTATTGCTGTTTATTCAGATATCTTAGGGAGGTTCTTATGGCTGTATGTTAAGTATTGTGGTGAAAAAAATACCAGTCTGTGCCTCTAATCAATCACAGATCAAAGATGATTCCTGTAAACCACATTCAGACAAAACCATTCTGAAACTAATGACAAATACTATGCAAAAAATTAAAGTTTGGCTAGAGACATTTATTATACACTGAAGGGTGGACCATACACTAGGTCCCAACCACTGTGTGTACAAGTTAGGATATATGGACCAGCCATAGAAGGATGGTTAGCAACATACACAAACTATTTCCTACATCTCAGTTACCACAAGATTAAAACTTCTTTGATAAAATCTCCTAGCCCTATTTAAAGGACAGGAACACTCCTCACCATCATACCAGGCCTGCCCCAAGACCAGTGTCAATGCTGCTGTGGACCCTGCCCAGCACCAAAACAGTGCTTCAGTCTCAGGACAAGGAACTAGCCACGGGAGCTAGCAGCACAACCAAGCAATTATCCCACCCAGTCAGCCTTCTGGACAACTGCCATAGACACTGAGATACTTTGGAAATGCACAAGTAGGTCACACAGAAGACACAATGCCAGTGACAGCTTTTTCAGGGGACTATACAGCTTTGTAGTTAAGATTGAGGTTATCTACCATAAAACTGAAGTCTTACTCAGAGCAGGTCAGAACACTTAGGATAGTTTGTTCAGATGTTAAGGTTCTTCACACTAAAACCAAGCTTAAACTCACCCTCCTGTGATGTACTTTCTTCTAAGCACCGATATGACAGAAGCAGAAGGCGGTTCTTTTGCCCTGCCTGGAGGAGCTCATCCATGCAGCAATAGTGTATGAACTGTGCTACCAGAGTGCTTGGGGTCAGGCACAAGCTATGCTGAGAAAAACACAAGAAACAGTGGCTATCCTTGAAAATTTTGTGCTTGCCCACATTTGCCTGGGTTTTCAATTACTGCTCCCTAGGACCAGGGCCGTTCTCTCCCAGGAAATGTCAACTTTCTACTACAAACCACAGAAGCACCGGATTTCTTAACAAAAAGTCTCTCAAAGAATGAGTGACAGAAAAAAAAGAAAAAAACGTAATCACTGCAGCTGCCTGTCATACACTCTCACTGCCCTGGGAGCATACAAAGAACATGGTCACATCCCAGCACAGGGCCATGTTCCAAAGCCAGGCCTATAATTGTGGTGAATTATCATTTGCCATGGCATTCTTGGGATGCTACAAGGGGAGAATGCCCCGCCTGATGCATCTGTCAGTGCCTGTCTCAGCACTCACCCAGCCACTTGACTCCAAAGGCTTCAGGAAAAATTCTTAGTTGCAGAGATTTTGCAAAGTTATGCTCCAGCAACAACTGCTCCAGAGCCAGGGAGCTAAAACATTTCCCCAGCAATCTCCTTCCAGAAGGCACACGTGAGCACAGACATCAAGCTTGGCAGACAGGGAGTTGTATTGTACGAAGAACATTTTCCTTACTGTAATCTTTCAATGGGAGCCCAGAAGAAAATCCTAGTTCTCTAAAAAGCCAAGTGTAAGGCTATTTGCAAGTTTACCAGGACAGGCAGACACATACAACAAAAGCTCTTCGGGATTAGATAGTGCAGAATAAACTTCTTGGAACGAGTAATGCCAGAAGCCCAGGAGCAGCCTCCTCCAAGGACTGCCTGAAAAATTAAGCCGTGCTGCAAGGAATAATCTTTCAGCAAAGCAGTTTTCCAGAACAAACTGGCAGGGAGCAGGAAGGAGTAGCAGCAAAATCTTCAAGTAATTTGACTGGCATTGCACGGGGGAGATGAACTTTCACCAAAAGACAAGCTCTCCCCCACTTTTGAGGGGGACACCTACACTCTATAAGGCTTCAAATGAAAAAAATAAACCTTGCACTTCCATACTTATTCAGGGCATTATACCTTGTTTGGGAGAAGGGGCTGTTAATGTCACTTTAACAAGAGTTAAGTATATGTTGCTACATTGCAATGGTGGGCCCTCACCACAGTTGACCACTTGTCAATAAGTTTTATCCCACCTGAAACATAGGTGATCCCACACTCACACCATCATCCTGATCCTACACACTGCCACTAGCCTCATTTTCCATGCCGAGCATTTCACCATCCTCCTGTCCCTGCCATGCCCAGCTGCCTTCCTCCTTCCTCACCAGGCCCTCAACTAGGCCAGACCATTTAAGGACTAATGGGATTAAAAGGTAAAAGATTCTGTTAAAAGAAAGACCAATGGACAAAAGCCACTTGTGCTCCTCAGGTTTCCATGCTACGCTCTTCACTACAGCCTCTCAACAACTGTTGCACAGTTTCTGTTCGTTATTTTCCCCCCTGCTTTAAAGAAACCCAGATAGGTTGTCAGTAGCTGGGACAGAGAACATCTCCCTGCTGCCAGGACTAAGCACATCACTAACACCACATGAATGCATTTGTGGGCATAAGAGGTAATGGCAAGAGTTCAGGAGTTTCCACCCACCCCTAGCTACTCTGGATTTGAACAGCCAGACCTTCCCTCCCCTTGCAGGGCAGCAACTTCCAAGAAACCAAAATAATCTCAACTTAAGAGAAAGCAGCACCTATGACACAACTAAAGATTAACTGGACTTAATTTAAGTAGCGACAATGACAGAAATGACATCACTATTCGTATTTGACTTGCAACACACAATTCTTCATTTTAGTGTCAGAAGGTTTAATAGGGAAATGTATAATTTCAGGCACATGAACGTAGTAGTAAACACTATGGGCTTTCTCAGCACTGTCAACAGAAAGTAGCCTTCTTTCTTCAGAGACTGAGGTCGAGGGCTTTGTGCAACAGAGACCCCCAAACTGAGCCTCTCCTATACACAAACCTGCACCAGGCTGAAGGTCAGGCAGAATTATACTTTGATCAGAGCTTAGATGCTGAGTTTTATGTTTCCTTTTCCTTTATGGCATCAAGTCAGTTATGCCACAGTGAACAAAGGGAATATTAATGTATTCTGAAATCATCATCTTGAAATTATCCTTACCAAAACTCAAAAGCAATCCTGTGATAGTGATTTGGATCCTTACCTGTCCATGTTAAAAAGCTATGATTCTGACAAGTCTGAGCCAAAAAAATCTTCAAGGATACGGACACCCCAGCACAGGCAAGATGGATATAAGCAAACAGCTAATGTGACTATTTTAAGAACTGACTATTGCTTTTTTTGTAGAACTGACTACAGAAAAAAACCTCAAAAGCTGACTGAACAGTATTCAACATGCCAATGAACAATAAACTTTTCATATTTACCAAAACAAATGTTCAAATAATTTTGTATCCACTAAACTGGAATTTATCTGCAAGGTGTAAGGATAACCTGGCAGAACCTACCAGCTGCAGCACAGCAGAAATAATCCAGAAGATGGACAGGCTTGCTTTTGCCTGCTGGCCTCTTACTCTTTCATGGAGGAGCTTCAAAGGGCCACAGGATGAGCAGCTGTTCCAACTTGAGGGAACTCTGTGCATGCTCTGCCAGGAGGTCAGACATGCTGAGCTCTGGGAGAGGCCGGGAACCTTCAGAGCCAGCACTACGGCACTGGAAGCCAGTGAAGTCACTCTATCATCATAAACTGAATTGCAGGGTACGTGCAAGGGAGCACCTGAGAGCCCTCAGCCAGGTCTTCCGATCCATCTGGTCAACAGTTAACATCACCTATGGGCAATACACATATAACACAAGCATGGAATGGAAGGGTTTGAAGTAAAATGCTGCCCACTGTAATAAAGATTAAGAGCTAGCTGTGTTTCCAGATGGATGAGGATGACACTGTTTCAGCTCAGCTACTTGAGTTGTTGCACATGTGTATGTGTATATACATGTACACATTTGAAACAAAGTGAAGTACCAGAATGCAGAGCTGTGAGTTCAGCCTCCTATAACTAATGCAATACTGCAGAATTATTCATTCGTTCTTTACATTGCATACGTAGGAAACGTCTGATTTTTGCTTCAGTGAAGTGTCTTTGGAGGGTAAAAAGGATGATTTTAAAGTTCATTGTGTTCCTACAAAAGTAAAGACAACAGCTTTGGGAGAATACACAGAATGTTTCAGTGAGAAAGACTAGTCCTTAACATTGCTCCTCACTGTGTCAAACTTGCTCACATTCATGGATGCGAGAAATGCAACAACCAGTGCAAACTGCTTCAGTGGGGTTTATGCACTTCTACTTTATTCAAAACCCTCAACACCTTCCTCTCCTCCAAGTAATCTCAAAGCCAGAAAGAATTATCCTGTTATCCACAGAGCAGCTTGCAGAGCACCAAGGGGCAGATTAGAAAGAAGTCCCACGGCACACCCCTGCAAGGACACTTCTGCCTTTCAGGCTGGTTAATTCTTAACTCCAGCTGAACTACTGCAGGGAAAGGACAGACTGCACACCCAGCAAATCTGTCCTTTACAAAATGCTTGAAGCAATTCAAGAACAGCAAACACCACCTTCCTCGAAAACACAGATTCTTCAGGAATTCACAGAGGTTACACCCTGGCAGTCTATAACAGATAGATTTCCCCCAATTGTATAGTGGAGGAGGGCAGCTGTAAAGTAATTATGAATCAACAATAAGTTTATGGGGTTTATACTAACTAAAGGAGATTTTAAAAAATTTTTAAAGACATTTCTTTTAATTTCCCATTTAAAATTCTCTATTAAAACTACACTACGTACAAATAGGACATTATCAGTATGGGTCTGCCCAAACAACACAGAAATACCAGAACTGTAGGAGCTGTAGTACTATCTTAACAGGCATCAAAATGCTACATCAGCATTTAGCAGTAGCTCCACATTAGTTTCCTTTACCCAAACTCATTCAGTTCAAAACTGAGAAATGAATAAAGCTAAGACAACTCAAGAAGTTTTTCTTTTACTTTACAAATTAAAAAAAAGATGCAAGCGAAGCTTCACAGCTCTAAAAATAACAAGGAACAGTAAAAACAAAAAAAAAACAACCACCAGGCAGGTCCATTCCTCAACTGAAGACATATCTTTTGTTTATTCAGTTTGTCTTCAATATAAAACACGCACCTATTAAATTTACTCTAAGTCCACAAAATCAAATTGAACTGATTTGATTGATTCCACATCTTTAAAACTGTAAATGTCTAACCTGCCTTCATCTAACACACCTTGATACAAATAGACTAAAGTAAAACAAACAAAACCTCTTGCAAATATATGTAACTGTGCATTAACATAAAGCAAGACTAGAAGTCAGAACTCTGGTCACACGTGATGGGGCACACATCCTGCCAAGCTCTGCCAACAGGATTTGAGAGAATGAACAAGGAAGAAAACGGAGCAGAGGGAACAGACCACAGCCCCCTTTGCATCTCCTTGGCATGCAAGATTAACTGCATACTCTCTACATACCAACCCAAACTTTGACAATATTTGTTAAAAATGAAAACAATTTAGATTTTTAAAATAATTTCCCCTGACATTTAAACAGTTTTTCTATCATGGTTTTCCTGCTTGCTGGTTCAAGTCAAGTATTTTAAACCACCCTAATCATAAGGCAGGCTGATTCCCACCACAGCTGCTGTCATTCTGCTCTCCCTCATCTTTCCTGGCAAGAAGTTTCTGTTCTCTCCCCCTATTAAAGCCAGCCTGAGTTAGTCCATTCCCAGGCTGAAAAACTACAAACTAATTTCACACTGAAAAGTCATCACAGAACAGCTACAGCAACAGCATCTGAGCAGGGACCTCAACCCTTGTATGTGCACAAATTCTCATCTCTGCCTTTCTGCAAATTAAATCCAACTGTAGATTTCCCAAAAGTGATCCACGATTAAAACACAGTAAAACCAAAGACTGAGAGTCCCATTACATATGAATGAATGTAGCAAAAGAACAGCCATACTGAATCAAGCCAGAAGTCTACCTATTCCAGCATCCAGTCTGGCAGGACACTTCTCTATATTCCACCTTCCCCATGATATCTAGGGATGCATTTAAAACCAAATCTTCCAAAGAGAAAGAAAACGCATCCAAGCACTGTCCCAAATCAGAACTTAATAAGGAGGATTCAATCTGCACAAAGGAGGGGGGCAGGGAAAATCAATTTTAGTCAAACTACGTGCACTCTCTGGGAACTCAGTGAGCTAGATAAATGGGAAAGGTGAAAAGTTTTGTATCGACCTGTGCCAGCCTAAGCTGTGACAGCTGCGTCCCTCTCACCACATTCCTGCCCTCTTTTGAGCTAATGTTCACACTCATGCAGCCACATGGTGTGCCACTTCAGAGAGCTGAGCCAGCTGAAAGCTGACCTACCAGAAAAAGCTTTTTTTTTTTCCTTCCAAATTAATTCTCTGTACTGACTTACTGCTTGGTCACACAGGCAGAGAAACACGCGGCTGGAGTTATGGAAGCCCCAAACTACACTGGCTCAAGCTGCTGCAGAACTGCAGCATCGATGAACTGCTAACGAGCACCACAGACAGAGATGTACACTGCAAACGAGCATGGCATAAGTATAACTCCAGTCTGCAAGAAGAGCAATAGAACTCTCTAGGCTCCAGTCACCATGGTATCCACTGTGATATATCAGCACAGCCCAAGGGACTATCTCGCAAGCCAGCTCTCACACCTCCCCTTCTCTTTGCTGAAGTTCATTTGAGTAAAGAGAATGCCACCTGCAGATGATGGAAACAGAGTTTAGCTCTTTTAATAGAGCTTTGCACATGCCTGTTTCCAGAGTGAGAGAAGATGACAACGTTGAGACTTCGGAGCAGTATATTGCTTTCTGTTTTCTGAATTCCAGCAGAGGTCCCTAGTCCCTGTGTGGCCACAGCACCAGCACTGCTCTGGGACACCGCACTCTTTTTAAAGGGAGCCTCTTGAAAGTCAAGAATCCTGCTATAAAACAGTTATTTATATTGAGCTTTAGAACAGTCAGCTGACAAAGAACTGCTGCCTTGTATTTAAAAACCCTTCAACTGATGCTTCATCTTGCACACAAGTTTAGCTACAGCCTTTTAACTGACCCTCACTCCCTTCCTGAAAACTTCCAAGCATAAAGGGCACAAGGAGCAGCCTCACAGGGCCATGCCATAACCATCCATCCAGAGAAGCCCACTCTTCTCTGCTGTAGTTGCACAAAACTAGAATTTGGGTTGGGTCCGAGAGGACCCTATCCCACACTCACGTGCAGACAATCCTGCACCAGCCAAGCGGCTTTCAGCAGAGCTGAACCTCAGGCCGCCGCGCTGTAGCATGGGGATTAGATGCTGGCACCAATGTCGAGTGTGCAGAGCCCGGCTGGGGACAAGTCGCAACAGGTGAGCACAGGCTGTGCGGCGGCGGGGAGGGCCGCTGGCCGGGGCAAGCGGCAGCACCAGCTCGGCATCACGGGAGCGGGAAGGTGTCTGAGGCAGCCGCTCCTCGCCTGGCCGTACAGCTTGCCCCAGCACACAGCGGGCGCCTCGCCGAAGGCCAGGCCCGTCCTCCCGCCCCGTCCCGTCGCGCACCTTCCAGCCGGCGGAGCTGTTGCTGTCACCCTTGTCCTTGAAGTAGGGAACGGAGCGGACCATCCACTCGTAGATCTGCGCCAGCGTGAGCCGCTTCTCGGGGGCGCTCTCGATGGCTTGGCTGATGAGTTCGGCGTAGGACTGGTTGCCCCAGGCGTTGCGCCGGGAGCCGCCCTTCCGCGCCGCCGCGCCACCCGCCCGCGCCCCCTCGGCCCGCCCGGGCCCCACCGCCGCGCCACCTGCGCCCTCGTCCACTGCGCCCGCCGCACCGCCTGCCTCAGCTGGCGCCGCCGGCAGCTCAGGCCGCGGCAGCGGCCAGGTGCAGGAGCGCGGCCGGCTCTGCGGCTCGAAGTCGGGGTCGATGTCCGGCGCCGCTGCGGCGGCGCCGCCCGCCTCCGCCATGGGCGCCCGCCTCAGCAGCAGCGGCACCGCCGCCACCAGGTCTGAGCCGCTCCGCCGCCACGCATCGGCCCGGCCCACCACCCCTTTGTGAGACCTGGGCCCCGTCGCCGCCGCGCCGCTCTGTTTACCAGAGCAGCGCCGCCCCCTGCGCCTGCGCGCGCGGGGCACGCCGGGAGCGGTAGTCCCAGCGGGGCGGCGGAAAGCGGCTCGGCCAGGTCGATGGACTACAATACCCAGCGTCCCTCGCGCCGGAGGGGCGGGGGCGGGGCGGGTTTCCGATGGGTGAGCGTGGCGCCCGCACGACTACAGCTCCCAGCGGGTACTGCCTTTACATAACCCGCCCCGCGCACTACCCAGGCGGTCTACAGGTTCGATAACCCCGCGCGGCCAAGGCCGCGCCGCAAGCCCCACGGAGGGAACAGCTCCTTCTCCCGCAAGAGGGCGCCCTGCTGCGCTCTCGGGTGTGTGGGCCTGCGAGTGCTGCTCCCTCGCGCCACCCCGTCACGGACAGGAGCTCGTTTCCAGGACACGCTCCAGCGCAAGGCGTGACGGGCCCGCATCCCGGTCCGTTCGTCAGAACCGCAGCAACCAGGTTCCAGGGTCCCGGTACTCCCTGCGCCATGCAGCGCCCGGGGCTGGCCCCACCCAGGACGCTGTATGGCATAGTCCCTATACACGTTTTTCGGCCCCTCGCCCCGGTTTCGAGCCCAGGCGTCCAGCGCGGCGGACTCAGCCTCGGGCTCTGTATCGTCCCACCGGGGCTTGGCTGGGGCGGCACAGGCGGAGCGGCGCGGCGCAGCGTCGAGAGCGAGCCCAGCATGCAGGTTCCGGGGCTGCACCGTGGCGTGCCCCCTACCCTGGACACCCACTTCGCTTATGCAGGCGGCGGCCGGGCAGGGGCGGTGGCGTGCGTGGGCGTGGTGGCGGCGGAGGGGCCCCGAACCCTGGATACCTTCCGCGTTATGCAGGCGACGGGCGGGCAACGTTGCGTCGTGCGCGGGTGGGGCGGGCTGCGGCAGCGGGCCGGGCGGGGCGGTGGTGGCACCACCATGTCGGAGGCGGCGGTGGCGGATACCCGGCGCCTGAACACCAAGCCGCAGGACTTGACGGACGCGTACGGGCCGCCCAGCAACTTTCTTGAGATCGACATCTTTAACCCGCAGACCGTGGGCATGGGCCGCGCCAGATACACCAGCTACGAGCTCCGGATGCGGGTGCGGCCCCCGTGGGGCCTGCGGACCGGGGGGGGGACTAGGCCTCAGGGCCCGCCGTGGAGCCCCGTGTGGGCTCGTGCGGGGCTGGGCTGCCTGGTGGCCGGGTGTACGGCTCGAGGAGGGGCAGCAGCTCGTGGTGCGCGGTGCCGGGGTGGCCGGGGGAGGACCGGGGTGATCTCGCTGCTCTGGCCGAGCGCGGCCTGCGCGGTCGGGACAGGGAGCGGCGGTGTGTGTGTAGGGAGCTCGGCCAGGGCGAACTCGTGCAGTCCGGGCGTAGCTCCTGGGGCTTGGGGCAGCCAGGCAGGGGGTGTGTTTGTCTGCGGCAATGGGGGGCCGAGGAGGTGAGTCCCTACCCTCCAAGCCGGGCAGTGCTGGGCAGGGGCTTGCCTGCGGCACTGGCGGGCCAGGACTCAACGTCAGAGCATTTACAGATGGTGGGTTTGCCGGAGCCCTTCGGTATCCGGCGTGGGCTGGTACGCACAAGGACAAGGAGGGTGCTGCCTCAACAGGCTCCTGTTCTTGTCTGCTCTCTAGAGCCCTTGGCCTGGCACTTGGGCACCGTTGAGTGGTTGCTGCGTAGGGCATTACTGCATGCGGCTGGTTATCTCAAGCAGGGGAGAAAAGCTATCAGCGGTATCTTGGTACCTGATCACAGTGCAGTCTGCCTACCCCTTCTGAGTCAGCTTTATCATTTTACAAAGAGCCTGTGATCCAGGAGTGTGTGTAGCAGGCTGAGCAGTTCTCTTCACTGGGCCTTAACCAACCCGAACTGGGGACCTCTTCACAGCTCTGCATCTGATAGCAGAAAGAAGTAAAATTGAGCTTCTCCTGAAACATATGTTACAGTGCTGGTGTTGGCTTCTGTTCATAGTGTGATTTAACTGCTAAGTCTCCACCACCTTTCAGAAGAATTAGGTGTTTGCTTTTTTTCTGTTCTGACGCTTGGTTTCCATCAGCCTGCCAAAGGGTGCCTGGCAGGTGGCAATGAGAACCTCTTAATCCCACTGGAACTAGGTCTTACAGAGATGCTTTGAAAGCAGCTGGTTTTATTTCACAGACCTCATAAGAATATAGTTAAACATGTTGCAGCAATACCTGTGTTCATCTGGGTGCTGCTTGTCAGAAGGTTTTGCCTGCTCAGTTTCTTGAACATTTTGGACTGTGTTGACAGGATAATAGTGAAATTACTGTAGCTGTCGGTCTTTAGTGGTGGGGGAGAAGGGTGGGGATTTGCTGCACATTCCTCCAGTGTCACAAGCCAGATATGAAAAAGCTGCTTGCCTGTTAGGGTGGGGTGATCTGAGGGAAAATTGTAGCATAATGTCTGGCCTTGAGCAGTTGTTGGAACAAAATTTCCTCCCTTAGTTCTTCCTTGGAAACACCAGTGTTGGGTTGGAGGTTCTTTTGCTCTGCAGGCTGCTGCGAAGTTTTGTTGTAGATCACTTCAAAATGGAGTGAACTTAGGGGGAGAAAATCAGCCTTCTCTGTATTGTGAGCCCTGGTTCCAGCATGTGCCCCTGGAGTGTAAGTGTGTTCCTGAAATAGCTGCTTGAGGGGAAGGCAGTGGCTGGCTCTGAATAGCCTGGGAAGTGCTTGCTTGATTCTGAAGGGCTTTGGTGCTTGTGCTCTGTCCCAAATAAAGAAGCTGGGCGTTCTTGTGATGCTGCCTTCTCAGGGGGCTTGCTTTTCTAAATGCAGCTTCAGGTTTCAATTACGTGTCGAAATACTATCTGGCTTTCAAAGCAACCTGCAAATTAACTACTTCTCTTCATTACAGACAAACCTCCCAATCTTCAAATTGAAGGAGTCGTGTGTGAGGAGACGATACAGCGACTTTGAATGGCTGAAGAATGAGCTGGAACGAGACAGTAAGGTGAGGCCTGGCTCAGACTTGGCTATTCATGAAACCAGGACGTATGGGAACAGTTGTAGTGATAATCTTGAGCTGCCCAGAAGAGAGGCTGTCGTGATGGGCAGCTGTTGGGGCTTGGTCTCTATCCGTGTAATGGAACTGGAGATGAGTGTCAAAGAGCAAAGGATGCCTGCTTGCAGGTGATTCAGCTGACAGGGTGATTCTGTGCTTTCAGATTGTAGTGCCACCACTGCCTGGAAAAGCTTTGAAACGACAGCTTCCCTTCCGAGGAGACGAAGGCATCTTTGAGGAGTCCTTCATTGAGGAGCGGAGACAGGGACTAGAACAGTTTATTAACAAGTAAGCTTGATGTCCTGGGTTTGCTGTGTGCTGCCTTCCTGGGTATTTCTGGTAGAAGAGGGCTCTGGATTGATCAGGAAGGAATCTTGATTTGCTGCACAGAAGTGCTGTGCTAAAGGATGGTGCCTGCAGCCGGGTAATGAAACCACTGTTCTGAAGTAAGTCCTGCCTTGAGTGTGGGTTATGTTCAGTGTGCTCTTCTGAGAGTGAAGCAAATATTAGCAGAATAGCTGTGCTGCAGAGGCCCACTGACAGGGTAGCATTGGTTCAGGATGCTCATGCCCGCTGGCTTTGTTGCACACTGATGCTGTGACCTTGGCCTGAGCCTGGTGTGGGTGTGCTTGGAGCTGGCTCCTGTTAACAAGGAGGTCTGCCTTATTCCCTACAGGGAGCAGAGGTGTGGGGGTCTTGGTGGTGGCTGTGCTAACCTCCACATCTGATTTTCTTCCAGAATTGCTGGACACCCACTGGCACAGAATGAGCGCTGCTTACATATGTTCCTGCAAGAGGAGACTATTGATAGGAATTACATCCCAGGGAAAGTGCGTCAGTAGGAGCACCTGGCACTGTCTTCCTCCATTCCACCCTCCCTCCTGCAAAAATGACATTTATTTTTACACTAAATCGGTCTTCTCTGAACCAGCTTTTCCTCTCTTGAACCTCCCAATTTGTTCAATATTTTCCTCTTTTGTAACTGGCAGCAGCTTGTTCTACTGGGCTGTGGTCTTGGCCTAAACGTATGAAGATTTACGCGGGTGCGTTGTCCCGCACCTAGGGGCAGATGTGAATAGGTGTGGAGCAGGAACGTGCTTATCGCGTTATGGTGTAGGAGCTGCCTCTCTCCCTGTACAGGAAGGTATGAGATGACCTTCACTCCCCTGTCTGTGCAGCCCCAAGCATCTCTGCAGGAGGCTCTGAAGAATAGCAGTTATGTTGGTCAGTGATTGCATCAGGTATTAGAGTTTTAGTAAGGCTTATCCAAAACAGTGAGTACGTGCCTGGGTGTGTTGGTCTCTCGTCCACCCCATTCACCCTGCATGAAACCCCCATTCTTCACTGTCTGGAAGTGCTGAGACCCAAGACCTACTCTAACCCTGCTCTCAGCCTCCTGCATTACAGACCTGTTTGGTGTGTTCATGTTAACCCCCTCCTTTCTAAAGTGCTGCTGGCAGCTTGGGGGGTTTCGATTATATGTGCTCTCATGATGCTCTGCGGGGGCGGTTTGGTGTATAGAAGCTGGGATAGCCTGGGCTGTAGCAGTGTGTGCTGTGATGCCTTGGCCCAGGGTTTAAAAAATGCCAGAGCTTGCTCTGCTGTGGGCTGGTGTGGTGGTGTTTCCAGCAGCACCCTGTTTGGCTGAGCTCTGGTGACCTTGTCCTGCACCCCAGCTGCAGAGGGGAGGAGACAGGTCTGGCTGAGGAGTGGGGGAGGGCTGGTGGGGGCTGTTGTGCTGTGCGGCCGTGAAGGCTGCCACAGGAGGAGCCCAGCAGTGGTGCCTGGGGTGAGGCCACCTGTCCAGAAAGGACAGTAGAAAATGATGAGTCCTGGGTTGGACATTTGCTTATGAAGTAGGAGAAGTAACAATGGCTTCTTGTGTGTTCTCCCCTGTTCTGCAGTGAGCTAGGCAGTTACTAGTGTGGAAATGAGGACACAAGATTGGTCAGGGAAGTGTTCAGAGCTTGAGGGGGACCACCAGGCTGTGACTTGCTGCAGCAGAACTGTCCTTTGGAGCCTCCTCCAGCTGCCACAGCTGTCATGATTGAAGTTGGGCGTTAGCTCGGGGGCTTCTCTGATACTGGCTGGTTCATAAGCGCTTGGTCACTTTGTGGTGGCACAGTTGAGACTTTCTCAGAACATAGGCCTGCAGTGACTGCCCTCCTGTTCCTTCCAAGCACGTCCCCTGAGGCCTCCCTAATCTTTCCTCGGTTTTCTGGTGAGGGACTGGCACTGCTGGGCAAGAGGTGGCCCTCGGGGAAGGTGAAGAAGTCACTGAAACAGGGAGGGAACTACTCTGGGGGCTGGCTCAGCCCGGGAAGGGCTGTGGGGAAGGGGAGAGGCTGGTGCTGGTGGAGACAGCTGTGCCCGCAGTGGGGCTCAGCCCCCGTCCTCCTGCCGGCCCCTGCTTGCGGCAGCCCCTTCTTCCTGCCTGTCCTGCTACGGGGCTGCCATCCACCCAGCTGTCTCCACTCTGTCCAGTGTAACGTCCCGGTTCCGTTCGCATTAAACCACTGTGAAGCCAAGTCTCTGCCTCGTCCAGGGGGTGCCGGGGCGCGGCGGGGGAAGCACCAGAAGGGGGCGCGGGTGGGGGTGGTGGGCGCGTATGTCCCGCGGCAGGGGGCGCTGCGCGGCGGCGGGACGGGTGCGGGTGGGCCTCCCCGGCGGCAGGGGGCGCTGCGCGGCGGCGGGACGGGTGCGGGTGGGCCTCCTCGGCGACACGGGGCGCTGCGTGGCGGCGGGACGGGTGCGGGTGGGCCTCCTCTGCGACACGGGGCACTACGCGGCGGCGCTGAGGAGGGAGCGGTTTGCGGCAGCGGGATGTGGCGGCCGGAGCATCCGCCGGCGGGCTCAGGCTCGCTGGGCTGCCCCGACCTGCTGCGGCACGTAGGCAGCCCGTGCTCGCCGCTATCCCCGCTCTACCTCGGCTTCTTCGAGGAGGAGTGTCGCGCCAACGCCACCCGCCTGCGCCTCGGCGCTGCGGCGGAGCCTTCGGGGGGCCCGGGGGAGCGCAGCGCCCTGTAGCCCGACGCCGCCGGGCCCATCACCTCCACGCCGCTGCGCGCCTCGCCTCCCCTCGACGAGGGAGCCTCGGACAGCGCCACACCCGCCGCCCGCCCGAGCACGGAAGGCTGCGAGGCTGCTCCGGGCCCGACCCGTGGGGAGCCCTGGAGCCTCCCGCAGCCCGCCGCCGGCTCTTGCTCCGGCGCAGCGCGGCCCGGCTCCCGCCTCGCCCGCCTGCAGGCCCTGTCCTATAAGGCAGCACGGCGCGGTGCCGGACAGCCACCCTGCGGCAGGCCAGGCCCCGCGGGCCACCCCCGCTCGGTCACCAGGCTGCGGCAGGCTCGGGTCTCTCCCGGGCACGGGCCTCTCTCGGTCTGGAGCTCCCCAAGGCCGGCAAGGGGCTCGGTGCCCAGGGAACGAGGCTCGCCCAGCCCCCAGGTGAGCCGGGTTGCTGGAGAGAGCCCCAGCACAGCGACTACTTCCCCGGGCTGCAAAACTCTCTCTCTTCCTCAGGTACCAAGCTGAAGCTGATGCTAGCTGCCAAGTCCAGGCTTCAGTATCCAAGTGAGGCTTTGCAGCTGGCTCAACGTTCTGCTATTCCCAAACGCACCCTCCCAGACACAGAGATGGAAGGTAATTCCACACCTGCCAGTTGCCTTATGTAAAGCGGGGAAGCTTGGGGGGAGTGGTGCTGCAGCTAGAAGGGAGAAGGAGAAGGCCTGGGCTGCAGCATGGGATAGGGACAGAGAGTGGGGAGTCCCTGGAAGTGGTGCAGGTAGGAGTCCAGGAAATATGCTCATGCCCCAAGTGCTGCATTAATTTAGTGCTCTCTGGCCTCCTGCCAACATGGGCTAGCAGCCTGTTGGCTTGGAGCTCTCACCCCATGGTCTTGTGGGGTCGCGGAGGTGCTGGTGACCATAAGCCCGGGACAGGCAGCCTGGCTGAGCCTTGGGCTGCCTTAGCAGAGGTACGGTGTATCTGCTTTGAAGTGGCAGCCTCTGTGCCTAATGTTTGTCCACCATAGCTGCTGCATAGCTGCATTTTGCGTGTTGCAGGCAGCCCTCCTGGAGGCTCTCCACAGCAATTCCTACTGTGGCTTCTTGCTCCTGACTGTGACCATTGAGAAAACTGGCTTCCCCTAAGCGCTTTTGCCTCGGTAAGGGTGAATCTGGGCAGAAGCCCTGGAGGCTCCAGTGTTGTGGGGTGGAGGAGCTGTTGACCTGGGGAGAGCATTCAGCTCTCAGCTGCAGAGTCAAGGCTGATGCTGGGGAAAAGACAGGAGGGGGCAGCATATGCTTGAGCTCAGAGGAGGGGGAGTGAAACATGGAGCAGTAAGACTATGCGAAGTTCCTTTCCCTGGAGAGGCACCCAGCAAAGAGCCTGAACAAATCTTGTGTTCTAGCTCGTCCATAGGACAGGGAGCGGCCCTGGTCAGTGCTTCTAGAGCACTCTTTGAGCAGGGGTTGACGCACTTCACTTTTATTTCCTGGACCCCACTTCAGGATCAGCTATGCCGGAGCTGATGTGCAATAGGACCCAAGAGCTGAAGGAAAATGATGAGAGCAAAGAACAGCTGGTTGCAGCAGGGACTGTCTTGGGAGCAGCTGAGCAGTATGGAGGAGGCAAGAGTGGGGAGCTGGAGCTTGGTACCCTGCAGGGAGGAGCCCCTCTGGAGCTTTCTTGGCTCCTGACTGCTAAAGGCCTGCTCAAAACCAAGTGTCCTGTGCGTGTACCACAGCAAGGAGAGTCTACGTTTCTGCATTGGGCTCTGGTGGGTTCTCACCTTTTGTCAGGGTGAGCATGGGGAAACATGGTCAGCTGCCTAGGGCTGTTGGGCAGTGCTGCTCTCCAGCAGGGTCCTCACTGAACAGGCATGCCTGGGGGTGCTCTGGCCTGCTGTGCAGGCAGAGTGTGCTGCCCTTCCCAAGAACTGCAGCTGAGCAGCCTGCAATCCTGGGCCCTGCAGAGGAAGAGGAAACGAGGAGGCTGTCCCCACTCTGCTGGGACAGCCCTGCGCTGCCTAGGGCAGTTGTCTGCCCTCCCTGTGTGAGCAGAGTCCAAGCAGGAGCCCAGAGCTGCTGGAAGCCAGGCTGTGCAAGAGCACCTTCTTCCAGCAGCACCCATACAGGCTTGGCCAACAGCAGTTGTTTGGCTGGAGGGGCTTGAAGACCTCTGACTCCCTTGGACAGGTTCTGCCCCTGGTCTGGAGCAGTTCTGTAGCCTGGTTGAAGAGGGCCCAGGGATGGCAGGTTTCTAGTGGTGACACTTCTCTTCACAGGTAAGGCTGACCAGATGTGGGTGTGTGTGGGGTCCTCCTTTTCCAGTAAGTTGGTTCCTGGCCCATCTCCAGGGTGTAGGGATGCAGTTCCCGCTGAGCAGGTAAGAGCCAACTGTGTCCTGGCACCATGGAGCACCGTTCAGCCTGTGGCTTGGGCCAGCTGTGCCAGAGGTGGAAGGTGGTGAGACCCGAGGCTGCCAATTTCTGGGCTGGCACCTGAGCTGTTTTAGCCTTTCCCTGGAGTTTACACAAGACCTTGTGCATTTGCTGCATGGTTTTACCACCTGTCCAGTGCTCAGGGGACTGCAGGCTTCTGTCCTGTTAAGTTTTAAGGGGCTTTTGAAACATTCACACCCCCTGTGGCTTGTGGTGTCACTTTTATACCTCCTGACATGTTGAACGTATCCCCAGGATGGGGCAAGCAGAGCCTGCAGCATGGTGAGGCTCCAAGGTGTGAAGTTTCCTACCTGCAAAATATGTTTGCATTTGCCAGCAGTTTTAAGGCTCTTTGCTATGTGGCAGTAGCCTGCCAAAGGGATCCTTGTGACCCATGGGCACTGGCAGTTGCTCGCTGACGAGTGAACAGTGGCTCCTTTGCCAGGCACCACTGCTGCAATGAACACATCCTGGCAGTGGTCCTGGGGGTGCTAGGTTTGGGGTGTCGGTTGGGCTGCGCTGGAACAGTGCCACGCTCCTGAAGCAGGGGTGAATGCTGAAACGGGGCCCTGTTCTGACATGCTGTGGGAGGTGAGCAGGGTGCCCCAAGCAGAAGAACTGCTGGTGTGTGTGTGTTGCCTGCAGAGGTGCTGCTCCTCTACAGCAGGGGCTGGGCTGCAGGTCACTGCATGGGGGTGACCACTCCCTGCATCACACTTAACACCCTGCTATTGCCAGTCTGCAGGTGATCAGCTGTCCCAGGAGCTGAAGTGTGTGAAGAACAAGCTGGAGCAAGTGAAGGGCGAGCTTGGTATGTGACACTGGTTGTTTTAGGGACTGTGGGACACCCACAATCCAGATGACACCCCCTTGTACCTGGAGCTCAAGGCCTGCAGCTCTGTGGGGATGGGGCTGGCTTCTTGTTTGGGGGTAGAGCAGGATCCCAGCTGCCGCCCCAGAGGGTCTGGGAATGAGGTCTTCAGGATGGGCTGAGCACACACCTACTTGCCTTCTGCCTGCAGCTGACAAGACTGCCCAGTGTGAAGCTGGTCGCCAGACGATCTCCTCCTTGCAGGCTCAGCTCAGAGCAGCAGGTATGTTCCCTCGCTGGTGTGAGCCCTCACCCGTAGGCAGGCTGCAGGGATGCTCCAGTGGTCCCTTGCTGGTGTAACTGAGGGCTGCCAGGGGGAGGGGACACAGCTTGTGGCCTTCCCCGTGGGGCAGTGCTGAGTGCCAGGAGAAGCAGTGCTTTGATGTTGCTGTTGCTCCTGAGGAATGTGTCTGGAAGATGCAGCAGTGGAGGAATGTGATGACTTGGGGAGAGACTGACAGCTGGCACGTGGGGACAGACTCACAATAGCCATTTGTCCGGCCATCTGAGCTGCTGGGCCAGTGATATTTGTGGAGCTCTTGAACGAATCAGTTTTTTAATTCCTGTATTTCAGATAAAGTTGTCTTTTCCCAGCAACGCTTGCCATCTGCTGGGGTAGGGCCAGTGCCTGGTGCTGCCCACTGTTCTCCAAAAGACTGGGCAGAAAGGGCAGGTCTGTGGCTGGTTCTGCTCAGCCAGAGACTTGAAGTTTGCTGTGTGGAGGAGGTGAGTGGTGGTGGACAGAGGCACAGTGTGGCTCTGGGGTAGCCTTTCTGACAAACCTGTTGCTTCCAGGTGGGATGCTTGGATGTGTGGTGGTGGCAGGCAGCTGTATGGCCAGGTTTCTGCCTTAAACTACCTTCATGCTGGACGTGGGAAGAGCCAGTGCTGGCTGATGGCATGTTGGGCTTCTGCAACCATTAGATGTTACTTACCATTTTATTCGCTGGTGGGTTGTGTCAGTGCCTGGGGGCAGGTGGTGGGGACACAGTGCTTGGGACTCAGTCCCTCACTGTTCCTGCCTGCCAGCACAGGAAGCCCTGCCCTGCTACCTTGTTTCTGTGGTAGGTTGATGTAGGCACCTTGTTGTGCTGCCTCATGTCTGGGTGAGGCCCTAGAAAGTCACACTGTCTGGTGTTGGCAACATCCTGAGGCTGGGCTGAGGAGGCTGGGCTGAGAAGGCTGGCCTGCTCCCACTTCCTGTTATCTCTGGCTGGCATTCCTGGCTGCCCCAGAGTGGTGCAGGCAGCCTGCACCTCTTCTTGGGGTGGCTGCCCTTGACTGTGCACAGGGGTGGCTGCAGAGGGATGCTCTGTCCTCTGTGTCTCAGCCCTGCTTGCCACTCAGTTGCTGTGGCAAGCAGCTCCAGTGCTTGCCTGTGAGCTGCAGTGGAGTACTCTAGTGCAGTGTGACGGGGAGGGAGGGTGTCCCTGTATACACAGGTTGAAAATAACTTCTTGGTGCAGGTACTAAGGGAGCTGACTAGGAAAGGTGTTCTGCTAGAATTGTTTGTAAACAGAGAGGGACTTGTGGGCGAAGTGGTGATTGATGGCTGTCTTGGTCACAGTGACCATGAAGTAGCTGAGTTTCAAATCGTTGGTGATAGGAGAAAAACTGCAGCAAAACGTCAACCCTGGGTAAAGGGAGAGCAGACTTTGGGCTACTGAAGGAGCTAGTTATTAAGGGAATCTACTTTTGAAGGTATTGGGGTTCATGAATATGGTCACTTTTTAAGAGCCATCTCTTAAGAGTGCAGGTACAGGCAATTCCAAAGTGTCAGAAGTCAAGCAAGTGGGGCAGAAGACCAGCTTGGCTGAGCAGGGACCTTTTTCTAGAACTTAGATGGAAAAGTGTACGGACATTGGAAGCAAGGACAGGTGACATGGGAGGGGTACAGACATGCTGTCTGCCACTGTAGGGAGAAAATTAGTGTGGCCAAAGCTCAAGTAGAGTTCAATCTGGCCAGCACTGTGAAGCACAACAAAATGGGCTTTTTAAAATATGTTAATAGCAAAAGGAGAATCAGAGGTAACATTGCTTGATGAGGTTGCTCACCTCGCAAATAGAGATGTAGACAAAGCCAAGATGTTTAATACCTTCTTTGCCTCTGTCTTGAACAGCGATGATGGCCCCTGGGACCCCTGGAGCCCTGTGCTGGAAGACCGTGACTGGGGGGAAGATAAACTGCCAGCCGACCATGAAACTTGTCCAAGACTTGCTGCTCCAGCTGGATGCACATAAGTCTATGGGGCCCGATGGAATTCATCCCAGGGTACTGAAAGAGCTGGCCAATGTCATCGTGGGACCTCTCTCCATTATTTCTCAATGGTTCTGGGAGTCTGGAGAGGTCCCAGTCAACTGGACGCTAGTAAATATTGTCCCAATTTTCAAGGGTAGGAAGGAAGACCCTGGTAATTACAAGCCTGTCAGTCTCGCTTCAGTGCCTGGTAAAATTATGGAGAAGGTTATTCTGGGAGTTACGGAAAAACACTTGAGACAATGCAGACATTGGTCATAGCCAGCACAGGTCCATGAGGGGAAAGTCCTTTTATGACAAGGTCATCCATCTAGTTGACCAAAGGAAGCCAGCAGATGTGGTGGTTTTGGATTTTAGCAAAGGTTTTGATGCTGTCTCTCACAGTGTCCTTCTGGATAAGCTGTCCAGCACACAGCTGGACAAGTCATAATATGTTGGGTGAGCAATTGGCTGATGGGTCAGGCTCAAAGGGTATAATAAATGGGGTTACATCAGGCTGGTGACCAGTCACCAGTGGGGTTCCCCAGGGCTCAGTTTTAGGGCCAGTGCTTTTTAATGTTTTTATAATGATCTGGATGCAGGAATCAAATGTATGTTAAGTAAGTTTGCTGACAATACTAAACTAGGAGGAGCTGTGGACTCCCTCGACAGTAGAGAGGCCTTACAGAGAGATCTGGATAGACTAGACAGCTGGACAATCACCAATTGTATGAAATTTAACAAGAGCAAGAGCCAGATTCTCCACCTGGGACAGGGCAATCCTGGTTATACACACAAATTGCAGGACGAGGGGCTGGAGAGCAGCCCTGCAGAAAGAGATCTAGAGGTTTGGGTTGATGGCAAGTTGAGTCAACAGTGTGCCCTGGCAGCCAAAAAGGCCAACAGTATCCTGGGGTGCATCAAGCATAGCAGCGCTAGCCGGTTGATGGAGGTGATTGTCCCACTCTACACTGAACTGATGCAGCCACGCCTGTACTGTGTGCAATTTTGGGTGCCTCACTATAAGAAGGACATCAAACAATTAGAGTGTGTCCAGAGGAGGGCAACCAAGATGGTGAAAGGCCTTGAGGGCAAGACTTAGGAGGAGCGGCTGAGGCCACTTGGTTTGTTCAGCTTAAGAGAAGAGAAGGCTGAGGGGTGACCTTGTTGCAGTCTACAACTTCCTTAAGGGGGGCAGTGGAGGGGGAGCTGCTGATCTCCTCTCTCTGGTGACCAGCAATAGGATACGAGGAAATGGAATGGAGCTGCATCAGGGGAAGTTCAGATTGGACATTAGGAAAAGGTTCTTCACTGCAAGGGTGGTCAGTCACTGGAACAAGCTCCTCAGGGAAGTGGTCATGGCACCAAGCCTGTCAGAGTTCAAGGTGCATCTGGACAATGCTCTTAGTCATACGGTTTAGTTTTAGGTAGTCCTGCAAGGTGCAGGGAGTTGGGTTCGATGATCCTTATGGGTCCCTTCCAACTTTAGATATTCTATGATTCTATGCTCCAGTCGTGGAAGGTGATGGGGCTCCAAGGGCTGATTCAAATCTGCTTCTGCAGGGCTTTTTGGCCCCCTTTCGGGGCTGAAGCTACATCCTACCCTCCTTGGCACTGGCTTTGTGCTCCCTGCCACTGTCTGCCTTCCTGCTGCTCCTGTTGGGACGTGTGCTTGGCTTGCTCCGTGCCTCCGCCTGCTCCCAGCCCTTGGCCTGTGCTGCTGAATCAGAGCCCTGAATGGGACGGGAGGAGAGCAGTAGACTGGGAGGTGGGGATGAGGCAGTGGGAACATGGATGCGGAGGTGTGTGTGAGGTCTGGAAGCTGGAGCCATGTTCAGTGCCCTGGTGCTGGGCTCTGCCCAAAACTGCCTCCCAACAGCTGCGGTTGCAAGAGAGTTTCTGGGAATAGGTGAGTCTTGATGTCATCCCCCCCCTTGCCGCTGTGGGTACCCTGCCTCTGCTTGGCTGGGCTGGGGTGTTCCCCCTGGAGTCCTGCTGTGCCCATGGTGCTGCTGGTCTTGCCCAAGAGCACCCTCAGCGATGGAGCTGCCTGCAGTGCCACAGGCAGCCCAGGAGGGAGCAGGAAGCCTTTTTGTCTCCCTGGCCCTTGTGTGTGCAGCCCCGGGGGAGGTGGGGTGGGCAGGCACCTAGCGCAGGGCCTGCAGCACCCTGCCAGGTGCTTCTGTCTGCTCTGCTGCAAATGGCTGGGAGCCTGTTGCCTCAGTATCCTCGTCAGTGGTGCTGGAGCAGAGACTTGTCTGCCATCCAGAGGGACCTTGACAGGCTTGAGAGGTGGGCCTGTGTGAACCGCATGAAGTTCAGCAAGGCCAAGTGCAAGGTCCTGCACGTGGGTCGACACAATCCCAGGCACAGCTACAGGCTGGGTGGAGAATGGATTGAGAGCAGCCCTAAGGAGGACCACTTGGGGGTGTTGATTGATGAAAAGCTCAACATGAGCTGGCAGTGCGCACTTCTAGCCCAGAAAGCCAACCGTGTCCTGGGCTGCATCAAAAATGGTGTGACCAGCAGGTCAAGGGAGGTGATTCTGCCCCTCTGCTCCGCTCTTGTGAGACCCCACCTGGAGTACTGCATCCAGCTCTGGGGGCCCCAGTACAAGAAGGACATTGAGCTGTTGGAGCTAGTCCAGAGGAGGCCAAGAAGCTGATCGGAGGGCTGGAGCAGCTCTGCTATGAGGACAGGCTGAGAGAGTTGGGATTGTTCAGCCTGGAGAAAAGAAGGCTCCAGGAAGACCTAATTGTAGCCTTCCGGTACCCGAAGGGGGCCTACAGGAAAGCTGGAGAGGGACTGTTTATCAGTGTAGTGATAGGACAAGGGATAATGGGTTTAAACTAAAAGAGGTCGATTTAGCTTAGATGTTAGAAAGAAATTCTTTACTGTTAGAGTGGTGAGGCACTGGAACAGGTTGCCCAGAGAGGTTGTGGAGACTCCGTCGCTGGAAGTGTTCAAGGCCAGGTTGGATGAGGCTTTGGGCAACCTGGTCTAGTGGAGGATGTCCCTGCCCACGGCAGGGGGCTTGGAACTAGAGGATCTTTGAGGTCCCTTCCAACCCAAACCATTCTATGATTCAATGATTCTATGCCAGGGAGGGGCTGGCTCTCCTTTCGGCATTGCTGCCTGTTTGAATGGGTGCTCATGACATGCAAGCTCTGGATTGCATCAGGAACAGGTTTTTAGGCAACTGGTCCTAGCCTGTGTGCTGGAGAGAGGGCTGCTGGCTCTTGCCTCGCTCCAGGCTGCCTTGCCGACTGCCAAATGGTTCTCCTGAGACTGGTGTTTCCCATCACTTAGAGCTGCCTGTTGCTCCCGGAGTTGAGAAGACTGTAGTGGAGCAGTGTTGGCGTTGGCCGGAACTTACTCCCTGCGAAGCACATGGGGGTCGGGGCAGAGCCTCCCCTCCGTGTCTCGGGCTGAGCTCTGGCTGTGCTCCCTGTGGCAGGGCTGGCCTCCCCGCTGTGCCCCGGCGGAGCGAGGTCGGGGCAGGCTCTGCCTTCCAGGCATATCTGGGCTCGGGGGACCCCTAGCCGCCTCCTCCATGGGGTTTCCTGGGGAAGCACGGCTGATGCCACCGGCCGCACAGTCCCTTGCCCTAGGCTCGGCGTTGCCGCCCGCAGCAGCCGTACTCCCGGGAGCCGTGCCGTGCCTGGCCCCCTCCCCGGTGCCATTTATGACTTGAATTTATATTTTTTTTTTAAATCGGGGGGCGGGGAGCAGGGTGGCAGGGCGCGGGGAACTGGGGTCGAGCTTTCCCGCACCGGCCGCGGGGCTGGTCCCTCTCGCCCGTCGCTTTCCCTGGGGCGGCGGGGTGGGTCTGCGGGGAGGACCGCCCAGGGGCGGGGGGGCAAGTGCCGGTGCCTGTTTCCGGGCTCGGCTCGGGGCGCTGCGGTCTAGCATCCGGCGTGCTCTTCAACCCCGTCGCGGCACCGGCAGTCCCGGGGCGAGCGGAGCGGAGCTGAACTGAACGGGACCGCACCGGAGCGAGCCCAGCCATACCGAGACGAGCCGCGCCGCCGGTGAGTCGCGGCGGGCGCCGCCGCCGGGCCGGGCGGGGCTTGGCGCAACCAGTGTCGCGCTTGCATCAGCCGTCGCCCGCACGTGGGGCTGGTGCGGGCGGCGGCCGGCACCTGCCGCGGCGCCCTGTCCCGATCCTGACGTCCCCTGGACAGCGCCGGGCTCCCCGGCGGGATGGGGCGTTAGCTGGCGGCTCCCCAGGGCTGGAGATGCCCCCGCGGGAGACGGGGTGAGGGTCTCGAGCGGGGGCTGACGGCCCCGGCAACGGCCCTGGGCCGCGGCAGGATGCAGTGGGCAGCGGGAGGCTCCTACCGGTGGGAGCTCTCGCCCGACACGTTGCTTCTCCTCTACCCACCCATAGCTCACTGCGTGCTATCCATCTCCAACACCAGCGTGACAGCGTAGCTTTCTGCGAGATACCTCTCCGGCCATGGGCTAAGCCTCCCCGGAGCGAGCCAGTCCCCCTGAGCAGCTTTCCCTGGGCCAGCTCTGACGGGTGCTGGTATGGGTCTGGGTGCTTAACGTGTTCCTTTCACTGGATGCGGCAAATCCCAGCGCAGCAGGGCCTGTGGGGGCTAGGTGCGGGAAACTGTCCCACATCTTCCTGCTTGGCGCCTTTTTCTTTGTTGCTCTGAGAATAGGGGCTGAGCACGTTTCTGCTGCCAGCCCCATGCTTGCAGTTTGCAGAGCTTGTGTTGGGCATCAGAAGTCCTTGGATCAATTGAGCAGTGTTGGGGAAGGCAGCCAGAGCTGTCTGGGCAGTGGATGGGGGAGGGTGCTGGGGCACTTGTTCCATTGAAATCTGGCCCAGAGGCTGCCCTGGGCTGGGATGGCTTCTTGGGCCAAGGCCAAATGTGGCACATGCCAGTCAGGAGGAGGTTTCTCCAAAAACAGGCTGGTTTGATGGTTATGGGGTACAGCTGAGCTGGTGGCTGCCACTGCAACCGTGGTAATCCTGCTCAGTGGAAAAGGGTCAGAAAGTTATCCTTGTGTGTACATACACTAATCCATGCAACGTGGTATCGGTGCTGCGCCAGGCGCCTGGCTGGAGCATGTTTTGTTCCCCAATGAAATGAGCAGCCAGAGGGGAGAAGGCGCTGATGGGTGGGTGGTACAACGCTGGGCATGGGGTGCCAGACATGGGCATTGGGAGCCACTTTTCTTGTGGCTCCTCTCATCCTGTGCCGGCTGCCTGCTCCACAGGGTGCTCGTCTCCCAGACCTTTTGGGGGATGGGTGGCTGCTGTGAGCAAGGTGAGTGGGGATGTTTGATGTTTAGGGTGATTACAGCCTGCAGAGTGTGCAGGCTGCTCAGCAAGCACCATTGGCACGTGAGGGATGTGCGCTGAGGGCCCATGCTGTGTGTGTGTGTAGTGCAGATGCTGGGAGCAAAGGAGGAATGGCTCCGTCCCAGTGAGTCAGCCCAGCCTGCCAAATCCTCCGCTGGAGGAATGCTTTGTCTCCATGCCATCGCTGCTGTGCACGCCCATGTGCCAGGCCTCTGATGCGCCAGCAGTCAAGTTTGGGCTGAGGGATCTCCAGGCTGCCAAATCAGTGAAGAGTTGCTGGGAGACAGCAGGCAAGCTCTGGGATGTGCCCAGGGCCCCCTGGTGGGGACTACACAGGGCTTACTCAAAGAGCCTTTCCCACCATGGACTTGCTGGGCTCATCCCTGGCTCGCTCTCCTGGTGCAGGGGCTGTGCAGGTGGAGTATGCACAGCCCCACGGTGCCTTGGAGGGAGCTGCCATGGTCTCTGCCCCACCAGCGTGGCAGGGGTTTGGTGCTGATGGATTGGCTGGGAGCAGGCACAGCTCCTGTGGGTGTTGCTGCCTGCTCTGCTCTCTGCAGTGTCGGTCCTGCTGCCTGCGGGACACGGAGCTTCACGGTCCTAGAGTCCCTTCTCTTGCAGGGGTTTTGAGCAGCTGAGCACCACCCACGAGAGGACAAGATGTTTGGGGGAAGAATAACCAGCGTTGGGAAGAAGCTGATCCGCCGGCGTGTGGTGGATCTGAGCTCTGAGGATACGCGTTTTGCTCGCTGCCTCTCCACACTGGACCTCATAGCCCTGGGGGTGGGCAGCACGCTGGGGGCTGGCGTGTACGTGCTGGCTGGGGAGGTGGCCAAGGAGATGGCTGGTCCCTCCATTGTTCTCTGCTTCCTGGTGGCTGCTCTTTCATCGGTACTGGCCGGACTCTGCTATGCAGAGTTTGGGGCCCGCGTCCCCAAGACTGGCTCTGCCTACCTCTACAGCTACGTCACCGTTGGTGAGATCTGGGCTTTCACGACTGGTTGGAACCTCATACTCTCCTATGTGATAGGTATGGGGCTGGGCAGGGTGCTGGTATGTGTGCCCAGGGTCCTTCCAGCACTGCTCGTGGGGACAGTGTGTGGTGCTGCGGGAGTGGGGTGTGGGGTCAGCAGGGAGGTGGGTGCTGGGGTGGGGGTGACCAGTGCCGCTCTGCCCTTGGCTTGGACTGATGCACAGATTTGCCATCAATCAGGCACGGCCAGCGTGGCTCGAGCCTGGAGCGCAGCATTTGACAACATCATCGGCAACCACATCTCCACCTTCTTCATGAACAAGACCACAGTGCACCTACCAGGGGTGCTAGCTGAGCGCCCAGACTTCTTTGCCCTGATCCTGATTGGGCTGCTCACTGGTGAGTGCGTAGGAGTGGCTCCATGGCACTGTGGGTGGTGGCATGGGAGCCCAGCGGCTCCTCACTCACCTCTTCCATCCCTGCAGCACTGCTGGCCTTCGGCGTCAACGAATCTGTCCTCGTGAACAAAATCTTCACCGCAGTGAACCTGATGGTGCTGGGCTTCGTCATAATTGCTGGCTTCGTGAAGGGAGACATCAAGAACTGGCAGCTCTCGGTGGAGGACTACATCAACCTCTCACACCTGGACCCACTGGATGATGTCAGGTGAGGAGAGTAACTGTGCCAGGCCAGGGTCCGGCACAGGGCTGGCACCGGCCCTGCTGTCCATGCACCCCACGGCAGCTGCTCTCTTCCCTCCTTTCCAGGAATAAAGCTTTTGGCTCTGGCGGGTTCGTCCCCTTTGGACTGGAAGGGATCCTGACCGGCGCTGCCACCTGTTTCTACGCCTTCGTGGGATTTGACTGCATTGCCACCACAGGTACTGTCTTGGGTGAGGGTGGCATGGGCATTTCCCCAGCACAGCTGGCGGCTGGCTGGGACTCGCCAGGGAGAATGCTCCGTGGCATGGGAAACAGCCTGTCCCACTGCTCCTTGGAGGTTTCCCTGGCAGCTCTGACCCCAGCCTGCCCTGCCCCAGGAAAAGGGGCTTCCCGCACTGCGCGGTGAGAGTGGGGCTGCACCCTGCCTGTGCAGGCAGCTCCCAGGGCAGTGTGAGCCTTTCCGTGGCCAAGTTGAGGCTGCAACAGCACTGGGAATTGCTAGTGCCTCCTGGTTATTTTCCAGCCTCAAGCAACGTTTTTCTAAATGACTGAGTTAATGCAGAACCAGTGCTCTCTGGAGCACAGGGAGCCCTCTTAATTTCCTCTCATTCCCCCAGGAATCTACTTAGTGGGTGGCTGGTACAGCCTGTTCTGCCTGACCTCCCTGCTTGTGCCTCCCCGCCCCCATGGCCTGCCTGGCAGCTGCCTCCTTCCTTCCTATGCCGGCTGCCAAGCCCCTTTCCAGGGAGCATGGTGCAGCTGGAGAGCATGCCTTTGAAAAGGCCAGGGGGCAGAGGGCATGGTGGCTGCATCGCTGTGCCCACATGCACAGAGGATCTGCATTCAGCAGGCTCCGCTGGGAGCGGGAGCTGCTGGTGGGGGCAGAGGGCTGGCATGGCCCAGGGGGCTGCACACCCAGCTGCTGGGCAGCTTCGTGCCTGGAAGCTGGGGCTGCAGCCATGCGCCTCTGCTCTCAGCAGTACCAAAGCCTCTGCCAGTGCAGCATCACGGCTGGGGACCTCTCCTCTCCACCAGCCCCTGCCTGCTGCTGCCCAGCCCCACACTGCCATGGAAAGTCGGACACTGCTTCTTGTCTCCATACAGGCGAGGAAGCCAGGAACCCACAGCGTTCAATCCCCATTGGCATCATTGTGTCCCTCCTCATCTGCTTTGTGGCTTATTTTGGGGTCTCCGCAGCCCTGACCCTCATGGTGCCCTACTTCCTCCTGAACAAGGAGAGCCCCTTGCCCGAGGCTTTCAAGGCAGTAGGCTGGGAGCCCGCCCGTTACGCTGTTGCTGTTGGTTCACTCTGTGCCCTCTCCACCAGGTAGGACTGGCTCCATCTCTGGCCCTGCCTGGCATGGCACAGGGTCCAGCAGCACATGTCCCAGCTGCACTGGGGGTTTGCCCCATCCAGCTGCTGTCCTGTTCCTGGCACAGAGCTGGTCCCATCCCCATTTGGGTGGTGGGTGTTGACAGTTTGCCTGGCAGGCTCTGAGCTGTCCTTCCCCACGGCAGCTTGCTGGGCTCTATGTTCCCTATGCCCCGCGTGATCTATGCCATGGCAGAGGATGGGCTGCTTTTCAAGTTCCTCTCCACCATCAACAGTCGCACGAAGACCCCTCTGTCAGCCACCATCACCTCAGGGCTCCTTGCGGGTAAGGTTCCCAGCTGCTGCCTCACACTCAGCCCCATGGTGGTCCAGAGCCATGCTCATGCTACATGTCCTTGTTGCAGCGATGTTGGCCTTCCTGCTTGACCTGAAGGACCTGGTGGACCTCATGTCGATCGGCACACTGCTGGCCTATTCCCTGGTAGCAGTGTGCGTGCTTATCCTCCGGTGGGTACCTCCTCTCGCGTGGCGGTGCCAGGGGTGGATGTGCCTTGTGTTGAGCACAAGGATTGTGGCCACAGCTTTTTCTTGGGTGTACACAGCCCAGGGAAGCATCAAGTCCCCAAGATGGATGCTGCTCAGAAGAGCCTGCAGTGTCTCTGGGCACATCCATGGCATGGCCATCGTCGTACTGCTGCCAGAGCAGCACATGGGGCTGGAGGAGTGGGAAGGGTATGACAGTGCTGCCCACTGTCCCCCTGGGCTGGGAAGTTCTTCGGGTTCTGCTGCAGCTTGTCCCATCTACTCAGGTACCAGTCCGGGCAGCTGAACTCCCCAAAGGCCATGGAAATGCTGGAGCTGAACGGGAATGAGGAGGAGAGGGTGATAATGAACCCAACTGTCACTGCTGCCAGCGCCCAGCAGAAAGAGATGCTGTCCCTGGCAACACTCTTCAACCCGCCCACAGACACCCCCACCATGCTCTCGGGGCGCATTGTCTATGCCTGTGTCTCGGTCATCGGTGAGTGAGCGGGAGCCCATGGGTGATGTCCCCTCCTGCCAGGGGCCAGAGTGTTTTGGCACGTCTCTGCAGAACCAGGAAGGGACAGTGGACACGCTGGGCAGAGGAGAGGTGCTGGGCAGCAGAGAGGTGCTGGGCAGCACAGGCTGCCAGCTGCTGTTGGCAATGCCAGTGGGTGCCCTGAGCAGGGTGCCAAGTGCAGGGCACAGCTGGGGCTTGGGGCGCATGAGGGCTGATGAAGGATGTGGGTGCTGAGCCAGGCATGTGCGGGTAGTCACAGGAGATCCCTGTGACACACTTGGCCCAGGATGGCCACCCAGCAAGAGTGGTTCCCGGCCCCCTGAGAGCACTCAGGCTCAGCCAGTGAGGTTTGATCCATCCATCAGTAGCTTCATTGCGCAGCCAGAATGGGGCAACTCGGCCAGGTCTGGGTAAGTGTCAGAGCTGGGTTCGAGCTCAGCCAGGTGCAGGATCCCCTCAGCTTGCTGGGCTGGTGAGTTCCCCCAGCAAAGCGCTTTCCTGAGGCTTCAGAGTTGGTGTTGGAGACAGCACATGCTGGACCCATACCTGACTGAGTGGGTGCCCCAGCCCAGCTGCTGGTGAAGCTCGGAGTCCCAAGGAGGCCACATGTTGTGCAGCCCCCCAACTGTCCCCTCTTTTGCAGCCACACTGATCACAGTCATCTGCGTGGTCCTGACCCTCAAGGTAACTGCACTGAAGGATGCCAATGTGGGATGGATTGTGGCCCTGGTGGTGCTTCTCGTGGCTCTGCTCATTCCCACCATCATCGTTTGGATGCAGCCGCAGAGCAATGCACGGTTGAACTTCAAAGTGAGTGCAACCCCCAGCAGCTCACTGTCTGCACCTCCACGGACCCCTGGCAGGACCATTGCAGGGTCTGCCAGGGCTCACTCCTGGGCAATCACTGTCCAGGAAAGCCCAGGGCCCCAAGATGTGGCGCTCTGAGGTGCGGTCCCCAGTGTGGAAGTACCTGGGTGCTCTCTGGGCTGTGGCAGGGGTAGGATCCCTCTGTGGCCAGGAGCAGCCAGGTCCCTCAAGGTGTAGCTGATATGGCACCTCTTGTCCCTCGCAGGTACCTTTCCTCCCACTCCTGCCAATCTTCAGCATCTGCATTAACATCCTGCTGATGGTACAGCTGAGTGCTGCGACCTGGGTGCTGTTTGCCATCTGGATGGCTGTGGGTAGGTGTCTTGCAGAGGGGAGTGCAGTGCCTGCAGGGTCTCCCCTGAGGAGCTGTTACATCGGCAGCCCACTGCTGCACACTTCATTGTAGAAACTGTCCTGCAGGTTTTATGATTTATTTTGGCTACGGGATTCGGAACAGCGTGGAAGGGAAAAACGCGGAGGAATCTTGTGCCACAGAAGAAAAGCCTCTGCACCACCCTGGACTGGACCTTGGCCCTGGGGCTGCTGCAGTCTGAGGGACCAGGCACCAGCACTCTGTATTCCTGCTGGGGGACAAGATGATGATCCACATGGTACACCCCCCTCTCCCATGGGGAGCGAGTCCCAGAGTCAGGACTGTGGAGCTGGGTCGTGTGCTGCCCTTTCCCCTCTTAGAGCAGAGGTCACGGAGATGAGTTCCCAGGGTGAGTGGGAGTGCTGGTGATCTGGGGCTGGTCTCTGCCATCCCCTGACCCTGCCAAGGGGCCATGACACCAGCACAGCCCTCCCACCATGGAAGCTGCTGTCAGAAATGCTGCTTTCCCTCCCACTGGTGTCCCCACACGATGCTGCAGCTGTATTTGTTCTGTCTGTCCATGTGGCTGTGGTCACCACCTCCTCTCTGCTTTCTAAGCACCAGTGAGTACATGGCAGCCACGGCCGGAATCGTGCGAAGAGGCTTGGGGCAGCTTATTCTGGTATTGCCAACAGTCAAGTGCTCCCCAGCAGCACGGAGCTCAGCTGGCCAAAACCCTCTGTGCCTGGGTTTTGCATCCCATGCTGAGCCCTGTGCTGGCCTGGCCATGCTGCTTGGTGTGAGCATCTAGCTTTCAGGTGTCTGTGAAGATGTCCACAGTGTAGCGGTACCAGTGTCCAGCCTCATATGCCTTTGTGTAATTGGTGTTTTAACGTCGACTTTTGTACCTATTAAACTAAATGTTTTTTTAAGTGCTTGGCTCTGTTGGTCCTGCCACATCTCGTGTTAATGCCCTGTGGTCATGGGCCCCCAGGCAGAACCCAATGTGCTACTGGGCTGGGTGCCAGGCTGGTGCCAGGGCAGAGCAGGGCCTGGCCACAGCCAACTGTGCTGGGTGAGCTTCCTGCTTGAAACCTGCTGGCTGGAGCCACCAGCCCTTGTACTGTCCCCTGGGACAGTGAGCCAGGAATCGTGGAGCAGTGCTCCAGGCCAGCTCAACCCAGCGCTGCTGGTACCTGGGTACAGGACACCAGCCTGCCATGGCCCTGCCCTGCAGGTCCTGTGCTGCATGGGCATGTGTCACCAGGTTCCAGACCTTGGAAATACCTCGTGGAGGCTCCAGCAATGGCCTGCAGAGGAAGCGTGGCCAGGAGCTGGGCTGCATCCATGTGAGATGATGTCCGATTATGTTCTGGTCTAAATCAGCCCTGAGAGATTATTTTGCAAAATAATTTAGGGCAGATGGATCTTGTGTGGTTTTTGCATCTCCCTGCTTACTGGCAGTGGAGTAGCGTTACTGCACGGTCAGTGGTGAGGGCCCTACACCATGAACTCCGCTGGGCTGGAGCTGTGAGCCCTGCCCCAGGGTTGTGCCCGGAGTAAAAAGGGCTGTGGCACCTGTTCTGGCCCCACACCAGGCACTGCCTGCCCCACTGCCCCGGGCTGGGGTGCCCTGCCAGAGCCTCAGGCTCCAGCACTCGGGCACAGCTGACTCTGGGCACTGGCTCCTCACAGGTGCTTCTAGCTCTCCTGGTAATGCCAGTGCCTCAGTGTGCCACACTGGGTCCCACCACCCCACCTGGTGGGTATCTTCTGGCCAGGGGCAGTACGTGGGGCCCTGTGAGCCCTGAGCCTGCCGTTCACCCAGCACCCACGTACCTGGGTTCAGGTGCTGTTGCCCAAGCCTACTAGGCAATGGGCCCGTGATGTGGCTACAGCCCTCGCCCCCTGGCTCAGCACTGCTGCAGCCCCCCTGCCTTTGTGCCTGTGTCTCTGTGCACATGTGCATGTCCATGCCCATGGCTGTGCATGAGTCTGTGCCCACAGGCATGACCACGCCTGGCTCCAGGCCATCCCACTGACCACCGGCATCCCATCCTGGGCACCCATTGGGCCTGGCAGAACTCTGGACATGGAGTGGTGTGCTGGAAGCCCTGGGCAGCTCCTACCGTGGCAGCCTGGCAGGGAAGCAGCAGTCTGGCAGCTGCCAGTCCATGCCAGTGTGGTGCGGTGCAGTGGGTTGGTGCCATCCTGCCATGGGTGCAGGAGTGCAGCAGCCCAGGCCCTGTGCCAGGCGCCCTGCCATTGGTTGCCTGTCTTGGGTGGCTGCCCCAGCCCTGGGTGCCCACTCTACAGGGGACCCTGCCTCCCTCTGCCCACCACTCCTTCTGCCCCATCTGGACTACCAGAGCTGCCAGGGATGGCACCACATCCTCTGCCGGGGAGCATCTCTGCCTTTCCCGGGCCTCACTGGCGTCACTGTACATCTCGGTCCATCAGTTGGCACGCAGCTGGAGCCTCAGCATGTTGTCAGCACAAGGGAGCAGCCTGTAGTGCTCCTACCGCTATAACTGCTGCTGTACTGGACTGCATGTGGCCTGCTGAGATATTCTGATAGCAACCTGGGGCTCCATTGTGCAGAGAGGGGCTGGGAGGGAAGCACGTTCTGGGTGAAGGCTATCAGGTGTTGGGGGCTGCACAGTGGGCTTTCCCCTCCTGTGCCAGTCTGGAAGGGGCCATTTTCTGGTTTGAGAAAAATGCAGCAAAAAACAGAGCCTGGCTTTGCCATGGAGAGGCCTGGTCCCCAGCCCTGCACACAGCTGACTATGGTTTGCCCTGCCTGCCAACTGCGGAGTTTCTACCCGGATGTGTTGCACAAGCTGTGCTCCTGCCTGCCACGCCACTGTGGGCCTCCCAGGGGCAGCTCCAGCCCCAGCAGAGCATCTGTCAGAGCCTTGGAAGGAACCAAACAAGCCTGAAGCTGCTCCCCTGCTTGTGCCTCTGCCGCTGCATGCGTTCTGGGCAGACTGGGAACAAGCATGGGCAGGAGCATGGGCAGGGGAGGCAGGGCTGACGCCTGTTTCAGTGCTATCTTGCTGGCTGTAGTGCTGGCGGGAGCACTCAGGCAGGCCCCCCTGGGAGCTACAGCCAGGGCTTGATTTGTGATCTCCCTGTTGCCATCCCCCTTGCATTTAAAGCAGAGCTGGAGGGTTGTTGGCTCTGGCTGCATTTGGCCCAAGCCATGCTGAGGGGGCAGCCAGTTGGGGCAGCATTGCAGCGAAGGCCTGGCTGATGACAAGCTCTGGCTGTGGGCCATGCTGGGGATGCAGCACTGGCGGGTGAAGGTGGGAGGCTGAGAGCCACCAGCTCTCTGCCTGGCTCCACCCAGTCCCCTGTGGCTTTCATAACCGCATGCACTGCCATGTGTCTACTGCAGACCCTGGCTGCCTTCGAGGGATGCAGTGTCCGAGCAGCTCTCTCTGCACACCAGCTGCTTGCAGAGGAAGAGGCTGGGGGGGTGGTGGTGCTGAGAGGAGCACATGGATATGCAGGCCCGGGGCAGGATGGAGTTAGAGGGCTGTGCTGCTGAGCCACTGGAGGCACTGCTGGCACTGCAGAACCTGCCCCCTGCACTGCTCCCCGGCCAGAACAGGAGTGGCCCTGGCACCTGGAGATGTAGCAGCAGATTAAATTTTAAATTGGGTACAATGATCCATTTGGGAGTTAAAATAGGCTGGCTGGTCTGCACTGCTCTGTGACAGCAAATACTTCAACCTGAGGAGTTAACGTGCCGCCTTCTTCCCTGTAGGACCAGTGAGCAGGTACCTTCAGATCCTCCTCCCTGCAGATGACCAGCTGGTGGAGTACAGCTGCAACGGCTGCTCGGTGGGATGCATCCATCAGCGGGTCACGAGCCCTGGAATCCAGGGAATCCACTGTGGTGCAAATGGGGTTACTGGCATGATAGAGCAAACTCATCAGCTTGTGATATTTCTGCAGCTGCACTGCAGGGGCCTCACCGTCCAGAAAAGCTCCAGGAGATCAAAGCCACTGTTGGGTGAGATTCCTATCACTCCTTACTCAGCTGGCTCCAGGCAGGTTCCAACCCTTCTGCTTTCTGTGGTAACAGCTTAAGCTGGCACAAGGCTTCATGCATCTGATAATCCTCCCTGCTCTGAGCCTGAGCAGGTGGCCAGCTCTCTAATGCAGGCTTAATGCTCTCCTTCCTTTGCCTTTGCAGGTCTGGCACAATGACTTGCTGCCAGGTGGTTGCTCTTCTCTTGCTCTCCTTTCCTCCCAGTGCTGCAGCTGGTGACCTGGTTCCCACTCTTGTTTCCTGGTCCACACTGCAACTAGCCAAAGGGCGGTTCTTGTTGTCCAAGCAGCATGTCGTCACTGTTTCCCACTGAATTCACGACAGCAAGACTACATGAAGGGGGCCAAGAAGATCAAGGTGGGTTTCCTGAAACCGGCACAGGGGGCTGGCAACAGGACAGGGACACGGAGGCTGGCGACGTGCTGGGCTCAGATGCAGTGCATGCAGGTGCCCATGGGCTAGATCTGGGACCCCAGCTTGTCAGCGTGGACTACGACTGCACGCAGAACACACTGACACTTGCACGTGAAGCTGATGGCAGCTCCTGCAGCAGAGGAGATGGCTGGGAAGAGCATTAATTTCCCAGGGTATGACAGTGACTGGCTGGGTGAGCTGGTCTACCACTTCTGTGGGATGGAAGATGAGACGGTCCACATCATCTACCAGCAATGCAATGCAAAGCTTTGGGGTGTATGGCAAAGTGTGGGACCCTGTATGACACAAATGGGAGACGAAGGTGATCAGGGTCTTCCAGGGCATCACTGGCTGGAAGTGGCTGGGGAGCACCACAACTATAATGCTGCTGTTTGCCTGACCGCTCTAAAGTTTGCTCAAATTTGTTACTGGATCAAAGGGGATTCTAAAAGCTGTCACGCTGAATGAGAACCGCAGCCTGCCTCTTCCCCTCCCCAGTGCAGATGGCTTTGTGTGTGGTGTTCCTGAGCGAGAGCGCGGCTGAGGAGCCTGAGGAGGAGCAGTGTTTCCTGGCAAAACTGCTCCACTTTATTCTATTCTCTATCATGTCTCCACAGATCACAAGGGATCCAGAAGAAACTTACTGGAATCCAAGTCCTGATTCCCCAGGAAGCTCCTTTGGTTGATGCTGGCATGAACTCAGCATCAGGGTTCTTTCTAAAAAGAGCCTGGCTGTCAGCCAGGGAAAGTGGCCTCTGCTTCCAACATGTTAACTGCTGGTCGTTCCTGCTACATCACTTCCTACAACATACAACTCATATCAGATTATTTTTCCCCCAAGGTTAAATCTCCTTGAGGCACACAGGCCTCTCTATCCTTCCACAATACCCACCAAGTACACCCAGGTCCTTGGGTGAAAACAATCCCATGAATGGGTTTGCCTTTTCCCATTGGAGGAGCAACCCACACCACCTTCCCCAGCCACTTCCCTAGGTGCACTACAGGGACCTTTATCTCCTCCCACAGTATGTAGGGGTTTTGTCTGGGCAGGACCAGGACAGACAATTTACATCCTAGTGCTTCCATGCCCCATTGTCCAATGCTCTCAACATAGTCTTTAACAGTCCATTATATCTCTCAATCTTTGCAGAGGCTTGTGGGTGATAGGGGATGTGATATACCCACTCAATGCCGTGTTTCTTGGCTCAGGATTTTATGAGGTTATTTTGGAAATTAGTCCAATTGTCTGATTCAATTCTTTCTAGGGTACAATGTCATCACAAAATTTGCCTTTCAAGGCCTAGGATGGTGTTTCAGGCAGTGGCATGGTTTACAGGGTATGTTTCCAGCCAACTAGTAGTTGCTTTCACCATGATGAGTATGTACACTTGCCTTGGCATGTTTGTGGCAGTGGTCCAATATAGTCAATTTGCCAGGCCTCACCATATTGCAACCCCAACCACTGCCCTCTATTCCAGGGAGATTTTACTCGTGTGGCTTGCTTAATCACAGCACGTTTCCCATTCATGTGTGATGGCCTCCATGGTCAGGTCCACCTCTTGATCATAAGCCTATTTGTAAGTTGCATCTCTCCCTAGACGTCCCGATACTTCATGGGCCCATCAAGCTACAAATAGCTCACCCTTATGCTTCCAGTCCAGGTACATCTGAACTACTTCAATTTTGACAGCCTTCTCTGCTTGTTCATTGTTTCAATGTTCTTCAGTGGTGCGGCTTTTGGGCATGTGAGCATCTACATGATGTACCTTTAGAGCAATGTTTTCTTCCCAGGCAGTGATGTCCTGCCACAATGCAGCAGCCCAGATGGGTTTACCCCTGTGCTGCCAATTGGTTTTCTTCCAGAGCTGCTTCCCCATTGGGCATTAGCCACCATCCAGGAGTCAGTATAGAGATAGAGTACTGGTTGCTTTTCTTGTTTAGCAGTCTCTAGGGCTAGTTGGATGGCTTTCACTTCTGCAAACTGACTTGACTCACCTTCTCCTTCAATGGATTCAGTGACTTGTCGTGTGGGACTCCACACAGCAGATTTCCATTTCCAGTGATTTCCTACAGCATGACAGGATCCATCAGTAAAGAAAGCATATTCATGTTCTGATAAGGCATTATACAATGGTGCTTCTTGGGCATGAGCCACCTCCTCAGGCAATGCTTCAAAATCTCTGCCTTCTGGCCAGTCCATGATCTCTTCCAGGATTCCTAGGCTACTGGGTTTCCCCAGTTGAGCTTGTTGCGTGATCAACACTACCCAGTAACAGGGTCATGAGCTCTCTCCTGTTTGATATGCTCAAAGGCTTGTTGTAGCTCAAGGCCCCACTAAAAACAGTTTTTCTTTCATGTCACTCAATAGAGAGGGCTCACAAGTTGACTGTAACGTGGAATATGCATTCTCCAGAATCCCACAAAGCCTAGGAAAGCTAGTATTTCCCTCTTTTTAGCTGGTAGAGACACAGTTGCCACCGTGTTGATCACATCCATAGGGCCATGACGGCATCCATCCTGCCATTTTATTCCCAAGAACTGGATCTCCTGTGCAGGTCCCTTGACCTTGCCTCTTTTATGGCGAAGCCAGCTTTCAGAAAAATCTGAATTACTCTTTTCCCCTTCTCAAACACTTCTTGATTCTGCCCCTCTACTCCACTCTTGCGAGACCCCACCTGGAGTACTGCATCCAGCTCTGGGGGCCCCAGTACAAGAAAGACATGGAGCTGTTGGAGCTAGTCCAGAGGAGGCCAAGAAGTTGATCAGAGGGCTGGAGCAGCTCTGCTATGAGGACAGGCTGAGAGAGTTGGGATTGTTCAGCCTGGAGAAAAGAAGGCTCCGGGAAGACCTAATTGTAGCCTTCCGGTACCCGAAGGGGGCCTACAGGAAAGCTGGAGAGGGACTGTTTATCAGTGTAGTGATAGGACAAGGGATAATGGGTTTAAACTAAAAGAGGTCGATTTAGCTTAGATGTTAGAAAGAAATTCTTTACTGTTAGAGTGGTGAGGCACTGGAACAGGTTGCCCAGAGAGGTTGTGGAGACTCCGTCGCTGGAAGTGTTCAAGGCCAGGTTGGATGAGGCTTTGGGCAACCTGGTCTAGTGGAGGATGTCCCTGCCCACGGCAGGGGGCTTGGAACTAGAGGATCTTTGAGGTCCCTTCCAACCCAAACCATTCTATGATTCTATGATTTTTCTGCCTTGCTGCCCTACGTGATGATGTGACTGGTGTATTGCAGATGTTCAGGGGCATCACCCTTTTTCCAGTGCAGTTTTGATTAGTCCATGACAAATGGTAGGGCTGTGCTTTCACCCCTGGGGCAGTCGATTCCAGGTGTATTGGACACCACTGTGTCCATGTGAAAGCAAAGTGTGGCCTGCATTCTGCTACCAAAGCAACTGAAAAAAATGCATTGGCAATGTCAATTGTAGCATAGCACTTGGCTGCCTTTGCTCATACTGGAGCATGTTAGAACATGTCTGGTACAGCAGCACTCAGTGGTGGCATGGCTTCGTTCAGGCCATGATAGTCTACTGTTAACCCCTACCCTGCGTCAGACTTTTTCACTGGCCATATGGGACTATTAAAGGGTGAGTGAGTCTTGCTGATCGCTCCTTGGCTTTCCAGTTGATGAATCAGCTCATGCGTGGGAGCCAGGGAGTCTTGGTTCATGTGATATTGCCGCTGGTGCACTATCCAGGTAGCAATTTGCACCTGCTGTTCTTCAACTTGCAGCAATCTCACAACAAAGGGATCTTCTGAGAGGTCAGGCTGGGTAGATAGCTGTTTGATCTTCTCTGTGTTCACAGTGTCTACGCCAAATGCCCATCGGTACCCTGTGGGTCCTTCAAGTACCCTCTCCTGAGAGAGACCATGCCAAGGATGCACGGAGCCTCTGGGCCAGTCACAATGGGGTGCTTTTGCCATTTGTCCCCTTTTAAGCTCACTTCAGCCTCCAACGCAGACAATTCTTGGCATCCCCCTGTCACTCCAGAGATCCAGATGGGTTCTGTGCCCCTGTACCCTGATGGCACCAGTGTACACTGTGCACCAGTGTCTACCAAAGCCTGTGGGTCTGATGTGCTGAGACATCGAATCCACACAGTCCAGTATACCCAGCCATCCCTCTCCTCCCCTGGCTGAAGGCAGGGACCTTCTATTCCTGTTCCTGGTCAGAGTATTCACTGTCTGACCCTTTCAGTGTCAGACCAGAAGTCCCCTCACCAGGATCAAGGGAGGTAATCTCAGTCCTTCTATATCTGGGAGATTGCTGATTGCCTTCTTGTGTCTCTATAGCAGCTATGCTGACAACCTTCTTGGGTGGCCCCTTCTTAACAGCCATCTTCCCTCTCAGTTTGCATACATGGGCTTCCAGCTTAAGGGTGGGTTCACCAATCCACTCCTCCCTCCTGGTCACAGAGGAAGAACCAGAGTGCGCCATGCGCCTGGGGCTCCCTTTCCCTCTGACTGGGGCAGGAGGGGACTGACTTCTTGGGGTGCCCCTGACAGCCAAGGCACTGGCCCGTAGGGATGAGGAGGGACCAATTTTCTTCAACATTTTGGAGCCAAGAAAGCACTCTCTCCACAGTTGGTGTATCCATATCCAGGCAACACATCACTGCCAAGCTGTTAGAATACACACTGGGGCACTTTGAATCACCTTCTTCCACATGGCTTGTGTGCACAGGACATCCTCTGGATCTTTGGAGACCTCATCATCATCTAGATCACTGCAGATGACTTTCAGCACTAATTCTCTCAGGTACTGGATGCCTACATCTGCGGTAGTCCACTTTCCTGGGGAGTTCACAAGATCTTCCTTGAATGGCTATCTTGCCCTCACACTTGAGAGGAGCTGTCTCCAGAGACTGCAAATCGCTGCCTCTTTTCCAAATCCTCTCTCAATTGCCCAGTTTCTAGCAAGGGATCCCAGCTGTTGGGCTTCCCTACCTTCCAATTGCTGACTGTTGGCCCCATTATCCCAGTGTCAGAGCAGCCAGGCAGCAATCCACTCACCTGGCTGGTGGATGTAATCTTTCTGCATGTCTCAAAGTTCTGATGAGGTCAGAGACTGGGTAGCTTCCACTTCTTGTCTGAATTCTCTCATTCCTTCCTCCAATTTCTTTCCCGAAGGACCAGCTTCTTCAGCAAATCCTTCCTCTTCTTACTCCTCCCTTACCAATCAACGATACAGACCCATTGACCTCCATGTCCACTGTTTCCTTTTCACTACTGGGGCAATTGTAGTTGTTGTTGTTTGGGTCCCGATCTCTATGATCATGTCCTCAGATCTAGTTGCACCCTAGTCTCAGTCAAAGTATTCTCAGTGGTTTGGGTCCCTGCCTTAACCACAGTCCTCTGATAGTACTGAACTGTGGCTTGGTAGGCACAGGCCATGCCCCAATACAGTGCTAGAAGCTGCTGCTTTTCACTGGGGTAGGCAAGGCACCCTTCTGTCAGGTGACGCATCAGTTTGCCAGGGTTACTTGCCTGCTCAGGTGTAAAGTCCCAGGCCATGGGAGGTGATAACTGCCCTAGGCACCTGCCCAAATCCTTCCACACACCCTGCCACCCAGGGACTGGCCACCACAGGGCACATTTCTGTACTGCTTCACCCAGAAGTTGTCTTCTCTTACACCAGGATGACACCAGATTCCACAAACCCCATAATATGCCAACAGTGTTAATCAGTAATATTAAACTGCTCATGTAAGGGTGAGCAAGAACCTTGGAAGCCTGCATAATAAAACCATCGACATCAATCCTGAGTAAGAAAAGGAAGATGTATTCTCTCATCCTCTCTATGAGACAGCTCCCCCAGCTCTCCACCACAGCAAGGCCATCAATGCCGGGGCAAAGCACAGAGCCATTGTTTGTACTAGCATGTTCCCAAGCTCAGCAAAATAGAGGTAAGCAGTACAGCCAAAAAACTCCGTGACCTGCACAGAAGCTTGCTACTTAATAACTACTATTTCTATAGCACACAATACAAAACTGTCGTTGTCTCATGCCCCACACTGGGCACCAAGGACTGCGGTGGGTTGACCTTGGCTGGGTGCCAGGTGCCCACCAAGCAACTCTATCACTCCCCTCCTTGGCAGGACAGGGGGGAGAAAATAAGATGGAAAAAACCTCATGGGTCAATATAAAGGCAGTTTAATAATGCAAAAGCAAGGCTGTGTGTGGAAGCAAAGGAAAACAAAAGATTTCTCTACTTCCCATCAGCAGGTGATGTCCAGCCACTTCCTGGGAAGTAGGGCTTCAGTAGGTGTAGCGGTTGCTCCAGAAGACAAACATCATAATAACAAATGTCCCTCCCTTTCTCTTAGCTTTTATTGCTGAGCAGATGTTATATGTTATAGAATATCCCTTTGGTCAGCTTGGGTCAGCTCTGTCCTCTCCCAAGATCTTGCCCACCCTCAGCCTACTGGGTAAGGGGGTAAAACGTTGGAGAGAGCACCTTGGGAGCACTGCTCAGCAGTCGCCGAAACACTGGTGTGTTATCAACACCTTTCTAGCTACCAATACAAAGCACAGCACTATGAGGACTGCTAGGGGGAAAACTAACTCCATCTCAGCCAGACCCAATACAACTGTTTATTTAAAAAATTAAAATAAACTTTTTAACAAAATCACGCCAAACAGTGAGGTTCTGAAAAGCCAGGCAGCACTGGGGGGATCATAAAGAGAAATGCTCTGCAGGCCCTGAACAACCCAAGGGCTAGATATGCAGACAAGCACCTCCAAGTGGATGATAAGACTTTGTTCCACTTCTCTAATCCAAACAGCAATACTGTTTTGTAAGCAGATGAGGTTGTAAATTAGAAACCCGAATCTCTTGTGCATCCCCACAAGGTGCCCAGGTACCTGGAGGGCTCTGATGGTGGTAAGTTTTTAAGAAGTTCCATTTGAGAGCAACCACGGCTGCAGTCGCAGCTTGGAGGAAGCCACTTGCTTAGCTGCAACGTGAAGAGTATGTCACAGCACAAAGTGTGTGTGACATGCTGCATTTCTGCTTACCCAGAATCCTGCAGAGCTGTCCGTTTTTGGTTTGTTTTTTTTTTTTTTCCCTTGTTGTCCTGTATCAGCACAGAACATCCTCTCTAGCCCAGAAGGAAGGGGGAATGAATACATGTATATCCACAGTTTAAGGAGGGTCACCTTTTGCTGGAACTTGGATCTCACTCCCTACCCCAATCCAAAATGCGAGAACAGGGCTAGCTCTGGAAGGACAGAGCCCTCTATGAGCTAGGACCCATGAAGCAATTAATAGATCGCAGGCTGATGATTTGCCTTCTGCATTTGAATGATCTTCCCGAAGCCACCTCTTCCCACATCGTAGTCTGTTCGGTACTCATCTCGCACCTGAGGCACAGCAGTAACACAGATATTAGTACCCCACACTGCCTGTCTTCTGCTAGACTTCAGAATCATCATCACCTCCTTGCTCAGTTGGTGAGAAACTGAAGATCAGGTTAGAAGCACTTTGATTCATTTGAAATCTCTTCAAATAATCGAAAGGTGGTAATGATGGTGAAAATGACAAATGAGGATATATCTGATGGCTGAGGTCTTTTTAGACAAGAAGCAAGGAAGACCCCAAAATATTTTCATTCAGCTTTGCAGTCCAGCTTTCTGAATTGCCAGGCTTGGCCTCCAGAACATTTTCTCCCATCTGCCCTGGAAATCCGCAAAGGAACCTTCCCTTTGCACCAGGGCAAACCGCTGCATTGAGATTGGCCTAGCAGCTACACTGCCCCCATCCATTCAAATTCTGCATGATTTTAAGGGCACAAGCTTGGATTAGGGAACATTCTGTTTGCATTACAGGAAGTTTGGAATCCTAGACAGAAATGGCCTTAAGTTCTATTTCTAGCTTTTGACACTAGGCATCAGTTACCAAAGCAACTGGGGAGTGGCTGAAGTTCATTATCAGGTCTTTACACTCTACACATTGTTCTGCATGAGACAAAACTAGCAAAGCAGTACACAGTCTTAGGGGGATCAATTTCAAAGTATGAACTGGTATTGCCTTTACCTGTCCTCCAGTCTTTCCTCTTCCATACTGTCGTCCCTCCTTAAACCCTGCATCCCAGTCAGTTCGAATGATGCGGTCATCTAGTCGTGTGCCATTGATAAATCGCATTGCATGTTCAGCGTCTGCTCTTGTGTAGTATCTAAAGCATACTATAAGGAGAACTAAGTGTGCTATTTTGTCCGGTACTGCGAAGAAAAAAAGACAGAACTATTGTATTTGAGAAGCAGAAAAACCTTTCCTTCCAGCCTTTTTACTCTTCCTGCTCTTCTCTATGGAATCAAAGACTGTCCAGACTAAAACCAGCTCCCACTCAGAAAGGATTCTGAACTTTAATGTCAGTACCTGCACAGACAGGAAGTAGCTTTGGATCACTTATTTCACAAGTAGATGAAACAAACACATTAAAGCCCTGAAAGAGGAACAAATCTGTAATATGCCTTTTTATACTACATAAAGCTTGACTGAATTTGAACAAAATGTGCAGGCCTCACAGGAAAGCTTTGCAAAGACAGTTCATGGCACAACTTGTACAAGCGTGTACCCTGTGCTTGGGAATACCGCCATGGGTTACTCTGCAACTTCATTCAGGTGTGAAATTAAGGTGAGAAAGTGAACATGTGCTCTGGCCATGCAAGAGCTCAGCCCGACAACTGTAACAGTTCTCATTCTGGTCCTAAAATCATTAAAGAAATAAACAAATTAAAGGAGCTCTGATACCTCCAGAAAGTACAGCAGCAGTAGCCCTTTTCACCTGTGGCACCACTGTACAGCCTGTCTCTCAATTAAAGTGGTGGTGGGGAAGTAGCAAGGTAGAAAGTTGCAAGGCAAGCGTGTGATAGAAAGCACTTCACTATCACTCCTTCTCAGGTTTGCCACAGCAGTACAGCTAATTTTGCTGTAAAGGGAGGAACTAAAGGTGACAACCACACACAGGCTGACAGTAGCCAGGAACCAGAAAGGATACTCAACAAAGCAGAAACCACAGGGGGTTTTCTTGATCTTGTCCAGCCCCATGACAATCCTCTTGACATCTCCACACTTGGAGAAGAGCTCCTGGATCTGCTCCTCAGTAGTGTAGAAGGACAGGTTGCCAACATACAGCGTAGAGGAAATTTTCAGGGATTTCTCCTGCAGCTGCCTGCTACCCTGAGGGCAGAGGGGAGTACGCAGCTAGGTGAGCACGCCTACTCGCTCCACTCCCGGCGCCAGGGCCTGACGGGCACCTCCCGCCGCCCCAGAGATGTGGTGCCCTCCCGTTCGCCGACTCCTCGCACGGCCTTGCCCCGGCAACAGCCCTCCCCCTCAGGCGCTGCTCCACCCCTCCGCCTCGGCCGGGCCCCGTCACCCCCACCCTCGCGCCTCAGGCCTGGCCGTCGGGCGCACCCGGAAGTGCTGGTCGCGGTACTGGCTAATCTCGCAGTAGGAGTCGCTGTTGAGCCCGCTCAGCGTGGTGTGGAGCAGCCCCGACATCTCGCCTGCGCCTGGCCGGGCTCTGCTCCCGGGATCCTTCCAGAACCGCCGCGGCGCCCACCGGACAGCAAACGGGGGAGCCGATCCGCCGTACCGTTCGATTGGCCCCGGCGCCTGTCGCTCGGGGCGGGAAGGCGGGGCGGTAGCTTCAGACAGCCAATCGACGTGCGGAGCCGCCGGGAGCACTGGGTTTGGGGCGGCCGTGGCGCAGAATCCGGCATGCTTCGCGGCGGTGCGCGCGCAGGGCGGGCGGTGCGCATGCACCGAGGCGTCTTTCTTTCGCCTCAGGTTTCCTCACACCGCGGGGGTGGCGTTGTGGGGCTGCTTCAGCCATGGCGGGAGCGCGACTGGTGGTGATGGAAGGTACTGCCTGCCGTGGGGCGAGGACTCCTTTTCCGCTAAGCGCCTGGGAGCCGTTGCCTGTTGTTGGGCTGTATCACGCCCCCCTCGTCCTGTCTTACAGGGCTGGTGCGGGAGCTGTTGAGGGAGGACGCCCCGTCCCGCATCGCCGCCCTCACCGAGGAGCTCTTCCAGGCGGCGGGGAGCATCTCTGAGGAGGATGAAAGGGCGACTGAGGTAGACCCCCGGCTTCCCGGCCCGGTGCCCCTCTCCAGCCCGCCTGAAGAAATAGGGTTTTCATGTGCTTCGCACCACACAGCAGCTCTCACCCAGGTTGGTGGCTGCGGTTCCTGCAGCTCTCCGAGCACGTGCTCTTGCTTCCCATCTTTTGTGGTGAAGCTAATCGTTTAACTCAAGCGTTACTGGAATGTAAACAGAACAGTTTATTCTTTCATCTTCTAACCTGATAGCGTGAAAGTCCAAAATAAAGTGAAAAATGTTACATTTAAAAAGTCAATGCAAAATGTTGATCCTAAATGTAAAAGTGTGCATCATAATGGCAAAAGTTACTGGTATCTTAGTAATGTTAAGGTTTTTATTATTTCAGCTTTCTAGTAGTATCTAATTGTAATTTCAAGTAAAAATGTGAGCATAGAGTGCTGATGCATTAAGAGCTTGGTACTGGGTTAGAGGAGAGGTTCTTCTGGTATGTGGATTCTGATAATGATAGCAGATACTCGAGGAAGAAGAAAAGCAAGCATGTTGTTTTAACTGCCTGATAAACCCAGTACATTCACATTAGAGTGGGAAGTACTCATTTTCATACATTAGAAAAGTGAGTTAGGTTATTGTTTATAATGTTTTTAATTTTAGGGGTTTTTTTTCTTTCCATGTATTTCTTCTAGAGGGGTACTTACAAAGTAGTAAATGTCTACTTTAAAAGGCATTTTTCAGAAAGAAGTCTGATGAGAAATATGTAAATCTGGAATAAAAACAAGACCAGCTGAGATATTGTCCAACCTTTTCCTACAAAATTATATTTTGAAGAGAGACAACTTACAGCAATTATTATCTAAGGAAGACTGATTTTGAAAGTCCTAAATTTGTGACAAGGAGCAAGACAGATTAGCAGGTATAACAGCAGAAATTATGCTTAGTGCAGTCTGTAAAGAAATACAGGACCATAAAACTGATATCCTTCAATTCTTCCAGAATCAGTCGGGCTAAATTATTTTTAAAGAAAGGAGAAATCATTAATTTGTTATCTGATCCCTTCAATAAAGGGGCCATAAAATGTCTTCTAGTTAGGCCAGAGTGTATTTGTAGGCAAGATCTGCCTTGGAAACTAGGATTTGAAGTGATGGAAAGTACAGCCCTTCAAAGTGGGCTCTTAAAGGAGCTTATTGCCTTTTCGTAGGACTGCATCATCTTTTTAACGAGACTGTGTAGTCAGTAGCCTTTGTTCTTTCCTAATACGAGAAGTTTCCTGGTGTAGGTATTTAAAGAAATTATACTTAGTTTTCTTTTTGATAAGCGAAAGAGGTGAAGCCTTACTATAGGTATGTTTTCAAACCTGATACAATTCTTACAGCTGTTTTCTAATCCCTTCAAATTTTTCAACATCTGTTTAAAATTTACATAATGTATTCTGAAAGCTACCAGTGAATCAGTTGTATTTTGGATATGGCGATGTCCTATTGCACAAATTTTGTATCTATGAGTGTTTGTGAGAAAAATTCATCCCAGATTGATAGGGTAAGTGAGGTCATGGTTTGCTAAGTTTGGAAAAGGACTCGGTGGAAACACAGGTTAGGACGTTTCAGTAATATGAAAGATTAATGGGATTTGTTCAGGAACATATTTGAATGTTCTGAAGTCCACCACTTCACTATCAGAATTTGCTACTATGCATAATTTCAAAGCGGAGCTCAAGGCACTGATGGATGATGTGACATATGTGCTATTGGTCATATGATTAATTAGTTCTTTTTAGTTTCAGGTTTTGTCAGCCTTGGATTTATAGTCATATTCTTTCTTACCTTGCTTCATCTTAAAGGTGCTCTCATGTTTTTAGAAGATGTGAAAATCTTTTATAAGACTGAATATATCTTATGAAATATACTTATGAAAAGAGTATGTGCTTCCTGCCAGCTGCTTATAATTTTTCTGAAACAATGGATCTATAGAAAAGAATGATCCATACTTTTAGCTGAAGAAATGCTATGTGGTCCATTCAGCATGCCTATTTTCAGGTCACTGTCCCAGATCTCCCTGTGGGATCACATAACAGTTTAATGGAAAACTCACACCCTTGACTGTAACATAAAAGGAAGCTGCACAAACATGTGGACAGGTCATTACTGTGATACGCATGAAAGATGGTTCCTTTTCCAGCAGTAAATTTCAATATGACCCAAATCTAGGACAAAATTAAATCTAATGGAATTCTCCTACTCAGGTTGAAGAGGGTGCAATAAGCCTGTGGAACTGGGCTGTGACCAAACACACGGGTTCTGTTGTCAATGATGAGCAAAGAGCTAAATGTATGTATGTGTTCTATACCTTCCTAAATGTGTTTTGTGTGATCTAGCATGAAAAGGGAAAACTCTCTCCTGACAGGCATATATGTAGTGTTGTAGATTTGTTTGGATCTTTGCAGATAGGGTGTAGACAGAGGAAAATACACAGCCAGGCTTATATAAGCAGTTCAGGAAGGAGCATCCTGGTGTAATAGTGATCTCTTGTGACACAGAATCAGTGTAGGCATTCTTATCACTCCCCTCTTCCATGCCAGAGCATCAGTAAAGAGGTCATGGGACCAAAGGAAGCTGTAATTTGCCTTCTAATGTTACGGTTTTAATCTAAAAATGTATGGCAATAATATAGATGTAAATTTTAGGCTACTGGTCAATTAATTTATATCAAGTGAGAGTGATGAGAGAGTTAGATTAAAGAAACAATGTACATACCAAAAAACCTCTAAATCCTCTTTTTACTTCTCTGCTTTAGCCATGTACGTGGCTTTTGGGTCTGCTTAGAGCTAGGAGCAGGGCTGGGGGAAAGCAGAAGTGAGCTTTTGTTCTTTACCCTCAACCTGTTCTTTATGTGGTTCTGCAGGATTGCAATATCTGGCCTAGATTTTTGTCTTGAGGGATTATAGTCAAAATTATGTATAATCTGCATCGTATAAATTATATCAGGTAAAGGGAAAAGGGCAAGTTTACACAAAATAAGTAGTAATTGTAGAGCGTAATGTTCTCAGATCTTGTATATCACAGCTGAAGGGCCAGGGAGAGGCTATTTTAAATACATTAAGTGGTGTCTTTTCCATCCCTGATGTGTAAGGAAGGCCTGAAAATATTTTTGCTTTTTACTTTGAAAATGTAAAGGTTATTAAATTTAATTTCCATGTTTTGCTGAAGGCTATTTTGAGGTTCTCAAGACATGTTACTGTAAGCACCTGCAATGTAATTATGTCTTTGAATACCATTTAACTTAAACTCTCTCTGAAGTGTTTAATAGGTATTTTGATGAGAATATCCTTTTTTTTTTTCCTTACTGCCTAAAAAGCAGTTTTAAGCAGCTTGGCTAAAATTCAGACTGCTTTGACTCCTGAAGCTTTCAAATTTTTCTACTCTTCTAACTTAAAATGGAAGTCTTTCAGATATGGCAGGGCCTGACTTTCCAAAAAAAAAAAAAAAAAAAAAAAACCAAAACCCAAGAGAGAAAAGGGAACTTATGAATGTCTGCACCGCTTTCTTGCAGTACGGTTTGTTGCTTGCAGACTGGTGTGCCTTTGTGAAGGCAGTGATCCTCCGGAGGGAACTATTCGAAGACAGATTTTGGTAAGGCTAATGGTGGGTGAGCAATGAAGTACAATTGATCACCAAGGGAAACCTTCAAACCCTGTTACCCTTCCTATTTTGGAAAGGGAGTGAAGTATACCTGTAGTTCTGGGGAATGCACATGCTGAAGGGGGACCTGTATTATCACAGGGATACCTTGTTGAGCCAGTGCAGTTAAGAATTTCTGGACAATGTGGTTAGCATCACATCTTTGTCATACGGTAAAATGTTATATGACCAGCATATTCATAAGTCTTATGCTGCACCTAAGTGTTAAGGTCTTCATTCAGACATGAGAGATGCTTGTCAGAAATTGAAGAGCTGAAATACTCCTCTCATATGTTAGATATGTGCATCAACAAGATGAGATCTCACATTGCCTTTCTTGAAAATGACTGTGTTTTCACAAAGCACTTACATTTTTTCCTTCAGATGTGTATGAAAACTGGGAAAGGCTGGATAGATATTGGAAAAGCTGGTCTTGCTGATGGATTTCTAGAGATTGCCATGACAGTAAGTTCCTTTCCAGTTCTAATTTCTTACAAGCACACCTATTTGTAAGTTCCGTGGGCGATGCCTATGCTTTGTTTTCCAGAGTATAGAAAAACTGTATGCAAAGTTACTTAAGGGGAGCCATGGTGAAGCAGATATTCACGTGCACAAAGCTGATGTGGAGAAGAACCTCTTCAAAGTACTCTCTTATCAGGCTGAATCAGTATGTGTTCTTCCCAGTTTTCCTTATAAGTCACTAGAGGTATAGAGGGAAACTCTGACCCACTTACTAAATGTATGAATGCTTAGCATTTAAGACTTGCTGGGGGATATATTTCCTTCACTTAGATGTAAGATAGCACATCTCGTGTTTGCAGTCAGTGTTGCAATCACTTAATGATTTTTAATTTGCCTAATTTATCACAGTCATTTCTGCTGTGGTGTTTACATCTTCTAGTTCAGATTTGTTGCTCTGTGATTTGGCTAGTGTGGCTGTTTTATAAACAGCTGCCTTTCTGAATCATAAATGTGTCAGGTCCAAAGGTGTTTTGTGCTTGACTGAAGAAGGAGGGATAGGACTAGTGTAGAGCCTGGGTACCCCGAACTTCATTTGTGTAGCATGAACACAGCAAGACTAGTCACTTTGGAACAGTCATCATACTGTGATACTATTTGCAGCTAGACTGATTGAAAGTATATGAAGGTAGTATTCATCTTGGCTGCAAACAGCCAAGGTTCATATCTAACAAGTAGATATAAGCCATGGGCACAAAGTCCTCTGTAACTTACAACTTTCATGACTCTGCAAACTCATGAACATCATCAAAGCTATTAATTGTATATGCTATCAGACAGAGATCTTTTTATATATCAATACCCTCTCTTCCATGACCTCATACATGCTGCTTTTCACATATAAAAGCTTTAAACAGTGGGGAAAATAAGTATAAAATTACAAGATCTGGAAACAGTGAATTCCATGACATTTGGTATTTTCTGGCATCATACAATGAGGTAAGAATTGTGGTGATAACTGTAAAAAGAAAAGCGTAGTGCAATATGAGAGGAGTCTGAAAAAGTGCTGAAGGTTTTCTAGGGGGATCAACAATACAACAACAACAATTTGTAGTATGTAATTTAGAAATTCTGAGTTTTGTAGGGCATTGTTGTGATTGACTGAAGTTTCTGAGTATTTTATCAATGCTGTCGATTATCACAGACATATAAGTGTAAATATGAGAAAATGTAGTTGTTAAAGGAGTAGCTGCTGCCCGAGCATTCACTTACCATTCATGGTGTTGCATGCACACGCGCACTTATTTTTGGGCACGCTTCCTCCTTCTTCAGGCTTGACCCTAGGCTTCCTGCAGCAGAGTCATGCATCGGATTTTATGAAATAGTTTTAATTGAAAGATGCAGCAGCAGGATCAGCCTGGGCTGGGTGCCTCCAAAGAGAGGGACCCAGAACAAAGAAATCCCGGGGCAATTATACCCTTGGGTCCCATACACTCACCCCTCACGTGCCCTTCATGTACTGTCCACGTGTTCTTTAGTCCAATGGTGATTTTTGGCCTGGGGTCTTCTAACATCTAATTGGAGTCGTCTTTTGTGTCCAGGCAGGCAGGCTCTTACCTCGTTGACTTGCAGTTTCCACAGTTTTCCCCAAAGGGAAATTTTCCATATCTTTGGTTTACACTCCTTGTGCACCTGCCCTTGCTGGTGGAACATGGAGAACTGAAGAGTCCCAGACCTGAGGGAAACACTACTGAGACATTAGTGTGATATCAAAATACTTTCCCATACTAAAAGACTAAATATAGCACTGTAGTAGCTGTTAGGAAAACTACTAGGAAAATTACTGAGAAAAATACCTCTGTCACAGCCTAAAGGCCTCAGCAAATCCAGCCACTCATGCTAAGTAAAGCTAAGCAAACAGCACTAATCACACTCTATTATAATCCTAAGTAATTTATTCTAATTAAAGCCTACTTATTTACATTAAACAACAAATATCCCTCAACAGTGGTTGCCTGCATTCGTTGATAACACCACTGACCTCAGTATTTGGAAGGGGAGTACTATCCAAAATCCTGAAGAGCTTCCCTAAACAGGCCAAAGCAGTGGCCAAAATTTTTAATTTGATCATGGAGACAAAAGAGGACCTTAAATTGTTGGAGAAGCGGTTTAAGAGTTGCTTAACCTTTTTATCATCTTAACATCTGAATGAACTTGTCCCATGCATCTGGCCTTTTCACACTACCTAAGGACTGCAGGTTTTTTCTGGATGTCTTTATCATATGGCAATATATAGAAATATACAGAATTATTGTAGTACTGTAAGGACAGATACCTAATCCCAAACTTGGCTTTACTGAATGTGAAAACACCAAGTCCTGTTTTAGAGAATCTGTCTTTTAATGAATTTTTAAGACAAGTTGCTTATTAACAGTTTGTTGGCATACTCTACTGCTTTCTTAGGCAGTTGCTCAAGGGGATTTTCAGAAAGCGGTGATATGTGTGCAGCGCTGCAAAGATATGTTGATGAAATTGCCAAAAGAGGTAAGTGAAATCATCCCTTCTTTATCATTCCAAGCTTTGAAAATCTGCTTTCCTCTCTATATGTTAAAGAACGACATATGCCATATAACATTTTGAAAAGTACTCTGAGCTGTGTGTCTCTTCTGTGGTTCTTCGCTTCTTTGAGATTTTCTCCCTAACAATTTTGCATGAAAAAAGTAGGGGTTTTATTCAAACTTTTTTTTTTCTCATTTCCCATAGTTTATCATTCAAAATAGAATGATAAACTCTTCCTAAAGAATGAGAGAAGACAAATCAGCAAGCAAGGCAAAAAGATTTCTACATTGAATATACTACCTACTCTCCTACAGAACCAGCTCTATTTTATATCTTGTATATTGCTTGTTCATTTGTACCCATGTGAACTTTTGTCTGGAAACAGATGGGACAAGAGAAGAGCTGAGTCACTAAGCTTTTATACGCAAGTCTATCACTACCCTCAGTACTAATCTTTATCTTCATGAAGCTGTAGAGCTATGGGCTCTACAATGAAGCTAGAGGCTTCCCATTGTACTAAACTGTTTTTTGTAGTTCATGTCACAAAATGTCGAAAGAAAACAAACTTTAGCATATACAGACTAGTGCTTTTTTTTAACGATAAAAGTCTAATATGTTTATATCAGAATAAACTTACCCACACTTATTTTCATGTACTTACTTTAACATTTTCCCAAAATTTAGGAAACATTTTGTTCCTGTCTCTGTGGTACAGGTAATAAAATTCAAAGGGGTAGATGTGAATTCTGAAAGGGAAATATGGGAATTAAGGTTGGAGTTTAATTGGGTTTTTAATCAATTAAACTCCAACCAATTTTAAATTGGTTTTTTTATGATCTGCAAGGCTTTGTTCAGTGCATCTGGCTAAGGCAGTTACAGGGGTCTAGCTTTGATTTAAATCATAAGAGCAGAGGTTTTCACTGTGAATTGTTGAAAATGTTCACTGGGTTCTTTGCATTACTGTTCCTCATTTCATTTTAAATGAATTTAATGATTTCTGCTTAAACTCCTCCATTAAATAATACTAAACTTCTCATGACGAATGCTCTTCACAAACCAGGAACACTGATGCAGACAAGGAAAGGTTACTCATCATGAGAGATACAATTTACTTCTGGTTTAAAGAGTGGTATTTAAACAATGAGAAAAAAGGGAAGAGCTAGTGATTGCTGAGTGACTTTTTGGACCACTAGGTAGCTGTCAGTCCTTAACTCTTCTAGGTTCCCATTGTACTAGAGAGCACTTGCAGGGTATCACAAGGAGATTATTGCATTATGGTAATATATGGTACCACAGATCAGCTGGAGAGGATTTGCAGCTCGTGGATCATCATTGGACTATGAACCATAACTAGGAACTCTTGCCCTAGAGGGTGAAATGCCAGAATTGTTCCAAACCCTTGTTGTTCAAAGAGGTGCCAGGTTTATGGGGATATTTAGTGTTACATTTGATGCCTGGAACAGTCATTCACTGAAATAGTATTTTAATTATCCTTTGAAGTACTACTTTTCTAAGCATGCGAGTAAATGACTGATGTATGTCACAGTATGCCTACTGTGTTATGCTAAACACTTTGCATGAAGCCCTATCAGTACAGTAAACTTTCTGTTCTGGAAAGAAAATGTTCAGAAATGAACTTATGAAAAATAAGGGTTTCACATCTGAGATTGATCGGGTTTTTTGTTCCTGCATTCTGTATCTGTGCTTTTGTATCTGGATTGCAATGAGATAAATAATAAATTTGAAGCAAGATGTTGTGCTACCTCTGTCATTCTTGCCTGAGGATTTGAAATCTCTAGTCACTTGCAAGAAATATATTTATACTTGGAAAAGGCAAAATGGATGTAAATATTGGCAGCCTTTTAGCATATAAAATGACCTTTCTGTCTCTTCTTTGGATGACATGTGATGGCTGCAAATCATTTCAAAGGAAAGACAAGTTGTTACGAACAGGTATTGTCAGGCCTGACTTAATAAAGCAGAAAACAACAGCGCTGTGAATAGCCAAGCGTTCAAAAACAGTTTTCTCCTGAAACTTGCGATGTGGATAATCCTTTTTTAACACCAAAGAGGCATGCAGGGAAGAAGCCTACCATGGAAGAGGTAGTCTCTTCAGTTAACTATGTAAAAATTTTTTTGTCATTTTTAAAAATAAAGTTGTAATATTCCAGTTTTTCCTCTCAAGTTTTAATTTATATTGTTTACTTTCCACAGTTCTAGTGCTTTCACTGTGATTTCTTGAGGAACTATTCTACCTCATGTGTTTCAAGAATCCCACTGTTTTGCGTGTCCTGGACTGGTTAATGATGCTTCACTTTCCCAGACAATTATGATTCCATTTTAGTCATGTTAAATATCCCCTTGTATAAGGTCAGAAGTGATAACAGTGGATATATCTTCAAAGTAAAATGCGTTTTAAAGAACCTGAGACTGGAGTGCCATAGATGTAATGATGTTTCTGCAAGAACAATATAGAAGCAGGAGTCTTTTATTGCAGACATGTTACCTGTCAATCCTCTGTTACAATTTTGGAGTGGAAACCTATGAACAGAAGAGGTATGAACAGAGCTCCTTCTGGCTCAGGTAACGTGCAAAGGCAAACAAAATCCTGTGTTTGAGATGTAAAAATACTTGTGAAGGAGAGGGCGGAACAAGGGAAAGTAGAAATTAAATTAAAAATGTGAGAACGAGATTTTAGCTGAGCAGATACTTAGTGACTGTCTTACTCTGCCTAACATTTATCTGCTTTCCACATTGATTTTTATGTCATTAGAACGAAAGTCATCTTTCCATGGTTCTTGTCCATTCTCTCCCTGACGCTTCTTCCAAAGAGCTTATGAGGATGCTGTTCCCAGTTCTTTTGCCATTCATAAATGATAGTGAAGGGATTTGAAATCTTTGGAAAAGAGTAGACAAATTCTTCTGACAGGTTTTAAATGGATTTGTTTTAAACAGCATTTGAATTTCTTGTAAAGGAGGTGCTTCATTGAGAGCAAGTCCTTGACTGATGAAAGACACAAACATCAAGGTGAAAAAGGAATAGTTAAGAGATGGTTTGGGTAGTATCCAAATAAGTATTTTACTACTAAGGAAGAACAAATGAAGGCTATTGGGAAGAGCCTCATGCCAAGGTCACAGCTTCAGCTCAGAAAATTTGTTTTTATTTCTTTTTCTGAAAATGAAAGGCAACATATCAAATTCAGAATGGTTATGGTCGCATATGTTGTCAAAGAGGATTAGTAGAAATGATTAGAATTAATTTCAGCTGGTGCTCTGGAGATTATTTTATATTTTATTCTTGTGGGAAAATTAAATAGTGATTCCTTATGACAAAATTAGAGGAGGAAATAAATTTTGCAAAGTTCAAATAATTATCTGGAGAAAGACATGTAGCTCCATCTAGTGGGTTAAGATTTCCCTGTGCTGAGAATAGATTAGGAAAGAAATGCCCAGTTACTGTTTTTCTTTCTAACAGTTCTTCATTCACAGCATTTGCAATCAAATCTAGTTTTGTGGAATTACCATTGTGTTTTCTCTTGGGTGATCCTTCGTGCTGTCATTTAACTTTTAGAAAAAGAATGGGGAAGCATGACTCATAGGTTCTGTTTCTGCTATTGATTTACTGTGATCTTGAGACCAGGTCATGTATAACTTTTGTGTATGACTGTGGTGATTTAACCTTGGCTAGAGGCCGGGTGCCCCCCCAAAGCCGTTCCATCACTCCCCTCCTCAATTGGACAGGTGTCCCCCAGGCTCGTGGGTTGAGATAAGGACAGGGAGAGATCATTCACCAATTACCGTCATGGGCAAAATAGACTCGACTTAGGAAAAAATTAATTTATTATCAAGCAAAACAGAGTAATGAGAAATAAAACCAAATATTAAAACACCTCCCCCTGCCCCTCCCTTCTTTCTGGGCTTAACTTTACTCCCAGTTTCTACCTCCTTCCCATCGGCACAGGGGGACAGGGAATGGAGGTTGTGGTCAGCGGATCACGTGTCTCTGCTGCTCCTTGCTCCTCAGGGGAAGGACTCCTCACGTTCTTCCCCTGCTCCAGTGTGGGGTCCCTCTCACAGGAGACAGTCCTCCATGAACTTCTCCAACGTGAATCCTTCCCACTAGCTACAATTCTTCACAAACTTCTCCAGCATGGGTCCCTTCCATGGGGTGCAGACCTTCAGGAGCAGACTGCACCAGCGTGGGTCCCCCCCGGGGTCACAAGTCCTGCCAGCAAACCTGCTCTGGCGTGGACTCCTCTCTCCACAAGTCCACAGGTCCTGCCAGGAGCCTGCTCCAGCACGGGCTTCCCATGGGGTCACAGCCTCCTTCAGGTGCCTCCACCTGCTCTGGCGTGGGGTCCTCCACCATCATCCTCCATGGACTGCTTTACTATGGTCTTCACCACAGGCTGCAGGGGAATCTGCTCTGGTGCTTGGAGCACCTCCTTCTGCACTGACCTTGGTGTCTGCAAAGTTGTTTCTCTCACATCTTCTCACTCCTCTCTCTGTCTGCAAAAGCTCTCACTATGTTGTTTTTTTTCCCTTCTTAACTGTGTTATCCCAGAGGCACTGCCACCGTTGTTGATTGGCTCAGCCTTGGCCAGTGATGGGTCCATCTTGGAGCCAGTTGGCATTGGCCCTGTCAGACACAGGGGAAGCTTCTAGTAGCTTCTCACATAAGCCACACCTGTATGATAGGAAAGGATAGGAATGTTGCACATATTAGACAACTGACTGAATTTATCTCTGTCGTCCCATTTAATTCTAACTTTCAATTATAATTGATAGCCAGAGTTATGACATTGGGAAGATGGACAAGAAATATTCTGTTGGCAAAGAAATGCAGGTAAGAAATAGAGAAATTGCTGTTTACAAATAAAAGGATTTTGTTAACCTGACTCCACTGTATCGTCTGCCTCTGCTGTGCCAAACCTGACCAGTGATTCTTTGGCCTCCTCTTTAGTACTGTTTAAGAAGTTTGGAAAAGTTGCAAGTTCACTTGCTCTGAGTGTCACTCTGAGAGTTCAGTCACTGATGGGTGCCCTTAAATCACATTTGAATCTACTGTTTCACAGAAATTAAATTGTAGAACATAGGGCTGAAGTAGACCCTGAAAGGCCATCTCTTCTTCCCTTCTCCCTCTTCTTTCAAGGCATCATCAGTTACATCTGTGTCATTTCTGATAGGTGTTTGTCTGTCTCCTTTTACTATCCACAGTGGATATGGAGAAGATTTTAATCTCTTTTTATATAAATCATTTATATATTTGAAGGCCATTATCATGTATGTCTTTGTGTTCCTTTTTTTTTTTCCTCTCAATGAAATGTGTACTTCCTGCTCCTTCAATTTCTTCTTTCATTCTGTTTTGTCCAGATCTCTGATTTTCCTTGCTACCCTTCTGTTCTCCTCTGAACCCTAGTTGATTCACGTCCTGTGTGAATTGCAGTGCTGAAGACTGGGTACGCTTCAGAACTGAGCAGTCACTTTATATGTCTGATACCAGGCAGGCATTCTTTTGACTCAAAGAGCCTTTATTTTTCATGACCTTACATTTAAAGTCTTCTGTATTCATATGTATGTTCATGTATGGCTATTTTTTTCTGCTCTTCATATGGCATTTAAATTTCAAATTTGTTTTTCTTTCCAGGCTAAAGTGCTGCGATTGTTAGCTACAGCCTATTTTGAGTGGGATTGCAATCTGTATCTTGACAAGGCATTGAAAGCTATAAGCTTGGCAAATCAGGTAGTAATGTGTTACTGTATTTATGGTGTGCAATAGTTGAAACTCAGGCATTTATTAACATAATAATATGGACCACATTAACCACTGTGTGTTAACCTTGACATCAGATGGAGGTGTGTTCTCTTTGCTTTGGTTTTCATACTCATAAGTATGTTTTGGTGTTCTCAGCTTTTTTATAGAGAAATACTTCTTTGCATGTAGATGTAGAGCTGTCTTGCTGCCTCATATTTCTTAATAGTGAGGTCCTTTGATAATGATATGACTGAAATTTTTCTGGCACGTATTCTGGCATAAACAGAGTAAACTACAGTGTGGTTTACATCTGAGATTTATAGCAGCTGGCTTTTTATGTACCAGACCTTTTATCTTGCTTTGGGTTATAATGGATGTGTCCATACTACATTTTGAGTCCCCGTCTAATTATCTGTACAAATATTTGAGCAAGCACCAGAGTTCAGTTTTGAAAGCTGCGTAGCCATGCTACATCAGTCTTATTTCAAACAATTAATTTAGCTATTGCACTTTATTAACATCACTGTATTTCTTCTGGGAACCTAAAAATGAGCTGTATAAACATAACAGCTACCCTGAAGAAATTTCATATATCTCTAAGCAGTCACTGCAGTGAGATCTCTTGCTCTTGTACAAATTCTGTTTCTCATACAAAGACTTGAATTTTGTGCTTCTATCTTTTCAGGTTACTTAGAGTAACTTAAATTTGAAAAAAATATATTTGTCTTTGGTTGACTGTTTCTAAATTTCCATTATCTCTTTTATACAAAACAAATTTTAAGTATAAAATCCTGTTTTAAATGAAAGCTCAAATTCAGTTTTGTACCTGCTGTTAAAACATTCAAACAGATGATGATGCATGTGCTCGCAAGGTCAGGATAAAAGGCAGTGCATTTTAATCCTTTAAGTAACATGCTACTACAGTATCTAAGCCTTTTGCAGTTTTTATTGTATTTACTTTTGCAAAACATTTTGAGGTGCAAAGGATTTATAATCTATATTTTGATATTGTATGTGGGTATAGAAAACTAGAATAACATTTTTATTTTGGAGTCTGAAATGTGCAGTGTTTTAGTGAGAGCTATAGTATAGAGTCTTCATTATTTCCATTTGCTCCCATTGTTGTTCTCTCCTAGATTTCTTCTTATTATAAGCTGCTATGAATTCTGCCCATATTAATTCTAGAGTAATCCAGCCAATTCACACAGAGGAAAACATGAAATGTTTCTATCCTTCAGTATTGTTGAGCTTCTATTTAAAAGTTTTGGAAATGGGCCACAGCAAAATGAGAATCATGTATCTCTTGCTTTCATTGTCCTCATGGTCTTTTGGCGGTATAAGTAATAAAGATGCACGTTGCATTTAAGAAGAAAATACTACCAGTTGCCTACCTATTGCTTCAATCATTAGAATGGAACTGAAGAAGACAGTGGAGTGTATGTGATTTCCTGATATTTGTCTGTGTTATAAATGTTCTGTTCTACAAACAGCTGTCCAAGTAATCTATTGTTTTACATTGTGCAGGAGAATTTGCATCCAGCAGGGTTTTATTTGAAAGTTAAAATTCTTCTTAGAAGTGGAGCATCAGATGAAGATATCAACTCAGGTATCACTGCTCTGTATAGGTTCCATAGTAAGGTGTTAGTACTCCATATCCAAGAAGATGGCCTGAGTTGTAGATAGAAAAAAATAAATCCCCTTCTCATCTGTTCTAGAGGAATCTTCATTAGCTAAATGTCATTCTGGTTTTGGAGTCATAGCAGTCAGTGTTCACAGAGGAGTTACCCAGGTGCTAATGTAAGCTTGAATTAAGCATGATTTTATTTTTGTTGAGAATTTAAATAGTCTTGCTAGAAACAGGGAAGGAAGAAGACACTGAAGCCTGTTAGAATGAAGACAGTGAAAATATAGCAATATAAAGGTATGGTGTATTTTAGACATATGCCTAAGGTTACTCAAAAAGGATGAAGGTGTGATTTTGCAGATTTTGGCCAAGAGATATCAAGTGCTGATCAGTGTGTTGTTATAAACCTGTGTTTATAACTGGGGCTTGTCTAGGGCATAAACTCTTTTCTCCTTGTTCCTCAAACTTGTTGAAGAGAACTGATTTTTCTATTGGCTTGAGAGGAGAAGAAAGATTTTTGGGGGACTTTAATATAGAAAGGTTAAAGTATCAGGAGAAATTTATTTCCATAAATAATGACGTCTTAAGGAAGAAAGGCTTTCTACTCTTCATGGTTGGAAAGTATCAAGTGTGTAATGAATGCTCTGAGAAATAAATGTAGGATGAGATGAGGAATTTCTTGCAGAGAGCTGAGTGCTGCCAGACTAGCAGGAATGGAAACTCCAGTTCAGGTTGCTCCTGGGCAATTTTAACCAGCTTTGAAGTGGACAGTTACTCAAAACTTACCATTGCAGAGGTTGGCTTCTGTTCTGCGGTTTGAATTATGAAGCCACAGTGTTCCCTATCAAAACACACTCTGCTTATATTTAGTAGCACTAAGACTCCAGTCAGTTTTTCAAGCAAGTTTATTAATGAGTGGATGTCTGTCTTGTGTATGGCTGGCAGAAAAGAGTGTTGTATCCATGCACTGCAACCTCTCTTTCTTTTGAGTGAAGGTTCTTGCTAAGTTTTAGGCATTTGACTAAAATCTCGTATTGTGCACTTGTGCACGGGTGCCTTGGAAGTGCTCGCTTTAACAACTGTTACAATCACGTCCCTATGTGTTCCTTCTCTGATCTAATCCAAGCTACAAATGTATGAATCTTGTTATTAACCATCCTGCACAGTCTAGCAATTTTTAAACTTTATCTGAGTCATCTAAACGTGGTACCTACTTACCAGTACCAGTCAATTCAACAGCTGATGCTAAAATGCATTAGGCTTAAGTAGTTCTCATTACAGTGTGATACCACCACACAGCCTGAGCACTGACCTCAGTCTTAAGTGGTTCCTGTTGGATAAGAATGAGTCATTTTGATGGAAAGCAGCTTGAGGCAAAAGTTTGTGCTACTAATGCCTATGCTGTTCCTGTTTGAAGAGACAGAGGGCTAGAATTCCAGGGCTATCAGTCCGTCCCCTTTTTGTAGAACTACGTTAATTGTACAGTGAAAGGAAAGTCAAAGCACAATAGACATGTTTTATTCTTCTTTTTGTTTTAGAACTATTATATTGGCTTTTGTTTTCAAAGAAGCTGTCAGAGGTAAATGGTAAATTGAGCAGTTAAGTGTCTAAGTTGACTAAATAATCTCAACTGCATTGTGTTCTGTCTAGCTGTTGCAGAATTCTTGCACCATGAAATGTCTTTAGACTTTTGTTTGAATACTGCCAAACTGCTGCTGGAGCATGGAAGGTATGAAAGCATCACTACGTGGAGTGAACACACTATTTTGGCTTTGTAGGTGTTCTTTTATAAGTAAAGAACATCTATTATACAATAATGCTCTATTTTAAATAAAAACTCACAGAGGTAGCTAAACAGTTTTGAGAGGGAGCCTGTCTTTTCTATAGCAAGGTGATACAGATTATGGCAGCAGCAGAACAGCGTGTGAAATAATGTTGAGTGGCAATTTGCAATGCTGTAGCCTTACTTTGGAATGCTTAAGATTCTCCCTATGTAGTGTTAATATATATTTGGAATAATATATATATGAGTCTGGAATTACCTAACTGAAATATTTTTTCCATATTAACCAGCCCTCAGAATGAAAGAGTTTGGAGTCCTAGACTCATTCTTGTGAAAAACAGTATAAGGATGAACAAGTTACTGCAAAAAAATCGAGGCATGGAATTTCACACTGTTGAATGCACCATCATAATTACCTATGCACATGCTTCTACCTTGCAGTAAATTCTTACTCTTTCATTTTGAGGAGTAAATTGTCTTGTGAATACTGTGGGACCAGCATATGCTAATTCAGTAGTAACTTCCTATTAGCACAAGCAGTAAATTCATACGTATCTTGACTCACTCTGTCAGTGTGATAGTGTGCCAGCAGTATTAATGAGAAACATGCTGTACGGTGTGAATATGTTATTCTTTAGAATGGAAAATTAACAGCTCTTCTTGTACAGTCTCTTAAAAATGCTTCTGTGTGAATAGGGAATCAATTGGTTTAGATTTTCTGAAATCTGTTCCTGAACGATTTGAATCTTCACCTGACCTTGGAAAAATTACCCTGCTCCACATTGAGTTCCTGTTGCAGAATAGGAGAGAGCTGCTTGCTAAGCAAAAGGTTGAAGAAATTATTTTAGGTCTGTATCCATCTTTTGCTTCTGTTTACTGAAAACTAGACTTAGTTGGCTGAAGTCTTCAATTCTGATTTTCACTTTTTTGCTTATTCTCCTCTTTCTTTCTATTTGTGTCTGTTTTCCCTTATGTTTCTTCTGTGTGGTAACTCTCAACTTTCATAATGAATGACAGTCATGATAAAGCTCAGGATTAAATCCACTTGCTAGAACAATTCTTCCTTCTTACTGTAGACTCTGTGTGACTGATACATGTAGGATTAGAAACATTTATGAGAAGTTCTGTGTAATGTTAGTACTTTCTCCGTCCAGCCCAATGCATTTTTGTTTGTTGATTAAAACAGCTTACATATCCTTGTTTGAGCAGCTGAATGACAGTTTCTTTTTTCAGGTCTGTTGCACCTCTAGCACTGTAGTATTTTTTGACTGTCAGGTCTGCTGGAAAGCAGACCATATTTTATGTAGCATTGAGCTAGGTGCAAGAGCCACATTTACATTGTTCAAGCATGAAAATACTTATTCTCTTACCCACCGTGGGGTTTTTTTTTGGTTGGTTGGTTTTTTGTGTGGGTTTTTTCTGTTTTGGTGGGGTTTTTTTTTTGTTTGGGATGGGGTCTTTTGGTTGTTTTTTGTTTGGATTTCTTTTGTTTTGTTTGTTGTTGTGGTGTTTGGTTTTGGTTTTTGTTTGGTGTTTTTTTTTCCCCAGAAGCAGAATATAAAACACTGGGTCCTGGCTGAAACTATTGCTGTCTCAGTGTTTTTTGTTGTAGGCTATGGGACTGTCTTTCTCAGATAGTTCTTAAGTGCATCTTAGTGTGCTGCTTTAAGTTCTTGTAAAGTGATGATTTGCAATATCTTTTCAGGTCATTACACTGGGAAACAGCTGTTGCCTGAAGCCTTAAACCAGCTGCACGTCATCTTGTGGGACAGAGCTGCCAAACATTATGAGGTTTGGGACCAAACAGTAGTGTTGTTATTTGTATCAGTGAAAATGAAGATCTGCTTTTTCTGACCTCTTTGGTATGTGTCTATCTTTGGTTAGAGTGCAAGCTGTTACTAAGATCCCTGTTCCAGTTGGCACTAGTTTTATTTTCATCCAGATGGGTGCTGTTTTCCATTACAACATCAAGTTTCAGGTAGCCTCCTTTCAAGGTTTGTATGTGGGAACAGCCAAGGAACTTGTGGAGCCCATCATTCTGGTTCTGTCCTGGGAATGGTACAAAAACCTGAAAATATTCTTCACTCTGAGCTGTTCGTTTTACAGTTCCTACCCTCTGATGGTCAGTTGTTGCTTTAAGGAGCATGAAGTGTTATCATTTGTACACTGATTTTCTTTTTAGGCTATATAAAGTAGCTTTGAATGCTTACATTGTATCTTAGTTCATATACATTTGTACTGTGAGAGTATGTAAGTTCTGTGATTCAAAACCAGATACTTTCTTATTCTTTCAGTATTTGGGGAAGATGAGCCCATGTTCTACTCTTGTATTTCTGTCATATTCTTGTTTCTTTATATAATCAAGAAAAACACACATGCCATTTTATTGCCTCTCATCTGTGTAGTCTGTTAAGGAAGTTTCTTCACTCTAGGTTTCTCACGGCAGTTTCAGGCTCTAAATCCCATGAGATAATTTATTTGGGTGGTACAACAGCAGTTGTAACCGTTTGAGCTGGGTGCCTCTGCAAAGGGACCCTGAGCAAAGAAATTCCTGGGCAATTATACCCTTACAATCTAAGTTCCCCTCCTCTCACATGGTAGTTCAGACCAATAGTAATACTAGGATCTGGGGTCTTCACATTCTCCATTGGGTCCTTTCTCTCTAGGTGGGCTGCTTATCATCTCTAGGGTTGCTGCCTCTGCTGATGGTTGTAGTCTCATTTTCCAGCTTAAATCGGCTCTAGGTCTTTCTTTTACTTAATTAGGAAAGGATTCAGCAAAAGTTCAATATATCTAAGTGAAAGTTCATTGCTTGTGGCCTGCAGTTTTGGCAAATATAGCAACTTGTGCTAAGTTAGTTATGCCAACAATTATGCTAAGCTTGACAACTAATATTTCCCAACTAGTCAAGAGGGAATTTTGCTAATGACACAGTTTCCTTCCTCCTCATTTTAAAATAAATTCTCTGTCCAAATTGGAACTACAGTTGGGAGTACCATCTTCAGCTTGATATCATCAAGGTTCACAGTCTAAATGGGATAAACACTTTTGTCTTTTTCTCCTAGTTTCAGTTGCTTTGTATCATGAAGAGATAGGTTTTTTGAAATAGTATTTCTGTTTTGTATTTAGTCATAAGAATGTTCTTTCTGGGTCAGATGAATGACTCATCTAGTCCAGTGTCCTGTCTTTGATAATAGCTGTAAGAATAAGGAAAGAGTAGGAATAGGTAGTGTCAGTTCTCCTAATGAATATTACCTGCATGGTTGCTTTTCTGGGGGAAAGGTTACACCAGAATATACTTGATTATCTAAATCTTTCATTTCCTATTAATTTTTCTTTTTAAATTTGGGAAAATAGTTTAATCACCCAAATATGGTGGAGGGTTTTATTTTTAATTTTTTAATTTTTTAATTATTTTTATTTTTTAAATTTTTTTTAATTTTTTTTTGCGTTTCCTAGGCAAAAAGCTATTCTGAAGCTCTTCACTGGTACAATTATTCTGTCAGCTTCTACACGCCTGGGCAGATAGATCAGAACTTGGCTAAGCTGCAGAGGAATATGGCTTCTTGCTATCTTCATCTGAAACAAGTTGACAAGGTATATATAATATATATGTATACATATTTATCTATTTGCATTGGTATTGTTTTTGTAGCTATGTCATTGAGACTAAATTTAAATCTTTGTTATTGTACCTCTTCTGCTTTGTGAGAGGGAACTGTCTTTGCCTATCTTGCATCATTTGGAAGAAATGTTGTTCATCATTTTAGCTGCTGTGTGGGACTCTTGTATCATCTATAATTCTAATGATGGAAATAGTCCACAATTTGTGTGACCATGCCTCAGTATTTCAGGTTTCCTCTCAGATTAGAGGTCCTCCTCTCTTCAAGACAGATTAGCCCTGGCAGGAAAAATACCTGATGTGTCTCACTAGAACTTCCCACAATAGTATGTTAGCCCTCACCTCTGCAGAGAAGTGCACCTGCTTTACCTATCCGGGCCTTCTGGTTTGGGGATGTTAAACTTCATAGTTAAAAGTGACAGAAGGGAGTGTAATTTTTCAGCATTCCCAGGGCTTTTATTGCTTTCTGATTCTGTAGCTCTAATTTTGAGGAATTGGCTTTTTTCCTCAGTTTGGTTATTGTCAGCCTTTGGTGCCATCTTCTGCTCTTGTCACTTTTCTTTCCAGGGAAGGTGTTGCCAAACCAAACTGCTTGAGTAATTTTATAAATATCAACAATGTAAGCATCAACATTTTGTGTATCTTTTTAGATCTATCATATTGCACATTATATTACTGTTTTGAAGATGTCATTGTACTGATTTCCTTCAATCTCTTCTGTGAATAGGCTAGAGAGGCAGTTAAAGCAGCAGAGAGGTGTGATCCAAACAGCATCTTTACTAAATTCAGCGTCTATAAGATTGCAGTGATGGAGAAGGATACTGATAAAGGTAGAATCTGAAAGATAAAGGGTCCACTACAAGGAGCACAAGTGTCAAATATATTAGAAAATACTAAGCAGATTTGGACTGTTCATCTTGTGAAAGACACAATAGAGGGAAGCTAGAAGAAGGGTCTATAAAGTCATTGAAACTGTCAGGCTATAGATTTAAACTGTCAGAGTGGGATGCTTTTTGCACACAATATCTAAGATGTGGAGTCCGTTGCCATATCTGATATTGTCTGGATGGAGCTTCTGATTAGGAGGTCTCTAATCTTCTCATGGGCAGAAGCTATAGCAGCATCCCAGGGTAAGAATCATTGTATACTTACTGTTTATAATATTCTTTTGTATGCGTATACAATATAAAAAAAGCATACTGAGCTTAATGAACCTTAATGGAACCATTATTGCTGCTTTTAATTTCTCTGGACAAGTAGAGCCTGAATTTACCAGAAAATACATGAATTACTGAGATGACTTACAGAATGACATATCTGTGTAGACTCTTCTTTATAATGCGTTCTGCCATTTCATATTTTAATGAGAATCTTAGCTCAAGTAATTGAGAAATACAGTCTATACTTACTTAGCATACAGAGTAACATGCAAAGCTTATTTTCTGATAAGTTCTGTGCCAATTAATTGTTCTCTATACATCTTTTTAATGACAGCATAATTCGTTCACATAATATAGAGTGGGAATCACAGCACAGTGTGAACATAAAAGCAGCAGCACCCTTAGCATAAGCCAAGCTGTGCAAGTTTGGAATTACAGACAATGTATTAGAGCAAGTCTTCTGTCTTCAGTGACAATTATTTAGCAGAACAAAATTAAGGATCTGAGAGAGTTTCATTTGTATGGCATCCTTGTTTCTTTAGATTAGTAGCTTGGAAAGCCTTTTGGCACCATTCTGGGAAGAAATGTGTAATTGTGGAGAAATGCTGGTATGGTCACATTTTCTTGTCTTGGTTTTTCATGTTAAAAAAAATACAGCCTTTCATAGGTCATTTCTAAAGCCTCATTAAAACAGTAGAACTTTCCACCTTCCACTTGCTTCTATAAAAAAAAAAAAATAATTTTCCCCTATGTATATTTCAGCTGTGGAAGCAGTTATTGAAATAGGGAAGCTAGCAGAAAAGCCATCTCAACATGAAGACAAGCTGAGAGTGGATGAAAATACAGGCACTAACATCCTGAGTTTAGCTGCCCAAATTGCTTTAGAGGTAGAGCAGATAATGTTGTCTTTACTTTGCTTTACTGACATAACTATCATAGCTGTAACCTGGCCGACTTTTAATATTTCTATGTATTTCCTGCATCTCTAAGTATTTCATGCTTTTGTGACCAAGGTCTCAGTCAAATGTGTTGTGTAATGCAAAGAAGAAATTGATTTCAGTTTGTGTTTTTGAATATTTCTTCAGGAAAATAAAGGATTCTGAGTTACACATGTTGGTATCTGGAAATTACATGGTGTGTTTCTGTAAAATTGTGCTTAGCAAAATGTTATGTCTTTTTCTGCCTCTGGGGTTTGATCTTTGATGTACTAGGGGCAGCCTGTTTACAAAATACTCGTAAGTCAGTGATGAAAGACTGAGAAGTCACTTGTCGCTCCTGTTTGTCTCTTGGTTGGTAGCCTGAGTGATGTCTGAACTGACTGATTACATTGGCATAGTTAGAAGAGGCTTTTGGTTGCCTTTCAGGGCTTTCATAGCACTGTAAGGCATGAAAGCCTTGCCAACCTGTGCTGATCCTGTTCTTGCCATAGGCTCTTTGTGCATGAAATTGTATGATCACTCGTTATGGTTTTCTCTTGACTCTGAGGCTCTTCTGTTCAGAGTCCTTTGTTCTTTTTCCTGCTAGTAGGCTGTGCAGACTTTTGGAATATGCTGTTGCTTTGGATGGGTTTTTTGGTGTGATGGGGTTTTTTTGTGGCAACTGAGGTAGTGCAGTTTATACAAAACATGTTTTAATTTCTTTTCAGAATGAACAACAAGTTGTGGCTATCAAAGCTTTGGAGTATTTGTCTGAACGTTTACAAGACTGCCGACAATTATTTGCTGCTTTAAAGTGAGAATTCAATATATTTACAAGGAAAGAGAATTTTTTCTGGTTTCTTTTTCAAAAAGAATTTATTACATTGAGGAAGATGGAAAACGGAGTAGATGAAAGATTAATTCGCAGTCTTTTTGGTGCTGCAGATGTACCTCAAGCCTGAAGTCTTAATACCTACAGATGTTCCAAGTCTCTCCCAAGCAAATAGTATTGGTTGCTCTGAATTTTATGATTACATTGTGCTTTGAACAGATGACCAACAGCAACTCTAATGAGACTGCAACAATACATTTGGTGAAAATACCAGTTTGTTTGTATCCTCTGATGGAGTGGTATCTTCTTAGTGAAATATTCCATCATGTTTATAAAAACAAATATTGTGAGACAGATGTATTTATTCCAATATCTGCTTAAAGCCTTTTTAAAAACGCATTTATTTACTTACCTGATTTAACAAAGTGATACACAAAATAAGGCAATAGGGTGGGAAACAGTATAATCTTATTCTCAGTTTGACACTGGCATAAGGAAGAAAAGTAGGATCCTTTCTGGAAAATGAGGACAAAGTACACTGGAAAAAAAAAATTGTTTCTTCATTGCTTGTTTTTCTCATATTTAGATGTTTGGTTCGTCTTATGTTGTCAAAGGTCATGGCAGAAGATGAAGAGAAAAGGTGAGTCCATTTGCAAAACCATTTTCTTATGGTGGATATCTTGTACAAATGATGTAATATTTTCTTGCTGGGCTTATTTTCTTGCAGAATAATCAAGACATTAGTTTTTATGGTAGTAAAAAGTCCACCCAGATGACTTCCCAACTTGACCTAATGACATCACATAGTAACATCTTTTCTACTTGTATAACCTTTCCTTTAAATATTTGCTCTTTGCCTTCCTCTTTTATTAATGCATAAGACTGTCAGGTATTTTTGATGGGGAATGTGAGGTAAGCAACCTCTTTGACACTAGGATGTGATATCTTCCAGAAGTTCTGAGTGAGAACTTCAGAGTGGGACCTCCCTTGCTGAAGACTAGCCTCTTTGCAAATCGTGTGTTGGCTTAGAAGCAGGAGAACTGTACTGCTGGATTTTGACTATCAAGAAAATGTAGTGTCAGTGGGGTTTGAAGTTTAACCTGCAGCCCCAAAAACAGAGAAGAATCTCCAGCTGCACTTCTACAACGACCTTCTCTGCTGCAGATCAATAAAACTTTTTGCAGGACTTCAGTATTCCTTCTGCATTTTCAAATGCTAGAATTTTCTAATGCCCAAGATGTTTGTCAGGGGAAGAATGATTATATATTATATTACATAATGATTATATATTATATTAAATAATTATATAAATATATATTACAGAGATGATGTATTCCAACATAAATAATGTGTTCTGTTGTAAGAAAGTTAATCAAACATTTTCTAAAACTTAATTTTTCCTCCATTCTAGACATGAAGATATCAACTCAATCCTGACTTACTTGACCTTGGGTATGCTTTTTAAATTTACATTCTTTGTAGTTCTTCCATCTGTGAACATTTTATGATATGACTAGGTCCATACCAACTAAATGTTTGGACTCCTTATTTCAGTTGAGGTTCTCAACTTCCCACTGAAATCAGTGAAAATTAAAACTGGAGATTCAACAGTGTTGTGAAGGTGGATCTCAGTGCTACAGGTTTTTGCTATGGAAAGCTTGCAGGCTTGGGTTGTAAAAAATGTTTCTAGTAAAGCCTGTACTTGAGAGCTTTTCTCAAACAAAAGGGCAGTTTCTTCTAGGCAGTATTCCTTTAGTCCTTCATAAGGCCATGCATGCAAACAACAGATACTTGTGTACAAGCCACAGCTTGGTTGGCCTCAAGTGACAGTCTCGTACTCTCACCTCACTGGGAGGAATAAAGTTCGTATCTTTAGTAGCAGGGCTGCCACAAAAGAAGAAGTTTGGTTTTGTAAACTGAATTAACGGTGTAACTTTCTACTGGCATTAATTAAATGCCAATGGTGGTCTTTGCTTTTCTAGCTGTTTAAGAGGGAGTATTTTTTTAAATTAAGTTAATGCTACTTTTTTGCCATAGAAGGCTTAGAAAACTGCAAGGAGTAATAGCAAATTGCTTAAAGATGGGAGAGGCTTGTCAGAATTGGTTCCCATCTTTAAGTTGTACTGTCCTTTGAAAAAGAGTTCTCTTATTTGCGTTGGAAAAGGTACAGGAGTTTTACAGGGACTTTTCTCCATCAGAAGAAATGCTTATTTTCACTAAATCTCTTTTTACCTCTCTTATCTTGGACAAGAAAGTTAATGTGATTCTAGAACTTTTTCTACACTAGCCATTCTTACTGCAGCTAGAAAATAATGAAGACTAGAATTAAATTAATTAAAAGTTCCTTGAAGAAAGGCCTCAAACCTGTTACTAAATTTAAAAACCTTCAACTTTTTGTGAAATTAAGTAAAACTCTTCTGCATTAGACTTCAGTGTCAGTAAACTTTGAAGAGGCAGTATTTGTTGGCAGCCTTATATATCTTATCTAAAATGCTGGTTGAGGCACCTTTTGATGTTTGTGGGGTTTTTTAATAAGCTTCTTTGGTCAAGCATATTAGATTTGAGTTGTGAGAATAAGTCTTCATCAGGAATTATATGGGAGCTTTGGAAACCTCTGTTTTGTAGCATAGTTATTAGACTTGGAAATGTTTTTATTCTGCTCAGAAAGCGTTACTTATGTATTGAACAATGCATTTTCTGCAGCTCACAAGAGACTTGCTGAGTCTTTCACAGAAGAGAAATTTACAGGGGACATGAGGATCCTTGAAGCTCACTGGTTTAGAAAAGTTGGTAGGTTGCATTCTCGAAATCTAAACTGAATCCCCTCTACCTCCACTTAGCCAGACCTTAAGAAAGAAAGAAGTTTTTAAAGATGTAGCAGATTTATAAACAGCAACCTTTGGCAATCACTGCCTTAACTAGTCTTAAAGTTCTCCTGCTGCATTTTCTGTATTCTGACACTATCTGATATGGCTCATGTTTTAAGTCAGTTATCAAGACAAATACTTGCACAAGGCTATTTGATGGGATAGCTGATACATTATTCCATTCACCACAGGCATTGTTTGTTGTATGTGGCCATGATACAACTCTTCAGAGTTCACCATTTTTCTCTTAGCCCTTCACTACTGAGACTGTTACAGAAGTAAAACTTAAGATCAGGAAAATAGAAAGAATAATGTTTTTCTTCAATGTCTGGGAAAAAAGTCCTGCTAAGAACAATAAAAAAACCCCTTACTGCCAGTCCTGAATATGCATATTCTCCTGCAGGCAAAATAAAAATTAAGAAGTTCAGATGAGTGTACTGGTGTGATTGGTGCAGGATGAGCTTACTTCTGATACCTGGATAGACTGTCTTTATTAGTCCCTTAAATCAGCAGTCCTGGAGTTTGCCTTGAAATCTAACCAGCAAACATTATCATAGATAAAGTGTTTCCTAGTGGGAACTGCAGCTCCCATGGAGCTGTCCTAAGCACTATTTGTAGTTTGTCTCTGGATCCTCATTTAGTAGTTTTCAGTACTGTGTTTTGGTAAAGGAGTCAGTGCATTTGCTGTCTATAAATAAAAATATAAGCGTAGGGTAATGGGTTGAGGCAATGTTTCAGATTTTTGCTTCTGCCAGAGCGTGGAGGAGAGAAAATAGTCCTTAACAGAGGACATCTGCCATGATGAACTTTTGCACACATTCTTATAATGTAGCCGTGCTCCAATAAAGAGTAGCAATGGGGGGAGAAAAGTGGAGGAGGTGAAATATAGTGAAATGAGTGTGAATGGAGTCTGTGGTGACCATGACCTTTTCAAGGCAGCATTCTCACTCACAGAATAAACAATTCAGAGATTAAAAAAAACCAAACATGTCCTAGGGAATAAATTAACATGAAGATTAGAATCTGTGAAGTCACAGTATAATCTAAACATTTAATTAGGTCAGATTCTTATAAGTAAAGTATTAGATTGTCTTTAGATGGCTCATCCATTTACTAATCAGGATTACGTGTTTTAATTGCCACGTACTTGACCCTGCTGGGGTAAAATGGAAAATGTTTCAAAATGTTGTGGGTTTTTTTTTCTTTTTTTTATTGTCTTGGGAATATTGTTCAACACTTTTATTGAGTTACTAGTTTTCTTTACCAACATCAGAAAATGTTTCTTCCAATTTATTCTCTTGTCAGTAGGGTATGTGGTAGAATGGATTCTTGGTTGTGATGAAATTAAGACAAAATTTGAAAGCATGAATAAGCCATTTTAATAAATCACTAATAACAGTATTTCTTGCTGTTGTTAAATGACCTGCTGATGATATTTTGGTTAAGAAATTGAATTGTAGAATGTGAACTGCCGGTTACTAGAGATTAGATGGGTAGACCTGTAACATTGAAGATTTTTATTCTAGTCTTCATATTTTATGTCTTTGTTAGCTTGGAACTTAGCTGTACAGTTCAGGAGCTGCCCTGAAAAGATGAGGGATTTTTTTCTACTGTCTTTCAAGGTACATACTCTTGCTAATAGTATCTCTGATTGAGGAATATTGTCATCTGTCTAGTTCTGTTAGAAGTTACACTCATGTACCAGGTATCTCCTTGGAGACATGCTTGTATGCTCTGAAGATGGAGCACTTTTGTCAGAAGGAGACTGACTTGTAATACAAAATGTAAGCATTATTGTCATCATTTACATTCTGTTGCTTAAAAATGTCATAAGAAACTTAGACTTCAATGAGAACTTTCTAAAATAAATGGATTCTGATGTTTGGAAACTGTATCATTAATACAAACATGTTAAGTACTCAAGTCCTAATCTCCACACAGAACTTCTACCAACACTGTCAGTTTTGTATGTGTTTGTAGAGAGAGGACTCCAACACTGCTTTACATGTTATATTTAAATAATCTTGTGTAATTGTACAAGTAAAATTGCAATATGAGTATATACTATTCATGACTGATTACTAAAAGTGTTATAGAGAAGACTCAGCAATCATTTGTTCATGAGCAAATTGTTTTATATGGGCAGAATTCTCATGACCTTTTCCTGTTTTTGGTGTCAGTTGTCCCAGTTTTGTCCTTCCGACAAAGCTGTTCTAATTGCTCGGAAGACATGCCTGTTAATGGCAGCAGCAGTTGATCTGGAATTGGGGAGACAACAAGTAACGCCTTCTGAACAGGTAGGGCATTGCTCTGTATGTATCAGTGTAGCATTTTTTTCTTTTGAAGTCTTAGTTGTTTCAGTCAGAACAGGATATTGAGAATGTAAGCATGGGAACCGTTCATAGTTAATTAGAATCAATGCACCTAGTGCTTTCCAGAGAATGGTAAATGTTGGATTTACGTAAATTAGTTCTGTTGACTTCAGTGGATTTGAAGAGATTTGTATCAGCAAGGGGTCATGGCAGTACCTTCTCTTAGAGAAATTTCAGTCTACCTTATATTATATAAGGAGTCTGCTGTTAAACACTGGTTAGTCAGGCAGATAATTACTGCATCTTTAGGATTATGCCATTGCTGAAAGTAGTTAGCGGTATGCTTGTGATAAAGCTCACAATTTTTTTTTGTTTTTTATGCATACATCCTTTTTTGGGATGTTGTACTTACTGTGGTACTGTGGTAAGAAGATTAAGGAAAATGTACAGAGGTTATGAAGGAAGTACAGAAGTCTGCTGTACAGTGATTGTTGTAGAAACTTACTTTTGTGGAGAGCAATGCACAGCAATTTGTGTTGTGGGATTTAGTGGTTTGTCAGTCTCAATAGCACTATTTTATGTTTGGGAGCTAAAATAAATGATGTCCCATATGAATGCATCCTTTTCTTTCTGGACCAATAGAATGTTCAGTGTGAAGAGACTTTGGGATGTGGAGGTCTTTGAAAAAGAGAGAGGAAAAAAAAACCCCACAAAAAGCCACCCCAAAAACTAGTAACTGGTGTAGATGATGTACTATTTAGGCTGATTCTTAATTTATTTTATAGTTAGGTATAAAGATCCTGTTAGTTGTGACAGGTATATTCCTTTTGCTTTTAAAACTATGACAAAAAGAACTTCTTACATTTTGTAAAATAGACGGAGCTTTTGACTCGGGCCCTTCAACATCTGCAGGCATGCAAGGAGGTATGGAAAATTCTGAAATTAACAGGTAAGCTACAAAATGTGTCTGTTCAGCACATGTAACTCTTAGACTTAGTCACTGTATTCATGAAAAATACAGGGCATATGGAATTGCTGTCTCAGCTGAAGAGTGTTGAAGCAGATATATGGCAATATGATAAAAGAATTGGCAAAACCAACTACTGGTTTTTTTGTATGTCATTGCAGGCTTTCTATTGTATAGATGCTGTGAAGTATGGAAGTCTTACAGAGTGAAGTTTAGTTGACTGTTCTGTCTTAAAAGCTTTGAGTTTCTTAACATTTGCTTTAGAGTGGGATTGTTCTTGCACTGTTTTAATAGTTTTAGTAGCCTCTTCCCATATTAGGTATTTCAGAATACAGAAAGTCCTGCTACCATATTTTGAAGTGCTAAAACCTATCCTCTTGTTCGTGGACTATTCCATGTCAGTTTGGATCAGATATTACTGGAGACTTGGCATGCTTTCACCTGACAGCTGAGATGCTGAGTGACTGTTAGCCTAGAGGATGCCTGCTTCGTTTTTTTGGTAGTATATTGGTAGAAAAATTCCCTTAGATACGCCTCATCTGGCCTGTAGTCTGATTTCTTTTCAGTTATAGGTTTGGGACACTCTGGAGTTTCCATTGTAAGATACATTAGTATTTAACTTCTGTCAAGATATATACTCGCTGGGTTTTTTTCACCTTAAAATTTCAGAATGAAAGGTTCATTATATGACCTGGATTTGGAATTCTCTTTGCCATTTTGCACCAAAGGCAAGATAACTCAGGAAGACTTCTTCCCTTTTAATTTTCCATTCTTAAAATCCCAAGGGGTTGATTATCTCAGGACAGGGACATACTGGAGTTCACCATTTGTAGAATGGTAGCCTGGTGCTTCCTTCACTTCTTCACAAGACCTTGGACAATGTGTTGACAAGTCTGTTGCCTTGGAGGAAGCTGAGAATGTCTTTTAGATGTAAAAACAAAGGTCTTTGTGATAGTTCAGTAAAGGATTGTTTGGCATTTGTATCAGGCTTACACCTTCCTAACAGTTCTGCTGTTCTCCCACCCTTCTTCTGCGTTTAAGGATTTCCTGAGGTTTTTTCTACCAGAAAAGAGGACAAGTCCTGCCCTCCAAGAGGGCTGGAGCACCTCTCCTATGAGGACAGGCTGAGTTGGGATTGTTCAACCTGGAGAAGAGAAGGCTCTGGGAAGACCTAATTGTGGCCTTCCAGTACTTAAAGGGGGCCTACAGCAAAGAAGGAAAGGGACTGTTCATTAGGGACCATAGTGATAGGACAAGGGATAATGGGTTTAAGCAAAAAGAGGGTTGATTTAGATTAGATGTTAGAAAGAAATTCTTTACTGTTAGAGTGGTGAGGCACTGGAACAGGTTGCCCAGAGAGGTTGTGGAGACTCCATCCCTGGAAGTGTTTAAGGCCAGGCTGGATGGGGCTTTGGGCAACCTGGTCTAGTACCTGCCCATGGCAGGGGGCTTGGAACTAGATGATCTTTGAGGTCCCTTCCAACCCAAACCATTCTATGATTCTATGAAGTCCTATAGAAAAATTTTGAAGCTGATTATAACTTCTTTCATAAGTTGACCTTCTGAGCTGGTAGCCTTCTGTTATGTGTTTTACCTGTCTATGAAAATGGCTTTACTAATAGCTATTATCTTGTCTAGGAGGGTTGCATGACTTTAGCCAATTACAGACAATCCAGATTTTTTTTTTTTTTTTGGGGGGGGGGTGAGGAGAGGCATGGTCATTAGTGGGGTGGTGCTTTGCATATCTGAGGCTTCTGTCCAAGACTGTTTCAGAGCTCCACTTGCTCTACTGTTAAATCTTAAGTACCTTAATGGTTTTCCTGCCTGTTGGAAGCAAACTTTGTACCTTATGGTACACCATGTGGCTTTAAGAAAGTGAATCATTACGTACAAGCAATTCTGTCTCTTCTGTAGGAGATTTTGGTAAAGACCCAACAGACACATTGTTGCTGCTTTATGAATTTGAAGCAAGATCCAAACTGAATGATCCAACACTACACAACCTTATGGAGTCAGTATGGGAACAACCACAAATAGAGGTCAAGACACTAGAAATCATTGCATGTAAGGACTGCATTTGTACTTTCATAGTTCAAGTCATGAAAAACAGCTTCTGTTGCTCTTTCATGTTCATTTGGGTGACCAGGTTTATAATGTATTGTGCAGCATGCAGGGTCTAACCATATATATTTTGTCCTGAAGCAAAGATGCTTAGGATCTCAGCAACAGTAGGAGATCTGTATTTTGAAATACCATATTACATGGATGGTGAACCAGAAATTTATGATGTCCTTCCATTTCTAGACCGTGAGACATTTGTATAGGTTGTGAGTCTGGAAAAGATTATTCAGATAAGCTCCAAACTGGCAAAGGCCAGAGAATGACCTTAGCTGATTCATGCCCCAGTACAGAAGTTTTAGGATTTGGACTTTGGGTAGATAATGCAGTTTCAACTTCAAGTTAGTGTAGTTAATTTGTAAATAGCACTTCTCTATGCTGTACAATACTTTCATCACAAAGTTCTAGTCATGCCTTCTTGAGAATCTAGATTAGGATCCAAGGAAGATGAGTAAATTCTGTTGTCTTGAGGGACTACACACCTGAGCTTGGAAACACCATACTGACATCCCATTCCTGCCTAATTTTTCCATGCAGATTTTCATGTTCAAGGAGACAAAACAATACTCTTTATACTCTTTACTTTAGACACCGCTGCACCTTCCCCCCCCCACCCCTTATGTTTGGGTTACTGCACCAGGAATAAACAGCAGTGAAAGTACTTGTAAATTATGAAATCTACTGTGCTTCTGTCTTGTAGTCCTCATTGATGATGTGCACAGTAAGAAAGTAATAGAGAAGCACTAGCTAGTGACTAGCCCAGGCATTATGCAAGTCTCTTTTCAGTCGTTTATCACAAGGAGTCTGGCAACATGCTGTAGTTTATTTTAGTGACCAATGAGATTAAAGTCTGGCCTGAGTAATTTCTTCTTTCTTCTCTATTTTTCTTGCTTTTAAGCATTAGCAATGGAATCTCCAGCTCGGTATCCTGTACTGTGTAAGAAGGCTCTCAAGAGTGCATTAAATCTTCACAGAAAGCAGACTGTCATTGATGCTGTGAAATTTAGGTTAGTGTAATCCCATAGCTTTGCCATCAGCCTGTGACTGGAAATGCTGACAAAGAATTTGAAAAAAGTGGATTTTAGCTTATGTGCAAGGTTCCAATTCTTGCTGGCCAACCAATGTACCTCTCAAGTATGACTGTCTAATAGATGTGTTAACTGCAATTTGTTTACTTGGCATATTTTCTGAAACAGTTATATTTCAAATAAATGAATGTATTGAGGAAGAAAAATGAAAATTGGATCCAGAAGAGGTCTCTGGCTGCTCTTGTGAGGAAGGTGTTAATTTCAAATGTTACCCTGCAGTAGTGAACTAGGTATTTCAAAGACAATGAAGTGAAGAGAAATTAAGGGCTGAGAAGAAAGCCATGAGTTAGTTAATGTTAGTTAAGTTAGTGATAACTTAGTGATATGTTGGTGATAAGTTAGTGATATGATGTCATACACGATTTATTTTGCTGGGTAACTGACTGTCTAATAGCTGTACCTTATGGAATCTGAAAAACAACCTGGTGTGTGTCCTTTCTCACTTGTATCCCATAATGGATTTTTTTCCTCCTTTCCAAGTTCCTTGCAGTAACCACTGGGCAAAGGCAACTGTTAATATTGCCTTTCTCACTTCACACGGAGAAAGACCTGTTTTCAGAAACCATGTATTTGTTACTGATTTTTTGAGGATGCTGACTACTTAGTTCTTGTTGGTGAAGTTAGAAAAGGTACTTTTTCCCTGCTGTCATGTGTAGCACCCTAGAAAATATTATGTCTGTCTTTCTGTGTTACTTTAGAGCCCAGCAATGAAAATAATGAAGTACTTGCTGCTGTTGGCTCTCTTTTTGCATAGTTTGTATGAATGAGATCTGATACTAGGAAAACGTGTGTTTCTGCTCTAAGAATGTGAGTGTAGTAAGTACGAAGGTGGACGTGGCTGTCTGACAATCATAGAGACATAAGTCAGTGTGCTGCTGATACTAAAAAGTAGCTGTTTCTGCACATAGTATTAATGTTTCCTCTTTTGCTCTGTTTCAATTCTCAGCAAATGCTTACATAGTTTGATTAATCTGTCTTTGCCAACTGGATTAACAGACTTGGATGACTGTGTACTGCAGGAGGTATGGAACTACTTTGAAGATGCTCTGAGTGTAGTCAGCAGCATAGTAAGTTGAACAGGAAAATAAGAGATTGGAGATGATCCTGAGCACATTTTAAAAAAAATTATCATAATTTAAAAAAAATTATCATCAAACTGAGAATAATTAGTAGACTGAACACTATATAGTGTTAGATGTGGAGCAGCTAAGACTTCTTCAGTAAAAGATAGACTGAAATTACCTCAAAAGAAATGCCTCTTGGATATTTATGACTGAATTATGAATTTCCCTGGATTTTGTAAGGGCTTTTTTAGAGACATTTAAGGCCAAATTTTCAGTGCGTATTTTAGAAACATCTTGAGCTATAACATCCATCTTTCTTTTACTTTCTATATTCTTACGCTGAATATGTTTTTTTTAAGTGCAGATTACTTTTCCAGATCAGTTTAAAGCCAGCTAAAATTTGGATTTGCTTTTTTTTTTCTCAGCTCTGTTTTGTTAAATGTATTTGGGAACTTACTACACTACTATTTATTCCAAATGACCCAGAACTAGATTCCTGTGCTGTCAGTACTTCTGGCACCATGTGTCTTGTTTCTGTAAGGACAGGTATATGGAGAGTAAAATTTTTCTTTCAGTAAGCATTTCTGCTGCTCCTTTCAGGTCTGAAGCATAGTGCTGTACAGTGAAGGCAGTTGTACTGAGGAACTCGGACACTTCTTAGAATTTCATAGGTAAAAATCAGTTCAGGAGTATTTCTGCTCAGGACTAATGAAACCAATACTATAGCTTCATTCCATTGCATGGCTGTTTCTTTAGTCAGGTTTGAATGTCTCTTCTTTCATAAATGTGACATAAAGATCCACTGTTCCTGACTTCCCGAAAAAGAATGTGTCCACATTCGTGCCTGCCTTTCACTGAAGTTCTCATCTATAACTTTTATAACGTTCTTGTTGAGGGATACAAATGAAATGTTAATGTGGACTGATACTCATAACAGCACAATATCACAGTACTAGAAGGCCTTCTTTTGCAGTCTTGCTCATGGCAGCAGGTACTAATTGGTACCATGCTAGGAGAAGGACATTGGGGCATCAAGCGGTACATTATCGTCTAGAAAGCTGGTACACCATTCATGATTTATACCTTCTATGCTGCAGTTCAGAAATACACTTTTGGGCCCTCTTAGGATGAGAAGTATCTATCAAAGAGGGAAAAGAAATCCTTCCAGCCTCACCTTAAGGATTTGCATGGCAAATAATTTCTTGTCCTTCCCTTCCCTGACTGAATCATTTCCCCACCAGGTTCAAAGTATTCTTGGGTACTCTGGCTTCTGTTCTGCAGTTGTAAGGGCAGCTTTCATTCTGGCAAGCCATTGCCACAGTGCATAGAGAATTTCTGAAGACATAAGAACTGCTGCTTTTAATCTGTAGTGAGCAACTATGTCCTTCTATTCAGTACTGTTTAGATAAACTGGAAAGTACTGCAGCAGCACGTTCAGCCTGTCTGCAGATAGACTGTTGGAAGGCATACTTCCATTCTAGCATCATTCCCAGTCCCACAGAATTGTATTTTCTGACCTACCACTAGGTAATTGCTACGTGACTTGACCATGTTGGAAACAAGCTGTTTGACAGTAGTGCAGATGAACTATGAAGTACAGGATGGCTCTGAAGGAATTGTCCTTTGCTTAGGAGAAAAAAATCCAACTGTTTGCCCACTCTAAAACTGAACTCTAAACTTGACAAGTCAAGAGTGCATTAAAGTGAAGAGTCTATTTTCTGATGAGCTGCTGTTTCTTGTTTGCTACTCCAGGATGCTTACCCAGAGATGGAGATCCTTTGGTTGATGATAAGAGCCTGGAATACAGGAATATTTCAGTATACTGTTGGTAAATATAAGGAAGCTGAGCAGTGGTGTGGATTAGGAATGCGTTTCCTCAATCACTTAGGATCTCTGAAGAAAAGCTATGAAGGCCATGTAAGTGTAAGCAGATGGGTTTGAGGATGTGGGATTGGATGACTGGTCTGAATTTGAGATATGGATCTGGGTGAAGAAGATCCACTACAGATGATCTTTAAATCAGAAGAAGCATGGTGCCTAAATATTTTGGAGGAGCTTGATGTGAAAAGATTTTTTTCAAAGTGAGGCCAGAAAAGTTTTGATAGACAATAGAAAGAGTAATGTATCCTTCCTTTCCTGGAAGGATAGTGTAAATGGCTGATTGGAAATAAACTTTTGACTGTTTGTGGCCGTGGGAGAACCCTTGTGCCTTGCCTGCTTTCACTAAAGTCAAGGTGCTGTACCAGTTTACTTAAATCAGCTATATGAATACTTTCAAGCTTGGTTTCTAGTATAATCTAATGCCTTCTAAACAGGGGTTAAGCTGATGTGAATAAAATGATTAAAGCTTATCTTTTCAGGTGTAGCTTAGCCACTTCTTGTGAGGGAGAAATGTCAGGGCTAGTTTCTCTGTAAAAAGCAATGACACTTTTTCTTACTCTATCACAAGTAAGCTGCTCTCTAGAGTTTTTGGCTGGTGCTCCAACCTTGATTGCAACACAGTGCAGCCTGGCTGGTGTATGCAGTCATCATTCATTCTCATATGCACAAACTGGGCAATCAAGAGCTGGTTGCAACTTTTATGCCATTTTAAGTACATCAGTTAAGACAATAAGAATTGAGATCAGTCCCTTCCAAATTCAACCATTCTGTGATTCTGTGAATATGTTTATTCACTGATGTAAGACCCAGCTATAAACTGTGCTTTGTCAGTATAATTAAAACCACCTTTGTTAGGTTGCACTGATTGAACTATTTTTTTTTTCTCTTAAACCACTGTATTTAAATCTCTGGTAAAATCTGTACATGAATTTGAAATTTTACGTTTAGAAACTGGTGGTAGTCTCCCACCCATTCCCTTGTTTCTATTCCCTGTCACTTTGTTATATTATCTAGTTGAATGATAGAACTTTATCCATCCTTGTTGACAACTGTGGTGCTTATATTCTCTAGATGATTGGCCTTTACAGTGAGGTTCTGGACAAACTGGACAGAGCAAAAGGATTTGTTCCAAATGAAGAAGAATAATGACAGTCACAACTGCAAAAAAGGAGGACAGCAGTCTCTCTTGGAAACATTCTGCTGAATGAAAGAGGCTGTCAGCTCTGTGAAGGTCATGGGAGCAGTGGAAAAGAAACCAGGATCTCCTCCTTACTGGCAATTAAGATATGTACTTTTTAGGACGTGTTTATTGAATAAATGTAATTGTTTTCCTCTAGGGAATAACTTTCATTCTCTGGAGCTATATAACACTTAGAAATTAATACATAACTTTTTCATGAGATGCGTCTGCTGTTGTGTAACAGGTTGGTTTAAATACCTGATTTTAGTAGTAAGTGGCAATGAGAAAAGTATTCTAAGACTAGGCATCTTCTCTGGATGTCATAGCTGCCTTGCTACATAAATATTTATCAGATTGTTTAGGTTTTGGTCCATTTCGGTATGGACAAGAATTCAGAGCTGTTTGCCAGTTTCACAATTAGTTAAAATAAAAAAAAGCAGGTACTATTTAGCTCACAGAAAAAGCGAAAGCTGATAGATGTATACTGATTGCTTTTCAGTTAGGGCTGCTGCACTATGGGAAGCAGGTACAAGGCAGGTCAAAGTAAAGACAATATATTGTGTCTTTTGTTGGATAGACCACATACATTTGCATAACCTATAACTGGGCATACATCCTACAAGTGGATTCTTTTGCTGTTCCTTTAAAAGGATATTCAGGCACTCTACGGAACACTGTAAGTCATTTCAGGTCCTCTGGTTTGCTTATTAGAAAGCTAAAAGTGCTTTTCTGCTTATTCTTTACAGACATTACATGGAAGGCAGGGCTGATGGACAGCATTATAAAATCATCTGGTTTGAGATGAAGATTAATGTTGTTGTTAAAATTTAAAAATATATTTTACTTGGAACCAGATTATTAAAGCCTATTCAGATAGAGAACAGGGCCGCTAACAGCAGCATGGTGACTACAGAAAAGAAGAAATTGCATTAGTCATAGTCCATTCTGAAAGCCTGATATGCTCTGGAAGAAGAGCTGAGTAGTGTGCTTAGTGCTGTGGTCAGGGCCAAGTAGTAATGAAAGTCAGCTGCATTGCAGTCTCTATCAATGCTCCATGTCTGTTGTCTTTTCATAGTCTGAGTAAATCAAATATTAGTGATTTCTGTTTTTTGTACACACCAGGCACCACTTTGCATCCTGCGGCTGAAGCTAGAAACCAGCCCTTAGCGTAGCTGCCACATCCTCATGTCTGTTGTGCAGCTGGATACAGGATCATTTCCTGAAGGCAGGTACATGCAGACATGTAAGTCAGTGTGGCATTTACAGCAGCATTAAGTAGGAACATTGAGTACTAGATGCTTTGCAGTACTGTACAGGTTAGTATCAGCCTCTGGATAATAATGTGAGAATGGGACTCTCTCAAGGAGTGAATTATATTGAAGGTGGCAACCAGGGAAGTATTGGGAAGTTTATAGCATCTGGTGCCAGTGATAGCAAGATACTGGATGCTACAGCTGAGACTGGTGCTGCTTGAGCTGTGCCCCTGCTAAAGAGTTTGTTGTGAAGTGTCTTTTTACTCTTCAGGCTCAGCTAGATAGAACTATGTATTGGTAGGAACAGGAAGGTACCTTTGTGGAAATAGCCAAGCAGGATGCAAAGATGAAAGTAAAAATACTTATGTTCAGCTGGAAGTTATGTACGTGTTCTTATTCCCGAGGTCTACCACAGAACCTTTATTCTTCAGGCTGAGGTAGCATAAGCAGTGGAAGCCACTTCCACTGAACTTCAGTGGCATTCTGTTTATGGTATTCAGAAAAATCACCCAGGCTGCCTGACGCAGGTGGCCCCTGTGAGACAGACATAGGAGGATGGACCTGTTTAGAGTAAATTCTGCACCTAGTGTGCTCAGTTCACCAGGTCTAATTTGGATCTCTTTGAGCTTCTGCTTTCAGATCTTTAATGCACAATGTGCTAACTAAGAAATGCCTTTGAACCCGTAAAAAGTCATGCCTCAAACAGTTTTGGAAATGCATACTGCATCACATTAATGCAGGGACTGTAAATGATACGATAGAGTCAAAGGCATCCATTGCTGCCTGTAGTATCTCCTTGGTGCCTGCCAGGCTGGTTTTAATTACTGTTCTCAGTTCTGACTTGCACAAATACATAAACAGGTAAAGGTGTCACACTGTACCAGATGAGAAGGTCATGTTTGCCTAGTAAGTGTAGCAGGTCATTAAATATAGCCATAGAAGGCAGCAAGCATTAAATGTGTTTTTGCCTACAGCCAGAATTGTTTGAATTTTTTCCTTGGAGATGCTCAGTTTGATTTCTTCTATGCTACAGACTTTACTAAGGAGTCCAGATCAGGTACAGACTGCTGATAGCACTTCTCACCTCTTCTCTGCACATTTTTGCATTGTACATTTTATTCCAGGCTTAGTATTTACCATAGGCTTTAAATAGGGCAAGAATTCATCTCCTAGTTGAATCAGACCTTAATTAGCTGGATTTCCAGTGACCATTCCCAATAGGTAGTTTGTGTGCAGTCACTCTGCTTTGCAGATGTTTGTGCACTGAGTTTGCTAGTGTAGATGCAGGCTGGTCCAGTGTTTATTTTCCTAGGTTAAATGTTGCTTGATGGTTAAGTAGCCCAGCTAGGATGACTGTGGGATATAAATCTTTTTAAGCCAACAATAGCTGATCTGGAAAAACAAAAAAATCAGTGCTGCTCATTCTTCCCTGTCTTCTCTTTTTATTGATCACTGTTTTGTTGGAGCTTAGAGTCTGGGTGCTCATCGTTTCAGCTTAGAGTCTGGGTGCTCATGCTCAGATGTAATGGTTTGCTCCAGAGGGTGGCATTGCAGCAGTAGTTTCTGATTTACACATCATTGTGGAAGCTACAGCATGTGCTGGACACTTGCTCTGTGACTGGAGGGTTCCTCCTTGCTTCTGAGAACATAAGTGTATACTCTAGGGCAGTAGTTGACAAACTTCCCCCACCTGTATTTTATGGCCTGTCTTTTTTCCTGATGTGCTGATTTCTTAACTGTTTGGGGAGCAGCAACAGCCTAGAGGAACAAGGGAAATGCAGTGTGACTTGGAGAATGTGTCTAGGGAGAGAGTGCTTTTACCACCCAGCCCCTAGGAATGTGGCTGCAGGGAACCTGCCCAGGAAAAAAAAAGTCCTTGCTGAGAGGATTCTGGGAGGGGAGCAGGGCAGAGAAGATAGAGCCATAGCTGCTGAGTCCTGGAGCCCCTTCTGCCACCTCTTACCCAGAGGCACCTGCAGGAGGAGCACTGGCTCCATTGTGGCTGCACTGAGCATTCTGGAGAGGCAGGAAGCAAGAGGGGCTGGTCTGGCTACTGGCATTTAGAATTGAAGTGATCACAGTAATCAAGATAATTGGAAGAGGGCTGAAGCTCATTAGAGGATTGTGCAGAAGCTTTTGTCAAGTAGTGCACTGGAACTAAGGGAGGAAATACCACTGCCAGCCCTGTAGGTGAGCCAAGTGTGGCCTCAGCAAGGTACTGCTAGTTCCACAGTGCTCCTGTGTGCTTGCACCATTAACATGCTGCACTGACTGACCCATACAATCAATGTTTTTCCTTAGGGTTAAAAAACCCTAAAGTCAAACAACATGATCCTCATTTTGGAGGCAAGGGATATAAATAAACACTAAAGGTCAGGGGGTATCTAAGGATTCTTCAAGGAAAGAGAGGCCTTTAACATGATAACTTTACCTGCTTTGCAGCAGATGCTTTAGTGGAGTGAATCCTGCTGTGACAGCTTGAGGAAAGCAGAGAAGAGCAATCCTTGAAGGTTATGCTGCCAAGCATCATTAGCAAGAAAAGCTGCGTCTAAGACAGCTGTCCAGGTGCCTGTATCTCAGGCACCAATGTGGAGAAAAATTTTGAGAAAACTATTATTCCTTTAAAACCCCTCTTATAGTAGCCTCACAGATTCTGTGCCTCTCTGCTTAACAAGGGCCAAGACAGTTAACCAGAGCTGCAGACAGAAGCATAGACATGTTTCTCTATAGTACAAGCAGCTTATGGTCTAATTTTCTAGAAGTGTCTTAGGGCAGATTAGTTTCATGCCTAGTGCAGGCATCTGTAGCAGGACATCTTGGGAGGGAAAAGAACCACCCCTCTGTACATTTCACAATGAGCAGGACCATTAACAGGACAATGCTCTGCTATTGTAAGGTCCAGAAAGACTTTGCTAAGGTCCTGGTAGGCAGAGCAATTTGTCTTTAGCCAGAAAAATAGCTTGTTAAAAAGCTTCAAAAGGGCAATTTCTTTTTTCCCTTCATACCACCCTCATTCTCTTAGCATGTGGGTTACTCTTCCAGTGGTTGTCTCTACTTTACAGCAGTGGCACGATTTGAGAACGTAACCCCACATTCCTCTCCCCACTGGAACCTTAACGTTTCACTGTCAATCAAGATGACACATCAACTCAAGACACATCATGCATTGTCTAGGCACGAGTGTTTGCAGATCTACATACTGCATCTCAGAGTTACTGCAACTCAGACTTACTGAAACTAACTTTGCGGACTGGATGGAGAAGCCTGGCAGCTACCATGGCAGCCATTAACGGACAACGTTCCTGTGATGCTTAACTTCAACAATTTCATCATTCCAAATCCATCACTATGTAAGGAAACAGTCTGACATTTTGGGAGTGGTAATGCTAACATCAGATCTGCTTAGCAACTGTTTAATCTTACAGTGTTTTATGGACAACTGTTGATCTGATCAGTTAAAGGAGTTTCTAAACTGTATTATTTGTCCAATGAGTTTCATAAACTGTGAACTGTCTGCAAGCTGTATGCTCGTGCTCAGTACAATACCCCCACTCCCCTGAAATCTCACTTTACTTGTGTGCTGTTTGAAAGGAAAAAAAAAATTTCAGGATTTAAAAAACAAAATCCTCTCACCTTTCAATTAGCTCAGCTACATTACAAAGCAGATTCAGGCAGGAATGTATAGTGATACCCCATTAACAACATTTGTCTTCAAGCGAACACTCCTGTTTTCTGCACTTAAAGGTATTAGAAAAAGATACTAGTTGTCTTTACAAATTCTTTCTTCTTTTCTATATAAACAGCATATTAAACTGTAAAAAGATGCTATATATTAGCTGAACTATATAGTTACTTTGCTGTCTTTATATCTGATACAGGAACAATTATGTAGCAGCATATAAACCCTATTATTTGATCTGCACTTGTAAAGCAAACTCCCTACAATTCAAGCCAAGACCCAAAACACATTTATGGTGTCAGGTCACCAGACCAGAGTCAACCTGTTTTGTAACAACCCAACCAAAAGAGCTTTTTGGTGGCCTGGTTACAGCTGTACATAAGGCCACTTCCTTTTTTTTTTTTTTTCTTTTAAATTTCCTTTTTCTTGTTAGGCAAGTTCTCAGGGACCACCTTATACTAAAAAAAGCTTTTTTTTTTTTTTTGTAAACCACTGTCAACACTCAAGTTTGCCATGGCGAGACCATATCAGCAGTTGTTAAGATCAGTGCCAAACAGATCTGGCACACAATGACGGACTCTACAAGAAGGTCTCAAAGACAGAGTTCTTTGCAACTCTCTGTTTATTAAAAATATATGTCTCCTTGGAAGAAACACTGGTAACCAACTAGTGTTGTCATGATCGATTCGATACTGTCAGCTATGTCATGGAGCACATAATCTTTTTCTCCATGTGACTTGATGAGAGGGAAACAGGCTATTGGGGGAAAAAAAAAGGGAAACAAAAGAGGAACATGTGACTAGCATCTTAAGAACTTTGTTTCACTTACTCCACTTCTCCAGGAACCAATGTTTAAAGCAGCCGGAGCAAGACCAGTGGGGCAGGGGCCTAGATGCCAAACGGGAATCCATTGCCAAAGTTCTCTCCTTTAGGTCTCACTGACAGCAGAATCCCTCCTGCCCTCCACTATGCTAGCGGCCGCATCTTTTCTGCGGCGCTGCTTTCTGTCCCAGGAAGCTGGTTGGTCCCTGCAGGTCTCCTTGTGATGCTGGATGAGTAAAGACAGCTTCTCACCCAACAGTACACGTGCAGTCTTACAACAGTTCTCATTCACAATGAAAACCATAGTGTCTGCATGCCATGGACTGACTGACGCACCAATAACCATGACCTTCAGGAAACAGGACCAGCACCCCGTGTGTTCACTTACCCCTCTAAAGTAGAGGGAGGGAGAATGGGCCAGGACTTACCAGCTTGTGCTCATACAGTGACCTCCTTTGTTCAGGTGCTTGGCACCGTTTCTGAGAAACAGCATTTGCCAGTTCTTTGCAAGGTGGGAGCGTTCTTTTACCTGTACTATGAGCACCCAGCAACATAGCTCCTTCTCAAAAACTGTGCAAATTTCCCCTCACTTCACACAAGGATCTGTTCCCACAGAGCCCCATTCAAGTGTGGAAGCCAAAGTGTCCTCAAAGAGACATTTCTCAGCTTAGGGCCAAATGTCTCAGCACCAACAGTTACCTCACTTGAAAACTCCCAATGCACAGCAGATAGGTGCAGCTCTGCATCCCCCTGCCCCACAGGCCTGTGAGCACAGGGCACCCAATTCAGTTTTCTAAGGTGACTTTGAGAGGGAGCAGAGCCAAATTTCAGAAAGAGATTTATGCAGAGATGTCAGAGACAGAACCAGGTGAGGCAGCTGTACATTCATGTGCCAAGCTCAAGTTCCCAGAGTATCGGATGTGGTCCCTGCTGTGCTGGAAGGATGGCTCTGCCCCTGGGAAGGCCACAACCACCATCTGCATGCAGCAGAGCCAGGAATTTGGCATGGAGCAGGGAAGAGAGGGTGGAAGTTGATTTAGAAAAGTGTGAACATCCATCCAAGGCACAGCTAGGGGCTTTTCCTGCCAGTGGCTAATGCAGAAGGGAATGCCAGCGTGCTGCCACAAACTAGAATGGCTCATTTCACCTGCACCCACAGGTATAGGGCCAGCCCAACATCCCAGGTTTTCCACAGCAACACAGGATAGCAAGTACATTTGTTCCATGTGGCTGGTAGAGTATGTCCTCACTAAACATGGCAGATCTAGATTCTATTTACAAAGAGCCAGCTTAAAAATTAAGTTAAAAAAACCCTGGATTTTATACCCATTCAGTTCATTAACGAGAAAAGTGAAATAATGAAGGAAAAAAAAAGCGCCAACACAGCAACACAATATGGTTTTGGTTTAAAATCAGCTTAAAAAAATAGAACCAAGAGGAAACCTCTCATGCAAACACATAAGGTAGTGTGTAAAACAATGTGCAATTTAATGTGTAGTATCATCCATTCTCTTGCTCTCTAGCCTCCTGCTCAGTCTCTGTCTCCCAGCCTCACTTAGATTAGCTGCTGCTCTTTGCTCATTCTGCACAGGCAGTGTACCAGTCTCTGCTCATAGACCCAGGGTGGCTGGCAGGAGGCTGGCCCCGAGGGGAGATGCTTCCAATGCACCTGGTACCGTTTTGAGCTCTTCCTGCCCAAGTGGACTCCCTACGCCCAGTGGTTGGGACAGAGAAACTGAAAGATCCTTGCAACAATACAATACTTTTAAGAGAGGTCCCTCAGGTTTCCTAGTCCACATACATATATATATAATATATATATAATATCTCTCTATATATTATATATAAATTACATATACAGATAAATAAAATTATTTCTGCTGCCTTTCTGTTGCACTGTTCAGAGCTGCTAGACAGTCAGTCACACTTGGACAAATGCCCCTGGAGCTCTGATGCCAGCTCATGTGCTCAGAGTCCATTGTTTCACTTGTTTCTTACGTTAGTCCTTAGCTGCCTCCTCCCATCTTGATTCTTGGTTTAGTTAATAATAATAATAACAATAATAATAATAATAAAAAAAACGACCTTGAATGGATTCTCATCTGTCTCTAATGGAGCAGTGGGAAGGTCCATGCAGGAACAGTGGGAACAGTCACGTGATGGATGAGATGAGTTCATCCCAACAAAAGAAACAGGACTAGAAAACTCAATTTTGCGACGATCTAAAAAAGGGGGCAGGAATAGTTTTCACATCCCCCCCCCCCCCCCCACCTCGGGCAGAGGGCTTGGGTGGGGTGGGACTTCGGAGATCTTCTGCTCACAGGAAAGCAGGTGGGAGACATCTTCAGAGTTTCTCTGGGGATGGGACCCAGATGTAGTGCCCGGACTGGTCCTCAATGATCTGTTTGATTTTGCTGTAAATCTCTTCAAGAGAGTCTCCTTGTACGATGGCTGGAAGAGGACAGAACAAGCAAGACTTTGAGCAGCAGGCAGCACTGTACCTTCCCCTGCCATGAGCTTCAGGAAAGGCCTTTGCTCTGCACCAAAGGGGCTGATGTAGTGCAGCCAACAATTAATGAACAACCCATGTCAAAGGAGCTGTAACAGGTGCATGATGACACAGAGGGTTAGCCCAGCATGTCCAAGGGGATTAGCAAGAGCTGATCCCGTGCTGGCAGAGCTCCTCACATGTGTGACATGCCAGCCAGGTTCTCCACAACTGCTGCTAATCAGCTTTGCCAACTGTGTCACACCACTGCACCAAGGCTATGGGCAGCTGGCCCCGGCACTGCTGCAGTGAATGGGAAGGCCTCATACGGATTAGCTGGTATGCACTGAGCATCTACCCTGAGGTGCTGTATTTGTCCATCCCCTCTGGTTGGCTGCTGAGGGCTCCTCATGTTTGTTGCGTCCTCTGCTGTGCGGTGAGAATCGCAGCACTGTCAGGCTGGAAAAGACCAGCTTATGGCTGTCACTCCCAGCAGTAACTCTCGCCCAAAGACCAGCGACAGTCTTGCTGCTTAGTATGGACACAACATGAAGAAGTTCACTGTGCTTCCTACATCAGGGGAAGATGCACATGGAGGGCCAAAGCTTTCTGGTAATTTCAGCCTGCCTCTGTAGCCCAGCCAGGACCATCCTCCAGCATCTCTGTTCCCTCACTAGACGTTCCTGGCACAGAACTTGCTACAGCGACCATCTCTCTGCCCATTACCCACTTTCAACAATGAGTTTCAACAAAGAGTGTTCCTTCCCCAGGTCAACTTCAAACTCACTGTCCAAGGACACAACTGCATGCTGAGGGTCTGGCAAAACTGCAGTATGTGCTTCCTTTGTGCTTTTCCTGGAAGAGCAGCTGGCAGCTCTAGAACTGCTGACCGGGACAGGAGGCCTGGGGAAAGCTTTTACACTGTTTGTACCCATGCATTTCCTCAGCTGAGATCCATTTTTTGAAAACATTCTGCTTGGGATTTTTCCCAGTAGCTGTTAGGTGGGTAATACAGGGTTTGGCAGGATTATCACTCCTCAACTTTAGGAGAAACAGTTACTGCACTGGAGGAAAGATAGAAGACCAGTTTCTCTGCCTTTTTGCCTGTCCATGGTTATCCAGAATTAAACGTTACAAACATTGGTTCTTTAATGCACAGGGATGTCCGTGTCACAAGCAGCTCATCTCTGCTGGCACAAAGTGCCAGGCATCCCCTGACTGGCTCTTCAGCAAAGACTACTTCGGAAGCCAGCCAAACTTCCAGTTTTTTTCTGGGAGATGTTTTGAAATAACTCAGGATAGTCTACACCATTTAGGTCACTAATTTTTTATCTTTCCTCTTTGAAATGACTCTTTTCTCTTTTTGAAAACACTCCCCTTTCCCCTGTGCAGGGAGTTTTATTTCCTGTAGCCTTGTAGCACCCTGAATCTATGCTACGTTTCCCCTGCCTGCAGATTTTTTCTTTTTTTATTATTATTAAAGTTGGTGATAAGCTTTCACAAACTCAGAAAATCCTGCCTGACAACTTGTCTACTTCTCCAGAGCTGGTTTACTCTTATCCACTGATCTTGAAGCAGTTCCTTTGCAGAGCCCTGCTGGCAAAGTGCCATTTCCTTTTTGCTTCGATGAAGCTGGACTTTTTCCCATGACCCTGCAGTAAGACAGTGCTGGTAGAGAGGACACAGCTGCCAGCTGGAAAAATAAAATAAATCAGATACAAGCCTGTTCAGGACACTCACCTGTAAAATACTCTCCAAACTCTTGCTCAAGTTTCATGGCTTTGTCAAAGACCTTATTGGCCTGTTCGTACGTCTGTCTCCGGTTCATCTCCCTGCCATGTACAAAAAAATAGAAACTTAGCTCTTTCTCTTAGCAACGAACAGATGCAAAAATCCCCCGTGGAACCAACGTGCCTGGGAAGCCTCTGCACACCAGGAAAGGAAGCTCTGCAGGACCCAGCTCTCAAAGGCAGGATCCTGCCCCACACCTCCTTTGATGCCTTGGCACTTCATCTCAACTTCCAACAGTTCTTCCCATAATGGCCCCCCCCCACCATAGCACAGAAGTGGACTCAAATCCAGACCTCTGAATTTGCAAGACCACTGCAGAAGTCTCCCTGCTTTTCCAGAGCCTGTCATCACCCTTCTTGCCTAGGTTGCCTCATCTTCATCAACATCCAAATACACAATTTGACTCCTTCTGGCTTGAGAAAGGGTTTTCCCAGTCCCCTCGGTGCCAGCAGAGTCTCTTCTGATCTCAGAGTCCATCTCTAGCTACCGAATCTCCTCACAGATAATATTCTCTGCTGCTGCTTGGAAGAGTTGCAAGTTCAGCTCTTAAATCCTTTCCACCCTGCGCTCCCTAGGGCCAGGAGCAGCAGGACAAGCAGAAGGTCCTCCTTAGGCACAAAGGAAATGTCTCCTCTCTGCTCCCCAGAGCTGTCCTGGCTCAGCCACTGTCCAGCTGTGATCCACCACTACAGGCTGTCAGCAACTCTCCTGGCTGGATTCAGGGCCCTGGTGAGCAGGTTACATCAGGCACATTAGGGACCATTTTTAGATTTCCCATGGATAATCCTTTTTGGGGCGAATGAAGGGCTTTAAGCTGGAGCAATCCATGGGCCCTGCTCCTCTTAACAAGGGACAAGTTCAGCACCAGCAGCAACCTCCACTGCTTTCTAAAAGGCAAGGGCAGCAGACATACCCCGACGCACCAGAGCTGCTCGCCCTGGAGAGGCACAGAAGATGTGGCATTGCACTTACATGAGAGCTTCAACGGATTTTGGTTTGATGAAAATGGCAATGGGATAAAGTTGTGCTTGTTGCAACCTCTTGATAGCATTGCCAGACACATCCAGGATGCAGTGTTTCCCCTGGAAAGGAGACAATTGGAATCAGACCTACCCACACAGTCTACGCCATGCAGAAAATAGCTTGCTTATACAGATGTGCTTACAAAAGAGAGGAGCCACAGAGATGCAACACCAGTCCTGAGACACAAGCCAAGTCCCAGTGGCCTTATGTTCCTGCCTGCTTAGGGTAGGGCAGCAGCAATGCAAAGTGACGGAATCTTTCTCTGAACACGTGAAACAATTTACAAGCCGTTGGTACACTGCAGTACTCCTGTGGAGGAAATGCCACTGCTTCAAGGAGTGCAGTCAGGCACCTTTGCCCTGTGAGCTCCCAAGCACAAGGCTGGTGCCGCCAGTGCCGGGCTTTCAGGTGGAGTTTGGATGACAGAGGTATGACACCAAGGTGGAGTATTGCGGCTGAGGAAAGCAGCCATGTGGCTTGGCAGGACTCTGGAAGGAGGAGGGGCTTGTTCCATGCTTATTTAATGTGGTTACAGTCCTTTGTTAATAATATGAGAGGAGGGGAACTGTGTCCTGGTCCCAGGAATGCCACCCGACACTCACCCTCTCTGCCACTGCCCGCACTGACTGAATGCTGGTCCCGTAGAGATTGTCGTTGAACTGCCCAGCCTCTATGAACTTGTTGTCCTGGATGTCTTTCTCCATCTGTTCGCGGGATACGACAAAGTGGTAGTCTTGTCCATCCACCTCATTCTCACGCCGAGGCCTGGTAGTGTCTGAAGGAGAGCAGGCATCATGAATGAACTCGGAGTGCTGCACACCAAATCTCCTGGGAGGGAGAAAACCCACCCATGTTCCCAGCTCCCCCCCATGCTGCAGGGGGCGGGGGTCCCTTAGACCCTGCAAGTAGCAGAGCCACTGCTCTCCCCTCCCTCCAGCAAGGGCACCAAGTGCCAGCTGGGACTTACGTGGCACGCAGGAACCAAACTTGTGTGGAAATTCGGAGATGAGGTCATCATTAATTCGGTCCTTTGTTGGCCCCAGAATGATCACTGGCCTCGCATAGTGAACTGTGAACAAGAGCCACAACCTGAGGCTGCAGGCAGCTGACCCTATGGCCACTTTTGGCATCAGCCTGCCCTCTCCCTGCTGGCAGTGTGTGCTCCTGCTCACATGGGCACCCAACGGTGCCTCTTCTGTGCAAGTTTATCTCCTCCTGGTCACATCTCCTTCCCATCTGACTGACACCATCTGATCAGCCCCGGGAAGGTGCTGCAGGTCTCTGGGGTTGCAGATGAGCAAAGCTGCTCCCTTGCTCAGGGCAGGAGCCAGACAACTGAGACAGCTGGGTGAGGATGCCACGGAGGTGGGGGAGTGATGGGAGCCTAAGAGTCTGATCCAGCTTCTGGGAAGGAGAGACCACTGAGGCTGGGACTATTCAGCCTGTGAAAGGATCTGCAGGGATTGAGCATCAAGCAGGGTTAAATGCTGAGGGCTGGGAGGCTGCTCTGCAGCAGTGACCCGGCCTGAGGCAGGGAGGGATAATCCCATCCTCAGCTGGGGACTAAAGCCCAGCTTAATTTTAGCTCTGGATCTCTCCCTTGGTCTTGCAGACCAGGTCACAAGTCTTTTCTGTTGGTTAAAAAGGGGTGATCAAGGCCAGGGAAAGCCCTGTGAGGTGGTGTGCATGCCTGGCACCCCTGCTGCAGGCAACGGACAAGAAGCTCCGTTTGTGTTCGCCTGGCATTGTGCTGATATGGCACAGGATGGCACATTGGTTGCCCTGGCTGTGCAAGGGACACAGGTGCCCATGCTGGAGTGGGCACAGGGCAGCTCAGTGGCAGGACTTACTTTCTTGCCGCGTCACCGGCTCGTACGACAGGATGGTGTCCTCTTGTCCTTCTGCAATAGACCAGGGAGAGGCAAGTAAGTGCTTGCAGCAGCTCTCCAGCTTCTCTGCACCCATAAGGGGCTGGCTCCTGCCCCCACCAGCCTCCCATAGCCCTGGGGACACCTCCAGGCTGCCCTCATCATGCCACCAGCTGACGTGAAGTGTCACGGACATGCAGTTACCAGCCCTTGATCCACATTAATTATTCATGTCCCAGCTCTAGGTCAAGCCTCTTTCCCTCCCCGCTGCTGTGGGCTCAGGGCCCACTGAGACACACCATCCTCAGGATGGGTGGACAGCAGATGTGCTGCAGATATTTAGAGCACTCACTGGGGATAAAGACAGCGTTCACTGCAGCTGGACCCCTGTGCTCTTGTACAGGCTTGGGCTCCAGGAGCCACCTATGCTACAGACCCGGTCTCTGGCCATTGCTTCCCGCAACAGGTACTGAGGATGGGGGACTACCATGGACTGGGAACCTGCTACCTAGCCTTGGAGCGGAGCCCTGCAGCCAGGACAGAGAACAAGGAAGCAGGCAGGCTTGCTCCTGCCCCCCAGCCCCTGCTTCCCTCTTACCCCTGAGGAAAGAACTGGCCGCAGCATCTCAGGACCAGCCTCCAAACAGAACCACCACCGGGACAAGATGGAAGTGCCAAAACATGCACACACACACACACGTGCACAGAGGTAGGAGAGCAGGTGAGATGCACTTACTGGAACTGCTCTCGCTGTCACTGGTGTTTGATGTCACGCCCTCTGCAAAGCAACCAGAGAGACCCCCTTTAGAAGGAACATGGGTGGAAGGCACGGGGGCACCCTGGCTGTCACCCAGCACTACTAGGCCAGGGCAGGGCAGCACTGGCCTCCCAAAAAACCCACACCCCAGCACCCGCTGGGACAAGCCTGTGCCATATGGGCAGGACAGCATCCTTGCCCTTTGCTGGGAAACCAGGAACATGCAGGGGGATGCTTGGCTACCCTAGGAGAAGGCAGGGATGCCAGGAAGGGGCTGCCTGGCAGGCATGGGCAGGCATGTGCAGGCACTGGGCTTCCCAGGCCAAGGGAGGGAAGGTGGAATGCATGGGGAGGAGGGTGCTGGCAGGGGGAGCGGGTGCAGCATGCACATGGGGGGCATGGAACGGCATGGCTCCATGCCAGCACAGGGACTGGGGGGGGCCTACCTCTGGGGAGGGGCTGGGACTCACAGAGACAAGACAGTGACAGGATGGGACAGAGTTTGGGGCTTTGCTTGCTCAGGCTGATCGCAGTGCTGCAACCACCCAACAGGGGCTTGCTGGCCACTGCTTGTGCCCAGTTGGGTTCTGCACTGGTCAGGGGGGCTGCAGAGCTTGGCAGGGGACTCGCAGCCAGGAGGGGCGAGGAGGCGCTTCCGCCATTGTTGTTTTGCAGCTCTGGGTACATGGTGTCCCAGAGGAAGGTGGCAACACTTCAAAACACTGTCACCCGCCCCACTCAGAGGGGACTTGTCACGGTCACAGCCACCTCCCACCAGCACTGGCAATGACTCTGAGTCTCTGAGCACTAAACCAGCAGCCAACCCAGGTAGGAGCATGAGGAAGAAAAGGATGAGGAGGTGCAGCTCACCCCAGGTGCACTGGGCAGCCCTCAGCTGGACACGCTTAGGGCACAGCCAACATCCCCAAGCAATTTTCCCCATCCCCTCCCACGTGCAGCAGCAACATGTCCTCAAGCCCAGCAGCCTCTGCCAGCAGAAGCGGCGTTCCCCAGCAGAAGAGCAGCGCCCGCGGGGCTCCTCCTTCCCCACACCCAGAGAAGCGCAGCTGCCCCAGCTGGAGCCCAGCCATTCCCCAGGCGCCAGCAGGCATGCCAGCCATGGAAAGTGAACAATGTACATCAAAATTCAACTTACTCAGGTTCTTTGCTCCATAATAATCGTCACTTAACCCAGGGAAGTCCTGATTTCACAGACAGCAAGGGGAAGAGAGGGAGAGAAGAGAGTGCGGGAGAGGGCAGTCAGAGGGATGGGGGAGACAGAGCCAGACCAGCATTAGTGACAGGAGTGCAGAACGGCCCAGAGCTGCAACTGCAAGTGAAGTTAAGTATTTTCAGAGCTGACGCCATCAGCCCACTGCCAACGTCTTGCCTTGTGCAGCTGGACACCCCCATTGAGCTCATCCTCTTTGCCAAAGAGTCCTCAAGGGCCACCCTGGGTCTGGGGAGCACAGGGCAGCCATGGCAGCATCTGCTGGCACCAAGTGGTTCTAGCCCCAAGCTGCTAGCAAGCAGGGCCGAGGTGTTTCTCTGTGATGCCTCATGGGTGTACTGGCAGGGTGCAGCAGTTCTGTACTGCCCTGGAACAGCCCAGCCACTCTGGGGGCAGACATGACACAGTCAGCCCTCTAACTCGTAGCAGGGGGGCATGATTTTCCCCACTTATGTGTGTTAGCTGCCCACACTCCAGGGCTTGCACGGGATGTGGAAACACGGGGGAAGGACCTCCACTGCAAGCTGGGATGGACAGTGGCAGAGCATGCGGAGGGTGCTGGCTGCAGGTCTGTGACATAGGCTGATGAAGAGCGCTGCCTGCCCCATTCCCATGCCATATGTCACTGCACTGCAGGGCTGGCCAAGAACAGTGCCCCAGCAAGCCCCCAGCTCCACCACAGAGCTGACTGGAGCCCAGCCACGTCCAGGCACTATAAGAGATACTTGGACACACAGACAACCTTCATCACAAGCCAGAGGCTTGTGCTGGTCGCTAAGCTCACTAGAAGCTGGCATCAGCCTGGCATGGGCAGCAGAGGGATGTGGGCAGCCCAGCATCAACCTCCTGCCTCTGCATCACACCCAGGAGAGCCACCGGAGAGGACGGGATTTGCTTGCTGTGCTGTCAGCAGGGCAGAGACACTGCTCTGCTTTGCCCACCTCCTCTTCCCAAAGGTGTGAGGACTGTGGTTCTCTGTCTGGACACTTGCCGAAGGAGTGGATGCAGTTTAGCATCTGGAAGGAGGCGGGGCTGTGTTCAGCAAGCAGCTCCACTGCCGCCCACATCACGATTTGGGGCAACAAGCTGAATGCCCTGCCTTCACTGGGAGCCCCCGGGTGCTGCATGTGAGAACTGGAACCCCCGCAATGTCTGCAAAACTACCAAAGATGTGCCTCATCACAGGTGGGCGGCTCTTCCACCAGCAAGGGCATAGCTCCCCTGTGCCCACAGGATTCAACCTGTGGGAACGGCTCTCAGATGGGAATACATAGCTGTGAGTCACTTCTAGGGGAGATGAGAAACGCAGCTGGGACCTCCCCAGGCCCTCAGTCCTGATGGGGACAGAAGCTCTGCAGCCCCTCACTTGGGGGGGAGCAGCCCTTGGCAGGCGGAGGGAGCAGAGCCCACAGCAGAGAGGGGAGAGCAGGGGGAGGCAGAGCAGGGTGTCAGGTGGGTGTAAAGCTGGATGAAAGGATGAAGACATTGAACATGAGAGAGAGAAAGAGAGCACCAGCCTGTAGCCACTGCTTTCATTTCAAGCTCTGGTTTCTCCCTAGCTACTGGCACAACTGTGGAGCACAAACCCGAACGTGGGCAGATGCCAGCACCCCAGCTACAGAAATGTGCCAAATCTCTCCCCTCAAGGCAAGGGACCTGAGGGTCACACACTTGCCCTCTCTGGCCAGCTGCTACTTACGTTCCTGTCCGCTGCTCTCCTGGACCAGGTTCTCTTTGCTCTTGTAAAATGGAAACTTTCGAGAGAGGCGGAAACTCTTTTTATGTTTCGTTTTGATCAACTGAAGAACATGGAGATGGAAGGGAGGACAGAAAAAACAATGGTGTTTAATGCACGTGGGAAAAATTAAAATGAAGAGACAATGAGGAGCTGTATCAGGGCAGTTACCCTCAAATGAAATCATGGAGATTACATGAAAACTGTAATGCAGGAAAAAAATTAAGCATGGAAAAAAAACACGTGGCAGGGATGCCGGGAAGCTGATGGGGCAATCAGCAGCTCTGCAGGGGTAGCCACGACGTTCTCCCTTCCTTGTCCACTCGCTAAGTGCTCTGCAGGAGGGGTGAGGGCAGCTACCTGCACCTGCATGAGCTGCCTGCAATCAGCTCCCAGCCATAGGTTGCAGTGGGATGGGCTCTGCTCCCCCGCCACTCCAACCAGAGGTCCTTCCCCAGAACTTTTGCACCATCCTGGGTTCCTCTGCTAACCCCCTGCACAGTCACAGAGAATTCATACCGAGCAGGTGCGGGCCTGGGGCAGGTCCAGTTGCGCTGCTCTTTGCTTTGGGATTGCTCCAGCCACACCACTGGGAGCTCTGGCTGCTGGGACTCATCCTGCCCCCACTAGCTACCAGCTCCAAGCACCCCACTGAGCCCCAGCTCAGCACTTACCCTGTTGGACTCAATCATGCCAGTCCTGGCGTGGAACTTCACTGTTTTCAACCGCGCTCTCTCCTTCTTTTCCACCCTGATCAGAGGTTAAAGGGGAGAAAGAGCCGCTAGTCCTGTTGCATGCACCCTCCGTTCCACCAACATGGCTCCCCAGGCTGCTCCGTGCACCCTTGGGTGGTGGCCCTGTTGGCAAAGGGCAGCTCCTTCCCAGAGAGGGATGGAGGTGGAGCTGCCTGCCTGGGGTCTGGCCGAGGCCAGTGTCTGCAGGAGCAGCAGAGGAGACAAGCCAGCCTTCCTGGCAGGGGAGGGATGGAGGACAGAGATGGGGCTGGCTCCACTGACCTGAAGGCAGTAGCAGCCAGCTCCTCTGCTCTCTGTGCCTTCCCATCTCATGGGACCTGGCTCATAGAGCTAAGCAGGTTGTCAAGAGGACACAAAGAGCAGCCCACAGTCACTGCTGTGACTCTGCTCTCACTTAAGAGCCCCAGACTGGCTCTCCATCCCCACGGGGACAACAGAGGGGGCTGAGCACTCCCGGGCTCACCTGGAGTCTCACCCAACTTTAGAGAATATCTCCTAGGGAGACCTGCACACAGCCCCAGCTTGCAGCTGTGGTGCCCTTCATGCTGCACAGCCACAGAGGGGCAGGTGGGCTGGGACCACAAGGAGATCCCATCCTGAGCAGACCCCAAAGGCTGCAAGGCTCACAGAGGCTGGGGAGCTCCAGGAGGCACCACACATGAGAGCTCCTGCTGACAGACACTCACCTTTTCTTGCTGGGGATGACCCCGATCTGCTCGCTCTCGCCGTGGGGCGTGACAAGCCTGGCTTGCCACCACTCATCATCAGAGGCATTGATGACGTGCAGGATGTCCCCGTAGGAGAAGCTGAGCCCTTGGCTGGGCAAGCAACTGTCCCGGGTCCGGTCATAGTCAAAGAGGGCTCTGCGGAGGAGCAGAGAGAAGAGCAATGCCTTTCCTAAGCGTGGCCAGGCAGAGAGGGCAGCAGCACTGCTGACCTCCTGGGGCACTGCCACCTTCACACCTTGAAGGATTTAAACCCAAACTTTGGGGAAGCCTCCTGCCAAGGCAAGCGGTGCCGTGCAGCCACCAGCACACCCCTCCCACTGGCGGGCTCAACACAAGCCCCAAAGCGCACAATACAGGAATAACAGTGCTGGACCAAACCAACTTGCTCTTGACCTTAGCTGCGAGAGGCACGTGAACCACAGATGCATTGAAGGCAGATGTGGTTAGTGAGCAGGCAAAGCTCATGTGGCCTCAAGAAAGCAGCAGCATGCAGGAGGGCAGTGGGGAGCTGGGGTGCAGCGCTGCTCCCCACCATCCCTCCCGAGTGGCCGCAGGGCCAAGGATAGGGATGAAGAACACCAGGCTCCACTGCTGGTGGGCGGTTGCACAGGCAGAGACCCTGGGGCACTTTAAGCACACGCTTTATTTATGTACAGGAGTACATTAGTCTAGAACCTGTGAATTAGCAACACATCTGAGTGTATATATATCTGCTTCCACAGCTGATCCTTTTCAGACTCCTAAATACTTCCCCTGAGAACAGTTTATTTAGTTTAAAATTATCTTCAACATTAAACGAACCAGCTACAGAAAAGATTTTTTTTTTAAACTAGAGGAGCACCAACACCCTTCCTGCTCACACTTTATTGCACACAGCACTGCAGCCTGTACCCACAAGCTGCTCTCCCACAAGCTGCTCTCAGTGGCTTCACGTGCAAGTCATTCTACTAATTTCAGATCTCAAACCATGCCACCACTTTGCAACAAACCAAACCAAGGGAACAGTCACTAAAAGCACCACTGCCAGCAGCACAACCTCTGTATTCACTCCTGGGACATTGGCCCCGTTGACACTGAACCCAACACAAGCCCTGGCACTACAAACACTGGCTGGCTGCTGGTTTAACTCTAGCACTAACAAGCCTTCCTCAACCAGGAGAGACACTCTCTGCTCTGTTCATTTCCCCTTTCCACTGCAGAGACTCCTAAGGTGGTCTGAAATCACACAGTGGCAAAGTCCCCGTGGAGCAGCAGAGCTGGGAGGGCACTTCTTCAGCCAGATCCCTGCTCCCTGCCAGGGGAGTGTCAGGTCATGAAACCTTTTGGGTCACTTTGGACTGGGTCAAAGCAGGTGGTCTCAAATGGGGAGGAGGAGAATGAGGGGCTGCCCTGTGGCTTGGGGAGGGCTCTTTGGGATGAGACCCGATGCAGCCCTATGCATCCAGCCACCAGGTTGCTCTCCCTTTCCTAGCTTGCTCAGGCCTGGGGCAGCTCTCGTACTCAGTCTCTCTGCACCCAAGCGTGGCCCCCGGCATGCCAAAGCCAGCAGCAAACCAGCACGGTGTGCTTTGGCTGGTTGCAAACAACCCTCACAGGCAGCTCCTGGCCAAAAGATAAGGCTGCACGTGGCCGACGGGCCCCTGCGAGGCCAGTAGTGCCGGAAGCAAAGCAGGAGCCAAGGCCCTGGGGAACTGGTCAGGCCGGTTCCCAAACCGAGGCAGGCTGCAGGGCATCCTGCCCACACCCTGCCCTGCAGAGTGGTGCAGGCCGCAGCTCCCTGCCTCCTACTGCAGCAGCCATGGGCATCCCAGGGCAGGCACAGCAAGATTTGTGCAGGGGCCAGACACCTGTGAAGCAGAGGCACAAGGCACACAGCATGAGCAGCCAGGAGAGCAGATGGTTTGGCTGGAGGGCAGGGAGCAGTGCCAGGGACTCGGCACGGCCTCCTCCTGGTGCCCAGGCACAACGCCTGCCTGACCCCCATCCCCGCCCCAGTGCCTGTGGACTTTGCCCTGCAGCAGCACAGGCAGGCAGGCAGCAGGTGAACCTGCCTTGCCCCTGCTGCACAGCTGAAGCTCCAAAACACACGGTGAGCACCAGCACCGCCAAATTGGTTCCAGCAGGCACTTGAGTGCCTGGCTCTGGCCCTGTTGACAGCACGTGAGGTGCAACACAGCTTCACGGGGCTGACTCAAGCAGTTGGGTAGCAAGTTCTGTAATTGATGTCCTGTCTGCAGTGCAGCAGCTCAGCTGGTTTCAGGTAAACTGTACTCGAAACTACCCCGCCCAGAAGGGCTGGGGCAGCCCAGGTGCCTGGTGGCTCTTGCAAGCACGTTTGCAGGGTGCACAGCTGCCAGAGCCAGGGAGGGTCGGGAAGGGCCATGCTGAGGGAAAGCTCTCCCCTGGGATCACCCTCTCAGCAAGGCACTGCCCAGCTCCCACCTGAAGCCACCTGGGTGTATGTGAGGGGACACAGTGCTGCGGCGGCCACCAAAACCACATGGAAGGATGCGTCAAGAGATGCGAGATGCTACAAGCGGCCTGGAGGCAGTGGGGAGCTCTCTGCCTTGCAGGCATGCCCTGATACGTGCAGCACCTATCCATTCAGGGAACAGGAGATTCACAGGCTCAACTATAGCTGGACCCAGCCTAAATCCTGGTCCACCCACAACAGTATCTATGGGACAGCAGGGGAGCAAGGGCAGGACTAGCAAGATGATGTTTACTCAGCATGCCACCTAGCTCATTTCACACCTCTAGCACGGGGCCCCAAGATGCTAAATCAAGCAAGAACCCAGAGCTGCAGCTCCCCCCTCCTGCAAGGCAGGGTTTGCACTGGGTCCAGCAACAGCCTGAAGCCCCTCTGCGCAGAGCAGTCATTCAGTGGGAGATGCAAACCGCAGCTGATGCAGCCTCAGCCTTTGTCATCCTTCCCATGGGGAAGGAGAAACAACCCCTGCTCCTGCCAGCCTCCACCTGCAACAGACTGTGCAGGGCAAGGATTTACACGATTATTTTAATTACCAAGTTTAAATTACTCATTAGCTGTCATCCCACTCGCACGGTGGTGGGCAGGAGGCAGGCAGCGAGCAGAGGCTGCCCTGGTGGTGCAGGACTTGCAGCAGTTAGAGCTGCATGGCTGCTTAACCCCTGTGTGCCCTGTGCCTGGCTCTGGAACAAAAATGCATTGAGGGCTCAGAGTAATAATCCTCCTAAGAGCTCATCTCCCCTCCAGCCAGATCCTGCTGCAGGAATGGCGAGATGGAGAAGCTTGTTAGCAGGGAGTGGTTCAAGGAGAGTGCCCTGAATGCTGCCCCGAGTGCTGCTGGATGCCTGGCATTTCCCTGATTCCCAGCGGGCCAGCCCAGGGCTGGCACCAGCACTTTCCAAAGCAGAGCAGCCCTTGGAAGACGCACTGGAGTGCGGAGCAGTCAGCCCTAGCGAACCAGTGCAAAAGCACCACTCTCCCTGCTGGACCCTCCGGACTTCATGATGCATCTATCACACTCATTTCCCTGGCCTCCAAAACACCTGTTCACAGAGGTGCTGAATGGCCCAAGGTGTACCGTCCCACCCTGCATCCCATACTGTGGAGATATACCCATCCTACCCACCTCTGGCTGCCTGTAGGAAGGGGGCAGAAGAGACTGAGCCTTACCGGACATAGAGAGATCTCTTCTCACTTGTACGGAGCGAGCCGGAGCCAGAGCTCATGCTGCTGTTCATCATCTGCTCTCTCAGGTCGTGGATCTTTGACTCGAAGCGGCTGTACTCTGCAGGGAGATAGGTGTCAGTGCAGGCAGGAGCTGCCCCTGAGCCACCCCCCTGCACTGAGCAAGGTGCAATTGGTAAGCACTGAGAGAGGCAATGACTGCCTGTCTGTGGGGCATCTTGCCCATGAGCTCGTCCATGCCAGCACATGAGAGAGGACAAAGCTGAAGAGGCTACAGTACCCTGTCGGAGTCCAGGCACAGTACCTGGAGCAGGCAGGACACTGGCTGCTCCCATACCCACCCCAAACCCCTGTACATGGAGCTCCTGAGCTGCAGCTCAGCAAAGGAACAACTGGGCTCAGCAAGCCACTGACCTACAGAGCAGTTCAAAATGTGCACAGAACAAGAGCCCCTCCAGGAGACCGTCACCCACTGGCTGGAGCAGCAAGGCATGACTGCATCATCAGAGGGTCCCCACCCACCGCTCCCCTGCAGGCATGGGGAGGTAAAGCATGGCTGTCCCTGCCCATGGAAGGGGAGCAAGGAGGAGGAATTCACCTTTCTTTCCTACATCCTGGCAGCAGAGACCTGCAGGAGGAGCCAGGGGACCCTCCAGAAGCCAGTGGCACCTCCCTGCTGGGCAGCTGGACAGGAGCAACCACCACCCCAGCACCTGCTGCCACGCCAGCCCAACCTTCAGCCGGGTGTAAAGGTTGAGCCGGCAAGCAGAGGGTGGAGGCACCAGCCCTGCTTACCCAGGGTGGTGAGCAACTGCAGCACCAGGGAAGCTGCCAGCACTGTCACAACCCACCCCAGCAGTTATCACCTGGTACCCTTGATTTTGTCCCCTGGGCACACCCTGCAGTTACATCCCCGCATCGCGGTGAGAGGGGACCAGTCTCATCTCTGCTGTAAGTCTTGCCTAGAAAGCCTTCTCCACAACCCAGCAATTCAGATGTGGTTTGGGGTGGGTTTTTTTGTGAAATGGAGCACAGCAGCTGAGCAGCAGAGGTAAGCGCTCACTGCAGAGCAGAGCCTCAGCAGTGAAGGGGATTGTGCCGGCTGATGCCTGGCCTACAGAGCTGCATGGCACAGAGGTGGTGGGAACACCACACTGCTAAGAAACGCACCGTGGGCTGTGTTGACAGCCAGCCCCTCACAGTGAAGGGGAGAGGTGACTGTCAGTGCAGACACACATGGGGCTGGGATTATGCAGCTGCAGCATTTCCTGACTCTCCAGTCCTTCATTCTGCAGCCAGACCCGCCTGGGCATCCCCCTTCTGCACTCAGCTGCCAAAGATGCATTTTTACTTAAAGACTGAAGGAAAAGGTGATACACACAAAAACTGCCAAGCAGCACACAGAAACTCCACATGAAGCCCCTTTCCCTGCTGCGAGACATCAAGAAGTGCCACACAGCAGGCAGGGTCAGCTGCTTAGTGCAGAGGTCACCAGACCCCCGCCAACCCCAGCTGCCCCACACCAAGGGACACCCACTGCCCCTGCCTGCCTTCATGCTACCAGAGGGAAACAGAAGCAGCCAAGCATGGGCAAAGCTTATTTTACAAGAAAACTGAATTCTGACACCAAAGCAGCACTTTTGCACTCGACAACCTGCACCAAGGTTTTATGGAGCTCCCAGCAGAGGGAGGTGAACTTCATCCCGCTCCACACCTCTTTCCCCACACCAGGGTGGATCACAGCATCTGTGGCACAGCCCATTCTGCCCCTGGATGTCCATGGGCTCTTACATCCCAGAGGAGCATCTGTCTGAAGTGGGTACAGCTGCTTCGTAAACCCTCTCTGGTACAGAAGGGCTATTTCCCCTGGAAAGCTACTGAGCTGGGTCCTACAACCCCCATCCCCAGCCAAGTCCCAAAGTCCCAAGTCATCCCAAACCCCGTCAGTGTCACAGACTCTCTGCACACCCTGCACTGAGAGGGCTGCTGCTCCCCACCATGTGGGCTCACACATCTGCTGTGACACCCTTCTCCACAAGAGGCCCAGCATGGAGGACACACCACCTCAGATCAGGCAGGTGGCAAAGGCCAAAAGCAGGTTTAGCCACCACTGGCATCAGGGCAGGGATGTCGGGAGGGCAACCTTTGGGTGCCACCGCCCTGCCAGCAACCACATCCCCTGCACGCGACCCGAGGGCAGAGCTCTCAAAACCCCCCACCTCATCCGGGGCACTCCATGGAAATGGACTTTCCAAATTTTGCTGGAGAGGCCACACTGCTTGGAGGGGCTGGGAAAAGCCTGATGGCACAAGAAGCACAAACCAGGCTGGATGCAGCAAACTTATGAAGGACACAGGGGCTGCGCTGGCTTTATCCCCTGGAGTGCAAATGCAATCCCATCCCAGAAAGTCTCCCAAGGAGCCACCAACCCATGCTTGCTCTGACTGTGGGAGGGCACAGGGCACAGTAGCAGCCAGCCCCAAAAGTAAACTTGCCACCTTCCTCTCAGCACAGGGGAGACAAGGCTACCCTGGGTGCGAGCACAGGATGCTCCCAGCTGCCACCAGCCCCCCCTTATCTGCATGCTGGAGCAGCCTCTGAGACAATTACCAGCACATAACCCCCAGCAAGCAACGCTCCTGCCCTGCCCCATGGCCACCTTGCCTCCATATCCTGGAAGGAGATCTCTTGTGCAGCCAAAACTTGCCCAGGAAACTTCGCCACAGCACAGCAGGGAGTTGAGCCATGGCTAATCCCCACCTCCCTGGCATTCCCACAGGACCCAGGTGCTGGAAATGTTCAGGACATGCTTATCAAGGCTGAAAAAACACACAACAGGTGACCTGGTGCCTCTTGCTGCAAGTGCCACTGCAGTGCTGCTATTCCCTCTCAGCAACTCGATAAAAACACTGCTCCACCCTCCCGTCGCTTTTTCCTTCCCAAGGTGTGGGTGCCCCTGGAGCTGGGCCTGATCCTGCACCATGGGGTGAACTCAGCACCAGGAACGGGATACGGCCCTGCACGCCCGAGCACGTGCAGGTCACAGACCATTAAGATCAGACAGGGATCACCTGCCTGCACCAAGGATCCCCAGCACCAGCACACGGTCATGTGGTGTGTATACCCTGTGGAGCCAAAAAGATGGCAGGTCTGCAGTTGATTTCTGGGCACCAGGAGACAGTGCAAGGAAAGAAGACACTGGTAGAGAGGGGAAAGCATTGGTTACTTTGGAAAGCAACTCCCTGAGCATACATAAAGCCTCATGTGCATGCCCTGCTCTCTCTGGCATGCAAACCTGCCTGCCCAGGGCCAGGCCATCAGCAGAGCCCAGGGATGCTCAGTGATAGGCTCCAACCCAGCCACCTGCAAAAACTATCCCCCAGTCCGTCATTCCCCTCCAGCCTGGCATTTTAACACCCTAACCCACACCCCTTGCAGATGCAGGGTTAAAGTACAGACACCTCCCGGCACAGGGCACATGTGCCACAGGCCCAGGCAAGCAGAAGGGAGCACAGCAATGGGGAAAGCTTGAAGGCTTTTAAAAGTCACCATGCAGCCTTGGCACTTCCCTTTGAACGGCCAGCTCAGAGAACTGCTGTCACACAAGTTTTTGTATTTTCAGGTGAGGAATATCAAGGCTTTGTTGTGTGAGGCATGAAGAAGGGGAATTGCCAAACCCAGACGCTGGTGATAGCAGCAGGCAAAGGTCAAGGGGAGAAGTGCTCAAAGGGAAGGGACCTCATAAACAGCTCAGAGGCACCATCATAGGGAGCAGCCACCTCCTCCTCGACGGAGTGCAGTAGTGGTCAGAGGCACTGCGCCAGGTGCAGGTGCTCAGAAGAAAGGCAGGACAGCAGCTCCTCTTTCTGTCCTTCCCTGGTTTTGTCTTCTTTCAATTCCCAGTGCCAGGCAGTGCCCCACAGGGAAGGCACGTCATCCCCCCAAGACCTGTGCAAGCAGCCTCTCTGCTCCCTTGGAGCTCCTGTGAGGTCAGATGCAGAGCACGTGTGCACTCATCCAGCACCCTATGGGCAAGCCCTACCCATGCTCACATATGAGAGAAAGGTGCCATCCTCCACTTCTGCTACCAGGGAGGAACTTCTCAAAGCCCCTTTCCACCAGCATCTCCTCCTTTGGGCATCCTACGATCCAGCTTTCCTGCTCTTTCCACAGCCATGATGCACACAGAAAAGGTAAACAGTTGGGAGCACACATTCCCTTGAGGACACCCAGCCCCACCTGTACCCGGGGTTCATGCCAGGGAGATCTTTCTCCTGGGCTCCCAGGCCTTCAAGCCTCTGGAGCACTGAGGTCAACTCCCAAGATACAACACTCTGTGTTTCACAGCAGCAATGCTGCCTCCCAGGACATCTGTAGCTTGTGTGCCAGATGCTGCTGCCCACATGTGCCAGGAGCTATCACGGAAAGCCACCGGCTACAAAGCACTGAAATTTTGGCCTTGCCCTAAAGGGGTTTCAAAACATTTTGTCCTGTCTGACATTTAGGAACCACTTGTGGTTGGTGTCTTTGCCAAATCTCAAGTGGCAAAGGGAGCCAGAAATATAAGAACATTAAGTGCTTCCTGGAAAGAAAGAAAGAAAAAAAAAGCCAAAACAAACAAACCCCACAGCACACCCCTGAGTGGATCTAACTGCTCTGTGCCCCAATGGTCTCTGCCATGGGATAGAGGAGGAACGGTGGGGACAGGGACCTGCAGGGCACTGCCCAGCAATGCCACCAAGGCACAAGGTGAAGGGCAGGTGAGGGCCAGCATGCTAGCCTCAGCAGAGAGGACCAGAGCTGCTGGGAGAGAAAACCAGCGAGGCCCAGGAGACACCTTCATCAGGGGACATGAATTGCTGCATCCTGGCATGGTGCTGCTTGGGACACGGTAACAGCACAGCAGCAACCCCAGGACCAGCTCCCAGCCCCTGGCCCGCCGGTCGCAGAGGTGTGTCGCTGGAGCCCACCGCACCTGGGGGGGGGGGGGCGACCATGTCCTGGGGCGACCGCCGCACTCGCGATCCCCTCCGGAGCCTCCCCTCAGCCCCAGGACCCCAAGCAAGGCCCACGGGACTCCACGGACCGATTCCACGGACCGATGCCTCGAGGCGACGCCTCCGGCAGACAGACACCTCCACCCCCCACCCCCACCGGAGATGACCCACCTCCCGGCGAGGCACACCGCCAGCCCAGGCCCCGAGGGGACGACCTGGCCTGGCCTGGCCTGGCCTGGCCCGGCCCGGTCCGGTCCGGTCCGGCCCGTGCCGCCGCGCCAGCCACGAGGTCGGGGGGGGGGTGTGTGTGTGTGCAGGCGAGGTCGACGGAGCCGCGCTCACCTGCAGGCCAGTGAGGGGCTGCAGCTCAACTGCAGCCCCAGAGCCGCCCGGCCCGCACACAAAGCCGCGCAGGCACCGTCGGCGGGACGCCACCACCCCGCCCCCCCGCCTCGCCGCCCAATAGGCGCCCGCCCCTCCCCCCGGGCCCCGCCCCGTCCCAATCGGCGCCTCGCCGGCCGCCCCCAGCCCCGGCCTCCAGATCCGCGCGCCAGGCGACGCCCCGCCCCCGGTTCCCCGTGGCGGTACCTTCGGGTCGGTACTGCGCGATGATGGTCACCGTCTGCCCCGCTCGCTTCAGCGCCGCCGCCGCCTGCTCGTGAGTGGCGTTGCGGAGGTTCACGCCGTTCACCTGTCGAGATAGAGCGGCTCCGCTGGACCGCACCGACCGAGGCTCGCACCGACCGGGCCTGCCCTGCGCCCCGGCCCTCGGCACCGCTGCCCCCGCCCCTGTACCGGTACATGCGGTACCCACACTCTCTGCCTCGTCACCCAGCCCCTGTGTCCCCGGTACCACACCTGGGGCGGAGTACCAGCACCCCAAGTACCGGCATCTCTAGTACTGGCATCCCCGGTAACCGCCCCCGGCCAGCCCTGGCATCGAGGGTGCCCTCTGCCGGCAGGCGGGCAAGGACCCGGCCAGCCCCTGCTCCGATCCAGGGCAGATCCTGGGCAGGCTGCTGCTCCGATTCTACGCACCCAGGGACCACATCCACACTGGCAGTGGGGATGGACCTTGCTGAACAGTGTCCCGGGTGGCAGGGGACAGGTGTGCTGTGGGTGCCCGGCCGGGGCTCTGAGAGGCTGTGGAGGGCAGCGGGCAGCCCTGCCAACTCACTGAGAGGATGCGGTCTCCCCTCCGCAGCTCCCCGCTGAGGTCAGCAGGGCCTCCAGCCAGGATGAAGGACACAAAGATCCCCTCACCATCTTCCCCTCCAACGATGTTGAAGCCTAGGCCAGTGGAGCCTTTGTGCAGGATGATTTTCCGGGGCTCCCTGGAAGGATAGACACGGGACAGCGAGACATCAGGATGAAGAGCAATGAAGCTGGTGACAGGGTTGGCCGTGCCTGGGCTTCCCAGCACACTGGTGGGTCTGGAGTCACCCCAAGTATGACCTGGCATGACTCAGCCCTCGGCACTGAGGAGACTGATGAACCGGGAGAGGTGCAGGCAGTTGCATGAGTGGCAAGAGACAGAGCATGGACAGAGACAGAGCATCCTGCTGTGAAATCATGCACAGAAACATTGGACTGTGAGGTGGCATTGGATGCCACAAGCCTGGGCATTGAGGATGCTGCGGCCATGCCAGGAAAGGGGGATCAAGCCTCTCTGCACCCGTGCAGCACGGCAAGCATGCCTGCAACCCCACACACCCCCACACCACAGGCCATGCGCAGCTCAACAGAAGTCCTAAATTTTTCAATGATGACTTAATTCTTTCACAGCTCAAACAACAGGCAGGCAAAGGCAGAAAGACTGCCTGGCATCGCAAAAATTCTGCATCAATTTTAGTCTGGGAAAAAAACCTCAAGTCTGATGGGAACAACGGCAGCTCCCAGCTCAAGCACTGGATTAAAATAAGAAAGAATAAATGATGCCAGACAATTAGCACAGGCTGGTGGTGACTGTCAGCCAACACGACACTGGGGACCATCTGGGGACCATCAGCATATCCGCTGCAGTGACCAGCTGAGTCCCAGGTGTTTCAGTGGGTATGGGTAAGGACTGAGGACCTGCCAGTGAGCTCATCAGGCTGATCAATGCTGCACCTGCTGGGGAGCACAGGGAGATCTCCAGGACATGGTAGGAGACATGCTGGAGCCGCAGACAGGGTACTGCCCAAGGGCACCCACGGTGGACCCTAAAATGCTGGCAGACTTGTGCTAAGGGGACCCTCGGACACCGGGGGGGCTGGCCCTGCTGGCCCCCCCGGCTGTTGCTGGCAGCCAGGGAAGGAGCAGGGCTCAGGTGGCACGAGCAGAGTGGGGACCCAGAGGAATAAAGTTTGGCTGAGCAGATAGCACAAAGCCCTGCAGCCTGGCAGCATGCTCCCAGGCTTCTCTTGCAAGAAAACATCTTTTTCAGCCCCCTGGGCCAGGCTGGAGCATCACTGCCATCACCTGGGCAGCTGGGGTAAGGCTTTGGTACTTTCACGGATGCAGGCAGCAGGATTTACGTCCGGGGACACATGCCAGTGCCTCAGGAAGTCTCCCACCATCCTTCGCCATGTGGGAGTCCTGATGGACTGAATGTCACTTAGCTCCAGGCAACCACCTTATAATGAGCAATAGGAGCAAGAGATGGACAGACAGAAGTGCAGGATGCCTTGCAAGAAGGTCTTGGTGGGCTCTTGCCCAGCCCAGACCCCAGGCTCAGCACAGCCCAATCCTCCTGGCTCTCCCAGCCACTCCTCTCCCTGTCCCTGCACCTCCCACCAGGCACAGCAGCATCCCGGTCCCCTACCTCTTGTCACACTTGCTCCTGTGGCCTCGCCGCTGCCTGGAAGGGGACAGGGATGGCTGTCCCCTATAGGACATGGACGATGAGACACTGATGGTGAACATTGTGGTGTGGCACACTCTGCTGGCAGTGCTGGCCAGGAGGCATAAGGGGCAGGAATGTTCTGAATGCTCCGTGGTGGTCCCGTGCTGTCTCTTCCTCTTGCCAGCTGCAGGTCGGCGTCTTCCCCAGTCCACACACAGGGTTTTTTATGGTAGCACTGAAAGGATGAAACCTTTGCTCTGCTAGACCCTACAGACTTAACTCCTTCCTGCCCCATGCAGGCATGGACAGCACAGCCCAGCTGGAGGGAGCACTCAAGTGAGGGCAAATTCGCAGCCCAACTCCCTGTGCCTGCAGCTCCACACACCATGCATCACCACAACCCCTTGCCTTCAAACGCAGAGGTGCAGCAGAGTCGTAACTCCAGCTACACATTTCTGATGGGGCAGAGGCTGAATCTACCTTGTGACCTCCAGAAAATACCTGCTTTATCCTTATGGCCTTTGGATGCATTTGAGCTCTGAGCTAAGCGGGGCTCAGGATTCAGCTGGACTGTAGCACAGGACTGCGATGCACTGGGACCAGGATAAGACTGGGGGAACACCATGGAAATGCCATTGGCGTCAAAAGAGGCTCAAACCCAAGTCTTCAGGATGCCACCAGCGTTTAGCTCAGGGGTGGTTGTGAGGGAGCAGGGAGGGCTGCAGGCATCAGCCCCTCTGCAGCAAAGCTATGCCTGGGGCTAGAGCTCTCCCAGGGGAAGAAATAGGTCAGATTTCTGGGTCAGAAAACCCTGTCTCCAACCAGCTGATGAACTTGCTCTGCCCCTTGGGTTTTGCTGCTGCCTGTGCAGAGTGCAGGAACCACCACCCCAACTTGGCCTGGGGGGAAGCATCCCCAGCACCCATGAAGACCAGACAGTTTGGTGGAAGGTAGAGAGACACTACAGGAACCAAGAAGAGGAAATGAAGCCCAGACAGGTACATCTCAGGTCTCAGTCATGACGCACACTCTCTGCTTCCATCCTCATCCTGGGAGGCAGGACATGGATCCTGCAGGCAGATCCCACACTGGATGTTGCAGCATTAACACTGGGACGTTGGCACAGAGGAACTGTGTGGATCCTGTGGGGCTGTGCCATGTCTGGGTTGTAGTGGTGGAGCTCATTGGAAAACTGATGCTCTGGTCCCCTGGCCCTGGGTGCTGCAGGACATGAGGGTCACTGGAGCCACGTCCACATCTGCATCAGCACTTGTGCCTGCAGGAGGGAAAGAGACTGATACTGGATCCAGGCCAAGACTTCTGCTTCTCCTGGGGAATGGCTGGTAGGAGCCTCCTGGGAGACAGCTGCTTTTTCAGGGGAGTTGCTGCCCTTTCCCACACCAGTAAGATGCATTTGGACCACGCTGGTCCCACTGCAGTCTTGGTGATGCATGAGCCAACAGATCTGTGGCGATGAAGCTGTCCTGGGGGGGTCGGTGATGCACATGAGGTTTTCAGCGCTGCCCTGGGATGGTTGAGGAAGGTGCTGAGCCCACTGCGGGCTGCAAATCTGGTGGGGAGCAGGGGCCTGTGGCTGGGGACGCTGGCCAAGTGGTGCCGGTGTGTCTGAGTGGGGCCCTCCACAAGGCAGCACCATCCTCTAGTGGCCACTGGCATGTACTGCACCAGGGCCACTGCCGAGCCACTGCTGAGACATCGCCATGTCGTTGCCACTGGGCTGTGTCCAGCCCGGGCTGGGCTGCTCTCTCCACTCTCTGGTCCGCAAATAAGGATGTTGGCACGTGTAGGAAGGGACACTCTGGTGACACCAGGGTCCCTGGTGAGAGACAGATGGTGCATTTTCCAAGCACTGGGAGTAAGTCCCTTTTGTGGTGGAATGTAATGGCAGAAAGCACTGCTCCTGTGTATGGCATCATCCCCCAGTGCCCTGACAGCACAGGAGTTTCTATGCCTGACAAGGATGCAGCACTAGGAACAGGCTGTAGAACTGGCATCGTTGCTGCTGAGACCAGGTGGGAGAGATGAGGCGTGGGCGGAGGCCAGTGCTGCACAGGTCATGGTGCACAGAGGCACCTGGCTGCAGCCGAGCACCAAGAAGTGAGTAATCCCTGTGACAAAGGTGAGTGCAGCCACTCTCTGGGAGGACAGTGGACCTGATGCCAGATGGCAAGTCAGGGTCTCCTGCTCCAGCATCCGTCAGTGCCCTGCAGAACGGGACAATCCCAGCCAAGGCTACGGCATCTTCCACTGCAAATGCAACTCCGAAACCAGCCTGCGACCTTGCTCCTAATGGCAGAGCCAGCCCTAAGCCTAACCCAAGTGTCAGTCCTAAGAATACAGCCTGAGCCCTGCAGCCCTGGTGCTAGGGATACCAAACCCAGAGCAGGCTCAGCACTGGCCCCGAGGCTGTTGCAAGCAGAGGGAAAGCTTGAGCCCGGGCAAGCAGAGCAGAACCAGCCAGGTCTCGCTCCTGTCCTTTGGAGATGTTTTACACTGTATTTAGGCTCAGAGCAATGTCTCCTTTGTGATCCTCTTTATTTCCTTTATTACGCTTCTGCAGCGTAAATGATGCTAGTGAGGAAAAGGGGGCTGTGCCAGGGCTGTGCAGGAGGCTGTCAAACCCAGGGCTGGCAGCCGGTGAAATGGCACCCGGGTGCAGGTGGTTTGGGATGCTGGGCTCGGGGAGCGCAGGAGGAGGAGCCCTACTTGTACCCAGAGTTGTGCCCCCTCTGGCCTCTCACCCTCAGCACAGCTCCACTCGGGAACAGCCGCCTTGCAGCCTGGGAGCCTGTGGCACTGCTGGCACCAGATGGCACGGTAAGGGCAGGGAACACCACCTTATGTTCCAGGTATTGTAAAGCAAGTAAGCGAATGAAGCTGAAATGCAGATGTGTAAGGCTCATGGAGGAGCAGGAGGGGAAATGGAGAAGGGGGGATGCAGCAAGCCAGGGAACGACACAGCAGGGCTGGTCTCAAGGGAGAGTGAACACAGAGCTCACTGTGGGGGCCCCAAGCTTTGCACCATGCACCTACAAGTGGGCTTTCGGGCAAGGTTATGCACCGGCAGCAGGGATGAGGTCAAGCAGCCAGGGAGAGAAAGAGAGAGATGGAGAGGGAGCAGGGATTAGGGATGCTCATGCCTGGTACTCACCTGGTGAAGTCCTCATCCCCAATCATATGCCGAGGGATGGGCGAATACCTGGATGGAGTCACCTGGGGAGGGACAGGGTAGGCAGGCTTGCTCTCAACGCTGCCCAAGTAGCCCAGACTGGAGTTATGGCTTATGTGGTTGTCAGCCAAGGCTGGGAAGGCTGCGGGGGAGGAAAAGGGCATCAGGAGTAGAAATCCATCCGCAACGTGGACATGGAGACCAGTCCAGCATTGCCCGCCACCCCAGCATGCTCTGCCCCCCCCAGCCCTGCAGTGGCTCACAGCGGTACGTACTGCTGGCATAGTCGGGGGGCGCATACATGTCATTGAGGTGGATGTTGCCGGGCTTGGCCACTTTCAGGTACACCATGTCAGACGTGTTCTTCAGGGCAGCCACCGCCTCCTCGTGCCGCACATCCTGCAGGTTTGTGTTATTCACCTGCCAGAGGGAAGGGGCTGGGTGACACAGATGCAGGCAGGAGGGCAGGCAGGAGGGCAGGGGCCAATGCAGTCCTGCAAGAGTGGAGTGGTTTCCCACAGGGTAGGTGCTGCAGTAGCTCTGGAGACAGGGTCCCATCTCCATGGGTTTGGCCCTCCTGCCTGCAGCTGGTACTGCACCTGTCCCCCCCCCCCAAAGCACCATTCCAGCGGGGACCCCAAGGGAGTGGCACAGGGCTGCCAGTGGGAGGGGTGCTGGGGTTCAGGATCGGCACTGTGGCACGGTGGAGACTGCCCGGCTTCACCTCATGGCTGGCTGTGGGCATAGGGCTTACCGCGAGCAGCCGGTCCCCAATCTGCAGGCGCCCATCCTTCTGGGCAGCGCCTCCCTCGATGATCTTGGTGATGTAGATGCTGTTGTCCCCAGGGATGTGCTGGTTCCCAATGCCCCCTGCAATGCTGAACCCCAGGCCTGAGGGGGAGTGAGAAGGCAGGTGAGGGGTGAGGGACAGACAGACGGAGCCCTGGGCTAGCACCATGGTCCTGTCTGCCTCGCTGGGCTCCCCAGCCTGCCCCAAATCTGGCAGCAATGGGCCACTCTGCTGCTGTGTGGGGACAGCCCAGCCACTGCACGCTGTGGGGCTGCCCCACGCCCCATGCCCCATAGCATCCCACACTACTGGGCCACATCGTGGCATCCTGCACCGTGGCAGTGCCACCTCACATTCCACATTCCCTATGATGCTGCCTTCCACCTCGTGGCATCCCACACCAAGGGGTGACCCCACACCATCTTGTGGGGCAGCAGGGCACCCTGGTCCTGTGAGCAGAATGAGGGGTTCACCTTTGGGGCCCTTCATCAGGTTGACCTCCATGATGGTCTCTGGTGGGGGCTGCCGGCGGCGCACCACGAGCCGCACCACAGGGCCCGCTTCCTTCAGGGCCTCCACGGCTTTGCTGTGCACCACCTCAGAGACGTCCACATCGTTCACCCGCAGCACGCAGTCATTCACCCTGTGGGCACAGGGTGGCCGTGAGCTCCCCTGGGGAACCACCAGCCTGTGCAACCCTCCTCTAGACACCTCTGCCACCCTCCTCTGACTGCGCAGACCCTTGTGTGAAGGAGAGCTGCTCAAGCTGGCCAGATCCTGCCCTGCCAAGGTGAGAGCAGGGTCCCTCCCAAAGGGGGAAGGCAGCGGGCTTGTCCCCACAGCGCAACCCTGGTGGAGATGGGAGATGAGGGGAAAGGCTGGATCTACCCCAGGCTGCAGGGGGAAGGATGGGAGCCAGAGCCTGGTGCAGGGAGGGTAGGAGGGGTGGCTGCAGACAGGAGGCTGGTGGCAGGGGACCATGGGCATCTCTGCACTGAGGGGACTTGGCTGTGGGGAAGGGACCGGAGGGGGCAGGAACCATGGCAGAGGAGGGGGGCAGGAGCCTAGAGGGTCCCTGAAGAGATTCCAGGTGATACCCTGATGGGGCTGCTTCCCTGGCCCTGTACTCACCCCAGACGGCCGTCCATGGCTGCTGCTCCCCCAGGGATGATTTTGGTGATGAAGATGCCTGGGTCATCTGGAACGTGGGGGTTGTCGATTCCTCCCGCTATGCTGAAGCCGAGGCCAGAGTTACCCTGCGGGAAATCAAACACCGCATCTTTCTCCTGCGGGCAACTGCTTGCTGCCGGCCCTCCCGAAGTGGTTCCCCCGCAGCTGCAGCTGCCCAGGACGCAGGAGCCCTTACAGCATCTGTTGCACCCCAGGGTGCCCAGCTCAGGGGGCAGAGGGATGCGCGGCCGGAGGGGAGGCTGGTGCTCATCAGCTGAGGCACTTGATGCAGCAGCGCAGAGCACCGAACAGATGGAGGAGGAGAGTGGGAGCCACTGAGGACCTCCCTCTCCACTGTGTCTTCTCCAAAAGACTCTGAGGCAGGCAGCAAGCTGGGGAAGAGGGGGTGGTCCTTGGCGGAGAAAACCTCCCCTTGCTGGCTGCTTCCCAGGAGGAGACACCGATGTTGCAGCCAGTGTGGAGCAGTGGGGTTTGTGCCAGTCACCAGCACCCCATCCCTGCCCTCTGCACCCTGGGATGCAGCCCCAGCATGGAGCCAACCCAAGGACCAGCAGTGCTGATGCCAAAATTTGCATGATTGGGTGGAGGGGGCTGTCAGGATGGAGCAGGGTCTCCAGTTCTGCCTCCTCTTCCTTCCAGACATGCTTGGAGCATCACTTGATTTTCGTCCTGCTGAAGTCTGCCCAGGGAGAATCCAGGGGCCGTACTGTGTCCCCAGCCCCATGCTGGCAGCATCCCAGGATGAGTGGCCGTGGCCCCGCTTGCAGGATCCCCATTAGTGACACACTCACAGATGCTGCTTCCAGCTCCATGCTTGATGCAAGTGGACAATTCCTGGTTTTTCTGCTCTGCCTTGAAAATCAGATGGCTCCTTGCCTTGTTTTCTCATGCAGAAGAGCTGACACTTAGTCACATCATATCGTGCCTGCCTCTCTTGTACAGAAATGGGCTCAGGCCAAGCTCTCTCCTGGCTGCTCACGGCCCCAGTACTCAGCGTTAGGTGATGGGGAGCTCTGCCCTTCTGGGGAACCTGTGGCCAGGAAGGCCACCCTGGAGCTCAGGGTCCCTGGGATCATCTAGCACTAGCAGCTGGCTGGGGCTCATACTTTTCCCACAGCAATATGGGCTCAGCATCAGCTCTTGCAGCGACGCAGAGGTCTCCACTCTGACTTCATGCCACTCATGACACAGCACATGGCATCTCCAGGAGCCACCAATGACTTTCACTACACAACACTCTCCTGCCGGCTGGGATTTGGCCAGCACGTGACAAGGAGGCACTCAATGGTGAAAGGTCTGAGGCTGCTCTCCTTTCTCTAAGATGGATTCTGGTTACCCCGTGCCCAGCTCAGAAAAGCTGCTTACAGTCACTGGAGACCCAGCCTGGCCCCAGCAAAGCAAGCAAGACTGTGCAAAACGGTCTCCAGCCATTTGTTGCGCCTGTCTATGGAAGGGTGTGCTTCGATGCTAGCTACAAAACATGGAAATGATCCAGGAGGTGTTTATTTTTATTTTGATAAACCCTGAAATGGAGCTCAAGGGATTTCTTAGCTGGCATGGGGGTTGACATAGACACTGGGGCAATTCCTGCTGCGGTATGGTGTATGGTGGGTAAACCTAAAGCCATGTCCCTCTACAGACAGCAGTTCCTCAGTTATTGCCCCCGAAACACTGCTGCATTTGCCCTTGTCCTTACAACAAGGACAAGGATTAATAACAATGACAGACCAGCAATTTTGGGGTACACTGAGGTCATCTCTGGGAGCCAAACACCCCAGCAAGGGGACAGCCTCACCCGCAGGCACCAGGGTGATTCTCCTGCAGTAAGACGGGGCTGTTGGATCCCACTGGGGACCAGGTGAAAGGGAAGGACCTGGGTATGGTCCATGCTGGTGTTGGCTGCTAAGCACTGAAACTCCCTCATGGTTTCTCACTGCTGGAGAGGGAATCACTGCCAGGCCCTGTGAAACGGGGGCAGCAATGACTGCTGCCTCTCCATGCAACCCTGCCAATACTCCCCCTGCTCCTGCTGTGGGCTGAGGACAGAGGATGCTCTAAAGAATCCCTGAAAACAAGGCTTTTGCCTCTAAATTGGGCCTGCAGCGAGAAGTGCTGAGCCCAAAAAGGAAGCATCCCCTAGGCTGGTTTTGTCAGGCACGCCGGGGAAGCGGTGGGTGAGGCGGCAGCCCCAGATAACCTTCCATACACCCACCTCTATGATGCAGAGCCAAGGGGAGGAGGGAGATGACTAAAGGCAGAGAGGAACAGAATAATGAGTGATGCATCTTCCCCTGCAACGCCAGCCACGCAGCGAGGCCGAGCCAACCGGTGCGGCAGCAAGGAGGAGGCAAGGTGTGCCATGGAGTGCTGCAGGCAGCCTCCCGCTCTGGTCATCCTCTATCAGGAGGGCTGTGCCCGCTTCTTGGAGGAAACCTTGGGCCAGCTTTTACCACTTCCTCTCCATCCCTGCTGCTCCCTGGATACCAGGGGAAAGCTCTCTGTATTGGGTTTGTGTGGCAAGGTTTTGGTAGCAGGGGGGAGGCTACAGGGGTGGCTTCTGCGAGCAGCTGCTAGAAGCTTCCCCTGTGTCTGACTGAGCCAATGCCAGCCGGCTCCAAGATGGACCTGCCTCTGGCCAAGGCCGAGCCCATCAGCAACAGTGGTAGCGCCTCTGTGATAACATATTTAAGAAGGGAAAAAAAACAACATAGTGAGAGCTTTTGCAGCCAGAGAGAGGAGTGAGAAGATGTGAGAAACTCTGCAGACACCAAGGTCAGTGAAGAAGGAGGGGGAGGAGGTGCTCCTGGTGGTGGAGCAGAGATTCCCCTGCAGCCTGTGGTGAAGACCATGGTGAAGCAGGCTGTCCCCCTGCAGCCCATGGAGGAAGGATGAGGGGGTGTAGAGATTCCACCTGCAGCCCGTGGAGGACCCCACGCTGGAGCAGGTGGAGGCACCTGAAGGAGGCTGTGACCCCATGGGAAGCCCGTGCTGGAGCAGGCTCCTGGCAGGACCTGTGGACTTGTGGAGAGAGGAGCCCACGCCAGAGCAGGTTTGCTGGCAGGACTTGTGACCCCGGGGGGGAGCCACGCTGGAGCAGTCTGTTCCTGAAGGTCTGCACCCTGTGGGAGAGACCCACGCTGGAGAAGTTCGTGAAGAACTGTAGCCTGTGGGAAGGATTCATGTTGGAGAGGTTCATGGAGGACTGTCTCCTGTGAGAGGAACCCCACACTGGAGCAGGGGAAGAATGTGAGGACTCCTCCCCCTGAGGAGCAAGGAGCGGCAGTAACAATGTGTGATGAACTGACCACAACCCCCATTCCCTGTCTCCTTGTGCTGCTGAGGGGGAGGAGGTAGAAACCAGGAGCGAAGTTAAGCCTAGGAAGAAGGGAGGGGTGGGGGGAAGTGTGTTAAGATTTGGTTTTATTTCTCATTGCTCTACTCTGTTTTGCTTGATAATAAATTAGATGAATTTTTCTCTAAGTTCAGTCTGTTTTGCTCATGACGATAATTAGTGAATGATCTCTCCCTGTCCTTATCTCAATCCACAAGCATTTCGTTATACCTTTTCTCCCATCTAGTTAAGGAGGGGGAGTGATAGAGCAGCTCTGGTGGGCACCTGGCCTCCAGCCAGGGTCAACCCACCATGCTCTCCCTGCCCTGTGCCGTGCTGGCTTGCCCCTGGATAAACCCCATCTGTGGGAGGAGTTAATTCTTGCTACGGCCAGTGGTGCACGCCATCAGCTCTGCATTGCCAACAGACAAGAAAAGGCTTGAGCAGAAACTCCCCCTGTTGCAGTCTGGTTTACTAGAAAATTTGTCCTTGCTGCTTAGCATCCCTGGGCTGTGTACCCCAGAGCAATGGGGAGTTTGGTGGCAGGGCAGCATCATTTCCCCATGCCCAGCTGTGGGGTGCACCTGCCCACATGCCTGCACAAGCACAGCTCCCTGCACCTCCAGTTTCTGGCAAAGGCAGTGACAAAGAGCCTCCCCACCGGCTCTGCACTGGTGGGTTTGTGGGGGCGAGGGTGTGAACAAGGGAGGGAAGGGAGAAGCCCTCCTCTCTCCCTTCTGGAGGGGTCTGCAGGGTGGGGAGCAGCAAGCCCACCTCTCCCTGTGTCACAGAGGCCATGCGGGGAAGGCAAGTATGACATGCCCAAAAGCCTCTGGAGGGAGCAGGGAGCAGAGACCAACCTCTCCCCATCAGCTGGTGTGGGGATGCGGGGGGTGCCGGCTGCACCAGTGGGAGGGCAAGTGGGAAGAGGTAGCAAAGGCTGCTGGCAGGTGAGTAAAGAGTACTTACCCTTTCCAAGACGATCTCCTCATATTTGAACATCCCATCACTGCCATTTACCTGGGGAGAGGGAGACAGCACATTATGGCTCTGTGCCAGTCCTGGGGAGATTTGCTTTTCCCTCCTGATAGCTGAATATTGAGAATCCAACCTAAAAGCTGTGCCATCATCACTGTAAAAACCTTAAATGCAATTGCTTGAGCCTACCCTGGAATTAAACCATGCACTGCTTTTCTTTCTGGGCATGAGCCAAAGCCAACTGACTTTAATGCACTTCAGCACAAAGCTTTATTCTACTGGCTCATTTCTCCAGCCATGAAAAGGAACAGCACTGAAGACACAAAAAGAAATAAAGCCTTTGTTATGCAGCATGTAATTAACCTCAGGAATTCACTGCTGCAGGAAGGAAAGAAAGGGGGTTGGTCCATTTAAAGGAAAAAAAATGTTTGTACATAATAACATAATAAACACCTTTAGGAGCTTATATCTTTTAAATCTTTCAGTAGCATGACTGTGTTAATGGGAAATTCAGAATAATTTATTCTACTGAATTAGTTGGGTGCAAAGGAAACAAGGTGCGAGTGTAGGGCACAATAAGAGGGGAAAACATTGTGATGCCCTTATATAAAAGAAATGGTGTAGCCTGTCTCAATGCTGTACACCATATTGATCCCCACGCTTAAAAATCTCCCATACACAGAGCGTCAAAGCAGAGCTCTGGGAAATGTAATGGCTTGAAACAAAAGGGATGCAACTGTAGGTTCTAAAATAAGAAAGGTAAACATACAGGTCAAAACCTTCCATTTTCCCCATAAGCAACAATGCACAGGAAAATAAGGCAGCAATTTCACTCCAGGTCATCAGGATCAGGCCATAAACAGCTGCCAAGGTCTAAAATTTAGCAAGGTTTGCAAAGCAATTGGCTATTGGAACATCCAGAGCTGTTACACTCAACAGCAACAGTTTGGGAGGGGACTGGACTCAACCTCAGAATCTGAGTCACTCTGGGGAACAAAGGATGGGACGCAGGCAGATCTGCATGGCACAGCAGAGGCGGCAGGACCCAGGGCTCAGCAGGCAAACGCCTCTCCCATCATGCAGCCCTGCCTCTGTCTGGGACCCCTGGACAACATGCAGGGTTCCTCATGTGGAATTTACATCCACCATTAATTGATGGCTTGTAGATCATATGGAGCCACTTCCTGTATACCCTCTGTATCCCAAACCAGAGCTGCCATGGCTTCATTTGGACATAGGTCCCCTCATGTGGCACCAGCACAACAGTTGTGTCCTGCTTGCTCAGCTCTCTGCTATCTGCCCCTGCGGAGGCACAGCCCAGCCACCCTCCAAAACCCCACAGTGTCATGAGATGGAGGGGACAGCAATGATCATTTATGCTAAAGCCATCATCTGACACCGTGGAAGGAAATTCAGCGAGGCAGTTAAGAGGCCCTATTTATAGGTAGGAAGAAGAAATGGAAGGTTTTCTAGGTGTGAATAATCAGGTGCCCAGGTGAAAAAGCAGTTCTGCATGCCAGGATTTGGGATGGGGCTGTGACCCCTGCGACACACACCCCCTCATTCCCTGCCTGGTTCAGCCCTGCTGAGGCCAAAGCAATCCCACACCGTGTTGTGGGTACCATGCTTCAGGAAGGATGAGGTTGGGGAGAGTCTGGAGCAGAGAAACACTATGGGGGTTCCAGGGAACATGGGCTGAAAGGGTTGTCCCTCCTCGGATGTGCTCTGTGCCTGGTGCCTCTCAGCCACAGGAAGATTTCAGGGCATGGTTTAGGGTCGGAATATCCAGATGCTCCAATATTAGGATGTTCTGATCTTCCCAGCATATTGGGAAAGGCTTTGGTCAGCTCTCAAACAGGACCCCTCTGCAGAAAAGCACTGGGAGTAGTGGTGTTAACCCACAGCAGGATCCCTGACAGCCTCAGAGGGAGACAGACATGTGGCTAAGTGCCACCTCCTGCCACAACACTGCCCTGGACCGTGCTCCTGTGGGCAGGGGGGCATTTCTTTCCTCACTACAGGCTCCCCCTCTGCCATGGGTTGTTTCCCTCCTTGCTGTACTGACTAATCCCGAGTGGAGCCAGCTCACTGGCCCGTGCCGCCCTCACAGCCTCCCTCACTGCAGCCTCCAGGCTCATCTCGTCTCTGCAGTTGGTAGCCCAGTGGCGTGGGGTGCAGTGTTGCCTCTCCCTGGCTTTCCAGCAACTTGGATTCCTGGCACCCTTCGCTACTACACACATTGTCCTCTTTGCTTTGGCATTCAACGCAGTTGCCACACAGCCAGCCATATGCACACCCACGGCTGCAGAGGAACAGCACATACATACCTACAGGATGAGGATGTGCAGAAATCTTTGACAATCTGTGAGCTGCGGAGAGAGCCAGCAGCGCGTGAGTCCCACCAAGCAAGTGGCCACTGCTGGTAAGCACCTCAGGCACAGAAACACCCTGGCATGCAACCCCATCAGGCACCCTGCTACCAGGCAGGCGAGTTTGGGGCAGCCCTGCTTCCCAAATCTTGGGGCTGCCAATGCTGAGCAGTGTTTTGCATCACTCTCTGAAAGTAAGCGATGTTGGCACTCACCCGGCGTGGCGTGTGTTAGGAGCAGCCTGCTCTGGCCAGGCATGCCAGGGACAGCCAGGCCTGACCGTGAAGTTTTAGCTCTGCTTATGTTTCCAAAATCCATGCAACAGAATGCCAGTTAATTGCATAAGGAGGCCAAATGGCAAACTTAATATATACCATGTAACCAAGGGAACGAGCCAACAAAGCAACGTTCCAGAGTTGGAATATTAAACACCAGTCACTCACTGACGGCAAAACCTCCCTGCAGCACCCACTGGAGCCGCCGTGACCTGGCTCTGCTACAGGGCACTATCTTTCGCCAGTGCCCTGCACTCCTCCCCAGCTCCTGTTTGGGGCCGTCTCAGTGCTACAGGCTCAGTTAGGAGATGCTCAGCTCCGTCGCCCCTGGCCAGGGAGAGCACACCCCACCCTGCTGCCATCTCCCCATGTAACGCCTGCAGAGCTAACTGGGGTGCCAGGAGATAATTAGCTGTTCCCCATGTATCTTGATCCTAAGCATCATTTGATTTCTCATGGACAAGAGTAAGGGCATTTTTTTTCCAAGCCCTTCCCATGCAGCAAGCCCACCTGAGTGCTCAACAAGAGGCCCCCTTTGCTGGCCTTCACTTCCCTTTCGTGTTTTGAGCAGCAGGGAAATAGTTAGCTATGATGACATTTAAATCATCAACAGAAGGCTGCAGAGTTAACACTCATTTGATAAACAGAAGAGCACACACCTTCCAGAGCTACTGCAAGCTGTCTGCAGGCTCCGCCGGCCAACACTGCACCAGTGCACATGGAACATGCTTTGCAATTTGCTAGAGAGTCAGGATTTTCTTTTAAATAAAAAAAGGAGGCCAAATTTAGAAGACTAAGATGGGGTTCCTCAAATCCAACCCAACTAGCCCACCAGGCCACAAGAAGAAATAACCTGCAGGAAGGATATCACTACCCGCAACCACTTTCTGAGCAGGATCTACCCCATATCTTGTAGTTAGGATGTGGTGAGGACAGGCACTGGGACCTGGTGGTGGAGCACTATTATCAACATAATGAAGAGAGTCTGAAGGCTGGAGGGTCAGCCCTCAGAGGTCCCTGCCGGACCCAGGGGTGGAGGGCATCTGGTGATGCCTCACACCTGCCCCAGTGAGGGGAAAGGAGAGCAGCCCTGTGCCAGGGCAGCAGGTGTGATGGGCACCTCCTCGCTGGCGTGGGCACCGGCAGTGCTGGCAAAGGAGAGCTCTCCCTGCCTGCACATGGCAGGGGGCCCAGACAAAATAGGTCAAGAGCTCCCTCCCTTCACCTCCCTGCGTTCATACGTCCTGCCACAGCACCAAGACCTACTGACTCACTTCCAGCTAACCCCTGGCCTCAACCCCCTTGCGTGCGTTGCCCACGGTGTTGGCCTTGTGCACAGAGTAAATAAATGCCATATTTCTGGTCAGCCTTTTGCTGAGGTCCATGTGGATAAGCCTGCTGAGCTTGGGCAGAGGGAAGGGGTTTGAAGCCTGACAGCCCCAGCACACCAGCTGGGAGGCCTCCGCAGCCATGATGTCTGTGGGAACTGGCAGTGAGATGTCACACCGCCAGTGCTTGGGACCAAAGTGTGAGGGTGGCAGTTTAGTTTTGATTTTTTTTTTGTTTTTTTCAGGCTTAAAAACAAGTTTTGCCCTGCTCAAAGGCACCGGATCGTGGTGGACATCTCTGCTGCCCCCCCACCCCGCAATGACTGCGGCTGGGGACCCTGGCAGCAGAGTCAGTGCTGCACAAAGAAGTTGCCTCTGCACTCACTCGTGGCAGAGCCCGGGGCTTCTGTGGCACTCACTAGATGAGATCAGGCCTGGGAAGCACTTGGCTCCCTCAGACCTGGCTTTTAGAGACTGAGGAGGTGGTGGCACCTCACTGCTGGGCAGTGGGGCAGGAGGGCTTCAAGGACCCAGGCTATGAAATCTTCAGCTCCTCAAAGACTTTGGAGTGACCTTTCCTGCTCACTTTAGGACTGCCTGGCAGCAGTTCCCATTCACCCTGGGCAGCAAGAAGTTGTGTCAGCTTCAGAGGGGGAGCTCTGAATTGCAGAGACCTCGGAAATTTCCTCCACCATGGAAACTGTGCTTCCGATGCTCCATCTCCCTGCTATGGACCTGCTGGGCAAAATACACCAAGGGGTGAAACTGAGCATCAGCCTGGAGCTGGCACAGGTGATCCCCCCCAGCACCTGTCCTTTTGCTTCAAGGGATGCTTTTAAGATATCAAGAATTTTATAGGGATTTATTTGGGTTTTTACACCCTGGGGGTGCTGGGCTATGCACAAGTTGCAGGCAGCAGAGCTGAGCCCTGGCCCCAGTGGTGAGTGGGACCTGGTGCTGCAGCTCATACCTTACAGTGCTGCTGGTGCTCTTGGGGATGGAGGTGGGTGGATAGAGAGATTGAAATGTGGAGCAGACTTCTTGATAAACAGGCGGGGCCAAATTCAGCCCAGCAGCTAGTCCAATGCAATCAATGGAGCTAAAACAGGAAGGAACTAGACTACATCCATCTGTTTATCATTAAGGAAAGCATTGAATAGTTAAGTAATTAAAGACTGGAATATGTGACGTTAACCCTTCCAAATACATACTGTACCAACAGGTTTCAGCTTTTGGGTTTGTAAAAAAAAAACTCCATGCTTTCAGATTTGCCATTTCAGTGTGCTGTTCTGCAGCAAGTGCCTGGTGTGCCTCCTTTGCTGATCTGGGAAACTGCTGAACAGGAGGTTTTGGGGTGGCTTCCCTGGAGCCTGAGGAGCCCTGCATCCTGGAGAAGGAAAGGATGGAGCAGGGCTCATTTCTGTGCTGGTATGACATGAAGTGGAAGGCATGAGGGTTTCCAGGCTGGAGGCTGGGAGGAATCAAAGTGAAGTGTCTCCCTTGCCCTGGGCACGGGCTCCTCCGGGCACCCCGCAGGAGGCACATGGCTGGGCATGGAGCTGGTGGACCCCACTCAGCCCAGCAGACGACAGCCACAACCTGCCCCTTCCTTTTGACCACTGCAAGACAGTTGCCCCCCCCAGCATGTGCTGCTGGGGTTGGATGGATGGATGGATGGAGTAGGTGACTGCCATCCCCAGGCTGATGCTGGTGCCTGCCAGGGGTGCAGAGCAGCACCCAAAACCTGGCCAAACCCACCCCAGGGGCTGCAGGAAGGGAGCTCTCATCCAGAGCAAGAAGGAGCTGCAGCCAAGGCACAGGGCAAAGGGGTGGACAGGGACATGGAGCTAACAAGGTGGAGGGAGAGGGGGCAGGAGGGATATGGATTTAATGAGACGGAGTTGGGGGAGGCAGCCAGGAGGGCAAGAAAATGGAGTGCACTGTGGTGGGAGGAGGCAGCAGCTAGTGCCATGGGCGGGATCCCTGCTACTGGCTTCTGCAGGGCTCGGGAGCCTGCCTGGTGTGACAGAGTCTGTCTTTGGCCCTCGGGCTCACCTCTCGCTGCCCTTGGGCACACAGACAGCAAGGAGGGACAGGCACAGCTGGAGCCTGGCAAAGTATGTGGCACTGGTGGCTGCAATAGCAAGTAGGCAATGTTCCTCCAAGGGAGAGAGGGTACAAAACAGATGCGAAAGCAATCTTTCCATCCATTAATACCTCCCTGCCCTGCCTGCAGCACACCACTCACTTGCCCCAGTTCAAACTTGCAGTGTGTCTTTCCCCTCCAGGAGACATCACCCTTTTTCCAGTTCCCTGTAGAATGGCACCAGCCAGGTGAGCACAGAGAGCAGGCTGCACTGCCCTGCAGCTGGGGTGCCTAGCACACTGCAAGAAGCCTCCAACCCCATAAACATCCTGCCATGCCATGCATTTGGAGAAGAAAACCTTTGGGGATAGCAACTCTCTTCTCTCACGTTCATACAAGGCTGCTGAACCCAGGCCCACCATGCTGAGGGAGGCACCAACACCTTCCTCCCCAATGCCAAGTGGGTTTGGTTCAGCACCCAAGGCGTAATTAAACCAAAAAGCTAGGGTTGCAGAGGTCTCAGCTGGGCTTCCTTTCCTTTTTATAGCCCTGCCCAACCAGCCCAGCACAACTCTGATGCACACTGACCCCATCACAGTCTGTAGGCTGAGATGTGCAGTTCTTTACAAGGAAGGTTCAACCACCAGAAGTCACCTGCAGCCCTCCACCATGACTGCAAAGACAAACCGACCCCAGCTCTGAGTCCTGATGCTGCTTCATTAATGTGGAAGACAGCTGAAATTTGCTGCATTAGAAGACAATCAGGTGCAAAGGATCCAGCCCTTGCAAGTTATCAACTGAGCTTCCTTTGGGGAAAAAAAGGGAGCACCCCATAAGCATGGAGCAAGTGCTGCAAAAATCCATACTGGCCACCCTGCTCCCTCCATCCCCCCAGCAGGAAGGATTAACAAATGTTCTGGGAAGGAATGCAGAAGCGTGCAAACCCTCTCTGCAACAAACCAAGGAAGATTATCTTTATACTAGGCCAAGAGTGCCAAATGCACTGTGGCTGCAAACAGTCACCAAGCACTGCTCAGCTGCTGGCAGCCTTCACTGGGAGAGGAGCAGTAACTGATAGGTCCTGCTGCCCTGAGGACCAGTGGGTGTGACTCCAGCAAGCACCCAAAGAGCCCTGCCTCCCTCCTGAGGGGCTGGGGCTGCTGAAGAGGGATAAGGCAGTGCAGGAAGGTAAGGGATGCCTCAGCAGAGTCTCACAGCCACCCTGCATGGCAGGCTGAGGAAATGGCTGTGGGGGTAACCCTGAACACAGCTAGCCCAGCTGCCCCTGCTCCTCTGATGCCTGCTTACCTCACAGTGTGCCCCTCCAAATGCCTCCTGCCTTGTACCCTCCCTGTGCTGGAGCCCCCAGCATTGCTTGCTGCGAGCCTTGGCTCTGCTCAGCGTCACCCAAGCAAAGTTTGGGAGTGGGATGTGCTATGGGGACATGGTGCAGGTACCAGGCTCCTCTGCCACCTCACTAGGCTCCTCCTTGGAGGAGCCTTTCCTGCACAGCCAAACAGGGAAAACACACCGCTTGTTCAAAGGAAGCGAAACAAACCCAGGAGACTTACAGAGAGCCCTTGTTCCAGCGAGTCTGTGTTCACGATAATAGGAGCAGGGTTGGCCTGTGAGGAGACAAAAGTGGGATGTCACTGAGCTGAGCGATGAACCAAGTCCTTCGTGGTGCACTGCCTCTCCCCTGGCCATACCACCACTGACCCTCCAGGCCAGGCAGAAGAGAGCAATTCAGGAAGGGCTCTGCTCTTGTCCCTCCTCCGGGCACCCAATAGCCCTGGGACAAGAGCAGGGCCACAGCATGGCTCTGGGCATTGGTCCTCTCCTCAGGCCTGGTGTGTCCCAAACACCCCATGGCTTCAGCTGCTGGGAAAGAGACAGGGAAGACTGGAAACTCTGCCAGCCTCAGACCAGAATCCCACCAGCACCAAAATTTACTTGAAATCCATGTTACTGAGGGATTAGGAAATAGGAGGAGTAGGGAAGGAAGTCCTTCTGAGGGAGGGATCTATTGCCAGCAGATCAGCCCTGAGGCCTTCATGCACATACCAGCAGCTGCTGCTGCCCCTCCTAAGCATGGGACCACCATGCCCTTGGAGAGGTGGCAGCGTTTCGTCCTTCATTCTTGTTACCCTTGGGGTAAATCTTCTGCTCAGCATGCTTGGCTCATCCCCCACAGCACCACATGCATCTCCCCTCTCTTGCAGGGCTCCTGATAAACCTCTCTCCGGGTCCCCCTCCTCCTGGGCTGCCCTCAGCCCATTAGCTCGTTGCACATCGTAGGAGGGACACACGCGCAGAGGGCAAGCGTAAACAGGAGAAGGCAGGGACGAGGCCCTAAAGGGAGGGAGGCTCTCCTGGGAGAAGGGCACAGGGGAAGCTGGAGCGCCGGCGGCCGGAGGGACGGGGGCAGCCGGGGCCCCCGAACACCGCCCGCGGAGTCCCACAGCACCGGAGCTGTCCAGCGCCCCAACCCTCCTGAAGGCGCGGTGCCCCGCGGAGCCGCAGCGCAGCCCTTTCCCGCCGGAGCAACCCCTGCCGGCGCGGCTGCTGGGGGAGGCGTTTGTCTCTGAGCGGGAGCGTGAGGGAGAAGTGGCAAAAAGTGAAAAATTTAAGAGTAATTACAAGGCTCAACACGCAAAAGCAAGTAGTGCAAAATCTGGAAGGTCAGGGTTGAGTTGGGTTTCACATCATCATTCCAAGGTTCATGTGGAGAACAATAGCCAGAGCAAGATGGGGAAACACTAAGAGGCATGAGCTACACGGGGTCGTGAACCCTCTGCCTTAGGGCATCAGAAACATCAGAGTCAGGGTCAGGAGCAAGCAAGTCAAGGTGTGGGCTAGTGCAGCAATTAACAGGAACCACTGTCTGCTCAGTAACGTGGGTGGTTGGATTGCACAGCCCAATGGTCTCTGTGAGTCTGATATTTTTGCAGGAGCAGGCTACCTCCTCATTGCCCTCCTCTGAGTTTACACACCCACAACAAAGATCAACGTCCTCACATAATCCATCATTGCTGTCACCACTGTCTCCTGTTTCAGTTGATCATATTTCTGGACTGTTCACTCTGCTCATTTCATAGGTGGGAGAGTTTAGGGGTCAACAGGAATGTGGTTTAAATCTTGCCCTGAAAGGTTCTGCTCTCACATGGAGCAGGAGGTAGTTAATTTCATTTATTCAGATGCTTTCTGATCTTTCCTGCAGCCGTAACTACTAGTTGCAAAAACCATAGTTTTTACAGCAATTAATTCTCCAGCTCAGGCAAATATGACCACTTTCAAGCACTCCTGCCAAACTCCTCCCACACACATAAGAGAATCACAATTTTCAGGTCCAATGTCTTGGGATATCCATGGCCCAGAAGCAATGTTAAGCTGGGAATATCCCCTCTCTGGCAGTACACAGTACTTGTATTTAATCCAGATAATTTGTGAGATAGCATATATTAAACCTGGCACTGGCTTTTATTAGTCCCCAGTGCGATTCTAGGAAGGGATTCCACATTTCAAGGCAAAAAAGCACTTCTACTGCCAGCAATTAAGAAACGATGGATATTTGAACCTTCATGTGCCACAGAACAGCTCTTATTAGATGAGTTTCCAGGAAGGATGCAGAAGAGGCAGCCTAAGTGAATGTAGCCTGTCACGTGCCCCATGATTTATGACATGAATTCAACTCCACAAATGATGCTTTGGATCCCTCCCAGGGAGAAGTACTCTGCATGATAATGTTATAGACGCTTTTGCAGGCCCAGCCCGAGTTCTCCATTGAGCCCCACCGTGGTCTCTTTGTTGAATTACTAATAGCCCACAAATCACACATCACATTGCCTCACTCACACTGTGGTGAGCCCTAAGGACATATTTTGTCTAGCCTGTTCACTGTGCACTGAGCATCCTTCGCAGCCATTCCACACCAGTGATTTTTTACATCTCCAAATACTGCTAGGAGCACAATTTCCCACTCAGGCTCCAGATGGGACCCAGGAGATGTCGAATGTGAGTGGCTGCTTAAAACAGAGTCACACATGATCAGGAGGAACTCAGACCAGGAAATTCCCTCTTGCCTCCTGTGGCCAGCTATTCCAGCTACTACAAAGGTGTTTGGACATTAGCTCTGACTTCCACTTGCAAATATTCCAACATTTGTACCTTGCCTCTTCTGCTGCAGAGTTAGCCAAGACCTAAGACTCAGAAATAAGCAGAGGGCCTGAAAATGCCTCTTCCTCCCTCTGTCAGGCAGGCACATGTACCGAGCCCTCTGCTAGCCAGGGGAGAAGAGAGAATGTCATCATTTTTTGCTGGGCAGCAGGAACGTGCTGGTGAATTAACCATGCCCCCAATTCTATAGTGAATGGTAAGTAATTTATGGCCTAAGGAGCAGGGGGTTGCTGCATGCAGAGAGGATAGGGAACAGGGCTGTGCATTCAGGTCACATTCAATGGGGGCTGTCAGATCTCTTCCATCTAAACTGCTTCATCACACTATTATTATTTACCAAGCCCTGTTTGCACTTGAGGGGTTTACAAATGGAATGAGAAGATGTCCAAGCCCTACAGTGCTCACCCCATGGCAGCAGGACCACAAAAGCCAAGGTGTCCCAAATTCCCTCTATCAGGCAGAGGCACAGGGGGCTGCACAGATCCTTGGGCTTAGGGGCTGGAGGTTGCAGGAAAGGTGGGACTCAGGGAGGACCTTGGGGAGTGAGTGGGGGGGTCACTGCACAGATGCGGAGAGGTTGATCTAGGCACAAAGCCAGTGAGGCAGAGGACAGCTGTTGGGAAAATCTGGGCAGCAACAGGAGTCAAAGGAAATAGTGGTGAAGGGGGAGGAGGTTTGGAGGTCAGGATTCAAGAGCTCTCTGGTCTCATGGGGGCTGAGAGAAGCAGAGCCTCACATTCACCTGTGTCGAGGCACCAGCACTCACAACAGTCCCAGTGGCAGCCACAGTCCAGGTCCTAATGCAGGGAGCAGCAACCTGCCCTGTGCAGCCCCCAGCAAGGGGCTGGCTCCCTGCAGAGGCTCTGGGAGAGCCCACAGCCCATCTGGCAGCAGCTGTCTCCATGGCTAAAGCCAGGAGGAGGCTGCAGGTCTGTTTGCAGGGCAGGATGGATGTTTCCTCCCCAACAGCCTGCAGCCCCACCTGCACTGGAGCAATTCCACTGCAGCATGTGCAGGGAGCGGCAAGACCATTGGCAGCGCTTGGACACACCTCAGGGGCAGGATGTGGCCTTTCAGAAACAGCTTTAGGTATCACCTCTGGACAGTCATCTGAGAGGGACCGCTGCTCTTTGGGCTGTATTTCTGGTGAGTGACTGGCCTCGGCAGCCCAGGGGTCAGCCACAGTCACTTGGGGGGTGGCCAAGCCCCAAACATCTATAGGTATCGCCCTTCACCTCCATTTCTATTATCTGCTGGGGCAAAGATAGGAATTGCAAAACATGATGATTTTCCAAAACTTCCAACCAAAAGAAAAGCTGCAATTAAATGCAAATGGAGGAGGTTTGTTAGCTTGCTTTCAAGGGCCAAGCCTGGCCCTGTGGCATTTCCCCAAGGACTGCTCTCAGGGCTGGCACACGTGAGCCAAGTGGGGAGACTCTGAACTGAAAGTTCAAAATATTCTTTCCAGAGCTGAAATCCCAAAGCTCTGCAACAGCTTCACATCCTCCACAGAGCTGGCACAAGGGCCAGCCCACAGAGGTCAGGAATTACATACATCCTCCAAACAAAATAAATGTGCTGCAGATGTCCCAGCCCAATGGCAACTGGATTCTGCCCACATATAAACCCATTTCCATCTTAATAAGCAACAGGACTCAAACAGGAGCCTCCAGAGCTGACAAATACCAAGCCTAACACACAGAGCTGGTCTCCATGGGAGGCCGGTGTGCCGCATGTGTCACACACTAAGGCATGCACAAGACAGGGTAACTATTTGTGACACTGGGCAAAAGTGTCACATGAGAAGCAAAGTACTAACTTAACTCCTTTATTTCTACAACTTTCCCAGATTGGATCAGACTGAAAAGTCAATCTGCCTTTTAATATCCTTTGCTTCATACCATCTGAGGTATAATAGTAACACTCAAAAGGAAATGGCTCTGGAGATAAGTGAAATTCAGTCTTTACATCTTTTTAAGAGGTCTCAGGGGCAGAGGCCAAGTGGTGAGATGCCCAATAGAAGCATCAAAACAGGGTGGACACACTGGGTTGCTTGTACTCTGCCTCCATCTGCTTTGATTCTTTTTTTTTTTTTTTTTTTAAAGGGTGTTAAACCATGGAGAAAGCTGTGCATTTACAGATATGAAAGCAGTTGCTCTGTGGCAGGTGCTAGCTGTGAACACACAGGTACCAGCTTGGGGATGCCAAGGATTGCTGTGATGCTGCTGTGGCAGCGGGATTAGCTGCAGGATGCCTGGGCACCGATAGGCTTCCACTGCTGGGGAGGGAGCAGGTTTGCACTGTGCTAATGAATTAGTTTCACAGGAGCGAGCCCAGGTCCTGCTGGTGCAGCACACATGGCAAGCCAGTGCTCACCACCACTCTCCCTGATAAGCACCGACACACTCATCTGTTTTGTGCCAGACTTCCCTGCCCTTTGCACACATGCTGGTTTTCCCAATACTGGGGCTGCCTCCTGCACCAACCCAGAGCACAACATATAGCTGCCAAAAACATCACCTTCCAAAGCACCTGCGATGACACAACTCCTCCACAGCAACCTGTGGGCACTTCTGAGGTCAAGGCAGGACAGAAACCCACTGCTGAGGCTTCCTGTGCCTGAGGCAAGGGAGGGGACAAGCCCTGGCTTGACCACCTCAGCTTTCACCTGGCTGTACCCAGGGAAGCCAGCTCACAGACCTCCCATTAAGAAAGAATGCATGGCACATCCTTTCCCAGACTGAAGCCTAGCTCCCAGCTGGCTCACAAGATGCAGGGCTTTTCCTACATCTCAATAACAAATCCATCCCTTCCCTTCTCAAGGGAAGAGGTACCACACTGCTGCCAGAGGCTGGTCTCCTTCTCACAGCACCTCTTTTTGCCTTCACGAGCTCTTTACACGGTGGCCAGAGCTAAGGGTGCTTGGGAACATCAGAGGGCTGCAGAGCCCCGAGGGAGAGCTGCATCCCTCAGGGCTCCCATGGGCTGGGATGGGGAAAGGAACCAAGATAAAATGGAGGCTGGAAACTTCTGGAGACTGAAAAATTTAATGGCCAGAGATGAGTCTCCCTTCCCTTTAACTGGGCTGGACAAAAGAACTCTCTTTGCATTTTTTTCTCACCCACTGCAAGAGCGACCCTGTTGGCTGACACTGTTTGGGCAGGGGGAGGCACACACCACCTGACAGTGTGCCTGCACAAAGGGGAATGACAGGCTGACCTTGACCCCATGCCTTCCTTCTGCACAGCTCAAAATGTGGCATAAGCGACGTAGGAAATGATGCTGGGGCCAACTATGGAGCTTACGTGTGCCCAGACCTCCTGTATCGGTGCTGGCTAGCCAGGCACCAGCTGCTGCCCATGCCCCCGTGCTTGGCTCCCAGCCAGCGTGGTGACCTGTGGGCAAGAGCATCCCTCCTCTCCAGGCCACCTCTGTCAGAGTTGGGTTGCTTCGGCAGCATAAGCAGGCTCCAGGGCTGTGGTAGCAGAGCCCCTGCCCCGCAACTGCATCTTGGCACTGGCTCAAAGCACCACAGCCATCCGGAAATGAGGATTGCGGGACTTGAAAGGTCCCTGGTCACAAAGATCTTTGGCAAAGCCACTGAAGTGCCCAAAATGTAGTACAAATACAAGCAGCTACTGAAGGTTTAATCTTTGTTTTGGTGCCTTTTTTTTTTTAAAAAGCATAAGCTTAAATAGGGACTGGAAAAAGCCTTCACCCAGCAGGGAAGGAAGAAATCTTCCTCAAACAGAAGATCTGTGAAGTCTAAGTTTCCATTTAGAAACCATTAATGCCAGTGTGTTCATACTTGAAAGTTAGACATCCTGTTCCAAGCTCAGCCTGCTAAAATAAGTGACCCAATTTGCAGAGGTGCTGGGCTCCGGTAGCTTCCCTCTGACCTGGCGGTACCAAATAAAATTGACATAATTCCTTTTTCACAGGAAGAGTTATTATCATCTGAAAGACTCACATGCTTTTTTCCCCCCTTTCAAACAAATACATATGTACAGGGGGGAAAAAAAGAGTGAATAAGGGATGATGTTAAAATAAAAATTTCTTTGGTCCCTGGGATTCAAATACCCTGTTTTCTTCTCTTCAGTCAATTCCAGTGCAGACCTAGTTACAAAGGGTTAAGAAACATGTTTTTGTGGGACAAAAGCAAACCAAGATCCAACTACAGAACCTCAAACTAGATTCCCATTAATACGAAGGTGACAAAAGGGTATTTAGGGCCTGGTCCAGGGCACTCTGGAGCACCACATGTCTCCAAAAATAGTTACACTCTCTAAGCAGTCCTTCAGTGAGCCCCGTCCAAGTGAGCTTCTGCAGACTAAACTGTGAACTTCATTTCAATTTCAGGTATTCTGAACTTGTTAAATGCTGTAGTGAAAGTTTTCATCTCCAAGTCCCTGCTATATGTTCATAGTATATTGTTGGATTTGCAACGAGGGCCCTTGAGGGATCACTGCATCATCCCATCTTTGCATGTGTTAAAACCAGCTGCAAGCATTAGCACAGCCCATTGCACCCACAGCACTGGCACAACCTTACAGCGAGGGTTATGCCCATTCCCAAATCACAGATGCGATTCTGAGCCAGAGACACACCACCCCTCCTGCCAGCACACAGGGTTTGGAATGGCAGGCAGAGTCCCCACGCCCCAACCACACTGAGTTCCTTGTGCCTCAGCGCAGACCAGCGCTGGACCTGTTCTCTCCCAGGACCCAGAAACCACAGTCCCCTTAGAGAGCATCCTGCCTGGGGTTGTACGCTGCGGGCACCCAGCAGACAGCCATGGCCGTGGCTGATTATGGCCTGATTAGTCTTAATGACTTCCTCTCTCTAAATGAGCATCCGCAAGCTAAGGAAGGAGTGGAAGCTCCTCTCCTCCCATCACAGCATACGACATGCTGAGGAGCTTACCCAAAAGAGGCAGCTCTCCAGGGAGTGTGACGGCTTCTGCTTTCCATCCACCTCCCACCCACCTCCACACCCAGGGTACCTGGATGGAACCTCTGTTACAGCCATCCCCTGGGTTTCCCTCTCATGCAACCATCTGTGGGATCCTCCTACCTTGAGCACACCCTGAGGACAGCCAGCAGATCCCCACCAAATCCCCAGCACTGGTCAGGATGAGGCTCAGGCAGGTCCCAGCCATGTAACACCCAAAACCATGGGGGAAGAGTCAGGTGGAAAGCACAGCCATGGGGGTGTGGGGAGCATCCCTCTGGCAGGGGTTGAGGGCAGGTGCTGTCACGGTGGAGGCTGAAAGTCTTCCTGCCACCCCCAGGTTCTTCACAAGGAGTCACCTCCTCCACATTGGCTACACCCCTGATGAAACCTGCCCATGCCTGGCCCTGGCTGCCTCACCATATGCACTCTCCTCCTCCTCCTCTGGTAATGTGGCAGGGCCATGTCCTCCCATTTTTGGTGAGTACTTTCTTCTTCTTCTTCCACCTGTTGTGCTGATAGGGTCTCTCCCACCTATGTGGCTTCAGACACTGCCTTTACAGCAGCAGCTACATCTCTGCTATGGCCAGTTTGGACAACAGCTGCAGAGCCGCTCCCTGTGCTGCTCCCAGGGCGCTCCGGCAGCTTGACACCACAAAACCAGCAGTGAGGTGCAGCTCTGAGGCCACGACCTGCACATCTGGGCAACAGTTGGTAATCTGCCCAAAGAGGAGCTAAGCTCAGTCCTTCAACTCCCCATTCTAATTCCAATGTTATCCCTTACTGTATTAATGGGACATGTCAGAGGGGTCAGCAAGCACAAGTGCACAGCCCCTGTCTGAGGGATTCACGTGCTCAGGGGAAGGGGGAAAACTCTTACAGGTGAATAAAGAAACCAAGGAGACAAACGTCCTCAGCTGTCCACTCCTAAATGAACTCAATATGTTTTGGGAAAGAGCACTGAGAACATCTGACCCTCCTCAGCCCAGTCCACAGGATGGCTGACAGCAGGACGTGGGATGGTCCTGGGGTGGGAGAGGGGAACTGGCTGACTTGGCATCTGGGTGTTAGGGCATAAGTTTCCCCAGGAGACGCACAGGGAGGGCGAATGAATTTATAAAGCATTAACTGGGCCTTGGTTCCAGCGGTTCCAGCTAGGCAGCAGGAAAGGAAGGTCAAGACCATCAGAAATACCAGCTGCCTCCCAGGTCGACGGGGCAAGGGGCCAAGAGCAGGCACAAGGCTGGGTTTGGGGGAAGGACAGCAGCTCAGCGCCTGGTTTTAGCAACTCAACTGGGTGATGACAGCAGGATCACCAGACAGAGAAACCCAAGAAACACGCTGAGAGGTGAAATCAGATGGAGGGAGATATATTAGGAACAGACACACAGATTTACACATCATGAGTGAGGAGGTGACAAACAGGTCTGTGGGATGGGAATCAAACTCTCACAATGAGGGAGTGGAGTGTGATGAGGAGTGGTGGAGAGGGAAGACCCTCCTGGGACTCCAACTGGCAGGAGGACATGCTGAAAGAGATGCTGGAGGTGGAGGGAGGTCAGGGGGACCACCAGCGACTGTCAGGGGCCACTCAGATGGATGGGGTCAGGAACAGACAAGCACCGCGTTCAGCGATAGAGCCAGATGCGAAGGGCCTTTCACTACAGTTTTATCTAGGTTTAGGTTGCCAAAAATACCTTTCACAGATTGGTTGTCTTTTAATTAAAAGAATGTATCCTGTGCTCCTGGAACGATGCAGAGCTTGTCCTGCCACGTGGGGTTCTGCATGGACACTCTGTGGGGAGGCTTTCCCGCGGGACAGCTCCTCTCTGCCTGTGTCCTCCAGTGCTCTGTCAGTGCTGGGCTGGGCAGGTCAGGCAGCAGTGCTTCCCCCAAATGCCCCTCCACAGCACAGGCACAGAGCAAAGGAGGAAAACTTCACCCCCCTTCCTGTTTTGGCTTCTCTCCTTCCCTCCAAATGCGGAGAACTCCTTCCTCCTCTCTCCTCCTCCACCTTCCAGTGCAAAGATTTAGCTAATTTCTTCTATGAATAGCACCGGAGTAGCCATAGCAACATCACCCTGCCAACCTCACCACCTCCATTGCCTCTGTGTCCCCAGTACCCCGTTCCTCTCACCCTCCCTCACACCTCCCCAGGGAACATCTGGGGCTTCAGCCATTTCCCACAAAGCAACCTGCATTTGGCTTCCTGCCTGCCCCCTCGGTGGTCTCCCTCCTTCCTTCCAGCCATGCTGGCCCGTTGCTCAGAAACCCAGCCTTGAACCCCACAGCCTCCCCAAGGCTCTTTCCTCCCCCTGTCACCCATGCCCCAAGAGCCAGAGGCCCCAAATCCATCAGCACCTGAAGGCTCGGTGAAGGCTGGTGCTTCCACCAAGATAAGCTGCCCTGTGCTCACCAGAGCTTCAGGTAATTCCCCAGTGCATGGGAGGAACAATAACAAGCAATGTTTGTCCATGGAAAAACATCGCCTTCAGTGAAACACTCACTGCCAAAGACAATCAGGGAGGACCTGTCCCTCTCCTCCACTTGCCTGGCCATGAAACACCTCTGCTGGGGGTGAGGGCCATGCAAGCCTGGCATGCTCCAGGCACTTGCAGGTGGTCAGGGACTCATTGTGATCCTGCTCTAACCTCTTCCCTGCACCCCCTGACCCCTCAAGAGGGAGAAAGGGGCCACAGGAAGGGGGGACAGCAGGACATTGCATTTCTGGACAAGCAGGGCCAGCAACCCTGGGGCAGCCCTGGGGGTGGAGGGCACTTCCCAACCACATGCTGGGGACCTGAACTGCTCCTGGCCCCTTCCCCAGCCATGAGAGGAGGTGCCCGTGCCCCAACCACCCCAAATGCACACGAAAACACTGGTGAGACCCTTGGGACCCTCAAGGGGGGCCCTGCCCTGGCCACCATGCCCGGCACCAGGGACCTCGGGTGAACTATGTCACAGGGTCAGACCTTCCCTGAGGGACAGAAAAAAAGAAATGAGAAACCCAGCACTCAGATATTTCCTCCCCGTGTATGGTCAGGATTAGGGGTTCTCAGTTACTGGCATTGCCTGAGCAAGCTAATTTGCATCCTAGAGAAGGAGAGAGGCAGGAGAAGAGAACCAATGGGGCACTGGAAGTGGGAGGAGGTGCGGGTTGACGTTGGGACTGTGCCGTGTGTTGGGCAGCACATGTGGGCACGTCTCACATGCCATGGAGTTGTGCACAAGGTCTGAGAGTACGCATGATGTCAGAGAACATATACCACCATATGCAGTCGTGAGCATGTTTCCAATGTCAGAGCATCCGCGGCCGCGCCAGTGCACACAGGCGGCGTGCACTCTCCTCTGCTCGTGTGAAGAAGCAAGTGGAGAAAAAAAGACTTAACTGAGAGGTGGTGAAGCTCTCTGGGAGGTGAACAGATTCCTGCTTTCCTGGGGAAGCCTCCTGGCCTGCACACCCCTTCCCACCTCTGCTGTTGGAAGTGCTTCCAGGGACAGGCAGCTCATTTAAAGGGGCAGCCCTGAAAAATGGCAGCCCTGCCTCTAGCCGAGGCTCTTGAGGACAGAGACCAGCTTTACATCTGCAGCATCCAGCCAAATCTACCCAGAGCCTGACATCTCCCAGCCTCCCAGAGCCAAACCCGTCTGCCTGGGCACAAGCCATGCCCAGCTGTTTCCATTTTAGCACCTTTCATCCCTCTGTCCACCACTGGACTGGGAAGAACATGGATTCCTGATGGCTCAGGCACTTTGCACCCTTGGATCAGAAGGGGAGCATTGCTGAGGTATTTGCTGCAAAGCTTTACTCATTGCATTTGCTACACACCAGGGAGCAATCCTGCCTGGTCTGATACAGGCAGGGCACATACTGCACGCGTCATATTCTACATGCAAATCCCGCTATGCTCATGTAGCCTCACATACTGGCATCCTCTGTCACTTGCAATGCCGTGAGGAGCTTTTGATTTTTATTTTTTCTTTCATCTTCCAAAAGGCTAAGGCTGAGCAGAGATTCCCAACGTGGATTTTCAGAGCAGCCCAAGCCCCAGGGCTCCATGGCAGCACCACAAAGAGACAATGATTTCTCTTCCACCATCACAAAAACATGAAAGGCTCCCCTGCCCAGCCTGCCACAGCAGCAATGCAGCTGGCATCGCTTCCTTCCCAGCCTGCTTGCAATTGTCTTACCAGGAACCCTGGACCGGACCTTTCATGCAAGCAGGAGTGGAAAGTAGGGACCAGACATACGTCAATTCCCTGCTCCTACCCAGCTCCCCGAGCTTGCTGCTCTGGATAGGGGGGAAGGAAAGCAATAGCAAAGGAAAGATGGAAGAATGCTTGCCAGGAATCAGCAGGCGAGAGCAAGCTGAGACTGATTTTGATGCAAAGAGTGGCAGAGAAAGAGGCAGAAAGCAGGACCAGGCTGATAGGAAGGTGGCTGGGGTTTTGGGTGCTTTCTATAAACATCATCTGAGCATATCAGCTTTGAATTTATTTATTTCAACCAGAGCTACAGACTGAGTAATGAAGAAAAAACAGGGGAAGGGAAGAAGAGGGTTGTGTTTTCCAAGGGGAAAGGAGGAGAGAATTCCCACTGATTCCCGTGTGTCTGCCTGGTACAGTGTCTTGAAATAATAATTAGAAGGATCAATAAGAAATCATATGAGGTTTGAAGATAATGAATGAAAGAGGCAGAAGCAGCAAATTGAAATGCCTTTCTCTAAAGCAGGGTAAATTGTTTTTCAGGCAGGGTCTAGCCTCCATTTTAATGCTTTGCAAACAGCTCCAACCATTTTCTAAGCTGGCTTGCGGTTCAAAACAAGACTGGTCTCTCCATTTAGGGGAGAAAGAGAGACACAGCCTAAGAATGGGTCCTGGAGGAGAACACTAATAAAATGAATGTGTGTGGGAAGAAATGGAGGCAGTGAAATGGGGCAGAAAGGACACAGCATGCCAGCGACCAGAGCAGGGTTACGTAATAATCTCGGGGAACAGGGACGTAGCAGCAGAGCAAGGAAACCACAACTCAATGGAGAGCAGGTGCCAGTTTCGGAGCGTTGACAAGCGGCACCGCGAGCCCATGAGGCTGCTCAGCAGGCAGCATGCCCCACGCCTGCTAAACACAGTATGATGGGATGGCCTCCACAATGCTGGCGCTTCAGGCAACAGCACTGTAAGCGGCGAGGACCTCGGGTGGGGTGTCCAAAAAATATCACACCTGATGCCCACCTTGTGCTGAGCCATACCCAGCTGGCCCAGCTTGGCCCCTGGGAGGCTGCTCCAATGCAGAGCTCCTACGCTGGGCAGGACCGCAGGGGCCAGACTGAGCAACAGCAATGCCAACCTGAGTGACGCCGGCAGCCAGCCCGAGCAACGATGATGGCCAACCGCAACAACGCCAGAGTCCACCCCCGGGGTAACGCTGCACCCTGCCACGACCCTGCCACTCTCCCCAGGTTACACCCATCAGCCGCCCGCCCCGTCCCATTCCGTCCCTCACCGGGGAGCCGCTGCTCGGGGCTGGCCCGTACCTGCTCGTACCAGTCGCGGCTCGAACACGTGCACTCGGGCCACCAGCCCGGGCCGCTCCCGTTCACCTTGGGTGCGCTCTTCCCCGGCGGCGGCGGCTTCAGCGCAGCGGGGTCGCGGGCGGGGGGGCCCAGCTTGGCCTTGCCGCGGGCGGCGGGCGCGGCACCCCCGTGCGCGGGCAGGGTCTGCGAGCCGTACCCGCCGTAGCCGTACTGCTCGTGCTGCCACTCGCCGTAGGAGGGGGGCTCCATGCGCCGCAGGGCCGCCATCCGCGTCACCTCGTAGCACTCGGGGCACTTGCAGCAGTGGTGGTGCTTGTGCATCGCTGCCCTCACACCATAGAGCCGGCAGAGAGGGAGGGCGGGAGGGAGGGAGGCGGCGCGGAGGGAGGGATGCTCGGGGGGCGGCAGCGGCCCCCGCCCCACGCAAGGCGCGCTGCCGCCTCCTCGCCCGTTCGGCGCCCCCGGCCCCGCGGGCGGGAGCGGGAGGAGGAAGGGGGGGTGCGTGGTGGTCTTACAGCGCGGTGATGTCCGCGGGGGCGCGCCGCGGCATCGTCCGCAGCGCCGCTCAGTCCCAGGGCCGCTCCCGGCGCGGGGCGCGTGGCAGCGGCTCCATCCCGCTCCACTGCATGGGGCTGCTCAGCCTGGTCCGGCTCGGCTCAGCCCGGTCCGGCGCGACTCGGGAGCGCGGAGCGCGGCACCTGCGGCGGCGCGAAGCATCCCCCGTCTCCTCCCCCCTCCCCCCCCCCCCCGACGGCCAATCCGCGCCGGCGGAGCCCCCGCGTCCCGCCCCGCCGATAGGCGCGGGGGGTGAGGGGGAGCCGCTCACCGTGCCCCGCGGCCGCGCTTGCCTCCACTGGACGGGGCAGTTTCCGGGCAGCGGGTCCGAAAGCCGCCTGCGAACAGCGGGCCTCGGGGAGTGCCCGTGCGGCCCCTGCTGCTCCCCGGCAGCCTGCGCTAGCAGGATCCAGTAGGAACAGAAATCCTCTGCTCAACAGCCTCGTGCAGCTCCTGCAGCTGCCCTCACCCCGTCCCCATGCCCAGATGCACCAGGCAGCTCTTGTGTAGCTCCATTCCTCTAGCCCCAGCATGGTGGTGGGCGGCCCATGCAGCTTTGTGGTTGACACCAAGAGGTGTTCACTTCGCATCAGCTGTGATCCGCGCTGGAGTATGGAATCATTTTTCCAGACCTGAACCATGGTCACCAGCCTGGCAGCAATCTCTCTGTTGCATCCCCACGTCAGCTTTCACCCTGCTTTGCTGGAAATGTTACCATGCGCTCCAGCCCAGCACCCTGGGGTTGCTGCCATTGCCCCGTGAGCCATGGGTGCATTGGGGGTGTAGAAACCCCAAGGGCCCTTCCTGGGCCTTCTGCCCACTGCCATTAGGGGATGGTAAAAGCAGAGCTGAAATGCCTGCTGGTGCAGCAGGGCAAGGACCCTGCTCCCAGTGCAGCTCAGGCAGTCCCTCACCTCTTGCAACAGAAGTCCCAGGGTAGAAGATGTTCAGAAGAGAGTCACCCACACAAATTGAAGGGTAGAAACAAAAAGCATTACAAAAACCCACATCTGACCAGTTAGAACCTGAACCTGGCCTCCTAATGCTTAAGGGTTGTAATAAACATTAGGGTGGGTGAAGAATTATTTGAAGAAATGGTATATAAATATGTAGAAGAGCAATAAAAGGTGTGCAATAGGGGTCCCTCAGGACACAGGTAAAGGAATGAGACAGAAGGAGGAGAGGGCCACAAGATGAGGTGGTTCAACACCCCAATTGAGGCTGCAAGATCTGCAGGCTCCTGCTGGCCTCATGCAGCTGGCGCAACATGGCCCTGCTCACAAGCAAGGCCGTGGGAAGAGGAAGTGCGTGACGGCTGGTCAGATGAATGCCCCTGCTTGCTTCTTGTTTCTTAAGCTCGTTAAACCACAATACAGAATTACTTCTGCAGTTGACCACTGCAGACAGAGGTGCTCCTGCAGTGTTTGCTCCCAAGTGGTGAAGTGAAATAGTTGCTTCTGGGCAAAGGGAAGGGGGCACAAGACACCCCATAACTGGGATCCGTGTTGTCCCCGAGCCCCACGGTCCCCACCACATGGTGCAGAGCTTGTCATCTCCAGCACTGCCTGTGCTTCATTGCCTCTGAGCTGCTCAGGTTACCTCCATCACAGGATGGATGCTATGATCATGTGCTGCTTCATGCTTAATGCCATGGAGCAGTGTTGTGGCTCAGATATGTTACATGAAAATTTCCCCAGCTGCACACTTAGGACAGTCATAATGTTCCCAGATAAGCGAGTCTAGAGAGCCTGCCCCCACCATGCTGGCCTCAAGCAGCCAAGCACAGCACTGCTGCTGAGCCCTCGGCAACAGCTCCACAGGTGAGCCTCACCCTGCTGCTCCCAGGGGCTCTCGCTGACAAACAGTTATGGGACCTGGGTGCTCTGTGGCACTGACCCAAAGACGCAGCAAGATGAAGCCAACAGCTACACATAAGAAAGTGCTGCTGCCCTGCAGAGCTCAGTCCCACAAGACACTGCAGACCCCAGGAGCTCACAAGGCAAGGAAGGATTGGATGCCTGCATGCAAAGCAAACTTTTTCAGAATTACTTTAATGAATGAAAAACTGTGTTTGTGTGCATGGAAGGAAAGCATGCAGTGTTGGCATTAACAAAGAACTTTACACTTCAGGCTCTAAGAAATTAAGATCATTTCCACATCTTGTACTGCTCCTTCTGCCATCTCCCAGAGCACATGGGGCTCGCCCTGCAGGAGGATGCTGGGCTGACAAGCCCTGTGCTCTGGGGAGATGCTGTACCTCCTGGTCCACCTGTACCTGTACCAGCCAGCGTGGACCAGGGATCTGGGGGATCTCATCTGTGGGGAGAGGGCATCTTGCAGCAGTGAGGGCAGAGGTGGGAACAAGGGGAGGGACTGGGGCAGGAATGAAGCTGAGGTAGGGGACTGCTGCACCAAAGCAGAGCAATAAGCCTTGTAGAAGAAAGCTGGTGGCCTGTGTCTCCTGCATGAGAGTAAAAGGTCATGAAGTCCATCTTGGCTACCCACCCTGTGGCACCTCTGAATCACTTCATCAACGAGATGTGCCCAGAACCTGTAATGCAACCATAACTAATTACTGCTCCAGCCCAGCTGCAAACCTCTCTTCCATTGCAGTTCGCACCTGAGGATGGCACGGTTTGGCTGCAGGGACCATGCAGTGTGCAGAGCCCCACTGGCCACCCAGTGAGGCCCCCTCCACTACCATGAGCCTCCACCAAAGCCGTCTTTGGGTCAAGGTCAGACAGGAGACCCATGTCTGGAAGAGGCTGATTTGGATGGGAGGATAGCACTGGGAAAGGGTACACAAGGAGTTTGTAACCCCAACTGCTCGCACCTGCCCTGCTCCAGAGATGTCTCCTCCTTTCACTCAGTCCTGTGGTGGGGGCAGGCAGGGACATGGGCATTCACTTAGGGGGAAGTGCAAAAGCAAAGGACAAGACCTGTTAGGGGAAAATACTTTAATAAGGAGCTGAGTGAACAATTAAGAGAAGCATTCAATTTATTTTTTCCCCCCATGGCAGACTTAAGTGTGTCCTCCACGAGGAAGGTCTCTGGTCCTCTCCTTTGCCTCCAGCAGCCCTGCAGGTGGGGCAGCCATGCATGCAATGGGCATCCGCACATGGGAAACACCCTTGCTGCCAGCCCTAGAGTGCCAGCATCACTGGCTCCAACCCATTCTGCTTGTCAGCTCACAAACTCAGGGATGACTCCACAATCTAAGACCTTCTGCTTCTTCCCCCAGCTCTCTTATCTGCTAGTGCTTCATCACCACCTGCAAATGGAGGGGCCTTGAGCCTTAACCACTGCAGTTCTGATGGAGCCTTTCCCTACCCACTTGCAGCTCCCCTTCTTAAAACCTGCATGTCCCACTTAACTGCCACAAGAGTTGTTTAATTCTTACTCATTTGTAGTGAACTGCATGTGCTGCCTGCTATCCACAATTAAAAGGAAAAAAAAAAAAATCCCTGGTTGCTGCCACCTGCTTTCAATGCTCCCTAACACTCTGCAGGGTTATTGAGCTCAAGAGGAGGCCAGGACCAGCTGGCCAGGGGCATCCACATCCTGCGCTTCTCAAGCTTGCTTCAGTGAGTGGAAGCATTTTCTCTACTGGGAGTGGTACTGCTGGAGCCCAAACAGTGCAGGCACCTGCACTGGGGTGCCCAGACCTGGGTGTGGCAGGGCAGGCACAGTGCCCAGTGCCTTCAGGCAGCTGTAGGCATCTTGCCCTAGTGATGTGGGCATTCAGCAGGGCTAAAGGGGCTGGGAGTTGATTTCCAGGCAGATGCCTTCATGGAGGGAAGCAATTCAAGGAAACTAAGAGAGCTCTCATCCTCTACCCTCTTCCTACCATAAGCCTGCCTAACATTTAAATTCAGCTTTGGCAGCTGCTCTGTTTACAGGTGTTAATTTCAGCAAAGTGTCAAGAAATCCCCAGAGATGGTGTTATTTACATGGCACGAAGGGGCACGTAGCTAGGTTTTATCTGGCATTGCTGGCATTTCAGCCACTGTTGTTGCTTCCTTCCTCTCATATGAAGTCCTGCAGGAAGAGAAAGGCAAGTGTGAAGGATGAGGAGCTGGGGTTTTGTTGCACCTACAACCTTTCTAGGAGCGGAAGACGGGGCAGGCTGAAGGCAGCCAGCTCCTAGCAGAGACAATGGTCACGCAAGCACTGTCACACTGCTCCTTGCCTTTAGCCCAAGTGGTAGCTGGGTCCTGCCAGAGGAACTGAAGTCATGTGTTAGCTCTGAGCCTGGGTGCAGATGGAGAACGTGTGATCTTCGTAATGCTGGAGGATAAGGTGGGGGACAGTTTTGCATGGGGGAGGTACCTCCCTCAACTGCAATCACCTGCAAAAAGCTATCCAATGTCCAAAGCACAGCAGGGTCTGCAGCCACCCAGCTGAGAATGGGGGGCAAGGAGCACTGAGAGGTAAAAGTGTGTTGGGGGGAGCAAGCCACTGGGAAATGAGCAACAAAGGGAGGAACCAAGTGAGCTTAGCCCAGTCCATCAGTCAGTTCCTTAGCACTACCATAGACCCCCATCCAGCAGGGATTTGCAATTTGCTGTGTCTGGGGCTTGTCAAATGAAACTTGAACAGGCACTCTGCAGAGCCAGCTGCACAGCAAGTGGGCAAATGGGGCCGGCGGTTCCTGTGAGCATTGGAGGGTTTGCACAGTCACGGGTGAGTGGGAAGGAGCAGGATAACAAATATCTCATGCTGAGACTGTTCCTCCCTGCCACCAGCAGCAATTCATGTTGGGAAATGTGCAGCTGGGATAATAATAACCAGGTATACCAAGGGACCAATAGCTCTCAGGGCAGTTGCTAAAGAAATTATTCTCCTCCAGGGAAAAACCATTTTCACTCTATTAATGATCCCTGATATGTTGCCCAGTGCCACTCCACAGTTCCAATATCCTCACTTGTGGCAGCAATGGCACAGGGGTCTTCAATAAGCACCACGGCTGCTTTCTGCAATTGAAATTATGGCCAACTAAATGCCTTTCATGGCTGCACTGGTGGGGGAGAGGAGCAATGGAGACCTGAGACAGGTCCCTGCAGCAGAGCCCAGGCTCCCTCCCTGTAAAGGAGAGCCTGGAGGCTCTATTTAATAGCAATCAACTGCAGCAGCCTTTATAGATTTCCTGACTGCCTCACAGCACTCTCCTCATCATCTGGCAGAGAGGCTTCTGCCTTGCGCTGGAGCACTTGAAGCATGGGCTGGCCGTGGGCTGCGTTCCTGGGGCACCTCCCTGAGTGCAAAGGAAGAGCCTTGCTGCTGCATGGGCATGGCAATTACAGCACTGTTGTGCCTTGTAGGTGCCCAGTCCTTGTGTGTGCTTCATTTGCTTTAGAATAAAGCACATTCACAGCCTGATGGAGCAGAGGGAGGTTTGAAAATGTGATCAGGGCACAACTTCACCACTCCAAGCCAGAGTCAGAGTGAGGTAATTCGAAGTCTCATGTCTTTAAGGGAATTGGTTGATATTTTTTTGGTCCTGTACCTTGATCTCCAGCTGGTTGTGCCCAGTGTGATGCCACCAGACATCCTGTTTCGCTGCATCTTTCACTAGTACCAAGCTGTCCCTGGGTGTGCTTACATACTCAGACTTAGTGGCAGCTGAACACACCCCACTCGTGCTGTAGAAGGTTGTTGGACATTTGGCCAGCCCTGCCCGAGCTGATATGTCCTTAGGCCACAAAACCCCACAAGTCAGCTCTCACGGGCTGCCCACCAGAAGCCACCTCTGCAGGAACCAGTCCTACCCTCAGAGTGGGTCTACATGTGGTTCTGAAAGTGCTGCAAGGGCTCAGCACTGTTCTGCTTAGATCTGGGGTTGCCCTGGGCAGCGCACACCTGCCCAGAAGGACCTTTCCCCACATCCAGGGCTCAGGGATACCCTTCCCTCAATTATTCCTACCCTATGTGGGGGGAAAAGAAGGGAAGCTCTGTGGATCCACATCATCTCTCTCTCACCTGGCCAGCCCTGCTCCAATCTGCCCCTTCCAGACAGAGCAAAGCCCATTCAGCAACTCCCACTGCCCCCAGCCAGTAGCTCAAGGGGACAATGGCACCTCATCTGGGCTGTGCTGCCCCAGGACACGCTTTCCAGTGTGGGAACCTGCACAACCTCGGGGAGAAAAATGAATGCTGGTGTCCCTGGGAGCCCCGGCCCCCCGCGGTGGTTGGGAGGTGGCCACCTGGCTAGCCCTTGCCCTCTCTGCTGCCTCTACTCTGTCTCCTTTAAGGGAGAAAGTTCTGCTCCGAAATACCTGAATGGCTGTCCCCGCCCCCGGCCTGCCTACCGGCCGCTCGGCCAATCAGCGTGCGCGCTGCAAGGCCGCAGCCGGCTCACGGACCTCTCTTAAAGGCGCACTGTGGCCACCCGCCCGTCCCTTCTGCCGCCCCTATGCTGGAAGAAGACACAACCGTTTCAGAAGCCCCGAGGTGACTGGGTCCCAGCCGTGGGGTGAGGAGGTGTCCCCCAGGGCACAGGCTCACCCTTTACACCTGTGTTCCTCAGGAGTTGCACACTGGCAATGCAAGCAAGCCCTGGATGACAGATGACATCAAGGGATGACGTGCTGCTTACCTCACTCTGGCTTCAGGGCTTGGTTTGGACAAAGGATAGTTGGGTCCCAGGGACTGGGCATCTACGGGGGCCAGAGAACACAGGTGGGTTGAGTTTCACCCCAAAGGAAGCCAGGCCATGAGCTCTGCCACCAAGCCATGGTCTGGTGAGAGCAGGCAGCTGGGAGAGCGGTTTCACCACCACGCTCTTTTTCTGAACCAGAGCAGTAACGTGGGAGTGCTCCCACAGCAGCAGAGCCCCAAAGCTTACAAAACCTCCCCGCAAAAACACCCTGTGAGATTCAGCTATGCAAAACCTACCACCGCAGAGAGGGGAAATAGCTGTGCAGTATGTGCCAAGGGAGTGGGAATGAACAGTGCAGCAATAGGACTACAACATGCTTGTGAAACAGCGGCCAGAGCTTGCCCCTGGCTTCAGCAATGAATCCAGCTCCAGGACCAGCCTGGGTCTGCCCCTCGCACCGCAATGCAGTGCTCCCTTGCTTGCTCTGCCACAGCTCCTCCCGCAGTCTGCTGTAGCCTGGGCTGTAAAATAATCTGGTCTAAAAATACCCTTAAAAGGGGGGGACAGCCTGGCAGGACATTGCCAGGTTTCCTGGACACATGCAGGTGGGAAGCTGGTTGTGAGGTTGGGGAAACAACGCTGGCCAGGCATGATGCTTTCCATGCCAGTGCTTTGGGCACAGATGCTGGTGTGCCTGAGTGGTGCCAGCCCCAAGAGCTATCTAGGCCACAAACCGCAGGAGGCCTTTGCCTGAGTCTCAATACTTGGAATAATTTTTAGGTGCAATTTTGAAGTTGTGGATGCCCCATCCCTAGAAGTATTCAAGGTCAGGTTGGATGGGGCTTTGAGCAACCTGGTCTAGTGAAAGATGTCCCTGCCCACGGCAGGGGAGTTGGAACTAAATCATCTTTGAAGATCCCTTCCAACACAAACCAGTCTATGAGTATGCCAGCAAGGCTCCTGCAAGGTGCTTTGTACCTGCAGGCTGCAGGGCTCCGGTGGGCGCTGTCCTGCAGCAAACCCTCGCTTCCTGCAGCATGAAGGTTGGCTGGAAATGCTCACACTGCTGCAGCCACACATGGTCTAACCCCCCAGAGCAGGCAGAGCAAAGCAAGAGGAGGTAGCACACAGCAGAGAGCACCTTTCAAAGGGCTCACACTTGGTTTCACAAGAGGGATGATTCCCAAAGCCACATTCATCCACTGTCCTCCTTCCCCTGCAATTCCCCTAGCTCCTACCAATGCCATGGATAATGGGTCTCTCAGTGTAGCTTGATGCTGATCCTCCAAATCTTTAAGACTAAAAACCTTCATGAGCTGTTATTGTGGCTGCTCTATTTATAACAGTGCTGGTATTGCCTCTGCCACCAGAATCCTGATTTCTGTCCAGCCTGATGCCATTAAGATGCAGTGATGTTCCCCCAGCTCCAGCACTGCAGGTAGAAATCAGCTGGCCTGCCAGGCTCTGCCTTCAAGCTTGGCTTGTTCCTTTAAAAAATGGCAAGGAGAGCCCGTTTGTTTTGCAGAAACACACCCAGGAGATTTGTCCTCAGTCTCCCGAGATACTGGGGTGGCTGTGAGAGGGAGCAGAGTCTGGATGGGTGGAGGTCAGGGAGGCACATCCTGTGCTGTAGGCATGTAGGCTCTGCACTTTGAGAGAGCCCCTGGTTGGTTTGTGCTATGGGAGACAGCCTCCAACACTTCACTTTGGTTGCAGAAAGAATGTGGTCAGTCTCCCGACAAGGCAAAGCAGGAAAGGAGGGACCTGGGTGCTGCTGTGGGGACTCTGCACTGAGGCTGCACCAGCTCATTTTGGAAACTTGATGAGCAATGCAGACAGAGACCTAGTTGGAACAGCGCAGTGTCTCACGGAGCTCCTGGCCGGTACTGATGGGGCTGGCCCCTGTTCAGTTCCCATCCCACTGAGATGCCTGTGAATGGTCTCAGTTCTTGCTTTCAGAGCTATGCATGAAACCTATCAGCATGAATCTCAGTGTGCGAGCCACTCCAGCAGCTGTGCTTCCCTGGGGATGGGCAGACACGTGCACTAGATGGAGGCAAACGAAGCTGGAGCATGAATCTGGATGGAGGATGGATGGACTCCAGGCTCATCTGGATGAATCTGGAGAGTGGCCATCTGCAGGACACTCCCCAAAGCCTCCCCTCACTGTCCCCTTTCTGCCACTGTGCGGGGAGTGCTGCACACGCTTGCACCATCACAAAATAACTTCAAAACAGTGATGATGACATGGATGGACAGACCAACAGTCTTATGTCTGGCAGGGCTTTCCTACACTGCACAGCCACAAAAGCCTTGAGGTCTGCCAAGGATCTTCCTTTTGCTGCTGGCTTTAGACAGAAAGTCCTCAAATAGAGTAGGAACAGGTGGCCACGCATAAGTCTTTGGTTTGACAGCCTCGTGGCTCTACTGACTTCTTCATCCTTTGCTGAAGCTGTATATTCAGCTGGGAGAACTGAGGTCTAAGCATCTCCTTATTTATCTCCACAAGCAGGAACAGCAAGAGCCTCTAGTAAAACTGAGGCCATTCAACCCCAAAACGTCCACTGAAGCGGCAGCTCTTACTGACACAGCCTGTGCTGACCCCTCTTTGAGCAGCAGCATCCTTGGGACACAGGCAGCTGGCTGCCCAGCCAGGTGTCCATGCTGTGCAGGGCTGATGTTCAGTCTGAGCGTGTTATTGCAGACAGACACCCTCTCGGCTTCAGCGCTTTAGCTTTCAAGCCTGCATCTGCAATGTTGAAACACAAAACTGCTGGAGAGCATCTGAATGCAGAGCCCTGAAGCAACCTCCAAGCGCAAAGTGGCTCAGGTGATGCCAGGACAGCAGCCAGGGCCTCTGGGCTGTGGGTTGCTGCTTTTCTTCTCTGCTTCTCCTAAAATTAAACATGCTCTCAAAGGCGCATGGGGATGCAATGGGGGGGGAGGGGTGTGTGTCCCTCCAGGAACTGGTTGCTACTCTGCTCCCATTGCTTGAGCATTAGCCACTTCCCAGGATTTTGGGGTTCCAGGGCTGATGCTGCTGGGCTCAAGCTGAGATAAAGCAGTGGCTAGTCTGGCCTGCAGCGATGGCTTCAACTGCCTCCCCAGCCATCCCACAGAGTGGGGTGGTGGGGACAGCAGGGCAGATGCAACCAAGCAACCTCATGGGGGGCTTCTTGGGGAGACTGCATTCATTGTCAGACATTCGCCTGCATCAGGGACCTGCTTCATTTCCCCGATGCTCCTTGTAATAGCAAACGGCTACTTGGTGCTTCCCCTCTCATGTTGCAGAGAAAATGAAGAGCAGTGGGGGCTGCAGCCAAGGCAGGGGGGAGTGGGTAGCTCACAGTGGGCATTTCTGCAGCTGCAACATCCACCACACGCCAGTCTCATCCCAACCTGCTGCGAGTGCCCAGAGCTGCTCCAGCCAGGCAAAACACAGAGCATGGGAATGCCCTTTTCTTTGGCCAAAGGCAAACTGGGAAAGAGGAAAAAGCACTCGAGAAAAGGATGGGGGAAGCAGACAGCAGGTTGCCACAATGGCGGCACAGCCTGCCTTTCTCTGCCAAATTCTCTGGGGAGCTCCACAAACCTTTTTGACACTTGAGTTGTGGGTTATAGGGCAGATGGACACATCTTCTTCAGCAGCAAGTGCAGCAGGGAGGGCTTCAAACACTCTGCCACAGCATTTATGCAGAGCTGGGCTGTGTCCTCGCTGGGACGCAGGGAGGGAAGGGGACATTTTTGGCCTCAGCCCAGCAGACTTAAAGCACAGCCTGCACCTGGCATGCTGCAGGCACGTTCAGTGCCATCCCACGCACCCACAGACTACGAGAGCAGCAGCACCCCCTGCCAGTGAGGTTTCTGATTCACTGGCGATTTCAGAGCATGCACGGAATGTCTGTCCTCTGAAGTGATCTTGCTTGCTCTCTCCATCACGTTAAGACCTGCTGTTGCTCAGTGCCAGCTGTTGGGCTGAGCAAGGACAGAGCTGCAGCACTGGCGTTGGGCAGCGAAGCAAAGAAACTCTTGGCAAGCAGGAGGGAGGGAGGGATGCACAGGCAGGTGACTGTGGGAGGGGCAGCACAGCACTGGCGAGATGACAGGGATGAAGTCAGAGTGGCTGCAGAGCCATGTGGGAGGCAGGAGAGGTTGGTAGGGGAAGAGCAACACTTCCTCACAGGCGCAGAGTTTCTGCTCATCAGTGGCATTGTTCTTTCATTTATCTTTACAGCTGGCTGCTCTCTGCTCCCTGCATGGAGGATGAGAACGGCATTTACTGAGAGAAGCAGCCTTCCTGCCAGCTTGTGAGTGCAGGCAAGCAGCACTGGCCATGTGAGCATCCTCGTGGGTCTTCCCACTGCAGATGCACACAAACCCTGAGCAGCCCTGCTAAGGCAACCACGGGGCTTGGGGAAAGGTTGAAATGGAGGATTTGGCAAATAAAACCCCACAAACCCCAGAGCTCAGGCAAGATTGTGCCTCTGAGTGCCTCAACAGGGCATTTCAGCTGGCTGAGTCCCTTTGCTCTTGCTCCATTGAGGGCTGAACATCCACTCTCCCATGGAGGGATGGTTTCAGTCCACTAAGCCTCACCGTCAGGAAGCACATGTTCCAGCTGTATTTACCAGTCCCACTTCCTTTGCAGCAGCCATTTGCACACTGCTGGGCTACTTGGAGTGCACACACATCCTTGCCAGCAGACAGAAAATTTCCTGTTCCTGGAAGCATTTGTGCGAAGAGGCAATTTATTTCTCATGCGTCTTCCTGGCTAAAGCATATTATGGTGGCTTTTGCTCTGCTATCACTGCTGGGGACAGCTGCAAGAAGGGGAGATGACAAAGCCAGGACAACGGAAAACTTGTTTACATTGACAGATGCAAGAAGAGAATTGCACTTACTTCAGGCAGGACAAGACAGTTCATCATCTTGCTTTTTTATCAGTGGCAGAGTGTCCACTAGAGCTCTTGTTCCTGGGCTGATAGCACCAGGGGGCATCTGCTCTGGCCTGCAGCTGGTGCCCTCCTGCCCTAGCATTAAATATCACCTATTATAAAAGCTTCCCTGGTTCTTCCAAGTGCCATTTGCCATCTCAATTGTTTTACTGAAACCCACGTTGGACATGCCAAAAAGTATGCACCAAAATCTGGGGAGCAAGAGGTCACCATGGAGGTGGGCAGGAGCTGGGTGTGTAGGTGTTATCCAGCCCTGACGCTGTCCTGCATATTGGGGCTGTTGAGAACTGACACAGGAGGCGATGCTGGGCAGGAGCTGAGCTGTCCTCAGTGCCTTCATGCAAGAGCAAGGGACGCAAAGCAGGGCCCGCGCTGCAGTCCATCAGCACAGTCTGCCCCCACACATGGCTGATCCCTTGTCATGGTCTGGATCGCTGGCATGGGGGACTGCTGGAAATGCTCCCGCTCAGCCAGGGCAAGGCCTGTGTTCAGCGATGAAGATGTCATCTTGGGGAACAGGCTCACCGTCATGTCAGAGGCCCCTGTATCCCAGCACAGGGGCTGCCGCAGAGGAGCAGTTCTCGAGCCTGCAGTTCTCGAGTACTGCTTGGTCCCAGTTTCCAGGAAAGCTGCTGGCTCTCCACAGAAAGCAGAGTTTCAGGGAGGACTACAGGCATGGCTAAGCCCAGCACTGACACTACCATCCTGACAGATTTTCCTTTCCAGGTCCCTGCTCTGCCTGTGGCCAGGCTGTGGGATGAAAGCAGCCATCCTCTGGGATTAAAGAGGCTGCAGATGAGAGAGCCCTGCCAGAGCACAGCCCTCCTAGAACCCTGTCCTGCCCACCCAGGTCCCCACTGCCCCCTCCCACTTGGGGCAGTGATGCCCTGCTCCGGGCCAGCAGCTGTGGTCCCTGTGGATGGGTGACCCCAAAAGTGTCAGGGCCTGGCACTGAGGACCAGCTCCTGACCAGTACTGACACAGGCTAGGAAACGAGGAGGCTGAAAATAAAAAAAGCTTCAGAAAAGAATGACAGGAATTATTTCAGGGCTGGAACAACCTGCCTCACACTGAGCAAGTGAAGAAGCCAATCTGTTTAGTTTATCTAAGGGAAAGTTAAGAGGGAACTTAGACGCATCTATAAATACCTACATGTTGGGAACATTTCTGATTGCCACGGTCCTTTATCCTAGCAAACAAAGGCAGCAAAATTTCCTGGGGCTGGGAGCTAAAGCGAGAGAAATCCAGGCTAAGAGCAAAGTGCAAATTTTTAATGGAAAAGATAAATAACCATCAGGCCAGCCAGGCTAGGGACACAGCAGATTCCCAATCACATGAAGTCTTGAAATCAAAGCTAGGTGGCTGCTGCTAAAGGAGACATAGCAACTCAGCCAGACATTTGGGGCTGGATGCAAGAGCCGCCGCACTCCACAGCCTGGGACAGTTAGGAAGAAAATCCCTTAAAATCTTACTGTTCCCAACTGATCAGGCTCTCACCCTTCGTGGGTTTTGCCCTGTGACTCTCCCATCTGTGGTCATGGTTCCCTCCCACTGGTGAACAGAGACTGGCAGCTGAGCTCATTCTCCTGTTGTGTTCAGAAAACCACTGTCCTGCCATTCCAAAATGGGTAAAGAATTGGTGAATGTTTGAAAATGTAGAGAGTACCAAAAGGAAAAAGAGAAATTAAACAGTAAGGGAAAAAAATGGGCCATTACCCATTTTATTGCAGTCAAGAATAAGAAGGGAAACATTTGAAAAGGAGGGAAAAGAAGCAGTGCAATATTTGTATTTAGAATATTTTGGAAGAAGACTTTGTCTTAGCAAACAAGCATTATTTCAAACTATGCCAAAGAAAACAACATTTTCAGTCTGTGGTGAGCTCCATTCATCCCGGCCACTTCATCCCTCCCAAAAGTGTATTTTCCCCTTCACTCGTACCTAAAACTCCCCTCAAATGTGTAGCCTATACAATGCACTCGCATCAGGAGGAAGCTGAGATTTACGATGCACATGCAAATAGATGGTGTTTCCAGGTAAATAAGACAGCAGAGAAAAGCTCCCAGTAAGCTGAGGAATGGACCTGCCATTTAAGAGCTCAGAGAAAAAAATACGGAAATCTGCAATGTGGGAGTTTGCCAGCACTGGGGGCGAGAGGGACGGGGCTGGGAGGATTTCCAGCTCCACGCAGCTTCTTTATTTCTGCGCCATATCCACCTGCCTTCCAAGCCCTGAAGACTGACACCAGGCCATGGTAAATGCTAACGCAAGAGGATGATTTTGGTTTCATCCATTCCCTGGAACAGGTGACTGCTAGATTTCATATCCTGAGCATCATCAGAATAGCCATAAGGAAACACTGCCAGCCCCAGGGGAGGAAAACACCTCCCTGTCCCTGTCCCCATGGTGCTGTCCCCTCAGTGCCAGCCACCAGCTGGGCTGGCAGGGTGGGATGCAGCGTGGGGTGTACGGAGGCTCACCTGGGGCAGGGCGCTGTGAGAGCCGAGCACCAGGCTGCAGACGCTGGCTGGTGCCTCCATTGTCCGTGCTGTCACCCTCACCAGGCGCGGTGGTGTCCCCAGTGTGCTGTCCCCAGCCCCTGCAGGAAGCCTCTGCTCACCATCCTGGGACGGATCCTGAAATGAGACAGGCGGTACATGCAGGTAGGGCAGGCCAGCTTCCTCCAGGCCCTCCCACCACTTCTGGAAGGGCCAAAATGAGCTTCCCCAATGCAGGGGGCTCATACTGTCTTTGATGAGCATCCCACTGCCCATGACAGCCTGCCCTGGCACTGGCCCCATGGGCAGCTCCCTGTTGCATTTCACATTTCAGCAACACAAGATGCCTCACACACAATTTTTGGAGAAAGGAGGAGGGATTTGGTGGCATCAATGGCCTTGGGCTGCATTCAGTGCAGGGAAGCCCTGAGACTGTCTGCTTTGCTCATCCCCTGCTGCGTGCAGGGCACTGTGGGGGGAGCAGGAGCACCTCTTATGCCAGCTGTGCCAGGCCCACAGCTGTTTCCCCACTTGTTTCCACATTTATCTTTAAATATCCTTATTGACTGTCTCATCTCCTCAGAGCCCCATGGACTGGCCACAGAGACTGGCAGCTGTTGCCAGCAGAGCTTGCAGGTTGGTGGATCAAGGCTACAGGAGACCCAAAAAACCAAAGTGGGATCCCACTGCCTACAGTATAACATTACTAAACACTCATTCATAAACAGAGTAGATCTGCAGGTTTGCCTTTAACTAGAGGGACTGCCAATGTAAGCGGGGTCAAGAAAAAATGGGACTAAAATGGTTCCTGATCAGAAGGATACAGATAGCTCCTGCACTGATTGTGGGCAGTTTTGTCTCCCCTGTTCTTGATCATCAAACTCCTTTCAAGTGTTCCTCGTTAGGAGACATTGTTCAGGTCCATCGTTCCTGTGTGCCACTCAGATTTGGTGTCCTCACAGGTATATGATGGGAAGCCATTTCAGTCCGTGAGGCAGAAATATGGTATTTATCTGATAGGATTATTTCACTGAAAGGAGGAATCCCTGAATTTTCGCATTTCTGCACAAAGGTTCCTATATCCTCAGTTCAGAGGGATCCCATAGCATCCTTTGGCAGGGCACAAGGCACTGAGAAAGGGATGGGAAGATGGCCTGCAAAGGCACAAGGCAATGTTATTTACCTCGGTGCCTTTGAGATATCTGAGACCCTACTGCCCAATTCCTGCCTCCCCACCTGGTGCCGTATCTTTTAAAAGGCTGTTGAAAATCAAAGAGAATGCAAATAAAAGAGACAGAAGTTATCTGAGAGCTGGAAAAAATCCTGAAAAGGGAAACTTAAAAGACTCAACCTACTTCACTTATCAAAAGCAGCTCACAAGGTGGCTCGATCAGAGAGCCAAAACGTCTCCACGGGAGACAGCGTCAGACAGGAGCAACTAATCCAGCTGCAACAGCAGAGCAGGAACCAGAGCTGGAGCTGAAGTTATTTGCATTAGGAGTAATGCATTTAACACTTATGAACTAAAGAAATTGCCTCATTAATGAGACAAGCTATGACAGAGGAGGCATGGAAACACCTTTGGTGTAAACTGGCTGGGCTGCAATGGCCAGCGGCCTCTTGTGCCCCTTGCCTCCCCCTTGGTGCAGGAGCATGCAGGATCTGGCCCCGCAGCATCATGCCAGAGCTCTTACCTCAAAGAGGTTTTGGGGCTTTCCGGGTGTGACCGTGGACGTGGGCTCACTGGCCCCATGCTGCTGCCTGGATGTGCCACAACATGTGTCTGGGCTGGGAGACTGCAGGGGTACGGAGCGCAGTGTGAAATCGTAGAATTCATGTATATCTGCAAAACAGTGCCAGAAACATCCACAGGACTGGGGAGGCAGCCCAATGCCAGTGGCCTGCGTGGGGTGCAGCACCTGTGCCCACCTGCTCTGCCCTCAGAGCATTGTAAGTCTGAGCCCTCTGTGAGAGGCTGGCACTTGGATGATGGGCTGGGACAGGGCTCCGCTGGCTCCCCACCCTTGCTGTGCTGCCCACCATGCCCCCCCACCCCCCAAGGCAAGAGGTGTAATGGGGTGCTTGGCTCAGCATGGCTGTGGAAGGCACAGGCATTTCCACTGAGCAATGACCACACGTTTCACATGGACTAAGAGCAAACCATGCTCAGCACATCAATCATAAACCCACCCCATCCCTCTCTCCTCCAGTGTGTGCCAGCCCCATGTGTGGTCCCATGTCCCTGCTGCTCCAAGAAGCCTCCAGCACCAGGTAGCCCCTGCCTGCCTACCGGCCCTGATGCTGCCAAGCTTTTCCCTCCCCATCGCTGCTCCCCAGCACCTCTGGTCCACGGGGGGGGCTTCCTTCCCATGGGGAGAGGCAGAGAGGGCACAGGGCAGTAGAACAGCAGGCTCACACTGTACAAGGTCTAAAACTGATGGCTTTTATCTCCAGATCGTTCCTTGATACATTCCTTCTTCCCACCTGGCATGATACTACCTGCACACTGCCACAAGCAGTGCCAGATCCTCACTCTGGGCTCCAAAGACCTGAGTCTGCTGCTGTAAATCATAGTGGCTCAGGAGAGGGGCGTGAGAATGGGGTGTCCCAGCCCTCACTGCTCCACAGACAGTTATGGGGTGACAGCGGGACCTGATGGCAGCTGCTGCCTGGGGGTAGCCCCAGAGAGGCTGTGGGAGCCCAGACCCTCTCCTAACCCTGCCAGGAGTATTTTGCCATCTCCCGGTCACACATGGAGGACTGCAGGGAGCAGCAGGGCTGCAGTGGGCTTCGCTCCTCCCTAAGGAAGCACCTGCTGCTGTGCACTCATACAGCTGGCAGCCCCCAGCAGCCCCCAACTCATCTCCAGAGCCAAGTCAGACACCTCCTTAGGAGCAGCAAAAGCCAATATACCCATTGCAGAAGTGTTTAATTTCAGAAAGGGAACTACATCAAAAGTGAGAAGCTTTTTTACGAAGAAACTGAAAGGGGTAAAAAAAAGGGTAAAACATTTGTGGGAGGCGTTGAGCATATTTAGAGAGACCCCACTGGGACATCAGAGTAAATGCATAGCGCCTGGTTGGAGGATACTGTAAACGCAAAAGGGAGGAAAGCAAGGCTGGACCATAGGGGAAGGGAGGCTACTAAAAGCCAGAAGACATTAATTTAAACAGCTAAAGCTGTGTCCAAATGAGAAAACCAGGAAGGATGGTAAATGCTGCCAGGTTAAAGGTAAAGCTCCAAAAGGTCGGCCAAAAGAGTCTGGTAAACGCCTTGCAAAAGGCATGAAAAAGTAATAAATCCCTTCAAGCACCTGGGAAACAGGGAGTCTGGCAGAATTGGTAGGGCCAAAATGTCACAGCATCATAAATAAGCACTCGGAGTGGGGAAAGCTGCAGCAGGAACTTGAGTTCATTTTCTGTACCTGCATCTGCTGTGGAGGAGGCTGGAGAGCCCCTCTTCTGTGAGCAACTTCCAAGGGCAAGTGGTGGGTCTCAGCTCAAGGCAGCCGTGGCCGTTCCCCCGGCACTCGCTGGGAGCTGAGGGATGAAGCAGCTGCGCCAGCCCTTCAGTGTCTGATTTCTTGCCTGAAACTATGCCACACCGAGGTACCACAGGGTATTAAATGCCCACTTTATAAAGATTTGCAAAGAAAATCTGGTGAGCCATGGGCAGTGTAAGCAGGGACATGCTGAGCACTGCCCAAGGCTATTTCCCAGGGAGACTTTCACAAAGCAACATTGCACCCCCAGACGCAAGTCCCCATCCTCTCCCTGTGCTTAATGCCCATGCACCGCAGCAGCACACTCATGTTGCAGATGGGAGCAGCATTGAACCTCATCATCCAGCTCCTAGGGGCCAGGTGACCTCCCAGCTGCAGGGAGAAAGCTGCTATAAATCTCAGCTGCTGGCAGAGCAGCTTTGTGTCCACAGGGAGCCCAGCCAGGCTGTGCGGCTGCCCAAGTCCAGGGAGCACCATGCCACTGCCCAGCGTCGATGGCTCTTTTGGAGATGCTGCTTCGTGCTGCATCATTGCCAGGTTCTGTCCTGTGCCCCAGGGAGAAATGGGGCAGCCAGCAATGACGGGAGGAGTGAGAGTCCCCAGATCCACTCACCACACCTGGGGCATCCCCTCTGCAGCTCCCCAGGTGCTAAGCATGCTGCTGGCAGCCCCCAAAACCCTCCCAAATGAGACATGAGGTCATGGCAAGCAGTCATTGCACAGCCAGACAAACGGGACTTTGTTTTTGTGCAAAAACATCTCTCCCTCTGGTTATGAAAATAGTCATTGCGTAATGGGATGGCAAAGGCTGCTGGCTGTGTGGATTATGCTTGGAATGCACAAAACTTCGCAAAAAATGAAAACAGGATTTGAACAGTTCTGTCATGGGAGTGCACTGCTGCCGGTGTCCCCATTCATCACTCATCTGCTGCAGAAACATAGCCTTGGGCTGCCAAACTGGTAAGGCACCTGCAGAGCAGGAAGCTTGTCCTCTGAAGCAGCCACTCTCCACCTCTGAAACCCTCAGCTCATTTTAGACGCTTGCCAGGAGAAGGAATCGTTGCTGTCACCAGGGATTAGAGGAGTTTCAGGATTGGGGGGCGGAGTTCAGGCAGCGAAGGGTGTGGCTGTGACAAGAGTACATTTTAGGACACACGTGCATGTGGCATTAAAGATAATTTAAATATATGCTGGTTTCCTTCGTTTCTTATGGGCATCAAAAGTTGCAGACAAGTCTGCTTCACCTGTGCACTTTAAGAGCAGGACTACCTGAAAAGCCTCAGTAAGAAGACGTTGTGGTAGAAAAAGATAATGCTGCATGTTCTCTCTTACAGCCCAATTTCTGTTTGATGACAGTGTAAATCTGCTCTGGATCTAATTAGGAAGAGTAACTAAAGATTTATAGAGATTAGAATTTGTCTAACAATTTCCTCCTGGGGTCAATATGCCAAATAAATGTCATTAAGTATTTCTATAGCACCAGGATCCAAGGGCTCACGCTGCACCCTTGTGCCAGCTGGCACGTGCACTTCCAGAAAATGACATTTCTTCCCTGATGCGTGCACTGTCATCAGCTGTGTCACCGCAGATTTACCCCAAGCAGAAACTCCAGCCTCACACCAGCCTCCCAGCCACAGCCCCACTGCTGTAGGGAAGAGTCACACCTGTGGCTGCCACAGCAGAGCTTTCAAGCAAGCTACTAGTTTCCATCCTTGGATAAGGGCTAATTTACAAGAGGAGTCCTCAGGGCTGGGAATCCTCCAGACTCCTCCAGTTTTCCACCCTGGCTCCTGCAGCCACCTGGTGAAGCCATGACTGCGATCCCTAGTAGCTAGCATTGCTGGCGAGCCGAGTTCCCAGTTGGAGTTTTGCACTCAGGGAACACCATGGGTCAGCAACGGCCTGCCTCTCCTTGTGCCTCCGCAGCAGCAGGGCTCTCCAGGAGGAACCTTTTTTGGGGAACTGCAGGGGAGGGTTGGGGGCCTGAGCAGATGACAGGACCTCAATGGGGTCTGTGCCAGCCACTGCTTGGGCATGGGAGAGAAGCCAAGCCCCAGAGGGCTTTCAGGAGAAGCGCTTTGGGCTGCTGGCAGCTGGGGTAGCTGAGCACACAAAACCCCTGCCTGTCTGCCCAGCTTTGCCCGCTGCAAAGGGCACAATGGCCCCTTTCAGCCCCGGCTCCGGGAAGGAAAGGTCAGGGACCTGCTTCTCCATGTGAGCCCCATCCTACCCGGTGGCACAAGACAAGGCCAAGCACCTCCCCAGGGGCTCCAGGGAGCAGAGAGAAAGCAGGGCCATGATCGCCCCAGCCCAGCCACAGTGTCCCCAAGCCCAGGCTCCTTGAGAGCCAGGCTGTTTCCCTGCAAGTCACACGCTTGGCTGCACGGCCTCAGACGCAGGGAGAGAGGGGCCAGGAAGAGGGAGCCAGCACAGCCTGTTTTCCCTCTGCACCGCCAAGGAATTTCTTTTGGGCAGAGCAGAGGTTGGTGCATTCCAGCATGGAGCAGCTCCTGCATTGATGGACTGTGCTGAGCCAGCCATGGCACCAACCAAGGCAGAGTCAGTGTGCCCTGGTACACGGGCAGCCTCTGGGAGAGGGAGTTGAGTCTGGGATGGTGGTTACACGGATTTAAGGGGCTGTGCTGTGCTCAGAGGAGTCTGGCAGAAAATGGTGCACGTGCAGAGCAACACTGGGCATGTTCATGCTGACAGATACATCCAGCCCTGGACACTACACAGGCTTTGTCTGAACATCCCAGCAGATCCTCCCTTAGAGGTGGGCAAACTGGGACTTCTGGAGTCCACAAAACAGCTTATTCTTAAAAAAAAAAAAGCATATGGAAAGCCATATCCCTGGCATTTTTCATGTGGACCAACTTGGAAAACGCCATGATGTTTGGCACTTCTGGTAGCTCTACTATGGCATAATGCATTTTAGTCTTCAAACTCAAGCTGACCAATGCATGTCTTAGGAGAGCATTACCTGTAGGACCGTGCGATCTGAGGACAGGGATGTACCATGCTCAAGCATTCATGTTCTCCAGGGGCTGAAAAAAAAGCAGGCCTATGTTGCTGAAAGGCTGCAAGAGGAGGGACCTCTGCAGGCTGAGACCTCCCCAGAGCCAGAAGCGTCTGGCATGGTGTGGGGCAGTGAGATGGGAGCCTCTGCACTGGAAGCCGTACCCATGGCTCTCCTGCAAATCCTCCTCCATCCAATAAACTCCAAACCAGCTCCGTGACTCTGAGCAAACTTCAGACACAGCAGCCCACTGGGAAAAGGGGAGGTGAAAAGCAAATAACATAGAAATGCTCCACCACCCTCCCAGAGCTGTCACCATGCTCCAGCGGGTCTGGACTGTGGAAACCAAGCAATCCTAGTGTGTGCTGGCAGTGTGCAGGCACAGCGAGCACGCAGCCGGACACAGCATCACACATGTCCGTGCAGGGATAGAGAAATTCACAAACTCAGGCTCAGGCGGGGGTGGAAGTAATTAATGCAAATTCCTAGTTAGGTAAACACATCTAGAGAAAGCTAGCTCTGGCATGGGAAACTAATATCCTGTTAAACTAGTTGAAAAGGTCACCAGCAATCAAGCGACACTCCCTCATGCCAGCGTTGACACCAAGATAGCTTAGAGCAGGGAGCTGGGAAGTCTGTGCAGTGTTCGTGTGCCAGCACGCAAACTGCAACCAACTCAGCGTGCGTGCAGATGTGCTCTCTCCAGCTACGCTCTCTCCACAACACTTTTGCACTAATACTGACAGCTCTGGCCTTTTGGAAAGCTGCTTCGCTGCCTTTGCACAGCCCCTGGAGGAACACACAAAAGCAGCCAGGGGTGTTGGCCTCGTGTCAGGTTTGCCAAGGTGATCACAACCCTACTGGGCACCACTGCCTCCAGCATGGGGCTGTGGACCATTTTGAGAGCGGGTTGTATAAATGAAGAGGCAAGAAAGGAGATGCAGACTGGTCCTTTCAGTATGGGGGCCCCTGCCCTAGGGCGCCCTCCCTTGCCATGTGTCTCTGCTGCTGATGGCACAGTCATCCCAGCGCAAGCCCTGCACAAGAATGTGCTGGGGCTGAAAACCACCGGGTGATGGTCCAACAGCAAGAACAAGGAAAGGAGATAATAAAATAGCTCAGGACACACCACTCATCCCATGATTGTATTTAATTTTCAGTGGATAACCTGAAGCACAGAGGAGCTTCTGGCAACTCAGGGCTCTGCAGGCACAGAAATGGGTCTCTGGCTGCAGAGGTACGAAGCAAAGGCGAGAGCTGCCAAGAGAGGAGAGTGATGGTGATGGGTCAAAACGCACCGAGAATGAGGCACATGCGATCATGTGTGGAGCTCTGCACCCCAGAGTCCGGGTCCTCCTCTGGGTTGCAGAGCTTCTGGGGTGCTTTCCCTTCCTTCCCAGCAGGGAAACTCAGCTTCTCTCCTGGAAGACCCAGGAATGGAAACAGCCAGGGCTGTGCATGCTGCCTCAAGGCCCACAGTAAGCAGGACTTAAGGAGAGGAGCTGAGTGGGAGCTCTTGCCCCTCTTGGCCCACTGCAGCTTCTGCAAATGGTTCTCGGGGATTACCTCCACAGTTAGTGCCCTAAGTGAACCCGCACAGCCAGGATCTGGTCTGCTCTGGCAGGGAATGAGGCCGAGCAACTTCAGAGTCCAAAACCATCAAATCTTGTTTTTCTAAAAAAAAATACTTTGCAAAGAAAGTGCATTTTCAAATTACCTTGTTCAGTGAGATAGCCATGCATCTTGCACAGAGAAGCTGTGCAGTTTGGTGAGACTCCAGCTGTATTTGTCTAAATCCACATGAAGAACTTTACGCTACGCTCAAAATAACGTTTTCTGGTGCTCAGCTCCAAGATGAGCCTTGCTGTCAAGTCTTTTTCTTGTGTGAAATGGAGCCACTCGCACAGTGTGGTACTCGCAAGTGCTCGTGGGTCTAAGTGCAAGAAAGGCCAGGATACTCCAAAAGGAGCTGGGTACGTGTGGATTATCTCTCAAAGAAAAATTTAGTTTCCCTTTGGGTTGGCAGCAGGAATAGAAAGTAGCAGGTTGTGTGAGGCTGAGAGGCACAGGGAGGAGCAAGGCCCGTGGTGGGGTGTCCTTGGTATGGCAGCAGAGCTGGAAACCCAGTAGTGGCTGCAGACACACCACACCTGCACTGCACAGAGGGTGCTCATGACATCGCAGTATCCTTTAGCAGGTGCTGGATAGATCTGACGAAGAAGGCTTTACCCCTTGTCCACAATCACCCGATTGAGGAATCCTGTTCACATCACAAACACCCAGTGACTGTAGCCCCAACCCTTGGTATCTCCTGTTCAAGCCCTGGAGGGGAAAGACAGCCCAGCTCCCTGGCATTACAGACATCCATGTGTTTGCACAGGATGCACCCAGCCTGATCAGTGCCAGGCACCTGTGCAGGATCAGGCCCCCAGGAGAGCCCACTGACTACAATGCCCCAGGGATCACAAGGCAGGGGCTTACCCAGCAGAGCCTGGAAGAGTTCACTTTGAAAGATGCGTGAGACTTTTCCAATGGAGGCTTTTAGCTCCTGCTCCTCCGGGGACCGCAGGGTGCTTTGATATCTGGTCAGAATTTCCAATGCCCGTTCAGTGTCTGCAGAGATGACACAGGAGTAACAAAGCATTAACACTGAAGGATGGACAGATATCATCAGGGAAGGCTCGAGTGCAGCCTTGGAGCCACAGCTCACCTGGATAATGCCTCAAGTTGCCTTCCAGCTCTGGATTTTTAAGTTAACAGCCACAAAGGCAGACTCCTTGCACATACCTGGAAGAGCTAACCCTGCCGCAAGGTGCAGAGGAGCCACAGTGGAGAGGCGGGCAGGGGCTGGAGGTGTCTGTCTGCTGGCCCTCCTTGGCCCTGAAAATCAGGGGTTAACTCTGGTTGACTCATCTCCGAACCCTGTGGCACTGGGCAGCATGAGGACCTCTGCCGCCTCCCAGGCAGAGAAGTTGTTCAGGAGCTGGACGTGTCCCAGCTGCACAGGGCTTTGAGTACTACCACAGGAGTTGCAGTCTCCCATGTGAGGCCAGATGACTGCAGCAAAGCTGAGTGTAGCCACACTCATGTAGTGCAAGATATTGCAAACAGCTCAGCTACATGAGTGGCAAAACTTAGGTTTCTACAGGGTGAAACGTAAGAATTGCTCCATGCAGCAAGCAGCCTTGGGTCAGCAGGAGACACAGTGGGAAAGGAACGTGATGCCTTGGGGTCAAGGAAGGAGGGATGCTGGCCAGGAGGGGAGCTGGAGGCTGCCATGAAGCAATGCTTTGGTTAAAGACTGGTCTCACCACAGCTGTGAGACAACTTTGGACCTAAAATAGTGGAGCTGTGATGTCTCTGTGCCAGGACACCTCCGTGCTTCTCTGGGCAGATGCCCGGAGCTGCCAGCTCCAGCCCCAGATGTAAGCCATCTCTCAGGCGGGTGGGGAGCTCCTGTGGACCTTGAGCCCGTCCCAGCCCTGAGTGAATATTTCCCTTTGTCACTCAGGTAGCTTGCAGACAAAGAGTGTCTCTGTGAGGAGGTGGGGGAGCCATCCCGCCACTGTTGGGGACTCATCTTTTAACCCAGGAACTCATGCAGAAAGGATGACCCTGCTCATCCTAGGGCTCTCGGCAGGGAATTCAGGTCATCAAACAAGGGGGCCTGTGTCTGCTGGGGTGCATGCCACCTGCTGTTCCAGCTCCCCCAGCCAGCTCCCCCCAGCTCCTCCTTGGCTGAAAGGGGAATGGGGTCCTGCCTGCATTACCAGCCCACACTGACTCATTGTGGGAGCAGAACAGAGAAAGGAGCCTAGGGAAGTGTGAATAGGTTCTGCACAGGGTTGGGCTCCATGCTGTCTCCAGGAAAAGCAAGGACTTCCGCAAGCTCCAGATTTATTGGGCTTTATGGGCATCCCAGCCCTGTGTTATTGCTAAGGGCTTCCTTTTCTGCAAGATCAGAAAGTGGCTTCAGATGCTGCCCAGCATTCTGTGAGTGGGGTTGAGTCATCTTTGCCTGGTCATTCCTGACCTTAGCAGAAGCTAAAGAAGCAGGTAGAGAACCAGGGCCACCACACCAGGACACAAAGACTGCAAACCTGGTGTGAACAACCCACCGCAGTCCAGCCTGCACTGAAACAGCAGCACGCACCCTGGCGCCGACCCCTGTGCTGCTGGCCGCCAGCACTGGGTGATGGCCAGCTGGAGCAGGTGAGTGCTGGCCCTGGACCACCAAACCCAGGTAAGTGCTGTGCCCCTAGCACAGGGGAGAGACTGGAGCACCCTTCCTGCAGCACCCAAGAAAGAGCACGTGGTGTCTGGGGCCCATCTCACCATGCCCCAAGGTGCAAGACCTACTGACAAGAGATCCCTCCTTACAGGGCCCACATCCCTGTACCTGCCCTCCCCACAGCACTCACGGGTGCTGCAAGCACAGCATCCCAACCCACTCCGAGCCACGGTGGCACAACAGCCCGGGGAGGGTGCGAAGCCGGGGCACCCGGTCCTAAGGTCTCAACCCCGGGGGTGCACCGGACAGGGCCCCCCGGCCCGTGGCAGGGAGGGAGGAAGAGAAGGAGGGCGGGAGCTGCCCGGCAGGAGCGCGGGGCACCGGGCGCAATCCCGGTGCCGGTAGGGCAGACACTTGTTGAGCGCGGCGGGCCACGGTGCCTGGCTTTGCAGGCAGGGCGGTCCTTACCTTGCCGTCGGATCATAGCTCCGTCGTGGCCGGCGGCCGCTCCAGTCGGTGCCAGCCCGCGAACGGCCGAGCCGCCGCCCGCCCCGCCCCGCGGGAACCGGCCGAGGAGCCGCCCCCCGCCGGTACCGCCTCCGGGAGCGCCCCGGCACCGCGAGCGCACCCGGGCGCAGCCGCTGCTTTACCCCGGGGCACGGCTGCTCGTAGCCCGCCGGGTTACCGGGGCGGCTCTGCGTGCGCACTCCGCTCCGTGAACCCCGGCAGGCACGCCCGGCTCGGCCTCCCCTCCCTCCCCCCCTCCCGCTGCGGAAGGCCCGGCCCGGAGGAGCCGCTCGGCCCCCGGCACCACTTCCCCACGCTGTCACTAGATGGCACGGACGCGCCGCGGATCGCCGCCTGCCCCAGGCCGCTACCGGCTGGGCTGCGCCTGCCCGGGATCCGGCAGCGCTCCAGGCAGCAAAGGTAGGGGCAAGGGGGAGGAAGCAGTTATGCCCAACTCACCCCTTCGGGGTGTGTCTACCGCTCCGTTGATTTATTGACATAAATAAGTAGGAACAAGTAAAACTGACCCGATACCCCTTTCCAAGTTCAAGGCCCTGTTGCAAAGAGACCTACCCGAGTCCCACCGCTCCCCTCCCTTGCACAACTCTGCAGCCTTACAGCAACAGGAGTGTGACCATGGTCCTGCCAGCCCCAGACACCTTCCACCCCCAGCCCCTGCTCCCTTTCCCCCCAGAGCAAAAGGCACTAACTGCTGCATGAGGTGCCAGCACCCTGACTCACAAGTATGAAGCCAGCTGAAGGTGCAGGACATGTGTCCAGCATGGGGGTGGGAAAAGCTCAGCTCCCCCTCCATCTTGTGAAAAACCACCCGCTGCACCCCCTTTCCTATTCCTCAAGCCATGGGGCAGGGCAGCCCCCAGGGCAGCAGCACTTTAAACAAGGTTTCCTATCACTGGCTGTAGAGCTGCTGCTGACAGACAGAGGCTGCCCTTCCCCTGCACCAAACAGCAACTCAAATCCCCACTAGTCTCCAAACCACACAGCAAGGTCTTAGCCCCAGCACTCCTGGTTAAGTACTCAGCCCCCAGGCACAAATCAGCCCCACAAAACCTCTGCAAAGGCTCTAGTTCCTCACTGCCAGTGGGAACCCAGTTCCAGGTCTTTTCAGCTGAGGGCAGTTGTGCACCACAAAAGGAGCCAGGAAGGCTATAGGGGACAGGAAGCTCAGGAAGGAGTCTGCAAAGGAAAGGAGCCTTGAAGCTGGCCTGAGGAGTGGTCCCCACTTCAGCTGTGCAGGGCTCTGGCTGCCCCTCTTCATGGCTGATGCAGGCCGGAGGGGTCACTCTTGCATCAAGCTGTTGATCTTTGTGAGCAGCACGTCCGTCTCCAACTCTGGGGAGACAGAAAAAACAGTCACAGAAGGCAGCCACCATCCTGCAGTAACAGGCAGAGCAGCCTGAAAAGCAGGTTTGAGGAGACTTGGGGAATGTGGGATTCCCCATCACTGTCCCACAGGGCTGTTTGCTAAGGGCAGGACAGGAACTCACTGGGCCAGGATTCCCTTCCCTCCCTAGGCTATCCCAAACCACTGTCATGTTTGGCTAGAGAAAGCTGCCTGCCTGTCAGAGACAGTCCTGCAGGCACAACCTGGCTCCAAGGGAGGGGAGCTCACATCTGTGCACACTCACCCATGGGCCGTCTTCTCTGGGAGCATTTCCTAGGAGATGGAACAGGATTGCTGTTAGCATGTCAATCTGGCCTCCCCCTTCCCTCCCCATAGCTCCCAGACTGTAGGAGACTGTGGGGCCCCACAGCACACAGTCCCACAGGGATCTGCTCTCCATGCCTGCAGTACTGGTAAAGGAACAGCCTCAAAGGGCAAGGTCCCCCAGCCTCAGTTCACCAAGCCCTGGGGTACAGAATGACCTAGTAAGTGTGAACTAAGGCATCCGGCAGCTCCAGGAAGGGTCAGGCCAGATTTTTAGCTGCAATCTGGTGATAAAAGCTGCCTCCACACACTGCTCTCACATAGCCAGCAGGAGAGGACCTGCCAGGTTCTGAGTCCAGAGGGGGGTGGCAGCAGATAAGACTGGGTTTGGGTATGTATCAGCCACCCAGGGCACACTATAGCCTCCCCCAGCAGACCTGCCCCAGGAGGAGGAAAGGGATCAAATGTACTTCAGCAAGAAGAAGGCCCAGAGGATGGCAAGGAAGGACACGCAGTCTACAACAATCCAGATCATGAGGTATGTGCTGCTGGGCTGCAAGGCAACAAGACAAGCCATGAACACCAGCCAGGGTTGGTGTGCTGGTGGCACAGCCCAGCCTGCTGTGCCAGCAGTCACTTCTGCAGGGTCACATATTCCCCTGCCAGCGCAGCACTGAGCAAAAGCCACCCTCCAGGCAGCTGGCTGCCCAGGGCTGCTGCAGAAAAGGACCCACAAGTGCCTGGGGCACAGGGCTGTGGGCCAGGGTGAAGGATGGAGAGGTCACTTACGAGCAGCCAGATAGGGTGTTTCATCTCCTTCAGCACCTGGCAGGCGTTGGTGGTGACAGAGCTCACCCCAGAGCACCACAGCACGGAGAACAGCCAGGGCTGGTTCACCACGTACAAGTTGACAGAGATGTTGTCCTGGCGGTACTGCCTGCATAGGGACAGCCGTGGTCAGAGCAGCAGACAGCAGGGTGCCGGCACACTCAGTGTACAGCCAGAGAGGACTGTATATCTGGGATGTGATCCAGCATTTGCAGCCACATGGAGCAACTGTCTGGACTGCCAGACACAGGGCAGATTTGCTGGCAAAGCAGAGGACTGCAGCCAGCTCCATCCCCTGCACTAGCTCTGCCTGGTAAGGCATGCTTGTCTGCAAGGCTGTAGCACACACTCTGCCCTTCCCAGCAGCGTGTCAGCACTCAGCCTCAGCTGGACCTCACCTCTGCTGGCCCCAGGACAGAATTGGGACAATGCCCAGGCCCCACAGCCCGCAGCTCCCAGGCTGCTGCGCACAGGGCTCTCACCTGATCTCCTCAGAGCTCATGTCTTGGTAAGGCAGATTGACATGCAGCAGTGGCTCCTTCTCATTCTGGAGTCTCTTCCGGCCGTAAACTTGCTGAACACCTGGGGCTTGCTGTTTGACCTGTTCCCTGAACCCATCTGGCAGCCAGAGGACCTAGGCAAAAGCCAGAGAGCACATGCAGAGGAGAGGTGCTCCAGGGAGCTTGCTCTCTTCTGATATTTCCTTGCAGATCCAGGCACACATCCTGTTCCGACAGCTGCTTCCTGTCCCCCATCTCCAGGCTCAGCTCCTCCATGAGGATCTCAGCCAGGACAGTCTCCTAAGAGCTTTCCCCAGCCAAGAAGTAAGCACAACAGACCCCACTAAGGGGAGAAAGCAGTTCCAGCCTAAGAAAGCTGCAGCAGTTGTCCTTTCTGGGATCAAGCAGTGCATCCTTTTGGACTTAACTCTGCAGCAAGAATGCACCTTGGATCAGCACTACAGTACAAGTCTTTGCTGTGTCCCCTCCTGCTCTGCATTCCCAAAAAGCCAAGAAGGGAAAGTGATTTGGGTGCTAATTTATCCCCTCAGGGCGGCACATGTCCTGTGCTGCAGAGATTGGATGAAGTGCAAAGACAACACAGCAGATTGCAGAAGGAGTCCAAGAGCTGCAGGGAGAGGTGTGGCACAGCGTGGAGAGGTGGAAGTCTGAGCATTGTTTTCCTGCTGTTCCTGGCCCTGTTGGTCCCCTCTTTAGACTGAGTCACTATTTACACACCAGGGTGGCCAGTGCTGGGAAACCAGAGTATTTGGAGGAGTCTGAAGCTGTAGGCATTAACCCCTAACTATTGGCAACTTCTCCAGCTAGAGAACCTCACACCTGGACAGGGTTCCCCAGCAGGGATGTAGTGTATGGGGTGGCAGGATGCTCAGTGGGGTTGGCAGGGCATCTCCCACCATGGCAGGGGTGTGACAGCAGGGCCCAGCGGTGATGGGGCAGCGACCATCTCACCTGTTGTAGTGGGATGCCTGACTGTAAGATCACTTTCAGGGTGGCATTGACAAAGCTCTGGTAGTCACTGTGGTTCTCAGGCCGGAGGTCAAACATAATGGAGATATTGCTCTGCTTGGCTGCCTCTAGCACCTGTTGCAGTGATGGGATCCTCTGTTCAGTCACCTGGTTGCGATCGCTGGCAGAAAGACTCTGCACTGTGGGAAATGGCCTCTGCTGCAAGGGTGAGAGTTAGTCATCGTAGGCAGACACCTCCATAAGCTTCCACCTCCCAAAGGGGTGCCCATCTCTGGCTCTCAGTTTCCTACATTGGCCTCTCCACATGCTCTCCAGTGTGGACAGGCACAGGGATCCTTCGCCTGCACATCCACAGGGCACCTCTACCCTTCTCCCTACTAACAGCACAGTTCAAACAGCCCAAACACCTGTGGGCATTCACAGTAGCTCAGCAGTTGGTTAGTCACCCTTTGGGAAGAGCCTTGACACAGCTGCCTCCAAGCCCAGGCAGGCTGTGCAGCTCAGAGCAAATGCCTGAGACATCTCTCCTCAAACCAGCCTCCTCCATGACTCAGCTGAGGAGTCAGAACAAACCCTAGCTTGGGGCATAACCACACCCAAGAGATTTGTGCAGGCATGGAAGTGCTTCTGCACCCTGGCCATGTGTCTGCCAGGACCAGCGTTCTAGAAGGAACCTTCCCCAGGGCAGGGCTCATGCTTCACCCACAAATGCACCCATCCCTGACAAGACACCCCAGGGGCATCTTGACCTCCAGGAACCAGCTGCCAGCATCCAACTTCTGGAGGTCTGTCCAGTTGAAAGCAGTGCTGTTCAGGGCAGTCCTCTTGGGGAACACAACCTGCACGTTGGTGGTCCTGGTGAGTTCTTCATCATGCATGAGGAATGGGACCCCATCAGCACTGGCAAAAGAGCGGAGAGGGAAGCTCTGTGTTGCAAACTGTTTCTGTCCTATCCCAGCCCTGGCATTTCTGCCCCCTCCCAGCCACACTGCTGGGGTAACCCCCACCCTTATGCCTACTTGTGGTCCTCTACAGACAAAGGTGAGTGTCCAAAAAGCACAGAGTGCCTAGAGACCAAGCCAGGAACCAAGTAGTTCCTTGCTCACTGCAACAGCTGTCCCCTCAGCAGGATTGCATGAGGTGAACTAGAGCCAGGGTCTGTTTTCCAAGCAGTGCCCCTCCCCTGATGGTGCCTCCCTCCTAATGCCCTGGAAGGCAACCTGCATGGGGAGGACAGAAACCCAGTACCTCTTGCAGATCATTAGGATACCAAGCTGGAGCCAGTCCCAGACTGGGAAGGTGGGAATGGCAGAGCCCTTTGAACAAAGCTGCCTCCAAATGCAGGCTATAGCAGTCCTCCAGGTGTGTTCCAGAATGCCCTATGTGGGAGGTGACATCCCAGGATACACAGGCCCCTTCCACCCTCCCTCCAAATCCCTGCTGCCCCTTTACCTCACCATGACGTCTGTCTCAAAGACTTGCACATCACAATCCACTGCCTTGTGCAGTGACATGATGGTGTTCTCGGGGGCCAGCTGGAAAAGGAATGGTGTTACTGCAGAGGGCACAGGCAGGAAGGGGCAGGAGGCAGGCATTCACCTTGCCCGGCTGCACTCAGCAGCTTGGCTGTGCTCCAGGGCACCCACAATGAGTGGCCCTGGTAGAGTGGGGATGGAAAAGGACTGGGTGCAGACAGCCAGAGCCTGCCTAGCCCGTGCTTCCCAGCCCACATTACACAGCCAGGCTTTCTGCTGAGAATCGCCTGCTCCTGGTCCAGCAGCATTCAGCAAGCAGCTCTGCCCTGTGGCTGCTGTGCCCACCCTCCTCACCCTGTGCTCACCCATCCTCCTGCCACGTGCTGTGTGGCTGGTGTGGGGACCCCTCTCTACTAGGCTGGCCAGAGCTCGTCTAGGCCTGCAGCAGCAAGGGTCTGATGCTGGTGCCCCACGGCTAGGCACAGTCTGGCTTTTGCTGCTGGAGCAGCCTGCCCCATCCACCCTGACTACTATGGCAGGATGCTGCCAGTGCTGGTCGCTCACCATGGGGGCTCCTCGGTGGCCAACCAGGGCTGGCTTGGGGGGCAACTGGTTCTCCTCCATGATGCAAGGGGAGGTGATTCCCAGGGGAGCCAGATACAGCGCAATCATCGCCATGCAGTACACAAGCAGCAGAAACAACATGAGACCTGCAGGCAGAGATAAAGATTGAGGGGTGAGGTACAGAGGAAGTATTGTGCAGGCCTTTAGGAATAAGCCAAGGCTGCTTCACCTGGCATTAACTGCCTTAGGTCAGGCATTGCATCCTCAGCCTAAGGAGCGCTGCAGATTTATTCTTGGCCCACTACATGTCCTTGCACCCCAATACAACACTTCTGCAGGACTTAGTCTGCCATCCATAGCCCTCCTTCAGCTGCAAAGCAGTGAGGGCTGAAGCTGCACCAAGGGCAACCAAGAACAGGTGTTACTACCAGACAGTCCTGGGGACCTGTTCCTATGGCACTGATGCTCTCCATGCACCACTCTGCCACCAGTGCCACTCGGTTGGGTGGTAGGGAGCAGGGCACCAGCTGAGGGGGGAGGTGGAGACCTTAGAGGGGGATTACCTGTGTTGCGGGTATGGTAGATGAAGCTGGCCAGTGGCCAGGCGAGGAGCGTCATTCCCCCCACAATTCCAATGTGCAGGAAGGGACCTGTTGCCTGGGGAGGCAAAGGCAGGGTGTCAGCTGGCACCAGCCCAGCCCCTGTCCCCAAAATCCACATGCTCCAATGCCAGGGATCTGCCATTGCAGCCAGCACTGCTGGAAGAGCCACAGTGCCAGGGAGGGAAGGACAGGCTCCTAGGGGGACTGAACAGACTCCCTGCTCTGGTCCAGCCACCACTCATCACCCTGACTGCAGCTGCTCCAGGCAGGACTGCAAGAGCAGGAGGAGCACCTTGCCTGGACAGGCAGCAGAAGTTAACCCCCATGGTACAGAGCCATGCTGGGGTCTCCAGTCACCACCCTTCAGCTCATCCCGACAGGCCAGGTACTGGGTACAGTGGAGGAGTCTCTGGTATCAAGGTGACTCACCTGCAGGGAGACACGTGCACTTCTCCACTCCTCCGCCCACTTTATTCCCAGCCCTGTGAAGGCTGCAGCCACCACCAGGGCAGTTAAGATCAGCAGAGTCTGTGGGACAGGGCACAGGGCAGTTAGGGGAGCATGCAGCATCCTGCAGGCCAGCTGGTCTCTGCCCTGGCAGGGCAGGCAGAGTCTTCATCCCTTCCTCCTGAGTCCCTGCAAGTCCTGAGACCCCACTTCACCCACTTGGGTTTGCAGCTGAGCTCTGTATCCCGTGCTTTGAGCAAGGGGAATTTTCCCATCCCAGAGACATCTAGCTGGGGGACTAACTGCTGCAGGCCAGCTCAGTGGGGACACACAGCCACTCAGTGGGATCACAGCAGCTGTACACTGCCCCAGTAGGCTAGCTGCAGCTTCCCAAGGTGCAAGGGCAGCCAGGCCAGCCACCATCTCCCCGCACCACCAATCCCTCACCTTGTGCAACCAGTGTAGCTTCAAGGGCTGGCCGCAGAGCTGCAAGCACAAAGCAAGGACCTGTGAGAAGAACAAGGAGATATCAGAGCTGGACTGTACCCCACACCTCAGCCCCCTAAGAGCACAGGACTCAGTCACAGGAGCTCTGGCACCCTAACACAGGCAGGGCCTCTGGCCATGCTCAGGCTGACGCAGCTTCAGCAGGCTGGATGCTGCAGGCTCCACCTGGCTCTGCACAGGGCACGGCAGCCAGCCTGTGCTCAGCACAGCTCCGTACCCCCACTAACCCAGGTAGAAACAGTGAGGCTCACCAGCAGTGTGGCTGAGTAAGTGACCAGCATGGCCGTAGCTATGAGCAGGACCAGGGACCAGTCTAGCCACAACTTCCTCTGCTTGAAGATGAACCTGCCAGCAAAGGGGATGGTCAGAAGGGGAGGGGGCACATGGGGAGCAAGGCTGGACACAGGATCCTACTCACTCATTGAAGTTGTGGAAATCATTGAGGATGATGATGGCAAAGTAGAGCCACACCAGTGTGAAGAGGAAGACGCAGAAGAGGAAAAGGAACCAGCTGCAGTCACACTGAAAGCCAAAGATGACAGCTATACCCACACCTGCAGGGCACCTAGCCCCTGGCTGGGTTGCTGAAACCCCTGGGAAGCACCCAGCCTGCAGCAGGGTGCACAGGGGGTCACAGCAGGCACTGGCCTCATGGGCCCAGGCACTGAGCTGCTCCGTGGAGTGGGAATAGAACTCCCCTGGAGAGCCTTTTGGCTGGACCTATGTTACAAGAAAATGGACCAGCATCTCCTCCAACAAGCTAAAAAGCTGCCTATGCCAGGCTGGAGAGGACAGCCCCTGTGGCAAGACTGCCTCCTTTCCCATGCAGCAGCCCCTGGGAGCAGGCTGGGACTTCGGACGTGGGAAGGGGCAGGCAGCGAGGTCCTGTTCCCTTCTAGCTGGGTGATCTCTATAGGCTGGGCAGAGAGGGGTGCTATGCCTCAGAGCTGCCATTGCAGCAGTGAGCCTGCAGACTGCCCAGCTGACGCCAAGTCCAACTTCAGGGTCTCTAGACCCCAGCCCCACACACACAGGGAGGTGAAGGGTGCCACAGGTGCTGAGTGGGACAGCTGGCAGCCTGGACCAGCTTGCACATTCCAGGCAAGATAGGACAAGCAGCGACACAGCCGCTCCCATGGGAGTTGGAGACCTCAGAGAATCTCAGGGCCTCACCCCTCCCAGATTACAAATTGCTGGGGACACCCCCTTCCATCACCCCATTGGCAGGGGCCGCACCCAGCTCAGAAACTGTGCCTCCCATGTGCCTTGCCATGCACTCAGCACCCCGGGACCTGCCTGCCACGCTCAGCCCTTGGGGAGCACAGCACTCTGCTCCAGGCACACGTGAGCCCTGCCACAGATACACATTCGGCTGGGCAGGGGACAGTCATGGCTCAGCCTTGCTGCTGCCAGCATGCTGCTCTGACCTTCTTGTCACCCAGTGGGAACAGACAGCTCACCCTCTCACCTTCTAACTGCTCCAGGCTAGGGCAGTCCCTGGACAGAGAGGGTGCCAGGTAGCATGCCAGCTCTCCTGGGGCTCAGCCCTGGGGAGCAGGACCAGTGGCAAGGGGTCAGAAGCCCAATGGGCTGAGCCCCCCAGCCAGAACCCTTCCCCATCCCAGCCACCACTCTGAGCCTCCCATGCAGGGACTGGCCAGCCCCAGCTCGGCATCACCCATGGTATCACCTTGGTGGTTCTCAGGCCCTTCCTCTTCTCCTTCTTGGCAGTGATCCAGTGGCAGCTGTAAAGGCAGAGCAGGCAGGTGGCACAGGGGTGGCAGCAGCCAGGGGGGTCTGCCATAGTGCTGGGTTGTCCCAGGCCAAAGGTCAGGCGTCCTGTGGGGGATGCACACAGCGTGTTGGCACAGATCTCCCAACACACACCACCCCCTGCGCCGTGGGGATGGGGCACTGCAGCATCCTGGGTATCCTGGCAAGCGGCTGGCCCAGAGCCCTGGGACATAGCTGGGCTGCTGGCTGTGTCCCCAGGCAAGGCATGGTGCCAGGGAAAGCAGGAGCACAGGGTGCATCCCAACCTGTTCAGCGGGCTGCCCTGGGACCCTCTGCTCAATGAGCCAGAGCAAGCCCAGAGCTGGCAGGGAGCAGGGCCTGCACCCCAGCCCAGAGTTCAGCGCTCTGCCTGGGAGCCAGGAGCACTGTGCAGGCTCCAGGGGCTGGCAGCCTTGCCGGCCAGCTTGACACAACCTTGCACCCAGGCTCCCTGGGGAGCAGCCCAGTTGCAAGGACCACGCAACCCCATGTCACAACCCAGGGCTCCTGCTGGAGGTACGTGCAACAGCCTGGGAAGTCCCCATCCTCCCTCCTAAGCCCAGGTCCTCGCTGAGGTGGCACCATCCTGGCAGCCCTCCAGCTCAGCTTGCACAGCAAGGGGTCTCCAAGGGAGCTGGAGGAACTGCAGCTGAGCAGGTGCTGGATGGTTTTTGGTCCAAGCACTATGGGGAAGAAGGGGGAGAGCTGCAGTTATGGGGGAAAACCCATTGCTACAGTTGCGGACACCCAGGCTGGGTACAGGGCTACCACTGGGAAGGGGAGAGGGCCAGGACACTATGCTGTGGTTCTCAGATTCCTGGTGCTTGTCTGGAAGAAGCAGGCAGCCCCAAACAAGGTCTCCCTTTATCCACCCCAAGAAACCCCATGTTTATTACTGCTTGTCCTGCTGCAGAGCTGCTGCTTCTCCTCATCCCAACCTCCCCAACAGGCCAGGCACCCCACGCAACACTATCACCCTGCAGATTAAGCCAGACTCTGATTTCACTGCAACCACTGAGCCAGGCATGGGAGCTAGCCAACCATATCCTCCCAGCCACATCCTCTCCAATGTTGTGGGCAAGGGTGTGCCTAGCAGGGCCATTTCCCATCCCAACCTGGGCCCTGGAGAGGGGGAACAGAGCTAGCCCAGGCCCTCCCAGCTCCAGCCAGCCACACCAGCACACTGGCAGAGCACTGGTGCCAGCAGCTGCTCAGGGAAACCCTACCACCCCCTTGGCTGGCTCCCACGCAGGGTACAAAGTACAGTAGGAGTGGTTGTGGGCACCAGCCAAACTTCAGCACTCAGCTGCTTCGAGAGGCTGTTGCTGCCAAGACTGGAGTTTGGCAGAGCAGTGGCCCAGGACTGGCCGCAAATCTACACCAGTGGTGATATTTGGAGGAAAAATGCCACCCTGTTCCCCAGCTCAGATTGGGACTGCAGCAGTGGCAGCAGTAGTTATTGTGCAACACAGCTGTTCAGGACACAGGTCCCAAACAGCCGGACTAGGCGTATAGCAGAGCCTGCTCAGGTTCTGCTCCAGCTCCAAAGGGGAGAGCTGCACAGCAGGACCTGGGTGTCCGTAAGGAGCCCTCCTTCAGCTTCTACCAAACAATCCCCACCACACACCCCTGGTCCTAGTGTGAGAGGCACAGGCAGCTTGAAGGGGTGACAAACCCATTGCTGCAGTCACTGACATAGCAGCATGTGCTTGTAGCCCTGCAGGGACCTTTGTGCCCTGGAGGTGCTAGCACAGGACAAAAAGGGCCATGGGCAGGGCAAGAGCCTCTTGCTCTTGCAGAGCCAAGCCAGCCCAGGCTGTGTGCCACTGGGCAGGTCAGTAGGAGCTGATGCCCAGCCCCACTGTCCCCTGACACCACAGGAGGGAGGGCAGAGCTCCTGGGTCAGCATAGGGAACAGGGTGACCCCAAAACAGCAAGAGCAGCATAGCCTGCCTCAGACCCCCCCACTCCCAGCCTCACACCCCACATCTCCCCTGTGCAGTCAGCCCTGGGCTCCCCATCCCCGCTCTCCGGAATGTGGGAACAGCGCGGGCAGCTCCTTTCCCTCCCCCCCGCAGCTGCACGCAGGGTCAAGATGATCACCTCCCCCTTTGCCACTCTGCCAGCTCTCCCACAGCTCCTGTGGCAGCACGGGACAGAATCCCCATACCATGGGCTGCCACCCCGGGGCAGCGAGCCAAGCGGGCAAAATACCTGCTCCCAGCAGACGTCGGGTTCCCGCAGCTGGGACGCCGGCAGGCCAGGTAAGTGCTGGGGATGGGCTCTCAGCTGAGCGTCCCTGCGCGGCAGAGCACTGCTCTGCTCCTCTGCTGCCTGCTCACACCCTCCTGGGTGTGTTTGTGGCCGGGCAGGACTGCCGATACCGCCTGCAGGTCTGCACAGGTCGGCAGAGGCGGGCTGCCCGCAACGGGCACAGCAGGCAGGGCCGAGGGTCAGGGCGGGCCCTCGCTACCGGCTTTGTGCCCCGCTGACCTCGGTGCAGCCTCTGCTTCGCGGCCGCTGGGAAAGCGGAGAAGGGGCCCAGGGGGGTGTCATGCGCCGCAGCACGGAGGAGTTTGCAGGCCGCCCACGCTCCAGACAGATTAAGGCTCCAGGAGCAGGAGAGGCAGATGGAGGCAGAGCTTTGTGCATCAGGCTGTAGGAGCCCCTCTGTCAAAGGAAGACTTTTCCCTTCCTTGCAGAGGAAGCTTGGGACGGACGCATCCCAGGCCACCAGAGCTGCCCCAGCTGACACTCACTGGGGCATGCTTTGAAGGCAGAAGCACAGAGGTAAAAGTGGTTTCTTGTCTTGAGCCAAGAGAAATGCTTGAGAGACAACGCATCCAAACTTTGCTAAAGCAGCATATGAAAGGAGGCCCCAAGACAGGGGCCTGATGCCACCTGCAGATGGATGGGGCGATGCCCTCCATCTACCCAGATCCCTCCCTGTGGCATGGCACAGCTGCACCCCCCCACCCTCCCCTCCAGGTCTCAGCAGAGATGCAGCCCCTGGTGAGACAGGATGGGCACTCGGACCTTTCCATGTCAGAGACTTGCCCCATCATTGCCTGGGATCTTGGGGAACTTATGTGATCTGCCACTTGCAAAGGAGCAGAGCAAGCTGATTTACAGGGAGGTGACGGCTTCCTGCAGTGACACAGCAACTGCCAGGCTAGGTAGAAGCCTCAACACTCACCCCTGCAGCTGATCATATTCCACACCATTAATAACGGCTTTGGCACAAATCATTGAACAGCTCCATGAAGCGTGCTGATCAAATACATTTGTGAAGCCTTATCAGCAGAGGGACTGGAGCACTGCAGGAGGGGTTGTGTAGTAACACCCATTGTTCTGCACCAGGAGGAGTAAGCTGAAAGCATTGCAATGGCCAGGAATGCCTCTGGGACAAGTAAGCAGCCCTGCACCCCAAATTTTGTCAGCTGTGAGCAGCCAGCGGCAAGGTTCACCTCCCTGCATCTGTGTGCTCTGCCAGCTCCAGCACAGACCAACTGTGGTGCCAGAGGGCAGAGCAAACTTGTGGCAGAGGTCTTCGCAGTGGGAACTGTGCACTGGGAGAGCCCCTGGGATGCAGAGAGCTTTTTTTATGGGATTAAAGATACTTAGTGTTGGGGATAGGTTTGCAGATTATAAGGACATGAAGAAGTGAGCACTGGGGAGCAGTGAAGGACCATTTAAGCCAAGAAAGACCTGAGGTAGCAGGGAGGGGAAAACTGAGCATGAATAAAGAGACTAAAGTGATACTGGAAGAGGGGAGGTTACAGCAGAGCTCCTGGAGACCCAAAAGCCATCGATTTGAAAGGTGTGAGGCAAAGCTGATGGGAAAGGCACTCCTCAACAACAGGCAGATGGAGCAGCAGGACCGGTGACTCCCCCAGGGATCCCCCTGGGTACTGGCCGCCGTCTGGCCGGGCCGGGTGGAAGCCCCCTTCTCTTTTGACGGACAAACTGTGACAACCCTCGCCCTACGGAGGGAGCGAGGCCTCCAGGGACCGCATAGGGCCCTCACCAGGGGAGCCCCGCGAGAGACAGACGCGTAGCCCCCGCCGCCTGCAGCGGCCGCCTCTGACCACCAGAGGGCGCCGCCGCGCTGGCCCTGTCGCCCCACGCCTTATAGTCCCGCAGCCCCTCCCGCCGCACTAGCGGTGCCGCTGCCGGCTCACGGCCGGACGGTGCGGTCCTGCCTGCCGACGACAAGACACGGGCAGCCACAGAGAAAGGGAGTGGCGGCACGGCCGCTATTCCCATCTGAGCCCCCGGCTCCAGCCCCGTGGGAAGCGGCAGCCATGTTTTTATCCCCACCGCGTGACGGCAAGAGGCAGCCATATTGAGCGAGAGCAGCGGCGTCGTATTGATGTCTGTAAGAGGCGGAAGCCATTTTGAGTACTGGCACGTGCGGCGGGCGACAGCTGCCCTTCCCGGTGGGTGCCGGCGCGCAGCCGCCAGGGGGTGCGCTTGGCTCGCGCTGCCGCCGCCTCTGCTCTCCGCTTAGCGGTCCGTGTGCTCCGCGCCCGCACTGCCGCCTCCGCGGGGGCTGCCCGCGCCTGCAGCTCCCTCAGAAGGGCGGCCTCCGGGAGCTGCGTGGGGGTTTTCAGGGTAGCTCGCTGCAGGCCGCGGCGGCCGCACCACTGCTGGCAGCTCTCCTGGGAGGCTCCTCGGGCTCCCCCTTCCACAGAGGTGGGCCTCGGCCAGGGGCTCACACATCTGCAGGCCCCTAGAGCATAGCCCTCACCAGGAGCTGCCTGCCACCCTAGATGACTCAGGCTCAGATCATTTTGATGTTGTAAAAGGCCGGTGGAGATGACATAGTGACATCTAGTTTGCTTCTGTCCACATTTTAGGTCTTCCTGTAATTGATATTCACACAATAGAAGTCAGCAGCTCAACAAGTTGAACTGCTGCTGCCTTGTGAGAAGGGAGATCTGCCTTGTGCCACCTCTGTTCAAAGTGAGCCTACCAGAGGAGCAGGTCCTGGCTGCCTGAACCTGCTACAGCACAGGAGTGCAGGTCAGGATTTCACCAAAAGGAACAAGCCAAACTTAGGGACACTTCATGGCTGAGTCCATCAGACTGCAATAAACATGAACATCCTAGGCATAAACTGCTCTGCCAGCTCAGATGCTTGTCTGATCTCCAGAAGCCAAGTCACAGTTAACAGTTAAAGCTAATAACCAGAACATGTAGTCAAACTATTTTAGCTTTACAGCTGTCTTGCCATGAAGTCTGAAGTGCTAGAATTAGTTGGGAAGACAGAAAATAATGTTCCTGTCAGCTCAGTTGAATCAACTCATGCACAATGTCATGTTGCATTGCTGTAAGGGTTTGTGCCCTGCCTTCACTTGTTAACAGTCTCATCTAAGTGTTCTTTTAAATTCTATTCAAGTTATAACAGCAAATTCACAGAGGAATGGTCCAAGTGAGCAGGGAAACTTATGTTGGTATATTATAGTTCAGCTGACATTATCTCCCTAGACTTTTAACTTGAGGAGTAGAGAATGTATTTTCAACATATGGAAGTAACTTAATGGTTTTATGTTGGGCTCTTGTTTGTCAGCTGAACCAGTCACAAACCAGTCTCTTCGGAAAAAAATGTAAACCACTGTTTCAGTTACTTCTGGTTTTCACTATATTGTGTGTAATCTACAAGAAATATGACTTTTAATTTTGACAGTTCAAGTGAATGTTTTCCCTTCATGTAATCTCCCACAGAACTCAAGACCTGGGGTAAAAGGGTAAAGCAGCACAGCTTTCTGTAACCATCATTTCACACTCTCACAGCTTGTAATGGACAACAGAAGTTCAGTGTATCACCATTCCTCTGCTGTCAGCACTTTAAAAGCTAGTGGCACAGACTCTGCTTCCACTCCAGCTAGTAGCTGACCTACGTAAACTGATAAGCCAAGGCAAAGATTTCTCCATCTTGATTCTAAAAGTCACTACTACAATCTGCAGTAATATAGAACTTGCTACATTTTGAAGCTATCTTGTATAGGCACATTAAGAAATTAAATTGTTAGAAAGAACTACTCAGAAGGTTTAATGCCTACTTAAGGGATATATGGATCATGACACTCATCTCGATGGTTAGGTTTACTTTTTCCTAAAGGCCAGAAGCTTTAAGGAATTAAAGTCTGTGGTGAACAAACTTAGAATCTGACATTTTTTCCCCCCAGAAGTAGGCTAGTTAAGGAGATCAGGAATGCAGATTATGAGAGTATGAGAGCATGAGGAAAAACCTTTGTGGAGAGCTGTATTTATTTCAGCTCTTACCACTGCGTTTATATGATACGAGGCAAATCACTTCGCCCAAACTTTTCACTGGTGGTCCTTATAGTTTTCATTTCCTGAGTACTTGAAAACAACATGGGGCTGATTTTCAGGAGTGCTAATCATTCATTGTTGTAATTGAGACGAATGATAGGAGCTCTGAGGATCAAATGCTAACAAGTGTTAAGAGATCAAGCTGCACAGTAACAGCAGATCTCAGATTGGGCACTGTACTAGTGCAGTGTTTAGCCCCACTGTTTTCATAGGAATGTAACACCCCTCAAGGGTTTATAGAAATGCATTTATTAATGTACCAAGAACACAGACTTTTACAAGAGCACAGCAGAAAAGTAGAAGCTAGTCTGTTCAGTAAACATTATACAGTATATACACAGTTAGGAAATTATTTTAAGGCATAGTGTCATGGCATATCTAAAGCTGATAAGGCAAAGAAGAATTTTCTGAGAGTCCCTGAAAAAAATTTAAACAGGCAAGTCTTGCTTCCATTTAAAAAAGTTTAGTTACCAGATTCTGATATTTCTGTCAGAGATCTGTCCTGTAAGATTTACGTTCTTGAGCATTTCAAGGGCTGAAATAGTTTTTGTTCAGCTGTAGCTTTTTCTTTTTGGAACATGTACTAGTTTATAATTTGAAGATGTTTATCATTTGCCATTTCCTAATTGCCTTATCATTGCATACTTAACTGAAGCCACATAGTCACAAACTGAAGCCAAATCTTAAGTATTACATTTAAGATACCAGGGATGCTCACATGCAATTTTGCGTCTTAAACTAAATATTTTTGGTTTTTGTATCATCTACAAAGGAAGCTGACTAATTTAATTATAGTAGAACTGTTTTTCTAGTTAGTCTGTTTCCTTTATGAGGATAATTAGCTTTACTGGAAGTTAAATTGTAGGCATAACTTACTAAATGGGGCAACATTGATACTCCGCAGATCTGATTCCACTTGCTCTGATACTGTTCATATACATTTTTCAATGCAGTTGTTTATGTTATTTTCTGAACATTTGTGTTTTTTCCAGAAAAAATACTACTTCCCTTGTCAATAAGCATAAAACATCTTATCTGCCACTTACTTCCATTGCTCTACTACAAAAACTTCTGTATTTAGCCTTTCTTTGTTGTTTATTAGCTTTTAAGACATCCCATTAAATTTGCACTGTGATAAGCCTTTGCTGTGCAATGTTTGTTCCTGATGCATCTCTAATTTCCATTCAGAGTTATAGTTACTGTAGAACAGTATTTCCCCCCCTTTCAGGATATAAAAGCAGCTGCAAGATCACTATGTTAAGGCATGCTATGAAACACAAAATCTATTTGTTATTTAAGCTGCCTTTCTTTTCTCATTGTTTCAGAAGCTTTCCATGAAGTCACTACTGCTCACTGATGTTACTGTTAAACCACATACTTTGTTACAGCGTTACTGAGGAGTTGACAGCAGTCTAGATAGGATAAAACTCTGAATCAGCATTCAGGTCAAAAACAAGTTTAAGTACTTGACAAAGGAAAGCTCAATTCTCAAACTATAACAAGCACCTATTAGGATACAGCCCAAGCTCCCAAGCATCTAACTTGTAAGTACTTACTTTGTATTCCAGTATCACAGATAGTGGTTCAAGCCAGTCCTTGCTCAAGGATTACCACTTCTGATCCCCTACTAGCCTTATCACTCATAGGATTCTATCCTTTCTACTCTATAAATCTAGGCAGAGAGTACAAAGCCCTCTTGCATATCTATTTTACTATCACTTCCTTATTCTCAGACAGGTTATTTAAGGATAAATAACACTTTTGAGACTCATGATGTGCTGCAGCCAGTAATACTACCACTGGACTTGCAGTGCTACTACATTTTTCCTCCTAGTATCTACAAGCTGTTGTTATCAGGTAGCTTCACAGAACCATTAAAACCTTTTCTGTTGCCTTAAGGAAGACAATTAATTTATATTAGACACTTCTATAAAAGCAACTTTCCCATACATGTAGCTTATCTATATCCTGTGTTTTACAATTATTATAAGCTATTAATTTAAATACTAAAAAACCCCCCAAAGCCCAAGAAAAGGCCCTAAACTGGCATACTTACCAGATAAAAAACAGCTTCTTGTCCCAAGCTCTCTAGTGTATATAAGCAGCAGCTGCTTGCCATTGCCAAACTTATAAGACCAACCTCCAGAGCACTGTGCTCAGGGTAGGTTTATATAAAGGGCTCTTGCTGGGGAAGTGGTGAGTAATTTGGTGGGGGAGTGGTGTTTGTGTGTCCTTGGGTGGTTGGGGGTATAGCTGTGTTGTACTGAAGTCAGTATATAGAATTATTAGCAGAGAAGTATTTTTTATTTAAAAAGGTGACACTTTATGTCTAAAATAGTTAGTTTAGCTTTTTTTGTTGTTGCCTGTAAGTATAATTTCCTGACTACATTAATTTATGGCTTATTTTCTTGTACCTATTTAAGGCTCTTTTTAGTTATAAATTGTCTTTGGGTTGAGGCTCAACTGAATTGTTTAATATAACTAAAATATTATAGTAGTTAAAGAAAAAAAGGCTTTAGTACTGTCTATGTTCTATTTTTGGTTTTGACTTACAGATAGCTACTGTGGGCATCTGTAAGGGCTCTGTTATGGTAGCTTCTATGTGAATTTTCTTCTAAGACTTTAGCTTGTGCAAAGGGTTGTAGGGCATTTCTAGCTAGTGGTCTGCATTTGTATTTTTTTCTCTGTATTTTCTTAGAGTTACTATATAATCAGTATTTCTAGGGCTTGATGTCTAGCTGCCTGTGGTTTCTCATGTTCAGTGTTTAAGGACAAAATGCTGCTGTTTAAGGGAAGAAGTGTCTGCCTCACTGTAAAAGGTGTTTGTGCAGTTATGAAGATAATGGTTTTTCTTGACATTATGTGTTGGTTTTGGGGGGAAGGCTTTTTTCTTGCATTGATGTTAGGAAAGTGGAAGTATAACCTTTTTTGTCTTCCTTCCTGTGAGACATTTTCTGGAACCTAGGCTTCAAGAGACACTTGCTGCTCTTTCAGAGGGAGTGGTTGACAGCATAGAAAGACTTGTCGTTGTGGCTGAGCTGTTCTGATCAACTGTTGCCATTAGAAAGTATAGCAGAAAGTTATTTGTTTTTCTGTTGTTAGTTTTCTGACAATGGAAAACTGAATTTCCTGTGGTGGTGAGGCTCAGCTGTAAGGCAGAGCTTCAAAATGTAAAAATCTTAGACTGCCAAAGCTCCTTCCACAACAGTGCTTTGGCTTCTACCTGAAGGACCTGCTGCAAAGGACTGTTTCTGGCAAATTATGGCTAGGTCTTGTAGCTTGTGCAGGTAAATACTATCCAGAATCACTGTTTCTCTGCTGTCAGCTTGAAGTGATGAAATGAACTCCATGAAATGGTGGCGTTCAAGATCCTCAGGGCAGTGAGGAGGGCACACAGCAAGCTCACTACCCTGGCCTTCAGGAGAGCAGACTTTGGCCTCTTCAGGGATCTGCTTGGTAGAATACCATGGGACAAAGCCCTGGAAGGAAGAGGGGCCCAAGACAGCTGGCTAATATTTAACGGTCACCTCCTCCAAGCTCAGGAGTGATGCATCCCAACAAAGAGGAAGTCAAGTAAAAACACCAAGAGGCCCCCATGGATGAACAAGGAGCTCCTGGGCAAAGTCAAACAAAAAAAGGAAGTCTACAGAGGGTGGAAGCAAGGGCAGGTAGCCTGGGAGGAATACAGAGAAACTGTCCAAGCAGCCAGGGATCAGGTTAGGAAAGCCAAAGCCCTGATAGAATTAAATCTGGCCAGGGATGTTAAGGACAACAAGAAAAGCTTCTATAGGTATGTTAGTGAGAAAAGGAGGACAAGGGAAAATGTGGGTCCCCTCCGGAATGAAACAGGTGACCTGGTTACCCAGGATATGGAGAAGGCTGAGGTACTCAACAACTTCTTTGCCTCAGTCTTCACTGGCAAGTGCTTGAGTCACACTGCTCAGGTCACAGAAGGCAAAGGCAGGTACTGGGAGAATGAAGAACTGCCCACTGTAGGAGAAGATCAGGTTTGAGAATATCTAAGAAACCTGAAGGTGCACAAGTCCATGGGACCTGATGAAGATGCATCCACAGGTCTTGAGGGAACTGGCGGATGAAGTGGCCAGGGCACTCGCCATCATATTTGAGAAGTCCCAGCAGTCTGGCGAAGTTCCCACTGACTGGGAGAGGGGAAACATAACCCCCATTTTTAAGAAGGGGAAAAAAGGAAGACCCAGGGAACTACAGACCAGTCAGTTTCACCTCTGTGCCTGGCAAGATTATGGAGCAGACCCTCCTGGAAACTATGCTCAGGCACATGGAAAATAAGGAGGTGATTGGTGACAGCCCTTCACTAAGGGCAAATCGTGCCTGACAAACTTGGTGGCCTTCTATGATGGGGTTACAGCGTCGGTGGATAAGGGAAGGGCAGCTGACATCATCTGCCTGGACTTGTGCAAAGCATTTGGCACTGTCCCACACAACATCCTTGTCCCTAAATTGGAGAGACATGGATTCGATGGATGGCCCACTCGGTGGATTAGGAATTGGCTGGATGGTCGCACTCAGAGAGTTGTGATCAATGGCTCAATGTCCAAGTGGAGAACCGTGACGAGTGGTGTTCCTCAGGGGTTGGTACTGGGACCAGCGCTGTTCAACATCTTTGTCAGCAACATGCACAGTGGGATTGAGTGCACTCTCAGCAAGTTTGCAGATGACACCAAGCTGTGTGGTGGGGTCGACACGCTGGAGGGAAGGGATGCCATCCAGAGGGACCTTGACAGGCATGAGAGGTGGGCCCGTGTGAACCACGTGAAGTTCAACAAGGCCAAGTGCAAGGTTGTGCACATGGGTCGGCGCAATCCCAAGCACAGCTATAGGCTGGGTGAGGAATGGATTGAAAGCAGCCCCAAGGAGAAGGACTTGGGGGTATTGATTGATGAGAAGCTCAACATGAGCCGGCAGTGTGTGCTTGTAGCCCAGAAAGCCAACTGTGTCCTGGGCTGCATCGAAAGAGGTGTGACCAGCAGGTCGAGGGAGGTGATTCTGCCCCTCTACTCTGCTCTTGTGAGACCCCACCTGGAGTACTGCGTCCAGCTCTGGGGGCCCCAGTACAGGAGAGACATTGAGCTGTTGGAGTGAGTCCAGAGGAGGGCCATGAAGCTGATCGGAGGGCTGGAGCACCTCTCCTATGAGGACAGGCTGAGAGAGTTTGGGTTGTTCAGCCTGGAGAAAAGAAGGCTCCGGGGAGATCTAATTGCGGCCTTCCAGTACCTAAAAGGGCCTACAGGAAAGATGGTGAGGGACTGTTTATCAGGGAGTGTAGTGACAGGACAAGGGGTAATGGGTTTAAGCTGAAGGAGGGTCAATTTAGATTCGATGTTAGAAAGAAATTCTTTACTGTGAGGGTGGTGAGGCACTGGCACAGGTTGCCCAGAGAGGTTGTGGATGCCCCATCCCTGGAAGTGTTTAAGACCAGGTTGGATGAGGCTTTGGGTAACGTGGTCTAGTGGTGGGTGTCCCTGCCTGTGGCAGGGGGGTTGGAACTGGATGATCTTTAAGGTCCCTTCCAACCCAAACCATTCTATGATTTGAAGTGGCTGTACCTGTTTGAACCTTTAGGATAACTAAATACCCTTTCCAATGAGCAAAGAAAATGTATTGTTGGAATTTATTAAAAGCTTAAATGACTTGTACTGTAGTATCTTGAATCTGTGTATGTATGGGTTATCTCTGTTGGAAGTGCATTCTTAGCTACTTGGGAATTGATTTTCAAGTATGCATGCATGTGATCCTTTCTTAAACTTATTAGCTCCTAGCTTATCTGGAAACCCACCAGCTTGTTCCTGCTAAGTTTTAATTGATGATTGAAAATAATGCTAGAATAAACAAAGTCATACTTCTAGGTTGTTCTGCTTTTAAGTCAGTAAAAGCATCACAGATTCAGATGTTACTAAGACCAGATAAATAGTAACTTTGGAGGTAGTGGTACTTACACACATACTGTTCTATCTTTGGGACTCAGTGGATTCAGGTAGGTAGGCTATATAGGCAGGAATATGACACTAATGCTTAAATCTTTTTGCTAGCTACTTCAACAGATTGAATTATTATAAGCAATTAATTTACTATTTGCATATCTCTTCTAGGTGTTCTTTGAGCTTTCTGAAGTATCACTAGCTTTTAGTGCATTGGCTAGCTGTCTATTAGGTGGTAATTTTCCTAATTGGTTTTGCTTTCTTTTGTTAGTGTTAATGGCTTGGCAAGGATTATCTTGCATCCAGGCATGGATTTGAAGAACTTCTGGGTGATTTCCAAACAACTACTCATTGTTCTGCATTTGAACCTTTTGAATGATGGTTGTTACTTTGGTTCTTTTTTCCCCAGCTTGCTTATATTTCACTCACATGCAAAGCTCATGCAGTTAACTAGTTAAAGGACATGCCAATTGCTTTTCTCCACAATGTAGCTTATGATAAAATTTTAATTCACTTTTTGTGCCTTTTGCTAAGTTATTCTTAGGTTTTGCTCTATTTGATCCTGTGTCTGGAATAGAATATAATTTGCATTAAGAAATGAAAACAGACTTGTAATTCTTGTCTTCTGTGTTGCAGCAGACATGCACTAATACTCACTAAGAACTTTTAGGCATCCCTGTGAAGAGCTCATAGATAAGATACTTATACAGAGATCTAATGTCTATTCACAGAACTTACCTTTATTTTAAGAAGGTGCTTGAATGTTCAGAAGAAGTTCTGTTCTTGTTTGGCAGAACTAGGCTGGTCCATGACTTACAAGTGCATGGTGAGTGTAGAATTTGTGAAGCTCATGAAGAGGGTGCTCTGCCTTCCTGGTCACTGCAGGGTGATGCTGATGTGGGAGGATTTGTTGCCTAAAGTCCTTATGTCTAGCACTGGAAGGAAAAGCAGCACACCTGAAAAAAGGCTTAAGAGTAAGTTCTGAGAGGATGTTCAATGGTTGAAATGGATATTGAGATGAAAAATACCACTCTAGGTTTGCAGGTGTCATACTTGGAGCTACTATTACAGATTGTGTCTAATTGCATTAGACATTATACAGCTATAGGATGAAGGTGACTGTTGCCTCAGGTACTTGCACTTGCTTGCCCTGTCAGACACAGTTGCAGACAGATGGTCATGAGGAACTGAGAATATGCATAGCTCAGCATGAAGGGCATTTGTCTTGGCACTCTAGCTGTTTTGTCACTGTCAAGCTTTGTTTCTAGGTTCTGCAGAATTACGTAGAAGCTGAGCGAGTACCGTGTGTATTTGAGACAGTTCCCACCTGTGAAGGCTAGCATGGGAGAAAACAAAACATGCTTGTTTGCAAAACAAAAATAGTGGTGAGGAAAGTATAGGAGAATGCATTCAGGATGAATATGAATGGAACAGGCCCAAAATAGGGATGCAGCAGTGACTGAAGCTTAAGCTGAGAATTCTAGTTGTGTGGTAAAATGTTAGGAATAAAACTGTAAAATGCAGATGGATATTGCTGGGGCCTTGTCCAGACTGAGTTGTGTGTGACACTGGCATTAAGCTCATGCATGCTGTTGGTAATCAATTGTTTGAAAAAACCGTGGAAAGCTTGCAGAAAGCTTTTGGGGTACTTTACAGTCCTCCTGGGGACTCATGGAAACCTAGGATTAGATGCAACCATGATCTAGTCTGTGGGTAGTAGAGGCTATTGTGTAGTTCCAACTACAGTGTAGTCCAAACTGTCCCACCCATGCTTTGTGGTGCTACAGGGGTGCTTGCTAGGTTCTCCTTATGATCTTTGTCCACTTTTGTGATCATGAATTGCTATGTTTGAACTAGACAGCTGAATAAACTTTGAGGAGTGTTAGACAGATTAGGCTAAGAATCACTTAAACAGTGCTAACTGCAAGCTCTGACTTATTCCTGTTTTGCTCTGTTGTAGTGCAAATACATGTGCCCATTTGCACTGTTTTGACAGTCACTTCTGCAATATATAAACTACTCTTAGATGACTAATTAAATATTACAAGTATCCTGACTAGAAAGGCTTTAATCTAATAAGAATACTACTTGAAATAATTTCTGGTAACAGTAACGTCCTTGAGTTATTCAGTAACTCTGTTCTAATGACATCAACAGCTGGACTGCTAAATGCTGCTAATGAAACCTTTTCTCTAACTACAAGCATGTTATCACATCAGTCCTACTCTAAATATTGAGAAACAGACTTTGCAGAAACAGTAGCAGGTGAGAAATTCAACCCATATTGAATTCCAATAGACATTACTGAAATACAACAGCATTTTTTGAGAGAATGGATTTTGCTGCAAAAGCACAAGTCAAAGTATTTAATGATTAAAAAAAAAGAGTGTCCAAAGAGGATTTTCAGAAGAACACTATCTGGCACAGGAACAGTCAATTCATTGAAATATAAAGGTCAGAGGAGTGAGTGCAAGTGATCGACATCTCATTGCCCACACTGCAAGTATCATTTCTTTGGGAAGCAGTACTGTCGTGTCCTGGCTGGTGATGGGGAAAGGTAATCTTCTCTGATTATGGAGCCTTGGAGTATCATTATGGAGCATGTAAGTCTTAACCTTGATTTAACTGGCATAAATGACTATGCTGTCCAAAGAAAAAAGTCTTAGTATCCTGCACTTAGGGATAAATCATGTTGATATTAGCTATGCATGGTAGTGTGAAATGAGAATTGCGGAATTCCTGGAGGAAGCAGCCGATTCAGCAGGTTGAACAGTAAGGTCATTGGCTAGAGGCCTGTCAAGTAATCTGCACATTCAGTGAGGATATAAGTAACTTCGTAAGTAAGAACAGCAATGCAATTTACAATGTTAACTTGTAAACAGATGTCCTGGTTTTGGCTGGGATAGAGTTAATTTTCTTCATAGTAGCTGGTATACTGCTGTGTTTTAAGTTTAGTATGAGAATTATGTTGATAATAAACCTGTTTTTAGTTGTTGCAAAGTAATGCTTCTTCAGTCAAGGACTTTTCAGCTTCCCATGATCTACTGATTGAAGCTCAGAGGGAGTATAGCCAAGGCAGCTGACCCAAACTGGCCAGAGGGATATTCCATACCATATGATGTCATGCTTAGTATATAAACTGGAGGAGTTGGCCAGGAGTGGGATCACCGCTTGGGGATGGGCTGGTTGGTCGGTTGTGAGCAATTGCACTGTGTATCACTTGTTTTGTATATTCTTACCTTTTCTTTTCATTTGCTGTCCTATTTAACTGTCTTTATCTCAACCCATGAGTTTTACTGTGTTTTTTCCTCAATTCTCCTCTCCATCCTACCACGGTGGGGGAGGTGAGCTAGTGGCTGTGTGGTACTTAGTTGCTGGCTGGGGTTGGACCACAAGAGAAAAGGCAGTAACAAAACCAATGAAGGCTATACTAAAGAAGCAGGGATAAGAGCATTAGACTTACCTGCGCTGCTGTAAGAAAGGAACCTCAATGCCCATGATCCAGGGGGTAATCCATTCTTGGGTGACTGTGGGCTGATTTGAATAACTTATCTTGGTTTTCCTAATCCCATGCTTGTTTTATTCAGTTATTTGCTTTGATAGATGGCTGATAGTCAGGTCTGTATTCCAGCTGAAAGTATTGTGCCTAAACTCCTGGTGGGGCATAGCAAGGCTGCTGCGTACTTGGAAAACTGTGTAAAGATTTTTCTTTAAATTATCTGTTAAGATTTATAGTGTTTCAAAGTGAAGCTTTTCACATGTTCTAGAGCAATGAATCGATTTCATTTTAATGCCTGTCTGTGCATCTCACCTTCCCTAACTTTGCTGTCACTGAAATTACCAAAGGTGTAAGTGGACTCCTGAAGAGCAGACAAGTTCTATTGCCAATATTAGAAATAAACAACTAAGAACTCTAACAATTGCCAGGCCGTACTAAGCTTCACTGCAGAAAAATAACTGTCCCAGTTGCATCTTTCTTGTTTCTCTAATAAATTTCAATGGTAATTAAAAAAAAATTCCATTAAGAATGCCAGATCTCATCCTCTCTCTGTGTGTATACACACACATATATTGGGAAGGAAGAAACTGTTCGAAGCAAAGCCCTTTCTGCAGCAAATATTTGATCTACCTGGGAAAGAGTTTACCTTGAAGGCCTGCCCAGAACAATGGGCTGTGCAGCAGTGTGATGCTTTTTGCATGTAACATTCTTTGGTTTAAGATTATTTGGCACACTTGCTTAAATCAAGCAAAAAAAAAATGGTGGTCCCATCTCATCTGGCATGATGCATTAATTTTCAGCACGCTGAAGGCAACTCACTGGTTATATGCAGATTTCCTTGTACCTCTCTTGTGCTTTGGGAGAGCATGTTGAGTATGAAATTGAGTTAGACTGAATAGTTCCCAGCTGAGAGCATCTGTAGAGCATTTCCTCACCCTACAAAGCTGCTCATGTGCAGAAGTCATGTTATTAGGTTTTGCTCCTACCCCTAAGGTACAAAATAGAGAGCCAGCATTCTTGGATTCTCTTCCTTGCTCTGATTTCTGGTAGAGGACATCTAGTTTAGTTTCTCAGTGACCTCTGTGGGAAATGGATTTTACATGGCTTAAGTACTCACCTTCAAACACAGCCAAACCACTTGGAAATTGGTTTTGACTGGATAAGGAATAAAGCTAAAAATGTGGTGTTTTGATCTCATGGACTCCATCAAATTAAAAGCAAACTCTTAGCAAACAAACTTCTTTCTCAGAAGAAGTTCCTGCATTGTGTAAATGTAGCCCTGTTCTTTTGAAGTCCAAGCTGCAAGATGTTTTACATTAAAACATTCTGCTGCTACAGTGGTGTCTCAGTACAGCTGAAAAGTTCTGTGCATCATTTTATGGAAGGAGGAATCTTGACAGGCTTCCTTCACAGGTTTGTTCTTACTATATATGACACTTGCTATACCTATGAAGTAGTTGATAATGCTGCCTAAAATTATTTATTAATGTAGCTTTTATGTCCACAAAACAAAAATGTGCCAAAATTCTCTAAATAGGTTTGATTCTGCTATGCTGATGAATACTGTATATCTTGTCAATATATTGTTTACCTTCCTGCATCATGCTGGAAGTCTGAAATGTTATTTAGTAGGGAACAGATCTAATAAAAAAAATAGCAAGGTAATATTTACAACAGTGTTCCAACATAATGCAAAATTATTTTTCCTTAGAGCAAACCAGTTACTGCCTTAATTTGAAAGTGTCTATATTTAGAGCAGGAAAGAGTCCAATGTTCAAATTCTTCCAGAACCTAACATCAACAAGGTGAAATCCCACTTCTTGTTTTAGTGTTGCCAATTGACTTGTACTCATGGGGCATTACTGTGTAAAAGCTTTGGCTAGAAATGGATAGTTGTGCAGGTGGATAAATAGTTTTTCTTTTGAGCTAAATAAAATGCAGTGCTTGTTATTCTAAACAGCTAATACCTGTATGCTAAATAGGATTGTGCCCCTTCTTTACCTTCTCTTTCCTGATGGCAAAGGTTGTGGGAAAACAATTAAATGATATGGCAATTTAAGCAGGCAGAGCTGCAGCAAGTTTTTAGGTTAACCTCATCTTTAGTGGACTTTCCTGACTTTCAGTGTAGTAATAAAATCCTTCAGAACTGGCCAATCTGTTGAACGGTCCGAATCCAGTGGTACAGAGGCCTATCTGGCACTGATAAATGCAGCTACATCAGCACAAAGAGGTAAGTTTCTGTCCCTTGGCTGGGGACACAAACACAGCGGTGATATCAGTTTTGGCATTCAGGCTCTGCATACTGATGAGACTTATTTGTCCTGCCTTCTCCACTGATCTAAGTTTAAATTAGCTGATGTTGACATAACTGGTAAAGAAATTACTTACTTGGAACTAAGACTTCAAGTGTTAAGGGTAACATTGAAATAGTGGAAATAGAAAAATATTCTATGCATATTTGCTTATGAAATCTTATCTTAAAGAAAACTGAAATGAAGACCTGTGAATGATTCAATGCCTTGTCAGCTGTGATTATGTGGATTGATTCAAATGATTGAGATGGTTCTGAAGCTCCTCTGCCTTCAATGAACTAAGCTTTTTGTAAAAGCATATGGTGTTTAGCCTCTTCCAAACTTAAATATTTGGGAAAAAAAAATCCTCTGTATATTAGTTTTGTCATTTGAGGCAATTTGGTAAAACTTTGAAATACCTCTGCCACAGCCAGTGCATTAATGCTGTGCATGATCTAGGACACATGGCTGTGTCTTAGAGGAAAATCAATTATTGATGTGGCTAGAGAGAGTATGATGGTTTTTTGATGGTAGGAGGTTAGCACATACACTCTGGAATTGCAGATGTCCCTGGAGTAAAGGTAACACAACATGAATCTATTCAGCTGATCAGTTACAGGATTTCAAGTACATGCAAATGTCAGCACTTAGCAATTACTTTAGTCAGTAAATTACCCTAATTGAAAGGAGGTGTATAAAATGGTCAGTGGCTATTTCTGCCTAAACTCCTTTAAGGGTAGAAGGCACCATGTGGGAGGCTGAAGATATGGAAGTGAGCTAGGGCTCTCTTAATTCTGGAGTCCAGAATATACTTGATTTTTGAGTCAGGCTGTGGACCTTTGCTCATCCATAATGTTCTGTAGGTTGGTGTATTCAAGGAGTTAAAGATCATAAATATTTAGGTTCTGTGACTTATGGGGAATGCTATTTATTTTGAATATGTACTCTTTATGGTATGTCTTACATAAACTGCTTTGAAAATTGACTTCATCCAAACTTGAAATAAGGCAAACTGTTGGAAATTCAGGTCTGTGTTGGTTATTGCCAGCCAAGTATCTCTTGATGCTTATGATGAAAGATATGCTGGGGCAGTCTTGAATACAGTTTCCCTCAACTGAGGGAGTAAATCTATTCCTGTCTCTTTGCCTACTCTAGAATACCTCTGAAAATGAAAGGACTGAAAATAATTAAAAAAAATAATCTTTCCTTCCCTATTCATTGTGCTTTTGGAGTTCCTTCCTCCTACATTTCTGAAATGCAAGAGCTAATTGCAAATACACAGAGGATTCTGCTAAATCCAGCAAAAAGTTGTATTTTAGTGTTGGGGGTGTTTGCCGAAGAACCCTTTAACTTCTCAGATCAAGACTCTTGGCTAATGCATGTATTTTTAGTTGTTTAGGGAGATTTACTTAAGTAATAAGGTATGTTTAGCTACTTTGTGTGTGATGTGGGTGTTATATATTATGTTAAATTCTGAATCATAGAATGGTTTGGGTTGGAAGGGACCTTAAAGATCATCCAGTTCCAACCCCCCTGCTGTGAGCAGGGACACCTTCCACTAGACCATGTTGCCCAAAGCCTCATCCAACCTGGTCTTAAACACTTCCAGGGATGGGGCATCCACAACCTCTTTGGGCAACCTGTTCCAGGACCTCACCACTCTAATGGTAAATAATTTCTTTCTAACATGTAGGCTGAACGAGCCTCCCAGGGTGTTAGTCAGTTAACAGAGCTAGTTAAAGTTAACATGACCTTTAATTCTGTTAAATATTCTAATGACTTGTTTCTAAAGGTTTTTTCCTTTGTGTGAGGCCTAGATAATTGTGTTGCAGTTTCTGGAAAAAAAAAATCTCCGCATGGATATTGTTAACAGGAAGGAGTATATCTTATATTTTTGACATAAGCAGATGAGATGTGTATTGTGAAAAAATAGGGTATAACCAGTGTTATTTCAAAATGCACACTGAGCTTTGTTTAATCTGTTATAGCATTGCTTCCAATGAAAGATTGGTAATATTGATTTATATTGCTGATTGGCTGTAATATTAATATGTCTAATTAATAAGCTGAGGTCATTATAGCCTTTTCACATTAAACCATTTATAATCAGCAATCCAATTTTCTTGCAGGAAAAGGAAGGCTTTGTTGAGCATATTCTGTGTGTATATGTATGTGGGAAAATAGAAAAAAAAGGAAAAACCGGGATATCCCTACCATAGGGTCTTGCTCTGAATCTTTTGTGACTTAAGCAGAGGTAGCAGATAACAGCCTGACTGTAAATGCTATGCCAGGTGACTTTTTTCCATTTCAAGAACATAGTTGCATTCAGTCACAGAGGGATGAAGCATTTGGACTATCATCCTAAATGGCAGGGGGACTGGTAACCCAGATGGTTCTTTCTGGCTCTGTTAATTTCCTACCCCAGTGTCTTGTGTTGATGAAGTACAGAGTTGTCCTTTCCTGTTCCCTTTGGAGAAGGGCCTGGCTGTCCCTTTTACAGACCTTGAAGGGTCTGTAAATGAGGAGTACAAATGGGATTGTTTTTTGTACAAGGGCGTAGGCCATTCCTGGTGGTGTTCCAAGTCAAGGAAGTGTTTTTGCAACCTGTGTTGGCAGTGAATGCATTAATCTTCCCTTGCTACTTCTTGAAGTGTGTGGTATGGATACTACTTGTGCACAAGGCACCTCAGATCTGTTAGGCAGTTGGTTTTCACCTCTGTGTGTATAAAGTTGTGTGTGTACTTGAAGGCTAGGGCCCTAAAAAGCAATGATATCTGCATACTAAATTTCAATCTGAGCATATTGGACAAAACTTGCCTGAGATTAAGTGGAATGTGAAATAATGTTTAGCTGGGAAATATATGGATTGACTGCTGGTGATCAAAATGAAAGCAGTTTCTGACAATAAAAATAAAGCACCATGTTGAAGAAACTTAAACAGATACTTAGTGATGCTTCTGTATACAATGTGATACATGCAAATGAGGTTTCCAGATGGCATGAGACAAACTTGCATAGATCCTAGCAAAATAAATGACACTTCTTGCAGTGAAAGTCAACAACAAGGAGAAATACCTATAATGCATTCTTTTACAGTAATAGAATATTTATAAACAAAGACTAGATTCTAGGCTAATCTATCACTGCCAGAGGGAAATGCCAACATATCAAGTCTTGATAAAACTTTTGTCCTTGATTATTTAATTTTTCAATTCATCATTAAGCAATAAGAATAATAACTCAAGACCTTATTTGCAGGAAGTTGTAACTCCAGTTCACTCTACTTGAATAGAAGCCCTCTAAACAAACATGGATAGAAAACTTCAGACATACATAACTAGAAAGAATTATAAGTAATTTTGGAAAGCTGCCAGGACCTTAAGTTAAAGAAATTAAAGAACTAAGACACTGATGAGATACTTATTCCCTAGGCATCTGTACAGCATCAAAAGGCAGATTATATTGATTCTTCTGACTTTGAGAAAGCATTTACTCTTAATGATGAAATGTTTTTCTTTTATTATTATTCAAAGGTTCTGTACTTCCAGAAGCAGCATGCATTATTGCTTGTGTTATTGCTTACATTGTCACTTGATTGCACTTGCCTGGAAATTAACAGGATGAAACCATTTAAAATTATCCATACTAAGGAGGATACTTGCTCAGCTCAGTTATTAATCTGTGAAGGAATAGAGTATTTTATATCAAAAATAATCCTACACCCTGTTTTCGGCTAGGATAGAGTTAATTTTCACAAGAAGCTAGGACAGGACACAGCCAGGACAGGTGACCCAAACGAGCCAAAGGGGTATTCCATACCATATGATGTCATGCTCAGCATAAAAGAGGGCTGGTTGGGGAGGGGCAGCATGACTCCGAGACCGGCTCCAGGGCAGTCTGAGTGTGTGCTAAGTGTCCAGTTGGTTGTGGGGTGAGCAAATTGCATTGTGTACCACCCACTTCGTATATTCTAAGTACTGTTGTTATTTTCCTCTCCCTTTGCTGTCCCAGTAAACTGTCCTTATCCCAACCCATGAGTTTTACCTTTGTCTTCCCATTCTCCTCCGCATCCCTCCAGGCAGAGGTGAGCGAGCAGCTGCATGGTGTTCAGCTGCAGCTGAACTATGACATCCTATATCAAATTAACGTTTGAATTTTTTTCCCCACACAGTGTCTGTGATAGGCTGGTGAATTCAATTGTATATTGATGTGGCTTTTTTAAAAGAAATTAGTAATTGCAGAGGTATTTGGTAGTCTCCTCACACAAGTTAAAATATTCCTGCACCTTCATGCCCCATCCCTGTATATGGATGTGTTGCGCCATTGGAGTTGGCAGGTCAGGCCTTGTGGAAAGCAGCACTGTACTGTATATACCAGCTGATGCTGCTGGAGAAGCAGAAGTTGGGTGAGACTGAAACTGTTCTCCAGAAGGCTGGAGTGGCCTTCATGCAGGAAAGAGCAGGCTCCTGGGGAAAAGTGTAAGAATGAGATGGTTTGGCTGACACCCCAGGAGGCAGGAGTAGGAGTTCTGAGCCAGACTCAGAACAGAGGAGAGCACTTGCTGTAGGCTCAGATGGACTCTTCAGTCAACCTCTAGCTGGTCTTGATACTCCTATGTACTCTGAGCACTCCTTAGCAACTTTGAGATACTACTTCTGACTTATGGAGTATCATCATCACATTGGAGATCTAACTCTCATACTTCCTGAAAATATTCACAGCAGTAAATGCACCTTAAGACCCTTAAATGTAAATAATAGAAGGACTCTCAAACTGGAAATAGATTTTTGTGGTAAGGAACTGCTGTGTTGGAGACCCCATCAGGCAATTTTTCTATTCCAGAGTCTGGTGCCTTAACACCAGTTCAGTGTGTGGTCTTTTCTGAAAGCAGATAGCTACTTTTTTCCTGTAATAAGTGAATATCTATGCATAAAGACTTCAGGCAAGATAAGCCTCAGCAACATGTAATTAAACAGGCAATCTAGAGGGTCCTGGACTGCAGAGACCTGCTTGAGAGCACAAGCTACTGCTGGTAGTATGTCCATATGGGAACTACAATGCCAGGGGGGTGGCTTTTGGAAAGCGTACTACTAGCAGGTGCAGCCAAGCATCCTGCTAAAGTGGGCAGATGGTGGTGATTCACTTCAGAGCTCAAAGTAACCATTGGGGATGCAGGCATTATCTGGGATTTATGTGTCAGCAAATGGCCAAGCATTTGATCTTTAAATCTGTTTAAATACCTAAAGATCAAGTCTCTCTAATCAGATTTTTAAAAAGCACTTAAGAACAGTGTGAATTTCTTAACCACTGAAAACAGTGTGATCAGTACCTTTTAGTATGTTGGTCTAGTCACTAAGCTGTGCTTTTAGCACAGTACTGTGCTCCTTTCCCATGATCACTCTTTGAAACAAAGTGGTGGTACTTCACAGCCTCTGACAAGGAGAACAGTATCATTCTTTCTCCCACCAGAATGGTGTGAGTGTGGAAACCCAGAGTGAACCAGAATGAGGATGCCAGCTGAACGTTGCACTAGTGCCAATCTAGCTAGCTAGCATTACAATATCTCTGAAAGTACTACTGCAGCTCAGCAGTGTGCATGCTCCTCTTCTGCCTGTGCTGTGACAGCCAAAGCCACAGAATGATCACACTTGGCTGGGCTCTTGCATCAGAACTGTTGCATATGCATGGAAAAGTTTCTCCACTGAGTATCTCCATCCAAACTACCTAGGAGCTAGTCCCTCCTGTGGAAACTCACCCTGAGATAGCAAAAGATTGAAGCTGTTTCACAGTGTTTCTTGGAAATGTGAAGACACTGTGCCAGAAATGGAAGCTGAAGAGTATGCTGCCTTGGAGGGTGGCTGAGTTTTTCTGTTTTGCTACATTTTTCTCCTTAGCTGTGTCTCTTCCACTTTCTTGGTTCCTGTAGCACATCCTAGAAGCATGTCCCTAGGAATAGGGCTCTGTAGCTGGGTTCCTTCCATTTGGGTGAGTAAAGGTCCTTAAGATCATTCATATCATCCACTAGAGTGGAGACAGCTGCCAGCACTATGTAGTTTCTTTCATACTAAAAGAGCACTTTTGTAATACATGTATATATTATGCACCAAATATCATTGCTTTCTGTATAGATACGACAGTGTTGAGGGTAAGAATACCTCTTATCTCCTTAAGTTCCCTGTATATTCCTATTCCTTGAGTGTACATAGTAGGCAAACCACCTATACATAAGTTTTCTTGCAACACAGGCCCCATGCCTGGAGCATGTGGTCGACCTGTCATTAGGAGAATGACATAAGTGGATTGTTAATGACATAAATTACTTTGAAACTAGCTGAGCCCTGAAGCCAGTGCAACAGTTGCTGTATTACACTGGGGTCAGAACATAGTGGTGAAACACAATGTGTTTTGGCAGGGATAGAGTTAATTTTCTTCTTAGTAGCTGGTATAGTGCTGTGTTTTGGATTTAGGATGAGAATAATGTTGGTAACACACTGATGTTTTTAGTTGTTGCCAAGCAGTCCAGGACTTTTCAGCTTCTCGCACTACACTGCCAACAAGAAGGCAGGGGCTGCCCAAGAAGCTGGGAGGGGACACGGCCAGGGCAGCTGACCCAAAGTGACCAAAGGGATATTCCATACCTTATGATGTCATGTTCCATACATAACTGGGGGGTGGGCTGGGAAGTGAGGCACCTCAGATCTTGTTCAGCAAGGACTTCAAGTGGTGAGAAATTGTGCTGTTCATCACTTGTATATTCTTTTATCATTATTATTATTCTCTTCCTTTTCTCTCCTATTAAACTTTATCTCAACCCACAAGGTTTACTTTTTTCCTCCCATTTTTGTTTCTTTCCTCCATCCCACTGAGGGGGGGTGGAGTGAGTGAATGGCTGTGTGGTTGTTTTAGCTGCTGGCCAGGTTAAACCACAACACAGTCTAAAGGCTAAAAGTAGCTGCAGTGTTTTAAGCTCATAAAGAGGCAGCAAAGGAAAGGTAATGAACAGTAAAAGGAGCATGCCCTATTTGTTCCTCTCCTTGGATTTGCTGTCAGGGTTATGATGAAGCACCAGGGCTGGAACTTAACTGTTTTGCCAGAGACATCAGGCCCATCTGAGATTGCCTGCAGGTTTTTTTTCTTTCTTTTGCCTTTTAGTTGATTTGCCTCTTAACCTTATACATTACACCTGCTATTATGCACTGTTACTAAACTGCTGTTCAATTTACCTCACTTTCTGCAAAATGTTTTGAATTATGTTGAAATTGTTCAGCAAAACCCCTGTGTTTTTTAGCTTTTCAGCAGTGCAAGCTGCTCTCTGACTTGCAATGGGGAGCCAGATTCAGAGCAGTATTGATATGTTTTTCCCTGTTTGCAAGGCAGGGAAGACACAGCCAAGGATTTTAACCTCTGTTCTATTAAGCCATTGTAAAATATCATAGACAATCTTCAAACACCACTGGTGGGAGTGTCTGAGGAGTTTCTGAATATATTGTTGCAGGAGTCTCTTGAGTAAATTATTGAATAAATTGCATTCTTACACTGTATTGCTGGACTACTAAATAAAAAAAAGCATAACTATGTGCTACTTTGATATTTTTGTTAGGATTAGCAGCAGATTTGGAAGCATTTACTTATTTGTCCTTCTTTGTACTTTATTGTATGTTTGTACAGCACTATACTGTGCTAATTCAAAAATCCTGAAGTGAGTAGAAAATGTACTACTTTTTCTAGAAGAGTCATTGCATTAGGTACCAGACTACTCCTGCCTGAGATGGTGAGTGGCTCTGAGTCATGAAATGATAATGGAGATTTGATGAAATGTGCTGAATTCACAGAACTAGTTACACAGAGTTTGTAACACCATAATTTACAAGCCAAACTTTTTTTCCTTTTGAAACATATGATAACAAATAGAAAGGTTTTCTTCAGTTCTTCCAACAACCAGTGATTAAATTTACAGAACTGTTTTTGCATTTCTCAGCTCTATCTGCTATAGTAAAACATTCTATCACTGACTGGGTTGTTCCCGGTGGTACTGAGCTGTATGACAGTTTTGAGCAACAGGCCAACTGTTGTTTTTATTTCAGACTGCATCTTCCCAAGGTGAGTAGTGTGTAAAATTAACAGTTCATTGTAAGGGAATTTTGGAAGATTGCATAGGTTGGTTTTTTATAGTCCTGCGGCAATATATAACTTGGAGTAGTTAGCCTGAGAACATAGTGATGGACTATCATGATTGATCATGGCTCAGCATCAAGAAGTCTTAATAGCTAGTAGAGAATGTGCATACCCTGAAAGAGATGCTACTATGTGCTGTTAGATTGCATAAGGAGGGATTTCAAGTGTGTGTTTTATTTGTATTTGAAATGTTGCTCTTCAGAGTTTGTTGTTACTAGGAGGTGTCTTCCAGGGGTTCAAGATACCACTCAGAATAACCAAATTCTGTCCTATTAATATCCATCCTTTTTTCTTTACATGAATTTTTGCTAATGAAAACTGTCTCCACTTCATTGTCACATACAAAAGATGGAGCTTCTGAAGTGAGTATCTAGAAGCTGATGATAGTGGAGTATAACATAGCGTGTAGCACAGCATGTTCTCGTGCTGCAAGTGCATGGATTCTTGAAGAAATGGCTGAGTGAGTACCTGCTCACATGATACAGTAGGAAAATAGCACTTCCTGGTGAGTGCAAGGGAGGTGGCCATTCTTACACTTGTTTATTCTAGCTTTTTCACTGGTATGAATTCTATTTAATGAAAAATCTGGAGTGAAGGGTGGCTGTAGGAGGAGATCAAAGCAAGGACAGTTGTGGCCTGTCTGCCTAGCAACCTCCATAAGCAATTAGCCTATGCTTTTCTTCCAACTGCTTTACTCTAAACTGTAAGCAAGGCTTCAGGTGCCTGGGCTGTGCTAGGACACCTGAGATCTGGTATGCCACATCATGCTGTACAGATATATTCATGACCGTAGGCTAGAGCTGCTCTCCTTTGAATCCTTGCAGGCACTACTGAACAAGCTCTGCTTCTTACAAGGCTTACCAATGATCAGCTATTAAGCAATACCCTGTCTCTGGCTTACAGCTCCATCTGGATGTGAACTCAGCAGAAACCTTGTCTTGGGGGATCTTGTCTCTCTGAGAAGCAGTGACTTCTTGCTGTATATGTATATGGTTCCGCACCTAGAGAAACTGAGCAGATACCTACTTCTATAAGAAGTGTCTGTAAACAAGTAATTCTCAGTCTTTGCAGAGGCTTGAGAAAGGAACAGGATTACAAGAAACCATGAACTTTGACCAAAGCCTTGGTCCTGAAGAAAAAACAGAAATTTCTTGGGACTGAGATCTTCTTTCAGTTGCTTTATTTGGTGCACAATATCTTTCTCTCCTTCTAACCTAAGGCAGCAAGTTTATAACTAGGTTATAAAAATCCTTCTTCCAAACACAAAAGGAAAAAAAAAAAACAAACCCCCAATGAACAACAGAAATCCTCTGCTGTCTTAAGGCATTTATGCCTTAACTGACCCTGGGATAGTCTCCATTGCCTAACAGGAATCAGTCTGTAGGCAGTCCTTCTAACATCTAACTGCTCTGTCTGTCCTCTTGGCTACTGGAGCAGGCTAGGAGTTGGACTCCTGGCTGGTCCCTTGCCCCTCTGCACTGCTATATTACAGAGCAGGGCAGATTCTCTGCCAGCACCTTTGAGGGTCCCTAAACCCCTCTACAAGCCTGGGGAACCCAGAGTGGGGTGAAGAACAGAATAGCCTCCCAAGGGACTGTTGTGGTTTAACCCTAACCAGTAACTGAGCATTAGGCAGCTGCTTGTTTCTTCCTAGGAAACTTTTTGTACTGCACATCACCTGAAAGATTAATACTTTTAAATTTTTCATGCAAAGCTTGTAAATCACACAAGCAATATAAAAAAAATAAATTAGACCCCAATCAGGAAATGAAAAGAAAAATACAAATGACTTTCATCAATCTCTTAAAGTGCTCTGATCCAGTGGGCTAGCTGCTAGTGGATGTGTCAGCTCAGCTTATGTGTGCACAGAGGTTGAAACTTGAAGGATGTTAAGGTGCCAGTAATTTGTGAGAATGGTAGAAGAGAGCTGGCTCTGCACAGATAGGAAATCTCTCAATGTCACTTTGCAGTTTCTTCTTTGTTGTAGTACTTTTGCTAGGCCCAATTAGTGCCCCTTTTCATCTTCCTTTTTCCTTTTCTTTTTAAAACATGTCTTGCCATCCCCCCTCCATTTTTTAGGTTCATTCTAAATTTTGTTCCTCTGCCTGTCTCCTTGATTCCTCCCTCTTGACTTTGCCACTTTGAGGTTAATTGTTCAGGTGAAGCCAAACATAGCTCCTCTTAGCAGTGTTGGTTATTCAGATTGGCTCTTTCCGATTCTGAAATGGGCAGTGAATCTGCAGCTCTGCTTTGATTTGGTCATACACTTCTCAAACTATATTTTAAAATTTGCATTTTTAAAAAGATGAAATCACAATGTATAGTGAACTGGGTAACATGGCTAGGTCACAACCAAAACCTCGCTTATCACCAAACAAGAATCTGATTTATCACTGAATATAAAAACAAAAATCTTGTAATCTGCACAAAGTGTCTTTTACAGAAATTAGAGTAGGTCGGTATGGATGTTCAAACTCAGTGTAGTGAATAACAATGTGGGTTTTTAATAATCCCACTATTAAGAATAATTAAGAATTAGTAAAATATACATTCAACACAAAAAACTACACACACACTAATGACATCAACAAGGAAAAAGAAAAAGAATTCCCCCCACCAGAATCATAGCAACACTATCACAACACCAAACATGAGTAGACAATACATACAGAATCCACCTCTTGTCCCTTCACCAATATTTTGCTCTCAAGCTAGGTTCAGTCAATGTTTTGCCCGTTACCTCTTCCAATTCCAAGCAACAGAATTTTAGTTGGCTGATGTATGCACAAGTGTTTTTTCCTTTCAATTACATTTAATCACTTTATAGGGTATTTAATTCCTTAGGTAACCTGCATATGTGATGGAACAAAGGGCTTGGGTATGTATTTTGTCCCTACAAGGGGAAATTTTACTATTTTGGGCCTAGAATTTCATACTAAGAATATAGAGGAGAGAGGAATTTGTTTGGAAGGCTTTTCATGTCTCTTATAAAAACAATAGGGTAGCCCAAACTTCAGACAGAAGCCACCTCATATTATATGATTGAGAAGATTTAAGAGACCTTTTTTATCTGTGTCCATCAGATCAATGTTGCTACTTTCCTATAATTTTGAATTTTTTTCATTTCTCACAGTGAATTCTCAGTAGTATATTTTCCTACAGTTCACACTAATAGTTTTTGTTGTCCAGGAATATGGGCAAGGTCACTATAAAAGTGAAAATTTTGCCCTTACTGATGCCAGTGGAGAAACTCATAACATAGTAAATGCACCCTGTGCTCTACCTGGATACTTGTATATCTCTCTGTTAAAAGCCCTCTGTAGTCTGACTTCAGACTGCATGACTGTATGAACTTTTTGTGAGAGAAATACTCAATAGTTAAACAGTTTTGTTGAGATGCAGAAATCACTTGGCACATTTTTGTACTCTTGTTTAAACCAATGCTAGGCTCAGATATGGATTCCCACATGATATGTTAGGTATGAATATAGCATTGTGACTCACTGTAACAGCAAATATGGTGGAACAACATTGCAGCCAGCAAACTTGCTAGTGAAATATTCACCAAACGTATTAGGCTATAGTCAAGGACAGAGCTGGTGTCAATTTTCATTTGTAATTAAACATCATTGTAAACATGCTTACTCAGTGCTTAAGTTAATAGCAGCAGTCATGTTGCTGTGACCTCACCGTGAGAGCTTCATGGGCAGATCTTTTGTTTACTTGAATCCTGTTGTAAAATTAGGGACGTATGGATTAAAGCTCTTACTTCTCAAAGCACTTGAGCATGTGCTTGCGCTAGCCATATGCATAACTTCATTTTTATTTAGTGTGGTATGTGCCTGAGGGAGACACTTCAAAAGCAGAGAGCACAGGCTACTTAACTGCCCCTTATACTTATGGAATTTGCCTAGGTGATACACTGAACAGGATAGTGATGTCTGGGTGTGTTTATCAAGAACAAGGTTTCTTTACATAGCATGAAGAACTATGCAAGTAAGCAGCTGTAGTCTATCAGGTGAGGTATTTCCACTACACTGTACACAAGGATGATAAACTCTAAACTTTAACAGATACAGAGAAAGATGACCAAGGGAATGGATTGTCTATTTCATAAGTGACTGGAAAAGCTTGGCCTGTAAAACTTAGCAAAAAGAAAGGTGAGGAATATAATTATTTTCTTTATTACATAAAGGAGTTAAAAGAAAGAAAAAAGTCAAATTAGAAGACAGCATTTCCACAAGTACAGATGTGTAGAAACAAATGAGGACTGATAAATCTTCTTCCCCTAATAATCAGCCTAAAATATATTAGCCCAAGAAGATCTGGAAAAGACTTGTATAAAGGCAATAGGGACACAAATTTTAACTGCTTTTGAGATGGTATTTGGAGAGTTCATGAAAAGGAGGGTTTGATCTGGTGCCTGCAATAGCAGGGACTGATTCTCATGGTCTGGTAAATTCTGCAGCTCTTTACTGTGACAACAAGTATCTGTTTGGGATCCATAAGCGAAAATGCTCTCTCTTATTTCTTGATCTTTGGATCAAAGGTGAACTAAGCTCTTCAGCTGGGGGCTGGGAGAAAAATGTGAAGATTTAAGTGCCTTGCAAATGCTTCAGTTACTATTAAATGTAAAAGAGGCAGTAAAAGATTATTGTCAACTGCATCTGGCCACAGCAACTGTGGGAGATGCTAATATCTTTCTCAATTCCCAGTATTCTTTGAAACACCAATACAGAATAATGCTACTTGAAGCTGCATTATTCCTCCCTCATTAGGCACAGCTGGAATCAGCTGAAGAGTTGCTTTGGAGCCAATAAGGCTTGTTGTGTGATGGCCCTTTCCAAAGTTTTGGTGGAAGCGATACGGATTCTGATATGCTCCCCAGGCTCACACGTGCTCTCTGAGCATCTGACACCAGCACCGTGTGGGCTGTGGGGACAAAGGGGGATGTGGTGACTTGGCCAAGTGAGTTTACTGCAGTCTTGGGACAACCATGCTCTCATTGATTGTTCAGGGTCTGTGATGTTGAAGATGACCTATGAATGAGAGGTTGCCCCCAAAATTTTATGGTTGGATGTTGAAATGATCACAAGAAAAAAATTGGCCCTAATGCATGCAGCAAAGGAACGCCAGGAGTCCAAGGGAAGAAGTACTCACAGGCTTCATGTATGCTGGTTAGAAATTGGTTCAACATGCGCGGAGGAAAAAGGGAATGGCCCAAGTGCCAACAGCTCTGCAATGGAAATGGCTAATTCTGGATTGGCTATGGCTAATAATGTTTTCTCAGAGCAGTGTTAAGAGTGAAAGTTCCAGTAGATTCTGACCACATACTTGTGCTCTACAAGGACATGGCTTCCTGCACAGAGAGCTGAAATGTTGAAAATTTTAGCTTTTGTCAGCCAATATGAGGAAACTATACTTCCTTAGAAGTGTTTTTGGGTGCTCCCTACCAGCCCATTTGTATATGGCTTTTAGACAAATAGGCACTGATGGGGAGCATCGTTCATTGTGGATTTCCTGGTTGGCTCCACGGTAATCACCTTTTGACCATGTTTCCCACTGTCTAATTAACTCATTCTTTGGAAGAAAGGATTCTTACTCCTAGCTCAGATCTCTGAGTTTTCTTACATAACAAAAATCAAGAAGGGGAAGAGGTGATTGAAGACATCAAGCAGGAAGTAATTTAAAAGTGTCACCGAAATCCGGGAATAAACCTTGTAACACCAATGTAGTGTTAAAAGGCAGGCATTCTTTATTGCAGCGCTGGATGCATGGGGGATAGCTCCACCCAACGTGCATGCCAGGTGATCACCAACACACAGGTTATATAGAATCAAAATATACATATTCATTATATTTCCAAGAACAGGCAGTCCTATGATAATTATTTCTGGGAAATCATTTCCGTATTCTCCTCCCTGTTATGCATGCTCAGTGATTTGAGTCGGTGGTCCTCAAGGGTCTCTGGTGGTCGTCAGTGGTCTTGTGCCTGTGTCCGCTGGATGACCCTCTTCTTCCAGGCATGCGCAGTATCCTTGCTGTGGATGCACCTGTCCTTAACAACTTACGTCATAAGATTAATATTCCCGGGCCTATTGTCTGGTTAGGTAGGGACTGTACAAGGAACATAGCAGCATTGTACCTTGCCATGGTCAGTTAGCTTCATTACTTATTACCTTGGTTACCAACTGATTTTCCCAATCTGATTCTATAGCTACATTAAGTTAAAATCTTACAAATACAATCAAATCATCCTAACTTTTATATAATCAACTTTTGATTGCTTTATCAAAATATATGTAACAAAAGCGAAAGGAAAATATTGATCTACAAACTAGCAAACATTATCTAGGATCCTTCTTGCTAATGACAAAAGCCATTTGGCCTGATCCCGTGGTCTTAAGTGGAGAAGCAGCTTCATCCTCAAGTGACTTGCTGTGCTTGAGTTCAGTTAGTCTGTAGCTGGAGTTCAGTTAGTTCTGACACCTGCAATGCTGACAGGAAGGCACGATTATTGGAAGATTGCTGTGGTGTGCAGCACAGGGCTATGATTATTCAGCAGAGGCTGGCTAAGGGGTGCCAGTGTGTCGTGGTTTAGGCCCAGCCGGCAGCTGGGTGCCACGCGGCTGCTCACTCACCCCTCCCCCAGCGGGATGGGAGAGGAGAAGTATAACAAAAGGCTTGGGTCGAGATAAGGACAGGGGGAGATCACTCACTAATTACCATCACAAGCAAACCAGGCTGAATGTAGAGAGGAGATTCATCTAATTTATTACTAGGCAAAACAGAGTAGAGCAATGAGAAAATACAATCAAGTCTTAAAACACCTCCCCCCACCCCTCCCATCTTCCCGGGCTCAACTTCACTCCCGGCTTCAACCTCCTCCCCCCTCAGCGGCACAGGGGGACGGGGAATGGGGGTTGCGGTCAGTTCAGCACACATTGTCGCTGCTGCTTCTTTGTCCTCAGGGGAAGGACTCCTCTCAACATTCCCCTGCTCCAACATGGAGTCTCTCCCACGGGTTACAGTCCTTCACGAACTGCTCCAGCGTGGTCTCCCCCACGGGGTGCAGACCTTCAGGAGCAGACTGCTCCAGCATGGGGTCTCTCCCCCAGGGTGCAGACCTTCAGGAGCAGACTGCTCCAGCGTGGGGTCTCTCCCCCAGGGTGCAGACCTTCAGGAGCAGACTGCTCCAGCGTGGGGTCCCCCACAGGGTCACAAGTCCTGCCAGCAAACCTGCCCTGGTATGGGCTCCCCTCTTCACGGGTCCACAGGTCTGGCCAGGAACTTGCTCCAACGTGGGCTTCCCACGGGCCACAGCCTCCTTCAGGTGCCTCTGACGCGCGGAAAACAGACTCCACAACCTGTGAAGTTGTAAAGTAGGTATGTTTATTCAGCGCTGGGCAGCACAGGGGGTCGTCCCACCAAAATCGTGCGCGCCTTGCAGCACTTCCCTTTGAGTTTTATATGATAGAATGTTACATATTCAAAAAGCACCTATACATATTCATGATCTTTCCGCGGAAAGGTGGTCTTATTACAATGAGTTCATTTCCATTGTCTCCGCCTTTAACTCCTCTCAGCTGCACACGCGCACTGCCTCTTGGTGGTCGTGGGCCGGGGTCTCAGGGATGAAGGCCGTATGTCTTCCTCACTGTGCACTTTTCACCTTCACCACAAAACTTACTCAGACTGGTTCCTAATTAGCAGAGAATCCTCCGTGTTCAATCCCTTCTGATTTACTACCTCCTTATCTTGTGATTGGTTACAAAAATGCAAGCAGAGCAAAGGGTCATCTTGACCCTTCCTTACGCTAGTTCTTGTTAAAACATCTTACGTAAGGGTTAAGATTACTAGATATGTGGCTTAAGCTAGTTAATGATCCTGCCATTTCCTTTAAGTGTTAGTTCTCTCTATCAATCCCCCCTTTTTCAAAAAGGTTAGTAAATTCTTTTACTACAGCTAATACAATGACTCTTTATCTAATACTTTCTCAAAATATTTATTTGATTCTAACCTTTGCCTTAGTTGATATTTCTTCCATTCGCTGTAAGAATTCCCCGTGTTTTGACAACACCCTAAAGCACATTGAACTACTACACACAGAGCTATAAGCAGAATCATAACCGTAATTGTCGTAACAAACAATTGTTTCAACCATGTCAAATTCGGTAACCAGGATGTTAATCTTTCCACTAAGTCACTAAACCCCCAAGATGTGTTATCTTGGGCCACTTCATGCAAGATTTTGTTTTTTTCCCAAATTTGAGAGAAATCCTTTTCAATCCTTTTGTCTTGGTTAACATAGGTACAGCAATGTTCACCAATAACCGTACATAAACCTCCTTCTTTAGCAAAAAGCAAATCCAACTCCAGCCTGTTTTGGAGTGTCACCTGTTCTAGAGAAGAGATTTCCTTTTGTAGAGCCGTAAGCGCGTCAGCTGTAGCATTATTAATAATTTCCATTGTAGCCGAAATGTTGACTAAGGCCTTTTCTAATTCATTAACCCCCAACCATGGGATAAACCACCTTGCAAAGCTATGAAAGCTGGTTGGTCTTTTTACTAAAGGGTTCCGTTTTCCCCGGGTTGGATGGGCCACGGGTTTCATATAAGTTCGTAATAGACCAACTGTGCCTGAACTAGTTAAGTTTTGTACAATAGTAATGTTAGGAACTATAGTCCCCATAGCGCATTGACCTTTCCACCCTAAGGGCAATACTTTGTACCCCCACTTCCCACAGATCCAGTACCATCCCTGACCCACAGGGGTGGGCCAGCCTTTGGGAGTACTGCTGACGTGTCTTCGAGTCTGGTTGCTATTCCACATATTTGCACCTCCATACTTGATATAACTCGTGCAATTAGGGTAAGCCCCAACAAAACTTGTACTTCCACATTTTTTATCTGTGCTATTCCCTCCCATATTATTTGTGGTGTTTTCCAGGTAGCACCTCTGGACACAAGGTACTTCTGTGGTCTCGTTCCAGAGTGTGCTTAAATCTATCTGCCACTCAAGATTCCTTTTTGGTATCTCTGTGTATTCGGTGAGGGGCATATTACTAAAGGCCTTGGCTATCTGCGAAGAGTTGGGAAAACTGGTGGCGACCACCGGGTGGCCCTGTCCTATGTTTGTAGGCAATCGTGAGCAAATCCAGCAATCAGACCAGTTCATGGCATTAGCAATTTTGTCATGTAGCTGCAAAAAGGCATTATTCTCCCATGCCTCAAGTTCCCCTATCAGGCTTACAATCAGCGTCGTGACAAAGTAAGCTTTCCTTGCTGTACTTGCGTGACTCTCCATGGAGATTTAGGTGCCTTCTTCACACGGGAGTGGTGAATCCAGGCATTCTGTTCCTTAATCTTTATTGCTGTGAAGGATGTGAGGAGTACCTGGAACGGTCCTTCCCATTGTGGTTCCAGGGTCTTTTCTGTAAGAGACTTCACATATACATAATCTCCAGGTTGTATGTTATGTACAGGTCCATCCAAACCCCTGCTTCGAGTCCCAACCACATGTTTTTGAATTCTGCTGAGTTGTTTGCCTAATGCCACCATGTATGAAGTCATAATTTCCTCCCCGGCTTGTGTGGACATCCCTTTCTGTATTCCATAGGGTCGTCCATACAAAATTTCAAAAGGACTCAGTCCCTCTTTTGCTCTTGGCCTGGTTCGTATGCGCAAGAGAGCCAAAGGAAGAGACTGAGGCCAGGCCAAGTTAGTTTCCTGTTCCAATTTCACAATCTGCTGTTTGATTAAGTGGTTCATTTTTTCTACCTGGCCACTCGACTGAGGGCGATATGGGGTATGAAGCTGCCAATCTATACCCAAATGACAGCTAATTTGTTGTACTACTTTTGAGATGAAATGTGGTCCTCTGTCAGAAGATATGGTTGCCGGAACCCCAAAGCGTGGTATTATTTCTTGTATTAATGTTCTGGTTACCTCCCGAGCCTTGGCCGTCCTGGTAGGAAATGCCTCTGGCCAACCTGAAAAGGTATCAGTTAATACCAATAAATATCGATACCCCCCTTTTCTTGGGAGTTCTGAAAAATCAATCTGCCAGTGTTGCCCAGGCCCGTTGCCTTTCCCAATTTGACCCATTTCTGGTTTAGGGGTATTCTTGGGATTAGTCTGGAGGCAAATATCGCACTGTTGAGTTACTTGTTTCACGGTGGTGTATAGATTCCTAGCTACAATCTCTCTAATCAGGTGTTTATATAGAGCTTCTGCCCCCCCAATGCCTCTTCCTATGTTCTTCCCTTATCAGAGACCATGTTAGATAAGAGGGAATGATTAGTTTCCCTTGTGGGGTGAGAGCCCACCCCTCGTTATTATACGACCCTTCTAGGTCGATGATAAGCTTCTGATCTTCCTTAGTATATTTTGGCTTACCTTCTAGGGAGATTTGCCCATCAGGGACCAAGGCCCCCTCTGTATTTACCTCACCTTTAGCTGCTTGTTTTGCCTCTCTGTCCGCCAGCTCATTTCCTCTTTCCAATTCTGAGTTCACTTTCTGATGTGCCTTAATGTGCATGATCGCCCCTTTCTCAGGGAGTTGGACTGCCTCCAACAGTTTCATGATCTCTTCTGCGTGCTTGATATTTTTGCCCTGTGAGTTCAATAATCCCCTCTCCTTCCAGATTGCTCCATGCGCATGTACGACTCCAAAGGCATATTTTGAGTCTGTATAGGTATTTACAGCTTTGCCTTGGGCCAATTCCAAGGCATGGGTCAGAGCAATTATTTCCGCCTTCTGTGCAGAGGTACTCATGGGTAAAGGCCCTGACTCTATGATTTCTTGACTGGTGGTAATGGCATATCCGGCATGTCTTTTACCGCTTAGGACGTAGCTGCTTCCATCCGTGAACCAGTTTTCCGTGTTCTCCATAGGACTGTCTCTCAGGTCTGAACGGCTGGAATATGTTGTTTCGATGGTCTCCAGGCAGTCATGATGCACTGGTTCCCCTGTGTTTCCACTGAGGAAAGAGGCTGGATTGACAATGTTAGTGACTATGATCTCCACATCATCCTGTTCTACCATTATAGCCTGGTATTTCAAGAATCTTTGTGGGGAAAGCCAGTGTCCACCTTTCGCTTCCAGTACTACAGATACTGTATGGGACACCAATACAGTCATTTTCTGGCCCAGGGTGAATTTTCGGGCTTCCTGGATGTTTAGTACTACAGCCGCGACTGCTCGCAGGCATCCAGGCCAACCTTTTGCAGTTGCATCCAATTGTTTAGAAAAGTAGGCAACTGCTCGTCGATACGGGCCCAGATCTTGTGCTAGTATTCCTAGGGCAATCCCCTGCTTCTCATGGGAAAAAAGGAAAAACAGTTTACTCACATCTGGGAGTCCCAAGGCTGGGGCCGACATGAGGGCCTTTTTTAGCAACTTGAAGGCCTGTATGGTCTCTTTATTCCATTTAAGGTGTTTTTGTTCAGTGGTTGTCAGTGCATACAGAGGTTTAACAAGCAGTCCATAGTCGGCACCACCCAGTCATCCCCAGGAAGGTTCGTAACTCTTTCACTGTTTGTGGTCTCGGAGTTTCACATATTGTCTCTTTCCGGGTCTGTCCCAAAGTTCTTTGTCCAGCACTGATTTCATAGCCCAGATAAATCACCTTACGCTGCATCACTTGGGCCTTCTTCTTGGATACCCGATATCCCTGGAGCCCTAAAAAATTTAGCAGACTAACCGTCCAGGTCATACAAGCGTCCTCTGTTTTGGTTGCAATCAGGATATCGTCCACATATTGTAACAGTTTCCCTTCCTCAGGTGGGGCTTCCCAGGACTCAAGATCTTTTGCGAGTTGGTTACCAAATATAGTAGGACTGTTTTTGAACCCTTGTGGTAACACCGTCCAAGTAAGCTGAGTTTTACGCCCTCTTTTAGGATTTTCCCATTCAAATGCAAATATTTTCTGGCTGGATTTATGGAGAGGGAGGCAAAAGAAGGCATCCTTCAGGTCTAAAACAGTAAACCAGGTTAGTTCAGGTGTCAATACAGTCAGCAAGGTATATGGATTTGCCACTACTGGGTAGAGGTCTTCAGTTATTTTATTTATAGCCCGTAGGTCCTGAACCACCCGGTACGACCCGTCGGGTTTACGGACAGGTAATACGGGAATGTTAAAATCGGATTCACATTCCCTTAATAATCCTAGTTGTAAAAATTTTTCTATTACTGGTCGAATTCCCTCCCTGTCTTCCTTCCTCAGGGGGTACTGCTTGATTCTTACTGGCTGTCGTCCTTCTTTGAGTTTGACCTCCACAGGTGTAGCATTTTTTGCTTTTCCGGGCACATCAGTGGCCCAAACCCCGGGGTATACCTGGTTCGCAATTTCTTCGCTGATTTTTCCCTCTATAGGAACATTAGTTAGGGATAAGCTCATTATTTGGATATACTGTTGGTCATTCACCTCCAGAGTAATCTCTCCCTTTTCAAATTTAATTATCGCACCTAATTGTTCCAATAAATCTCTCCCCAACAGTGCTCTCGGGGAGTTGGGCATGTACAGAAATCTGTGGATGCCCCATTGTTTTCCCAATTTATATCTCAGAGGTTCACAAAAATATACCTTTTCACTTTGGCCAGTTGCCCCTTTCACCATGATATAGTCATTTCCCAGGGGCCTCAAAGCTTGATTCAAGACCGAATACGTCGCCCCTGTGTCCACCAGAAATTCTACCTTCTTCTGCTTTTTCCCTAGCTTCATTATAACCAGTGGATCCGCTAGGGTGGATTCCCCAGGTCCCCGTCAGTCTTCCCTCAAATGAGCCATTATTCTTTCTTTCTGACTATTCCGCCCCTTCTCCTTATTTTTCTGCTTTTCCGGACAATCATCTTTCCAGTGTCCAAATCTTTTGCATAACGCACATTGATCTCTGCCTAATCGAGGCGGTCCTCGTCTGGGTTTTCTTTCCTCCTCCTCCCTGACGACCGCCACCACCCTTCTTTGTCCCCGTTTGTAATCTTCCTCTCTATTACTGAACACCCTCCACGCTTCATCCAGCAATACTTCCAGGTTCCTTCCTTCTGTGGGACGCAGCTTTTGGAGTTTGCGCCTAATATCTCCTGTAGACTGGCCCAAAAACAAAGAAACTAGTTGTTGCGTTCCTACCTCTGACCCAGGATCCAGCGGTGTGTTGCGGCGCATTACGTCCCTTAGTCAATCCAAGAATTCGGATGGTGACTCGGAAGGACCTTGTTTGATTGCATATAATGCCGACCAGTTTATAGTTTTGGGAATGGCCCTCTCCACTCCTTTTAAAATCCATCCCTGGTATGCCTTCAGTCTTTCCATATGCGTGGATCTGTTTGCATCCCATTTTGGATCTTGAAGGGGGAGATATTCTTTAACATCTCCTCCCGTAATTTTATAATGATCCTCAGCCAAATTCCCTGCAGTTTTTAAAATTAATTGCTTTTCCGTTTCAGTCATATATTCTAATAATAATTGTATGTCATTCCAGTCGGGGTTGTGTTGTTTTATAATAAACTGGAAATGTTTAGTTACATTTACCAGATCATTCCTGTAATCCTTAGCAACCCTTTTCCATGCTTCCAAATCAGTGGTGGAGAAAGGTACCTTAATTAACATCGTCCCACCGTCAGGCCCTACTGCTTCTCGGAGAGGTGCTTGTAAGACTGTTGGGGCAGACTTTTTCCTGATACGGGAGGATACAGGGCTTCCCGGGGGAGTGGAGGCTCCTTTCGAGTCCACATCCTGTTCCTGTGGTCGAGGGGGAGGCTTAAACAAATCAGTTAAATCTTGTTCTGATGCCAGGTGTATTTTATTTTTCCTAGTACATCTTTGCCCAATACTACATGCCGAGCAACACCGCCTCAGTTTACCTTTAAGTCCTTTGTTATTTTCCCGCTCTAGGGCAAGTACCATAGGGTCCTGTGGCGGCACCATTCCACAGTCCCTTTGCCACTCCGGATGGTTTCGGAGGGTGAAAAACATATCTGCATATGACACTTCATCCCATTTTCCTTCTCTCCTCAAAAACAGCATTAATTGCAACATAGTGTTGTAATCAATTGTTCCATTAAGTGGCCACCTGGCTCCATCTTCCAGCTTATAAAGCGGCCACCATTGATTGCAATATTTAATGAGGGTCTTCTTATTCTCTGTACCCCCAGTTCCAACAATATCCCTCCAGCGTGTCAATATGCAACCGAGGGGGCTTTTACTTAAGATATCCTTGTTCTGAGAGTTACCCATCTCTCTGTTTCTTTATCCTTATTTTCTAGGTCTTTTCTTGTTAGCTATTGTGCTTTGTTTTAATTTCCCAAAGTTCGAGCCCTAAACCACCAAAGGAGTGACTCTCTGTCCTACCACTTTGATCAGCCACACACCTTCCCCGATACTTAAGAGATTGACTAAACACTATGGCAGCCCAACCCAACTTACATATATATCACGGCATTTACAAATTTTACAAACAGTCCAGGCGCTTTGTCCGTCTCTGGCCGTGTTCCTCGCGGAATCACGGAACCGCAAATCAGGACTCCCACTCGCTTCACAGCAGCGCTGTGTCTCAAAACACACATACATACACACAACAAACTTTTAACATACAATCCTCACTCCAGTTATTATCCCTCCAGCAGCTGCAAATATTATTCGAGAGGCCCGCTTACCCTTCTCCTGCTTCTTATACAGTCATTAGCAGGTCCGTCCTGGCTCCCAATATTGGGATGCAGCGGTAACCTCGGATTCACTCGATCTACTCCCAAGATCGCTAGCGGCCGCTCTATCGGTCAGCGAATCCCCCTTTTCCTTAATGTACAGGGTACCCTCCTCCCATACGGGGACTATGCCGTACGCCAGACGTCTCTGCGTGATTTACCAGCAGCCCCGGCCAAGCGCGGGCGTCCCCAGCGACTTACTGGCCCCCTTACTAAACATACCGTTTATCCGCAACTTCAGGAGGTCGTTGTCTACTCCCGTGGTGAGCGGCTGGAAGTGGAGGCTCCTCCGAGAAAAGTGCTCGGGGCGCACCTAGGAGCGTCCGCTCCGCAGTTGATCCCGCAGCCGAGCAGAGTGTCTCCTGGCTGGCTCGCCAAAATGACGCGCGGAAAACAGACTCCACAACCTGTGAAGTTGTAAAGTAGGTATGTTTATTCAGCGCTGGGCAGCACGGGGGGTCGTCCCACCAAAATCGTGCGCGCCTTGCAGCACTTCCCTTTGAGTTTTATATGATAGAATGTTACATATTCAAAAAGCACCTATACATATTCATGATCTTTCCGCGGAAAGGTGGTCTTATTACAATGAGTTCATTTCCATTGTCTCCGCCTTTAACTCCTCTCAGCTGCACACGCGCACTGCCTCTTGGTGGTCGTGGGCCGGGGTCTCAGGGATGAAGGCCGTATGTCTTCCTCACTGTGCACTTTTCACCTTCACCACAAAACTTACTCAGACTGGTTCCTAATTAGCAGAGAATCCTCCGTATTCAATCCCTTCTGATTTACTACCTCCTTATCTTGTGATTGGTTACAAAAATGCAAGCAGAGCAAAGGGTCATCTTGACCCTTCCTTACGCTAGTTCTTGTTAAAACATCTTACGTAAGGGTTAAGATTACTAGATATGTGGCTTAAGCTAGTTAATGATCCTGCCATTTCCTTTAAGTGTTAGTTCTCTCTATCACCTCCACCTGCTCCAGCGTGGGGTCCTCCACGGGCTGCAGGTGGAATCTCTACACCCCCTCATCCTTCCTCCATGGGCTGCAGGGGACAGCCTGCTTCACCATGGTCTTCACCATGGGCTGCAGGGGGATCTCTGCTCCGGCGCCTGGAGCACCTCCTCCCCCTCCTTCCTCACTGACCTTGGTGTCTGCAGAGTTTCTTACATCTCCTCACTCTCTCCAGTTGCAAAAGCTTTTTCAACTGTTTTGTTTTCCTTCTTAAATATGTTATCACAGAGGTGCTGATTGGCTTGGCCTTAGCCAGCGGCGGGTCCATCTTGGAGCCGGCTGGCATTGGCTCTATCAGACACAGGGGGAGCTTCTAGCAGCTTCTCACAGAAGCCACCCCTGTAGCCCCTCCCCCGCTACCAAAACCTTGCCACACAAAACCCAACCCACAGTGCTTAATGCACTTTGCAGTTACTTTGTGACAAGAAGATAAATACGAAGACTTCGGTTAACTTGGGTTCCTAATTAAAAAGTGGAGATTTTAGAGTAGGAAGAGATATAATCAACATAAAAAGCTAAAAAGCATTCCTATGGTCCAACAGTGACTTCTGCACAGAGTGGGTACCAAGAACATGGCTACACTGAATGTGCTGCATGGTCTTAGAGGAGAACGCATTTCAGATACTATTGGCCCTGCTGATTTTATGAGCTGAATTATTTATTTGTTATTGAAGGACTTTGTCATGTTTAAATCTTACAGGCTTATTTTTGATTCAATGACTTAATACAACACAATTAGTGATGACATGAAGTTGTAACTGTCCTTCAAGGGCATGTGTGACATGAAATTTCTGGGTTTTATAGCTGAATTGCATCTTAGCCATTAATTGCATGAAAATTGCATTTAAATATTTAAAGACTGCAGATCTTACTTTACTAGTGAAATGTTTTTGCTGTCTGCAAACATGCAGATTCTCTGATTACAATGATCAGTCTTGTCAGACTAGAAGCTGCTGCTGTTTAAAAAAATAGTAAATTGAATATATATGCATATATTCATACACCTCCCCCATTTCACAGTCAGACTACCATCATGAAACCAGTTCAAACACAGAGGGAATTAGAATAATATATTGATAAATAAAATTTTCCTTACTTAAAATTTCAGATTCATCCACACAAAATAATTTCTTAATGCATAATATCTGTGCTTATCCCATACAGCAGTGTACTTTTTCCCTGAAGGACTGTTGCTTTTTTTCCTCACAGCAAGTTTTTTCAGGTACTTCCAGTGGGTCCCAAGCTCCCAGGACCTGGCAAGCTGCCAGTAGTGAGGTCTTTTCTATTGCATTGAATAGAGAGAGATATATTTACTGTTTGTGGCTTTTGCTTCTCATGCTATGGCAGTATCAGTAAAGATACTTCATGTAATAGTAATGTTGTTTCTCTCCTGAAACGATTTGTGCATACGCACTCCTCTTTTGGCAGGTATGCTGCTTGTGTTAAGAACACTTGAAAATGCTTTGACAGGATTTGTGTACGATGCCAAAGATGTGAGCTTTCTTTTTTTCTTCATACAACTTTTGTTTTCAAATGTGGCTAACATTTTTCTAATAGAAGTGTGTTCATATTGAATTTTGTGCTGAAGAAATCACAGTTTGAAAGCTACAGTGTATTTTCATGCATTCTAACAACTCTGGCTTTCTCGCTGATAATTAGTAATCAGCTGTGGTAGTCTAACATTATAATTCTCCAGCTGTTGTGCCAAATAACTTCATACATATCTGGTAGAAACAATTAGTGAAATAACAAGGAATAAAAATTATGCACCACAATTGCAGAATTTGTGAACAGAACAGTAGGTAGAAATTGATGGATTCTTTTAGTTTGTTGCCACTCATGTAAATGAAAATCTGAAAAACCTGTCAATGAAAGAATTGTGATTATTAGCCTGAAAGTTGTGACAAACTAAGTATAATAGGGGAGCTAGCTGCTCAAATGTAAGTGGAAAGAACATTTTCGCGGGGCTTGTACGAGGTAGGCTGTTTTAGCAGGTTTAAACCATTGTACAAAGAACTGGATTCATTGAGGTGAAAGGATCCTAATGCTTTGTGCTGCAAGGTGTGTGCTGTAAAAGATCCTGCTGTGATACGATGCTCTGTCATAGCTCCTAGTATTGATACACCCCTTGGGCAGTGGATGGTTCTTTTTCCAACTCTTACAGGATATCTTTTGGTTTAGTAAAACAGCTTCAGTAGCAGCATAATGTGGTGCTTTTTGATCAGTGTACTGGGGGGGGGGGGGCGGTTTGCTATGCTTAAATAGATTAAGATACTGTATACTTGTGTATATTGCAGATATCTATTTAGTCCTCTAGCTTCATGGGAAAACAGCTGAAACGCTATTTCAACATAGCTGGTAGTAGGTAAAACCATTGCCTATGTCAAAAGAAATGGGATCAACAAATGAAGTGAAAAATATGTCATTTGTAAACAGAATTGTTTACAGAATTTACAAAAGAACTTGCCTTCTAGCTCATCTGGATTGTGCCATGTGGGACCATATGTCATTTGACCTTTATTTCCTTTGGCTAAATAGGCTCAGTTATGATGAAAGCGAGTTCAGAAAATGAATCAGATTGCAACACAGCTTTGGTTAGAAAAATAAACAAACTTTTTGGTTATTCTTTGAAATGTTCTTGCAATTGTATTTGTGCTTTTTGCAAAACTAATACCTTCTTTTCTATGGCTACATTTTTCTGCTTCACATACATGGAAATTTGAGGTTATAGGTGCATATTGGGCTACTGTGTTAAGTAACTTGGCTTTTGTGTGGGCAAATTGGTTGAGCAGCATCTGATTATTAGAATCCATGTATTTAGTACTTAGATTATTAAAGATATTTGTTATGGGATTTTATAGTTTGAACATATAATCTTTTATGGAAACCTTGCTTAAAACATGTAGTCTGTGGTGTGGCTTGTGAGAGCTCACTGAAAATCATGCAAAACTCCTAGTGTGCCCCTGAGAATTTTACCTATGGATAATAAACTGTGTGACATCTTGGCCAGGGTGTGCCCCGATTGTGTGTTCTGTTCTTCGTGTTTCTGTGTGTGGATCATTCAGTTGTGCTCCTGACAGTTTCTTAATTAAGTTGCTGACTGCCCAAAGCAATGATTGTGAAATGTAATGGAGCTGTGGTTTATCTCCTGAATTGTAAGAATATTAGAAAAGTAGGTAAACTTTCCTGGGTTTTGCCGTTGCATTTTTTTTTAAACTAAAATGCTTATTTTCTGTCTGTATGTTTTTAACCCTGCTTCATTCCACTTTGCTATCAAAGCAATGCTTGTCATAAGAAAACCTGATGCTATAGTAATACAATTTAAGGCTCCCAAAAGGGACTGCATAATTCCGAGCTCCTAACTAGGCAGATAAGTCCTAATCAGTTTAGCCTAGTAGGAGAAAAAGTCTTCCCCAGAAGAGAGATCTTGTGGTTTTCAGTCAGGGAAAGTACTATACAAGATGAAATGATGAAATTCCACAGACACAGCCACGGAGACTGCATCATCTCTGGATGTGCTCCTTCCTGTCTATTTGTATGAAGCTGCTGTGGGATTTCTCACTGTTGGAGCACTGTTGAGTGCAGAGGAATTACAAAGATTCTGGGGGGCTAAATCCATCTCTTATATGCTGTACATGAGTGTAATTACCTGTCATTAACATCCCACTGATTCTGCGCTGAACTGCTGTGTCTGGATAATTATGTTCATGGGACAAAAGCTGTTACCAGTCATAAATACCTGGTGTTTTGGTGAAATAGATAATGCAGATTCTTATGCAAGAACAGCTTAAAGCTGTGTCTGATGCTTATGGGTTCCTTTTTAACTGCTGGGAAGCAATTGAAATGTCAACAGAACCGTAGTTAGTAGTGCTGCCTTGAGTCAGCATTTGTGAGGCTAGTGTACAAGAAGGTGAAACTCATTTGCCATGCTGAAAACTTAGTGTCTTTCAAAAAATAAACAAAGTGGTTTGCATCACAGGCTGAACTGCTGGTCTGAAAGAGTTGTGATGAGCAGCAGAAAGTCCAGCTGGAGGCCAGTTACTAGTGGTGTACCCCAGGGGTCAATAATGGGGTCATTAGAGTTTAGTATCTTCATTAATGACCTGGATAATATGACAGAGTGTACCCTCAGCAAGTTTGTAAATGACACAAAATTGAGAGAAGTAGATGGTACACCAGATGGTTGCACTGCCATTCAGAGGGACCAGGACAAGCTAACAGGAATCTCATGAAGTTCAGCAAAGGGAAAGTCCTGTATCTGGGCAGGAATAATGCCATGTACCAGTACTGGCTGGAAAGCAGCTTTGCAGGTAAAAGACCCAGGGTTCCTGGTGGACACCAAGTTGACCGTGAACAAGCAATGTGCCTTTGTGGGAAAGAAAGCCAAACAGCTTCCTGGGCTACATTGGGAAGAGGTTGCCAGCAGACCAATGGAGGTGACCCTTCCCCTTTACTCAGCCCTGGTGAGACTGCATCTGGAGCATTGTGTCCAGGACTGGCCATCCCAGTACAAGAGAGACATGGACATTCTGGAGCAAGTCTAGTGAAGGGCTATGAAGATGATGAAAGGATTGAAGCATCTCACAGGGAGATACTGAGAGAGCTGGGATTATTCAGTCTGGAAAAGAGAAGGCTCAGAGGGATCTTTTGCATGTGCATAATGAATGCCTGATGGGAGAGGAAGTAAAGATGATAGAGGCAGACTCTTCTCAGTGGCGCCCAGTGGAAGGACAATAGGCAATAAACACAAATTGAAATACAGGAAATCATGTTTAAGCATAAACATAAGCAAAAACCTGGGAGGGCAATTGAACACTGCAGCTGGTTGCCCAAAGAGGCTGCGGAGTCTCTATCCTTGGAGATATTCAAAACCTGCCTGGACAAAGTCATGAGCCGTCTGCTCTGTTTGACCCTGCTCTGTGCAGAGGGTCTGGAGGTGCCTCAGCCATTCTGTGCTTCTGTGATCCTGACTGCCCGGATATAGCCATGTGCCTAAACTCTCCCGCAAGAGGTAGCGATTGAGTACATGCTCTAATAATCCTGTGTTACAGTCAGTAATCCTCTCCACTTCGATTTGTGGCCCTTGACGTTCCTGAGTGACATTAGCCTATTACCCTATTGCTAATCATTTCCACTTGATAGGAAGCTATTAAACTTATTTAATTGGTTACCAGTTAAGGAGCATTGCAATTAGAACACTTCTAGCAGAAGGGAGCATAGCTTCATTATATACAATTGCAGTAAGCATGCAAAATAAGAATTTCCCAAGATAGGTATGGCATGGAGGGAACCGTAGTTGAAACGTGACCCCTTTGAATTACTATGAATTCTGGAATTGCATTTATTATTCTTGCTTTCTTTTAGAATAAAGTAATAAGATATTAAACTGCTGGTTTATACAACCCCCTCTACTTTTTTTATTAGTAATCACACATTTTTCTGTGCTAGTGAAGAATTTTTCAAGGGCTTTGTGGATGGTGAGGAGGAACTACCACATGTTCCTGGTCCTCTGGTTGTAATTGTAATTGCCTGTGTGGGAGCGCAGACTCTCGGAGCAGGCTGGGTGTGATGAATCTGCAGCGCTTTCCACCAGGTGCCTGCAGTCTATTGAGGAGCCCAAAGAGGAGCAAGCACTTGTGCACTAATAGGTTATTTCTTATTAAATTGGGCTCAGGTGTTGCAGGAGCACTAGAAGAGATGAGATCTCTTGGATTACTTGGTTAAAGCTTCTGCAATAGCTAGCACCTGTGCTGCCAAGCCACTTTCTGGAATGTGTGTTTGCTATTGTTAAGCTCTTTGGTCCTCTGGCACCTCCACTGCAGGTGTCTGGGGAACTCTGCAACTTTTAGGCCAAATCTGGTTAGTTTGTGTTTGCATAGTTGTCTTCTGTGCTGTTCGTTAGCAGAACGCTGCTTAGCCACTACTTTTCCTTTCCTTGTGCTTATCTCCTGATAAATTTAGAGGGAAGTGTATTGGGTTTACATGGCAAGCTTTTGCTAGACTGAATAGATTGGTGTACGCTGTTCCAGAAGAGGTCTTGTAGGGGATCAGTACAAAGGTTGCCTTTAATCCCTCTTCCATTATCTTAATTTCTTCCATTTCTTCATTTATCCTAAAATTTAGTACGTTGCTGTGGTTGGACTAGTGTCCCTATAATTTCTCTCAGATCATCGTTGTACCTGTAGGTGGGCCCACTGCACTAAATTATTTAGGAATGACATGGAAGTAAAACATCTGACTCTCCAATCAGTACTCAGGCAGTCTCAGTCATCTCTGAGTTATTAATTTTGTCTGGAAATTGCCTCCTCAATAGAGGTTTTTAAATAATGCTAATGAAATAGTTTTTGCTGCATGCTAAATATCATTACGGATTTGAAGCTTGGGTCTGAACTTCCTTTATTTTTTCCCATTAAAAAAGGCCTTTTCATCTCTCTCAAGGTACATTGCCACCATCCAAATTACATTGCCTTTTAAAAATTATTTTTTAGTATAGTGGCTGGATGAAAAGGGCGTTTTACTGCATATAATAAACAATCAGGAAGTACATCAGATGTACATTTTAAGTGTGTTCAGAAGTTTTCACAGGGTCTGTAAGATTACATAGTTTGTGTATTGTAAGTACATACATATGCTCACCTTTTGATTTTAACTTTTTATGAATCTTTACTGCTATTCTTAGCAAAGGCTCAAATAATTGAAAAGTCAGTGAACCTTAATTAGTGAAAAAGTCCGCTAAATGCCTCAAAGAGAGAAGAAAGCTGCCATCTAACTTAGTTCAGTTAATAGTGATACGAGAGAAAACTCTTAACATTGAAAAACGTAATGTTAAGCTTATTGTCCTGGTTCTGGCAAGGACAGAGTTAATTTCACAAGGAGCCAGGACAGGTGACCCAAGCTGGCCAGGGGCTATTCCATACCATGTGACATCATGCTCACCATAAAAGGGGGCTGGTCGGGCAGGGGAGGGGGTGGCGGTGGTTCTGGGAGGGGCTGAGCTGGTCGGTGGGTAGTTGGATCGGTAAACTGTTCTCTGTTATCACCCATTGTGAATATCTGTTATCAGTACTGTTGTTGATTGTTTTCCCTCTCCCTTGCTGTCCCAGTAAACTGCCCTTATCCCAGCCCTCGAGGCTTTGCCGTTGTTTTTCCGTTCTGTTCCCTTCCCCATCCTGCTGGGGGAGGGGTGAGCAAGTGGCGCGTGGTGCTCAGCTGCCGGCTGGGCCTAAACCATGTCACTTATCTAATTAATAACTTCCAAAAATCTTTGGAATTTGTTTTAAAAAACTTCCAAAAGAGAGCATTTAAGTATTTTAATGTAGTGGCAAATCTTAAACCTAGATTCCTTAGGCAGAATTTGGTGTGTAGCTGAGTGATGCATCATCTACTGTATTTTGTCACTCTGGAAGAAAATTAGGAAATGCATTTGGTGAAGAAATGTATGTCACATCATCTTCATGCTCCTTTGTTTTTGTGCAGGTCCTGGACCTGGGCACTGCTCCACTACAGTTCATCTGAGTCATCTGAATGATCACACAGATGTTACAACAACCACAAACACCTTCACTGGGAGAGGATTTAGGGATGAGTTAAGATGCTTATAAGATAACACTATCCTTCCTTGGAGATACCTTGGAGAACTGGCCTCAGTAGGCCCAGAGTTAATGCTGGATGTGGAGATCTTCCTTCTACAGTCTGATGATACGACGCAGCAGGAAAGCCTGGTTTTGGTCACTCCTTCAGCTGGGATACAGATCTTGCCATATTACAAGAGTTGTCTATGTGTTCACAGCTGTGTGTGATCTTTGCCTCCAAATTAGGCTTCACAGTATTTCTTTCAGTATCCACTGAAAAGCAAGGAGATAAGATGGAGAATGCAGCAGAGAGTAGCTGAAACGCGGAAACCAAAATGGGGCAGGGAAAGTGCTCCAGCAAGCAGGGAATGGCACTTTACACTTAGCTGAGTTGTGTTGGGAGCTGAGGCTCTTCCTATGCTTTTTTACAGCTGGGTGGCAGCATTTCTGCAGCGATTCATGTGTATGGCAAGTTAATTGCTCAAAGATTTTTTTTGAAGGATCAGATGTTATGTGCTTATTTCTCTCAGCTGTGATTATCCTTTCTAGAGAACATAAAACTCACGAAATCTCTTTGCTACTTGTCTGTAATAGTGAGTCCTAATAATGTGACTACAAATATCAGTAGGTGTAAGATTTCACAAAATGAGCAGGAGTTTATAAAACTGTAATGCAGAGGCTTGTCTGCTGTCCATCCTCTATCTCCTGGCATTTGGTGTCTTCCCTTACATTCACAGTCTGTATTGAGGATTCCCCAACTCAAACACCAGTTTGCTTCATTTATACACATCTGTGAAGATGAATTCAAATGAACTGACTGCCTCAAAAATCTAAACTGATAGTTTCCTCCACTGAATTTCCCATTTATCTATGCCACTGTTCACCTTCTACATTAGCAAATCAAAACTTAACTTCAAGGCTGAATTTTGGAAGCTTAAACTTTAAGCTATTGGATTTTGTTATTATTTGTATCAGAAGAAAATTTCCTAACCATTATATTTACTTTGTGAAATTATCATAGGGTAATCATGTATCCTTTTTATATCTCTTGAGCTTTTTTGTCCCTCACTATGAAATTTGCTTTTCTGGGTAATTTGAACTCATTTATGTGTTCCTCTGTCCTTTAACTCATTTTTTGAATGGATGTGGTTTTCTAGCAACATTTATATGTGCTGTATACATAATTGCTGTCATTACCCAGCTTTTAATAGTTATTTTCTACATTATGAAGGGTGCTCCAGACATACCCTCTGATCAGGCTGAGCCAGTTACTCTGTGTGTGGGCTCTAATCCTACCACCATTACCTGGTGCTTGGCTGCATTAAAACAGATTTGGTTGGGTTGCCACTATTCAGCAGGCAATTCAGATAGTCCTGTATCAGTGACCTGTCTTCTTTTATTACCCTACTGAACTTTGTGTTAACTACAAACTTTATCAGCAAAGATTTTATATCACTTGTAACAATATTGAACAGCACTTAATAGAGCACTGATCTCTGGGAAAACCACCAGTGATGTTCACATTAACTGAAATTTTTCCATTAGCATCTCAATTAAAGACTTGATACTAAGTCAATTTTTAATCTTTTTTATGTATGTTTTTAGTGCTACTTTGTATCTTTGTTGGGAAAAAAAAACCAATCAAAAAAAACAGTATTATAGGGAATTAAATCTAACAGCTTGAAGAAATTCAACTATAATATGTCAAGATAGCTACCTTGATCTTCCAGATGAGTAATCTTGTCAGCTCTAACAGGTTGGTTTGAGAAGACTTAGAAGGGCATAGAAAGACTATGAAACCATATTGACTGTCATTAATTGCATTTTAGCTTCTAATTCTTTTTTATTATGAGACTCACAGTAACTGTTCTGTGGGAGTAATATCATGTTATCCAGACCGTATCGCCCTGGGTATCCATCTTGCCATTTTTAAGTCTGAAACTACCCAGGGAGTCCTTCAAGACTTGTGAAATTCCTCAGTTTATAGGATTTATTAAACATAGGAGTTTAGAAGGCTTCTCTGTTCATCTAAGTGGTGCTTTACAGATCATAGATGCAAATCTTTTGGATACACTGATTTGAAAATGCATAGTCTAAATGAGTTCTTCCTTCTGTTACAGACAGTAATCTTTGTATTGCATGTGTGACAGGCAGGACGCACGCATCCCTTTTAAAAAAAAAAAGTTCACAAATATCTGCTCTACTTTTCCTTAGTCTATATCCCTGTTTAGGATTTTATTAACTGAATTTAGCAATAAGCTGTGTCTGACTTGAGATTCCTTTTCTTCTCACTGTATTTTAAAATACTTTATTTCCCTTAAGTGCACCAGTTTAATTTTCTCGGACCATATTGGCTATTGATATCTTATTAGTTTGCTTTTATTTCCTGTATTGGTTACATATATTTGAACTCATAACTTTTATTTGGCACTGTTAGCTTTCCCATTCCACCATACTTAATGGGTTTTTATGTTTTGTCATTTTAGCATCCTCTGTCAACAGAAAGATTGAGTTGCCAGTTCCTCTCTTTTTACATTGGTGTGTTCATGGCTTTCTGACCCATCTTCTATTTTTCGAGTGTCCTTTTAAGGCAAATAAATGACTATTAATGCACTACAGAAAACTACTGAATATCGACAGCAAAACTGCTTAGCTGTCTTAAAAAACATTATTTGTCTTACACATGGACATATGATTTATTTTTTCTTTTACTAACCCAGCAGGCTAGGATTGTGCTTTCAATTAAAATGGCTTAGCTGGGGTAATTGGGATTTGTTGCAATCAGCAAGAATAAATTTGATAAAGGATGAGACTAAATTATTTCATAGGGTTTTATCTTGACTGTGTTTTTGTTAGCAAATCTAGCTAAATTGCTTGGAGCCATTATTGCTGAAAAGCCAGTTAGTGGCTTCATCAAGTTACGACTGAATACTGGCACCGTTTGTACAGTATTTAATATGCTACAAAACACTATCTTCTCTGTGATATGCTGGTCATCCCATGGCCTGTGGTTCAATACAGGATACTTTGAATAATTATGGAATTAAATATATGTTTTAGAGTGAACCTTTTGCTCTGTTCCCAGGCTGTAAATATGATTCTTTCTGTCTGGGAAAGCTCAAATTTCTGTTGCTTATTCCTCCTTCATGCTGGCTGCTCAGGAATGCCCTCTGCTCCAGCTGCTTGCCAGTCATTCCACCGCAGAGCAGCTTTTCCTCTGTGAATTGGCTAACTCATTTAACTCTTTTAGGCTCTCACCTTTAATAGCAGCAAGGTGCTGGGCATTCACCATCTGCAGGGTTTGCTGTATGCATGAATGCATCCAGCTCCATGAGCACAGTGGGACTCCACCATGGCTGTGCAGTGTCAGCTGTGGGTTTCCCTGGGTGGGCTGTGTGGCGCTACCAGGCGGCATGCAAAATTATGGCATTGTAGGCCATCAGGAAGATGCCTGGCACAGACTTGGAAAGGTCTGTATGAATCATGGTGATGGCTCCTGTGGACTCCCGGGTACATAGCTAGTTGGTGTGCTACAGAATGTTCGAGAGAGTCCTGTGGGAACACTGGGTATAGCAGCTAGTCTGCATTTGCAGGCCAGTGGGAATGGATATGCAGTGTGAAACAACTGCTGCTCATATCTTGATGTCCATGCTATACGCATTTCAGGTTGGGTTTTTTACCCTCAGATTAGCTCTATCCTGGGTTTGTGTTGCAGCTGGAGTGCATTTCTAGGCTATGTTCAGCTGAAATGGCATCAGTTTACATGCTCTGAGATGCCACAGTGTGCATCAGAGCACTCTAAGTAGGGATGTTTGTGAGGTTCAGTTCAAAAGTGCAATCCTGAGTCAAACAAAGCACAAAGGTATGCTGAATTCCTTGGCACTGCTGCAGGGTGAATGAGTTACTGGGACTAATTTCTCAGGCTATAATAGATATCTCTAGTACTCCTGTGTGGCTTCAGCGCAGCACTGAGACTACTCTGAAGGTTTTTCTGCCAGGACAAAGTTAAATAGGAGTTCGTATTTGCTTGTTATTGTTTGTGTTCATAAAACCAAATTACAGGAACATAAGTATTTGGGCATTGGGTGAAAATTCCTCCAGTTTATAATAATATTCTAAACCAATGACAATCTGCTTAAAAACATATTTGCTTAATAGGTGCTTCATAGTATGTATATTATTCTCAGTTCTACTCCTATAGAGCATCCTGTCTAATGTTCTCCTTTTGTAGTTGTGAGGCTCTGATAACAAGTGAATGTCGCAAACACCCGTCTTGACATGGACAGGGATGGGCTGATGATGACCAGGGAGTGTTGAACAAAAATGGAGCCTGCGGAGGCAGGATAATGTCTTGTGAGACCACTCCTCTATTCCTGAAACATGTAAACAAAGACCATCTGTGCCCTGTGCACCATGTGCCTGTGACAGATCACCACTCACTTGGTCAGCCCTGAAGTGGGGGGGGCAGTGAGTCCCCAGGACCACCACAACCCACCAACTCATTTCTAGAACACTTCTGAACATTCCTGAGCACATACTGTACCTGCTCAGTGATGACAGACCCCTGCCTGTGGGGCGGGCACATCGGGTCATAAAAAGTGGAAACACAAGTTTTCGGCACGCGCCCACCACCTGAAGACTACAACTACGAGCAGAGAACATCACTGGATCCAAGGGTGGTGATATCTTCTCTCTCTCTCTCTCTTTTCTTTTTTTCTTTTCCTCTATATCACTCTCTTTGTCTCTAACTTAATTTTCGGCACATTAGGGTAATATTGTCACATGTTTTGCTAAACGCTTACCTTTCATAGTTCTGCTAAATTTTGAGCATTGTTATGACCTTTGCCAAGCCTCTATCTTTTGTAGTTCCACTAAATTTTAAGTAAATTTATGATTGATTTGAACCTCTGAAGTAATTGTTGTTACTTCTGATTACCGCGCAGAGAATTAAAAAGTTAACCTCACCCTCGTGCCCTGAGTGGGACGGGACAGTAGTATACCATAGCTTGCAGCCATGCACACTAAGTAATGCGGTATTCACAGGTAGAATTGCATAGGTGTATATTACTGAGGATGTGATGGATCCTTTACACAAATGTTATGTCTTGTTTCCTTTTCCATTGTGAGTCCTTGCCTTCAAGAATGTGGGAGAATGGCAAGATGCAGGCAGTAGTAATTGCAATAAATTGGAGAATAACAGAGGCCTTAATTCCAGACTGGCTCAGACCTATGCTTCATTGTCAGAACTACCACCCTGCTATTAACATACATGAGACCTGGGTTATGATGATGTGGTGCATTAACCTTGGCTCGCTGCCAGACACCCACCCAGCCACTCTCAGCTCACCCTCCTTAACAGGGCAGGGGGAGGAAATAAGATGAAGCGACTCATGGGTCGAGATAAGGGCAGGGACATCACTCACCAATTAGCATCACAGGCAAAATGGACTTGACTTGGGGAAAATTAAATTAATTTACTATCAATTTAAAATAAAGTAGGATAGTAAGAAACAAATACAGAACTAAAATCACCTTCCCCCCACTCCCCGTATCTTCCCAGGTTCAACTTCACTCCTTCATTCCTGACTCTTCTGCCTCCTCCCAATCCGAATGGCACAGCAGGATGGGAAAGAGGGTTGTTCATACCACTTCACCTCTGCCGCTTCTTCCTCCTCACGCCATCCCCCTGCTCCAGCATGGGATCCTTCCCATGGGATGGTCCTTCACAAACTTCTGCAATGTGATTACTTCCCACAGGCTGCAATTCTTCAAGAACTGCTCCAGCATGGGTCCTTGTCGTGGTTTAGCCCCAGCCAGCAGCTAAGCACCACACAGCTGATTGCTCACTCCCCCCACAGCGGGATGGGGGAGAGAATCAGAAGAGTGAAAGTGAGAAAACTCGTGGGTTGAGATAAAGACAATTTAATAGGTAAAGCAAAAGCCACACACATAAAACAAAACAAGGAATTCGTTCCCCACTTCCCATGGGCAGGCAGGTGTTCAGCCATCCCCAGGAAAGCAGGTCTCCATCATGCATAATGGTTACTCGGGAAGACAAACGCCATCTCCAACCATCCCCCCCCTCTTCCTCCTTTCCCCAAGTTTACATGCTGAGCATGATGTCATATGGTATGGAATATCCCTTTGGTGATTTGGGGTCAGCTGTCCCAGCTGTGTCCCCCCCAACTTCTTGTGCACCTCCAGCCCACTCGCTGGTGGGGGTGGTGTGAGAAGCAGAAAAGGCCTTGGCTCTGTGTAAGCACTGCTCAGCAGGAACAAAAACATCTCTATTATCAACATTATTTTCAGCACAAAACATAGCCTCATGCTAGCTACTTTCTCATGAAGAAAATTAACTCTATCCCAGCCAAAACCAGCACAGTCCTTTCCATGGGTGCAGTCCTTCAGGAGCAGACTGCTGCAGTGTGGGTCCCCCATGGGCCACAGGTCCTGCCAGAAAATCTGTGCCTGCGTGGACTCCTCTCCACTCCCTGCAGCTCCCTTCAGGGGACGACCACCTCCTCCAGCACAGTGGGGCTGCAGGGTGGATATCTGCTCCAACACGGTCTTCCACGGGCTGCAGGGGGACAACCTGTGTCACCATAGTCTTCTCCATAGGCTGCAGGGGAATCTCTGTGCTGGTGCCTAGAGCACCTCCTGTCCCTCCTTCTGCACTGATCTTCTTGTCTGCAGAGCTCTCGCTTTTTTTTTCTTCTCACTCCTCTCACAGCTGCGGCACAGCATTTTTTTACACTTTCTTAAATGCATTATCACAGACGTGCCACTACCTTTTCTGATGGGCTCAGGTTTGGCCAGTGTTGGGTCCATCTTGGAGCCGACTGGAACTGTCTGACACAGGGGCAGCCCCTGGTTTCTACTCACAGAGGCCACCCCTGCACCCCTCTGATACCAAAACATTGCCACGTAAACCCAATACAGGTGAGAAATATCTGTGGTCATCAGAGAAACCCCTTGCGGAAAAGAGCATCTTGCACTTCTGTTGATGCAGGGTTTACCATTCTAATCACGTGTATTCTCAGGGCTGACTAAACCCATGTGCTTTTTGTTATATTTTTAACACAGTGCTTTGACCCCTCCCTCCCCCATAACATGCCCATATGGACCTGCCTAAATCTACATACAAATACTCCTCAAAGGAGGCCACATTTCTCTCTCTCCTGACTCCTTGAAGGGCTTAATGTGTGAAATCCTAAGTCTGATGAGTGGATGAGAAGAATAGTGATTTGTATTTAGCTTATTTTTAATCAACGGAGGACTAGTTATGCTTACTTGCGATGTTATCTCTCCATGCTCATAAGGGAAGCAGCTTTTGTGCCGTCTGGGAATTCCTGGTCACTAACACACTGCAGAAGGAAGGATTTGATTTAGAAGGTGCAGTCTCTCTTTTAAGTTAATATTTTGGCATGGTACTAAGTGTTGGGTTTTTGTGGGTTTTTTTCTGTGAAGTGCCAGACTTTTGAAAACAATATGCTTCTAACTCTTTTTCAAAAGATCCTGGTAGTCTTATTACAAAATCCATCTTGAATATTCATTTCCTGCCTACCTAATTCCCCAGCTTTCAGTTTCAGCAGGGTGTGACAGTTGCTTCACTTTCTGCTAAAGTTATTGTGCACTGTTACTGGGGTGGTAAATACCCATTTTTGCCCCAAAGGTGGCTGGATTTCAGTATTAGGATCTCTGTAATAGATGTTTTGTTCCTGAAATATTCCTCTTTAACGGTGCTTATGCACCTAAGTCATTGTGTTAAAAACATAGCAGGCAAGTTATAACAGAATTAGCTTTAGTGATAATTAAAGTTATCTATACTTTGATGGGACATGAGATCTAGTCCCTTCCCTCTTTAATTTCTGTAAAATGTAAAACTACCCTGGCTGGCTAGGGAACTGGTTAACAAGGAAAGATTTATGGAATGCATGTGCTGATAGAATTATCCCACTTTGCTAACTTTTAAGAGTCAGTTTAGTTTCTGTAGGAGTGTCAGCTTTGTCAAAATGTTACATCAGTGATTGATGTGTCTTTTTTTGAAAGATATTTAATAAAAAATAAAAAATGAAATTAAATTCCAGTTTTCTGCCATGTGCTTCAGAAGTTGCATTGTGCCACAGATAGTTCTAAATTCCTATGGGATTTTATAGGGAGAATAGAAAACATCCTTTGCCAGAGAAGACTAAATTCAATATCTCTGCCAATATCCTAAATTATCTTCAGATATTGTGATATATCTTCACTATTAAAAAAAAAATTTCATCAACATTTTGCTATAGTCATCCCAAACAAGCTTACTTTTTAAAGAACTAAATAAATGTGCAGTTGGTGTAGCCTGACCAACATAATTATGTTGCAAATTTATAAGGCAAAAAAATATATATTGGAAGAGAAATGCAAAAGAAACAATTGAGGTCAGTGACAGTAAAATAGGACATGAAGAAAATAGCTCTACTAAATTATAACATGGATTTAAAGAATAAAACCTAAAATCAGTTGTTACCTATTTAAATAAACAATAAGTGTATGGTGCAAATATTTGTGATTATATTGGATAGGATGCTCTGCAAGTTGTTGAAATACTCATTCCCATCGATTGCAAAACCAGCAATGAAAACAAAAGTAATGAAGTAAGGACTCTCCTACTGGTAAGGCCCTAACAATTTTTTTTGTTTAATTCAAGAGGTATTTCTGCTTCTTCATTGATGGGAGTGATGGAATAGATATAGAATATTTTGTTGAAGAGTTGGAGGCTGAACCTATCAACATTCTCAATGGTTTGCAAATGTTTTAAATTAGCTACATCACATAATCCTAACCCAAATATGAGAAATCCAAAGTCCTTTATCCAATATAAATAACAGGGCAGATTCTTCTTTCCCAAAAATGTCCAACAGCTTGACTGTTGTGTACTTTTAAGTCAGGTTCCTTATCATGTTGGTACTTCCTGCACCTTTTATGCAAGGGAGAATCTTCCTGAGGAAAGGCTTTTGAATCAGTATGCTGTTTTTCCTTTCACAGTTGCTCAGTCATGGATCTTTGACAGCTTTTTACAGATAAACGTTTTTCTTGTTTAAACTTTTTGTGCTACTTCTGATGATGAAGCTTTCACTGTTGTCAAAGGCTATTTATCCACTGTCTTCTGTTACGAGATATCTCATAGTGAAGTCTTAGAGTTGTCACTGGGAGATACCGGTCCTCGAACTGACCCTTTCAGCTTAATGGGAGATGCTCTTAAACTTGTCCACTTTCCAAACTTGTCTCAAGTTTCCGACAGCTACAGGATATCCTTGCATTGCCATATGATTAGGATTCATTTCTAAGAAGTAAAAGTATGTAGGAGTTCCTCTTGCTGACAAGTTAAAAATCATAGTGATAATTTTTATTATAGTGAAGTGGCTACAAAACTGAAATAAATTTACAGAAAAAAAAAGAGGCATGAAATAAAAGCAGCAGTTCCACAGTGAATATGCCTGATATTAAGCTGTTACCTCACATTGTGTCTCTCTGCAGCGTCTCTTGGCAGTATCTCAGTCCTCTGCCTCTGTGGCTCTGTCTTTCAAAATGTATTCTGCTCTGGTACCCCTCTCTAATTGCACTTGAACATTATCAGGATGCTGTTGAACACTAATGAGTCTTCAAAGCAGTACGTAGGGACTTCCACTTCCCTTTTGTTCATGCTAATTAAGTTAGGGAAATTTTATATTGTGCCTTGATTAATGCTGGGAATTTGTAAGAATGAAAATGAAACATTGTTTATCTGGGGCTAAGTTATCTTTTTATATGCAAACACACTTTGGTATGCTGATTTTCATTACCAGGATTACCTTCCTCTTTGGAAAGGCAGTTGAATTACAACTCCATCCGACTCCTCCCTGCACAGATGATGTGACTTCCATCGCTCACATTTTTCGTGGCTTCATACTTGCATACAAATTCCATGCTGTAGCAGTTATCTGAACAATGTTCCTGTTAGTCTAGCAATATCAGGAATTTATCTTATTTTCTATAAGTCTATCTATGATCTATATTAATAAACCAGATGACCAATGTGGTCCTGGATTCTTCTTAACCACAGAGGATATTTACGTAACTGAGAAGTTAACTGATGAATGATACTACATAGTCTTTGCTTATAGTAATATTACTTCTTGGACACCTTTGAGACTAAGGTAACTACATTCTGCTATGTGCTAAAATGTTCTGAAACAGTAAAGAAGTATTAAATTAATGAAGTAGAAACATGAGTAAGAATTCAGTATGCAACAATTTTTTTTCATGTTTATACCTCTGAGGGACATCCCTCCTGGAACACAAGTCTGCACTTTGCTGTCTGTCTGGACAATTGGTTTTTATGCAGCTTTCTGCAGCTCCAAGGGAACATACTCCAAACCATGGCACTAAGTTCAGAGTATTTTTTATTTCTTTGTTCCTCATGGTTGTATGTAGGTCATGCTTTTATTTACGGACTTACTGGAATCCCGATCTGAATTTTCACTATGACCTCAGGAAACTGGGCTTGAAGATGTCAGATATAGGTTTCATCTGCACTGATTTTAACTGCAATTCTGCTGAATCTGTGTGGCAGGGTTTCTTCCTAGTGGAAGCTATCTTTTCATTCATGAAAATACTGCTGTGCCATTTTTGGCCCAATATGCATCTTGCTGCTGTTACACGAATGTTGTCTTCCTTTTTTGAAGTCTCTTGCATTTCTTCTTGTACCTTGAACTGTGCTCTGGTGCACTGTTCTGGTGACAGGCATAGCTAATAGGGACACAGATCTTCACACTGGCCTTGGGGTACTCCTACCTGTTATAGGAGTCTCCCATTCAGCACTCATTTAAGGCAAAGCCAATTTAACTTAAACTTCTGTGCTTTGCTCTAGAGCCAGAAACTGCTGGCTGAGGCCAGCACTGGGGCAGCAGAGAAGTGCCTGGTGCTGACAGTGATTTGAGTTTGTCTGTGGAAGCCTGAAGAGGTGAAAAGCTCTCATACGATGAACTGAGAGGTGATGCTTCTCAAATGGCCCCTCGGGTTGTATATCCGTGAATTGAAGCCTTGAGCAATTCTGCTGCTGCTGCACAAGTTGCAATGGTGGCTTGAGTGTTGGTACACTTTCTTCAGCTGCCTAATTGCGTAAAAAGTTAAGTACATGCCTTTAATACAAGTGTACGGATGTGCCCTTAGGTCTTGGCATAGCAAGACAGTAACACGTAGGTTTGTTTAGAAAACATTTTTTTAAAATTTTCTGCATAGCATCTGCTAATGTAAAACCTGAGTACTTTCTTTCAGATATTTATCTTCCCTTTCCTCCTCCACAGCTATCACAGTCCCAGGATATACAAAGATGATCTGCATTCTGCAGGCCTTCATCTTGACTGGTTTGGCTCAATTATGCCTAACTCTTAACTCATTTTCTCAGGGGATCTTTGAATAAAACAGTCTATATACCTATATTTAGTGAATAAAGAGTTTTATAAATGCTCTATTTAGCATATATTTGTTTATTTTTCATGAGCAAGATGCTATCTGGGAACTCCTAAGGGATTTGTTTTATGTTTTTTCTGAACCAGTAAGACAGAATTTATATATGAAAAATACGCCTTCATGTGGTTTCTTTGTAGCTGACTTGCCTTTGCATGGTGCTTCTCACTGGAAACACATATGGAGGACTGTTCATGATGCTATTTCGATTCCTTGTCTTTTAGTATATGTTGTGTGTTCTATCATAGGGTACAGAGATAGATAATGTGTTCAGTGTTGTGGATATAATAAAGAAGGATCTTATAAAGCTTTTGCTTTCTAATTATATTCTGTCTTAGCCCACAATGTGTCCATACATCTCTTCCTTATCCTGAAAGATACCCTAAACACTAGAAACTGCCAAGACAAATTAAAGCACCCCATCTAAGTAAACAACCACATGGCAGAGTCCATATGTTCTAAAATTTGGATTATCTATGTTTATAACAGTATATTACTTCTGCATCAAGAAAGGGAAACCAAACCAATTCCCTTGTGTGGAAAGTATCCCATTGAATTTTGAATGACTATTAGCATATGAATCACTTCCTGTGATATTTTTCAGTTTAGTCTTTTGAAGTCATCTCTGGAAGAGGATTTGCTCTAAAATATTATTATCATAGACTTTAAATGCATACTGCTTTCAGTCATGCTGTTGTACTTTTAAAATTGTCTCTTAAGTTAATGTGCTGCCCCAAAATGAATTCTACATTTTGTATGAGAAACTGGGACCCAAGCTTTGCATACTTTATGGAGGTCACCTGCTACATAGCATGCTTTGTGACATGAATGATTCCCCATATACTCCCATCTGCCCTTCAGTCCTGTTGTGCTATGTCATTGCTCATCCCAGATAGGATTTTGTGCATTTATGGGGGCAAAACTGATGACCAAGGGACCTAAGGCAGAGGTTGATTCTCCATGTGTCTCTGGGGTTTTGTCACAAGACACACAAATTGATGTCACTGTGTGTTCTGAGGAATATGCTGCATCTTTGAAGGGTTAGGGCTTAGTTACATCTGAGACATGGATATTCCCAGAGGATGAATCTATGCCAAACCTCACTGATTGCTTCTGTAATCTTTCTCTGTGGGATTAAGTAACCCAATTGCTGTGCTAGGGCTATATTGATAGTAGCAAAAGAAGGCAAAGTTGATATTATTGAGGTGGGAATGATGGATGTACATTGGTTTGGACTCTAGAAGAACAAATGTGAACAGTGCTGAGAATTTTAATATTCCTGCTTGGATGCCAAGGTCTTGTGTGCATTTGGACTGATAGTAGCTAGCTGTGGCAGTGGTAGAAAACTCAAGACAATGAGAAGCATGAACTTGGCTAATTATTCTGACCAATTTTATGGTTAGGAAGGCTGTTATATTTGGATTTAGCTCGCTTATTTTAATTTCTGTAGGAAAGCAATTTTCTGGCTGTAGGACTGAAGAGCAAGACAAGTTTGGCCAGAACAGCTGATGCCAGTGAACAAATTAAGTGTTCTGGGAACACTTAAAACATCTAAACATGTACCTGCCTGTAAGCCTTAGTAAAATATATGGGAAAATAATTTGTGACTACTTTCATTTTCTGACCACTTCCATTGCTGTGACTTCAATGAACAGCATCTACCTTATATAAGCAGGCTTTTTGGTGCCCTGGTGCCTCTTGTCCTGTCTCGCATTATATTCGACTTTTAGGCAGCAGAAGTCTCAAAAGGCTTCAGTTTTTCAAAACACAGATACTCTTGAAGTGAAATAGCATATATATCTACTTGGCTGTCTCAGTGAAAAGTGTTCTCATCCTGAACCATGACTCTGTTGTCACATTGCTGGCCAAGGTCAGAGACTAGTAACTACTATGCCAAGGTCTTCCCTCTGGCAGCTTTTAGTTTCAGTAGCAAGTCTGAGATTCTGAGCAGATGCAGCTGCTGGGCAGAAATCTGAGTAGCAGGGTAGTGCTTTATCCTGGGAAAATGGGATTCAGATAAGTGGTTAACTAAAGTCTCCACTTGGAAATGGGAAAGGAAAGGTATTGCAATTTGTCTTCTGATGGCACTTACAAAGCCATACTGAAAGTTCTGCTCCTTGTCCTGAGCTGCTTTATATTTGCGTAAAACTTGTTTTCTCGGTTTACATAATGGGTAAGAAAGTGTTACCTTGTGGGACTCCTGCTGTTCTCTGTGCGTGGCAGTAGTCCCAGTAGGAGTCTGTTATAAAAACCTTTAATATCCTAATTATCAGCTTTTCTTTAGACTGGAGAATTTGCACCTGGAAATGTAGTGAAAGATAAATAAATTTTGCGGGTCCTAGGTGACAACTTTTATGTTTGGATGAACTACAGTTTCTTAACAATTAGTGTCTCGGGTGCACACTTCAGCTTTTCCATAAAAAAATAAGAGTTAAGAGTAATGTCTAAATTCTCTCTCATTTTTTCCATATTCTGCTCCATGTATTAATTCAGGGCAAGTGAGGAATAACCCACTGGTCTTTATTTCCAAAGACTGCCTTGACAAGTCTTTGGAAAGCAATTGAGAGCCCTGTGCTTGGCAAGAGTCAAACACAAAAATGACGTCTGTTCTCTCAAATAGGTGACGCTCTCATGCAAAATGCCATTACAGGAAGACTGTCTTGGTCACACTCTGACATACCTTCAGGAGTGTCTAAATTTCTAAGATGATGACTCACAGAGTGCTACAGGTTTGAACTTCAAATATATCTTCTAAAAATAAATTGTTTCTGCAAACAAAGTCCTTCTGGAAATGTTGTTTAAGACATCATATGTAAACTGATAGACATTCACTGAGATGGCAAAGTAGTCATTGAGAGAGTAGCACAGATGCACTCTAGCGTATAACTTGCACCCAGTCACCTAGATCACACTTATGTAAAACACAAAAGAATCGCTTGAAATAAGGTAGAGCTGTTATTCAAAAAACAATTAATCCTACAACCAAATACCTCTCAAAATGTCCTTTTGCAAAGCAGTAACATAATGCAAAGCAAGAAGTACTCACTAGAAAGTTGTAAACTTTTGATATCAGTTTATTTGGAGCATGCATTTCAGCTTCTGCTTAAATATGTCTCAAATGAGAGGTTTTTACTTCTATTTGACATACTATATTTTTAAGTTTGCTTTGTAGCACAATGTTGTAAATGCATTGAATGACTCAGTCAACCTATACCTGCAAAAAGCTTTTTAGCATATTTAATCTCTGTTTGGAGGTACTTAATTTATGTGCTAAAATGCTTGTGTTGTGATATAAATTATGCTAAGAGGAAAAGTACGGTGGTTGATGCAATTAGACTAAAAGTTGGCCTGTGTATTGAGCACTCTGCAGAAGGTAAAAAACCTGTTTGTTGAATATTTATGTGATCAGATCAAGATAGTTCTTTCCCTTCTTGCTGAGGGCAGCCAGCAGTACATTTGACTTCATTACTTATGAGGTGATTTTCCAAGTGCCCAACAGACGTGATCCAAACTAAAATCTAGCTACATTTTCACCATTTCATTCTTCCTGTGTATTTTGTTTCCCAGTTAAAAGGAAGGCAAGGTATTGGAACTGTCAGTGCTAGTGGTGACAGCTGGATTTACCACTTAAAGCCAAACGGGCAGAACTGAGTTTCCGAGCTTGAGCAGCAGGTGAGTAAAGTATGCAGAGATGCTTCTGGCTCTACCACTGCGGTTCTGGTAAGAGGGAGTTACTCTGACCGCTCTTTTTTCCCCCTCATATTTTAAGCTGCTGCAGCAAAGTGAACACACATGTACTCTGTGAATAAAATCCCCTGAGGACTGGATTCTCTTGCCTTGTGTCCCTGTTATGTCCTATAAAATGTGGCAGGAAATCAGAGTTTAATCTAAGATTTCTCTCATGTCTTCATCTACTCATTCCTTAATTGATCTAGCCTGCCAACTGGATACTCAGCCACACTGGCAGCTTCTGTGACATGCATGATTATCCACCAAGAACTAGGTAGAAATTGCCAAATAATTTCATAGAGTTTTCTGATTTAACATGGCTTTCCTCATGATTGAAATTACTGTGGTGCTGGTGGTATAAAAACTTCTGTGGAGTAGCAGAGAACACTGCCAGGACTGCTTAGATTTGATCTGTGGAGCTCTAGATACAGCACTGAACTAAAAAATATTTGCTTGATGAATAACACATATATTTTTTTTGCCATATAATGTTTGCCACTTGTTTATCTTCAGCTGTAAGATGTCAGCAAAATTTGAAGAGGAGAGAAAGAAATGTTTGAATTCAGCCCCAGGTCTAAAGCCAGTGTTGGTATTTCTGGGTTTGAATGTGTAATCCCTCTTGATTGGCAAGAATTTATGTAGTTATGGAGGAAAAAGCACGTTCATAGTCAAACATAGTGTTATAGTGAGCAATGCTTCAACCTCATTTTCTTCCAGTTTATCTACATCCCAAGACAATCCTTGAGGATAATCATCCAAAAGTGTTTGTACACAGTAAATTTACAAAAACATAAAATTGTTATGTTTGCAGTGAGTACAGAAACAGAAGTAGATTCTTTTTATATTATGTGCAAGAAAGTTAGGAGAAAGAGTTGGTTGTAGTAGTCAGTATATCAAATGAAGCCATTTTAAAAAGTGTTGTGATGATTTGAGAAGCAGATCAGTGATACCACTTACACATTTATATCAGGGAAGCAGATGAGAGGAAGATTTGCTAGAACTGGCAGCCTGTAATGGACACAAGGAATATCGCACCTGATTGCACCACATCACACACCTATTGAGTAAAGCGCACGATGGAAGTGTTTGTTCATTCCTTCTCTAATGGGAGTCCGCTGATGGGGTGCACTAGTGTTTGGCTGGTTTGGGGGGCATTTTTTATTTTTGTTTACTTCTGCAACTCTTCCTAGAGCCTTTCTTTCTGTAGGTTTGTCAGAGCAGATAGTGGCTTTAGAAGTTTACGTGCTATTGCCCTGCGCCTTAGTGAGCCACAGTGTGTTGTTTGTTCCAAATACCTCCCATCTGCATTCAGGACCCAATGCTGTTATCTCTGAAATCAAAGCAAAAAATTGCATTTACTATCAAGGAAACAGAATATGGTTCTGCTTTGTTTGTTTTTTAGTAATACACAATGTATAAAGCTAAATACATATGAAGTATCTTCACATAGGCAAATAAGATTTAAATATAGATCATACTACAAATAGGACAGCTTTGATTATGAGATGAAATACAGGTAATCTCTTTTGGCTTCTTCTGAAAACTGAAAATGATTGTTCCCTACTTGAAAGGTGTCAGCTGAAGAGAAACCAGAACAAAAGAATTGTTATTCCTGTCTAAAATACAGAATTATTGCCAGGCTTTTGTGATCACCATGAAAAATCTGTTTTATAAAATGTTATAGCTGTCTAGATAATACACTAAGATCTCTTGCTTTACTGTTTTTAAGGAAAGAATTATTTCCCTTTTTCCTTATCAACTTTTTATTTTTTACAGACAATAAGTATATTTATTTTGTTTTTGCTTTTTGCCTGTATTGCAAATGTTAATGGTTTAATTCTGACCTTGCTTAATCTGCTTTTACACAATATTGAATGGATTTGGTCTCAGTTTACACCTCAGATCAGAAACTCATTGTTTCTCTGGGTAAGAATGAGTTTGTTGAGATGTGATTGAGCCTATTGAGAAATCTGAATACTGAACCAGTCACGAAAGCAGCTGCAAAATTCATTGATCCTAATCTGACAGAAGGCCTGTCAGAGGCTTCAGTAGTCACTGAACTTGAGTCATATTAGAAAGTCAGAAGCCTTTCTGAGTACTGTGGCATACTTACTCTGTGATAGAAGTGCTGCTGCTGAACTAGTTTCTCTAACTTTAAAACAAAGCTGAAACATAACTAGTCCACAACTGCATTTTGTTTCCTGATCAAAACTTATTTTTGGTGTTTTAAGTGAGCATCTTGTTGCTGGGAATTTGGCTTAAGGTACACAGTGAGTTGTAATTGGGCTCCTTGGGGGAATCTGATGTTCTCCACGTGAATGGTAAAAATATTTTCAGAGAGTGTTTATGCCAGTACTGAAACTTTAATAGTTTATGCAGTCCTGGAAACAGGAGGAAACTACTGACACACACAGTCATGTTCTCTGGTGTGATATTTCACAGGAAAGCAAGACCTTCTGTTATCTGCTATATGTGAAGTAGTTTAAATGTGGAAGAACTATGACAGCCATGTCTGCAAAACCTCCCTTTAACTTTATCCAGTTTCAGGAAAGGGAGCATTGCCACCTGTTCCCACTTTGTGCATTTTGGTTGAAAAGAAAATATTCTGTTAGTCCACATAAGAGCCCAAAACAGTTTCTGAAAACCTGCCTGTTTTCCCTGTGCAGAGAAAGAAGGATTCATTGCTACTGACTCTACTTCTCATGCGGCTAAAAATTAGTTCTCAAAGGCATAGTGAGTTGTCTTCAGACTCTTGATCTGTTGTTTGAGTCCCGGTGTTGTAGGAAAGTTTCCCTCCCCTTTTTCCTCTGTCCCAGTGTTTACTCCCCAAATTTAGTCCTTGTGCCTTTTTCTCTAGGGATAAAATTTTAAAATTCATGTACTCTTATTGTGAGCCAACGACCTTGATAGCCTGTGTTGCAGGTAGGAGTTCAGCCAAATCTTGCCTCCCCTGCTTATATCTTTTGAAAAGATTTTGGCTAGTAGAAAATTTCTGATCCTCTCAAAAGCCATAAATGCAAGGTATTGTGGATTTTTCATTACTTTTTTAAGATTTATGAGCAACATATGATATTTTTGTATCCAAAACCTTGCCTGATGATCACTTTGAAACTCAAGTTCTTAGACACTCATGCTACATTTCTGTGCCAGTTTCATCTTCCCTCACATCACTGCTAACTTTTTCTTGATGACAAAAAGTCCTTTAAAACTTAGCAATGAATCTTCTGCGTTCCTGTTTGTGGACTTTAATCAAAATCAGAAATGTAAACTTTTTTTTTTTTTTAAATTGTGGCTCTGGCATTAAAAATTAATCTGCTTGTTAAGAAGTGGTTTATCTTGAACCTGATCTTTTCCACCTTGTTTTCTTCCCATGGACCTCTGTTGAGACAAACCATTCTTATAACAAACGTCTCATTATTGAGGATAATACAGAGTATACAGGAATTGTTAAAAAATATACCAAAACCTGTCAGTTGTCTTAGTCATGCTATAATGCAGTTTTATACAGAACAAAACTTTGTCTAGCACCTTACAATTAATGACTTACTATTTTTCCTTAAATGCACCTGAGTTTGAGAGTTAGGTTCTCTAGTTTAATTTCATGTCATATGTCAGCATAACACTATGAAATGCAACATGAACTAAAAATGACGCCTTGAAGAAAAGAAGACAGCATGTGAAATTCAGACCTGTAAGTGTCTACATTGGCAGTTTGGCAGGTCCATAGAAATCTGAATGTCTGGGGAAATTTCTAGACATATTTTAGTGTAATCATTCTGGTTATATTTCTGAGATGGTAAGTTGAAGTTGTTAAATCAATTTTGGAAAATTCAAAGATGGAAAATAGATTTCGCCCAGGAATTTCATGAGTGTTAATGAACCATGCTATAAAAACACGGATGGAGTTCACATCCTATGTTAAACCAATATAATAAGAGGGATTTTATTTTAACTATAAACTGTTGGTAGAAAATAACAACTGAAGTGAGGCTACTGATCTTTCTTTGCTAGAAAGGATCTGCCTGCATGGATTACAAGATAGGTGCCCAAACCCAAGGATAGCAGTTATTTTGTAGAATGAATTGTTTCATCCACGTACTGTAAAGCCTGCTTTAAGCCACTCTTGTGTGTTTTGCTTTTTATGCCATCTGAAATTTTACAGACACATTTCACACTGCTTACCAGTATACTCCATACTGTAGGCTTGCTGTTAGACTCTGAGAGCACAGCAGTGGCAATATGGGGAGGCAGTACTGCTGGAAGGCGGGCTGCTGTATGGAGCTGCATCACAAGTGGAGTGTGCACAGGGAGCTGTTGACCTCCTCGTTGTCCTAGGACATGGTCCTCCTGGGGAAGGGTGAGACAGGCTGGAGGTATTTGCTCCTGTGTGATGCTTCCTAGAATTCAGCAAGCCTGTGTTACTCAGGCTCGTGCAGAAGTTTCTATCTGGTTCACCTTCCAGTGGATTTACACATTTTTTCAGTTGTGAATTTTGTTTCCTCCCCTGTCAGTGTAACTTTTCTGTAGAGGATGACAGTGTTTGACTGGGCTTGAAAAGCAAAAGGAAACATACCCTTTTACTATGTTATAAGCTTGTATTACCCTGATGTCACTTGAAATGTTCGTGCCTCTCAATCAAATTTGATGGATGTCTTTGGATCTCCAATTTAGCAACTTTGCATTAGGGTATTAGTCTTCAGATTTTGACAGGACTGGGAATATATTTTACAGTTCTCATCTGTGCTGAGATCTCTAGGGTCCTACATAATGTTCACAGAAATCAGTAAAAAGACTTTTGTTAATGCTTCCTGTTGGATTTGGATCCCTACATTTGAGTATACACAGATTTTTAGGCCTCATGATTCCTTCTTTTTAGGATTTTATGTTATCACATGAGATAAAAACAAGGTCCCCCATCTCTGCACTCTGTCTCTAGTGATAGTCAAGACCAGCTTTTTGACAGGAGAATGAGAGAAATGTTGATGGAGCAATACAAGAATAGCTTGCCCCAGAAGACTGTTTCCTCCTTACATCAGTGAGAAGCTGAATAAAGACTTGAAGTCGGAGAACTTACACTCCTCAAAGTTTTAAATGTTCTTATTACTAAAAATATTTTTTTCTCATCTAACTGGGGATAGTTTTCCCTCCACTCTTCTGGTGCTAATTAAATCTTCTTCATCTGTCAATAACAGAATGTGAGTTTTTCTTAGTATCCTACATAAACTGGTTAAATTCTATTTCTTTATACAATGCCCTGAATTGTGCAGTGTGATTTGCATTTATATTTAACTTGTTTTGTTACCCATACTTTCCTTAATTACTTTTTGGGCTATGTATCTTTTCATAAGCACATTTTTTATACTTCTTAGCTTATATTTACAGAGCTTTGTGAATCACAACATGTTTCATGCAATCTGTCACTGCTTCTGCTGAAGAACAGTTACTGATTTGATAAGAGGCCAGCACCAGTGGGTGATAAAGTTAGGCTCTTAAATCTATACGTAAACAGGTGAATATAGGTTGGCTAGTTCCTAAGACATTTGTGCTCTCCTGTTGGTTTAGTGGTAGCTCTGGATGTATGCAGGTTGAAGGACTTCAGGTCCTCCTGTAGGTTGTGGACCTTAATTTAGAGCACCAGAACAAAAGTGCCTGCCCTTGGCTTGCACATGGCTGTGCTTGAGAAGACAATATTGTGCATTCTCACAAGCAGCTGTGAGAGAAAACTTGCAGCTCAGTCGGTGTGCCAGTGCAATAGCTCTCGTTCATGAACAACAATTGATGAATTAGTGTGCTGCACAGAAAAGAAGAAATTTAATTATATGCTGCTTTGTATTTCCAATAACTGATCTTTGAGAGTGATCTGAATCCCCCATGTGCTTAATGGCTCAGTTCACTGATAAACCTAATGAGACCTGACTAAGGTATGATTTGCAACCGTAATTTTTATGCAGTGGAGGATGCTGATGGGAACCCAGTGGTGGCCCTGAGAAGGAGTAAACAGTACATAAGTCACTGTTGTGTGTTTCAACAGGAGTCTCCTTGCTTTCCATCTCCCAGAGTGCTACTACTCTTTGCATAGGCCATCTTCTGTCAGATGCTCTAGCAATGGGAATGTGCTGCCCATCCCTTTCCCTCCCTTCTTGCTGTCTGTAGACCCCTCCTGTGTTGCACTTACTGCCTGCGCTGCCATCTAGCAAGCAGCAATCGAGAGATGAGCCAGTTTTTGCAGTATTGCAGGATGTTGTACATTCTGGATGTATTCACTCCAGGTCTGCTGTGTCTGATAAGTGCCCATCAAAGCAGAGAAATATTTTTGTTTTTATGTAAATTAAATAATGTATGTGGATTAAGACTTAAAAAGAAATCTTTTTAATCACATAAGAATTAACCACACATGGTTGAATTGAAGTTTGATCTAGCCCAATATCCTGGGTTTTTTGGTGGTATCCAAAAAAAGGATGCTTGGGGAAGAGTCTAAGAACAGGGCAATGGTGGAGTGAGACTCCCTCAAGGATATCTTCCCTGTCCCTAGAGATTTGTGGCAACTGACACTGCTAATTAATGGGTAGACTTTTATTTCTATTTTGTTTATTTGAAGTTGGTGCTGTGCTACACTCAGAGGTTAGAGGAGTGTGGTTTAGCAGGGAACCTCATCATCAAGATTAAGTACATGTATATCAATATACTGGTACTGGTACTTCTTACTATCAAAGGAAGACTCTGTCTGATAAAACAAGGTGTCGTTGCTTGTTTTACAGAAAATTGACTTCTGCTTCAGAGAAACCTTGGATTATATATTTTTCAGCTTCTTCAGAACAATGTCCTGGTTTTGGCTAGGATAGAGTTAATTTTCACAAGCAGCTGGGATGGGACACAGCCAGGACAGGTGACCCAAACTAGCCAAAGGGGTATTCCATACCATATGACATCATGCTCAACTTATAAAGGGGGCTGGCCGGGGACAAGTGGTGGCTCCAGGACGGGCTGAATGTCTGGTCATCAGGGCAGCAAATTGCATTGTGTATCACCTGCTTTGTATATTCAGTTATAAGCACTGTTGTTATTTCCCTCTCCCTTCACTGTCCCAGTAAACTGCCCTTATCCCAGTCCATGAGTTTTACCTTTTTCTTCCCATTCTCTTCCCCATCCCACTGGGGAGGGGTGAGTGAGCAGCTGCGGCTGAGGCTGAACCATGACAAACAAATGCATCATTATTCTCTTTAATCTTGTCATCATAGGCCATGCCATTCAAAATGCGTGAGCTTTTCTGAAGGAGTAAAAAATTGATCAGAAGAGCCTGAGAGTACTGTTACAAGACAGAGAACAATGCTCTGATTATTTTTTGTCTCCTTTCACATTTGGACATTGAATTTACCAGTCAACTAAGTTTTTCTTCATCAGAACTAAAGATTTTTTATTCAATTAAAATAAAATGTTGGAGCTACATGTCTTCAAAAAGGTCATGTTACAGAGCCTTATGCAGAACAACCCTCAGTTGGTTCTCTATTCATTAATTCTGCAGAAACCCATTTTTCTTAAGATGGGATGGAAAACATTTTTTACAACCTCACATCACTGACAGCTTGTGTCCTGTAGAGCCAATAGTGGGGTCATGGAGTGGATGGGCAGTGCCTGCTGTCCACTGTCAGTGGCACAAAGATGTTCCTCTTCTGGTTCCAAATTTATTTTGCCCATAGTATGCAGCTCCTAGCATTTTCTACATTAAATCTGTTTGATATGTTCTTTTTTCTTCTGTTTTCTGCCATGAAAACTTTTTCTGGTGAGTCTTGATCATCTCCATCACAAAGGTTTGTCCTTCAGTCCCAGCTTTTTCTGGAGTTCATGTGTGCTTCTGGGTCACCCAGCCTGCATTCCTGGATTGTCTCTCATTTTACACTACTCAAATGCCAGCTGATAACCTTCTTCAGCCAAGTTCTGCTTCTCTTCTGCTGATTCAGTCTGCTAGCATCCCAGCTAAGTCTGAAGAGACTTCTGGATTGATCTGTTTTTTTGGGGATTTTCTTTCTTCCCTCTCAGCTTACCCTTTACTCTGCCTGTTAAGCAGCTGTAATTCGCTCCTGTGTCCCCATGCAGACTGCCACCCTGGTATGAGTTTCCCGGAGGTTTCAGGAGCAGCGATCCCAGCCCACTTGCCTTTCCATGCCCATATTTCCTGAAGAAGTTGCTCGACCCTGGGTAACTTGCGTTCCTGCCAGAGGTACAACCAGGGGATATGAGGATGGCACAGGGTTTTTTTGCCTCTGAGCATCACACACTGCTCTGGGCAGGAGTCCCGTGCTGGAAAGCAGCCCCAGCCTCTGGGCTGCTAAACCTCTGCTGGCTGCTCTTAATTACCCTGTGCCAGAGCTGCCAGGTAACCTGCAGCACCTCTTCAGGGTAAAACAAGGCTTACAGAAAAATAATATGCTTAGCTGCTAAAGCTTGAATGGTTAAACTGTTGATGTACAGGTTGGTTTTTATTCCCTTATTTCTTCGAATTTCTTTTACAGAAACACCATCTGACTACAAGAGAATGGAGGTTTCTGTCAGGAGCTGTTCTTTCACCAGCTGTCTGTGGCATTTTAATACAGACCTTAGCCCCATTTATTCCTAGCTATGAGAGTCCTTTTAGGAAACACTTATCCTTTATTTGCTTTGAGTAGATAAAAATTATCATGTATACTGTTTTGTGTAAATCCATGGAAACTGTTAGACTTAAGAGGGTGAGCAAGGGTCAAATACTGGGCCTGTTGCCTTGTCATAAGCAGATTTAAATTATTATTATTGTTTTTACTTTATTGGGTTTTCCACAGGAATGTGAAGCATGACTTTTGCTTTCGAACTCTATTTGTCCGAGTATTTTCATTATTAGACGAGTTCACTTCAGAATTTTATAGCAAAATAAGGTACGAGTAATTTATTCAGTTATCAAGTTTAACTCTCATAGGGAATTAATGAGCAAAGTCCTCAGCAGAGCTGTGAATCTGTTTATTTTTGCAAGATAATAGGAAGAGCAGTCAATATCTTTTCTGTGCTTGAGCAGTTATGATTAGCAGGCTTTCAGATGTGGATTATCTGCACTTGACAATAATGGTTTCTGTCTTTTTCCAAGTTTTTGCCCAAGTTCATTGGGCCCTACTTCTCTAATCCAAAGCAAACGGAAATTTTCAAATGCAAAATAATAGATCAGAGATCAAATCCCTGAGAAAAATGTAATTTTAGCAAGAAGGAAATACCTGTTGTGACAAAAATTATCAGTAAAATGATATGTTGTGGATAAAATTGTGTCAATATGTGAAATAACAGTATAGGCTAAAATTTAGTTAGCAACTGGTTGATATTCTGTGGTTGATCATATATTGATTATAATATTTTCCTTGTTTCATTGCAGTAAGAGTATATTTGACTAGACTGCACATGTTGTTTATCACATTTATTTACCATTTCTGGCAGCCAAAGATATCAGTGACATTAAACTGACATGGGTAAATCAACAAGAAATAAATCACCTTCCAAGCAAATTTACACTATATCTAGCATAAAATAAAATCCTCTGAAGTCTGAGTTTTTAATTCACTTTATTTGTCCCAGAGTTTTAATGCAATTCCTGGTAAACATACAGGTGCGAAATTATGGACCACTGTAGAACAGCAGGTTTACTTTAGTTTCCTGACCTGTTATGCAGATAACTTAGAGCTGTACATCTGGGTCTGCAGCCATTCTGTGGACTGTATGTCATGTAACTTTTGAACAGAAGATGTTTGCATGAAGAGTTAAAAGCAATTGAAAATATTACTATATATTAGTGTATTATCATTAAATTCATTATCCCAGCTTATTGCACTCAAGAAAAACTGATTTTCAAGAAATAAAGGCATGCATTAATAACAGTATTGTCAATAGGTAAAGTGCTGAAAAGTCAAAGTGATTAAGAAGAAACATTGATAAATTACTTAGTTTTCTGTTTTCCAAATTTTTCTTATAACTTCTTTCTTAAATAGTCAGATGTGGAGAAAAGTTCAGTGGCTATGATGGAATATTTATTTATTGATTGATTGGAAAAAAGGTGTTACGTAGAGATATATCAATTTAGCAGCCTCAGAATGCCATGTGCACTGTAAACATGACACCAGCTTGACGTACTTCAATTTGACATCGCGCGTGAGAAATTTACCAAGCAGCAGCAGTTTGGTAGCTTTCTTAGACACTGTGATTAAAAAGCTTGAGGGTTTGTTTTTTTTTTTTTTAATTTTTCTTAAGTTTGTGCATAAAAGCAGTTAATCTCTCCAAGATTTGCTTATGGAAAAGAAGGAAGTTTTCCAGTGAAGAAGCTGAATTGTTACAGACTAAGTTCTCCTACCTGGTTAAGGGGAGCCAGCGTTAATCTGCTGAGAGGGGCCAGCAGCTTGGTTTTTGTATTAATTTGTATCTTTCAGAGAGTTATTTTTTGTCCATTATTCTTCCAGGGCAATGGAAAACACCTAGCACAGGCCTGGGTTTAAGAGGAGCCTGTCCTTCAGTAAAAACTATTATAAAATAGGAATAGATATATGCCTCCCCACACCTTTTTTTTTTTTTTTTTTTTTTTTTTTGCTTTTATGTCATTCAACAAGTAACTGAGAGATACTAAATACCAAAAGTGTCTGAGAAGGAGCAAACTAGGAGAGATCTGAGGATGGGCATTCATCTAGAGATGCTGACCCTGTGGGTCCTCAGGGGCTGAACTCTTAAAATGCCTTCCTGTGGCCCACCCCCCAGACCTGCTTGTGGTCTGTGAGATGTCTCAGTGTCAGCATCTAATCTTCAGAGAACACCTTGGAAGCTCTGCAACCCGGTGATAGATGCTGCTTTTGTTTCAGTGATAGCACTATGAATCCTGGGTTTGATTAGATTCTCCCCACTGGGAGGACCAAGCTGGCAGCTGCTGGGAGCTGGCAATACTGTCAACTGCATGAAGCGTGTGCACTGCAGTGAATGCACTCGTCCTTTGTGAGGGGGGAGCAGCAGGAGAATGGATGTTGCTTGGAGAAGCATAGTTGGGGTAAAGAATAATTTCCATGTGCCAGCTTCCTTTTAAAGGGGTTTCTCTAAATTTCCCTTTCAAGAGATGGATGAGATAGATAGGTTTGTACAGTTCAGAGCCAGAAGACCAACTCACTTCCAGCATCACATCTGCAGTGGAAGCTGGGATATGTCTCCACAGGGGAGTGGTTTGATACCTGATGTGTGACAAGTCAGATTTCTCAGGTGTGGGTTTGGACAAAGTTTGAAAACAGATAAGTCTTCTGGTCACTGCCAAGCAAGTCTGGAAATGAGGGGAAGGAGTGTTGTGGCACAGTGGGACTTCGCCACACGTGGCAGCATCTATATTTTACATTGTGTCTGCAAGCCCAGCTGCTCACCCTGCACTTGTGCAGAGCACAGAGCTCAAGTATTTCTCTCCTTCCATCGCTCCCAGTACAGAGATGAACTGGAGCCAGAGAAACACCTGCACCTGCCTCCTGTGGACCTTCCTTTGCCTTAAAGCACTTTGAGGACAGGGGCATGACTTCGACTTTGTGAAGGAAATCTTAGCCCCCATTCTAACCGTGGCCCATAATGCTACAGAACAGGAATATGGCCTTTTAAAAATTTTGGTTTTGTTGAATTGTAATTTTCTTATGGAAACTACTACATTTCTGACTCACCGTAGATCCCTACTGCAAGCTCGGTTTGCTAACATTGTGCAAAACAAGTAGGAAATGTGGTATCTGCTGCAAATGGCTTAGCCTCAAATTTAATACATGAGTTCCTCTCTTAATGTGCTCTGCAGTGCTGAAAAATACTTCAGATGCCTGAATATAGCATTGCAGCAAGTTCTGCTGACAAAAACACATTCCTATTCTCATGTTTAATCTAATACTTCCTCTGTGACAGAAAGCTGCTTTTCCAAGCTGTGAATCCTCCTGGTCTGGAAGATATGAAAATAATATTTTTATTGGAATGAGGTCTCCAAGACCTGCCAATAAATCAATCAGAAATAGTAACTGGATTTTTGTTCTAATACATTTGGTCAATGAAGTGGAAAAATTCACAAAGTTTCTGTTTAGAATAAATCATCTTTTCAAAAGCCTGACCTTTCCAATGAGAAGATATTTTATCCTATCAGAACTTTCTGTGTAGGTGCAGACCAAGTGTTCTCAATCAATTACAGTAGTTTTCTAATTTAATAGACCATCACTGGGTCAATGTCACATTTATAACCGTTATCTGAAGGTGTTTCTTCCTCTTGTCATCAGAGGAAGAAGTTAACTTCATAATAGTTACATGATTTAACCTTTTAATTTTTGTTGTAGTAACTCTGGACACTTTACTCCAGAACAATCTGGGAGCTTTATTTTGACTTCTGAATGTGGAGTACAGGACTAGAGTTGATGAAGTGTTTGAAAATTTTGTGCCAATTGATACAATCTGCCTTGAAGTTTTTGTTTGTTCTAACAGTCTCTTAGTTTTAATAAATTGGATAAGACTTTCTAGAGCATGACTGGTAGAGTAGATCCATCTGCAATGTATTTTGAATTACCATTGCCCCAGGTGTCTTGTGTATCCTAAACAACTCCCTAAGAAGCACCCGGTGATGCAGTATTGCCAACTTTTCTGGTTTTGTTCTCCTGATTATAGGTTTGATGCATAGTAATCACAGCTTTTCATTGAAATTTGAGCAAATTTGAATAGCAGCAGGAAAATTTCTAGCACTGCCTAGTACAGATCACTAGTGGCTTCCTAATGCCAATATATTTGCGTTTGGAAAGAGAAACTTAATATGTATCTCTAATGAATGCTTGCATTACTTTTCCGAATCATATTAAAAAAAATAAAATGTGTTTAACAGTCCTTCCTAGTGCTTTGTGCTGTTAATTATTGGAAAAGCTATGGTTTATCGTAAATCTCTAGAATGTTTAATCGTACTCTGTGTTTGTGCTGATAGAGTCCAACACAGCACGCCACTATATACTGCGTGGGCATTCCTTGTACCACAAGGCCATGTGAACGTGGTATTATGCTGCAGATGAAATACCACGGCTGTCAGCAAGCATGCTAGCTTGGGTTAGCATGGCAAAACATCTTCCATCTTGGAGTGGGCTCCTGTCCCACTGATTCAGAGGATGGATGTGGCCCCAAATAGCTTCAGACTATGTTTGCTATCAAGAAATCTGATTGCAGTTTTTTTGTGGTAAGAAAATATGAGTAAACAGCAAAGCATGTAAAGATGTGCAGCAACACATAGACAGATGGTATATGAGCTATTTCTACCCCAAGGCAGGGAAAAAACATATTTTGGAGCATTTCAGGGTGTAGAAGAAAATCATGGCTATTCATTGTCAGAAAAGCAGACACTATTTGAAATTTAAACCAGTTTTTTCCCCTCTGTTCAGCAGCCATGCAAATGTCACTGTCAGACCAAGATGCCTCAGTGATGTAGAAGGACAAATAAAACCAAATGAAAACCAAACATTAAGTAGCTGGAAGATGTGGAAGTTCCTGACATCCTGGATGGAGGAGGGACAGTGTGATATAAAGTGGGGTGCGATCAATCCTTGCAGACAGGGTCCAGCTAAGAGGAATCACTTTCTGCAAACTGACAGACTGCCACCTCAGTAATTGGTCTTTCAGTTGCTACAGGGTGCCAGATTGTTTTAAACTTGGGGAACTGAGAGTCCTAGTTAATTTATGTTTTCTGTTCTCTGTTTCTAGAGGACTGTGGGGTCAAAGTACATAATTTTGACAGATGGAGAGGAAAAAAAGCAGTAAGATTAATGTTGAACACATATTCACAGTATTTAATAGTAGACAATAAATGCTACATGCATATGTGAGTGCTGATATCAAGGATTCATGAATTAAAACTTCAGAAGGACAAGGCTTTGTTCAAGCACGTGTGTTTGGTTCAGCTTTTTCCTCTGTACTGAGCTAGTTGGGAGCAGACAACAATGAGGACTGGCGAGTCTTTCCTCTCTTGAATTAGCATGAAGTGAGTGAGAGCAGCTTCCAGCATCCACCTCTCAAGTTTGCACTGCAAATTTAAGTAGTCCTGAAGCATTGTTGGGCAAGCACATAAAGGAAAAATATTATTTCTAGTTGTGAAAAACTGCTTTCAGCAACAGCTTTCCATCCTAGGAGGTGTTAAGGGTCAATGTAGAGTGGATACTATTTAGTGTGGGGATCACACTGGTACTTGTCAGGGGAAGCACCCCTAAAAAAGCTGCAGCTGGACAGGAGTGAGATTGCAGGTGGTTCAGGAAAGGTTCTTGCAACTTTATCTACAGTGCTCGTGATGGCTCAGAGGGCTGTGGGTTTGGCTGAGTGTGGAGCTCTGTAGAGCTGGAGACATGTGTCTCAGGTTTGAAATTGTGTGGAGAAGGAACAGGCACTAAAAACAAATTTTGGGTGCATATTTTGCTGAGGAGCTATGGAGTTTCTTGTGGATGGGGAAGAAGACTGTGTGTGGTTGAGTGAGCTGGGTGGCCTGAGATGAGTTACTGGATTGTTTATGGGCAGATTTAGGCACTAGTAGAGAACTTGTGTCCTTAATATTCTGATGTATAGCCAAGAAAAACATTAAAAGTACCTGAAATATTCATATTAGTTGAAAAGCAGCTTGCATTAACCAAGTATATATATGATAAATATTTAGTAAGCTGCTGTATTTCTCTTTTGGCTGATTCCAATAAGTTAATCAAATAATTTAAATGAGTCAGAAAGCAGGAGAGAGCTCATACCTGTATTTTTGGTGCTGACTTCTATGAGATGAAGTGCAACGATGGTAATTAACTTAAATTTGTCTATTCTGCTTTGCTGGAAGGCTGCGTTCTATGAGAGGCTATCACACTGCATGTGCTAATAAATCAGAGCAGAAACAGTTGTACTCTGTAGCTCTATTAAGGAAAGTGGTTTTATGGTGGACTCAATATTTGATACCTCAGCTGCTGTTACTTATACCTTAAAGTTGGAAATGAAGTGTGGGATTCCTCATTACTGTGTCTTAATGCATAAGGTGCATTATCTTCTTCCTCAAAGTACAATTTAGTTGTGATCTCAATCCCCTCAGTGTGAGCAGACATCAAGCATGGACTCTGTGTTTCTGGAGTGTATCCATAGACGCTCCTTGTTGAAGGACTCTTGGACCTGCCGCAGTTACGGATCATAGTCCGGATAATTGGAGCAATGGCTGAAATCTGCTGGGGCTGGGAGAAGTAGAAAAGAGAATCACCAGGGTCTCCTTCTAAGAACTAAAGTGGCCAAGAAGATTGTGATGAGCCGAGAGATGTAACATCAACTCTTTTGGGGGGAAGGGATATGTTTTCAGACTTTACCTCAGACCCTTCTTAGAACATGAACTGTCTCAATGCAAGAGACATGTGGAACAACAGAAACCCCCATTTATTTTCTAGGCTGGCTTTGTCAGCTTGTAAAGCTGCAATACATGTGTCTATGAGCAATTTGCATTTTTCTTGTGCAGAATACTGGGTTAAAGACCACAGTTTTCGTCTAGGAAACCATGGATGCCTCCTGTGTCTTGCCATAATCGTAGCAGCCAGCTCTGGACAACACTGGTGCTTTCAATCCAGCCTCTGCCTGCTTGCTTATAGCTTCAGACATTTCTATCTGAATTAACATTTTTGAGTGAAATGTTTCTATAAATGCCAGCTTTATAGTCAGCAAAAGCAGGGACTGGTCTGCAGGTGTATTAGTTCAGTGCCAGAACTGGGCTATTGAAGTTTTGAAAGCTAAGAACTGCACTTATCCAGTATGTTTTCATTTTCAAGCAATTTGAATATGTGAAACTAGGTATTGTCTTATTGTTTGGGTTTTTTTGTTTGTTTTAAAGTAATTAAGTATATTTTTAACTGTTCATTGCTTTTTAGTACTTCATGAACTTTGTCTTGTGGTATGCTTATGTGTCCTGATTTTGGCCAGGATAGAGTTAATTTTCAGAAGAAGCTGGGACGTGACACAGCCAGGACAGGTGACCCAAACTAGCCAAAGGGGTATTCCATACCATATGAACTCCTGCTCAGCTTATAAAGGGGGCTAGTCGGCGAGGGGCAGCACAGCTCCGAGACAGTCTGAGTGTGAGGTCATATACGGTCATCGAGTAAGAAATTTTATTGTGTATGACCCAGTTTGTATATGCTGTTATAAGTACTGTTGTTATTTTCCTCCTCCCTGGTTCATTGTCATCCCTTACTAAGCAAACTGATTTTTTTTTTTTCTGTGTATATTTCTACTTCTGTATAGGAGCAACAGATACTGGCATGGGTTGTTTTTTTGGTTCAGCTGCAGTGCCTGTCACTGGGGTTGGCATAGACACAGCTCCTGTTGCTCTGTTTTCCCTCTTTTCCCCCTCATGGCGCTGCCTACTATCGAGCAGTGTTTGGTTTGGTTGACACTGGCCAGGGCCCAGCACGGTGCAGCAAGTTGTGCCTCTATGGAATAGCCACAGCATTTTCCTTTCAAATATTCTATCACTTTATCAGAGTCCTCTGGTTGTTCAGGAGTGAAGTTCCAAACCATTGGAGGTGAGAAGTTCTCTAGATACCTGCCCATATTCTCCCACATGCCATGCCACCCACGACTATCCAGCCAGCCTTGGGGCAGATCCCTGGGTGCTATTCTTAAAACAATTTCTTGTAACCCTAAACAGGACTTGAAACACATTCAGGAGACATAGCAATAGGAGCATGCTGGCTTGAATATCGCAAGAGTATTCAAAATTCTCAAAAGCTGCTGTAACCAGCCTGAAGAAAGAAGGGAGGTGAAAGAGCGGGAGAAAGTACCCTCCCCTCCTGCCCCCATCTTGCCCATAGATTGGGTGCGATTAATAATCAATTCCAAGAGATGTCGTCCGAGGTACGGACATGACGGCAATGCCACATACAAATACCAGCTTAATCTCATCACCATTGATGGTATCATATCTTAAGTCAATATTACACAGTACAGCAAAATGAGAATCCTGACCCCTCTCCCAGAGGTGATAAAGAGCACCGCAGGAAACACATAGAGCAAGTAAGGGTTTACATACCACAGCCATGTGAACAAGCAAAACACCATTGTGACCAGCGACTCTTTAAATAATATCATAAATACTGATAACAACTTTGTTTTAACGCGCATTGGTCAGATCTGTCATTATCTCAACCCTTTGTGCCCCACGTTGGGCATCAAACAGGACTGTTATGGTTCAGCCCCAGCCACAGCTGAGCACCATGCAGTTGCTTGCTCATCCCTCCCCTCCCCCGGTGGGATGGGGAGGAGAATGGGAAGAAAAAGGTAAAATTTGTGGGTTGGGATAAGGACAGTTTACTGGGACAGCAAAGGGAGAGGAAACAAACAACAATACTTAGAATATACAAAGCGTGTGATACACAAAACAATTTGCTCAGCTGATGACCCAACAGCCACACAGTGACAACCCAAGGACCGCACACTTGGACTGTCCCAGAGCCGGTCCCAGTGCCACACCACCCCTCCCTGACTAGCCCCCTTTTCTGCTGAGCATGACATCATATGGTATGGAATACTCCTTTGGCTAGTTTGGGTCACCTGTCTTGGCTGTGTCCTGTCACAGCTTCTTGTGAAAATTAACTCTATCCTAGCCAAAAGCAGGACGCATAGTAATCTGAGGTCAAATTCATTCAAATTCAAAAGAACTTCTTGACTTCAAAAGAAGGGCATTCAGTCCATGAATTTTTTAGGGATATATCACCTCTCTGCGCAATTTGTTTTTTGAGTATCACTGATCCCAGAGTGCCTTTAGTATCCTTGGGTCTTGTCCGACACCCACAGTGGCACCATGCAAGGCCCAGAGGAGGCTTGGTGCTGTGTGACATAAAGGGTGGCCAGGTTTTACTATTTGGCCTTGCAACCAGAAAACAGAGCCTGTTTGTTTTGGTTAGTAGTATGGATGGGTTAACTATTAATGTTGAAGAATGTTATCTTGGATTTATAATGAATAATGATATGAAAATGCCAGCAGCACCCAAAAAAGGAAACTGAATGCTAGGATTTGTAAGGAAAGAGACAGAAAACAAACTAGAAAACATGGTATTAGTGTACCTGCATCTTGAATGCTGTGTGTTGTACTGCTCCCATCATTCTGAAAAGGCTATTGTAAAGAATCTGTGACAGGAAGGCTCTTTCTAAAGAGGAGACTAGACAATGCTTGTCAGGAATCTTATAGGCTTGGGAAATGACAAGGGAATAGACATCATGGTGTAATTTTTCCAAGTGTCTTTCAACATAGAGCTATTATTTATATTACCGTTGCAGGGACTTTTCTTAGTCCACTTAGTAACTGATTTTGCTTACCATTTACAGCATGCAAGTATGCACTGATATGTTCCCATGCTAAATCTTCCAAGTGCCAATCCTATTGCATTTTACTCTGCTTCTGTTCTCTAGCCTCAGGATTCCCCTTAAAAATCTATTTTCTCTTTGGAGTTTGTAATCCATCGGTTCAATTCTGCTCTGCTGCATAAGCAAATCTCACCCACATTATCTAAAAAGCACTGGCAGGATATACCATTGTTAAATTCAATGAGCCATTAAGTAGTTAGTTAAGACTTCCTTTGCATCTGATTTATTACATTTTACCAAATGTTAAGCTCTTTAACTGGAATGAGTGCCTCACTGGAAAAAATGTTGCTTATTAGATGTTGCATTTGTTACTTTATATCAAATTTTGAATTTACTGTGATATGGGACTAATGATCAGACAAGTGCTTTTGTTATATGAACTCTTTGCTTTAAATTACCTTCCTGCATGTGAAAAGCATCTATGTATCTTTTCACTACCAGATATGTATCAAGAGCTCTATTGCCTGTTTTATTGTTAGTTGATGTGTGGTATATGATCGATATAAACCCAAATATAGGTTTAAGGGCTTCTCTTGCTATAAAAGAAGGAAATAAGGATATGCAAATATATGCAAGATATGCAAATACAGAGAAAGTGAAGAATGTTGGAAGAGCTGTGATAGCTTTATCGTAGGCTACAGCATGTTGTACAGCCGTTACTGCCAGGGAGCCAGTCTTCATTCCTGAGATCTTGTTGGCAGCCACCTTATGGTCTGCACTGCTGGTACCTTGCAATAACCTGAACCTATTCAAAAAAACTTCTGTCTGTAGTAGTTCTGAGAAAAATCTGGGAACTCCTTTAAGAAGCTAGCAGCTGATTTCTGAGCTGGAGACTGGATTTCAAAGAATTGGCCAGCATGACAAAGTCAATGGGAGAGTTCTAGACCCTACAAGTCTCTCGGTCTGGAGTCTGCAAAGATATATTAAGCCATGTTCTGCTTCATGTACGCTACAGTAAAGAAGACATCACTGTTGCTTCTATGAAAACGAAGCCATGATATGGGTGTAATGGGAAACTTGCCACCAGCTGTTGCAGAATGCAGCTTCCCACCTCTGTGGAGTATGCAGAGCTCTCTGTTTTCATGCTGGTTGCAGGGATGCTAGCATCCTATTTATTTAGGGGCTGTTTTTGTCTCTGCCTTTGAATATCTGCCCTCTTATTTTTGCTTTTGATGCAGTCCTTTTGGACCTACATTTTCACATATTTCAGTGTAGATCCAGATGCAAAGCCTACCTGGTAACATGGTGTGGAGGAAAGTTCATTTTCAAAGTTGTAGCTATTTATCTTACAGCAAATACTGTGATGCAGCAACCTGCAATTTGTGATTCTTTGGCAGCAATAATAAGAAAGGAGGAAGTAGCAATAAATGGATGAAGCACTAATAATCCTAGTTGCCTCAAAAATGAGAAGGAATCTTTTTTTTTTACTCCCTTCTTGATGTTTTTTGTATCTGGCAGTATATGGTGATGCTGATAATCACATCTCTTACTGTATATCTGTTATAAGAAACCTGGATGTGAAAGAAGACTAATTATCTGAAGCACTGAAGTGCCCCGACTGCAGAACACAATTGTGCTCTCGGTTCTCCCTTCTGCAGTCAGCATTACTAGATTTGTGTGATGTCTTGAGTTATTACACAGACAGTAAAGCCTTTTTCCACAATTTGGAAACCTTCCGCCTTTAGCATGGCTTAGATGCTTGTAGTGCCCAAGAGCAGTAGTTTAGAAATGGTTGTTGGGTGGACTTTATCTCCTTGTGTTCGGTTTTGTGTGGCAAGGTTTTGGTAGCGGGGGAGGGGCTACAGGGGTGGCTTCTGTGAGAAGCTGCTAGAAGCTTCCCCTGTGTCTGACAGAGCCAATGCCAGCCTGCTCCAAGATGGACCCGCCTCTGGCTAAGGCCAAGCCAATCAGCACCTCTGTGATAACATATTTAAGAAGGAAAACAAAACAGTTGAAAAAGCTGTTGCAGCCGGAGAGAGGAGTGAGAAGATGTAAGAAACTCTGCAGACACCAAGGTCAGTGAGGAAGGAGGGGGAGGAGGCGCTCTAGACACCAGAGCAAAGATCCCCCTGCAGCCCATGGTGAAGACCATGGTGAGGCAGGCTGTCCCCTGCAGCCCATGGAGGAAGGATGAGGGGGTGTAGAGATTCCACCTGCAGCCCGTGGAGGACCCCACGCTGGAGCAGGTGGAGGCACCTGAAGGAGGCTGTGGCCCGTGGGAAGCCCACGTTGGAGCAAGTTCCTGGCCAGACCTGTGGACCCGTGAAGAGGGGAGCCCATACCAGGGCAGGTTTGCTGGCAGGACTTGTGACCCTGTGGGGGACCCCACGCTGGAGCAGTCTGCTCCTGAAGGTCTGCACCCTGGGGGAGAGACCCCACGCTGGAGCAGTCTGCTCCTGAAGGTCTGCACCCCGTGGGGGAGACCACGCTGGAGCAGTTCGTGAAGGACTGTAGCCCGTGGGAGAGACTCCATGTTGGAGCAGGGGAATGTTGAGAGGAGTCCTTCCCCTGAGGACAAAGAAGCAGCAGCGACAATGTGTGCTGAACTGACCGCAACCCCCACTCCCCGTCCCCCTGTGCCGCTGAGGGGGGAGGAGGTTGAAGCCGGGAGTGAAGTTGAGCCCGGGAAGATGGGAGGGGTGGGGGGAGGTGTTTTAAGACTTGATTGTATTTTCTCATTGCTCTACTCTGTTTTGCCTAGTAATAAATTAGATGAATCTCCTCTCTACATTCAGTCTGGTTTGCTCGTGATGGTAATTAGTGAGTGATCTCTCCCTGTCCTTATCTCGACCCAAGCCTTTTGTTATACTTCTCCATCCCGCTGGGGGAGGGGTGAGTGAGCAGCCGCGTGGCACCCAGCTGCCGGCTGGGCCTAAACCACGACACTCCTGTAACTTAGACATTTAGAAGTTAAGTGCATATATTCTGGATCCCATCAGAGAAACATCTTGAAAATTAATCTCATAGGGGTTTTTTGTTTTGTTTTGGGTGGGGTGGTTTGTGGGTGGTTTTTTTTTTTTTTTAATATACATCCACGAGAGGATGGGATAAATCAGCCTCTGAAGATTTGGTGTTCCCTTTCAGCACATGTGTTGTTGCACCAGATTATATGAATGCACAATGAGTCACGTGCAATGTTTTCATGGGTTTTCCATTGGGTAAGATCTGTATAAACAATAAAGACAACTGCTCCCCTTTGAAAGGTCCTCTTTATGCTAAGTCAGGCAGAAACTTGAAATGCTGTCTGTAAACCATTTTGAGCAATGGAAATGCTTTCAGGCAGCACCGAGTTCAGAAGACTATAACAAAGTCAGCTTTTGACCCAACTATGATATATGCATATCAGAGTTTACTGAAGATGGTCTTCAGTTACAGTAATTACTAGTGAAATTTTTGCTGTCAGCTTCTTTGCTGTTAAGAGGAAAAGGAAGCTGTTACTAAAGACTTATTTTTTAATTGTATTCCTACTTTGTAATTACTGACAAACTAAATTCCTCGGAAGGTGGACATGGAAGTGTTCGATAACAGAGAATGAAATAATGTAAATAAATTTCGGTAGTGAAGCTTTGTTGCAGCAAGATACTGCTTTCCAATTTTTGTAGATTGTATCTTGAACTGACATATGAAGCATGCAGTCTGCTCCGTTTAAACTGCTGAACTGTTTTCTAAGTGATGCTGATGGACAACATGGACCAACAGAACCGATTTTTCTGACAAAAGTGCTATAAAATGTTTAGGCTTTGCTGTACTTCTGCTCTTTGTGCTTGAAAAAACTTGTTTGGAATCTCCTTTGCAAAATGCAAAATCAAGTTGCAGATTGGGCTCTGAACTCTCTGTTCTTCATCACAAGGTATTCCTGCGCTTGCTTCCTCCTGACAGGCACATGATACTCCTGGGATCCCATTGGCTGTAATTTCTTACAACGAGAGTAAGAAGGAAGAAGAAAATCCTGTTGCTACCACAAATTATCATCCCCATGTGTGGGGAACTGCAGTTTTTGTTGGTTGGAATCCCCATTTGGTACAGGTGAGAGCCCTACCTCTGTGGAAAAGATCATAGCTGAAATTGTTTCTTGGCTTCATCAAGCTATTCCCTTTAAATTCTTCCAAGCTGGAAAGGGCAGCTACTGTTTTAATGAAAGAAACCTAGGGATGACTCTGGGATTGAACCAGATTTACAGGAGAAGAGCGGAAAGAACTGTGGAAATGAGCTTCAGCAAAAGACGAAAATCCCTACAAGATGTTTGTGCTGGTGATGAAGGCCTGCAATATGCAAATATTTACATCTTCCCAAATCCAAACAAACGTCTCTTGCCTGAGAAAGATTACTTGTTAGTTTCTTCAGGTTACAGTGGGGGAAAGCTGGGATGTGAAATGTTACAAGAGCAGTAGTGCCTGAGAACATTATATCTCAAGGACAAATAAGGAATATTTTCTGCTGTTCATAAGGACCTATCCTGATAATGTGCCAGGGCTGCAAGAGAAACAACCTTATTGATTAAAGTTAAGAGTGCAATTTTGGTGTAGTGAGTGAAAGCAAGAAGTGTTACTCTTGCAAGAACGAGGCAAAGAACACAAACGTGATCCTGTTGAGAAACACTGAGGACACACAGGATAAACAAAGGCGTATTCAAGCATTGGAACAAAGTGGAAAAGTAATTGAGGATAAGAAAACAACAGGGATATAAACCCAGGCAGAATAACAGTAAAGAGAAATATATGGCCATGCTTCTCTTCTGTGCTGCTGCTGCTCTTGCTCCTTTTAGTTTGGGGCAAACTGAAATTTATTGGACTGAAAGATTGCGGGGCACCTCCTGGCAGCCACTATGCCATTGCAGATGCATTAAGTGCCCCACGTAGGTGATCATGTCTCCTGTATGTTATGATCAACACACAGTGGTTGTGCAGAAGCAGTTGGGTGAACCAGAGCAGACCCTACCCCAGCTTGTGAGCAGAGGGGGGAAGCCTCTGTGAGCTGTGACAGCATCCATGATGGCACACATCTGTGTTGTGCTGCAGATGCTTGTGCGAAACCTTTACTTGGTTAGCTTGCCCTGTAACTCAGCACTGGAGGATGCCCAAGAGCGTAAGGATGACTGACTGCTGTGCCAGCGACACTGGCCCAGAGGGAAGAGGGGGGGATGCTTTCCAATGTGCAGCTCCCATGAGACAAACAGCTAGAAAGGGGGAATATGGTTAGCAGTGCCGTGGTTCAGCCACTGTTTGCCAGCCCCTCTGTTGCCTGGTAACCTTTCTGGGAACACCTTTTCTGCACCTGGATTGTGAAAGTTGCTAAAAATTATCATGCCAAAGCTGTAGCCGTGATGCACTTTTTGACTAGATTCCCTGTCCCCTCCTCCCCCCGTGGCTTCTTACTTACCTCATCTTTAAGAATTATAAACCCTCAGCCCTTTTAGTGTGAGCATTCCTCAAAATTGCTGTCAGCCAAAAAGCATAGTAGTGATTTCTTCAGAAGGTGAAACCTGTTCTTATTAAATAATAGCCCTCAGCTTTCAGATTAGTTTAATTAAACACCACATTCTAAGCCTAATTCAGCTAAAAGCTGTTTCCGAGAAGCTATTTAGCTTGAAACTGAAGTGCTATTCTTTATTTGTGTTTTGTTTTCACAAGAGAAAATTATATTTCCCAAAAAGCTTGAGGAAGTTTCTGAGCTATGTCACCTAGTTCTGAATTTCAAAGTTCAGGCAATTTTATTGATGCTAGAAGTGGCAGCCCCTTTTTGTGCGTGTTGCACAAGGAGTGCAGTTCTACAAGAAATCTTGATTATTAAGTCAAAATAAGTTTGTTTCTCTCAGAAACCCCAGTCTACACTGATATCACAAGACAAGATTGTTCTCAGCTTGATAACCGATCCAGGTCTGCAGTGAGACTTTAATCTACTTGGATATTAAATTACATCTGAGCCATAGAGCTAGAAATAAGCATGTTTCTGGGGTTTCCACCACTAGTTACCACTTTTTGATTGCTAGTTGGGCAGAGATCTAAAAGTATTTCCATTTCCAGAGCAGTGTTTCTTACCTGCTAATGCAGGCTAGAAAAAAATGTATGAAAAACATGACATTTTCTTGATTCACTTCTCCAGAAGAGGAAAAGAAACATTAACGTTAAAAAGCATTTAATGTCAGATTCTGTTAGAGAAGGGATTGATTGACTAATCTTCCCAAATGGAAACTGATGGATGAAAGCATCTCTGGAGAAACCTTAGACATTTTTGATCAAAACGGCAGCACTGGCATTCCTCACCAGGACCCTAGCAAATGGATTTCAGTGGCTTGTATTTGATAGAACTGGGGTATGTGCTTGCTTGGTGGCTTCCTTTAGAGCATTTTCAGTTCTGGAGTATTTTAGAAAATCCAGAGAACTTTCCAATCAGCAGATTTGAAAGCACAGATCTGGAGTTTGTCAGCAAAATACTTTAAAGATTTTTTTTTCTTTCAAATTATTTTTATTTAAGATTTGTGCAAATCTAAAGGTCTTTTGTAGAAAAATTCTTTTGCTAACATGAAGTTCCCATGAAACCCTGGCAGACTTATTTCAGCTTGTCTAGCAGCCTGTGGATCGCCGCTGATACCGCTGTGATGGACCCCGACCCAGACAAATATAGTTATAGCTCTGGAAACAGCAGAACTGGAAGATGAGGAATGCATTACTTCCTGGGAGAAGCAAACTGCTTGAGTTTCTTGGAAAAGCACCTACAGTTTCCCAAAGAATATTTTCACACTTTTGCTCCTGCAGGAAATATGGCATCCTTAAGGCTTTATTCTGATTTAGAAATCTTTTGAAATAGCAGAATTGCTCTCAGAAAAGAGGGTACCACCTTTGCCTAGAAGCCAATGATATTTGACTGTATGTTTTCCCTCTCTGCATTTGGAGAGGGAATCAGCTTTGAGCTGATTTTTAATCTTACTATTATATAAAATATTACCTTAAAAATGATAACTTTCCAGTACTTCTTTGTAGTCAATACTTTGCTTAGGCTGGCTTTGTGCTTGTGATAGGACATCAGCCTTGTAAAAACTTATGATGCCATAAAAAACATCTTCATACTGTTTGGGCTTTGCAGAGGTAGACTGTTTAGGATATGGTTTGTGGCAGAATTAGTGGAATAAAGGAATGGTTCAATCTGATGTACAGTTCTTGAGAAAGGTTATAATGGTGGAGGGACCACAAGAGGGCCTATGTCCTGAAAATTGTCTCTGATTTGCTTTTAAAAAAGAAAAGCTGTAAATACAAAAAAGATGCAGTTCCTTCTATTAATGCGCATTTCATTCCTTGGTAACTGTTTCCAAGCTGTATTGTTAATGATGAAAACCAAATCAAAACTTGTTCTAGCCTTTGAAATTACTTGACAGATTTTCCTCTTCTGTTTTAAAGGTCATACAGGTGGGTTGAATCAGTCTGGTTAATGCTTTTCTGTAGTAACTCCAGTGGCAAGAAGTCTCATGCTGGAGTCAGTGGCCTAAATGTATAAGGACTTCTTGAGCAGGGTTAAACCAGACCAGACTCCAGAGCAGCAAGCTGTGCCCATTAACTAACTCAAGCATTTGAGTCCCTCTGCTCCCCTATACCAATGTCGGTAGATCCCATACAGCAGCAACGGGGTAGGTGGTTGCACAAATTCCCCAGCAGTTCAATGGCATGTGTGCAGTGAGTTTGTAGGGGCTTTTTTTGCTTTGCCTGCTTCAGCTCCATCTGTGTTTCATATTGGAAAATCTGCAGCTGTATGGATGTTTGCAAAGAATTCCTTGGCAGCATGCTGGCAAACACCAGCCAGGGAAAATTACACTTTGAATGGAGGAATGGTCCCATCTCTCTGAAATTACTTGTTATCTTGATTTCATGGTGCTGAGTCCAGAAGGAGGAAAATTGGTGGCTAGCAGTGTTTCTGCTTTGGTTTAATTGAAGAGATAACTCCAAAAAAATCTCCTTTGGTTCTGGTGATTTTTGCATTTAAGTACATCTTTTCTTTTTGCTGTTTTCCAAGTGCATGGAAAGCATTTTGAATTTAGTGCCAAAATTAATCTTTTTGCTAACATGCAGGCATGCACCTGCAAGTGAGGGTTTTGATATTCTGAAGGGTAAGGTGAGAGTGTGTATTTGACTGTGGATGAGTGAATTTGCATGAAAGTTATTGTATGTGTCTGTTCTTAAAACAAATTTCCTTTTTCTCAAAGCTGTCTAGATTTTTAAAATAACTTTTACCATCTTAATCTAGTCATGCATGTTTGCAGTCAACTCATAATCATTCCCAAAATAGAGACTGTTTTATAAACCAGACTAAAGGCCTTTTCAAAAGGGAGGTAGAAACACATTTCTGTCCAAATTCAGGTAAAGCTTGAACTTGCTGTTATGTAACAGCACAGATATTACATGTCATAGTTACGTAGTATCAGAGATCTCTGACAGTACAATGGCACAGCAGAAATCATGATCTTCTGCTCCAAAGATGACTCCAGTTTTAACTTCTGACCAAGGATTTCTAATGGACAAAGTGACCCTGCATGAATCGCTGCACTGTAAGTCTCATACCTTGGAAAGTGTCACATATAAAATCTCTTTTTAGGAGAAATTAAGTTAAAAAACATGTAAAGACTGAGCTATAAATATGCTTCAACTACAGGATCTGGTTAAAGGTGAACAAGGCAGACAAGCCTCAGTCCCTGCATGCCCAGGGTCTCCTGAGAGCTGCGTTATGTGATTTTTTTATTGCAGACAGAGGGGAAGCTGCTGGTGTCTGAGCTGTGCCATGGCCTCAGCCTTCAAGGGATGTGGGAGCAGGACTGAAGACAAGCAATGCCTGCTGCAGCAGGGGCTGACTTTGCTCCACAAAAACCACCCGTTGCTAATCCCAAATGCAGTTCCCAGGCACCCACAATTCAAAATGCACATATATAAAAACCAGCAGCATAAGCAAGTACCCAGTCTGCAACCCAAATGTCATGTTATCAGACTGATACTGGGAAGTGGATTATTCAATGTGAGGTTGTACTATTCCTTATCAAATCAAATGTGGAATTTTGTATTTACTGACTGTCCAGCTTCCCTGGGCTGAAACACTTCGCAGAGAAATCAGGTTTAAGTATCTGTCTGTAATTGTATTTCTCTTCTGTGTAATCATGAAGGTTAATCGACAATCTTCCATCCTATTGGGGACACTTCACCCCCTGCCTTTGAGCAGTGGGGATGGGTGAAGGGCCCTCTGAGTCACCTCACAATTGTTTCATATGATAAGACAATATGTGGTGTCTGTTTAAAATCTCTGAAAATCCATGACTTTTTGAAATTATAGTGAACAAAGTATTCTGGGACATCAGTGGTGATTTCAGGACACAGGGACATGGCAGAAATCTTTAAACAACCTGGAGTTTTGCTGAAAAGTCCCCAGTGCTTCAAAGTGAGACTTAAACTGATACTAACTTTTTATCATGGTATGTCATTTCTTTTCCTCGGTGTGGAAAAAATGTAAAACCAAGGAGGCAAAGCAGGGAGGAACAAGTATGATGCTAAATATATTAATAGCTACTATAGAAGCAGCTTGCTTTCTTCAGGATTCATTTTGCTGAGAAATAAATGTGAAGCACTTGTGAAATGAGTCATTCAATTTGCCTGTGCTAAATTAGTTGGTAAAACTTAGTAAAATGTATCTTACGTTTACTAATGTAGCTGTAGCTATGAAGACTTCTGCTAAAGAATTCTCAATGACATTACTGGTGGCTAATTTGGAAAACATTTCTATATGTGACTTCCATATACTTCTGCTGGGGAGGGGAGATGAAAGCCTGATTGTGCTGGACCTTCATTGTTTCATCATGTTTTTGAATGGATTGAGGAATATACTCAACTTTAAATAAAAAATTTCCCAGCTCTGCTGACTAACCCTAATGTGCTTCCAGTATTCTGCCAAAGTCTTACTGACTGGGATTATTTAGAGGCGCCTCACTCATTCTTGCTTCCCAGGCAAAAGTAGCCACTTGCACAGAAGTAAAACATAACTGTTTATATATAGTTTTCTCTCTTCTGCGCTAATCATCAGTGTTAAAGAGGCCCTGCCAATAAATGCATGGAGTATGCAGCCATTGCTGTAGAAGGTCAAGGTTTTGTTGCTCTTTGCACTTTGGTACTGAAGAACTTGATAGGAAAAGATAAAAGAGGGCAATAACGCTGCTGTAGTTTTCTCTCTTTCTGTTTCTAGATGAAAGGGCATCCAAGATGCTTTCCTTCTGGCTTTGGAGTCACAGAGGAAAGGCAATTCTGAGCTGATAATTGATTTTTCTAGAGCACGGAAAGCCAAATAGTGACTCATGGGCTAAATCGTGTTTGCCAAGCAGTCTTCTGAGCTGAGAGAATGACAAGTGACTGGTGGCTGTGTAACTTAGCAGCTCCTCAGCACAGAGAAGTAGTGTTGCTGCCAGTCCAGAATGGTCCACAGTGCTTCCACTTCTGAAACAAGTAGGGTCCAGGCTTGGTTGAGCAGCAAGATTTTTGGGATGGTTGGCATCTACCATGGCATGGAAATAAGCTGTCCTGGCATCACTGCAGGTTTTAGTGCAGGTCGTAGGTCCTGTAAGGACCTCGCCAATCACTGCACTCACTTGTGCAGTCACGAACAAAATTAAAACAAAAATTTTATCAAAGTATTAGTATTTAAAATTATTGCTCATAAAAATCACTGACACATAGAAACAGAAGAAGCAAAGCTGCTTTAATATGTTTAAAACAACAACAAAACCAACACGCTGATAACTAAAATGATCACCTGAGCAGGAAGGTCAAAAATAAATCACACTGCAGGAATTGCAAGTGTATCCAAAGCCTAACGCAGAGGGGAAGGAAGCATACAACAACTGGTCCAGTATAGAAAGCTACTTGAAGTTAAGTTGTTTACATGTGCCTGCGTTTACTAGCTCAAGCGGTAAGTAATAAAACTAAAATAAGCTCTGTTTGTTGTGAATCATTATTGACTAAATGATTTATAGTGCAAGTAGCTTCTACAAGTGACTGCAAATGCAGATGACTTTATATTGCCTTTCTTGCTGATTGGAATAAGGTCACTTTGACTCCATGTGACATTGGTTTGGATTAATTACAAACTTTCCATACAGTCCTCCATCCTTGAGACACATGGTGTGGTAAGACTTTTGGAGGTAGACTGGTTGATACCAAAGAATAATAAAGTTAATAGCAGCTTTTTCACTTCCATCAACAAAATCACACCCTTCCTCATTGTTCTGCTTGGCTACAGCATACAGATGGCCTAGGGTTTGGGAGAACAGTTTTAGAACTGATGAACATCTCAAATTATTATTCTAAAACAGGGGGTTGTTGCTGTGTATTGCTGGGGTTGTTGGGCATCTGACAGTGGTCTTGCAGTATGTAACAGGAAATCAGAAGGGTCAGGGGAATCGATGCACCAGTCTGTCAGTTCCTTCATACATCTAAGTAGCTCCTTTTTTCTTCAGGTCATCTCCATCTCCCTGCCACAGCAGTATTCCCTGAGTAGTGGAGTTCGTGTCCCTTTTTGATTTTGCTGCCTAACAAGGAGCTTTGTTCCTGACAACAAAATAAAACTAGCATTTTTGAGATGTTTGGAAAAAATAAAACAATGCACTGTCATAAAGGATTTCTTTTGCAATGCTTCTGTCAAGTATTGTAGAATCACAATATTTCATTATATTATTTCATTTCCAAAATAAACCTGTTGCTTTTTCAGGTTGGGTTCACTGTTTGTTATATGAAAAATATTTAGCATCAATGCATCAAAAAATTCATGTAGGTCATCCGAGGTATCAGCTTTTCTAGAAAACCATTTACGCCATTATTTGTGTATTATTGTAGTAAAAATAAGCTTGTATAAAGAAGTGAGGGAACTAATGTTGTGAACTGTCTTACTCAGTTTGGGATAGGTTTTCTTAGAGTGAGTGTATGTGGAAGGGGTCAGAGAGCTGTTGTCCTGGGCTTTGAATTGGTCTAGGGGTGAATTCAGCTTTGACCCAGCTTTGAGCAACAAATTGGACTAGATGACCTCCTGAGATCCCTTCCAAATTGTGGTTTTTTTCCAACCTACAGAAAATTCTGGTTTTTAATATATTCAACATAATTGCTCATTATGTAAGCATGTTAAAATGTACAACACCCTTACCATGTCATCTTTCATAGAATATCATGCTGTGAATTACAAATATCTTAATGTAGATGTGGAACTTGCACATTCCAAATGCAAGGATCTATTTGCTGTTCCAAGTCTTCTATGAGACCATCTGTGATTGCCGGTTTGTAAGAAGTGGATAGGAGCAATACGTGCTTCCATGCAGGTTGTACGTAAACTCTCTACTCTTTCTAACTACTGTAACATGCAGTTTGTCAGCTTTAGAACGTCAACCAATTTTTTGTCTTAAGTTATGAAAATGTATGCAGTATTTATGTACTGAAGTATTTCCATAACTGCTTTCTGACTAAGAAACCATTAGGAGCCCAAATTATAAAAATCATAATTAACTGGGTATGTGGTATAGCTATCTATCAGCGATCTCTTTATGCAAGAGATGTGGTCTGCCTTACAAATGAGGAGTTAATCATCAGCTCTATACTAGATTAGTACTGGGGAGAGATTCTATCACTACAGGTTAATCAGGTGTAATGGGGGCTTTTTGACAATGGTACTGTCTCAGCAAGAAGTGTAGTGCTGTGCTGCTGCACGGATTAAGCTGCCAGAAACTCAGCTGTGAAGCAGAGGAGTCCTAGGGTGGTAGAGAGCTCAGATACTTGGGTGAGCTGCTGCAGGGTCACATCAAACAATTCTTTGACATGAATGAGTCTTTGCCAGGCTCTGTCTTGATTCACTGGCTGACTTGGCCATGGCTCTGTATGTAGTTGCTCCTAAAAGTGTCTTTGCAACTCTTTGTAAAACTAAAAGTATAATTTTATATTCTTTATATATAATCTATTTTTATGTGTAGAAATCTTATATAGAAGGAAGAAGCAAAGCTTCCCTGAAATATTTTCTGGCTTAAAAAAGAAAAAAAAGAATCTCAGTAGAAAATATGACTCTTCTGGATGTCTCAATGAAATTGACCATTTTGGGTTCTAATCAGGATTTTTATTTTCACCTGTTCATTGTGTCTTTTCCTGCAGCTTGAGTTAGAATGTGTTTCTGGTTGAGCTTCCTGGTACCCAACCTTGCAGAGAAGGAGCAATGCCCAAGAAGCAGGCTCTCATTCTAACTTACAAAGATGTCCTGGGCGTGATACTTCTCATAACACATACAGGCCAGCAAACTGAGTAATCTATAAAATACATGCAAGTCATGAAACTAAGCATCTTCAGTGCAGCCACATGGAAATATTTGAATTACAAGTACACTTATGCAAAAGGATAAAGTTGGGTGGTTACAGAACACTTGCTTGACCTGCCAGCTGGCAGAAGAGCTGTGTTTCTCCCCCAGCCTCTCCATCTGAATGCAAGAGGTCTCTTGTTGCCTATCATGGTTCTGATTTTACTGGGGAAAAAAATGAAAATGTGTGTCAATGATGCCATAGTCTGAACTATTATGAACTGTAGGTTTTTTTGAGCATATCTTGATCGGTGTATGTTGCCACAGATAATAATAGTACCTTGCCGCTTTTCCTCTGTGCTGTGCAAGATTGCTGTCAGATTCTAAAGACTGTCTGGTGCTTGTCAGGGGTTAGCAAACCAAATTAACTCGATGCAGGCTAAGTGAGGTAAAGATGAGCTTAGGATGCATTCTACTTGAACATTTCATCAAACTTCAGTTAAACCTTTTTAAGGACTAAAAAAACCTGACCTACCACCCCCTACCTATTCCAGACCATGTCCTGTCTGTCCATCCAGCAGTAGGCATTCTCATCTGTGGGAGTGGTATTTGCTCTGCCTTCACCACCCAAAAATTCACAAATGTTTGAAGTGTTAATGGGTTTCAGTTCCCTCTGATCTTTTTAAAAAAAAAAAAAAAATCAAATTAACTCCTGAGCTCTGCATCATAGCCTGTCAGTGGGCTCATCTTCAGAAGCCATTATGAATCATGCATCTATTTTAGCCTAATTTCCTGAGGCAATTAATCTTATTCAGGCATATTGTCTGTGTTCAACCAACAACTTTTTAACCCCCTGTCAGATTTTGGTAAAATCTGACAGAGTGATAGATATCTAACTTATGGAATTCCTCCAGATTTTTTGAAAACACATGACTAATTAAAGGAAAGCAATCCAAGTAGTGTCCAGAAGGGAAATGTTTCATCATGTGCATAGCCCTGGAGTTCTTCAGAGAGTTTGCATAAAAGAAATACAAATATCCCAAATATAACAAGCTTTCACTAGTGCCAGCAATGTGTTACACATCAGGGAGTCCAACCACAAGGCACAAACCTACTGGCATTGTTAGTCCTGCAGCTTATACTTTCTTGTTTCCATTAATTATTTTAATGAAAACAAACAAAACTGGTTAGGAAGTTGATTTAAGATTTGTTTTTCCACACTAGCTGTTTCTTTTACGCCATTTTTTGTGTATTATTGTAGTAAAAATAAGCTTGTATAAAGAAGTGAGGGAACTAATGTTGTGAACTGTCTTATTCAGTTTGGGATAGATTTTCTTAGAGTGAGTGTGTGTGGAAGGGGTCAGAGAGCTGTTGTCCTGGGCTTTGAATTGGTCTAGGGGTGAATTCAGCTTTGACCCAGCTTTGAGCAACAAATTGGACTAGATGACCTCCTGAGATCCCTTCCAAACTTACTTGTGCTATGGATTATAGCTAGATTATTTTTTAAAAATCATAATTAGTCATTATAATTCTGACCTTCTTGTTACATCTCTCTCTTTCTTTTTCTCCCCCTCCTAATGAAAAAATAGACCTATGTTTTTATTCCAGCCCTGTCCCCCTCCCCAACCCAGCATCATCCAGCATCTGTGCTCTCCCAGCATACTTTCATGAAACTTGTGCAGCGAGACTATTGCAATATAAACGCCTTTGAAGATGCTGTAAAATGACAAGGTATCATTTCTGATACAGTCGCAAAGACACATTATGTCTGGCAAGTACTAGCTAGCAGGAAAGAGAGGAACACTTCTTACATTGTTTTATAGTGTGTGGTTTCAGTACTGATGTTTGAACCACCTCTCATTATGTTTCTGTGACTGCTCTTGTACCGATCAAGCTGCTTTCATCTGGGCCCCAGGTAAGGAGATGTCAAAGATAAATTAGTTCCTGTAATTAGGTGCTGTATCTGGATGTCTGCCCCAGCTCGTGGAACAGCAGCTAATGCATGAGGATTGTAAAAGCATGTATTAGTCGAAGAAACAAGTTTCTTGATATAACTGCAAATTGTTCGCCTGACAGGGAGAGGAGCAGAGCTCAGAGAGGATATTTAGGTGCACTTCTGGGGACATCGTGCTGCACAGCTTGCTGCTGTGCTATTTTGACAAATGAGCTACTCAGAAAAGGGTAGGCTTTGAAGCTGCTCCATGGAGCTGGGATCACAATTTTGCTAATCTTATTTATGTTTCTTTGACGGTAGCTATAAAATTACATCAGAAGCCATAACTTCAGTTTTGGAATCTTTATAGATATCTTTGGTGATAAGACCAAGATGATGGTCTTTATTGCCACTGAAACAAAATGAAGTTTTTAGCAGAATTATGCTTAGTAGTTAAATCTCTTTGGGAGACAAGGGGCTTTTTAGTTGATGAAAAATATATTATTTCAGAGAAGGCAAAGTGAGTATAAGCAGAAGTAGAAAATGGACCCCAAAGAAGATTGGGAAATATTGCCTCTCTTATTTAATAATAATTTTCCAGTATTTGTTACAGTTGAATTGTATTTTTTGTCATAACTTTTATGACATGAAGTACATCTTAAGCTCTCCTTCCAGGGTGCAGGAGATGTTCTGCATGATTGGTTGGAAAAGTATGATTAAGGTCATTTTAGATTGATATGGAATTAGGGGCATAACTGAACTGCTAAAATCATGCAAGTTTTGAAACACATTTCACTATTTTTGAATCTTTCATAATTTGTTGGGAATGGCTTCCATGCTGTGCTTTACTGATGAAAAAGCCTTTACTTGGGATTGTACTGCCATAATGGCTCCAAATTTGACTGCTGGAAGCTCTAGATCAAAACCCCCCCAAAACAGTGAAAAAGAACACTAAAAATCTGAAGAGTTTTAACCCATGTTGCCATGCTATCCTTCATTAAATAGACAGATTTCTAGCCAAAAAAGCACTAAACAGTCCCACTCCTTTTGTTTTCTCTATGTAAATCTATTTACAAAAGACAAACACAGCTTTTTATTCAGCAGACAGTTATTTAAACAAATATCACCCTCGGGGAAAAAATACTTTGACCATTCCCTTTCTGTATTTGCTGGAGAGAGATAAATCCATTAAGAAGCATCTCAAATCAAGGGGACTCTGAGAGGATATTTGTTTTAAACAAAACTATTACTTTCAGATATTTGCAGTTTCATCAAACAGTGCTTAATCTACATGTCATAAATATTATAACTTTGCTTCTTCAGGTCTTAGACCACTCTCTGGAACAATGCCATTTACTTATCCACCACAGCTACCCAAATCTTATACCCTCGGATGCTACACAGTGCCCTTTGCTGTTCTGGGATGTTGGGTAGTAGTTCTGTGCTCCTCATGGCCTCTGCCTCAAACACTGACTATTTTAATAGAGAAGGGAAGGAAAAGTGGCACATTTTGGAAAGTGTTTTTCTGTGTCAGGTAAGAAGGCAGTAAGATTGGGCAGTGAATTTAGAGAACAGCAGCATTATCTGTAAGCATATGTTTTCTAGTGCAGACCATGTGTAAAAATGGGTTTCTGGAAAAAAGTAATTGCCTTGCTTTTCTTCTTAGCTCCTCATACTTTTTGTGGAAAAACTAGTTTATTTCTCTCTTGTTGTCCACTGAAACAGGTGGCACGAAGTCTCCAAAAGAGCTCACAATAACTCCAGCTCAGAAAACCCTTTCTGCCCTGTGCGTTTATCTGCTTGCTTCTTTTGACATATTTGAGCACAGTTAGTGCTTCGAGATCTAGCCTTCATTAACCACCATTGGATTGTCACTACCCAGTGCCTTCTACATCCTCTTGTTCTCTGAATGCCTCTACCTGTGCTGGATTTTGGGCTTTCCTGAATATGAACATTTTTTTTTTGTTGTTCTGTCTGCATGCTTGTGTTGTGCATAACTATATTCTGTATTATAATACAAATAAATAGAATGTTAATAATTAGATTGGAAGGAGCCAAAGGAGAAAAAGTTATGAATAGGACTGCTTATTATCTTTTGGCTCTGATTTTGATTCTTTTCTCAACCTGCAGAACTACCTCTGCAATTAAAGCAGGCACTATATTCAAGAAGTGTTTGAATGAAAAATATTTTGGCATATTATAGGAAAAGTGACACAAGTATTGTGAAAGGTTTGATGATGGTGCTATTCTGCAATGTATTCATGCCTCCAAGGACCATCAATTTCCCTGATAAATGTTAGAACAATATGCCTCTCACAAGAGATCATGTGCAGTGCTAGCAAAAATATTTTTCGTGCTAGTGTTGATGTCTTCAGAAAGTGTTGGTGTGTCTTCTGTTTGCCATACTTCACTGTTTATGATGTAAGTATGCAGAGATTGTGTCTTGTTGAATGTGCAGGGTTTTTTAGGCACCATGAGAGAATTGTCTCCAGAGGTCTTCACTCCAGCTTCCAGCCCCTGCTCGTCTAGGCGTGATGCATTTAACTCTGTTGCTGTGTATGCACGCCAAGTCCCAGCAAAGCTGGTCATTGCCATCAGCAGACATTGCCAAGCAGCTGCAAGAGAGAAAAGGTGTTGAAAGTGGCAGAGCAAGACTTGGAGCCAGAGAGAAGGCAGAAGAGGGATGATACGGAGGGACCCCACAATGTCCTGCCATTGCACCTGAGGTTGGAGTTTCACGAGGGCCAAATCTGAGGATAAGTTTTGTGGTATGGCTGTCTGTGACTCTGCTCAGTCTCTCTATGCTACCTTGTGCCTGTCATGATGTCTGAGCACTGGTGTCCATTTGCTGTAAGCAACCATGAGAGCTTGTCATACTAATGAGCTGCTAATGAGAATAGCATCTGGGGGAAGAGCAACTGGGGCAGAAAGAGTGTGGCTGGGCATTGAGAACAAAGAGGATAACTAAACTGAAGGGAAGGTTGCAATCTGAAAAATCAGGCTTTCATTCCAAAGAGGTTCTCAGAAACATTCATATATATGCCATTAGTGTGGTTCTTGTTGGGCAAAGTCAGTCATGTTTTCTATGCTGTAGAGAGCTACATCTTAATATTGCACTTCCCTTTGAGAGGGCAGGTTCCCAAAAGGTAGCTTGTGGGTATTGCCAGATCAGATCACCTGGGATTCACCTAACAGAGCATCTTCTATCCAGGACAACTGTAAACAAAGAGGCCTTGAAGCCTGGGAGCTGATATTTTCCAAAATTTGTCAACATTCACTGTTTCAAATCTTGCTGTTCTAGTGATCCTTACAGTGCCCTGTCTCTCTAGTTCTTTTTAGTTTCCAATCCCAGTGATATCTTGGCATAATGAGTTTCACACTTTAATTGCACTGTGTAAACAGTATTTTTATCAAGTTAAAATTTCACTTTTTCTAGCATCCAGTACCTGTCCCTTGCTTCGATAGCATGAATTGATCATGTCTCTTTTGGCATCAGTAGAATTGCAGCTCCTGTGTAAAATCAGACAATGGAAAGTTGAGTTGCTCTGTTGCTGCTTTGTCTTCGTATTTTCTTTTACTAGCCTGATTCCCGAATGAGCCAGGGCTAGTTCTCTGCTGTTTTCATCTCTCTGTGCCACAAGCAAAAAAAAGGTATGAAAGTGGAAGCTGTTCTCTTTTAATGTATAATCCCTTTTGGGCTCTTTGCATAGTTTTGAAAAGAAAAGGCTTTAGTGTATGTAAGTATCTTGTTCTAGGTTACTCTCCTTTTTGGGGATTTCATTAAGTAATTACATTAGTCACAGGTCTCCTGACTTCTGTTTGTGTCTCTCACTTTTGCATCTAGGTAACAATAGTGAAGAATCAAAAAATAAGCAGAAAGATAAATTTATTGCTCTCTTGATCTGTTTACTGTGCCATAAATATGTGGAAAATGTATGGCAATTAATTATGAGGGTTTTGTTTGGTGTGTTGGGGTTTTTTTCCATGTCAAATAGCTATTTGCACCCTTGAGTTTGATTCTTTTGTAGATTTCTTAGTGCCTCTGAGATTTTTTTTCAGTTTTTTTTTCTCCTTTCTCTTCTGACACGTGGTAGTGCAGAAGAACGGTTTAGACTTAATCCTAATTATTTTTGCTGTTCAAAGTGAACACACACTCATGGAGTAACTGCAAACTGTTATGATGCTCAGACTGCTCCTGTCAGGGTGGCTATTTTGAAACACAAACCATAATGGCAACGTGGACATCAAACACATTGGGAAAGAGAATTTCACATGAAGTTAGCATCGTTGTGTATTTTGCTCCTAACCTGCCTACATAAGATACTTAGTTTTTCTAAGAGATCTGTAAGATGAGCCTCATCAACTCTGAAATTTCCACCTTTAAGAAAGTTTATGACAGGCCATTTCTTCCCACCTAATTAACAGTTCTGTTACCTCAAACTACTAATTTTGCTTCTTTGTGTAAGTTAAGGCACACAGGAGCCAGAAACCAGTTTATCATCATTGCTGTGTGGTATGGCTGCCTGAAGGTACACAGAGCTGACAACCAGTCACTGCCTGGGGACAAAATTTCACATAACTTTAGAAATGCAGTTTTAAGGCATCACAGCCTGTAGTTGTGGTGATCTGACAATGAGCTTTTCTGCAAAAACACCTCCAAACTCCTATAGGTTTAGGAACTGTATAGAATAATTGGGAAAATGAATTTTCATTATGGATGTGAACTCATTGGTCTAAATAAATGTTAATACCCAGAATGAGCCATGGAGTGTACAGGTTTTTTAATTAGGAAAAGAAGATATACAGCCAGTACTGTTGTTCTTAGTGAGCTTTTTTCCATGGAGCTTATTATTAAAATAATTTAAAAAATTATTTTACCATGGAAAGCTAAAAGCTTCAAAAAGAAACCCTCGCAAACCACTCCCCCAACCCATACATTCAATAGCTTCAAAATAACTTCAACCAAATTTAGATTTTAAAGTCTTGTGTATAGCTTCTCATAAAATGTTTAAAACATAGTAATAACAATTTTTTCTTCCACAAAATTTCACTTGCACCATAAGAAAAACAGAGCAATTTTTAAATGGAGAAGTCTGACTGCTGAATGATGGTGGTGTTTGACTCCTCTGACTTTACTCTCTCGCTGGTACTCCCTTCCATGCTTCTGTGCCCATCTCTTAGAGTCCTTGTGCTTTAGCTGTCTTTAGTACTTCTGTATTGCACCCACTGCATCCACTGCATCTTTTACAAGCACTTCTTACGTTAAGATTTTTCATAGCTATTTATGTGTCACACTGAAAAACAGTACCTACATCATGTATGTTGCCTGGGTTTATTGTCATTGATTTAGCTAGGGCTGCACTTGGTTGGAGAATATTACTCAGATATTCAAAGATTAATGTGATGTTCTGTTTTCTTCCTTTGTTGCATGACCCTTGGAAGAAGGGCCATGGGGTGAGAGCCAACATTTTTTGGCTCAAATGTTATGGCCAATTATCTTACCTCTTCTGTGAAGCATATTTGTGATAATACTCCACCTTACACAAATGGAAGTAAGTACCTGTTGGTCTTGCATGATCCGACCTACAGCATCCCTCCACTGCAGCAATTTGTATGTCATTTCACTTACCTTAAGCTCAAAAAAGAATATTAATGACATAATAGTAATTTTCAGAGACTGATGCCCTCAGTGTCAAGCCTTATATCATCATTGCAGTAGTACAGCAAAAAATGGAAACCTGCCAAAATGTATTCATCATCTGAAGTTTGTTCTTTATATAGTAAAAACAAAATAAAATTCTTAATCACTGAACATAGTTTCTTCCTACATCTGTAGAATCCATGTGAGTTCTTTAAACATCCCAGTGTAATGGCTTTTAGGGCTATTGGCTTTTTACTTTTGTAGTCCAGTCTCAGGTGAACAGTGAACACCAAGTCTTCTCCAGTCCTTGAAGCAAGACGTATATTAGAAACAGTTTTCAAAGACTTGGAATAATATCTCTGTTGGGTTATGGCAGAATTGCTGTGAGGGACAAAACCCTGAACTGAAAGCATGTATCCAGAGTGTGTTTCTTGTAGGATGTGTATGTACCTTATTCACATTGCCCTTCAGGGATTGTGTACAGTGACAAAGAGATGATTTTACTGGGTTGTTTGGTACTGTACAGATGTCCTGGTTTCATCTAGGTTAGAGTTAATTTTCACAAGAAATTGGGACACAGCCAGGACAGGTGACCCAAACTAGCCAAAAGGGTATTCCATACCATATGATGTCATGCTCAGCAGAAAAGGGGGCTAGTTGGAAAGGGGCAGCACGGATCTGGGATGGTCAGAGTGTGCAGTTGTGTACAGTCATTGGATTGTTGGGTGAGCAAATTGTTTTGTGTATCACGCGCTTTGTATATTCTAAGTATTGTTGTTTGTTTCCTCTCCCTTTGCTGTCCCAGTAAACTGTCCTTATCCCAACCCACAAATTTTACCTTTTTCTTCCCATTCTCCTCCCCATCCCACCGGGGGAGGGGAGGGATGAGCAAGCAACTGCATGGTGCTCAGCTGTGGCTGGGGCTGAATCATAACAGTCCTGTTTGATGCCCAACGTGGGGCACAAAGGGTTGAGATAATGACAGATCTGACCAATGCGCGTTAAAACAAAGTTGTTATCAGTATTTATGATATTATTTAAAGAGTCGCTGGTCACAATGGTGTTTTGCTTGTTCACATGGCTGTGGTATGTAAACCCTTACTTGCTCTATGTGTTTCCTGCGGTGCTCTTTATCACCTCTGGGAGAGGGGTCAGGATTCTCATTTTGCTGTACTGTGTAATATTGACTTAAGATATGATACCATCAATGGTGATGAGATTAAGCTGGTATTTGTATGTGGCATTGCCGTCATGTCCGTACCTCGGACGACATCTCTTGGAATTGATTATTAATCGCACCCAATCTATGGGCAAGATGGGGGCAGGAGGGGAGGGTACTTTCTCCCGCTCTTTCACCTCCCTTCTTTCTTCAGGCTGGTTACAGCAGCTTTTGAGAATTTTGAATACTCTTGCGATATTCAAGCCAGCATGCTCCTATTGCTATGTCTCCTGAATGTGTTTCAAGTCCTGTTTAGGGTTACAAGAAATTGTTTTAAGAATAGCACCCAGAGATCTGCCCCAAGGCTGGCTGGATAGTCGTGGGTGGCATGGCATGTGGGAGAATATGGGCAGGTATCTAGAGAACTTCTCACCTCCAATGGTTTGGAACTTCACTCCTGAACAACCAGAGGACTCTGATAAAGTGATAGAATATTTGAAAGGAAAATGCTGTGGCTATTCCATAGAGGCACAACTTGCTGCACCGTGCTGGGCCCTGGCCAGTGTCAACCAAACCAAACACTGCTCGATAGTAGGCAGCGCCATGAGGGGGAAAAGAGGGAAAACAGAGCAACAGGAGCTGTGTCTATGCCAACCCCAGTGACAGGCACTGCAGCTGACCAAAAAAACCAACCCATGCCAGTATCTGTTGCTCCTATACAGAAGTAGAAATATACACAGAAAAAAAAAAAATCAGTTTGCTTAGTAAGGGATGACAATGAACCAGGACCATCACGAGAACAGGAGGAAGAGGCAGAACCAGAGGTAATTACCTCATCCCTGTCTATGAGTGTTCTGCAAGATATGATAAAAGATTTCAGCCACCATAGAGGCAAGCACATCATTACGTGGCTGCTCTGATGCTGGGATAACAGCACCAGTAGCCTGGAATTAGAGGGTAGGGAGGCCAAGCAGCTGGGATCCCTGTCTAGGGAAGTGGGCATTGATGAAGTGATTAGGAAAAAGACACTGGCCATCAGCCTCTGGAGGCAACTTCTGTCAAGTGTGAGGGAAAGATATCCCTTCAGTGAAGATGATGTGTGTTGGCCAGGCAAGCGGACCACCATGGAACAAAGTGTCCAGTACCTGAGGGAACTGGCCATGTGGGAGATGGTTTATTATGACCCAGACCATACAGTTACCTCCAAATCCTGATGAAGTCCAATGTACCCGACCCACGTGGCAGAAGTTTTTACAGAGCACACCATCGTTGTATGCCAACTCATTGGCAGTAATGGACTGGGAAGACGAAGAGGCACCAATAATCGATGAAGTTGCTGGCCAGCTGAAGTGATACAAAGACAGTCTCTCTTCATCCCTCATCCTGCCCGCAAGGGAAGTGGGCGGGGCCAGAGCCCAACAAAAAAGCGCTGGAATCCGGAAGTAACCAGTCAGTCGAGTTCCGACTCCGGGTCAGATAATATGCTGCTGTCAAAAAAGATGGAAAAGTTAAGTGGTGTCCGCTTAAGTCCATTAAACCGGACTTCCAGAATAAAACTAATGAAAACTGTAAGTTTTTGTTCACAGGACCGAATCATCGGACACCCCCGTAACCCGTATACCCCGGTGGTGAGAGAAGTTGACAAACTGCGATGCCTCTGCGTGATCTTGACTCTGGGGCTTGTTACTACAGGAAAGGCAGAATCAAATTACAATTACCATCAGCCATTTAAATGGTCCCTCCTTCGATTTGAGAATCACCAAGTTATCGCAACTCAAATAACATCAGGGCCAATCGCAATGATCACGATGGCACTGATCTTTGGACCCTGCATACTAAATAGGCTCGTGTCGTTTGTCAAAAGCCGACTAGAGGTGGTCAACGTTATGTTGGTAGAACACCAACAACTGCTTTAAGAATGTATTTACTCAGTGTTACCCCCAGTTATCCCTGAAGTTACCCCGACTTACACCCCATTACTAACGGTTACCCCCTAACTTCCACCTGTTTATTGTGCCTTATCTTTTTTATTCAAATTTATAACATATACTTTTTAAGAGTGTCATATAATATAGGATAAGAATAGAAATAGACCTTATTCTTAGAATTGTTATATTTTAACTAATTTACTTATGCATAGGGAGGGGGGAAATGTAGATAGCTAGGGCCTGGCGGCCGGAAGATGTCGCGCTGTATGGAAAGATAAGACCCCTCTCCTAATAGCCAGTAGTGTTTAATTTACGATGTAAGCAGACGGATGTGATGTTGTAAACCCAAGCTATATAATGCTATGTCGCCCATCAATAAACGCCATTTGCCGTCCACCACATTGGTGTCTGTGAGCTGATGGACCGAACGACCTGGGGTTGGTCATCGTGCCGTTCCTGAACCAGGTCGTCACGCCAACGATAGGCAACAGTGGAGAAACTGTCCTGGGAGGTCCAGCAACTCGAAGAGAATATTTTCTACTCCTCATCATGGAAAAATGCCACTCCAGTCTCCAGTGGGCAATCTCCCAGACCAAGTGGAAGGCCTACTTGTACTTATGATCCTCTGGAAGGGACTCGTAGGTCATTTTTCCAAGAAGTGAGTAGCAAATACCATGAGCAGGATTAAGGGGGCTCTGCCTCCAGTCAGGTGGAGGAGAGGGACAACCAGGTTTATTGGACTGTGTGGATCCGATGGCTACCCCGTGGGATTGTGCTGACCCACGTGCAGGACCTTGCACTTGGCCTTGCTGAACTTCATGTGGTTTGCACGGGCCCACCTCTCATGCCTGTCAAGGTCCCTCTGGATGGCATCCCTTCCCTCCAGCGTGTCGACCCCACCACACAGCTTGGTGTCATCTGCAAACTTGCTGAGAGTGCACTCAATCCCACTGTGCATGTTGCTGACAAAGATGTTGAACAGTGCTGGTCCCAGTACCAACCCCTGAGGAACACCACTCGTCACGGTTCTCCACTTGGACATTGAGCCATTGATCACAATTCTCTGAGTGCGACCATCCAGCCAATTCCTAATCCACCGAGTGGGCCATCCATCGAATCCATGTCTCTCCAATTTAGGGACAAGGATGTTGTGTGGGACAGTGCCAAATGCTTTGCACAAGTCCAGGCAGATGATGTCAGCTGCCCTTCCCTTATCCACCGACGCTGTAACCCCATCATAGAAGGCCACCAAGTTTGTCAGGCACGATTTGTCCTTAGTGAAGGGCTGTCACCAATCACCTCCTTATTTTCCATGTGCCTGAGCATAGTTTCCAGGAGGGTCTGCTCCATAATCTTGCCAGGCACAGAGGTGAAACTGACTGGTCTGTAGTTCCCTGGGTCTTCCTTTTTTCCCCTTCTTAAAAATGGGGGTTATGTTTCCCCTCTCCCAGTCAGTGGGAACTTCGCCAGACTGCTGGGACTTCTCAAATATGATGGCGAGTGCCCTGGCCACTTCATCCGCCAGTTCCCTCAAGACCTGTGGATGCATCTTCATCAGGTCCCATGGACTTGTGCACCTTCAGGTTCCTTAGATATTCTCAAACCTGATCTTCTCCTACAGTGGGCAGTTCTTCATTCTCCCAGTACCTGCCTTTGCCTTCTGTGACCTGAGCAGTGTGACTCAAGCACTTGCCAGTGAAGACTGAGGCAAAGAAGTTGTTGAGTACCTCAGCCTTCTCCATATCCTGGGTAACCAGGTCACCTGTTTCATTCCGGAGGGGACCCACATTTTCCCTTGTCCTCCTTTTCTCACTAACATACCTATAGAAGCTTTTCTTGTTGTCCTTAACATCCCTGGCCAGATTTAATTCTATCAGGGCTTTGGCTTTCCTAACCTGATCCCTGACTGCTTGGACAGTTTCTCTGTATTCCTCCCAGGCTACCTGCCCTTGCTTCCACCCTCTGTAGGCTTCCTTTTTTTGTTTGACTTTGCCCAGGAGCTCCTTGTTCATCCATGGGGGCCTCTTGGTGTTTTTACTTGACTTCCTCTTTGTTGGGATGCATCGCTCCTGAGCTTGGAGGAGGTGACCGTTAAATATTAGCCAGCTGTCTTGGGCCCCTCTTCCTTCCAGGGCTTTGTCCCATGGTATTCTACCAAGCAGATCCCTGAAGAGGCCAAAGTCTGCTCTCCTGAAGGCCAGGGTAGTGAGCTTGCTGTGCGTCCTCCTCGCTGCCCTGAGGATCCTGAATTCCACCATTTTGTGGTCACTGCAGCCAAGGCTGCCCTTGAGCTTGACATCCCCTACCAGGCCCTCCTTATTAGTGAGAATAAGGTCCAGCATGGCATCTCTCCTCGTGCGCTCCTCTGTCACTTGGAGGAGAAAGTTGTCATCAACACATTTCAGGAACTTCCTGGATTGCTTGCGCTCAGCTGTGTTGTCCCTCCCACAGATGTCAGGGTGGTTGAAGTCCCCCATACGGACCAGGGCTTGTGAGCGTGAGGCTGCTCCTATCTGCCTATAGAGGGCTTCATCTGCTCAGTCTCCCTGGTCAGACCCCCACTATGATGTCCCCTGCCCTAGCCCTCCCTTTAATCCTGACCCATAGGCTCTCGGTGGGCTCCTCATCCATCCCCAGGTGGAGTTCCATGCACTCCAGCTGGTCATTGACATAGAGGGCGATGCCCCCTCCTCGTCTGCCCTGCCTGTCCTTCCTAAAGAGCCTGTATTCTTCCATCCCAACACTCCAGTCATAGGAGCTATCCCACCACGTCTCTGTAATGCCAATAAGGTCATAGCCTTGGAGGCACACACACGTCTCCAGCTCCTCTTGTTTAATGCCCATGCTCTGTGCGTTCACGTAGAGGCATTTCAGTTGTGCCCCCCGATGAGGCTGACTTATTGGCTGGGGTGGCTGGAATTCTTTTGATGTATCTTCCCAGTGTTACCCTGTTGGTTCCTGTTGCATCTGGAGCCCCCAGCTCATCTCCTCTAGGCTTTGAGCGTGCTGTAGTGCATCCAGCATGTCTCTGAGCAGTAGGCTGAGGGCCCTCACCAGTGCCCCGTCCCTCCAACCTGATCATCTAGTCCAACTCCCCTGCTAGAGAAATTGCATATCACCCACTTTGTATATGCTGTTATAAGTACGGTTGTTGTTATTTTCCCCTTCCTTTGCTGTCCCAGTAAACTGTCCTTATCCCAACCCACGAGTTTTACCTTTTTCTTCCCATTCTCCTCCCCATCCTGCTGGGGGAGGAGGAGGGTGAGCAAGCGGCCGTGTGGTGCTCAGCTGCAGCTGGGGCTGAAGCACAGCAACAGAGAAGGTGCACAATATATGTTTTCTTTGTTGCTCTTGTTCTGGTAGTGTACTGTACTTTTTCAGCTCAGCTGCAGGCTCTGATGTGACTTTGGACACATTATTTCTTTTGTTCCTTCATGCGCTGTCTGTAGTGACAGGGTGATAATTCTTCCTCTGCTTATTTTTCATTCACTTATTTTGCAAGCTGTACGGGGAGGTAATGTCTTCTTGATTTGCATGAATATCAGAGCAGGGTTTTGGTCTCACCTGTGACACTAGCTGCCATTATTAAGCAGTAAAAATTGGAGTCTCTAGTGCAGGTACTTTCCTTTATTTTTTTTCTTTATTTTTCATGAAATTTTCCAGAATATATCAAAGGAAATCAGAAAATAAACTGGTTAGTAACTATTAAATATTGAGGTCTATTATGGATTCTCTCTTAATACGTATTTTTAAAAGGATTTTTCTGAAACAGTCTGATTCTTGAGGGACTTTGGTCAGGAGGTCTGATGCTTTTCATTTGTTGCAGAAGCTGAGGCTAAGAGTGTCTGTGCCCTGTGAGTTGGTGTGCATGGCAGCACCAGAGGCTGGTTGGGAGGGATTATTTAGCAGTGGTTGCTCACATATGCTTCCATAAATATGGGCTCAATTCAATGCCAGAGCAAATTCTGCTATGCTAATCCACCTAGCTATCCTGAGCATCAGAGCTTTGGGGGTGAATGAGAACTGGAGATGACTTGGCATAGTTTGCGAGGCATGCGAAACCCCCACTATGTTGCACCCAAAGCATTGTGTTAAAGGACTAGTATTAAAGTTCCTAATTCAAGCACTTAAAATCTAGTAAATGCCTCCCCCTTGTGCATGTGCATTAGGATACAGCTTGTATTGTGTAGCCTCCTGCTGCGTTTTGCAGAGGTGCAGTGTCTCACTCCTTGCTTAGGAATGAGTAACTTCACCTGGGGCTGAACTGGGGTTTTGCAAGCATCTGTGGCTGCTGATCCTGAGTTTCTGTTGTGGCAGAACATTGAAGGCATCAATGACCGCAGAAATACAGGAGGAAAAGGGAGGATCTCAAACATCATCTTCTAATCTGAGTTGCAATTTTTCAGTTGCCCTGAGATTTCATGGAGAGTTTGATATGTGGGGAGGTGACTGAGTTTTTAAAAATATATAGAGAAAGAAAAATAAAAGATAAAGAGCAAATCTCAGCTCTTTTTTCCTTCTTTTTTCTGGTAGTATATGGCACTTTACAGTGTCTGTGTAGAATACTTCTAACTGTTTATCTGGAATAGTCTTTATCAGAAGGATACTACAAATATCTATAGAAAATCCTTGAAACCAGACCATATTACTTCTGACAGAACAGCCATATTTCTAGAATCCCATAAATCCCTTTAATATCTGTGAATGTTCAAGGCAAGTGTGATATGAAGACAGATCTAAGCCTGGCAAGCTCACCAGAGCCCTCCTGGATCAGTAGTGGATATCTGTATTTTCAGGGACAGCTGAATACACCCAAACACTTTTGATGTTGAAGAAAACCCATGCTTTTCTGCCAAAAATGTGTTTAAGTAACTCTTGTGACACCCCTTAAAAGCACACTAACCTTTAGTAAGAGCTGAGAGGGCCTGAGAATTTCTCAGACTGGTTTGGGTATAAAAAAAGGCCATCTGGCTAAATCCACCTGCTCCTTACCAGCCGCTCTTGGCTGCAGCCTGTGTGATAACCTTCTCAAACCTTCTGTTCTGGCCTATTTTCCTTTTTTTACTTTTTGTTCTTGTAGGTAAATGAAAACTCTGTGAACTGCTTTTAACTTGCAGAGGAGAGAGAGCCTAATCTTTTCTGTATGCCCTGCTGTATGGGAGTGTGACTGTATCAATAATTGCATAGTTTTACATTTAGGGGAGCTTCCAAGACCTTGGAAATAGTTTAAAACAGTCCCTGGGCATCCTCTGCTCTCTCTGGCTGTCACGGTGATAGGGATTCCTGGTAACACAAGTACTGAGAAACAGGACTGACATGCACAAACAGTGTTGGAGACTTCGATTTCTGGATCCACACAATCCCCAGTGCTAGGTGATATTTAACTTCACCGCACACTTTTTTACTGTGCATATACATGTGTCATAATGAAGCGAAGTATCCTAAATAAACCAGAAAGATATTTTGTGCTGTTTCCTCTACAGTGGTTGTAAGAGCTGCTTCTCCTGGTCTGGTCCAGTCTATACATGGATTTTTATTCCTTTACATTACTTGGCTTGCCACCATCACTGATCGCTGATGACCGGAGATTCAACTCAAATGCTGAATTCTCTATACCAGTTCAAAAATCCCGTTGTCAATGATAAACTGGCCGCACTCAAGCCCAGAAGGGATGTTACCATGTAGAAACGTACATTATGATTCTGACTAGCATAAAATAAGCATGTGAAACTTTAACGCAAAGGAGGAAGGATTTTTCGGAGGAAAATCCCTCTACTTGCAATAGGATGCAGAAATGATATAGCTGTTAGTTCAAATAGTCCCCTTTTTTCTTCTCTGCCTGGTAGAATTGTTGAAGCTCGTGGCTCTGCCCTTTATTCATAATTTCTACTAGTAAATTTTGTGTGAAAGAAAAAAAACCCAAACATGTTGTGTGTTTGTGTAGAGAATGAGATTAATATTTTCTTTTTTTGTTGTCTAGCTAGAGAAACGTATTTCCTGTCACAACTGTTTCTAAGTAAGAGCATGTATCCATTATTTGCTCATAATTTCTATTACTTTTATGTGACCTCTTTGCACTTCCACATACTTGAAGTCAGAGATCTTTGGTTCTCAGTGCTGAAATTTCTACATATTTATTACACACACACAACCTGAAACTTAGACATGTTGATAGAAAAATATATTCTAAAATATAGATCTACTTTTTTGCAGCAATGCTTTAATTTAGAGAATATTTATTCAAGTGTTAAAGGTACTTCATTTTAAAGAGATATTTCATATACCCTTGAAACACTTTTCTTGTATCTGAAAATGTCACCACATTCAAAATTAAAACAATTTAAATTTCAGAGTACTTAATGTGATTACATAAACAGAAACTTCCAAACATCATTGAGATTATATTGATTCCATTTTTCTGAGGATTGTATTAAAACTTTACAGAAAAAAAATCAATCATTTTTTGCACTTACAAAGAGTCTTTTTTAATTAGCTTTGTTTTCAATATGACATTAAGAAAAGACATAGTTTCTTGGCTGCTTTGTAAAAGCTGTTATGTTTTCTCACTGTGATCTTTTCACAAAGATCAGTTGGGAAGGGCAAGAGTTAAATTGAGATACTGGACTTTCAAAAATACAGGAAGACTTAAATACATCCCCTTGAGTTGTCCCTATCCCTTGTGTGCACCAAAGTCCTACTTTCCTGGAGTGCATAAAACCAGAAAAACACATTAATGAGCCTGTACCAGTACACATGTCACTTCACGGCCATTTCTAGCAACTTAAACATTAATAACTTAGGCACGAATTTTAGCTTTATATCTAGCCTATTAAGGGGAAAAGTAGCATTTCATGTAGCTATTAACTTCTCTAATGCATGGTGATAGTGTGGAATTTGCATGGTAAACTGATTAGGGCTATTTTGCAACAGATTTATCTATTCCTATCCCATTCCATCCCCTCCACTCCAATTTTTTTTTTGCTTCTGTGAGGCGTTCAGTCTGTCCACAGTGAAAGAATTGCATATTTAGGAAAAAGGACTCTTGATGAGAAGCTACATCTCTTAGCCATCAGACAAGATGTTGCTGTCGTCTTGTCAGTAGATAGGAGGAGCGTCAGCACAAAAATAAGTCTTTGTACCCCTTGACCTCTGTGTTAAGAACTACTTATGCAAGAACTAAGCTTCTGCTGCAGTGACCAGAGCTGATGTCTGTGTTTCCATTTACTCAAAAGGGAACTTCTCTCATGTGCTTGCATCCTCAGGGAGGGCAAGTGAGAGTCACCAGCAGCCATTCTCCTGTCTTTAGGACTGGAGTATTTAGGTATATGCTTGAGAAAAAATGTAATTGCCACATAAATCATTCCATCCAGAGTTCAGTCCAGTTGCAGTAAGAAGCCTGATGACTTTGTCCTGACCTTTGGTAATCTCAAATATGTATATATATCTAATAAAATAAAAAAGACGCCCATATAGGCATTTGGCTGTGTAACATATAATTCCTATTTCAACAGAACCCAGAAGCACTAAAGTATTAAAAGGGCTCTACGCTATTTTTCAGATAAATGGAATTGTCCTTTCCCCCCCCCCCGCAAGGCTGAAAGCTCATTAATAATAACCATCAGCACTGAGATTTCATATCTCACCTTGGCTGACAACAAGAAACTCCACAGTTGTTTGAAGATCTGTAAAAATGATGGGAATTTGTCAGAAAATTCTTTTTCTAAGCATTACAAAATTGCATTACTGTTCCCTTTAGATGAAATCTTTCATATATATTATACAAAATATGATCTTAATGGTTCATGATGTAATTAGGTATCAAAATAATAGAAATGAGTGAATATCACTCTTCTGGGGAATCACTCTTTCTAGAACTCAGTAACTCACAGCTAGAAGAACAGACTACAGTTTCTTTATAATCATGATCTACTTGTACCTTTAGCTTAGATGCTGCAAAATGTATCTTTCTGCATCCTATTCAATTACTTTCTTAAACTGTTATCCTAAATTTTACACTCTTAAAAACAGAAGAGAATTTTCACTAGTCCATCTGTGTCTTGTTTTTTTCATAGGCCTGTAGCTTTACTTACAATCCCATTCTTTTCTGTGATTTTTAAAATGTGTGTTCCATCACTCATTTTGCCACTTCTAGTGTTCTGGTTCCAATGCCAAAATGATTTATTTCAGTTGATTGGCATTCAACACTAAAGAGCTAAGTGATAAGTTGCCCACTTCTAAACTTTAATGATATCCTGTTGATGCCAGAATGTTGTTTGATAGAATGAAGCATTGTTCTTCCATGCTGTACAACAACAGGACCCGATACAACAGTTTCTGTCATTTCATGAAATACTATGGATACGTTTTGTGAGATCTCCTTCCCTGAAGACACACTAAGATCTATTTTATTCGGCAGCCAGACAGCTGGCTTTTATTTTTGTTCATGGTCTCTACTGTGTATGTTTTCTAAGATAAAATAATAAAGATTTCTCATAAATCTTGTTTGCACAATGAAGAAAGCATTTTACTAGTTGGATGCTTTCAGATATAAACAAACCCATCTCTTCTGTTTAAAGCACAGTGGAATTTAATTTTGTGTCAGAAATAGCGTGGCCAGCAGGACTAGGCAAGTGATTGTCCCCCTGTACTTGACACTGGTGAGGCTGCACCTCGAGTACTGTGTTCAGTTTTGGGCCCCTCACTACAAGAAAGACATTGAGGTGCTCGAGTGTGTCCAAAGAAGGGCAACGAAGCTGCTGAAGGGTCTAGAGCACAAGTCTTATGAGGAGCGGCTGAGGGAACTGGGGTCATTTAGTCTGGAGAAGAGGAGGCTGAGGGGAGACTTTATTGCTCTCTACAACTACCTGAAAGGAGGCTGTAGCCAGGTGGGTGTCAGCCTCTTCTCGCAAGTAACAAGTGATAGAACAAGAGGAAATGGCCTCAAGTTGCACCAGGGGAGGTTTACATTGGATATTAGGAAAAATTTCTTCACCAAAAGGGTTGTCAAGCCTGGAACAAGCTGCCCAGGGAAGTGGTGGAGTCAGAATACCTGGAGGTGTTTAAAAGACTTGTAGATGTGTTGCTTAGGGACATTGTTTAGTGGTGGACTTGGCAGTGATAGGTTTACGGTTGAACTCAATGATCTTAAGGGTCTTTTCCAATGTAAATTATTCTATGATTAATTCTTCATTGTAAGTAAAAGCTTGTTGCTACTATAGAAAAATGTATTTTACAGAGTTAAAATAATTTAATTGCAGGCAAATTATCTGGGTTTTTTTTTTTGCTGTTTTGTTTTGTTTTGGGTTTTTTTGGTCCTTTTATGTTTGGAGATACTGTGCTGATTTAACATTCATCATGCACTGCAGGACAATAAAATATCATGTCATCCTCCCAAACAAAATATGGCAAAGATACATTATTTACCAAAGTCTATTGAACTTTGTGAGACTGAAATTGCATAAGGATTTCAGTAGCTACACTTTCAACTTTTGTGGTGAATTTTCATAATTAACTTCTCATCACATGGTTGAAGGGTAGGAACGAAGTACTCTTGTCTTAGCTGCCAGCATGTGCATCTTACAAACTTTTTTGCCTTTCTGTGGATTCTCTTTAGAACAGATTCCCTTTTTGGTTGCCAGCTCTGACAGCCTCCGATACTGTAATCATGGCTGTAATATTAGAAGTCCCAAAGCATCTGTACTACAGCTGTGCTCTGACAGCTGACTCCCATAAGCACGTTTGCAAGAGACACCAAAATCTTTAGGTGGCACCTATGGAAATTTGTGGATGTTTCAGACGAGCACCAGCTTGTCCTTACACAGCAGCATATGCAGTAGCTGCTCAAAATCTGTTGTTGATGATGTTAACCTGTTATTTTGGAGTCAAAACTCAGTGGTGTGTCCTGAAAAATATTACATATAGGAGAGGTCTGAAAGAGCAGGTGGGAGAGCTGCACCTGCCTGGTATTTTCAGAAGAACTGGTTTCCATCTAAATGCCCTCCCAGCAACTCATGCAGTCCATAACCTATCCGCTGCCCTGGATGCCACGATAGGGAAACCACTGTTGGACAGGAAGGTCTTGGATCTCTGTAAATGGGTGAACCATGGCAACAGTTATGTCCTTTGATTAAGATGTTGGGCAATATGAAAGACTGCATAATAAAAATGGTCTAGATGTGCATGTATGGTTGCTACACATGAAGATGTGCTAATGAAAACTCACTTTAATTTAAAATTTGTTGTAACATTAAGCTTTAGAAAATGCCCAAATCTTGGTGGCTTTTGTTTGCATAAACATTATAATGTACTCTTTAACTCAAAATAGATTTCTGTTGCTCATTTTGCATTTATTTATTTATTTATTAACCTTTCCAGTACAATCTTGTTGCAAAGTTGCTGTAGCAGGCTATGTCTCATAAAGAAGCTATTTCCAAGATAAGAACTTGGTTCTTTTAGAATAAGATTGCCTTGCATTTCAGCATTTCCTTTGCTACTACAGTAACAATGAGACCTCTTGTCTCGTTAGCTTAGTGACTTAGTGCTTAATGTACTTTTTCTTGTGATAGAGAAACAACAGCTTAGCTAAAAAAATCTCCTACTCCAGGTTTTGGTAGGCACTGTCACAATGTTCACTGGACACTAATTTAGAAAGATCTATTGGAATTGTGCACCTGTGAACAGAGCCACTGCTTCGTTTTGCTATTTCTATAGTTTCACTCATGTTACCAGTGAAAGGTATGTTCGTAGGCAGGTCTGCTTCTCATTTCTGAAAATAACCAGCTTTTTCCCCCACTTATGAGTTGGAGCTGTTAAACTGCCTCTCTGATAAGATTTCACAGTCTGAGAAGAGCCACAGTCAATGTGTGTGACAGTAAGTAAGTGAGGAAAAAACAGGTGGGGAGAGAGCGATCTTATGCTCAAGGCCACTTTTTCACGCTTCTAGTTAACAGAGAGCTTTGCTTTCCTTTAGGAGACTTTCAGCTGGGGCTGATTGCACTGGTGCCTGTTTTCACTGTTGGTCGGTTGCGTGCAGCACAGCAATACTGGGGACTGAGATGCTCCTGGGGTGCTCGCTGCTGGCTGGGCTGCCCCAGACACGCTGCCAAAAGGTGCAACTGCATTTCTGTTCAGTGTGCTGATTGTTTTACTTTTGGCACAAAAAGAAAATGCTTGTGCAAAGGCTGTGGCTCGTAGGTACAAACAGTTTGTTGGAGTTCTGGAAATGATTGGAAACCAGGGTAATTGTACTGACAGATACTTCTCTTAAAATGTGCAGTAAAGCAAACTGTATCCATTGTTTTATACTAATTTTTTTCTGACCTTATTTCACACCTGCATTTCTCCTTAAGCAGCATACCTGCACACTTTATTTTTATAGAGTAGCACTCTCACTGTGTATTTTATAGCAGATATCTGCTTATGACCATTTAAAGACAAAACTCTGCCAGAACCTATGCTATGTCCTGCATTGCTGTGCATTACTTAGGGCATACAGGGAGCAGCTGCTGCTCACTTTAGAATGGAGGAGAAACATCTCTGATGCCCAATGAGCACATGCTGGCCTGAGGCCGCTTTGTGGGCTGGAGTTTCTGCACTCAGGCTCCTCCACGGCACAGGGCTGTTGGCAGCTGCAGCTGGTGAGCATGGGGCAGAGCTGTCCTCGGGCTGCTGTTGCAGTCCTGGATGGCCTTTGAGTGGGGAGGGAGTAGGCTGCTGCCCCTTGCTGCTGCCCAAGCAAGATGTCTTGGAGAGCATCTGCTTCCTCACATGTTAAGCAGTTAGTGTGGTGAGCAGTAGCAGTTTGTCCAGTTTGTTGTATTAAGCTTTGGTGCCCCTGGGGATTAAGAAAGAAACCAGTTCTATGTCATGATGTGTCACAGCTTTCTCCCTGTGCTTTAGCAGACTGTCCTCTGCCTTCTGGCCTAGCCTGGCATTGCTGGCATCAGGGTTAACCTACTTTACATACACTAGGTAAGTGCTAACAGAAGTTCACTGTTTTGGAAATAACATATGTTTTGGGGGATTCAAAGGCAGCCACCTGCACCTTCAGTATCTAGTTGTGAGTAATAGTGTAGTAATACCTGCCTAATAACTGTCATCTGCCTAGGCTTTATAAACATTAATATTTAGCTTCCTTATGTGCGGTGATTTCATTTCCTGAGAAATATTCCAGTACTGAGTGACTAAATGGGTCTGACTGCAGGAAGATACTGCCACAGCACTCCCCAAAGCCTAACCCTCGGCAGAAACTCTTCACTAACACGGATGAGCATCTTGCTAAAGAACAATCTGTGTGGGCAGATGCAAGGGGACGTTTTAGCCAAGGGTGCTTGATGGGGCTTTTCCCTTTCCTTGTCTGTTTTCAGTGACAGATACTAGAGCTCTTGGACTCCCTGACCACTGAACATTCCCAGGGACCTTGCCTGTCACAGTGTGCATTGAGATTGTCCTCTGAGAGCTGACTTCTACCAAGTGTGGGAGTTTGCAGCCCTCCGGCCGTGTGTTGGTACAGAATCTGCTCCTGTCGTGGCTTTCCTGGTAACGAGCCTGTGCTGTTTCTTTGCATGCTCCGGCATCTTCAGCAGCTAAGAGAGCAAGTTATCAATAATGCATATTAATGGTATTGTTAGCTGGGGCAGGTCTAGCCAGCATGTTCATTACAGAGCTCTGAGGCTTTCTAGGGCTCACTAAAATTTCTTCCTGATTAATAGTGGAAGCTGGAGTTTAAGGGGGCTCCCTTAGAGAGCACAAATGCTTTTTCTGAAGTCTGTGAAGGTCATTAGATTCCTGAGGCCTGATCCAGAGTTTCATAAAATGGCAAGAATTGTTCCAGGGATTCCAGGGGGACTCCTCAGCTCTTGTGTTTGGCAGTTTAGAGCATTGCCTCTGTTAATCAGACAAAAAAAAAAAATCTTTAAAAAAATTTTAAGGACTCACAAAACATAAGTATGTAAAAATCTCACATCCTAAATTCAACTAATTTGCGAAACTCTTGTAGATTAATCTTCCGTCCAATTCCTTTTGTGAATTTAAATGTGTTTACAGTGCTGTGTGCCTATTTTCTGTACTGTGTGTTTTTAGATTAGAAGTACTTGCTTTCCATGTATCTGAGGCTCATTATACTCTTCTCTCTCTGCTGACTCTGCTTGTCTATCAGTGAAGAATCAGAATGAGGAAGTTGAGATGGTTGTGGTGCCACAGACTATTTCTGCTCCTCGTCCGCCCCCACCCCCAACTCCTTTGCTTCTGTCGATGTCAGTTATTTCTCCAGCTGCAATTTAAAATTTCTGACAGTAGTGCAAGTGGATTTTTTTCCTTTTGCATACCTGCCATTACAGGCCTTTAGGAAATGTTTGGGAAGATGATGAAAAACAGACCTGGAGAACTAGTGTCAAAGAAATTTGTGAGCAGAGGTTCACAAGGTCTTGGAGGCTCATAACCAAAGTGCTATATTTCAGAAAGCATTTGCTGCTCTCCTACCAAAAGAGATACAGCAAACATTTTGATTAAACAGCACTGTACTATTACAGCATGGTTACCAATCCAAAAGGACAGTTAATGAGTGCCATGTACTGCACCATAATCATTCTGGGAGGATGTTTATATGCCTGTAGCCCTGTCATGTCTAAAGAATGATACTTCCTTCAGAAGTCTGTGAGTATCACAATCCCTGTTTGAGGATATCTGGAGTGATTGTGGTCAATTAACAAAACAAAACAAACAAAAAAGCTGATAAATCCAAGAGAGAATCTAGACTACTTCCTATGAGAAGCCTTATGACTTGCAAATTTTGCAAGTGGTTAGGGACAGATACAGCATTTTTCATCAGAACAGCGCATCTCCTTTTAATGAAATTACTTCCATTTATGTATGTGCATAAGTATTTGCAAGATCTGAAAGTCTTGGGGACTGCATGTACGGCAGAACGCTTGCATCACCATCTAGCATCTTGTCTCCATATAAAACTTCTGCTATAAAACCCGCCAAACAAGATCTATAGTGTTTGCTTTGGGTGGGTTCCAGTTTCCATTCTACCCAGAGAACAAGATTCCAGCATCATACAAGAAAAGGAGGGGATTGCATAGCAAATTAGCACTTGAAATGTAGTGATTTGTAGGTGACTTTACCACCAGGCAGTCCTAATAAAATAATTTGCTTCTTTTAAACTATTTGTACCAAGGGATCCAAGCTGTGAGATGCATACGGTATATAGTACATCTCACAAAACTAAGTTCAATCTACTTGACTTTTTCTATAAATCAATTCTCCACAGAGCATTTGGTTTCAATAACAATCCAAGTCACAATGAAGAGTTAGTAAACCTCATCTGCTTTCTCTGATATTTCCTCATAGCACAAAATAAAAAGTGTTCATTGCTTATATATTTTTGGATATGGAGACAGAGGTGTGATAATATGTCTTGGAGAAGTTTTAAAAAAAATTCAGTTGAGAGTGAAATTATGAATCTGTTAGGATTCTGTTAGGAGATTCTTTCGAGTTTTATATACATACCTGCTGGATATGATCTTTTTTTTAACTTATAAACCAGAGTTAATATTAATATTCATAGAATTATAGGAAGATTTGGGTTGGAAGGGACCTCAAAGATTATCTAGTTCTGACTCCCCTGCCATGGGCAGGGACACCCTCCACTAGACCAGGTTGCCCAAAGCACCATCCAACCTGGCCTTGAACACTTTCAGGGAGAATTTCTTTCTAATATCTAATCTAAATCTACCCTTGTTCAGCTTAAAGCCACTACCCCTCATCCTGTCACTACATGCACTTGCAAACAGTCCCTCTCCAGCTTTCCTGTAGGCCCCTTTAGGTACTGGAAGGCTGCTATAAGGTCTCCCCTGGAGCCTTCTCTTCTCCAGGCTGAACAACCCCAACTCTCTCAGCTCGTGTTTGTAGGAGAGGTGTTCCAGCCCTCTGATCGTCTTCGTGACCTCCTCTGGACTCACTTCTACAGGTCCATGTCCTTCTTATGTTGGGGATCCCAGAGCTGGACTCCTCAGTACTGCAGGTGAGGTCTCACAAGAGTGGAGTAGAAGGGCAGAATCACCTCCCTTGACCTGCTGGTCACACTTCTTGTGATGCATATTGCTGGGTCATGTTGAGCTTACTGTCCACCAACACCTGCTCCTCAGGGCTGCTCTCAACCCATTCTTCGCCCAGCCTGTATTCCAACAAACTATCTGCTGTACTTGGGCACAGCAGTGAATATAATTTTGAGCAGCACAGAAACATCTTGTTCTGTATGTGAATAACTCTGTACTACGTAGTGAAAAGCTGTCTGTGGGGACCTGGCAGCACTCAGGGTTACACCACCGCATAGGAATCCAACCTCTAATTTTTCAGCCTACTGCTGTGCAGGCTTGCCTTTATAATGTGCCATGAAATCCTCTTGGCATGGTAACTATTTTCTTTGGTGCCAGTGTCCTGTGAGCCTCAGTATTATATTTTCCCAGACTTCTGCACCCTGGATTTTGGATGTATGGGGTCCTAAATCATCCATGGCTCTGGGATGCTGTGAATTCAGATTGGCCACAGCCCAGAAATACACTCAGGCATCTCATGCCTGTGCTGAAAGCTAATTCATGGCTTTTTGCTTGCAGCAGAGAAACACCAGGGCAAATTCAGAGTAGATATTTGGGAGTTGCAGAACAGTCAGAACTTTCGTACCCATGCCAGAAGTGGAAGGATGTGACTTCACCACGTGCTGGTCTCACGGAAGGAGATCCTATTTTTCCTTCAGACAGGGAGTTTCCAAACTTCTCAGGAGCTGTAGGTTATTTGAAAATCTATATAAGTGTTCCAGAAGGCTGCAGTTCTTTGCCAGCACATGAAACTTGTCATAGAGCCAGGGGCAGCTGCTGCTGCCATTGCTGTTCTGCCAGTGATGGCACCCAAGCAAGTAGAATTTGGGAATCAGTTCTGCAGAGATGTCTCCTCTGGTCCATGCCATAGCATGCTTTTGTCTTTGGAGACAATGGAAGCAAATTCTGACCTTATCTGCAAGTATTGCTGCTGCTGAGTGATTGAGATTGATAATAAGAGCCTGACATCTTTTCATGGTTAATTAGTTTAAAATGAGAATAGCTCTTGTATTCACTGCTAACTATCAGAGACAATAATTACAGGAGTATTTTGTATGAACAATCCATATCCTGTTCACTTGGGCTGGTGCTGCTACCCAGCTAAATGTTTCAGAAAAGACTATTCACTTTCAAGATGATCAGTAAAAATAGATTAATGGGAGAGTTCTCTTCAAAGGGTAAAAGGAGGACAGGCTCCTCCAAGCAGCGCTTGTCAGATAAGTGCATATGCTGAGTGGAGAACAGTGCACACAGACTGGGGGTCGCTGCCTTTCTAGCTTTGTGATCTGAAGACTTCCTTTCCAGAAGTCATGCTGCAGTGCCTCGGCAATTCCTGGGTGAATCACATGTGTGTAATAGATAAAGCCCTTTTTCTTTTAATTAGATGAATGTTAGACTAGGGCTGCCAAATTTCAGGGGAGAAACAAACTTTATTAACTGGGCGAAACAACAAATGTCAGACCCTTTACATACAGTGGAAAAGGAAATAAAGCACAAAATCTAAAATAGAAGGATGTAGTTTTCTATCCAATCATGCATACTTCCTATTACCTAATTACTGAGATGAAGATATTAAAGCATGCAAATGAAGTGAGCTTCAGTATGTGCAATGATATACTTGTGAAGGAAAACATACCTTGAGAAGTTGCAATTAGGATCTGTGTAGAAGTGTATTTTGACCAGTTGCTATTAAGTGTCCCAATATTGGCATAAAATTAATGTAGATTATCTAATAAGAATATATTTGCCATTGCCTGAATTGCTTCTTGTATGGTTCCTGTGAGTGGTGGGTCTATTTATAATGCTGTTAAAGGACTCTCTAAAATGAGGTATTCTAGAAGAGCATGTTTCCATGCCAAAGGTTCTTGGTAATGGAAGTAATGTCTGCTAGAAATGCCATTTTACACTGAAATAGGTCTCTTACATTATGCAAACAGCACCACAGAGGGTCAGCAGTTTTAGTTGTCTATAAAACCGAAACAAAACTGTCAACGTTTTTTATTATTGTCCAGCCTGCCAAAGGTGCAGGCATATGAGCTGTGATCATTCAGACATATTGATTGACCCTGTATTTATGCAAGAAAAAGCTGATACTTGGGTGACAAGATGCCTGGCTGCTGCCTTGGAGAACTGAAAACTCTATGGGATACCTGGGGGTTGGTGTAGCTGCTGCTGTGCTGCTGCATCTTGGTGTAACATCAGGGCGAGCGCCCTGGGCAGCGAGAGAACGTGTGTTTGGTATCATGCATGGCTCTGCTGATGTCTGCACCATGTGCTCTGTTTGCATACCATGTGGTGCTCTGCCTAGCTCAACTTTTAGCCCCCCTTATGAAATTCCTTGTAATTTGCTACGTCTTGCAACAGCAGTTTCTTACAAAGAAGTCACAGGCTTGCTAACAGTTACTTTCTAGCATGGCATTACATTTTCTGATTTTTTTTTCTTAAACATGACCAAAAACTAGAGGAAATGGATGCCTCTTTCTATTGTTGAGCCAGTTTCAGCCCTATTCTGGTCTTCACAGAAGAAATGCTACTTAAACTGTATTGTATCATCAAAAACCACCTGCATTTTGATTTAATCTAGCTTTGGGGAGTCTCTGAAAAAAAGGAGGACCTATGATATCTTTGCATAGACTAAAGTGAACCATTGACTCTTTGGGAAAGGAAGAAAAGGGAATATTTGCTCACAGTTCTTTACTTTGAGAGATTCTAAAGTTTGGGTCTTCCAGATAATGAGAGATCTGGGAAAGAGCCAGAGAATTGTAACCATCAGAGGTTTTTTTTCTCAGCACTTGCTGCCTCTCTGATTTCACATAAATGATTATCACAAAAACTAGAAGGATTTGCAGAAAAAAAATTAAACTTTTTTTTTAAAGATGGAAAAGCAGCCTTCTTGCAGATCTCTTTTCCCTGTCTCCACATTTGTATTTGCTTTTCTTGGGGAAGAAATACAGGTGAGAGCAAGTGGAGAAGCTTGTTTTTTAAGCATCAATGTGAGTTGAATTTTCTTGTGTATATGTGAGCTTTTTTTTTTGGTTTGTTTTTTGAAGAGAAGGGCCTTAATCTCTACCAGTTATTCAAAACCTACCATGCACTGGTCTTCAGCCTATCTGATATTCTGGATAGCTAAAACCCAAAGGTGCCATTTTGATTAAAGTAACTTTAAAAGGAGTCCATGAGACATAATATTGTTTTGCTCCAATTGTCATTTATAGCCACTGTTTTCTCAACTTCCTTCCCAGTTGCAGACCAAGCTGGGATACAAAAACTTGTATATCAAACAAGCAGTTTGATATACATTTTTCAAGTAGTTTTGTTCACTTTGCAATTGATCCCATGGTTGTATTTGACCCATGTTTCAGGTTCAGGAAAAAAACTGTTTTGACTCTATCACAAACTGTCAACTGGTAGATGATGAATGAGCCTTTCAATTCTTTGTTAATAACTTAATAAATAAATAAATATAGGAAAGGTCAAGGCTTTTTTTTTTCTTCCCTTTTTTTAAGCATAGTCTTAAGAGAGTTTTCCATGTGTTTGTGTTAGTTGACAAACAGAAAATTGTCAGAGCTGTTTTTTGGAAGAGATCTAGGAACACTAAAATCCATTTGATACATATTAAATTATACCTATTCACACCAGAGTGCCATTGATTAAGAATAAAGTATTGTATTTTTCAGAATTACTTGTGCATTTTATGAACAAACATGATTCAAAGTGAAGTACCTGTGTTGGGAGGTAGGAATGGCTTAGAATTTGAACAGAATCCTGAAAAATGTGCTCTGAAAACTTATCCTCTGATGTCCTGTCCCTGAATGCCAATCTTAACTGTAGAGAAAGAGAATCCTTTAAAAAGATTTTACTTCCAGACTATGAAGAGTTCTCTGAATATAATACAAAACTTCATTAAGAGCTGAACTGAACTTATAGAATATTGTGTCTGCTGATCGTTAGGATTTTTTTTAAGTATGACGGCAGTTCATTGTATAAAGTAGCAATTTCTTTTTGTATCCTTTTCAGTGAGGCATTTGATATCATCCCTGAAGGCTAGAAGAAAAAAACACAAACCGGTGTAGATAGATAGAAATTTTTCTGCAGCTTCACAGTGTCTTGATACTCCTCTTTCACACTGGGAACAGCCCAAGAATTCCTCTAAACTTTCAGTCTTGGTCATTCATGTTTAGGTTTCAATTTCTACAGCTAGAGAAATTCTGGTTTTATCCCTCTTAGGTAGTGCTGTATGCACACAGCAAATGCATTCAACTAGACACGATTTCACTGTTGATTGTGCTGTCTTGGAGAGTAGCCTCAGTGTGCCTAACTTGCTTGGATTGGAATAAAAGTTTAATATAGATTGCTTTTCTGCTTATTGAAATCAAAGTATTGGAAACGGTTTGGCCAGTAAACACCCCCTCTTTAAATGCAGCTGAATGTTGTCTTGTTTTTGAACACCAGTCTCTATTTTCCTGAGACGTGGCTAATTTCTGAAGATGACATCCTCCAGAATTTCTTGCTCCCTTTCATAACAGGGAAAGGAGAGATGACAGTAGGGAGCGGGTTTTTAAAAACTCTTACATTATTATCTACAGCTGTATCAACTAAAACTCATAAAGTACAAATCATAGTATCATAGAATCATAGAATGGTTTGGGTTGGAAGGGACCTTAAAGATCATCCAGTTCCAACCCCCCTGCCACAGGCAGGGACACCCTCCGCTAGACGACATTGCCCAAAGCCCCATCCAACCTGGTCTTAAACACTTCCAGAGATGGGGCATCCACAACCTCTCTGGGCAACCTGTGCCAGTGCCTCACCACCCTCACAGTAAAGAATTTCTTTCTAACATCGAATCTAAATTGACCCTCCTTCAGCTTGAACCCATTACCCCTTGTCCTGTCACTACACTCCCTGATAAACAGTCCCTCATCATCTTTCCTGTAGGTCCCCTTCAGGTACTGGAAGGCCGCAATTAGATCTCCCCGGAGCCTTCTTTTCTCCAGGCTGAACAACCCCAACTCTCTCAGCCTGTCCTCATAGGAGAGGTGCTCCAGCCCTCCGATCAGCTTCATGGCCCTCCTCTGGACTCACTCCAACAGCTCAATGTCTCTCCTGTACTGGGGCCCCCAGAGCTGGACGCAGTACTCCAGGTGGGGTCTCACAAGAGCAGAGTAGAGGGGCAGAATCACCTCCCTCGACCTGCTGGTCACATCTCTTTTGATGCAGCCCAGGACACGGTTGGCTTTCTGGGCTACAAGCACACACTGCCAGCTCATGTTGAGCTTCTCATCAATCAATACCCCCAAGTCCTTCTCCTTGGGGCTGCTTTCAATCCATTCCTCACCCAGCCTATAGTCGTGCTTGGGATTGTGCTGACCCACGTGCAGGACCTTGCACTTGGCCTTGTTGAACTTCATGCGGTTCGCACGGGCCCACCTCTCCAGCCTGTCCCTCTGGATGGCATCCCTTCCCTCCAGCGTGTCGACCCCACCACACAGCTTGGTGTTGTCAGCAAACTTGCTGAGCATGCACTCGATCCCACTGTGCATGTTGCTGACAAAGATGTTGAACAGTGCTGGTCCCACACAATCCTCAGTAGAATATATTTTTCACTGTTGGCTGTTCTGCATCTGCTCAGCTAGTGCACTTCATAATGTGCTGTCTAGATTTCCATGGTGATTTGCATTCTGACTGCCTATAAGCAGTGAGGTCAAACCTTTTCTTAGCTTTATCTTTTAGGTGGACATATTAGTGTTGCCTGACTGTAGACACAAAAGCACATAGATGCATTTCTGGATGCCCAATTCAGAATTGAAGGACAGCACTATGGCAACGTATATCCTCCTTTGTAATCATTATTGGACATGGATGATTTTCAAATGTATTCTTTTTAAAGCAATTTAGAAATCAATAGGATGGAATGGAAAAGCTCATTTCTTAGCTAGAGTCTGAAAAGGTAAGAATTTGGGGACAATGTGATATAAGGCACTGAGGCAGATATGGAAACTTATACTGCATCTGCCTCATAGTACATTTTCAAAGTGGAGAGAGTTAACTCAGTGTGTGCCCACTTTGGGCAATGCAGAGGAAGCAAGTTTGTGTCTGCACTGGACTCATTGCTCTATGAGAAACCCCTTAGTGACACAGAGGGACTACAGTACACGCAGAGCATTGCCTTTGGGCAACCCTTTATTTGTGCAAGTCTGATGTTTGAAGGTCTCAAGAAGTATCACTATGTTTAGACTGGGAAATTTGTCTCATGACTTCCCTTATTGCTGATCTACTGAATAAATGTTACTGACAGAAACAAGATGACTGCATTTATTGCAGGCAAACGTGGAATGAGTCTGTACCATAACTGCTTAGTGTGTTATCAGCCCCAGAGAGCGCTGGTGGTTCTGACACATGCTGAGCTCACACTTGGCAAGTGGGTCCACACTTGAATGGGGGGGTGCTCACTCGTGTGGAGTTAAAACTTCCAAGATCAGAATTGCAGAGGATTCGCCTGTAGTTATTTTCAATCTGATGATTGCGGGGAGGGCTGAAAATGTGACATGACTTACTGTGCCTGGTAAACCAGCATTACTTCATAGGAACAATATGCTTTGTGGGAATCCAAGCAACCTGAGGGTCTTTGGGAGATTATGAGATTTGGAACTGATTTAGGGCAAAATTATTCTAATTGCTTAGTGTTTTTAAAACTATTAATCACTAGTAAACAGTCTTGTCAGATGCACTGACAATCCTCTGGGTTACAGAAAGCTGTAAAGCCTTCTTACCATTTCTTGCACATCTACAGGTATAGGATTAAATGGTTCTGAGGCAAGTTTGCCACGTTTCTGGTTGAGGATGTGGCAGCTCCTTCACTATCTGTTGTTTTGATCTTCTTGTTGCCTCTCCTCAAAGCATCACTCTCAGACCTTCCAGTGACACTTCTCGTTGGGTAGAATCTTTCCAGCAACTCTTTCCATCCTGTGCTTTAAGATGGAGACTTCTGGTGTTCATTACATTCATCTCTGCAAGGATGGCCATCCTGCCCCTCTGTAGGGGCAATGATGCTGTGAGGCAGGGACAAGCCTATCCTGATAAAGCACTGTTCTTTATTCCAGACAACCCTATTTAGGAGGAATGTATCTCAGAACCAATAAACAGTTCACAGGTATATTTAGGTGCCAGACTGCCATCCTTATCTCTACTGAGAATGGGCAAATTTAATATCTTTGCTGTGGGTCTGCTTTGGACTTCTGTTTCTCATTTCTCAATTCAGACATGAGAGAACCACTTTCCCAAGTCCTGTTATTATCTCAGCTCCCTTGAATCAATTCAGACTTGAACTCCCCCCTGCTAAGGGGGAAAGGGCATAAATTCCAGGAGACTTGCTCCCTGCTTTCTGTCAGTATGTGGGATTAACATTACTTCTTGGTGACATTAATTACCAGTGAGTTAGGAACACAGACAGCTGTGCACTGACCATGATAGATGACGCATTTCAAAAGTGAATACAGTAATTCTTGACTCTTCCATAACAGAGAACATATTAGACCATGCTGGAAGTCCCTTGTCATTTTTAGCCAGCAGGTATATTAATGAATGGCAGGAATAAGTATACTTATTGAAAATTCAGCTATTTTTTTTTTTTTTAATGAAATAATTCTGCAAAGTCTATCTGCCACTGCATCACAGATATGCTTATGTTGGAGCCCAGTTTAACACAGATTTGTAGTTTCCAAGTTGCTGTGTCCTACAATTGTAAGGAGTGCTATATACTGACTTCCTTGCAGCATACGTATCAGACTTATGCCTGGATCCCCTGCCAAAGAAAGTACCTCAGCAACCTCTCTTGGCAGTTGCAGAGCTATAGTCCCTCCATCACTCCTTATAAAGGCAAAGTCAGTACTTATCCCCTTGGCAATAAAAGAGACTTAAGTAATGATGAGATGGTAGAAAGCATGGCAAGGACTTCACTCTGGAGGTGTGTTGAAGCCAAGAGGGTTAATTGAGAATGCTAGTGCTTCAGAGCAGATTTACATAAAACATCTGTTAAGCAATTTTTTAAGTATGTATAAAAATTTTATTGGCAAAATATTTTTCTAAAAATTATGGTAGCTGTGGATGAATATGACCCAAATGTTCAGGGTAGGTAGGTGGGACTCCTATCACTGTCAGTCCTGGCAGTGTCCTGGCTTCCAGCTGCTGCTTGAAAAGGCTGCAGATCTCCTAGATGTCCTGTTTCCTGCAAGTCCCATGTAGATGTCTTGAATACCATAGGAAGTCTCAACCAGCACTGGACATGTGTTGATGGTTGACTTTTGCCCACAGTTTGAGCCAAGCATGTGGAAAGTGTTGCTGGAGCTGGTGGGCTTTCAGCTTTAACTTTGGAAGCAGAGAGCTGTTAGTGGCACAGATTAGCTGGTATCAACATTATTGCTTGCTAAAAGGACTTGGATTAAGATTGTTACTTGCTAATACAGTTGGGTTAAATCCTCTGTCTAGATGAGGCTGCCAGGGTCTGAAATCTGCTCCCAAGCTGCACATATTCTGCCTCTATCACAACAAATCTCCCTTCTACTCTTCACTAGTTCTTGTTTCACTGCACTGTCTCTCTTACAATTTATTTCTGGTGCCTTCGTTGGCGACATGTTGTTAATTTTGGATGTCTGTGGCAGATGTTCAGCTGCTGAGCCTCTGCCCAGTTTCTTGTATTTTGGAAGCTCTGTGCAGTCTTGTCCCTTCTTTGATTTCCTGAAAGCTTGAAGCAGGGGGCACTGGGTACGTTGCTTAATGGTCCTTGTCCATGCCTTTCCTCTGGGAAGGAAATCCTACATTGCAGAGGGCTCTGGTGTGCGCCCTACCACTGATATCAGGTGGATCCCTAACACTCACTATGGTTCTGCATCACCACCACGCTGGGTTACTGCTGTTCTCTGCATGGGTCCAAAGCCATGGTCAGCACCAAAAACCTTAGCGACAGCAGGGTGTAGGAATGGGCATGCCATATGCTGTAAACCTGTTGCTGACCTAGTATAGATTCTCTTTGTTGTGCAGTCACATTGGTTGCAATTTATGTGTGGGCAGCCTTGCACTGAATGTAACCCAGATTAATGCAGAGTTGGGATTTCCTAGCAAAACTTGCTCCCAGAAGACCTGACCTGGGAGGCCACCTTCTTTGAATACCGCTTTCAGTTTGGCTTCCCTGAAAAGGCAGGGATTGCTGTGAAGCTGCCAACCATGTTGCATGTCTGAGCCTACCTGCAGCATTACCAGAGATATGGTTTTATCCTTAGATTCATACCGAAAATATTGGTAGAAGCCATAAATTTTTAGAGAAACTGGACAGGAACTTACCTTAGAACAGTAAAACAAGGTGCCAAGAGCCAAACTCTTCTGAGTAAGTGTGTGTATCTTAGAATGGAATAAGTGGTCATTAAGCAGAAATGATTTTTCAATGTTAGCTAGGGCAGAGCTAGTGCTTTACTGTCCAAGAATCACGCAGACCTTCTGGCTGCAAGGAAAGCAGGGTCAGGGAGGCATCAGTGCCACCTGCCCAGCAGCAGGTGGACAACCCTGACCACCACCTCCATCAGCCCAGCTCTGTGGTCCCCAAACAAGTTTACTGTTCATGCCATTTCTGGCATTATCTCAGGAAGAAGGTAGGAAGGTTTGTTCACATGGCTGTGGTATGTAAACCCTTATTTGCTCTATATATTCCCTGCAGCGCTCTTTATCACCTCTGGGAGAGGGGTCAGCTGGAATGGGACACAGCCAGGACAGGTGACCCAAACTAGCCGAAGGGATATTCCATACCATATGATGTCATGTACAGTATATAAAGGGGGCTGGCCGAGGAGGAGGGGACACTGACTGGGGACAGGCTGGGCTTTGGGTTGCGTGAGCAAATTGCATTGTTGTCCTGGTTTTGGCTAGAATAAAGTTAATTTTCAGAAGAAGCTGGGAAAATCAATGTTGAGGATAACACACATTCCTCTGCAAAGGCCAAATGTTAATGTGAATCACAATTAAGACTAACTCGGGGCATTGACTCCCACATAAATAAGCCAAAGACTGGTTATAACTGAAGGGAAAAAAGAAAGCATGAGTTGGTTAGTTTGTTCATTAGACTTTGTCAGATTGTTTTCATTAATGAAGTTGAGAAACATCTCTAGGAAGTTTTAAAAAGATGATTTCAAATTTTAGCAACTATCTAGAAAATGAGGCGATCAAGGTTGTTATTTGAACTGCATTTGCAGCTACTACGTTTGTGATATGGGAAATCTGTCAGTCTTCTACATCTGCCTGGAATCCTGTTTATAACAGTGATAATTTTCAAGCTGAAAAATTCTTGAAATTCATATATATCAGAAAGATTAGGTTTAAGTTCTGACTGCTTCCTGACATCATTCTTTCTCAGTCAAAAGTTAATTGTCTCTAAATCAGATGCTGCTTCTCCTGCTGCCTTCAAATGTCAAGGATTATCAAATTGGATGTCCAGAGATTCTCTGCTCCACTAATAATGTTCCTGTGCAAAAATCCTAACAGAACTTATTTCTGATTATGAAAGTTACATATCCTTATTATTTAATCCTTCAAACTAAATAGCTTCAGCTAAAACCTGTCCTGTAATACCAGGCAACAGGATGGTCTGAGCATAAATTAAATTAGAAAGTCACCTACTGCATCAGTGTAAATTTGCCTACTATGCATCATGGATCAAGTGCTCTGAAATATCATCCCTGAGAATGAATGAGCTGAAGTCACTGTGCCAAATTCATTCTGGGTACAGCATCACCTTAGGTTACTCTCCTTCCTAATGTAGTGGTGAATTTGGCCCAAACCAAAATCCTTATAAATCAGAAGGAACAGAAAGGACAGATGCTGTATCTTGAAAGATATACGCCTCTGGAAACTGTAGCTCCCTCTCCTGCCTTTTCATCCCAAGGAAGCAGATGGTTTCTCACTCTCCCAGCTATGGTGAAAGCACAATGGGTAAAAATAAATGCAGAAGGCTGGATTCCTTCCTTGGTTATTCTGCATGTGGTCCCATGAACCCTGGTGGGAATGCAGAGAATGGAAATGAGGGTGAAGCACAACCCAGAGACCTACAAGAGAATTTGTCTACCATTTACTCTTAGAAGAGTGAGGGAATATGCATGTGCTCAAAAAGAGACACGAATCCACCCCACTCTTACCATCCTCTCACTGCTCTGGCAGACTTGGCCATGAGGAGCAATCCTCAGGAAGTTCTGATTCTTTAAGTGCTATTCTACCTCCTCACCACAAGTAAGCAGGAAGTTTTATAACTCAGATTGTAATTAACGAGAGATTTAATTAACTTTTTTGGCTCTTTGACATAGTGCCTAGATTCTGGTATCTGTGAACATCCAGTTTGTAGAATAATAGGGGAAAAAAGTCTGCTTAGTCAAAGAACAAGCCAGCAAAGAAGGTCCTTTCTTCTTCATGTCCTTCATTTCTCAAAAGAATTATGAAGACCATCTGTTAGTATCTGGTGACTGACAATTCAATGCCAGCCGATGCTGAAGTGGCCATCTAATTTTTGCAGGATTTGGGAAAAAAAAAGGTCTGTGGAAGCTTTCCTAAATATTTTTTGTGAGGAAACAAATTTTTTATCTTTGGCTTTCTTGTTCCTCTTCAATGAGAGCAGAAATAATAATAATAATAATAATAATAATAATAATAATAATAATAATAATGTGATGATTCAAGTAAACTGCTGCTCAGTAAATTTTTGCTTTCCTGTTCTTCCCCAAAGCTAGTCTGATGAATTTGTTCACATCAAAGTGGGGTACATTATTTATGTTATCCTATGTCACATCATGTATAACAGGATGTGACAACTCAAGGTAATGCATCAATTAGGACAAGGCAGGAGCAGAGATCTGTTGATGAAAGACGGAATGTATATCCAGCTTCAGGCATGGCTGTTTGGTGTTCGGGCATGACAAGAAGGCTATTTTAAAACTTCAGAGCTGAATTTGGAGATTACGTGCTGTAATTTATATTGGCTTTCAGCCCTTCTGTTTGTAAGTATACTAATTGACATACCCTAATACTCATGCACTTACTGATATATGACTCAAAGCCTTCTAATTATCCCATCTGTTATTAGTCCTGTTCTGAGTGCACTTGGTCATATGCAGGTGATGGGAGTGGGATGGGGGCTGAAAGCCGATGAAGGGAGGTGATTTGAGGTACTGCCTGCAATTCAGTGCAGGCATGAAATGGGAATTTGTGTGAGTCTTCGTGCTTCTGTTGATCTAAAAGGGATCCGATTTGTTCTGAGCTGCTGGTGTCAGTTTGTGATAGAGTGGCTTGGTTTCATCCTTATATTAGTTGGTTAGTAGTGAACAAAATGTTAAATCAATAGGTTCTTACTTCCAGCAGGTCTAAGTTTTTTGTATGGCTTTTGTAAGTTATCAATATATGGAGCCTTGAATTAAGAGTGAAACGTGAGCCTTCCTTTGGAAGAGAGGTATAAATTTGCAGGGATTAGAGATCAAGGCAAACCCCATCAGTCTCCAGGAATGAGGGGTTTCTGGGAAAAGAAGCTAAATTCTGGCTGAGACATGGAGGAATAGGAGCAGGATATGGAGCAGGGAGGAAGTGCTCAAATGATGTGGAAGCACAAGGGCTCTGCATCTGCAGACATGGTTGAGTGCAGAGATGGTCAAGTTCTCCCTGGGAATACTATCCAGCCTTCTTCCTCCCCTGCTCTCTTGGGAACTGATGTCACTTTTGGAGGAAGTTGGGAGTCCTTTAGGGCATGAAAGCAAGGACTCTCGCTCCATCCATAAGCTCCCTTAAGCTCTGCTGGTGCTTGGAGTGTTTGCTGCCAAGACAGCTGTCACAACTGGACACAGCACATTGTCACTCTGACACACACCAACAAGATGTGAAATGAATGTGTGAAAGGCGTAAGAGTCCCTGCTTTCATGTCCTCATGGAGTATGTCCAAAAGGCTCTCCACAAGTCATCTATCCACCACGAGCAGGGTCACGTGTAACTAAATTCTTTCAAACAGAAGTTTTGCTAGCCTTTTCCTAAGGGCCTCCAGGGTGGAGTTTCCACAGGATCCCTAGCTGTGCTTAATGATAATTAGTCTGAAAGATTATCTTAATATCTGACCTGATCTTGCATTCTTCCAAATATAGAGATCAGCTATTTGGAAGGGATTGTATGTATGCTGGAGAATAGAATCAGAAATCAAAATCATCATGACAAATTACAAATATGGTCTGAGACTAGGGGATGCAGTTCAACAGGATGCCACATGCTACACTGGGCAGCAACTGTTGGCTGTACAAGTGCAGGCTGATGAGCAGCTGGTGGGGCAGCTGTGGCAGAGACGGGGTGGAATGAACAGAGTGGGTGACAGTGGCACGGAACCCGGGTGCCTCGCTGCTCTGAAACAGGCAAATGCTGTGCTGGGTGGATAAATGGAAAAGTAGCCTAGAAGATAACAGCTATCTGTACCGTGCTTCAAGAGAGTTGGAAGCAAACTGGAAGGGGTCTGGAAGGGAGTAATGTGAACTGGCTGATGACTGGGAAGTATGACTGTTGGAGAAAGCTGAACAAACTGGGCTTCTTTAGCATCAAGAACTGAAAATGGGTGGTGTGGCATTACTGCTGCACTGAAGAGAATACTATCCTCTCTGTGTTACTTATAGAGAGGTCCTCAGTTGTGACAAGGAAGATTGACGTTGGATGCTAGGAAGAAGCTTCCTAAGGGAGCAGTAGTAAAGCATCAGAATTTATTGCTCAGGGAAATGTAAAGCCTTCATTGGCAAAGGTAAAGTTAAACAAACACCTCTGGAAAAACAGAGGTGTACTGGGGCAGGGAGCAGCCCTTGACCCTCTGAGCAGTGCCTTCCAAACCGAATGTTGTACACTCTCTGTAGCAAGCAAGGCCATTTTAGCACCTCCTCTCCCAAGTTGTCTTCTCCACCATGTCCTGTTTTTTGGCTAAGATAGAGTTAATTTTCACAAGAAGCTGGGAGGGGATACAGCCAGGACAAGTGACCTAAACTAGCCAAAAGGGTATTCCACACCACATGACATCATGCTCAGCTTATAAAGGGGAGCTAGCCGGTGAGGAGGGGTTGCTGCTCAGGGACAGGCTAGGCATCAGGTTGGGTGAGCAAATATTGTGTATTACCCACTTTGCATATTATAAGTACTGTTGTTGTTGTTTTCCTCTCCCTTTGCTGTCCTAGAAAATTGTCCTTATCCCAACCCACGAGTTTTACCTTTGTCTTCCAGTTCATGTGGTGCTCAACTGCTGGCTGGGGCTAAACCACAACAGTTCTTTTTTGGCGCCCAGCATGGGACTCAAAGTGTTGACATAACAACAGATCTGACCAGGGTGTGTTAAAACAAAGTCGTTATAAGTATTTATAATATTATTTAAAGAGTCCCTGGTCACAATGGTGTTTTGTTTGTTCACATGGCTGTGGTATGTAAACCCTTATTTGCTCTATATATTCCCTGCAGCGCTCTTTATCACCTCTGGGAGAGGGGTCAGCTGGAACGGGACACAGCCAGGACAGGTGACCCAAACTAGCTGAAGGGATATTCCATACCATATGATGTCATGTACAGTATATAAAGGGGGCTGGCCGAGGAGGAGGGGACACTGACTGGGGACAGGCTGGGCTTTGGGTTGCGTGAGCAAATTGCATTGTTGTCCTGGTTTTGGCTAGAATAAAGTTAATTTTCAGAAGAAGCTGGGACAGGACACAGCCAGGCCAGGTAACTCAAACTAGCCAAAGTTGTATTCCATACCATATGACATCATGCTTAACATAAAAGGGGGCTAGTAAGGAGAAGCAGTGGTTCTGGGAAGGTCTGAGTGTGTGGTTGTACCTTCATCAGGTTGTGTCATGTTGTAGAATGAGTAAATTGCATTGGGTATCACCTGCTTTGTATATTCTAAGTACTGTTGTTATTTTCCTCTTCCATTGCTGTCCCAGTAAACTGTCCCTATCCCAATCCATGAGTTTTACCTTTGTCTTCCCATTCTCCTCCCCATCCCACCAGGGGTGGAAGGAGAGGTGAGCAACTGGCACCTGGTGCTCAGCTGCCAGCTGGGGCTAAACCACGGCACCCCAATGCAGCAGCCCATGTTTTACAGTCTTCTCAATAAGTTACATTTTTTTTACTTTTCTGGCTATTTCTTCTCAACCCTTTTCCATTGGTCTTGGTTATTCTTGAGCTTTGGGTGGTCTATTTGAGGTCTTTACTGAACAGAGCAGAATGAAAGGTTTGCTTTTGGTGTCTCATCTCTGTACACCTGGTTTCTCTCTACATCTGGGCATGCTTTGGTGGCAGGGTTTGTTTGGTTTTATATAAGCAGTACTATAACACCATTTTGTGATGATCTTGTGGTCTATACGTGTACAGTATAAAATGCAAATTTAAGAAATAGTAAGCAGTGTGCAAAAGAATCTTTTTGTGTGTGTTTTGGTTTTTTAATGCAACAAACTAGATAGCAAAGGGATTATACTGTACGTGTCAAATTTCCTCCTGGGTATATTTATAGAGATATTTCTGAAGCAGAATATCTCCAGTCAGAATATTTAAAACAAAGCAAACATCTTCATTGAGAATATCCAACAGTAGGATATGTGGACTCACATGTGTGCATGCACATACACATAGAGTATTTTGAGAATGGTTCATATCTCGTTTAGGGCTGTATTAGCTTTCATGGAATATCCTCTTGTTTGGCAGTAGTCAGATAAATGAGAAATGAAATAAAATTGCAGTGCATGAAATATTCCAGTACTGGTGTTGAAGGTTTTATTAGTTTCAGAGCGCGTTTAAAGATCAGTAGAAAACCTCAGGCATTTGCCAATCAATGAACTTGTGAGAGTGCCACTGCTCTGCTTTCCTCCTTGGAGGATGAGAGGGACAAGCAAAGGCAGGTGAATTACCAGCTCTTTGGGAGAACTGAGTTTATATTGCAGTTCAGAGCTTGGTGTGTGTAAAGAGAAGATATAAAATAATTATTTTCTTCAGGGTGTTGGCTGGAGGAAGACAGACACAGAAGAGCAATGAAACAAGTGCTCCCAGTCTTCCAGGAGACATGATATTTGAGAGTACAGCGAGTGTATTGATTGGTAGAGTTTAATACCAGACTCAGTAACTTCAAATTTGTGGCGCTTTTTTTTCCTTCTGCTTTCTCTGCTGAATTTCAGAAGCTGTGTTGGTAGTTAGACATGTACCTGTTTTCTGAGGGGGCTGCTCATGCACTTCTATAAGCCACTGCTTGGTATTAGCTTTTCTGTAAGAAACTCTTTGGGTGTCTCGCTGTGAAGCATAGTTTCTACCTTTCAAATGCTTTTTGGCTATTTCTATGGTTTTTTCCATGTTCCATCATTCTTTTACAATTGTGAACTTCCCGATATGTGTGCAGCATAGTTTCACTACTGTGATGTAGGAGCCAAACCCAAATGTGGTCCTGGGCTTCCTTTTGAAATTGTCTTCCTTGAGAAAGAAACTTAATGCAGCCTGTGCAGCTGAAGACTGTTAGAGCTCTGCAAGCCTCTTCCCTGGTGTCTAGATACAGCCTCCAACTGTCTGTCTTGGAGAGAGTGAGTGTGCAGTGCCAAACAGATCTGCCCGGTGGGTGGTGCTAATGATTTCAGTGCAGTTGTATATTTGCTCATGATTTGAAAAAGAAAGTGGGAAAAAGAAAACTTTCAGCATTGGCAACAGAAGTATTTCTGGAAACTCTCCAGTAGTTGAAGTGTCCTCAAGATTTTGCTACAGCTCTAGCACAGGTTTGTGTCTCTTTTAAATATTAAAAAGAGAAAACCTTCTCAAAATACTTTAAACTACTTGATTGTTATTGCAAAAGAAAAGCACTTTTTTCCCAAATGTCGTTGTAATTTTCTATTAATTTCATATGGTACTGAGTAATAAAGTTATTAAATATTGACTGATTCCCTGCTTTCCCACTGCTCTCAGTATATCTATGAAAGGTTTCCCAGAGGAGCTTCTGACAGGCTTTAAACAATCAACAATGACAGCGTGGAGGAAAAAAGTATTGTCTAGCTTGCTAATCTCTTAGGTCTTGTGTTTTCAAGGCAGTTTTACTGCATTTATCAGTGTGTCCTAGTTCCTGTTTCCCTTTATTACCATTGTGCTAGTTTTGGATGTTGACAGGTTTTGGTACGTCATCGTTGGGTAGTCTGATTTAAAGGCCCTGAGACATCTTGTTCCCCAGACAATACTCCTACAGAGAGGTCCCTGACAGTTTCCCAGGGTTATCCATATGTATGTAAGTTTTTGGGTTTTTCCATTATTTTGGTTGGCTGATATTTTTCATGTTCACATTCTTCTTCTCTTAACACAAATCTGCCTACATTTCCTTGGAGGTTTGTCTGCCTTCTGTGGGAGGACTTGAGTATTAGTTGTGCTGGTTTTGGCTGGGATAGAGTTAATTTTCTTCATAGTAGCTAGTATGAGGCTGTATTTTGGATTTCCTAGAAACAGTGTTGATAATCAGGGATTTTTTCATTATTTTTGAGCAGTGCTTACACGGATTCAAGGCCTTTTCTGCTCCTCACGGCACTCAACCAGCGAGTGGTCTGGGGGTGCATGAGAAGTTGGAAGGGGACATGGCTGGGACAGCTGACCAAAGGGATATTCCATACCAGATGACGTCATGCTCAGCAATAAAACTAGGGGGGAGGTTGCTGCTGTTTGGGGACTGGCTGGGCATTGGTTGGTTGGTGGTGCGCAATTGTTTTCATTTGTGTCACTTGAGTTTTTATTTATTTATTTCTCTCTATTTGCTATTTTCCTTTTTATTATTATTATTATTGGTATTATCAGTATTGTTGTGGGGTTTTTTTTTCCAATTATTAAACTGTTCTTATCTCAACCCATGAGTTTTCTCACTTTTACCCTTCTAATTCTCTTCCCCCATCCCACTAGGGGTAAGGAGTGAGCGAGCAGCTGTGTGGTATTTAGTTGCTGGATGGGGTTAAACCACGACACTAGTCCTTCATCTTTTGTGTGTATATCTACTTTTATTACTCTCCCTTTTCATTGATTTATGACATATGTGGAGGCCAAGATACCATAAAGGACATAAGTCATACAAAAATAATCCAAGAAGTTAATCATGATATTTTTACCTGTCCCCTGCCTAATATCTCAACAAAAATGCAGATATTAGGCTGGGTGATTGCAAATGGAAGTATCTGTCTATACTTTGCAGAAGCTTGCCATATCTTAGTGGAAATAATTATTTTCTGCACAGTTGTAGTGGTAATCATGCTATTACAATGAGTGTAGTTTTCTTGGAGTTCCACTTAGCAACAGCCCTGTTTTCTTAATCTTCCTAGATTCAGCTGATTCACATTGATCTATTTTTCTTACAAGGATTAACTTTTGGAGAAAAAAAAAATCCATAACTTGAGATGTTCTACAAATTATGCAGTCAACTTCCCTGTGTGTGGGAAAATCGCAAGGTCAGAACAGCTAGAGTGTGAGGGATTGTTCTCACCCTGGGAAAAACAACTTTCTGGGCATGATGTCTACCCTGCCAGACTGGTGCTTGATTCAAAAAAGCAGTCATGGAAATATGTAATTCCAACACTGCTTTTATGCTATCACTTTATTTTCAGTGTCTTAACTTTTTTTGGCTAGCCAGTTCAAAAATAAATTAAAAAAAAAAAAAAAAATCCTGCCTGCCTTGAATTGAGAAAAGCCAAAGGTGAGCAAAAGGCATTTTTCTGTTCTTTGTTAGTTATGGCAAAATACAAAATTTTTTCCTGTAGTAAACTTGTGCAATAAAATGTATCACATAGTGATTTGCTGGCATTATTATTTGCTAGTAAAACGTGCTGTTGACTTTACAATAGCAAGCCTTAGGAGATGGAGTGAGCCTAGGAAAAAAGGAGTTCCAAAAAATTAGCTCTGAGAGTATTACATACATTGTTGTGTGGGTTTAGAAAAACCTAACAGTTTAAAAGAAGAATGACTGAAGAGTATGCTTTTCATGGTCAGCTGATCTCCATTCCATTCATGCATTTATTAAATGCTTTTTACTTTGTGCTTCATGTGACAGTAGATTTCAGTTCATTGGATTAGGTAATTGACTGGATGCAGTATAAACCTCGGCAGTTCAAAGCAAGCACTATATAAACTCTAAAAAGTCTATTCTACCATTTCCATTAGCCTCTATAAAGCATTGTGATAAGATCAAGATGTATAAGATGATATATGTTAAATTATGCAGCCAGCTGGCTGATAGTGCTGCTGGAGCTGGGGGACTGACAAAAATTGTTAGGGCCAGCCAGAGGTGCTGCTTCTAAACCCCTCTTTTCTGTTTTTGCTTTCTGAACTTTGCATATTAGAAGTTTTTCTGTTCAGTCTCTCCCCAAGGGCTGGATTTTTTTTCCCCCCACAGGATGGTTTCATTGAAAGCACTAAACCAAGTTAAAATAAAAGAAGCCATGGATAGCATTTCCAGAGAATTATTTTTCTTGGGTTTTATACTTCTGTGGTGTCAAACAAGCTGAGTTTTGAAACTCGGTCAGAAAAAAATAATTAGCTAGGGCACTTTTTGATAAAATCTTGAAGGAAAAGTGTGCTTATCTGAAATCTGGGGGTTTTAGTAATAATTGAGAATCTGTAATGAAAACACCCTTTATCTCTGAGTGGGGATTTTAAAAGAAACTGGCAGTGGAGGAAGAGTATATTAACACGAATGTAGCAAGAAGCAAGGAAATGAGGCACACAATGAGGGTCCACTGCCACAAATTTGTTTGAAGCTTTATTTTGTCTAGTGCAAACTGAGTCCTGACTGCCCTAACATCCAAAGCTGACTGGCCAGCTACGTCCCTTGTTTGGTGCTAAAGTCATTTGTAGCCACAGCCCAGGTCTGTAGTTTCTTTTTTGGCACCGCTTCTGGAGAGGAAAGCTTTATTCTCTGGAAGCCACAGTTCCCTTCCTACCTCAATACTTTATCCGAGGGCTGAGACTGAACCAGACTGAGACAAATAAGACTCCTTTAATGTAATAAAGAATGAGCTTCTAAAGCAGTGTGAATGGAAGGGATATTTAAGAATGTGATACTGAAAAGGAAGTGCTAAAACTCCTTGAAGGAATCTTACTAGTCTGGAGTCCAAAGTGTGGAAAAAGACGTGGTGTGGGGAGTGATATGGCAGAGAATTATAAAATCACATGAGGAGGACGGGTAGGGATTGGTGGCATGCTCTCTCAGGCAGTGCAGCTCCAAGAGCGATATAGTGAAGGTATCAGATGATAGATTGGTGTAAGCAGAGCAGGAACTTCATGCAATGGACAGTCAACATGGGGAGCCCTTGCCAAGAGGTCTCACGAGCACAGAAGTTTACATTGATTCAGAGGCGAATGGGACAAGATCAAATGAGGTTTATGAAATACATAGAAATTATATCTGACATAGAAAGCTGCTGGCTTGAAAATGGTTGAATGCCAGTAGAGTATTAGGGGGATGTATCTGCTTACCCTGCTCTATGCCTTGTCCTTGACATCTGTCTAAGCTAGGCAAACTTTTGGCTTGGCCCAATATGACTGTTACATTCTCGAAGACCTCAGCCTACAGAAGTAAAAATGCATGTGTTCAGCACATCTGCTTCATGCCAGAAGCAAATCCTTTTTTGTCCTGTGTATAAGTAATTAAGTGGACGCTTCTGAAGTTATATCGTATTAAAGTACTACTGATGTTTGGGATTCTCCCTATCTAGGGATGTGGATGAAGGAGAAAAATGCTGTGGAAAAATGAAGTCATGAGTCAACAGAGCTCTCCAAGGGAATGACGAAGGTGCTGTGGCCTTCCAGAGTTGTCCTGTGCAAGTCTGCGGTCTGACACCTAGAGAACTTCTTGGCTAAGCACTACAGAATTGTGCAGCAGGCTGAGGTTTCTGTCCTGGGCTAGCTGAATGGCTTGAAGGATTAGTGGAGGTAGCCAGAACAGAACAGGCATGTGTTAACAAGAACAGCAGCAACATGTTTGGGTAGAAATTGTAGTCTCAGGCAGTTTGCATACAGCCTCCCAGCTCCCTCTGAAACATAACAGGGTTTATGTTTTCTGCTTTGCTGCTGCTGCACGTGAAACAATGAGGTCCATCGCTCTGGGTCCTGAAGCTTCAGACTGAAGTTTCTTCTCCTTGAGGACTGGTGCTGCTGTTTGCTGCAGATTCCCTCATGTCCTGCCTGGCTCCGTAACTTTGCAGCACGCATTTTCCTTTGTTTACTGCCTGCTGACACCTGGAAAGCAACTATCTGTTTCTGTCCCTTGGGTGCCTACAAGCCCCATGCTTTCCTGCCTCCCATGGTTGACTGCTTTTAAAAAGAGAATGCTGTACCCATCAACAGGTGTTAGCAGCATCTGCTATCAACATGGCATCACCCTCTCAGCCGAGCAGCATCCTGCCAAAGAGCTGGCACTCGCTTCATTATGCATACTCCCATCTGCATGCAGATTCACTTAGCACCTCTTGCCCTAGTGGAACTGGCACGTGTCTCGATGTGGGCCCAAAGCCACCCAAGCATATGGGCTCAGTCTGCTCCAAGTGTGTGCAGCAGAGATGGTGCATTTGTAAAACAGGAACAGGATTCCCACATAGGAAAGGTAGTGCAGCTTTCAGGCCTGGGACTTGCTTTGTAAATCTCTGTGGGTTGAGGATGCTCTGATTTGTGTTTCTCTGGCTCTTTTTTTGTATTATTCAGTGCTGTGACAAAGGTCTATATCATCACATTTTCTCATCTCTGCAGAAGGCCTAATCTTCAAAATGGTTTTATTATTTGCTTAGGTTTTTTTTCAAATGAAAATATTAAAAATCTGATTGCTAATAATGTATATACAGAGGAGTCCGTTTCCTGTGGGTGATATACTATACTGAGAATGTGTGATGGCTTTTGTTGTGTTTCTGCTGTGTCTTTGTTGCTATGCTGTGTGTCCCTATGGCTGTTGTAATTGCAAAAGGCTATGTAGTCATCTGCTTTAGCCCGTTTTCCACAAATCCAAGTCACTTCTGCCCATCACTCTCCCTTTGCTGTAGATTTTTTCAGCACCTCATTATGTGTCCCTAGAGCCTCTAAACAGAAGTGCTTAAACTTAGTATGGACCAGTGTGAGTTTGGCAAGACTCAGGCTGTTCTCTGGATGCCCCTGCTCTACCCCTTGCACAGGGCCATTCCAGTCCCATCTGAAATGTCACAGCTGCAAGCATATTTGTCCCCTGATGCAGAAAAAGTGGAATTATCCTTCTGAAGAGAAAGCCCATGGATTTGAACCACAAACCACTTGAATGTCAAAGCTCTAAGCCCATGGAAGGGGCGTGCAAATGACCTAAACTTCATACAATGCCCTTAAGTCTTCCCAGCATTTTCTGACTTAGAGAGAAGCCAAAAAAGAATATGTCCTAGACATCATGGTCTGGCCCATAGGACCAGCCATTTGAATGGCAGTGAAGTTTTCTTTGAAGCTTGTGACAAATGTGCTGGAAAATATCCCTTGAATGATTTAGCTTTTACTTACTCACATTTGGATGCTCAGCAAGAATCTGTTCCATCTGAACAACTAAGCAAAGCACACAGAAAATCTGTGGCGCAGGGAAGGCTTCCTTCTTTAAAGGCAATTAATAGCAGTGCTACCTCTCGTTAGCCCTGCTAGAAGGGAAGTTGTTCTATTAGACTCCACAGTAATCCCTCCTGGATTTCTGTAGGTAAGTGCATGGCTTACTTCAATGCTCGTCCCTTCTCCAAAAAATTTTTTATTTTGTCTGTTGTCAAAAATACTGTTTGTTGATTGCCAATTTCTTTTGTTAAATTTAGTGCAGAACCAATCACAAAAAATTAGGCAGTCTGTAATAGTAGTATTATGTCTGGTTGCCTTTCCTTTGGAATTCATATTGCAGGAGTCCTGTTTTAGTGATTGTACTGCTTAGCTACTGGGCAGAAACTTTTAATGGGATAATATTGATCCAGTTGGGACCAGCAGAGCTTGCAAGGTATGAGTCATTAGGTAGTGTTTGCAAGGGGTGGCCAGAGTACTTCAGTTGTCCAAGAAATTTCAGATCAGTCAGTTGGATTTCTGCAGTGACCTTTAAAATTGTACTTGTGTTAAATATCCATCTGGGTTCTGGTAGCATGATAAATCCGGAGGACTCTAATGGACTTTTAAGATATATGTGATGCATAACAAAGCGTTGCCTTCTCCCTCAGTTATTTGTAAAATGTTTTGCATACTTAGTAAATGTACCCTTAAGAGATTAGCTGAAAGCCATATTTTTTTTCCCATGGGAGACTGTGAAAGGAATTAAATGGAAGCATTAGTCTGAATTGCAAAAAATCACCAGTAGATCAAACCGAACAAAAGCGTCCATACTTAATCCTGAGTGATTCACCAGTGCTAGTATAAGCATGCAATGTGCTAGGTGGAGCTAGCATGACATTTTTAAAGCAGCACTAGAGAAACCCAGTCCCTCTATAAAAGGACAACATGTGTATATATTTTAGATCACTACTAAAATTAATGATAGGTTTCACCCCACCTGCCAAAGCTTCTTAGTGATTTGCCTTTTAGCCCCAGTTCAGATAAACCTTTTTAGTGCTCTTGTGTTAATATGTTCAGGCTGAGCAATCACAACGCACCAGCTAGTGTCCTGTAAAGGGACTGGGAGACAAAGTCTGCAGCTCTGGCCAGCTGGAAAATACTGAATTGATGCCTCAGTCCATGGCTGGAACAGCAGCTGTGGCATCCTGGCAGCCTAGTGCAGGGCGCTTGTATGCTTGAACAGCAGATTAGGCACCATGCACTGAGTAAATGTGCTGACCATTGGGCTCCTCTGCAATGTTTCCCCCTCTCTTGCTCTATTAGCCACTGGCAAAGAGGCTGTGAAAGGGGAGTTGAGAAGAGGACAGGTGGCCTCCCAATATATCATGGGTGCAGAAGGGAGCAGTGTCCTGCTCCCTGTGCTCCAGAAGGGCCCTTGGGCATGCACAAGCTCTTAAAATTCCCAGGGAAAATGGAGAGTGCACAAAGCTGTGCCCAGCTGTCCAAGCTAGGACAAGGCTGAGGCAAAGCTCGCTGAGCCATTTCAGAGCAAGGTTTTGACAGCTACTGTATGAGAAACTGTCTCCTCGGTCCCAGGAGCTGCAGGAGGAGCAGGTCTGCCTTCGGTGACATGGTTTGTGGTTTGTCGGTTTGTCAGCTGCAATATCTTACTCCTCTCTCACTTTCTCCACTGGGGTTTTTGGACCTTGCTAATGAATCCAGGTTTAAATAACTGACTCCTTTGAGCTCTGACTCCATCAAGTGCTGCCTGGAGCATGGATGGGCTCATGCTGCAGCTGAGAAGCAGAGGGACACCCCCAGCATGCAGGGTCCTGCTGTAGTTTTGTGTGAAGAAAAGGACCATTGCTTCTACAGTCACCTAACGGCTTTCTGGTGTTAACATTGGTTCAGTTTTCACAAGGTCCTCAGTGCCAGTATGTGAGACAATACATATGGAGAGGAGTGGCATTTAGGGCAGTGGATTCCAGGGAAGGGATGCTGCATCTGGGAGCAGTGGGGCAGGGAACAGCAAGGCAAAGGAAAGATGAAGATTGCACTGTGGGAGCATGTCAGAGAGATGGTCTCCAGAGGTGGAAGAGGAAGGTGGAGGAGTGAAGCTAGTGGTCCAAGCGTGGGCTTGACAGGTCTGTTCATGTTGCTCGGTATGGACCTGTGAACAGAAACCAGATTTATCAAGTTTTGGCAAATGTATGGGCTAGAATTCTTTTAGAATTTTTCCAAAACCGGGTACAAATAGAAAATTGAACTCGGATATAAAGTTTCATTAAATTATTGATGAAAGGAAGAATTTCATTAGCAAGAAAATCCCTGGAAGAAACATGAGATGGGGAAGGCCTCCAAACACTTTGGTGCGGCTCACTGTGCCACTAGGTGCTGGTGCACTCCCGTGGCTTTGTGGATCCTGAGCCTGTGCAGCTCTGATCACTGCTGATGGCACATGAGCTCATCATTTGACACCAACTGGAGTGTTTCTTCAAGAGCTCTGTTCACAATATTTCCACAGTATTTGTATCTTCCAGATGACCACAGACCTTGGTTATCATGGTTGTCTGGACAGACCTTTCTGGTTTTGGAGTCTGTGATATTGCAGGCAGACACCAATACGGTGTACATGACATCGCCATTTTCCAAAGCACCTCTCAAATGTGTATGGAATCATTAGGGCTGTTTTAAAGAATGGGTTATGAGCTTAAATGGTTAGCTCAAAGTAATTTGTTGTGCCAGCACCAGAGGTAGAGGCAGAACCCATGTTTCCCAGCTTCCCGATAGCAATAAGCATTACTTTCCTGTTTGCTCAGCAGGAGCGACAAGGGCCCTGGAGCAGGAAAGTCGAGAGATCTAAAAGTAGCATGTTCTTCCTACAACTTAGCCATTCCCAGCACATATGGCCAGAATGGAAGTTTAAATAATTCAGTCTCACTCCTTTATAACGCAGCTCAATTTAACCTAGTTATCTCTACAGTATTACCTGTGCTTACCTTCCTAAAATACTTCTAGCTGCAATTTGCCTGCACCAAGAAAGAAAAGATCTACTGCTTGCAGTTTAGAGTTTGTATTGATGTTTAATCATTCTTGCTGCACCTTATTCTTATAAGAGTTTGTTTTTCAATTCCCACATGGTCAATCTTGCCACACTTTGCTGCAGCCTGTTTTCCACTTGGTACCTTTTGGGTGTTTTTTTCATAGTTGTTACCTTTGTTTTGTCACTGTACCAGGAAGAAGCACCACCAGTCAGAACCATGGCCCCCTGATTGCTGAATGATGCCTTTTCCTCTTTGAGAACTCCATTTTGGGAAAGATTGATTTGTACTTGTAGATGCCATAGTTGGTTGTGGCTATGGGGTTCAGCCCAGATGTCTCTGAATGCACAGGGTATTCAGTATATAGAAGATTATTTTCTAATGAATTATTCCTGTGGTCCTATTTTAATGTTTCATTTTTCAAATACATTTGAAAATTTCAGAGAAATCAAGACTGAATTCTCAAAAACAGTTCAAGAAGGAAGCCTCAATAAACGTGAAACCAGCAAGATTGTTAAAGGCAGCTGGGGGCCCTTTCTAATCCCCAAGTTGTCCCAATATGCTCTTTTGACTCTGTGCTAACATATTCATTGAATTCTGCAAACCCTTCTTACAGTGCAAATACTTTCATTTCTAAATCATAGATTCAAGGAGGGCTGTGAAATTCTGATTTCTAAATACAACAGAATATTTTGAAGCACAACATAAATATTGATAAATAAAAAGGAATGAAATGTTGACATTCTAAAGATACATAATCAGTTATATCTGTTTCTAAACAGGCAAGGTCACAAGGGTGTTTTTTTGTCTTGCAAATATGGTGTTTGAAAGGACATTTAGGTCTTTGATGTCCCTGGCTTTTTCTTCCAGTAAACTCCTATTCTTCCACATGCATCTCCTTGGGTAAACGCTGCAGACTGGTCCTGTGATGTTTCCCACTGACATTCTGTAGCCTTGCAATGTGGCTGGGATGTTAATGCCTTTTTTGAAGTTCTGAAGTTTTCCCAATATAAATAAACCTCAGGATTGTCAGCTCACCATGCTAATATGTGTGCAAGTGTTCAAAACTCTATATGCTTTAGTTGCTCCTTTTCTTAGCTCTGCTGGGAGTTAAGTTTCTGAGAAATGTGCATATTAAAGCTCAGTGCCATTACTTCTCAGCCTCTGTGCTCTGTTATCAGCCATTGCACCTGAACCCCCTCTCCAGCCCTGTCTCTGGCTGGAATTCCCTTGCTATCAACCCAGCATTTCTGAATTGTAGACATCTATGGCATTACGGTAAGTGCTCAGTAGCTGGTCACTGGTCAGGGTTGATGAGGAAAGCTGAAGAGCGATCGGTGGTACAAAAAGTTTGGGAGCTGCTCTGTTAGGCGGCCTGGAAAAGAGTAATTCCAGGGAACCCTGGGGTGAAAGGCTTGGCATACCCCAGGGTCTCCTTAATTTATTTATAGCTAAAAGCTTGTAGGGAGTACTGAATTGGGCATTACTCTTTACACCTTTTGTGCAAGTGTGTGAAATGTCCCTCTAAGAGAAGCTTAGCTATGTGGCAAGTTTTTTTCTTTGGAAGAAATTTTCAGTTCATGATCTGTACAGGAGCTATTCACTAAACTGAGTATGGCTCTTCCAGCATGTTTCAAAAGAGGATGCAATGCTCAAGAGGGACAATCTCCCTGCCTGCTGCTTACACAGGGCGTCCCGGCTCCTTCCAGTGCTGCTCCTGCCATCATTATATGCAGGAGTTCAGGTGTTTGCCTGTGGCAGAGTACATGGTGGCCCTACGCAGTTGCTTCAGTGCATGAAGTTCACAAGTGAAACTCCAGCCAGCATCCATCATCCTCCAGAAGTCTGAAATGATTGTGCTGACATTGATTTTTAGTACAGAAGCCCTTTCCTCCCACTTCTAAGGATTTTCTTACACATCACCTGAAGGATGCGCTGGCAATAGATATATGAATCACTTACCTGTTACAAACCAATTATGATCATGTACAACTTGGTAACAGCAGATTGCCTAAAAAAATGGGCAAACTATTTCTTAGAAGATGGATTAACTTTCATGCACTATATGAGTGTAGTAGAAGAATAATTGTAAAGGAAGTTAGATGTTGAATTTCAGGAGTAGGGAAGGTTAATTTTGTAACATGAAGAAGATTGAGGTCAGTATTCCAGAATTTCTGAACAGAGATAACCACAGTATTTTGCAGGACCCCTGCAAGTGATTTACTGGGTACAGCCTCATCCTGCCAGGCCTCCGTCTGTCTCCTGCCCTTGCCCGGTTCGTTGGTTGGTTTTTTTGTTTGTTTGTTTGGGTTTTTTTGTTCTCTTCTCTTCTCTTCTCTTCTCTTCTCTTCTCTTCTCTTCTCTTCTCTTCTCTTCTCTTCTCTTTTTCCCAAAGTAGCCATTTAAACTAGCATTATTATTTCTTATACAGTCCCAGTAGGGTCCGCATACTGGATTGCTGGATGCTCTTGAATGTGCCTGTTGTCTCATGGATAGTTGCTTGTTTTGCATGCTAGGCATATCCTTCAACGTGGACACATCCACTGCCTAAGATGTTTGAGTTTCAAAACATTTTACAGTTTGCATAATTATTCCTAGGGTATAAGGTAGGAATACAATTTAAAATACGTTCCTAGAAGTTTTGAATAGTTGTAGTTAGGTTTCTGACTTCCAAGGTTGTTTTTTTAAAACCACTGTAATGGTCACTGTGCTTCTTTAGGTTTACATTTATTTATTATGCCTTTAAAACCTTTGAGAAGGATTGTTTTACAGTGTTTTTCTCTTTGTGAAGCGCTGTGTACTCTAATTGGAATACATGTGTTTGGTGGAAGATAGAGTTTAGTGCAATTGCAATGTGAATTTTGGGTCTTGCAGCTGTTTGTAGACATCTTTAATGATTCGACTTCCTATAATATCACACTTTACAGCATGATGTCTTCCTTACACTCAAATCTTTTTAAAACAAAGTCTCATATTCCCATGAATCATAGAGATATGTACTTGCTGTAGCTAAGTGTGGCCCACTTCTACTCTCACACACATGCATAATTCTCAGTGACAGATCTGGCAGCTGGCAGTAAGGTGTGACCCTACTGGCCTGGGTTTTTCACACCAAACCACTCTCTTGCACACAATGGAATGACTCAAATCAGCATTCAATCGTATGAATGTAATAGGCAGTCCTTTCCACTGAATTTAATTTTGATTGATCAGTCAGGTCGTGCACTTTAAAAAAAAAAATAATGCCTGTACATAGAATATTTCTGTTCAATATGTTGCAAGGGACTGCTACATTTCAGGACAGATACTTGTAGTGATGTGATGGCAGTCACTGTGGTGTGTTTGCATACTAATCAGATGAGTCAGTTCATGAAGCATTATACTTGAGAAATCCTCAGCTATGCTCTGTAGAGCAAATTTGATCTTTGATACTTGGGAAAAACTTCAGGAGTATAAAGCTGTGTCTCTGCCAGCATTTTGGTTACTACTTACACATGTTTTGTAGGTCTGATGTCAAACAGACTTTCTTTAAGACACACAATGCTTAATAAAGACAAATTTGAACTAATTCACTGTGGTATTTTTCCACAAAGCTGCATGGCCTGGAACCAGTGAAATTTGCATTGCACTCGTCTCATCAGGTGATCAGGTTTTAATAGCCCCTCTGTACTAGCACTACAGGAAAGTAGTTATTTATTATGTTGTGATGCACATTTGCATCAGTGGTAACTCTTCACTGATTCTGTGTTAATGGTATAAAGTCTATACCTTGTCTTTCAGGCTATTTTTCAGAAAAGCCTGAAGGTAAACTATGCTTAACTTAGAGCTTCTTCACCATAGTAACTTGTTTTGTCATTGCGTGCTCAGGCTAAAATGTCCATGCTGCTAATAGCTTCCCTCACGGTAATGGAGGCAGGTATCGATCAGGTTAATTTTGGTGCCTCCAGTGAGCTTGGAGAATCAAAGGTATGAACGTGATGCTGTGTGATGCAAAGTGGTTTAACAAGGTCGAGGGCTTCATGTGACTCTGTCCTGCTCAGAAAAGCGTGTTGTATATGACAACAACCACTACTGAGAAAAAAGTAGAGATTTTCAATAGGGTAAATCCCCTGTTAAACAGACTTCTAGAGGGTGTTTCAGATGATAGCTATTCAGGGGACAGGGAAGGGAAAAGCCTGATGTGCGCTGGAGTTACTGGCATTGTTCTTGTTGAATCTGAGCTGTGACAAACCAGAGTATCCCAAGGGACACAGAAGGGGGTATTGTGAGATGCAAAGAGAGAACATGTGGCTTTTGGCTGGTGCACAGTCCACTGGCTGCAGCCCTGTGGCAGTAAGGAGGTGGCTGTAGCACCAGATGCTACAGCCAGTCTGAGACCTGCTGAACTCATCACAGTTTTAACATGTGTGGAACATTGGATTTCAGCGTCACACTGCTCCTGCCTCTGAGAAGAGTTGCAGAAGGGATATCCTTTCTGGGTAACATCAGGGTGAAAAACTGCACCTGCTGCTGCTGTAATCCTGCCCAGCATCTCCGTTGGGAGCAGTGCCACTAACCTGGCTCTCCTGCCAAGCCCAGAAGAGGGGCACCATGCACTTGAGGTGCACCAGGCCCTCCTTGCCTGCTGGAGATGATGACTGGGGCTGTGTGTGAGATATGGTGTGGCAGTGGCCAGGCTGCCCTGCATCTGGATGGGATGCTGGCACAGGGGCCAGTGATGGGGGTAAGCATTTGGGCTGGGTGACAGGGACTTGATTTGGCTTCTGGGACAGGGTTGGAGATGTGGGAGGCCTCACTCCCAGACCCTGATGTGGGGGCTCTCCTGCTATTTGCCCCTTCCCTTCCTGGCATCTCTCCTTCCCCTGACTCAGACAAGGGCTCCTGCCTGGGCTTCTTGGCTGCCTGCAGATGGGTGAGATGCTGGGGCTGAAGCTATGGATGTTTGCATCTCCAACAGGCACATGTGAGCAATGTGCCTTTAAGACTAGCAGGAGAGCAATAGTATCTCCCTCCCTCCTGTTAATTGTAGCGTGTTTTTCAGCCATGCTTTCCAGTCACATTCGCAGGCTATGAGAGGGAGCAGTGCTGGAGCTCGCTGGCTGAGTGCCGCCCGGACAGTGCGTGCTTGCCTGCAACGTGGGTGCCTGCAGGTGATGGGCAGCGCCTGGGGCCAGAGAGCTTTGTGCCAGAAGCAGAAGTCCTGTTTGCCTGAGTTTTGGTGACACTGCCAGGCTCACCACATCACCTGTGCCCCTCACCTCCTCACCTGCGTGGCCGTGACCTCCAGCCGCAGGTCCAGCACACTGGTCACCCCACCCCCAGGGGGCCCTCGCACGGGCTCCCGCATGAGCTATGAGTGGCACTTTGCTGTTGCTTGGGGACCTGCAGCGGGTGATGCAGCGGGAGCCGCGTGGCGTCTGGCCGGGGATGCTGTGGGCTGCCGTGGGAATGCCTGGCTTCCTGAGCGCAAAGTGACTGCAACTAACTCGAGGTTGGGACTACTTCTTGGAGGATGCCCTGTGTGTCTCCAGTCATTCCTCTCTGGCCTCACCGCAGAATATTTGGAGTTGCTTGCTCACCCCTGCTGAGGGGGGACAGAGGTATAGGCCTCCAGAGGGTTAAGAGCATCTGCCTTTATGCCAAGTGTTTGAGCAGGAAATAATCTGCAGAGATACATGTGCAGCAATTCAACTGCTGCTGCTCTCCCAGGCTGCTGCTGCTGCAGTTCGGTGTATGAGAGAGGCTGCGCTGCTCACAGAAGATGCTTTCTTGGTGTGTCCGAAGCACCAGGCATGGCAGCAGAGCCCCGGCTGTCTGAGCTGGGGTAAATGTCTCCATCCAAGAGGAATTATGTTGACTTGCTGGCTCTATCTACTCAGGTACGTGCTGCTGCCTGTGCAATGTGCCGTGATCTTTGTTGGGGGGGATACAGTCCTCTCCTCAGCCTGGGCTATAAAATTAAAAAAATCATTCAGTGGGAACAGGGTTTAATATGCTAGACAGAAATATGCATGTGTGGGTTTTGTGTGTGCAGCAGGGAGGAGAGAGCGAAGGATACCTAAGTGATACCTTTCATGCCTGGCAATAAAGTTGTTGCACTTAATTGGAACAAACTTGCCTTGTTCTCTGTGGAATGCACCTGGGAGCTTTTCCTTCTTCCTGGCATATGACCTTTCAAAGGGGCTGCAGTATGCTGGGTTATGCTTCGGTTCAGAAACAGGGACACAGTGCACTCTACAGGTCCCTTCATTCTACTCCTGTGGATGTGGGGAGGACAGAGGGCACCCACAGGGAGAGAGAAAATGCTGCCGACAGGGAGGTGGTGGGTTTTGGTAAACTAAAAGGAGCAAAAGAGGTGCTCTTCCCTGAGGAAGAGGGAATTTTAAGGTCCTAAGGGTTGATCTTGGTGTTTGGAAGTAAAGAAGGAAATTTGTTTTAGAAGCAGCCTGTGTATGAGTCTGGTTTCTGTGTTTTGCTTTCCCAGCTCTGTGGAGAGGAGTTTTGTTCATCTCTGCTAACTGCTTTACCACCTGCAACTTTTGCTTGAGGATTTTTTTGCACCAATACCTGGGAGAGAAAAACTGCCAGTGCTATCAAATTTCCTTACACTTGTTTAGGAAGGTGCCTTCTTGAGAAATCCCTAACAAAATCAGTAGCAGCTAATGCTGATCCTTTCTCACTGGTGGGGTTTGTCTTGAGACCTCCAGTGGGAGCTTTACTCTTTAAACATTAAGCTGAAAGGGAAGTTTTCAACCAATTTCCCCTGGAAAAGCAGGGTGTTGGGCATTGGATACCTATTTGGTTCTCCCAGCTGACTTACACATGTATGTTTGCATGTTGGCTTCTGAGCATGTGAGCACAGACCCTGCCAAGGAAACCTGGTTGTGCAGAATAGGTAGGTGTTGCCCATATCACGTGCCTGGATCACGTGGAGAGTTTTGTGCATGTTTCTGGCATTGCAGATCTATTGAGATAGCACAGCCAACAGTGCCATTGCTGTGTAACAGTTTCAGAAGTGTTTCTGTGGCATCCTGGCAGAACAAATGTGTCATTCATACCGCCACACTTCAGGAAACAAAGCAAGACTGTCATCTGCACCGTAGATCTTTTTAGTCACTTTTGTTTTCTTTAGTCAGGGCTTCCTGACTGGAACATGTTGCTACCTGAGCAGTTTGGTCAGAACTCTCTAGGAGAGTACTTATAAAAGGTGGTGAGTGTTAAATAACCCAATTGCATGTGCAGGAAACACTAGAAAAATTATATGGTAGTCATCCCATTTACTGCTATTTGCACACAGGCAGAACGGTGATTAGAACTGGGTGAATTAAAGTAAAATGCTTCTTACAAACATGCTTTCAAAATTCAAAATTGATTTGATGTTTGCTGACCAGCAATTGTTTTGATCATCTTTGTGCCCCTATTCCAGCAAGTGCATTTCTCAAAAAGTACTTTTGCAAAAAGAGCAAAATGTTGGAGTGTATTCATGTGTGATGTGGTCTGAAGGAGCGGACGGGAATATGTGCCTTACAGCTGTACTTCCATCCACTCAGGAAATCAAACCAGTACACTTCAACTAGTGATTATTTCTAAGCAGCCTTTCTGGTCAATAATAAAGTTTTGCATTAAACTCTAATTATATGGAAGTCAAGAGCTATTTGCTAGAGTTAATAATGGGTAATTTTAAAAATTGTAATTTATTAAAAGGGGGCTGGTCAGCATTGCATGTCACATGTGCTGTATTGATACTTTCCTCTGCCTGACAGTCACATAACAGCCTATGTTGTAGAGCAAGGGCAGGGTGCTCCTTGGTGTGCCCCTTGGGTGCTCTGCTGCAAGATGGGGGTAAGCTTGACATTCATCTGGGCCCAGTGGTGACATGGCACCAACGATGCTGGGATCCCTGCAGGGTTTGCCTTTTTGGAGACAAATGCCTGGCCTTATCCATCAGGTCCTGTGCCTGGCGAGCCATGCTGGGACAGCTGGCCAGTTGTGTGCTGCTCGGCAGTCACAGGTAGTGCAGGGAATGGATAACAGACAAGAGCAAAGGGAATAAATTGAAGAACTGTCAGCTAGGGAGTCATTTCCCTGCTTTCTGTGGGGAGGTAAACGAAGAACAGTCATTAGGTGCCTGCAATCTTTCAGCGACCAATGCATTTTTATGCTTTGGATGCTGCTTGTAAACCAGCTACAGGTCATCAAAGCCTGTGGTCCAGAAACTGTTGAGTTGGAGATAAAACTGTGCCTTTCTAATAGTGCCTGGAGTATCTTAAAGAGACTATTCTACTGCATGTGAAATCTATCTGGCTTTCTACCACTTATAAAATGCGTTCACAGTAGGTGGTGGCATCAGCCTCCTCTTAGTGAATGCAGATATTTATATTACGCAAAAGGTTTTCTCACTTTGCTGCATTCAGATGATGACTGGAGATACCATTCTTGTTAGATAAAAAATTGAGTCTGACTTTAGAGGTGAATTCAAAGAGCAATTGCTATTTAACATATATAGCAGCAAATAGGAACAAAGCTGCTTAAAGATTACTTTAATGATGAATCATTATATGGTTCTTACCAGTCTGAAAAACCACAAAAGTCAAAATGGAGTGCTAGGATTTAGTCGCTTAGAAAATGCATAGAAAGGGACCTGTATTGTAGAGAGGGTTTTACACCACGTCAAAGTAAAAATGTTTTGAGGTGCAAAAGTATCAAGTAACTTTCCACCCCAAAGATAAGAGGCAGCTGCTACCTATTGTTTATTGTTCCAGAAGGTTATTTTCTTTGGTTGCTCATCACTCAATATTTTTTTTTTTTTTTAAACCCTGACTGATTCCCCCTCCTTCCTCTGACCCTGTTTCAGGGCAGGTGCTGCCATAATACTTTTTCTTTTGAATGCTATCATTTTTATTACTAATCCTAATTAAACACTGTAACTTTTGAAAATCAGATTAATTCAAACCATCAGCTCAATAAAAATGCTGTAACCATCGGAGATCATAAAATGTTCAAGGGACCGTAATTTTACTACAAAGCTGCAGTGGCATGTGTCCAAGGATCTTGCTACCTTTGTTCAGATCACATGGATTGTAATGTGTGTGCTTCTGCATAATGCAGCATGAATAGAAATGATACATTCCTCAGCTGTTGAATTGCACATTCTAGCCATAAGTCAACAAACATTAGAGAAATGACATCGTCTCTCACATCATTGAAATACTCTTTCCTCGCTATAAATATTGTATGAATTCTATGGTTTCTGCACTGTAGATAAGGGGGACAGATAGATATGGGAAGTTGTTGCACAGCAAAATTGCGCTGTATTTGTGAGCTAGGTAGTAGCGGACAAGATACAAGTAGCCCTGCTGCCACTGAGAATGTTTCCATGCTAGGGCCACAGCCTGTGAACTCAGGTTGCACAGAAACTGCTTCAGCTGGTTTGATCTCCAGCCAGGACAGACATTGATCATCACTTCAGTCTCCTGGGCAGCGGGATGGATACTGTAAGGTTCTGGCAACCTGTTTCCTTTTAGACTAATTTTTGGTCCTTTTTTGCCACAGATATTAGGTAGCAAATAATTAATTTTGCTTCCAAATCAAGCAGTGGCAAAGTTGATCTCCATGTTCTGTCCCAGCTTTATTTCTGAGGTGGTGACATTAGGGAAGATCTCACTTGTCATTATGGATGTAATTTCCCAGCACCAAAAGACAGAAAGGTGTTAATCTGACACTGCAAACATTTACATTGGAGTTTGTGGTTTAGACTTTCTTCACAGCAGATGAAAAAGGCATTCTGAGGGAGACATTACCCATACTTATTTTAGGAGTCTACAGTAAGATGAGATGAATCTCAGGCTAGAAATGCCCATTCCTCTCTAGTCATGCAGATGGAGCCTGCGTAACTGGCCTGAGGGGGTGGCTGCAGCACTAGATGAGATGAACCCCACCAAGCAACAATGACTGTTTTCAGTCCTCATCCAGCAAACTGCTCAGCTCCACCTGGGCTGCTCCAGGCTTCTTTGAGGACCTTGGTGGAAATGAGAGGCATGGTGGAGGATCCGACCCTGCAGATTTAACTCGGCTTTACTGAACTTGAGTCGCTTTGTCAATCCATATTATTGAGTGTGGCTGTGAAGTATGTGCTGCTGTTTGCCACTGAGCGTGCCAATAGCAGGTACCCCTTATGTTTCTGCTCACTGGGATGTGGTATTGCTGCTTGACTGTAAATAGAATGTGATTGGTAATACAAGTCATGCTTTCCCCCCCCGTTAAATAACAATAAAATCTTCCAGACCTGTATGTCCCAGGCTTTACGGTGAAACTGAAGTGGGAAGATCGGTGTCAGTTTAGACTGATGTGGATAATACGTGTTTGTGTCAGTAGGCTTTGTGGATCTTCTCCTCCTGCCCACTTCCCCACCACCTTGATTGTATGGAGGGAGTTACTATTGCAGAGTTACTATTGCAGACTGGTAGTATGAGATTTGCCCCATAAAACATTTTATATTTGGAATTTAGCCAGTAGGCTCGTTTCAGCCAAAATGTGGAATTCAGGAGTGTGTTTTCATGCCAAGACTTGCAGCATTTGACCATGAATGCCTAGCTCCATTCTTTTTCAGCATATGCAACATTCAGGAAGCTCTGGGCAGACATGTATGACTATATAACAGCTACTGCTTGCAAAGGAAAAAACAAAAAAAATTGTGGAAGCATATTAATTATCCAGAGTTTAATGTATATAATGGTTTGCAAACAGTTATTGTGGATATTGTTATCTGAAAGACTGTAATTTTAATGGTTCTAATGAGGGCTATTGTAGGTCTACTGAAACTCTTACAGTTATGGTTTAATTTTAATACGGGCTCTATTTGGACAAGCCAGTATTTTAAGATTTTATGGTACCCAGTATTATGTGCTTGGTTTATGACAATAAAATCATAGTTGAATGCTGGAATGAATGTGAATATATCTGTATCAAAGAGATCTCTTGTCTTGATAACTTACCTATTTTTAAATGTTAATCATCACCTTCTCTGTTTTCTAAAATTGTGTGCAAATACAAAACCTCATGTAAGCATGTAAGTCTAAGCATTGTGGTGTGGATATGGCAAATACTGTCTAGCTGTCCTTGGATCTGTAAGACATACGTGATTGTTAGGATCATGTTGTTTGATCTCCTGATAACACAGGCTATAGAAAAATTAATCCAGCAATTTTTCCTTGCCTTTCAGAAGCATATTCAGACTTATTTAAAGAGTGCAGATAACTGGGACTCAAAGGTGTCCTGAGGGTAGTTGTTTCAGCAAGTAATTGTTTCCAGTGATTTAAAAAAAAAAAATCCAATCTGAGTTTATTTCCTTTTTCCATATGTTGAGTCTTCTTCTTCCTTTGTCTACTTAATTAAGGAGCCTGCTAGTAATGGAAATAATTTCCCATGATATGGACAAATCATTGTTCATCCTTCTTTTTGCTAAAGTGATCATATCATTTAAACTCTTTCCACACAATCTGTTTTCAGGCCCTCAAATCCTATGCATTTCTCTTCCAGTTTTTCTGAATCATTTTGAGCTGTGGACATCAGAGGTGGCTATTCTGGGACAGCAGAACACCACATTCTACTAATATTCTCACTAAAGCCATACGCAGAAACATCATCTTTCTAACCTTGGACAAAATGGCCTCTCTTCAAACATCCAAGTGTGTCATTAGATCTTGTAACTGCAGCATGGCCCTGGGACCTCATGTTCTATTTATTTGCCCTGACTCCCATATATATTTTTAAGTATCTGATTTCCAACATAGAGTTCACCCCTCTGTAAGTGTTTTTTCTGTGTTACAGTGTCTGATCTTTGACAGGGCTGGGCAGATGAAGGGGACTGAGTTGTTTGGCTGTAGTCATTTGAGTTTGGCAATATTTATCACTTAAGCTAGTTCTGAGTTGCATTGGGCTGAGAAATTTGTCTCTGTAGGCGCAGTTAAAAGCACTGCCATTCACTGATGGTTCCTCATTAAAATTACATCTGGTTGATTGTCAGTGATTTTTAAAGTGTTCTGTAGTAATTTCATCTAATGATATTCTTACAGTCAGTATGTGGTGTGTCACTGAGCTCCGCGAAGAACAAACCTGCAATGCTGGCACAGTTGATTCCCCCCCCCGACCCTCCCCCCCCCAACCTGCTTTATTAAGTGTATTAAAAATCATGTCAGGATTATCCAAGAGGGCTGATTGAAGTTCCTATCACATGCAGATACAGGGGTCCCTGCAGTCACAACCATCTCTACTGCTTTCCACTTCCTGATGGCCATTGGGTTATGTTTTCCAGGAGACACTGAACAGATTTCTGTTGCTGTATTCATAAAATCACCCATGTCAAAGATAAAGCAAATTTCAAATTTGGTGTTTGAGCACTCTTCTGTTTCCCATACTTTTTGTCATTTTGGGGTTTCCTGCTGGTTTTCAATTTAATTACTTTCTTTTCATTCCTTAAGAATTCAGCCCTCTAGTAATTGCTCTGTGATGTTGATCTGCGGCTCATGTCCAGGCTGAATAACCATCTTGACCACTTACAATTGCTCAAGTAATATATCCCTTTGTGGTCCATCAATAACTCTCCCATTCAGCTCTTCATCTCACACTGCTGGCATCTGTGTCTTTTGTCTTTTCCTTAGCTTGATCATCTTTTTCCATTGCTCCTCCCTCGAGGTACTTCCCTTCCACAGCTGATTGCTGTGGTCTTGTTTTCTATTTCCCATCCCCTCAGTGCTCACCCTGGTATTTCTTATTCATTTAGCACCCCTTGTCCTTATCTCTGGGACTCTGATTCCACCTTGATTACTCTGTTTCTCTCTCTTTTTGCCATCTTCAGTTTTTCAGCTTTTTTTTCTTGAATAATCCATTTATTTCCTTGACATAACAATTACTGACAGCCTGATATCCTGTCTCCAACAGTGGCAAATAGCAGATGCTTAGAGAATAATGTAAGAAACGGTGAGAATATATTAACCCTAATATATCCTGCCAGCAGTGATCCGTATCACGTATGCCTGACTGTGTTGTGAATGTGTTTAAGCACAGCCCAGTGGGGGATATAATCATAGAATCATAGAATAGAATCATAGAATGGTTTGGGTTGGAAGGGACCTCAAAGATCATCTAGTTCCAACCCCCCTGCCATCGACAGGGATACCCTCCACTAGACCAGATTGCCCAAAGCCTCATCATAATGCCTAAAACCATGTGGGTGAAGAAAGGATAATTTTACAAGATGGCAACTTTTCTTGCATAACTGCCTCTCTCCAAAGGTGCTGCCCTCTCCTTGCCTGGTGTTGCTTTGCTTAGCACAGACAGCCACGGCAGTGCTGTGCTTGTTTCTGAGCCAGTCCTGGGGTTCATCTGCAGAGTTCCTCACGCCTGATTGAGTAGGAGCTTGTGTTTCTCTCCCTTGAAGACTCCTTGAGGAGATGATTGCATTCTGGCAAGATGAAGGGAGAAGTCCTTGCATTTGTTTATGAGCCCTTATATGATCACACTGCCTGACAGATTGCTCTAGCTTTCAAGCTCTGGCTAGTTGTAACACAAGCTGACATAGCTGGAAGTGTGACATTGCAAAAAAATCTGTGAAAATCATGACCACGTAGGGAGGGAGAGACCCAGAACAATATCCCTCACCTCCAGAGAAGTTACAGGTGTCTGTCCTGTTTGCCCCATTGCAGGGCAGCCCAGGAGTAGTACTAGCATGCAGATGGTGGCCAGGGGACTGGCAGCATGGGCTGGCCCCAAGCTGCACAGCTGCTCTTCTCGATTGGTGATTTGGAGATGCAGGGCTTCACATACAGCACATGGGAGGCTGCGAGGGTTACCAGGATGTGAACTTTGCTATGGTGTGACATTGAGGAGTATTACAGCAGCCAAGGTTGTAGGAAGATCTATGTGAGAAGGTTGGGGGATTTTTCTGTCTGCATCTTCATGGTTACTTTGGGGTTCATTTTTTATTTCCAGATTAATTGTTTTCTGAGAACTTCTCCAATATTCCTTTAAATCTGAAACAAGGTCTGAACTGTGTGAAGCAAGTAGAAAAATATATTTGAATTTTTAAAAATGTTAGGTTTGAAGTTGCATTTAGAAATATCTCTGTTAGCAAATAGAATATATTTTCTAGGGTACAGAGCAGCTAAATTAGAAGAGTGATGTCGCAGACATTAGACCCCTACTAGTTCTTCAGTTGTATGCTTCCTCTGTTACCATCACTACTTCAGCAGACAACACACTTACCATAGATTGATTTATTCTCAGCTGATGGTCAGCTTTACTGATAGAATGATTTTATTTCAGAGTCATATTTTCTTCACATGGTATATTTTCTTTTGTGGTTGCTGCTTTGTTCATTACTATCTGCAAAATGTTTGGAGAAATCATGGAAATTCCTTAGGATAACATATAAAAGACCAATGGGAAGACAGAGGCACTTTATTGATGTGACTGGCCTTCAGTACCCAGCTCTTCACTGTTTGACCTCACCAGTAAGGATAAGGGTTCTTCTGTTCACATAGGTGAGTCAGTAAGTCCCCACAGCTCTAACCACTCCAATGTACACCATGTGATTGTTGAGTAAGATTGGACATTATTAGTCCTGTCTACTTTTCTCCCTTTTCCTCCCAGAAGCAGAGAAGTGCCTATAATGAACTATGCCAAGTGATCCTAGCAGTGGCTTTAGGGGATGTTCAGGAGAACAGGGTGAAGCACACAGTGCATCTTTCCCAGATGGAGGTTTCCAACTTTGTGCAAAGTTCTTTGTGCCAGAGCTCAGGAGTGTGTGCATATGTAAATTAGCTTGTTATAAATTCAGGGCAGAAAGGCACATAATTCCTTTGATGCCAAAGGGAACTGTATCTAGAGACTCAGGGTAGAAATATGTCTACCGATACATGTTTTAGTTCTGAATAAATCATCAGTAAGTATAGCACACTGTATTCATTTAGCTTGTGACAGTGTTATTTAGGGGTGATACGTAACAGTCACAAAGCAGTAAGGACTGCCTGAGAAGAAAATATGTGTTAAAGCTCTTAGGTGTAATGCTAATTTAAATAAAATATGTGCTCTATTGTGGCTGTAGAGTATTTCTCTTAGAAGTCTCAAGACTATTCAAGCTGTGGATGCTTAAAAGCTGGTTTTCTTCAAAATGAAGATGCCATGATTATTTAAGAATGTTCAGACTCATTTTTAGGTTGGGTTGATTCATTCTGTTCTTAAAAGAATGTTTTATGGGTATCTTAGCAGTAGGGACACCTGTGCTTATCTAATATATGTAAAAGCAGTCCAGCAGTGTACGCCCCTAACCACGGTAGAAAGCACAGGGAGCTAACTGCTCATCACGCTGCCAAGTCAGACCATGTTTCAAGTTAGGCTGATCAGCAAGGGCATGTTAAGCAGATATTACTTTAACTGTTAATACTGATGCAGTGTATAGAAAAGAATGAACTCTTTCTAAAAGCTGAATAAAAATAAAGGTTGCAAAAAGAAATCTCCTATCTTTATATTAAACCAAATCATAAATATGCCAAAGGGTAATAGATAACCATTCTACCTGGGGGTGGTGGGGTGTGTGTGTGTTATTGCCCTTGTTCTTTATTTCTCTAAAGGTTATTCACTGTTTGTGTGGGCTTTATACTGTAAAATCCTTTGCTGAAGTGATAACCTTGTGCTCCTTGCAAACAAAGTTTGGTTAGACTTGAGTTATTGCTTGCATATTGCAGTGCAGATGCCTTCTAGTCATGGTGCAAATATTAGAACAAACAAGTCTTACTAACTCTGAGTACATTTTTATATGTATTAAAAGATAAGTGTGCATTTTGTAATGTTTTAGGTATTGGAATGTAGATTAGAGCACAGTAATGGTAAAAGGTTGCTATATTGACAGTATCAACCCATGGGAGTGCTGGATGAGGTCCCTTTTTCATCCTGAGAAGCAGTATTTTCTTCCAAGGTGAGATGAAATGTTTTAGTCTGGGGTGAGCCCTGAAAGTAATAGATGCTATTACCCGTAGATTTAAACTTTGTCCCTGGCTGCTGCTGGCTGTAGATTTTATGATAGTTCTCTTTTTATTTCTTCAACTTGTGTTGTACAGTTTGTGTTGATTTAGTCTGTCAAAGTAGGCTGGAGAAGCTTGGCTCATCTTGGGCTTCCAATTAATTTTCTGAAGAGTTGCAGGGGATAAGGTATGGTTTTCCCCTGGCTCTTTGAGCCGTGGCAGAGCAAATACTGTGTCTTCCTGCAGCACTTCAGTGAGACCTCATGTGCATTGCAAAAGAGCAGATGTGGATACTGTGGTAATGATGCTAATTTGGGAGAAGAGATACCCAGGAGGGCAAGTTTCCTCCCTCCCTGCTGAAGCAGTAAGCTCTGTGTGCTCACGGGGGTCCCCTTCTGTTGCTGTTTGGGCTGCTTCGGCTCACGTGACTCCTTGTCTATCTCCCCTCGCCTCTCAGAAAATACAGTTTCAAAAGTCACGGGGTTTTTTTAGTGTGTGTCTTAGGTGGAGGAGATGGCTTGCAGCGATTGTTTTTTTTCCTGCCATGTAAACTCCAGTAAATGCATATGATGACGTGTGTGGCAGGGTCAGAGTCAATTCTGCTGTTGTCTCAAGCCATGAGAAGACACCTGGGCATGGATAAGCAGACTGAGGAGGATTCTTATTGTTTCATAACTAGAATCACACATTTTGGATTTCTTTTTTTAATCTGACATTTTTAAGTCTACCCAAACTTCAGGATGTTGTTTTTACAGTAGACTGCTTAGCATCGCCACACTTCCTGAGGGTGCAAAGAGTTTAACTGAGTGATTTTTTTTTAAATTTGAAATATAGTTCTTTAATGTTTACAGGTATTTTCACATTTTTGATATCACTGTTTTTACAATATATTAGGAAAGTTCATACTTCACTGATGAATGCAAAGTTCAGCATGTTGACATCTAACTGTTGCATAGTGACTTGCAGAGCAGTATACAATGACTGCACTAATCTTGCAGGGAATCCATTGGTTCCACAGTACTGGCATTTTGTAGGGAAGAAAAAAAGAAGGGAAAATAAAAAAGACTTTTGTTTCATGCCTGCAGCTGAGCTAATTATGCTGGTGGCAGGCCTTGGGTGGCTCTGTGTATTTCCTTCGAGTCTGCTGCCTGTCGGATGGCACGTGGGCATATGTTTTGCTGAGTGAACCTTCCTGACTAGTATAGCCAGTGAGGTCCATTACAAACATCTCTTAACTGTAGCACCGGCATATGTAAAGTGGCATAATGGAGAACTGAGCTGGTATCTGTGCCTATCCCAGAAACGTGTTATCTGTTCATGGATTTCACTTTCCTGAGCCCCTCCGGAGAGGGATGAGGCTAAGAGCAGTGAAGTGACCTGCCATAGCTGTAAGACAAACAAACAAGTTTTTGTGTAATGCTTTCAGCATGCCTCTACCCTGCTCTCCAAAGGATCTCATTAAGGCTTTACAAGCTTAGCTAATCATGTAGCTTTAATGCTCTGTTTGTCATCTGGTTATTAGCTGTGGCTGAAGGAAGAGCTAAATCCAGAATCCAAATGAAAGACTCTCAGAATATCTGTACTAAACTAACAAAGAAACAAACCCAACCTCTTTTTTCTCTCTAAATAGTGTTGCTCTACAGATGTATCAACATTTTCATGTATAGGCTGTGTCCTGGGCCATGGCTTTCAGAAGATAATTTTGTTCAGGAGATGACTATCAGCCACATCACTGCTGCAAGCAATGATGAATTCAGAACTCTCTATAGAGTTTGCAAGTCAGTTTCCAATGTTGTCTTACATTGATGCAGAAGACTGCATCTCCCAGAGATGAATAAAAAACTCACTGGAAACACTTTGGGAATAATAATTATAGAGCTGTATTCACCTCTGATTTCTGTTTTGAGATTTCTGGGAGAAAACTGTGCACGCTGAGATAGATAGAATTTTCTCTTTCACTGTGTGTTGCTCGGGGACTTCTTTTTTCTTCTGACTGAGGAAAAATGAGAAAATACTTATATCAAACACTAGACTTCTTAACAGTATGAAAAGCATCCTAAGGGGCTGGATGTATGTTGTAATGGCAGCAGTTTCCTTGAAGATGGGTAGCTGAGAGGTCAAGCTTGAAAACCTTGATATAATTTTCTACGATAGTTCAGTTTAGTCAGGATGATAGATTTTTGACTGGAGAGGAAATAGAAGAAAAGAGTGAGGCCTCTTTTTTTTAAAAAAAAATGATAGGAAGAGGTAGCTTCTTTTTGGACAAGAGGCTCCGTTATCCTCTTGTTATCCTCTTTCCTTATTTTGCACAAATGTAGATGCTGACTCCGGAAAAGATGAAGATCCAAGGACAAATTACTGCCTGGAGTTGTTGCTCCCATCTTTTATAATAGCTGTTGCTGTACTGCTATATAGAAATCCATTGCAATGACAGTGTTGGGGTATATGTAATTCTGGAAATGCATTAGGTTTTTAATGACTTCTGAGGGTAAATTACCTGTTTGTTAACAGTTCTTTGGCTATCAGAAAACCTTTTGAGAGTGCTCAGTGTTTAGAGAAAAGCTGTTGAGAGTGTTCACTGTTTACAGACTCTATAATCTGTTTCCTGGGGGTTTGGAGCAGTTACTGCTCATAGCAGACCTCTGTAAGAGTTGGCTTTTTGAATGATATGGTTCATTTTGGTGCAATCTCTGAGACTTGTCATAGAATATAACATCTCCAGATTAAACATTTTCCCAAGTTAGTGACTTTTATGTGGATGGTGATTGCAAGCAAGGAGGGAACGATATTAAAAAAGGAAGTTGTATGTGGATTTAGCAAATAAAAGCTACATAATATTTATGCAGCAGCTACATCCTCTTAAATGCCTTTGAATATCATATGTGACAGCATCTCTCCCATTAGTGTTTCCCTGTAACTGCAGTGGTTGGGAGGGACTGAGTCCCAAGCTACTGAAGGGTTCCTTCAATCAAGACATTGAGTCTTTCAGAATACATATTTTCTCCTCAGGTTTAAACTGTGTGATTATTAACAGCACTGAATAAATGTGTGAAATCCTAGAAGCTGTGTGCAGTGTCCTACGCAGAAAGGTCCCCGTTAGCTGTGAAAACTGTGTCGGCAATTAGCAAGGGGTTACATCCTCAGGGGCCACAGTCTCCTACGCATTATGTGAAGAGGAGGAAGGAAAGAGAGGGGCTGACCCTCAGTGCAGGAACCTCTTAAGTTTGCAGCTGAATACCTGCTAGAGCTGAATGGAGAAATATCTTTTGTCTCAAACTTACTGAAAATGTCCCTCAAAACAGCTCTATCCCACTATGCCCTACATTCAAAATAAATATGGTAACTATGTTTTGTGTCTTCCGATCGCACTCAATGAAATGCACAAATGCTGGCAGGATGAGACTGAGTATCACGTTCTGAATGTGAAATAGTCTTTTTTTTTGAAAGGCTTTATTTTATGATTTAATTATTGCATGACAAGGATTCATCTGTGCTCATAATAAGAAGGCAATTTAATTGAATTCTCAATTTTATAGGCAGGATCTAAACAAGAATTACTAGAAGGTGTTTCTCATAATGTTGACAACTCTCCTTTTGTAACACTTATTTATAGGCATTCATGGCTGACAGATGTATGTACAGAAATAGTAGATATTTATAGACTAAGTCTATAGTTTAAGGCAAATAAGCAGGCCTTGCCTTTAGTAGAATATTTTCCTGCATAAGGACTCTGATTTTAAATAGTGTGGATAATGGTGTCTTTGCTATCTGAGGAATGTATGGGTATGACTCATAGTGTCATAAATACTACGGCTATTACAGTGAGCATCCAAGTGAAATTACACAAAATTATATATTTGCCAGGATTCTTTTCTCTAACAGCTGAACTTCAAAATAGAAAGCTTTATTATGCATTTTGATGCATTTGAACTACTGAATGTTCTTGCTGGCCCACTAGACAGTTTAATAGGGCTCCTGAACATCATCAATAATTCATGCTTCTCTTAAACAAGGATGTGGCACTTGTTGTTCAACTATAATCTGAGCATACAATATTGTGAGCTACTACAGGATGCTCAGTGGCATGGTCAGTGGTGGCCCTTGGCCTTATAGAGGTGCAAGGTTCTTGGGTTTGAACTCCCTGTGGGTGATGCTCCCAAACAGAGAACTGTCCTCTTTGCCCTCACTTAACTGTTGCTTTTCCTGAAGGAGAGACAATTGTTAGCTGAGGATGTGGTGAAGTCCCTTCAGTGTGACTTGTTTGATGTAAATGCTGTAAATCATCCCCAGCATATGACTGTCAGTGCTGGCTGGACCAAATATGGGAAACTGATGGTCCAGGTGGAGACGTGTAGAGGAAGCCTAAGCTGGGCTATATGAGGGTGCAGGTGGCATTAGCAGAAATGGAAGTGAGTGTTAAACTGGAATGCACTGTTCCAGTTCAAGACAGAACTGAAAATCCAGTGATTATTTTAGGATATCTTAACTGATATTTATGAAGAAACATAGTGGGATGTCATTTTTTTTTTCTTTTGAAGTATGTCTTTGACTTTACTGGTTTTATTCTTATTTTACAGTACTGTGTCATCACTCGTAATGCTAAATACCATATCCAGATAGAAGGTTTTAGAATCAAAGAGGATGAGAAGGGCCAGGGGCGAGTACAAGGAAGGCTATCCCCAAAGGCCTGTCCTCTTGACATACCTCAGGGAGTTCTACTGGCCACTTTTGCTGTCTTTGGTCTCATTTTACCATTGGAGAACTGAGGCATGCAAAGCACTGAGGCATGATACGTCTAGGATGAGCATTTCAGCAGAGCTGAGAATTGACTGTGAGGTTCCTGGATAGCAGTCCAGTCTTTTCCTGCAAGAACCTTCATCCTTTAGACTTGCCACATTTGAGCCATGCTCATGTGTCTCTGCAAATAGAGTAGGAGGGTACAAAGAGCTCAGAAATTAAGGGCGTAGTGTCTTGCACAGGTATTCCTGAAAACGGTTAACAATGCTATTTTTAAATAAGAATTTGTTGCACAAAGAGCAGTAACTTGTCAGATAAATGCAAGAACACAGTACATGTAACCATTCAAGTGAGAGTTTTACTGTAGGTGTAATGAGTCCAAAGTCAAGACCTTATTGCTCTTTATCAAGCTTCTAAGAAAAATCTCATGCTGACTTCCTGAGTTCTGTATTTGCTATCTGGATAATGGCCAGATTGTGCCCCATCTTTGTTCAGGATGCAGAAGAGTGTGAAGAACTCCATAGCTATGCAGCTTTCATGAGTGAAGCTACAATCTCCAAGCAACTGTGAGCTGTGCTGGTTTGAAAATAGCTTTTTTGCAGCTAGCTTAAGGACTGGTAATGCAGCATAGCGTTGCACCCTGCCAGCACGATGTCTGTATTCAGTGAGCTGGGGAACAGCAGGAATCTGCTCAGCTCTGTCTCATCCTGACATTACTTAGGTCTGGGGGAGATGCAGTTTCACTGGCGATGGTGCTGTGTTCCTTTTGCCTTAGGCACAGGGTTTCTAGCAAAAATGGGTGGGAGCTCCCATTTTTCCATCCAGACTGCAATGAGGTTAGTCCTAACAAAGTGCAGCTCGTTCTGGAAATAGTTTTCAGGTGGTGGGTGTGTTTGAAAAGAAAGATGGTGGTTCTTCACTTGCTTTTGGCTGTAATGATGGCATTAAGATTTCAACATTTCTCTCTTAACTGCTGCATTTCAGTGATCCTTTTCCTCTGGCTGACTGGAGTGTTTGGTCTGAGATGAGAATTCTAACTCTGTGGCGAAAGAGCAAATTATGAAAGTGGCTGACAGTGATTACCAGACATCTTGCACTTACGCCTTGGAATGGTCGCTAGTAAGAAAAGGCCAGTTGTTCCATTCCAAGGGTTATTGTGCTTGCTTGTCTGGGACATGCAGCCTGAGCAAACCTACTTTCTCATTAGGCTGTCAGCAGGGCACCTGAGATCCTAGCTCATGTACCACGCAGGACAGTGTTCGTCATGCAGAAGTTGGAAATCCTACCATTTGAAACTGCAGATGAAAGCTGTTTTCCAAGATGTTTGAATCTGACATAAAAGGGCTGTGAGTCCCCACTGATTGTGGGTGAGCTTTGAGCAGTGCTGCCCCCGTTGCCTATTACATGTCTGGAGCATGTGCTTATGCAGTGGTGCAGGTTGTGTTGCTGTTGCCCGAACTGCTCATCACCAATGAAGTACCTCTGAAATGTGACAGGATGATACAATTTCATAAGGAATTATTTTATCCCTATTTTCCTCTCTCATTGCTGTGACAAGTGCTGGAGTCCCTCCAGACTGTCAGTGGACTACAGACTGGGACTCTCTTTTCAAATCTTTTTTCTACTTTATTTCTTAGTGTCATGTTTTGTTTCCATAGAAACTCCCCAACCTAACTCAAATTATAAGACTGTCAGGTGCATAAACAATGCTGTCATTAAAGAGCATTCTCAGCTCTGGATGGTTGCTCATTGTGTGTCTTACCAGGCAGGTATTGTGGCAGCAGGAGAGGGTAAGTGGCCACCAAAACTTGATTGGAGCCTTCAAAGCTTTGGAAGAGCTGGTGAAGCTAGCTGCTGCACCCCTGGAGAGGAATTTCCTTTGGCTGGTGTTCCTTAAAGCTGTTGTGCCCATAACAATTATATCCATAGGAAAGGAGGAATATTTTGCCATTATCAAAAGGATGTGCTTGGGTTACATGTAAAAGCCTGTCTGCAAAATTCATATTGAAGAGATTTACAACAGTAGTAAAAAAGTTAAACCGAAAATGTGTTGTTTCCAGGAAAAATGGATTAACCACAAAGTATACCTTGGAGTGAGGGGTTAACTTCTATTACTGAGCATGGAAAAATGCCTGTGAGATGTCCAGGCAACTTCTGAGTCTGTATTGCTGAGATGAATAAGAATGGTTGACTAGCATCAATATTTCCCATCCTGCTTGCAACCTAGCATAACTGCTATTGCAATACCTTCCTCCTTTCAGTCCCACCCATACTGTTGTCATTTCATCAGTAACAGATAAAAGCTTACTTTAATGATGTAGAGACAAAAGTACTGTGCCTGAAAGAATAGTTTTCCCCTTCCTGTCTTTGCGAAGCTGTTATATTGATAACCACTTTTTGTAAGTGCCACATTAGCAGGACAAAAATATAGTGCACAGGAGATTCTGCAACCCTTTAAGGAAGAGCCATTAGGCTGCGAGAGAAAATGTGGCTCTGCATCTCTAAAAATAAGATATTTGCATCTCTATAAGGACTTCAATTTGCTTGGTAGCTGGCAATAGTCTAGGCATCTTCTTTGTAATTATTAAGAATTACAAACTTGCACAATTACTGCTTTGAGAGAGATGTGAATGTACATGGTATTTCAGAGAACATGGAGAAGTGAAGAATGTATTGCTGTTTAAAAAGCTGAAGGAGTTTACTTGTTTGGTGGCAAATAGTATAGGAATTAAAGAATTACCGGGCTGGAGAAGGCTTCATGTCCATCACTGCTCTGACAGATGCTCAGGTCAGACCTTTCAGAGAAAGGGAGGAGCCTTGTCTTAGGAGAGGTGAGATAATTTCTTCAGCCAGTGAAAGCCAGTAGGTGGAAGAGGTAGGACAGCAGAGATGCAGAACAGGTATTACTTTTCTTAGCACTTTTTTTAATGGCTGTCACTTTACATTTGAAAAACCCGAAAAGAAAATTATCAGTTTGAAAAGTGGTCAGTGCCAGGAGGTTGTTTCACGTAAATCAGCAGCTATTCTGGATTATGAACACAAGATTTTGGTGCTCAGAAGCTCCTTTCTACACAGCCATAGCCTGAGGTCTGCCTTAGCACCTCCTGAACTCAAGGACGGTGGGGTGTCATTATTGATTGGGTCTTGGATCACATTCAAATAGCAAAATTTGGCTCCCAAGGCCTGCAGCTTGGAAGTTAGGAGCAGCAGGAGTTTCTGCAGTATGGACTGGGGTGGTCAGGTCATGGATTTGCTGATATGATGCAAGAACAGTAACTTTTTCTGGAACTATTGCAAAATGCCCACAACTCTGCACCTTAGGACAGTTTTCATATACCAAGTAAAACTATTTTCCATTTTTCTTCTGTAAAACTGTAGCCGTGTACTGTCATTCAGTAACAGAATGGAATCTTTCCATTCAGCAGTGTAGATCAGCTCTGTTCTTCTGCATCCTCTCTGTAGTGTCTGTCAGGTTTTTGTGTTGGCTTTTTGTTTTTCATTAACTTATTGCATTGATTAAAATAGATGAGGTAGGATGTACTTTTTTGCATGAACACTGCCAGAACTGGAAGTCTAAAATAGGGCTGTACTAACAGGTGCAGATATTCCTTGTCAACAAGTAGGTGTCAGCTCACTGTTCCTGATTGCTTCTTTCATTGGTTGGGTTGTGAACGCTCCTGCTGGGTCTTGGAGCAGACTACCATTTGGCTATCATTTTGGCCTCAATAAGTATTTCCTGCTGCAGAATGCTATTGGAATAAGCTCTTAACACACCTGTCTTCTGGTCCTTGGAAAGCCCCATTTTTCACAGCACATTTTCTTTTGAAGTCTGATTCAAAGCCCATTGTAATCAGTGTAGTCTCCTATGCATTTTAATGGAGCCAAATCAATGGTCATGCGTTTAGGAACAAAGAATATTGCTTGCATCTGCAGGGTGGGTGGATTCAATCTTAGAGTGCCATGATGTTGAAAGAGACTCGGGTGTTGTGCTGAAACTCAGCCATGTGTGAATTTCGGCTTCGTGAGACTGAATGCGTCCATCCTTGGATGTACCTGTGAGGGGAAGGATTATTGCTCCCATACGCCCTGCTGATGACATGGCAGCCCCATTCTGATGTTAACATGTTTTAAAAAAGGATTATAGCAATTTGTAGAGGGTTCAGAAAAGTTCTGCAAAAATGACTGGATGTCTGTAAAACTTGCATTTTTAATGAGAGGCTCAGTCTAGTTAAAATTATGTTAAGACGATATTTATCAGAACTGTATAAATACTATGATGGGAGATTTATGTTCACAGGAGGCTTTTTAAACTAGTAGGCAAAGGTGGAACTAGATAAATCAGTGGACAGAAGCTAACATTAGCTTGTTGGAAGAACTGTAACCCTAAAAAATTTTACCTAAGAACAGAGTGGATCTTTATCACTGGAAGTCCTTAGGAATATACCAATTCTGAAGGTCAGCACATTGACTTCCAGGGTAGCTGCAGGAGACTCTGATTAAAGATTTCTGGGTTATACTATGTGCAAGACCACATTAAATGTTTAGACTCTCTACTCTTGACCTTAAAGCCTAAGCACTTGGCAGTTACTGACATGAGTGAGCTTTGGAGAAAATTCTTTGAAAATCACACTGTTAGGTGCTAATTCCCATAAGAATCCAGACTCCATTGGCCAGGATTGCTCCAGGACACAATGATTTTAAAAAGGATTCTGTTTCTTTGCTGGTTTGATTTAATTTTTTTGTTAATGTCCATTATTTTAAATTGATATTTCTTAGCATATCTTTTTGCTGGAGCAGCTTTTAAATACAATGTTTATAATGATATATAAAATTGTCTTGTTGATGCTTAAGAATGTTTTCTCCCAAGAGCAAAATCTCTAGCGAAATATTCTGGGTGAGTAATGAAGCTGTCTTTAAAAAAACCCCTTTGAAATGCACATATTAAGTAAGTGAAGAAAGGAAAGATGGATGAAGAATTTTTTTTTTCTTTCACAACTTTAGGCTGTAGTGATCTTAGATGTTGCTCACAGATTTAATAGGTATAAAATTACAGACAGATTTTCTTTTTTCCACATTTTACTTCCCTTTAAATCACTATCATCAGATTTACAGGTCACTATGTATGTTGCAAATAGGATTTTATAATAAGATAACAGTTTTGAGATTACAGCTATTTTTTTTTAATATAGCATTTATTATGGTAAGACTGAATAAATAAATCTATGTATCAATGTTCTTTGAATAGCACTTTCCATTTTTCAGTTCTGTCAATACCATGGCCAGCTGAAAGCACCACCTGTGTAAGGGTCTCATTCCAACTCCACACAGGCAGATCACCACACACGAATACATGATATCAGTTTATGTCCTGCATCTTCCTTAACTGTTTGCAAATTATATGCTTTGGAAAGCAGAAAGTGATTTTGATTTTGAAATACAATGTTCTCAAGGCAGATGTGCTTTGGGAAGCTGTAAGCTGCATTCTTGCCTTGAAGATTTTTAAATTCACTAAAACCCTTAATCTTCTGTAGAAGCAAAGGACGTAGGTCAGTGTGGCAATGTCACAAAATCCAAATGGATGACATTTTAATGCCAAACAGAATTGTACTTCTGGAAAATAGTAATAATAATAGTACTTTACCCTGCTTGGTCTGCTTCAAAATGTTTCATTTGCATTAATAAAGCTTTGGGATGTCCTTGTATAGTCGATACTATTAGTATTGCCGACCAAAGCTTTTAACGATAGTAACATGTTGTTTGGAGTGCAGCATATGGGTAATATAGGAGTAATAATAATATAAATTCAACTAAACTGGCTTAACATGCCCCCTCCTGCTGGAGACAAAAACCCAACCAACCCACAACCCCCCCCCTCCAAAAAAAAAAAAAAAGAGAATGAGATGAAGTGAAGACACAAAGCAGCTCATCAGATAATAAAAACACAACGTGCAGTCAGCTACAGCAGTCTTTGCAGAGAAATTGCCCTAGAGATGCTTCTGGAGAATGAGGCGGATGCAATCCAAAAAGGTAAGTTGGAATAAAGGAGTCTGTGCATTTAAAAGAAAATGGCAGGCAGAATTAAATCTTAATAGATTATGATTATTGTTGTTGTTATTATTATTATTGGGGGTTTTTTGCACACTATCTAATGTAAAGCTGAAATACAACCACTGGGTTATCTGGAATGTGTCTGCAGCCTGAGCAACAGCATGGTGCCTGAGAGCACCTGTGCTGCCCTGGTGGTGGCTGTGCTGCATGAGCGAGTGAACAGGTGAGCCCGATCTGGTGCAGTTTTATTAGGGGTGTTTAGTTATTTCCCGTATCAGTTTCCATCCTTATACCTTCCATTATGTTTGGATAAAACCTGCCCTTCCCTTGACAAATGTTGGTCCTTATGTTTACCTTGGCTTCTTCATAGGAGTTATCTCTTTTGCTGTTTTTTTTCAAGTATTTGTTGCAGGTGCAATTCAGGGGTTTTGTTGTTTAGGAATTCTTTCGAGGCTGAAGAGCTCTTTCTAATGTTTACCTGCACTTACTGTGCTAAAATATCGTGAGCTGTTTTTTCCTGAGATTTCAGTAGGCAGCTTTTGCAAAGATCAACACCCATGTATCCAATTGTGTTTAAAACTCTGATTTTTCCAATATTTTTATAATTTAAAATCTGGAGCATCTAAAATACAGAATTTTGGTGGGTTTTTTACCTTCACAAAATTCTGGGTGTTCTTCCTACTTTACAAAGCTGTCTTAGCTTTCTGGGAAGATAAGGTTTGAGTGCCTAGAATTGATAATTTGTTATTCCTAGCAAATTTCAGCTCCACTTGAAACAGATTTGAGGTGCTGGTGTAGGGCTGTACAACGCTTCATCCCTAAGGTTATCTGTATTGCAGACACCATGCAAACTTTTATTTAGTTTAGTGCTAACACAGGTATATTGTCTTCTTGCTAGATTTTTTGTGCACATTTTATAACTAAAGCATCTGTCTGAAGTCCTTGCTGCAGAAGACAGCAAGACTATTTTCGCTGGTTTGTGTAATGCAATATCCCTCCATTGTATGTTCTGTTCTTACTGAGTCCACAGCTTCCATTTGTTCTTCATGTTTTGTTTTTACCCAAGTACATGGGGCATTTCCTGGCCTGCAGACTTTGTGCAGGTGCTGTTCTTCAACTGCTGTTTTGTCAAAGGGACTGTAACACAGAGTGTATTTCTACTGTCAAAAGAAAAGAACACGTTCCTACCGTCAGTCACTAATATGGTTTGCTTTGTTCCTGAAAGTACATAATTCAGAAATTGGAGTCGTCACTTTGGGCTGAAATTTGCTGTGCCGAGTGTACTTCTACTACAAGGAGTGCATTTTGCAACTGAGAAAGGAAAGGCTTCTTGATTATGAACAGTAATTGTTAAAGATACAGGATACCTCTATTCCTTTATTTGGAAAGCTTTTTCTTAGAAAGAAAAATTTTGCAGGTGACTAATCTGGTGCATGTGGTGTTATTGTCATCATACTATGTGTGATACTGTTGGGCTTGTGGGTTTGTAATTTTTTGGAAGCATATGAGAGTCAATGTTCAAATGGCCATTTCCTGTAAATCTAAAGAAATGATGATGATGATGATGATAATAATAATAATAGTAATAATACCACCACCAAGTGATGCACAAATGCACTTGCTCACCACATGTGGAAGAAAAAACCCTCAATGCCCAGTCTATTTCTGAGCAGCGATTACGCCTCCCGGCTAGCTTCCCTTGTTATATATGGAGCATGACATTATATGGTAGGGAATATCCCTTTGGCCAGTCTGGGTCAGCTGTCACGGCTGTGCTCTCCCAGCTGCTTGTGCACCTGGCAGGGCATGAGAATTTGAAAAGTCCTTGACTTAGAGACAGCAACTACCTAGCAACAACTAAAAACATCAGTGTGTTATCAACATTATTCTCATCCTAAATCCAAAACACAGCACTATACTGGCTACTAGAAAGAAAATGAAATGTTATCTCAGCTGAAAGCAGGACATACTGCTATTTATTTTTTGTTTTGTTTTTAAATAACATAAACCCCACCTCCTTGTGACCAGCTGAATTTCGGGCTATTCACTGACAGCATGGCGGTGGCATGGGGAGTGCCATGGGAGCTGGGCGCTGCTTCCCTGACTGTCTGCTGCACTAACTGGGGCTGAGACGCTTGCAACAACTTGCCAAGGACACAGAATAACAGAAATAATTTCTGAGGTTTTGAGTCTATTTATAACTACAAAAAGAGTGCTTTTTAAAGACAAAAATTGCACGAAATGTCTCCTGTCAAAATCTCACTCATCAATGTCAAATTCTCATGACTGACAAAATAGCTATTTCTGCATGGAAAATGTGACAAAACTGAGTTTTGAATTTGCTTCTAAATTTTGTATCTGCTGCTTTCCTTGGAATTGCCTCATTTCTCTGGGAAGGTGTTAATTTTAAGCTAACAACTCTAAAAATGGGTGACTTTTCCCCTCAAAGTAATCTTGATGTTGAGTTTTTATTAAAAATGTAGTTTACTCTTCATGAAATACATATCACGGGAGCCAGTAGGAGAACTGTGCATAGCAAATTGTACAGCCAGGTATACAAAGCAGTAAATTCATGGCCTCTTCCATGACTGAAACTGGAGCCCCTAAAGATGTCCTCAACCCCATCAGTGTGGCAGAAGGGAAAAGCTGTTGCCATATGTTCTGTGTGAGGAGTAAGGCAGTCAGTTTGTCATGATAGTCTTGCCCAATACATGATATGCTTGTACTTAAGACACTTGCTCATGTCATGAAAATTTCTATTTGTCTTGCTCAAGGAGAGAATAAGTGTGAAGGACAGTGGAAACCAACTATGTATGAATGCTCTGTGGATGTGGTCCAACTATGCATTGATATCAACAAAAAAATAAAAATGTAGGTTATAATTCTGACAGACAGTAAATTGTAGGCAGCTATTTGTGTCTGAGCACAACTGCTTTTGCATTTAATTTCATATCCTAAGGGAACATCTCTACAGCAGATCAAAAATGTTCAGAAGTTAATGGTCCTTCATCTGCAAGATCATTTCCCTTTTAACCACTTACCAAAAGCTGCCCCATTGGGATGTGACATCCTCAGCTTCTGTTTCAGAAGTCACTGTGTGGAGGGGTCCAGGCCCCGTTTCTTGGAGAAAGAAATATCTCAAGACCTGCACAACTTTCTGCTGTGCTTCCCTCCCAGGCTCACTGGAATCAGCTGCTTCTGACTGACGTTCCTCTCAGTAGAGGCAGGACCTGCCAGGGAGCTGTTTGGACACTCTCCCATGCTCACCCCAAGGCTGATTTTTATCCGTCCTTTGCAGACACCTGTCTTTGCCTGCTTGTCTCACAGATCCTGTTCAGAAGCCTGCTTTATTTGCATTTTTTTTTTTTTAAGTGCAGGCATTGCAATCTGTATTAATGGTATTCTAGGTTTCTTTTTTCTGTTCTCTCTCTTTTGACAGCAACCCCCTCCTTTGGTGAAAAGGGTGCTTCATTAATATTTGTCATGTAGATTGGGCAAGCAGAGGGGTGAGAAAGGCGGCTAAACATACCCTCTTCTTCTCAGTAAGTGTGCACGCTGGTGCAAGCTCTGCAGACTCAGTATCGTGCTGACGTATGGCTCCAACTGGGGCTGTAGGCCCTGGACCACCAAAAGCCACCAAAGATCACGCTCATGGGGTAAGGGTTGTAATTTTAAAAGCTGTGACCCCAAACATCTTGAGAAGGCACAGTAAAAGGCAAATGGAAGGTAAGTTTGGGTGACAATGTTGCTAAGATGGCTCGTCCTTCGATGTGTGAGCAGAGTAGGATGGAGTGGGAAGGTGGTAGAGGATCATCAAAAAGGATGCTGTTAACATGGCATTGGCTGGTTCCAGAAGGAGGTACATAGAAATGAATTCTTGGAGAATAGGTTTGATAAGCATCTTGAATTCTCCCGGGCTTGACTGGGAGCTGGTGATATTTAAGTATACCACTGGGAGGTTCAAATAAAGGTTTGTCCCTTACACAGCCTTGCTGTTACATGGATATCTGTGTTTTGTGTTTATCAGTGGGAAGAAAGCAAAGCGAGCAGATGATGCTGAATTATACAGGCAGTAGTGCATAATCATATTTTCATTCATGGTCAAGGTGGATGGAATGTTTGTAGAGATGTATTTGAAGTCCTCCTTAAATATTTCTAATGAAATCTTGATGGTTTCAAAGCAATTAGTTCCTCAATCTGTTTGATTACATGTGGCAATACAGAAACCAGGACATTTTCAACATAAAAGACTGCATACAAGTTTTGCAGCTCCAAGGTTTATTGTAAATAGCATAGAAAAACAACAAGCATCTTAGTATGTGAATTAAGATGCAATCCTTCTTTCTGCATATTATCCATTCCTTGCTGATTAATTTCTTTTGTACAAGGAAATCCAATCTGCCGCAGAACACTGAATCCCAGTAGTAATAAGTCTGGTACAGATATGTATATCTAGCATCAGCCCCAGAGCAACCTATAGATTTTTTTATGCTATAATAAAGTGTGTTGGGTTTTTCGTGGCAAGGTTTTAGTAGAGGGAAGGGCTACAGGGGTGGCTTCTGTGAGAAGCTGCTAGAAGCTTCCTCTGTGTCTGATAGAGCCAATGCCAGCCGGCTCCAAGATGGACCCGCCTCTGGCCTAGGCCAAGCCAATCAGCGCCTGTGTGATAACATATTTAAGAAGGAAAACAAAAGAGTTAAAAAAAAAAAAAGCTTTTGCAACCGGAGAGAGGAGTGAGAGGATGTAAGAAACTCTGCAGACACCAAGGTCAGTGAGGAAGGAGGGGGAGGAGGCGCTCTAGACACCAGAGCAAAGATCCCCCTGCAGCCCGTGGTGAAGACCATGGTGAAGCAGGCTGTCCCCTGCAGCCCATGGAGGAAGGATGAGGGGGTGTAGAGATTCCACCTGCAGCCCGTGGAGGACCCCACGCCAGAGCAGGTGGAGGCACCTGAAGGAGGCTGTGGCCCGTGGGAAGCCCACGTTGGAGCAAGTTCCTGGCCGGACCTGTGGACCTGTGAAGAGGGGAGCCCACGCCAGGGCAGGTTTGCTGGCAGGACTTGTGACCCTGTGGGGGACCCCACGCTGGAGCAGTCTGCTCCTGAAGGTCTGCACCCTGGGGGAGAGACCCCACGCTGGAGCAGTCTGCTCCTGAAGGTCTGCACCCTGGGGGAGAGACCCCACGCTGGAGCAGTCTGCTCCTGAAGGTCTGCACCCCGTGGGGGAGAGACCCCACGCTGGAGCAGTCTGCTCCTGAAGGTCTGCACCCCGTGGGGGAGAGACCCCACGCTGGAGCAGTCTGCTCCTGAAGGTCTGCACCCCGTGGGGGAGAGACCCCACGCTGGAGCAGTCTGCTCCTGAAGGTCTGCACCCCGTGGGGGAGAGACCCCACGCTGGAGCAGTCTGCTCCTGAAGGTCTGCACCCCGTGGGGGAGAGACCCCACGCTGGAGCAGTCTGCTCCTGAAGGTCTGCACCCCGTGGGGGAGAGACCCCACGCTGGAGCAGTCTGCTCCTGAAGGTCTGCACCCCGTGGGGGAGAGACCCCACGCTGGAGCAGTCTGCTCCTGAAGGTCTGCACCCCGTGGGGGAGAGACCCCACGCTGGAGCAGTCTGCTCCTGAAGGTCTGCACCCCGTGGGGGAGACCACGCTGGAGCAGTTCGTGAAGGACTGTAGCCCGTGGGAGAGACTCCATGTTGGAGCAGGGGAATGTTGAGAGGAGTCCTCCCCCTGAGGACAAAGAAGCAGCAGCGACAATGTGTGCTGAACTGACCGCAACCCCCACTCCCCGTCCCCCTGTGCCGCTGAGGGGGGAGGAGGTTGAAGCCGGGAGTGAAGTTGAGCCCGGGAAGATGGGAGGGGTGGGGGGAGGTGTTTTAAGACTTGGTTGTATTTTCTCATTGCTCTACTCTGTTTTGCCTAGTAATAAATTAGATGAATCTCCTCTCTACATTCAGTCTGGTTTGCTCGTGACGGTAGTTAGTGAGTGATCTCTCCCTGTCCTTATCTCGACCCAAGCCTTTTGTTATACTTCTTCCCGTCCCGCTGGGGGAGGGGTGAGTGAGCGGCCGCGTGGCACCCAGCTACCGGCTGGGCCTAAACCACGACATAAAGGCAACTTCACAAAACAGTAAAAGCCAAATCCTGTCATCCTTCATTCATCTTGAAGTTAAATTCTTCTGTACTCTGTGTGTGTGAGAGACTGCTGCTTAACCAGGCACTAAAGCTTCATGTGCTTCGAAGGAGGAAGCACAGAGTAAATATTTGTAGCTGTCAGTTGAGTGCTGTTGGTGTGCAAACATCCAATGCTGGGGCCTTCCCTGCTTGTTTCGAAATTTTTGGGCTGCATGGATCCCATGTGCCTGGCTTAAATATTCCTCGAGAACAATATAAACTAACCTCTCATTTGAGATCAGTGGTGCTTTGTTTTACTGATCCAGCTGCTCTGTAGGTTTAAGTCTTCCTCCTAGTCGTGGTCCTCGACCCACTTCAGGCATCTGCAGACCACAAATGCAGACCTCATGGTCTTTTCTTTAGCAAATTGAATGGCTTGATTGGAAGGTAGAGTTCCCATACACAAGACAGGTATAACAAGATAGGCAACCTCATGGGTACCTTTTGCATTGTATGTGCTGTATCATGATGCCTTCATACTCACTCGCAACATGGCAAGGCTAGCATCACCATCCTACTACAGCAGCAATGTAAGGTTGATTTAGTTGCCCAAGTTTGTGCAGTAGATCTAGGACAGAGTGGAGAACTGAACTTGCTTTCTTCCATGGCTGCTGAAATGGTGATGAGCAATGGACGCAGCCTGTTCCAGGCCCTGAGCGCAGCCAAGGTCACAATGCCCCTCAGCATTACAGCTTAGTGTTGCAGCAGTACCAGCTTTGCAGCTGAGTTGCCTTGCAGTATCCAAGAGTGGAGCATCATGGGTTGCTCAGTCGGATTATTGGAAGGTAAGGATGTGAGAACAAGGAGTTTGTGCTCCTAACCTTCGTGTTCTGCTATATATTTTTTTTTAGAATTTGAAAAGGGTGTAACCACACTAGGAATAATTTACCTGTTCAGGTGGATTTTGTGCTAGAAGTTTTTAAACGATAGAGAAATGACTTCTTCCCTTGTGTGCAGTGGATATTCCATTTGTTTGTGTCATTTATTATTGTTTTGCCCCACTCAGTTTATTATCCCAGGTGATGGGTCTTCTGCTGCTGTTATATGCTATAAATGGTTATAGGTCATATGGAATTTTTCTGTGATTACAAAAAAGACAGTTTTTCACATTTGTTATCAATTAAATACATTGTTTACATAACTCCTTTAAATCCATTGTTATTTTAAAGATAATTGTTCCTTTATTTTGTTATCACTTTTGATAATTATATAGTGTAAAGCTGTCCCTTAATTAGGGGATAGCATGGTAACTCAGTTGCCACACAGAAGTTATGCTGATTTTTGAAATATGCTTCATCCCCACCCCCAAACTAATTTGGTACAAACAGGGCTCCAAAATAATTTCTCTGAATGATGTGGACTTGAGCCTATAAAAGATCATCTTTTATAACTGCTAGAGCAATAAAAAGCACAGCTAAACATATGTAATAAAAGTCATCTTCATGACAGAATGGTAAAACTCGCTAGGACTTCTCCCACTGATAACTATATTTAAATGAGTCTGCCAGTGCTGGGCATTTAAATGATGTCTGGCTGACTGTACGTGCTGCCAGTGCTGGGTACTGCAGAGTTGAGCTCTAAAAATCAGTTTTTAATTGGTCTACATCTGAACTGATCTTTAATTGGAGTTATGTTTTTAAGGAAAGAATCACATTCAATGTATTTTAGTGTGGCTCATCAGTCGCCATTCGCATTTAAACCCTAAGCTTTTCAGTACAATGATGTTTAGATGTCTAAGAATGTGTCCATGCCTGTGGCAACAAGATCCTTCCTTTATTTGCTCATATTTACGAAAGATAAACATTTATAGATCCTCCTGCAAGATATTTCCATATTGCAAAGTACTATGATAATGTCTGTGTGAAAATGTGTGTTTGGAGTTCTTTGTGATGACAAGTTTAAAAATTAAATTACACAGTTGTGTCCATCTCTTTAGGAAAGAAGCCTTGATAAATTAGTCAAGCCTTTTGAAAATTAGTGTTTAATAAATACTGGCATATTCTTGTATGAAGTTAGTTCTCTTATCTAAGATTAAGCTGTAAAAGGATATAAACCTTGAACCCGAGTAGAATTGATGCATTCATAATATCCACTTTGAATGCTAGCTCAAATTTGTTCAAGCTATTGTGCAAAATATGTTCATCTTCAATAAAAGTTGCTCTGAATTTGAGCAGCAGCATTACAAAAGCTTGCATACCCACACGATTAATAATACCAAGGTAAAGTGAACATTTAACAAATCAACCTATAAGGCTAAGAAGTGTCCACTCTCTCTTTTTGTATGCTTGCTTGAATATCAGAGGCCGTTATGTTCTGTCTCCAAGGCAGAAATCCCTATATTTGAAAATGTCAGAATTGAGAGAATTCGACGCTTCTTTTGGGAGTTGTTTTCAGCAACTGGTTATCAGATTTGTGTGGAAGGGAATTCCACCAGGCTGGAGGTGTGTGTTTAAATCCATATACTTGTCAATGCTTGAGTGCTGAGCCAGACTCAGACTGCACAACAGCAATGAAATGGGTTTGGGACAAAAAATGCGAGTGAGGAGAACACAGGCACATGGAAGAACTGGGTAGAGAGGGCTCCAGCATATGTGGAAAAGCAGATATCTATTAAGTCTACATTTCCAGTTATGGATAGTCAGCAAATCTGCACAGCTGCAGCACAAGCCGGGCATGAGAAAGATGAGACCAGGAGCTTGATTGCAAGATAGCTCCAAGCACTCATTAGTCAGGGAATGGAGTATAGCCCTGCCTCGGGCTTTGTCCCACGGTGGCTCCGACAGCTGGCTTTGTCCCACAACCAGCAGATTTTGGACTGAACAGCTGGGAGCAGCAGATTCCAAACATGGTAAACCTGAGACTGAAGAATGAGAGACTGCTGATTCCAGTTCATTTATGTAATTCAAAGGCTTCATTCTCAGCATATCATGTTGAATGTTTTGCCTTCTTAAATGTCCATGGAACAACTGGACAAATAGCTGGCTGTGTGCCATTCTCCATGTGCTCTTCTACCATGATTTATTTTGTTCAGCTAGTCCTCTCCCTTGTACTTTGCTTTTTAGTTAACATCTGCGTGTGGAAAATTGAAAGAAATACATTGCAATATGCTGGATATATAAGAGAAAGTATTGGCAATGGTTATGGGACCTGAATTTCATTAACATCCCCTTTCCATCCTTCCTTTTTCTTTGTTCAGATACTATGTAAGTGAACTGCCAGTCTTTGGAAAATACTTGATCCCCATGCACAGTAAAAGGAACTACCAGTGTGGTTTTGAATATCACCAGGTAGATTCAGTCTTCCTCCTACTATGGGGAGTGTCCTGCCTTCATCACACTGGAGACATGTTTTTGTTTTAATAGTTGCACTGTGCTGCACTGCTGACTCTGTCTCCTTCATGTGGATGTTCTGGCAGTCATGGCTCACATGTGATCCATCTGATCAAAATGACAGATATACCTAATAATCTAGAGTTGCGGTTTCTGCTCCCCATATGGAGGCATCCCAAGCAGCCAGAAAGTATAGTAACAATCTGTATGCATTTTGCGTCATTATTTTTCAGATCATTACCTTCTTATTAAATTCCTTGGTGAGGAATCTCCTTTTCTTGATATTAACATAAATTAGCAGAATAATAAAAGGTCAAAAAAACAGATTGGAGTGGCTGCTATCTATTTTTAAATTGCGTTTTATTCCTCCTTTCTTTCCTAAGGCTTTTTTTCTCTTCCATCACTATAACATATTGAAAAATACAATGAACATAAACAACTGCATCCAGCACTGCACTGAATATATCCTGATCATAGGAATGCCAGTTTTTAGGTGGAAAATAAAACAATAAGCCACATGCACATGTGAGGTGTTAAAGTCTTGAAATACTTTATCTTTTGCTCTAAAATGTGTTGCTTTCTGTGGTACAATGAGGAAACTCTTGCCACTTCTATGTATTACATTCTGCAAAAGGAACTCGAAGATTAAAGTTAATAACAGTTTATCAAACACTGATTTTTCATTTCTGGACTGCTACAAAAGCACTTGGCTTTACTTGCAAGAAATCCACAGTAGATTTCTGGGAAATTCTAACAAGTTAAAGTGATGCTGAGGTCTTTGACTGTGCCCAGCAAATGATGGTTGCTGAGGAGCTGGTGATATCTTTAAAGTGATGAAATAACTATTAAGCTGGTTTTTTTGCTTGCTGATGAGATATACATTCACATGACCTATAACTTAGTAGTATTTTATTTTGTTATTGTGCATCTTGTTTACCAGACAAATTATTTTTATTTCAGATTGCTCAGCAATAATTATTTTATCTTTAAACAGATTTTTTTTCTTGTCTTTGCTTCTTGTGTTCAACTGGAAAACAGAAAAGCTGAAATGTACTGATCAGATAATCTTTAAAAGCTGAAAATATCTTTATTTTGGCTGAATACAATTTTTATAAAATCACTTAGGACTTCTGCAGAGGCATATAGTAAATGTTCACTTCCAATTTGTGAATTTACTTCATCACCTATTTGTGAGGGGAAAATGTCAGCACAGAAAGAGTTTCTATGTTGATTTATTTTCTTTGAAAGAAAATGGGGTTTTTTTGAACAGTAATTTTTTTTAAAGCTTCTGACCTTTCCACTTCCATCTAGACTGCAAAACTCTGTGGTTATATCATCAATATCTATTGTTCCTTCGTTTGCTGCTAAATTTTCTTTTGATGTTTATGATATGTGTAGGTGGTGACCATGCAAAACTAACGTCCAGAGACTAGGTAAGAAAAGCCAAAGCTGCTGTCAGTGGACATGAGATCTCTGCTCCCTGAGGAGCAATGTGGGATGCAGTAATACTGTATACGAAGCTTTCCTCACTGCATCTTTAGATTATTTTCTGGAATAGATGTTAGGCATAGATGCAATAGCATTAGTAGCTTCATCTGAACAGGCTGAACAAGCAACCAAATATGCTTGTAGCATCTGTATTTAAAATTAGCTTGCTCATTATTACGGTCATAATATAGCTATATATCAGCCTTGCAGCTCTTATGACAAAGGAAAAAGGTGTTGGTGTCTGGAGTATTGCGAGTGCTCCTGTAGCTTAACTGAGGCTGGATCACTAGGAACCAATTTTTCTGGTGGAATAAATCCCCCAGTGCTCCCTGGAGTATACCCTAGGCACCTCTTCACATGTTACTCAAAATATAATGAAAGGTAGGAAAATTTATTAGTCCAGCATCTTGTTTGTGAAAGCAAGGAAATTCTTTGAGGGGACCTTTTGGATTGATCTCATATTGATGTGACAGCCTTGCAGAAGACCTGGTTAAATGCAAATGAATGGGATAATTTCCAAGAGAGTAAACAAGTATCGAGAGACTGATGTTAGGAGTTTGGGCATATTCTGCTTTGTGGCAGTTGATATGCTCACTATTTCCATAAAACTTCAGTGTTTCCTCCCCTCTTACCAGCAAAGATCCGATACCAGTTACGTTTCAGTATTGGGACTGTGGTGGGTTGGCCCTGGCTGGAGGCCAGGTGCCCCCCAAAGCCACTCTATCACCCCAGGTGTCCCCCAAAGCTGCTCTATCACTGCCCTCCTCAGCTGGACAGGGGAGAAGAATTATAACGAAAGGCTGCTGGGCTGAGATAAGGACAGGGAGAGATCACTCAGCAATTACCGTCACAGGCAAAACAGACTTGACTTGGGGAAATTAGTTTAATTTATTACCAATCAAATCAGAGTAGGGTAATGAGAAATAAAACCAAATCTTGAAACATCTTCCCCTCATTCCTCCCTTCTCGGCCTTGGTCGGCGGCAGGCCCATCGTGGAGCCATCTGGCATTGGTTCTGTTGGACATAGGGGAAGCTTCTAGCAGCTTTTCAAAGAAGCCACCTCTATAACCCCCTGCTACCAAAACCTGGGCACACGAACCCAATACATTCTACCTCTACTAAGTCTAACATTAATTTATATGAATAATACACATTTTCTGATACACGATCGTTGCTTATTCTTTAAACAGCAACTCCCATAGGTATCTGGAGTACTGTAGCAGTTCTTGAATATGCTTATGCCTTGAAAGCTGGGAAAAGCCTTCCCCTGGCGTTGCTTGTATTTAGTAGAATTGTTCACCTCTGAATACTTTGTCAGCAGGCAATTGCATTCCTTTAATTCAGGGAGGTGATTGCACTGTGCCTGATCCTGAGGTTTCCATTCGAACAAAGGGGCAGCTGCTGGAGTGATGTAAACATGTTCGTTTGCACTCTGTGCATGTACAAATGAGACATACACAGCTGGCATTCCCAGGGGTAGGCAACTAATCCAGGTCTGATTCATCATCTGCAACTAGGAGAATTCCCAGTTTGGCTTATTCTAAGGAAGATACGTGAAAATACTCCAGATATCCACACAGATACATTGCCTCATCATAAGATCGTTGTCTGTTTATGAAACTTCTAGAGAAAATAATAACACAAAATAAATATTTCCAATATGATGGTAACTTCTGCGTACCTGCAAAAATATGTAATTTTAATTTATTGTACCCCTCATTTATGTTTTCTAGGGGAAGTACTGAAATAAGATAACGTAAAGTAAATTTATTCCTATGCAATACGAATTTACTTTCCTTCTCACTGAGCCTATTATGTATTTAGCAGTTTCTCAGTTTTTCATAACAATGAACACATTGCATAGTATGGATAATTTTACTGCCATTGTATTAAGTTTTAATAATACTTAAAAATGAGCTTTTTTTTATGGCATATGTAATTTCAGCGTCCTATAAAACCAGTTAGGAGAATGGAACAAATTAATGGTCCTTACCAATAATGGCTCTTGTCCAAATTCATTTAAAATAACAATGATTATAGTTATTCATTGCAATGAGTTTCTTGTGTCAAGAAACTCTGTGCAATTTACATTTGATAAGAATGACGATTGTTCCTCAGAACCCATCTTGTGATCTTGTCTAGATTTCAGCTTTATTTACCCAAGTAAATGTGAAAGTAGTCCACAGAACCACTGGATAAACCTCATAAAGTACAATAAGTGCAATACTTATATAATCAAATCCCCCTATTACAAGAATATTTAAAAAATCAAATAAGTATCACCCTCAGGAGCAAAAGGCTGAGATTTACACTTTATTTACACCCATCCCTGGAAGTGTTCAGGGCCAGGTTGGATGAGGCTTTGGGCAACGTGGTCTAGTGGAAGGTGTCCCTGCCCATGGCAGGGGGGTTGGAACTAGATGATCTTTGAGGTCCCTTCCAACCCAAACCATTCTATGATTCTATGATCTACTATTGAGCTCAGCTGAGATTTTTATATTGATTCCAAAACTCACTTGCGTTGCCAAAAGCATGAATTATGAATGAGATCTGTTGAAACACAAAGTATACTTCCTCTTAATGCAATTGCTGCAGACACTGTGCTAGACTCTGAGAGCAAAGTGCAGGTAAAATAGGGTGAGGATGTGCAGTGGTGACTGTTATCTGTGATAACTGCTTGTACTTTCAGGGCTCAGGATAGCTATTGCAATGAGCAGCTAACATGCTGTAAATCTACAACTTAGTTTATGTTGCACAAATTGACTTTGTGCTAATTTATACCTCTAGCCATAAAAGAAATGCAGGTTGTGTTGACCAAGTCTACAAGACAAGGTCTGGATGATATGTCCTTCCCATTGCTAGTCTCTTCTTTGTTGTGTGTTGTTGTTCAGTGTGCTTCCCATTTTGAATTAGTCTTTTGGGTGTCTTCTCAAAGTTCTGCTGTAGCATTGGTTTATTCTTTTTTTTTTTTTAAGTTGCCTCTAATGAGCAAATGCCAGAATCAAGTTTGTGTTCCCTATATCATAGCGTCCCCACATTCTTTTTACAAAGGACACTTCACTTTTTAGAGAGGAAAAGTGAATAATATTCAGCCCACTATAAAGGTAGTTGTGCTCAGTAGCACTGGAGAACCAATGCTATCCTTTCATCATGTCGGCTGGCTCAGGGGCTTGCTCCCATTTCCTCTTCCTGGGTACGGTGCTGAAAGCTCAAGGGAAATTCCTGTTTCACGGAAAATTCCTTTTTGCTGTTTGAGCAGTGCTTTGCTTTTTGTGCTTCCTGTAGAAGCAATGATGTTTAAATCTCATACTTCATACAGCAACTGGTTAATAGTAAATAAACTCTTCTACTGTAGGCCCTGAAAGAGAAAAGCCTCTTGAATCAGCAAACACAGAGAAGTTCTGTGGGGCAGCAGCTTTAGTGCTGTGCTGTCATCTCACAGGATCTCTGTTCGTGTCTCCAGCACTTGTGTGGCAGACCCAGAGAGTGTTGAGCATGTGTGTATTTTTAACTGTTGGATATTTTTCATAACAGTTATCTGGATTTTAATTTTTATATATTAAGCAATATTTTTTAAATGTTACTTTATTATTTTATATTTGCAGAAATGTTATGTGTGCTGTTGCCATCCAGTGTGTAGTGACTATGCGCAGAGCACTGTTACTCCTAGGCACTGCAGGCAGCTCCCCTCTAGAGAACTGGTGTGTGGAGAGGAGAATGTGATAGAAAGTTGGAGGCAGGTATTGCATAAGTTGTGGATCTGCTGAGAAATTTCTTGCTACCAATTAGTTGTTACAATTATTGGTGTTTTGCCACAAATTTAAAATTACAGTTTCAAGTAATAAGAAACTAAACTCTCAGCATGTTTGAAACAGGAAGAACAAACCAACTGTATCACTTTCCAGAAATGCGGATATTTGTCCACGTGCCAGACTTTAAGATGTTTTAAACTGAATGTATTATGTCCTACAGACTTCTGGAGAACTAATCTGACCACATCATCTATTCCATAAGACTGGTGTTTAAACATTAAATGACTGTTTTTAGGAGCTGTTTGTTTGGCCCTATAAATTCAAATGGATCTGAAACTTGTCATGCAAAATTCAAGCAATTCTCTGCACTGAAGTCTCACAAGAAAAAAGAAGGTAAGTAATTTTCTTCTGAGATGTTTACTATGAAGAAAACATCTTGTTGCTCTAGAATCAAAAATAAATTTTTCAGATTTGATTTTTGAATGGCTTTAGCTTTTGCACTTAAAACTGTAGAATGAATTATAATTGAAAATGGAATACGCTGCAGGAGCAATGAATCTAAACTACCATTTTTTAGAAATGAATAGGATATAATGCAGATATTAGGTCAATCTTTTATTATCTGTCATAGTAATTGATATACATTACCTCTCCCTGAATGACAGAAAAGTGTGCTGTGTGACATCCAGCAGGAAAATCAGTTAGTTTTCTTGCGGAGACCTGGTATCAGGCTCTGAGTGAAAAAATGAGGCTTTGAGGAAGGGCGATGGAGCTCATGGGTCAGTCTTGAGGAGTCGGCACTGAGCTGGCAGCGGCTGCAGACTTGAATGAACTGATGGCTCGGGGGAAGCAGCAAAGGCCCCGGCATGGTGGTAGCATGCACTGCGTGTGGGTAGAGTTGTTTCTTCTGGAACACATCAAAACCTGAGACCCAGACAACGGGAAGATATTACAGCTTTTGTGATATTCTTTGGCAGTATTCACCAAGCTTTTATTTAAACCTCGATATTAATAGGCTAATATGAGTACTCTTGCTAAATTCTATTCTGCCTAATTATATTCTGCTTAGCTACCTTTCCATTGATACAGTTTTATTCTGCATTTCTTACCCTAATTTATTGTATTGCATGAGATCTTGTAGCAGACACTGAGTATCCAACCTATCTTGAGAAATATCATCTGACTGGTATGTGAGATGGGCTGGAATTCTTCTCCTGTAAGGAGCTGCTGGACAGAAATATAAGGTTTTGCTGTAAGAAAACTAGCCAAAATTTGTGACAAAGGAACATTTTACCTCCTCTGATGCTCTGAAAATTCATTGCAACAGATGACTCCATGCTCAGTGATTTCTACTCTTAGCTTTGATGCTCTTTCATATATAATCTTTAATACCTAAAGAAAACAAAAATCCAGGTCTTTCTGGGCTGAGATAAGATGCAGAAGAGCGAGTGAAGTTATACTGGTAAATGAGTTATTGGTGTGTTTGCTGACCCTAAAAGCATTATCACTTACATCTTCAAAATAGAAATCACAGTAAGAAAAGAGCTGAATACTTGAGGGAATACTAAAAAAGGAGCTGTCTTGGTCATCAATGGATGCTGCCAGCTTTGCCAGAGCTCTTCAGAAGCTTAATAGTTTAACAAAAGCATCTTAAAGGAACTTCTTTTATATCTACTTCATAATAAATGAGCAAGTGGTTCATGAAACAAATACAGCTGTCTAGAATAGACTAAGTTTTCTAGCCCCGTATTTTTTGAAAAGGTGTGAGTTGTCTGAGGTAGGGGTTAGACATGTGCAACAGCATCCATTTAGCGCTGTCTTTGGATATGCGGATGCTCTTCCTGCTGGTTTTGCTATGAGAGGGTGAAGTTTATAGTATTTGTATGGTTCTGCAGAGATAATATGAATTTTTGGCCAGTTCTCGACATCAGCACTCAGTTTCTTGCAGCAGTGTGGCCCTGCTGCAGTTGTTGGCTTTCTGTGAGAGGTGGAGCAGGCGTCAAGGGCTCTGCACAACACCTTGGCCAGCGTTCCCGCTTAGCTCACCACCCAGTCTGGCACTAGTGGGAAGAATCCTGTCCCCAGAGATGATGGGAACAGCCTGGCTCAGCAATGGGCTGGGAAAGTCTCAGAGAGGCAGGTCCCATACTCTCTGTGTTACAATTTTCTTGCAGAAGTGTGTAATGAGGAGAATTGAAATAAAATAGCTTTCTCTGGGTGGATTTTCACTTTATAGATTCTGCTCCTGTTTATGTAAGTGTTTCCAACCATAAGTGTTGCTTTCCCATTAGTGTAATTATCTCATACTGGTAGAGCTACAAACAAGTCAAATAACCCAGTGTAATTAAAGCACTGATGAGACCTGAATTTGTGGCTCTCTCCACAGGGTTATGTTCTTTTTTAGATTAAAACCTTTAGGCTGATTGACTGAAATTCAGAAGGAGCTTAGCATTACTGTGCAAGATGTCAGGGACACAGTGATCACTCTAAGGACAGCAGCTGCCGAGGAGCCTCAAAGATGGGCAGCTGCAGCCTGGCTTGGAGCAGCGCTGACACCCGTGAGCAGATGTCAGCCTTAGAGGGGCTCATGACAAGGGTTTCTATTTTTATTTATTTATTTGTTTTAATAGCAGGCAGGAACTTGAATTGAGAAGGAGCAAGCTGGATTTTGATAGGCATGGGAAGACTTTTGGTGGGTGATACACTCTGATGGGGACTTTGGTGTACTTTGGGCCCTTGTGGCTACCAGGACCCACTGAATTTTCCATATAGCAGGTCCCTCAGCTCATATGGTCCCTGATGTCTCTGCAGAGCACTCCAGATGAGTTTTTTGTTTGAAGGAGTGGGTATGAAGCACTGTTCAGAAAGATGGAGCGCCCCACCATGTGGTGCCCCATGCCAGAGATCAGCAGGTGAGGCTCATCGGGAAGTGAAATCTGTCTGTGCAGACAGAGACCGGACTGACTCCCTGCTGCTGGCTCAGGAATTGGAAGTGCTAAGGAAATTGCCTTGCGAGTTGAAGTCCTGTATTCACAGAGGATGTAGCACTGAGGGGTATTGTTTTCCCCTTCTTGTTCTGTTCATGTCTTTTGGCCCTGACTTCTGTGTAGAGCTGAGCAGGTATTTAATTTCTTTCCCTATCTGCCTCTGGCCTCCTGCTCTGACTGGCATGGAGAGGGTTGGAAAGCACATTTTACCTTGAGTTGTGACCCTAAAGTGATCTCTGCTACCTCTGGCCTGGAGTGGCCTGGGAATGATGGGAGGTAATAGGATAAGCCATCACTTCCACCTCTGATACGGTGAAACCCAGTGTAAAGGGCTGGATGAGCATCACTGCCTCGCAGAAAGCGCGGTGAGATCACACATTGCTGACACTCTGGGATGGTCTTTTAAATGGGACGATGACTAGTAAATATGGGCTATACAGGTTTCTATTTAATTTATTAAATTTCTTAAAGGATGAATCCTCTAGGCAAGATTATACATTACTGCAGGAAATTATCCAAATGCACAAGAGTTATTGAGGAGTTAAATGCATCTGAGTTATGGAGTGCCAAACATCCTGGGAACAGACAATTCTGATAATGTCCTTTGATTGTGTTAGAGCCATTTTATGGGTAATATGTCTGAATAAATCTGAAAATGTCAAACCTATACATTAGCAAGTGATTTGTCTTAATTCTCCACACTACTGAACAGTGCACTGCACAAAAATTGCATGTGGCAGTGTGAAGGGCTGGGGATGAGAAGGAGAGCTCATTTGAAGGGACAGCACTGCTGTGCATCTCTCATACCTCTGCCTAAAACTGCTCCAAACCACTTCTCTGTGTGTGGGTGACTGTTGTGACCTGCTGTTTTCTGGGGCATGTTCTAAAAATGTACCTGTTAGTCTAAATGACTGGCAAAATGAGTAATGTGGTCAGTTGTAATTCATCATTGCACTACCTTTATATTCCAGCTATGCACTACACCTCTCATGGGCTGCTTACCTTATCTCTGGTTATTGGAGCATCAGGATGACATGGAAAACAGAGCTAACGCTCCTGTCTTCATAGAGATATGTTGACAAGTGAATGCAACAGGTGGTTGCTATTTGTCTTTCATTTGAATAGAAGTGACTGCTCCAAATACTAGCACAAATGAAAGAAAAAATTAAATCTTATTTTTTAAAAAAAGTGATCACTTTTTGGTAGATGTTTTGTATTTTGGGATTTTTTTGGTGTGTTTGGGGTTTTTTTAAAGTAGTTTTTGTTGGTGGATTGGGTGGTGGTTTTTTTTGTTGTTGTTGCTTTAGGTTAATATCAATACAGCTGTGCCTGAAGGAAAAATTAACCAGCTGGACTTCCAACAACTAACCGCACTAACAACGGGATAGCTTTACGAAGGGGAAGCTGCTTGCTGCATTCTGGTGAGATCTAAAGAACTCCCTGCTCTGTGGGAGTGCTCCACCAAAAAAATTAGCCTTCTGAAAGAGCTGTTGCATGTGTGCTTGTGTATAAATCATGTCACCAAAAATACTGAACAAACACCTATGGTAATAACACTGAAATATTAAGTGTCCCTGCTATTTTGGGAATAGGTAGTTAAGAGAAAAGCTGGATGGCCTATTCCAGAGAGGCAGGACAGTTCAAGAGAATTCGTAGAATGAAGCTCTCTGATGCCCCATAACCTTGCTGTGGTGGGAAGGTATGTGGGGTAAGATCTGTCCTGCAACCTCTGAATAGTCTAGTTCCTAGGGTATTAAGAACACTTTGCAGCACACAGAGTTTCTGCCACGTTGTTAAATTAATCAGGCTGTAGAAAGTATGTGAATGCCTCCTTATAAGAAAGTGCCTGTGCCCAAATTGCACGATAGTTTCACTGGTATCACTCACAGGTATGGATATGCAGAAATTCTAATGACAAGAAAAAGGTACAGGAGATGATACATCTTTCAGCAGAAATGAGACAAGCTATGTAGCTGATTCACCATGTCCTCCATTACAATGGAGAACTGTTTAGAAGAATTTATGTCCTACACTATTACATACATGGCACTAGAAATCTTGTCATACCATACTATCCTGCAGTGTCTAAGGCTTTTTATGAAGTTATTTGCCTTATGGGCCCCTGTTTTTTCATAATTGTAATTAAAAAGTGTACGATAAGAAAAAAGTGTAAATATTTTTAGTGTGAAAATAATACGGATAGTTGCAAGCAAGTGGGGGTGCTACTTTCGCTTTAAATGAACAGCAGATCAAATCACTAAATTCAACTGGGCTTGATGTGTTTGGTCTAACAAAATATATTTGCTTTTACTTCTCATCTGTATAATGCAGCCAAATGCTAAAATGTGCACCATGCAAAATCTAAATAAGAAACAGATGAGGCATTTCAGAAATTATTTAGGGAGTGGTCAGCAGTGGATGGCTTTACAGAATTACTTTTTAGGGCTTGAGTAATTTAGCAGCTTCTGGTAAAGTAACTCTTGTTTCTGTGGACAGGAAACCCTAAGAAGAGGCCATCAATCCAAAGGTAGGTTTCATCTGAGGTTCCCAGGCTTTACTGGTTCTCCTAAGAGGAAAAAGATATGAACTGCAGAACATTTGAATTTGAACCCTTGCTCTCAGTGCTGTTTAAGTATTTAATTTCCTGCATTTAAAACTTGCCATCAGGTAATTTTTGTTGGCTTAAATACTTGTATTAACTATAGCTCCTTATTGAAATGTATCTCCCATAGAAACAAATGCAGAAAATATTACAAGTAGATCTATGAAGGAAGACTACGCTGACAGTGTTTGTATTGCTCACAAACAGAATTACAGCTGCATAGTATTCCTTTTGCAGTGCTAATGTAGAACTACTTACCCAAATCATTTAAAAATAACCTCCTGCACCAGGCTGCAGAATCACCTCTTACCACAAGGAGACATGGACAGTGAATATGAGAGACTAAGTAACTGATGGCACCATACTCTGGGGACAAGAAATCAGAAATGCCTGAGTTGAGGTGCTGTGCCAAGTGGATAAAGCTTGTAAGAGAAGAAGCTGATGATGAGTGAACTGTAAACTGGTGATAGTAATTTTAGTTTGTGTTTGTAAAGTGCTTAGAACTGGAGCCCTGGTACATGTTGGTGACTCTGAGGTGCTGTGGTAGTATAGATACTTACTGAGAAAGATGATGAATATGGAAATTTATGATTACGATTAATTATGGCAATATAACAGCAATTCCTATAGCACTTTGAACGTTCTTGTATGAGGGTTTGGTTATGTATTTTAGAGTCTCCTTTGTTAAAGGGAGTCCTTGATAAGTAGCAATATTTAGAACATATTTAGCAAAAAAAAAAACCAAACCTTCACTTCTTCCTTTGGGCATCCTGTTGCACCACATTCACTAAAGCAGAGAGAAGCAAGTGATAGTATCAGTGTTCAAACCTAGAAAGGGTTGGGTTAGGTTGAGTTTGCTTTGGTTTGTTTAACCATCTTGGATTCTGTGTTCCAAACCTGCTGCTGAGGAACTCCAGTTTACTGTGTCCAAAGTTTCCAAAGAGATACCGTATTTTTCAAATTAATGGCAAAATTCCTACTTTTTTCATACTTTTTTATTTGGTTCCCCCCCCCCCAATGGGAAAATATAAAATACCTCAGAGAAACTTCACTGCTTTTCATTTTAAAAACTTTTTTCAGTATGTTTTCTATGTGGGAATAAACAAAAAAACCACCATGAGAGTACTTCAGCAGTTGCTCATGATATGCAAACATATTTGCATGTTCTTTTTTTAACCTTGTTTTTAAGTCTATTCTTAAAACATCTAATTTCCAACAGAAATGAAAGAAAAATTTAAAAATATTGAAAGAGGAGGTAGAAATGTAGTTACTTTTCTCTTTTGCTGAGGCAAGATTTCATTCCTCTGAAGACAGAGAGTAGGCAATGGTGAGGACAGCTGTGAATCATTCATTGTTGATACTTTCAGTTCTTTGAGGACATGCAGGGCCAGCACATCTCAGCTTATGGCTGATCTTATGCCCCAAATCTCCATGCTCCAGAGCAGCCTTCACCTTGGAAGTATGAACAAAGAGTAGGGTTCTTGAGGGAGAAAAGCAGCAAAAAAATGCATCTAGTTCATGTTATCTGTGTCAGACCTGTGTGACCAGGCTCTGTGAGAGAAGGGTAGCATCTAGCAGATTTCTCAGCTAAAAAAAATGGTAAAAATAGGCCAAGACCTTTCTTTTTTTTATTAAAAAAAAAGTAATTACATGAGTCGGCAGAAACCTGGAGTATGTGCCAGTTTACAAATAGCACAGAGAGTTCAGCATTTGCCAATGTTTTTTTTTTTGGCAGTTCTCTGAAGCTGGATGATTTGTATCTGAGTCTGATCTCCCTTAGTGTCTGAAATGGCAAAAATGCATCTGACTAATCGATGACATTGGGATGGCCTTCTTGTGCTTATAAGCATATCAAGGGACTTCATCTCATGGCCTTGAGATCTGCTCATTCTCTCTTGTGCTGGGAGCCTCATAGTTTCGCCGTATAGTGGAGTTGTTTCATGCTCACAGGAAGCCTCGGAATTGCAAATTCTTTAACTTAAAAAGTATTTTAAAAAACCCCATCAACCAACCAAAGAAAGCACAAGTGTAACTATGTTTGGGGTTTTTTACCAGGACAGAAGAAATTATAAGTCATCTCAGACCCTGAATCAGATCCTCTCATGCATTGCTTTTGCTGTTTATGTCCTCTCATACCACTGTAGCTATCTCAACAGCTGGTTTATCCGATCCTACACTGCTTGCTTAGTTTTCATTTTATTGGGCAGGAGATGTTTGTGTTCCTGTGCATCTTCCCAGACAGAGGGATGGGACCTGTACATCTGCTCAGGAACAAGTCTTCTGGATATGCTTGTGCGCACATTCTAGCTCATCCTATGGCCAGTCCGAGCGTCTGCGTGGTCCTCTGCCTCTCCACTGTGGTCTCCAAAGGGCTCCTCAATGCGCAGCTGCAGAGGTTTTGACATGCTTCCTCAGTCACTGGGCTGCTGAAGTTGGGAACATTTTGGATGGCACTGTGTGGTATCAGGGCATCCATATGGAGCACCCCAGGCATCATGAAGTATTATTTCTGAAAGTGGGATAGAAATATCTTTGCCTGGATGGCCCATGCTCCTACAGCTATTCTCCAAGCTGCTGAGACAGCAAGCAATTGGGCTTTCATCAGTGGGATAGTACAGACTCTAAATGTCTCCAAAGTCCATAATTACATTTTAAAGCCTGGCCACCTTTGTGGGAAATCCCCACCAAAACTGTGAATCGGGCTGCAGAGTAAGGTTCACAGTGATACATATTAATCTAGCATAGTGCTTCCCATTGCTAGCACTTCATGGCCTCTTTAATGGCAGTAAGCTGTCTGTTCTGCTTCTGTTAATCTTTCTGAGGAACTCAAAGGAAATATTTCCTGACTGAGGCAAGAGGAACCATTCAGGCTCACACGACCTGCAGCTTATTTTGGGTAAACAGATATAAATTCCTAAGGGGCTCATTCTTCTTATATTAACATTTTTCCTGAGGCTGGACAAACTCAAGTCGTTGTGACCCTAAAGCAGCAAAACACTGAAATGTTCTGGAAATGCAGTGTCCCTAAACATGTATGAAACCACATTGTTGTGTGGTGGGTTTTTTCTAAATTTGAAAAGTCCTTACTGTGCCAAATATGGGTGCTACAGTGTTGAAATGAAGCTCAGATCTGGGCTGGTGATAGCTGTAGCTAGCTTTAAAGTATAAATTGTCTGTCTTCTGTATGTTTAAAAGAAAATTATTGCAGTTGTGTTTCTGTGAATATGGTCAAAGGCAGATTCTCATCACATGCTAACGTGATTCTGTTGACAAGGATGGAGTTACTATTGCTGTAACTTCAAATGTAATGAGAGCAGGGCTGGGCTCTAAGTGTTCAAGTGAGTTCACAATAACAGACAAGCTGTGTGTGCCTGAAGTGTCACGGAGCTATCTTCTTTAATTAATTGAGTGACTATCTCTTGTAAGCAGTGTCACCTACCACTGCCACACCTCTGTAATGTAGGATAAAGCACAGCTGCAAAGGCCTGAAAAATGGTAAAGCCAAATTTGTACTTGTGTGGTTACAGGGCATAGTGGATAAGTTAAAATATTAGATATTACTGAGTGGAATATCTGTAGATATATGGACAGATTAACAGTCTCCACAAGGCACCAGCGATATTGTATGGAGGAGGATGTGCAGACAGGGAGATGACTAAATATAATGTTGAAAGATACATAGCATGAACTAAATGCATAGCACTACTAACAATTTGAGTTTGCATGCATACTCACCATATGGATGAAACACTCATTAAAATAAGTGTGTGATAGATACTTGATAGAAGAAATAACAAAAAGGAGTGCATGGTATCATGTATAAAGAGTGCATATAAATGCTTATAAAGGAAAGAAAGGATTCTTTGGATAACAATCACAGTATATTTGCCTTTTGATTAATGGCAGGCCAGTTTGGTACTGCCCTAACAAGGAAAGCTGAAATCTGCAATAAAGACAGCTAGATATGGTAATTCTGGAATCAGTAGTTTATGGAATTTAGAGGAGCCAGTTAAAATGAAATACCAGCAGCCAGATTGTTTCCCATCATGTAAAAGCATTGCATGCTGTTGAACATCACCTTCCCAGAGACCTGGGTGGGAGAGGGAGGTGGCAGCAATTTGCTATGGCAGAAAATCCTGGGAGTGCTGGCTGGCAGTAGGAGTCAGAAAGACCACACTGATGAAACCCCCCATTTTTGTTGGTGTATGTCACTACAATTAGTCAATTAGTATTTGCTCTTTTTTTCCTCCATTTTAAGGCCTGACTTAATGCATCCTTAATTTAAGCACTTACTGAGGACTGGAGTATGCTCTGCGAAGCGTTTGTGTATCTGAATTATTTTATGCATTCAAGTCTAGTTTCTTTTATCCCACATAGATCTCTTCAATACTTCCTCACTGGATGTTGTTGCTTTGTTTTTCCTTGAGCTGACATTATAGATAAAAAGTAGTGCTGGGCTCCTACCTTTAGCCCAACAGTTTCTTGTCTGCAGTAGCCGCGAATGCAAATTAGATGGTTTATCAGTAGTTAATTTGCCATTCTTAATATCATTCTGCAGATGACTTCAGGAAAAAAATTTGTATACAAGTAATGCCTACATCTTGACTCATTCTAGATGAGCTCAAACAAAAGCTACTCACCCTTTAACATTGGGGGGGAGGGGGTGGAGAGGGGGGAAGTAAAGCCACATCTTTAAGCTCAGCAGCACATGCATAGTTTGGAGACAATGTGTGTTCCAGGCCTGTATGCGGCAACAGGACTAAATCTTCTCCTCCCTTCATGGTGTGAGGCTATTGGGGCCCTGTGGGATGCTTTTCAAGTACTGGGAGAAAGTGCTGAATGATGATATGGATGGAAAAGATGTGGCACAACTTCTGTGGTAGGGCAGGAATGAGGCAGAGGCCCCTGGGACACCTCCTGAGTAACATGCGTGGGAGGAGTGGAAAGGAGCAAGAGAAATCCTGGTCCCGTCCCCCACCCCATATCTCCTAGTGACCTATGGGCTGATGTCCTGGTCTAGTCTCAGCTTGTCCCTGTCCTCACGGAGGTGCCTGATCCCCTGGGCTGGGGCTGCCCATGGCCTGCGCTGCTCCCTCCAGGGATGGTGGAAAGCGCCCAGGCCCCCAGGGAGCCCACAGCTCTCGCTGTGCCCAAACAACTTCTTTTTTGTTGTGTTTCTGTCTATAATTAAAACTTTTAATGACTTGTGGCTCATCATCAATGCCAGGATTTGAAAAGGAGAGACAAAGACAGCTTGTGGAGTTTGGTATGAAACCTTCAGGTCATCTTGTACCAAATGTAAGATCAGATAGGTCTAAACCTGATTGATAGCTTTGAAGAAGCAATAGATAAAAGCATCCGCAGTCTGTTGAAGAAAAATTGCCATGAAGTAGTTGCAGTACGGCCAAGACAAATAAACTTAAAATTATACTTCAAAAGATAGTGTAAGCTAGAGGAGAGAGGAAAGAGGAAGGGTTTGAATGTGGTTATGTTTGTGAAGTCTCTGCAAAAGTGTAAGGAAAATATAAAGAGATGAACTGAGAACAATGTCAATTGTGTCTATGAAAAAAAGCTTAAAAGAATGGAAACATTCAAAGGAAAACAAGAACAAATCAACAGCGCTAACCAGTCTGGTATGTAGTGATTGACAAGAAGAGGACAGAAAAACCTACAAACAGTTTTTATTTGGGATTATGCTTCATGTGGTGTAACTGTTGCAAACAAGAAATATTACTGTTGTTTGACAGACTTGCCATCTAGAAAAATATTTCCTAGCGTATGAATAATAGCTTTGCAGTATGCTTGTGAATGAACAAATCAAGGTGATGTGGTGGGAGTTTTTCAGTGAAAGGAAAAAGGAATGTTTCTGGAAAACTCATTGAGTTCAAAGAGGCATCTTTCTATGTTTTAATTGCTAAAGAAAGCTAGATTAGCAACATGGTTTCCTCTTGCTAAACAGCAAAATTGAAAATAAAAACTTGATGGCTTAAAAGGAGGCAGCAAGCTTGCTGTCAAGCAGAGGATACACAAGGGAGAGCCACAGCCTTGTGTGCAGGGGCACCTGGCCGGGTTTAATCGATGCCCTCACAGGGTTTTGACTGATCTGCTGGGATTGTGCTTGCACTTATAGCACAAATGTTCAGGTGCTAAATAATTTGCATAGCATGCAAACTGGAGATGAGAAAAGACCTTTTGGTCTTTCTCCTGCTGCATGAAAGGCATATCTATATGTCAGTTGCCTTCTAATTAGGGAGATTATGTCACCATTTCCATTGAATGTCTTTCCCAGGGATGGGAAGAGATAAACCTTTGTGGCTTGCCTAACATTCAGCGCTCCATTCATCTTTGATTAATTTTCCCCCTTTTTTTTTCTATTCTGTATTCTAATTCCTTTCTGCAAACCCCTCAAAGCATTTAGCATCCACTGCATGATTCCTTGGTCCACACATGTGCTCTGCTTTCTTTGCATCGTAATCTCTATAGCCCTGTAATCTCTGTGGCTGCCTAAACTAAACTAATTGTATTCATCTGCAAACTGCTCTGATGACTTGGTCCACTGAAAAAGAGCATTAAGAGCAGGTGGTGAGCTGTGACTGCTGTTTGTGATTGGAGAAGAATTATGCACGCTTTTATTTTTATTATCTCTTTCCTCTGTCTTCCCACCTGCTGTTGGGTCTGGTCTTAATACTGCAGCAGGACCTGCTTTTTTTCCTGTGTCTGCACTTAGACACGGAGATAATGCTACAGAACGGCCCTAGTTCTCAGCCGCTGTACTAACTGCACGATTGATATTGAGGTACTAGGGCAAAACCTTGATTGAGAAGCAGGGGAAGACATAATCGAATGAATTAATGATGGAGGGAACGATTAAAATTGTGCTCCTAGCTTCCAGCCATGCAAAATATTTTGAGAGCAGTATTTTAACAAAAAGAATGAGAAAAATGCTAAACCCCTGAGATGCCCAAAGGGCTTGGTGGTTATGTCAAGACTGGGCACGGTCGTTCCCTTACAGGTAAATCCAGCTCTCTGGGCTGGATTTTGAATGTCATCTGTTCCAAGACGTGAGTGGACAGGACTCACTGCTTCAGAGATTACTTGCTAGGATACTCTAAACCCACAGCAGAGTAAAAAGTCTGTGTTTTCCATGTTGCTGAGGTTTGGCACAGAAGAGTCTGCTAAACAGAGGTTTGGTGCTTGGTGTGCCTGCAGCTTGAGGAAATCCTGGTTATCTGAGGGTCACCTGCAAAGTGCAAGTGGTAATCCTCCAGAAACAGAGCTACTAAAAGCCAGAGGTTCCTGATGAGAATATAATAGTTAATTGTTATGTTTCCTTTCGTGGAAGTACTGCTTTATGAGCTGGCTCAGTCAGTGCAAAGGGGAGGTCATGGTTGCATTCCTGTTGGGTTCTTCATGTGCAGAAGGCCCAAAATGTAAAACCTGTGTAGGGCTTTGTAGCATCTCATTGCCTTTAGACCTTGGTACAGATTATGTCAATTTTCTAAAGGGTCTTAGTTTACTAAATCAACTCTTCTGGAGTCTGTTACACTCTGTAACTGTTTGCTGTTGCTCAGTGAGTCTGTGTTAAGCTATGAGAGCCACAAAAGAAAAATTACACTTAAGAGTTGAAATCTATCTTACTTTCCTTAGGGTTGAATGCATGACTTGGTTAGAGTTTTAGCTAGGCTTAGCTCCCCAAAATTCAGGAACACTTGCATGCCCACACAGGCTGCCCTGATCTGCACTGTGTATCCAAGTAGGCTCTCAATGGCTGCCCGGCATTGTTATCCCCAAGTTTTTTCTTTGTGAGCAATCCAGCTCTGCCTCGGTTCACAGTTTAGACACCATGGACCCAATGCTGGACTGCTTTCAAGTCTTCCTCTCTTGTCTGATTTGGATGTAAGTTGGGCAGTCCATTTCTGGGCAATGAAGCCAAAAATACAGGTGGCTTGACTGCATTTTCTATGCATGCTTTTTCTGAAGTCCACTTTTATCTTCAGAAAGAGGGGCACCTCCATGCTTTAACAGCACCACGGAATGTGTAATCAGATATATCTAGTTACAGAACAGATACTGTTTAAGAGCTGTTGCTTGACATTTTCTGGCACAACAATGAGAAAGGAATAGTGAACAGGGTAATATTTTTTTTAAAATATATAAAACCATCCCACTACTGTTTTAAGCTGAGTATTTAAAGCATTTAGTGAGCCCTTGGGAGAGGAAGAGCTTTCCAATCTATGAATGGAAATGAACCACCTGCAGCCACCTTTGAACTTTTTGCATGAACTCAGGTAGCTGGCAGAAATGCTTCAGTCCTTTCAAAAGGTGAGCCAGAGTCCAGTCTCAGCTAAAATAAGACTGTTGCAGTCTCAGCTAAAATAAGGTATCTTTTTTTCTAATAAAGACAAATGTGTTCTAAATTAACATGCACTGTAATAACTATGTTCTTTTGATGAGGGAACAATCAGGAAATTGCAAATGAAGATAATAAAAGAAAATATAGTAGGTCTTACGTACCTTGCAAAACTAATTAAATTAATTTTACTGGTTTCAGTTTTAAAACACAGTGAAAGAAGAGCTGCAGCAAGAGTACACTGTACATCAGGAGAGAAAGTGGTGGTAAATCTGAGCTGCAGAAACTTTAATGCTCTGGTCCCAGGAACGAGGCTGCATGTGGCAAAGCATAGGCTTGCGTGGACTCTGTGTAGGACCAGTTGCTTTTTAAATAGCTGTTTGTGCTTTGTACACAGCCATGATGGGTAGCTACATCTGGTGGCACACAAGGAATAGGAGGGAGGCTGTGCCACTAGAGTGGGCCAAACAAGGTCAGCTGGAAGCTCTTTGTGAGTAGAAGAGCAGCCCAGGTAAAGAATGAGTGATGGGAGAAGGAGGAACTGAATGCTGTACTGTGACTGGGGGACTGGCAGGCAGACTGGGTTGGTGAGATGGAGGATAGCTTGCTCCAGGAACTGTGAGAAGTCAAAATTCCCTGGGGTCCCACCAGAGAAAATGACCAACTAAAAAAGTTCCTGAACATGTGCAGCTCTTGCTGCTGCTACTTTGGTTGGGAAGCCAGTGCTTGCCACTGTGTGCACAGTTACTTTGTATGGGTGTGAATTGGAGAAATGGAGGGGGTCTAGTTGGAGGTGATAATTTCAGAGATTTTTTCTCTACTTGCTCCCATTTCCAGTTGGTGTGTGCAGAGGATGATGGTGGGGTGCACGGCAGTGGAACCATGAGAAAGGGCACTGCAGGTACCCTGGGGCACCCACAGCCCATGCAGCCTGGGTGCATCCTGCAGGCTCCCAGAGGAGGCCAAGGGAAGCCTGCAAGGATGCAGCATGATGCACTCTCAGCATCCAGTAATACCAGTAGTGAGGAAGTTTTCTGAGTCAGAGGATTATGTGTAATCCCAGTTTGGGACAAAGGGCTGCTGTGGGCACTCTGGGACAAAGCCACGCAGCTTTTATAGCATGGGAGCTGCTGAGCTGGATCAGACCTCTGCTCAGCCTGATCCTGGTATTGCTTGGCATCAGAGACCTTTGCTTCAGGGGGAGTAGCAAGAAGCTTACTGCAGGTAAGGATAAACCGGGCAGCTTGAGACTGAGCTAATGGTCACCTGCAAGGAAATCAGGGCCTCAGTCATCGGAGAGTCTTGTTTCTTCTACTGAAACCTAGCTGTTCTTGTGAGCTGATATCAGTGCCTCATCCTCTTTTGAAACCTGCTTCAATCTTAACCTCTGGTGTTTGGCACAAAGTTCCAGTGGATTACCTGGCATTTTATGTTTAGTTTTAAATTGCTGGCCCTTCACCCCTCTGACTGTTGTCTCATTTCAGAGCACAAGAAGGAGAAGAAGCCTGGACGGTTTTGGCCTAGCATCTGTAGGCTCCTCACTGCTTTATAACATCTTTTGCTTTTCATTGCTGTCTTTTCAAAGCTTCCTTAATCTTTTTGTTTCCTTTTCATGTAGCATTTCCCCCTGGTTTACGTCCTTATTGTTGCACTCTCTGACCTTCATTCTCTCCATCCCTCATTGTAAATATTTTTCTTTATATTAATTTTAGGATTACTAAGCACAGTTTCATTGAGTGTATGATTGGATTTTTATAAAGTAGCATATTAATGAATGTACATTACTGATGTCTCTAGAAACTGTAGCCTTGAACAAAGACCTCTTTGTGCTAGCAAATTTATAAATGCACGATGGAAATGGCCTGTGCCTGGGAGACCTAATAAGTATGAGATGAACTGGTTGCAGGCAGGGGGCTGCAGCAAGCAAGGGGATGGGGTCACTCACATAGCAAGGGGGTCATCAAGCCACAGCTACCTCTATAGCTGCCTGATTTTGCAACGGAGGGGTAACAAGAAATGGGTGGTGAATGAGCAGATATGAGTTACAAAAACTTCTGGCTTAAGAGACATGAACAAAGGCAGGAGTGGGCCCAGGTCTGCACTTGTCCCACATAGCAGAAAGTATGGAAACAATCTGGATGAGATTGATCCTTTGTGTGTCTTACCACTGTCCACTCTCAAAGCCAGACAAATGCAACTCTTTTTATCAGACATAGTAATATTCAAGTTCTAATTTATGAAATTAATGTGCTTTGTAAATAGATGAAAGATGGTGATCTACTGAATAACGTTGCACTCATTGTCTGTTGTGTTAGCTCATGCTCAAGAAAGAAATTTCTCAAACTTTTTTGGTTTGCTTCCTCAGATTCATTCATCATATCTGTCTACGAGAAGAAATGTCTTTTGTTTGAATTACCAGTGTGCATATCTTAGCTGCTGGGCTAAGCAGGATATTTTTGTTATGTTGTGAGCAGTGGGTGTAAAGAGGTTTCTGCTTCAAGATAAATGTGAGTAAGTGTGTCACTAATTAATTAGCAATTGGCATCTTCTCAGTTCTTATTATGGTGATCTAAAGACCACAGTTAACCTATGAATCAGTGTTGTATTGGACAGCTGATTTTTCACCTGTCCTCCAAGAGAAGTCTGCAGATGTGAATAGTGTGAGATTTAAATAAAATGTCTAGAAATGTCAAAAGTGAGATGCACACCCTGTGCAGGGTGGGAACAAGCTGAGAATGAAATTGTGCTGAGTGGCAGAATGGAAACCTGGCATCATCGCTGCCCAAGGAAACCTTCCCAGGCCACTGCATTGGTGTGAGCCCAGCTGATCCTCTGGTGTCTGGAATTTTTTCTGTCTAGAACTGGCGTGAGCAGGGAAGATTTGGACTCAAATGCTTGCACTACTGCATCTGTCTCCAAGCGGACTTTCAAGAAAAGGCCAGTGATGCTGCCTGTCCCATAAGCTATTCATTAGCTGACTCACTCAGCACTGGGAATAAACAGGGAAGTGAATCAAACTAGGCCTGTCTTGGACTTTTCCCCTGAATCCTATTTTTAGCTACACAAATGCAAATCAGAAGTACTTTGCTGAAACTGGTGAGGTACTTTATAATTTATTTGTCAAATTGGTGCAAAATTTCTGAAGCACATGGTTCCAAAAGAGTAAGATCTGTTGCTGCAAAATGTCTCCCTCTGGACAATGAAGGCTATTCAGCTGTGCCTGAGGATGTGATGAACTGCAGGGACTGGGAATGTCAGTGTGAATGGTGCGTGCTTTCCATGAAATGTGAAGGCAGAAAATAGTATCATTAAAAGAACAAAATTGACATATTAAATAATCAGCTTAGTAAAATCCATTTTACAAAGGGTCTGCTTTTGGAAATTAGCTGTTAGCATTTGGTAATAAAAGGCTAAATGTGGGAAAATGGTGAAACATTGCTGTGAATGTCATGAAAGAAAAACAAGCAGTGTCTGTAAAGTCAGCTACAGGCTATAGGTCAGCATTGACACTGAAATAAACAGACTCGATATCCTCAGGTTTTTACTCCTGTCCATGCTCTACTCCATCCTGTGTGCTCACACAAGCAGCAAACTGAATTGAGAAGCTCATTAAAATAAAAAATAACTTTTTTTCCTTGGGAGGCTTGTTTGGTTTTAGCTTACTCCTAAAGCTCCGAATGAAACTCGGACACATTGTGCATAGTGCTGTGTATTTTGGGAATGCTCTTGGCTTTCTACTTTCATGTATGTGTGTATATAGTTTTTCTTAGGTGTTTGGCAGATGCCTGGCACTTGCAAACAGTGCTTGCTCCCAGTGTCCTGTGCCGTGCTTGCCTCCCTAGCTGCAGTTTGGAAGCTTTCTCTGAATATCCGATAGCTTCTCCTTTGTTAACGAAACGTGGGTTGCTCTGGAAAGCAAATTATGCCATGAAATAATACTTCATAGCAATCCTCAGTACTAAGCCTTTTACAAGCTGTCAATATTTAGGATTTGTCTGTACGTAGAGGCTTAGTTTTATCTGTGAGTGAGGCCAGAGATGAAGACAATCTGCAAGCAGAAGAAAACAAGTGGGCTGGTTCATGTGCTCAGAAAGCTCCATGGCGTCTGTCCCTGCTCCTGCTCGCAGCATGGCACCAGGTAAGGGATGAGGTTTTCTCTCTGTCCAAGGCAGTTGTAAAGATATTTTGAGATGTGAGGTGACTGAAAGAGGAGGCAAAGAACAGGTTAGTGTAGCACAGAGTGTAGCAATCACCTGCTCAGGATCTAAATCGGTTATGGTATTAGCTCTCTGCCTATGCCTGCGTAATTTTAACATGTGGAAAACTCCTTTTTGGGCTGCTGACACATCTGGAATTTTTGTGGTATAAAGTTTGGATTAGGAATGGAGAAAAGACATCTTTCTGTTTGTAATTCCTTCTCTGCAACTGCTTTTGTGTCTGGCTTTCTGGTGCTTGAGCTCTTCCATTTCAATGTGTAACCTGGCACAAGTAGCCCTCCTGTTCAGGCTTGCACCCACAGGATTACCTGGGCTGAAGAGATGTGTTTAGGAATTATACAGTCCTGAATTCTGCTCTGTGCAGAAACTCAGTTTTTCCATCTTCAACCCCTGCTTCCTGCAGGCTGTGGACTTAAGGCTTGTTATAGCAGTATGAGGGCCGTGAGCCTCAATGGTCTTTGGGGTGGGATAATGCAGTGAAGAGTGTAGCAGCAGCATCAGTTGTGCTTCCTTCTAAATTAGAATAAGCCTATGAAACAGAAATTCTCTGTGAACAACCTGCCCTCTGAATTTAACTGTTTAAGGGCTAACACCTCTCCCCTAAGAGATCTATTTCCATACCTTTGGTTGAGCTTTTCTGGCTTTTTAAGGTCAGTCATTATTTACTGAAGCGTCTCTTCACTTCATCATGTCCTATCAGTTGTGTTGTATCATCTTATTCGGGTGCATTTCTGATGGTTATTATACCCAGCTGATGCCCTTTCAGTTATCAGTCTGGCTCCGGATCTTTCAACCTTTCACTGCTTGATGAAGTGCTGATAACTTCACACAGCCTGTACTGTCCTCTCCTTGCTGCGTCTGTAATGTTATTTTTTTCTGCCTTTTATAATATCCATGCCACTGGCCTTTTGCCAGAACAGTGGTACTGACACCTGGTGAAACAGGAGAAAATAATTACACTTCTATGAAACAATAATAATGCCTGGTTTATATTTCTGAATGTAAAATACACTTACAGACAAACATTAGCACTTTGTCTACTTATAATTGATGGCTACACCAATTACGGCTGTTTTTCATGTGATAGGGAGAGATTGTCTGCTTGTGTAATATAGTTCTGGTGACAGCGGGAGTTACTGGTCTGTAGGGCAAAGCCCAAACAGGATTAAGCCACACAGGGTGAAAAGTTTCCTGAGGATCTGTCAAGGGGAGCAAATGTGGAGGTGGGAGGGGTGGGTAAGAGTGGAAAGATGCATAAAAAATTTCTCATAGATCATCACTTGCAGGGATGACACCTGCATATATCCCATCTCTCTTTCTGGTCTGTCACTGAGATGTAGGCTTAAGAAAGGATGTGTTGTAGTAAAGGGCTGTGCTACAGCTGGAGGGCTGCATCTATAAAACTCAGGGTGGAAAGAAATTCACTTAGAAAGGTAAAGACACGGCTGTGTGTGCTGCACCTTGGGGAAAGGCTGTCAGTTTTGAGCTAACTTGTATTAAAGTATCTGCCAGAAAAAAAGCTGAAGCAAAACTAGAAAACTGTCCAACCTGTCTGAATGCAGCCCTATAGAAAAAGCAAAACAAGTGTACTGTTGTTAACAAGCGCTTTTGTGAGGGGGAGGGTCAATTAACAGCAGAACATCTGTACAAAGACCACAGACGGACCTAACAGTAGTGCTTCCCATGTTTTACAGAGGACAGCTGAGGCATCCAAATGTTTACAGAGGTCTGGAGATATGTAACTGACTTGGCACAGTGGAGATAAAAATAGGACAAAGTCTATCTCCTGAAGATTAATTAATTTTCATTGGCATAAATCTTGCTTTATTAAAAAATGTCTGAAATTTTGTTAATCATAAAGATATGTGTTATGAGACATGCCAATGCTACATCAGGGATGCAACCTCTGCATTGACAGCTTTGACAGGTGACAAGTGGCTGCCTACACCGATCTTCTGTCTGAACAGTTTGTGTTGAAATGGGTGAAGCAGCACCGAGTGAGCTCAGTTAATAAAAAGGAGATGATTGAAGCTGAGCAGGCTTATTTTTGCTGGAACAGCTCAAATGGATGGAGAGCAATATAATCTCTGGTGGGAGGCATGGTGACAAGCTGTTGAGGCAGTGCTGGGGCACAGATTCAGGTGGGAGAGGACATCCTTGTATTATTAGAGAAACTGGATTATTGGATGCCATTTCTGTGTCCACCCTGCTAATAGCAGTCCTGTTTGTAGTGTTCCTGCTGCTATGAAGACTACTGTTTATCACAGTGATGTTAGTGGATCCTGGATGCAATTCTGCAGCTTGTTAGAACAGGGGTTGGTGTCTTGGTGTTGTATTGCAGGTTTAAGCAGAAGCTCCTTATAAGCCACATACCCTTCTGACATTCGTTTCAATGCTTTTGTTAATGCTCCTTGAGAGCAGTCACTTTAATTTTACATGACATGTTGTAATTGGAGTATAAATATCTATATCAGTCCATGTGGTTGCAGGAAAAATTGAGCTGTAGAACCTATGAGGGAATACAACTCCATAGGGACTAAGAGTAAATATTTCTTGAAGTCGATGATAGTTATTTGACTGTTCTAATTGAAGACTCTCTTCTCATAAATTTCCATAGTTATGCCAAAAAATCACAAATCAGCATGGCTGTGATCTTGGAGTGGCTTCTCTGGCCTGTTGGATAAGAAACAAGAAGAAGATGCTAAGCATTAGTATTTATAGCTGTTATGTTAACTTGCTGTGTTCTTATGGCAAATTCAGCACTGCTGTGGGATCCTTTTCACACAGTGCTGGAATATCTGCTATGTAGCACCTTAGTTTTTATTTTTCCCAATGACCTGGTTTTTGCTTGTCTGCATTTACTACCTAAAATACTCTTTAGCTAGTTTAATTCTGGCTGACTTTTCCTGGTGCTTTCTGGCTGTTCTTTCCTCTGAATAATGTAATGCTGAAATTAAAATTCCTCATTTCTGCTACCTTGGGGTGGGTGTTGTTCTGAGGTACTGTCATGAAAGTAGTAATAGTGGAAGAAACTGTGCCTTTTTATTAGGTCTGTATTGGCATTCTGAATCAATTCTAGCAAGAGAAATGACCCAGCATGTCAAGGATGATATGCCCTTCTTTCGCTGGCCTGTGGAAGACGGTAAGAGCCTTCTAATGCTGCTGGGTGACAGTTATTCTCTCTGTGCAAGGGAACCTGCTTTTATTTCTATGTTGAATGAGAATACATTGCTGAATGGGGAGGGTGGGTTGAGGGGCAGTTGAGGGTGGATGGGGTAGGACAATTCTAGTTAAACCTGATGTTTTAAGCTTGGGGCAGGCAATGGGTATGGCTACTGTTTTCATAGCTGCCACCAAAACAGAAGATCTAGGTTTCCTTCTTTGATTTCAGCTAGAATTTGCATGGCTGCCTGAAAGTGTATTGTGTTTGAACTGGATGGCCTATGACCGCAAAACTTTATAATGCAGCTCTGTATGGTTGGCTGAACTTTACATAGTTATGGTTGACTTAATTTTATGCAGTAAATGTTTCAACAGTGTCTGAGAGGTTAGTATAGGGCGCAGCTTGCTGTAGAAGCCATCTCCAGGGTGAAATGAAATGTTTGTCCAGTTACTGATGTTTCTATCATGTTGTTTTGGAACACCAGCACTTACACTTTGGCTTATAGTACTACGTAAGTCACAAAGAGAAAGCAATAGAGAAGCACCTAAGGAGCTGTGGTAGGAAACGAGGCCATTTGCAGAGAAACAAATACTTGAGTAATTCATTAGGTGATTCATCCTGTGATGGTTCTTTGGATGTGTAATAAGAATTAGCATTTCTCCTCATGCAGAGGAGGGAAAAATTAATTCAGAGTTTCTAGCAAAGCATAAGAAGTGACTTTGAAGCCTTGTCAAATGTTCCATGATTTAGGGATCCAGCACATGGGGGTAGTTTATCAGTCTTGGCAAGCTGAGGGACTGCCTTGAATGAAGTCATCTTGATCAGCACTGGACTCTACTGATAGAAAGATGTGAGCAAAGCCAAATATGTGCCTGCTTCTCATTTCCTCTTTGATGCTGGCTTCAGTAAGATGCTCAAAAAATACAAAATACAGTAGTCTCATTTATATTAAAGCATTAAAGCAGTCAAAGGATGCAGCTCGACTTCAGATGGTGACCTCTTCAGATGCTGGCAAAAGATGTTGCATTTCTTTACTAGAACAATTGGATCAGAGCTCTCTGCTTCTGCTCAAAAAGCAGAAACTGTTATGTGCACAAGAGAAAATCTTTCCAGTTCATTAGCAAAGAAAGAAGGGACCTTTTGATCAGACTGTTAGATCACTCCAGCTAATGTTGACTCTCTCAGTGGTACAGATTGGGGTATGCTGTCCTTCTGTCCCTCTTGTATCAGATCTGTACATTCCTCCTCTGCCTGAAGCTTTGGTTCTAATCCATCTCACTTTCAGGAGGTCCCATTACAATTCTCACCATCATTTCAGACACTTTTCTGACTATACTTCTTAACCTGTCACTCTCTGCCATGTACACGGGGCTTCACTTCTTGAGGGTATCAGTGCTTGTTGTCTTGATTTCCCAGTTTGAGACTTAAAGGTTTGCAGTTTTTGAAAAAAGTGTCAGTGAAGTAATTGTGTGCTTGAACAATCATTTGAAAATATAAGTTGTCCTCAGTCAGTATCTCTGTGTGTGCTTTTTGTAATATATTTGCTAAGCTTCAACAGTCTCAGGATTTTATACACAATGATACTGAGTTTGGTCAGTGGCTCTGTAGTTTTATAAATTGTTTTTCTTTTTCCTTTTTCTGGGGGGTTGTTTTTGTTAATTTTTGTTTGTTTGGGTTTGTTGTTGGTGGTGTCGTGTTGTGGGGTGGTTTTTTTTTTGGAGGGGCTGTCCATTTTGGTGGTTCATCCTTGACTTTTATTCCTGGAAAGCTTTATTCACCTCTGCAGCTTCTTTAGCTGTTTCTGCTCTGTGTCTCCTCTCCAAGTGATGTCTGACACCACAGGGCTTCCCCTGTTGATGCAGCAAATGCAGTGTTCCTCTGTCCTTACAGCAGCTCTGCCTTGCTACTGCCTGCCCTAATGGTGCAGGCCTGCAGCCTTGAACATATGTTGGTCCTTTCTGTCCTGAACCGGTATGAAGAGGCAGTCCCTGAATCCTCCTGCTTCTTCAGAGAAGCCATGATTTCTGTTCATCTTCTGGCAGGATTTACACTCGTTGCAGCCTGACTTCCTAGCTATTACCCCGCTCTTCATCTCTTCTGCCTCAGCCATTCCTCCTTGATGCCCTTTTCTGCCTCTATTTTCATCTCTCCTGCCTCCTGACCTTCACCTCTTACAAATCCTCAAGGAAGGCAGTGTGTGAGCTCCTCAAATACGAGCGCCTTGATTTTTATTTATTTTTGGCCAAATGATCACTCCTTATGCTCTTTAACTTCCACCTTCTGCATTTCTACTCATCTGTCCACACCAGGCCCAGGCTCAGAGCATGTATCAGAGGCATCCCAATCCTGTCTCAGCTTCCTTGCCTGAATCCCATCATACCTGTTGCACTTCTCTCCCCTCAAAACTGGGGTTGCTCAGACAGAGAGTTGTGGTGTTGTCCTGTGATATAATTCATTATGCCTTTGCACTCACATCTTCTATAGACAGATGCTCTCTCTCTCTGGTGTATGATGGTATACAATGCGTTGATCTCACTGTAAGGCACTGGTGGATGTTGCTTTCAGGTTTGGCTAAACCTGTTCATTTTGGGCAGTGTTCACTGGAAATTGTGTGGTCTCGGCTGGTTTCCCTACTAGTGGTAAAAAGTCAGCACCCTGCTTGAACAGCACAGTGTGGTGGCAGGTTATGACTGTTGGGATCTGCTCTTCGAGCTGTTCTGAGCATACTTTGTCTTTCTAAAACCATCCAGTCTTGTGTCCTGTCCTAATGAGATTTGAGGAAAAAAAAGAAGAGGTTTTATAACAAAGATTTTTAGGCATTAAACACATGAATACTTGAAACATTTTGTACCTGTTCAGTTTTTTGACCTTAGGGAAATTTTCTGAAGATGTTAGCTGTTTGCACAACAGACTTATGATTCTAACAATTTCTTACCAAGGAGGGAATAGATCTAATATTTACAGTCTGTGATTGTAACTCCAAGTGTGACTTGCATTAGATTTTGTTGCAATTTGGCAAGTTTTGTGCTGATTCATTTCAGATATGAGAGGGCTGAAAACTATACATGCCAACCTGAGTGTGCAGGATGTGAGTCATTGCCTGATGGTCATTGCCTGGTCTGGCTAAGAAGGATATTTTCTACGAACTGTCTGTGCATCTTTGAAAATTATCCTTTTACATATTGATGAAAATTTACCTATTCATTGCAGCTTTGCACTGAAAGTGAATTGCATCCTAGGAAGTGCCATATGGCCTGTGCTTTTATACTTAAACAATTACTGCATCAGAAATATAAAGCCCCAAAACCTGCTCTCAAACCTTTGGAACCTTTTCATTTAACTGCTGCTGTGGACATGTAAGAGCTGCATGCAATCCCCTGCAGGTTTCTTGAAGTCTCTGTTCAGGAGCACATGAGCATGTGGTCCTCAGCTGCTCTCCTTTTTGGATCTTTAACCCATTTCTGATGACCCTTCTTGAACACTGGTCTGGCTGTAAGGAGCAGAGTGGTCAGCTTGATTTTTGTGGGGAGCCAAAAGTGGGAGTTGTGTGAGGTTTAACTATGGTCCAGTTCTGAGGATGACCCACTCTGTGACACTGGAGCCACTTATTGCCCTGGAAACAACTATCCCCTCTGCTTGCTCCACACAGTCCCACTGTGCTGCCAGGCAAAGATCAGATTTAGCATGCCCGAGCCATGGCCAAGAGCCTCTCAAGCCTCTTCTGGCTGCTTTGAATAGGCTGCACACAGAGCTTTTCAGAGGCACAGCTATATTAGCCGTCAGAGAATATTCTGTCTCAGGGATGGAGTTGAAGTCTCCGCCTGGTAGGCATGCAGCAATATTTTCTGACAGCAAGACTATAAACTATATCAACACTTGGCTGGAAAGTCACCATGATAGATGCTGCTGTATATTTAAATGTGCTTTAATTTAATTTAGACCTTGCTGGGGAAACAATCATCATCATCCCTAAAGAGACACTAGACTATGAAACTAGTTTTCCTGAATGAATTTAAGGGAGCTAATTTTTGTTGAACCTCTGGCCTTTTAGGTGACTGGCAGCAGTTAACCATGATGTACAGGCTTTTAGCGAATACTGTTTTCATAGGAAGCGTGGAGCTGATGCAAACCGGCAGCATCAGGCCCTAAAATAACATTCCTGTTCTCTGGTAAAGAAGTGAATATTTTGTAATTGCAGATTGGCATGAGATAGTGCTCTTTCTTGCTTTCTTTTTTTTTTTTTTTTTTACATTGGGGGGAAAAAATAAAATCATATACCTCTGTGTTGAGAGGATTAATTAGTTACTGGATGGAAGCCATTAATGTAAAATGCTAAATATTGTTCTTCTGGAGATTATATCAGCTAGAACTGGCCAAGTATTGGAGTGTATGTTTGCCTCTTCTCCCATGGACTAATTCATTAGAGTAATTACTGTTTGAAGTCTCTCCTACATAGAGGGAGAAAAAAGGGCTTTGGTTAAAATTTAGCTTTATGGAAATCTTTTTTCCAGCTGGGTCTGTTCTCAGTTCTTCCTTCCACTCAGAGTTGTTTCTTCACTTTCACAACCGATACTGGTAAATTGTTCAGCAAAAGCACTAATGTTCTGTCACAGAAGAGAATGAGAGAAAGGATGTTTCTGCCTCTCCCTGCTTATCTCTGCTCTTGCAAGCTAAATAGCTGCCTCCTTGTAGGCACGCAGGGAGTTGAAGAGAAGCAGGAAGGGGAATCACCACTCAGCATTCCCACTGTGCCCGCTGAGCATGGGGTAGGTTATGCACAGCTGCAAGCAAGGTGTCCTTCTAGTTTCTGCTTTCTCCTGTACTGGCTCAGGATGGCTTGTAGTCACCTCTTGCGTGACTCTCCCAGCAGTCAGCGTTCTCTGAAGCCCTTTCCTCACCTCAGGTAGCTGTTTTCTCCCCTTGAGTTTTGGTAAATAACTAGATTCCTTTCTCTCTCCTCCCTGCTCAGCTGTTGGAGATGCCTCCCCAGCAGCCCACTAGGTTGGGATGGAGTCCTTCCATCCACTTTGAACTGCAGCTTAAAAGATCTTTTAAAGGACATAAGGAAAATTTATGAGTTATTTTTAGATTCTAAAAATTTGCTACAAAGTCATCCTTGGTGAGACTGGATGTGATAGTTGTAGCACTCCACAGTGTTGTCCTGGCGTGAGCACTGGGACAGAGTGATCTCTGCCACGGGGAGAGCTGCTGCTGTTGTCTTGCAGTAGTGGCTCTCCATGTAGTGCCATTGCAGTGAGAACGTGTGCCACTCCAAGTGGTGCAGGGGCCGTACCTGTGGGACAGGCTGTGCTTACATATATTTAATAGGATCACAGGCACCAATTTTTGCTCTGTGCTGCATCTTAGGCTCACCTTTCCACCATTTCCTTTCATGCTCCCCTTCCCACCACCCTCCTCTAGCCTGCAGACCAAGGCAGGGCAAGATCTGTGGTCCCCTCTTCCATGACCTGACTTCAAATCATGGTAAAGGCTGGCTTCTTTACTGCAGGTTTTTCTGTATATATTTGTCTGAACAGCTTTCTGCCTCTGCAATCCCAGAGCTCAGCTCACCTTTCCCACTTGGGGATGGGAACCACAGTTTGGAAAAGTTTTTCCCTCTTTTTCCATTATGCTTCAGGCTGGCTGGAGATACTGCCCACTGCTGGGTGAGCTTTAGGGTGTGAGGACTTTGTGCCCGTGCCAGCTGCCTGTGGTGGTACAAAGGAGTCTGTGCCCAGCAGTTGTCTTCTGTTTGCTGGTGCTCCTTTGACCAAGGAAGCTGAGTCCGGTGGCTTCATGGCCTGGAGCTGTACTCTTACTGGGACGCTTCCATGTCCCATTGTGCCTCTGACAGATGGTGGCAGCAGCGCTCTGTTCTCCTTTCTGATGACATCTTTTTTAAGTTTGGTTCACCAGTTCTGACACTCTGAAGCTGAAATACTTGGTAACAGGCTATGATGGGAAAGGGTTGTGCGGTATCTTCCAGTGGCATTTGCACAAGCTTGAAGTGAGCTCTCCTAAAGAGACTGCCAGGGGCGCAATTCCTTACGCTCAAAGGTGTCTGCAGCTCCTCTTCCTACTGTCTTGTTGATGTAGACAACTGTGCCATTCTTTAATGTATGTCAGCTCAGCATAAGGTTTTAGTCTTAAAAATATCAGTAATAGGCCATGGTTGGCCTTTCCTCTGATGCAAGCCAAAGCAGGACTCGGCTCTGAAGACGGGGTGATGTGGAGCTGTATGCCGACAGTCCTAGGTGAAGCAAACCCTTCTCTAATATGGCCTCTGCTTCTGGTAATGAATGAGTCTGGAAGACATGATTTCACTTTTGTCAGCTAATTGATTATCCTGAGAGCTGCAAGAATACCAGCTTCATTTTACAAATCAGTACTAAAGAATTTTGACCCCGAGAAGGGGGCAAGAAACAAAAGACCTCATTTCCCTATTTGTCTGCCTCCCTAGCCATGCAGGCATATAAGAGACTCTACAGGAAGAACTCTCTGAGTGCGACCATCCAGCCAATTCCTTATCCACCGAGTGGTCCATTCATCAAATCCATGTCTCTCCAATTTAGAGACAAGGATGTCGTGTGGTACAGTGTCAAATGCCTTGCACAAGTCCAGGTACTTCACTTACTATGAGTGAATCACAGCAAAATTTAGTAGCTGTCTTTATGAATTATCCCCTTGCCCACTTACCAGATTTCTGGTTGGGGTTTTTGTGGGGTTTGTTGGTTTGGGGTTTTTTTTCTTTTGTTTACCATTATGTTTTTAGCTTAATGTGAATGTCTGGGGAAGTCCTGGTGATTTAGTTGCTTGTATAAATTGGCCCTCCTCTGAGGTACTTCAGCATTTTGTTGCGTTATTGTGCAGTGTTTAAATGAAATGTGTTCAGGTGTTTTTATGTAAAATAGACCTGTTACAAGAAACAAGAGCTCTGCAAATCATTTTTCTTTATAACGCCTCTATTTTTTTGCCAAGCTGTGGCTGCATTTCTCATTCACCCTTAGTTTTTCCTACCTGTCAGAGCTGTGTTTAGAACTGGAGCAGATGACAGACCCCATGCTACTCAGGTGCTTCTCATTCCATTGGCAGATGATGATTTATGTGGTTCAGGGTGTAACTTCCTATATCTGCATAGCCACAGGAATGGACCTGTCTGACATGTGGTATGATCCTTCAAAGTTAGCACTTGCATTAACAAAGGGTTAGTGCGCTGCAAGACCTTCTCATATGCTTCTAACAGGAAAATGTTGCCATAACAATGTGCCAGCTGAAATGACTTGATATTGGTCAGCTGGATTTTCAAAGAGCCACCAGCCTGTGGCTGATGGTTCCCAGACCTGAGGTCTAGTGCTTGAAATCAGTGGATGTAGTAGATAGGGGGGGAAAAAAACCCAAAACAAACAAAAAAACACCCCAACAAACAACAACAACAAAACAAAAAAAAACCCCAAAACCAAACCCAACACAAACAACACACTGATCATGAGTTTATTTAGCATGGATAAATACTTAAAGCAAAAAAATTGTGGGTTTTTTTTTTATTGCAAAGAAATTTGAATTCCTACTGGGCTATTTTTGGGGGTTTTTCCTTGTTTTACAGTATTAAAATTTTTATTCTCTTGGATTTATTTCATTTTTAAAGTGCATTTGAAAGTCTTGCCCTTGCATTTTTGCTTCTTGAGTGTTGCTGCCCTCCCTTCCCAGATCCATTAGTGCAGTGGCATTTCTGGGTTGAATTGAAATGCTGCCATTTCTTCCTTCTCCTCCTGCAGCAACGGGACTGCTGCCTTCCCCTCGCTGCCATCACCTCCCTTCTGTCCCCTGCTGGGGATGGCACAGGCCCAGGCAACAAACTTGGCAGAGCTGTTAGCCTGGGTGCTGCTTTGTGCTCCCTGGACGAAGCTGACCTCAGGAGAGAGTACAAACCAGTGGGATTTCCAGTCTACTACCCGCACAGCCTATTTCCGTGGGTCTTGCTGGTAGTGGTTTTATCTGCTGCTGAAATGTTTAATTTTTAAATTGATCTGTGAATCAATATGATGAAAGATGCCTTCTGTAAGAGGTTAATTACCTCTTACAGCAGAAAGTGCCATGCCAAGTAATATGTTGGCTGTTTCCAAGGATCATTTTTTGGTTGACCACAATCTCTCACAGAGTGAAAGGGATTAACAAAAATGAATTAATTTTTTTTTTTTCCAGGATTTGGGCCACATAAATAAACAGTTAATATAGCTTTTCTGAGAAGTGTGAAGTGATGCATTCACCTTCCCATGCAAGTCTTGCATGTCTGGGATGTGGAGTCACTCCTTTTACTGAACCCTGAAGCAACACAAGTGCTCTGGGAAATGTTCAAACACAGCAAATGTGGTGAGCCGAGTGTTGCCATTATCCACTCTGTGGGTTTTAAAAAGTGACTGTCAGAAGTGCTTGTCTTCGCTGCTGACCACCTAAACTGGAAAGATAAATGTAACCTTTCAAATATATATTGGTTTCTTTTGGGTTGATGGATTTTGTTTGTTTGGTTATTATTTATTTATTTTTTGCAAGGGAAAAATTATGATGCTAAACTAACTGGTGTTCAATGTGAGTAGCTTCAGGAAGAAACTCCACTACTTTGAATCTCGTAGTCTTGCAGTAGGACACTGAAGTTTTGCGCATTCTGCAGTGTGAAACACCTGGAAGATATCAAATTAGGACCTAGAATAATACAGCACGATAGCAAAGAGGCGGCTTCCCACAAACCTCAGTGACAGCAATTCAGATTTCCTTTTCATTCTTATCCATGGGGCTGCAAAGTAGAGGAGCAGATCTGTAGTCTGGGAAACTTTCCAGAATAACTTACAAGCAAATGAGAGATGCAGCCCTGCCTTCTCTGAAGGGGTTCTTTGCCTGCCCCTGTTGTGCTACCAGTGCTCCCAGTTACTTGTCTGTCCCCCAGGAGATGGGCTTGCTGGAGTGCCTCACTGGGATTTTTCACTTGTCAATAAAGTAGCAGGTCTCTTGACAGACCTGCTGTCTTTAAATAGGAAAATATTTTCCCATTTGTCCAGGTGTTGAATACATTTTTATAGCCAATACTTCTATATTAGGATTTTTTTTTAATTTCAGACAAAACAATGAAAGGTGATCTGTTACTTCTCAGTATTACAGCAGATGGGAAGGGGAAAAAATATGATGTTTGATCATTTAAGTTTCAGTAAACTTCAGATATTTTAATAGTTTGCACACTAAAAAATAAAGCAACATAATTGTGAAGTTTTTAACACACTTTTTTCTACATTCAGTCCCACTTAACTCATTTACAAGAAGCACAGGACACATCTGCAAAGCCTTCAGTTCTTTTGTATAAAAAGATGGCCAGTTAGTTGGGCGTTAGTCCTTCCCTTGAAGGGACTGGATGCATAAAGGTTTGGATGTCAACGTGGGAGCTCTGAGATCCAGAGTGAACCTACTCTTTTGCAAAAACATGTGCATGACCTTGAACAAGTAGCTGAGTTGCCTGGTAGCTCATTCCCTATCTGGAAAATGGGAATGATAAAAGTTCTCCACCGCTCAGCTGGGACAAATTGCAGAACAATGTAAGCTGTTGCAGAAGATCAATATGTTCCATCAGTTTGTGTCTTTCAGTTCAGACCCTTCTATTCATAAACATTGTTTAAAAAACAATGCAGAGAGCAGCAAGGTAGGAGCGGGGTATGTGGGTAACCCAGGGCTTGGTGTGTGTCACAGTTTAACCTGGCAGGCAGCTGAAGCAACCACACAGCCGTTGACTCACTCCTCTCCTCTGCCAGTGGGATGGAGCAGAGAATTGAAAAGAAAAAGAAATGGAGGCTGAAACCAGGACAGTGTGCCTGGATGGTTCAGCAAGAAGGAGGAAGCAGGAGATATGTCGGTTTCCTTTACAAAGCTCTGGTGATCCCAAATCCAAGGGATACACTGTTGGGTGTGCAAACTTGCGGGTAGGTCAGGGCTGTGTCCAAAGCTCTCAGTAGCTCTTGCCCTGTCATATGCACTGTATTAGGGACACAGGTCTCTCACTGCATGTCCCAAGCACATTTCATTTTGCATTGACTTCTGTTGTACTTTATACCCATGCTCTGTTGTAATGAGGTACTGGTGTAAACACTCAAAATCTGTACAAACAGATTTTGTAGCAATGTTGTCCTTTCCTAGTGAAAAGGCTGGAAATCATTCTTTTTGACAGCCAAACCTCTTCAGAGAGTGAATAGGAGGCATTAGTCTTAAGTAATAAGGGGCTTAAGTGAAATTTCTCAAAGCAGTAATATATTCAGATTTGAAATGTTCAAAACATTACTTTCTGACTGTAAAAAATTACTTTAGCCAATGAAAAATGTCAGGGAAATTCCACCCTGGATGTCTTGTGATTTGGGGAGAGAACATCTCATCTTATACTGATGATGCTCTTTATTATATCCCCCACCTCCCCCCACCTTGGGGGGGGGGGGGGGGAAGCTCAAATATCAAATGCAACTACTTTCAGTAACTGGGAAAACCAAAGATCTGCCTTTATTTTGGGAAGGTTAGGATCACTCTTTGTTCTACAAGTAGCAGAAAAAGTGTTAGAGGATGATGTTAAAATAGTACCCTGCACCTCTCTTTAAGAATATCAAAGTCTTTTCTGCTATTCAAAAGGGGAGCAGAACAAAAACATTGTGGGCAATATTTTATAATAGAACAATAAGCCTGAATAGATAGATTTTAAAACCCTTGTTTCATAAATGTTTAAAAGAATGTTCACAAATTTAAACTTCATTTTTTTATCATTGCTTTCCTTATTATGCATCAGCTTTTAAGTTCCATGATACCACTACGAAAGAAATAAAATGTCAGATGTGAAGGATGTTATTATCAGTATGCAGTGGCACTTTTATATACTGATGATAATGAAGCCTCTCCACATCACTTTCCTTCATTACTTTTTATTTCTGCACCTAAAATGAAAAGGAATAAATGTACTTCTTGCTCAACAAATATTTTTATAAGATCAGCAATTGATTGCTGAATGTCAGGCTGCATGGGTTATTCTGGACCTACCCAGTCGCGTGGTGACTAGTGGAGAGCCACATCCCTCTTTTTTTAAGCACGTCTGTTCTCACAAAGGCACCTGTAAGGGAATTGGGTATGGTGTGGTTAAAGGACACGTGCCACAATGTATAGTTTCCTGGTGTCACAATATTCTTCATCCTTTCCCATTCATCTTCTTGTAATAGCGTTTGATTCAATGCAGCTACAAACTCCGCCAATGTTCTGCGACTGCAGTGGTCTTGGGAGCTCAAGTGGCAACCTCTAGGATTTGTTTTGATAACATTGAACAATGTTAAAAAACAAATGGCGACAGAAGAATATACTGCTGTGGAATATCTTCAAAACAGCACGTAATGACCTGCCACTGAATCTTGCATGCAAGTCTTTGCAGAGGTAGTACAGAAATCTGTCTGAGTGGTAGGCGAACATTCTGCCATGGAAAGCTGTTTCCCAGGTACTTCAGGGAGTGAATAATCCCTTTTGGCGACGTACAGTAAATGAATGGTCTAGCTTTGTCTGCCTACACTTTCAACGTGATTATTTCCTGTTATTTAAAATGTTGTGTTAATTGAATTTTCTTAATAGTAATAAATAATATCTAGCCATATGTTGACTTTCACAACTTTATTGTACAGTAGGCATTAATGCAGCACAGCTGATTAGAGCTTTTGTACCCCTGTGACTTAGAATGTGAAGCTGGAAGAGTAAAAGCGATGATAGTTCAGCTCCTTGTGCAGTCTTCTATTTTATAGAAAGATCTCTATAAAACTAAAGTAGGGGTATTTCTGCAGTTCTAAAACGTGCCAGGTACTTTCAGGCATCCGTTTTTGGTCTATTGCTTAGAAACAAACTTAATAAATATAAATGAAGCTGAGCCTCATGCTTTTAGCAGATCCAAACTACTGCCTCTTTGACTATGAAGCTGGTTTTGCCATTCCATATCCCCTCATTAGATGGACCAGAAAGGCTGCAGAGTTATCTAGCTTTCAGATCAGGACATATCATGCTTTCCTTTGGCAGGCTGAAAACGATAACAAGATTTGTTATTTATCATTTTTATTGGGGCAGAGCTGTGCACTTGCCATCAGAGCAACGATGAGCAGTACATGTGCAGTGATTTCTCAGTTTTTTCCCTATAATATTTTAATACTAGGATTGTTGTGGGAAGGTATTTATTTATGTATTTTTAATTCTTCTGGCCTCTTTTCTGAGTGGAAAGGGCAGTCTATCAGCTGGCATGGAGTCTGCACACAGCATCAGGTCCCATGCTAAAGCATCACATCTCTGGGAAGGGGGGAGGTGGGTTACCATCTCCATCCACGTTAGATATGCCGCTTTCTCACAGCCACTATAAATACTGCTTTGATTGGCATGGTAAAGGGTTGTATTTTTGGTACTGCAGGTATATACAGGGCTGCAGTTTAACATAATCATATGCTGCTGATTTCCAAATGAATGATCCTCATCTTGACATTTTAGTACCTGCAGCGCAGCTGCTTGGGACTGCAGAAAGCATGGTGGACAGCGGGCAGGTGACTCTTCCATGCTGTCCCTGCCTGCCTCACCACTGGGACTGGTAGAATTGAAGGTAGGTAGGCTCCAGAGGAGGTACAAACATGAACTAAGATAAAAACCTGCCTGTGCATGGGGTATGTGCTGGAGAGGGTGCTGCTTCTGCGGACTACCACTTTTGCTGTGCTGGGTGCCCTGCCTGCCTCCTAGCAGATGAGCACTGGGGACAGATTCAGAAAATACTGTTTGCCCAGCTTCATCTGTCTCACTCTGCATATCCATCTCCTGTTCTGCATCTGGTTCACTAATCTAATTTATCAGCTATCTCCCCGTAAAGTACAGGATTAACTTTTATGTAGTATTTTGAGCATTATTCTCTGCTTATATTCAGGAAACTCTGTAAGGTAAATAATGAATGTTCCAGTATCAGGTATGCATTAATAGCCCTTGGTGATTTCATCTAACAGCTTTTTTCTGTAAAAACATTTTTCCAGTGCAGTTTCAAAAAAACCTTCATTTTATACAACTTTTTAATATGGTAACTTTCAAGATCATCTGCATGTAGTTCAGGTTTTTTCTTTGTGGTCACCAAGCTGCAGAAAAAAGAGACCAACAGTCTCTTTCTGTTTGTGATGAAAATGTATTTTTCCACAAGATCAAGTTAACTGAAACCATTTCATGTTTCCAGTGGGCTACAGATCACTTGATAATTCCCTTCTGAGTAAAATTAGAAAGGAAAAAAATTCCTCAAAATTAAAAGATCACTTAAATTATAGCTCTTTGTTCTACCTTGTCCAAACAGTGGTGTACAAACTGCATAATTTGTTTTGCTAAGATGTACCCAGTGTGGAGCCATCTGTGTGACAGTTGACGTTATTTATATTCAAAAGGGACATTGCAATAGCTGGAAGAGCCCCTACTCCCAGCTAACCATTTCCAGTGTGACTCTAAATTATTGATTTACATTTATTCTCTATTAACCTATTATGAGTTCATCTGCTGTTTTCAGCTCTCTTATCATGTTGATGTACTTCTAATTTTCCAAACTGAATAGTGATTTACTGCAAAGATGTTGGAATGACTTGTTCTCCAGTGAATATCTGAAGCCTCTTATGCCCCAGTTAGCCTCTTTCATTTGAAACCTGCATTGGGAGCTCTGGTACATAACAAGGCCAGCAGCAATGCCTTGGCAATCCTGGAAAAGTCCCTTTCCTTTCTGTCCTTCCTGATCCACTGAGTATACATGCTTGTATTTCCAAAAAGAGTGCTTATGAGACGATGTGCTCAGTGTCTTTGGAGATGGAATGACCCTTCTTGTCTTTCTGGGCTCTGCCCAGGATGCTCGTGGGCAGCGTGAGTTGGTTTTCTTGTCTGTTTAGGAGGGACATCCCATCTTCTGCAAAGGGCTTTGAATTTACTGGGCACTGTATGCTATATGATTGCGCTTGGTGGCTCTTTCATGTTTACCCTGCTTGAGTGGGTTTTGTTCTGTTCTAAAATATGTGTTTGCATATTGTGCAAACACTAGGAAAACCACATAACTATACAGGAATAAAGTTATTGCTAAATGTGCATTTTTTCAGTTAACTTACATGGTAAAATAAATTTGGAGAATGTTTCAATTGGAAGCTGTGACTTAGAAATAATTTTTGAGAAAATTATAAATCAATAGTAAAGTAAAAGGCAAAGTTACATGAATGCCATGAGAGAGCGAAATTATATGTTCTAGGATTGGGTGGTTTTGAAGAGATCTGGTTTAATCAGTACTGAGTAAAATATAGTTTTTAATCTTTTCACTGGGATTATAAAAGTATCACTCTGAGACTCTGCTCTGTGTTGTTGCTTTATTAAAGATGGTTTTACCAACATCCATGAAAAATGCAATTAGTAGCTTACAGCATCTTGAACTGACACATACAGTCTGCATGGCAGATGAGAGTTGAGATGAAGGATCCTTTTCAGTCCATGCTCCTGCAGTGAGCTCAGTGCTGCAGCATGAGTGGTTCCCCCCCACGTCTTCAGTGAAATATTTAGGCCCTCAGCTGCCAGCAGCAGCGGCGTGGGTATCCAGCTATAGCGCTTTAGTGTTTTCCTACAGTGCTTGTACGATTGTGGTACCACGATCAGAAGAATCAGAGTTAAAATGCATTTGCGCTTGGAGCTGTGATAGCTTCACTCACAGGCAGGTAACTGGAAAGCCTGTTCCTACAACTGGGACCAGTTCTGCTTCCTTCTAGGATGAGCACAAACCTTGCTCTGGAGTGAGAGTGCTAAGCCTGCAAACCTCCTTTTTCCACATGCTGTTTCTGTGTGACAGCAGATGAGTTGCGTGATTAACTCACCATTTAGCACTCATTTCCTGGCTGAGCCAGAGCCTGTTTTTGTGGATAGCCTTATTTTTTTTTTTCCTGTGGCTGTACGAGCCTCTGTGCTAAAATCGCAGCAGTCGCTTCCTAAAGTGGATGATGCCCAGACGGCTCCTGGAGGGGATCTTGTGGGTTGTGTGCTGTGATATGGGAAGGTCCTGGTGACATTGATGGTGATAACCACCTCTCCATGTACCCACAGAGGTGTCAGTTGGCAGTTGTAAATGGTGACATGGGACAGTTGTGCAGCAGCGTGCCATATTTCTGCTTTGGGGTGGGGAGAGCCTGCACTGGGAATGCTGGTGGGACCCCAGGATTAACTGATCCTAGTGAGTCCCTGCAAGCATGCCAAAATGCTGCCAAAGCTGCTGGCTCTGTGGGAGACAGTGCTTTCAGGCTCGGGCCTTCCTCTGCACGGAGAGCTCAGCAGGAGCAGGGAGGCCCTGTGATTCTCCAAGATGGTCTCTCCTTGTGGCGTATGGAGGGTCCCTGTGTTCAGCCAGGAGCTGCTGGGCTCACCAAGGGGGCTGCTCTCAGGATGGAGATCCTGCTGAGCCTAGCCCTGTAATACCGTGTTCTTCATTTCTCACTTCAGGGTCCAGATCCCTCCCCTTGCATGTAGTCACCAAGTGTTCCTCGATGCTGCTACTACCATAGTGGTGGTGCTGCTCTGCATGAAATCCCTCCTGGCTGCTGCCCTTGCTGAGTCTGACTCGAGGCTGGTTTAACCTGCTGATGTGAGGAGACTATGAATTGGATCCTGCTGTACAACTGCAGCAGAACAGAAAGTATTCAACATGTACCGTGCTCAGCCTTTTCCTTCCTGCCTCCCCCATCTTCACCCTGACCTCCAGGAGCACCATGCAATGTCCAAACAGTCTTGTGAGTAGTCAAATTGTGAGAAAAGGATCTTTTCCAAGTACTATAGCACCATATAACCTCACTCAACTATGTACTGTAGAGCAGAGGCAACATCTCAGCTTGTTCTATTAAAGTATAATTAATTACCATTTCAATAGTGCTACTAGGTGTATGTATTCATCCAGTGCATTGAAAAATAATAACAAAGCCTCTTATTATCTAATGGATGATGTTATACATTGTGGATGCAACCTATTAATATGGAAATATTGTCACATTCATCTGGAATGATTTGCATGGTGTATTTCCTGACCTAATAATGAAAAAAGTAGGTCAGCTTCCAAGTTTTCTGAAATGGGAATTAAAGCTTTATAGCAAGACAGTCTTCGATAGTTTTACACAAATGGCTGAAACTCACAAACCTTGCATATTCAAAATGGTTTGCCCCACAATGATGACTTGGAGATATTTCTAATTAATTGTAGTAGTACATCAGCACTGGATTTCCTTGGCTTTCCCATTATTTCACTGGTTTTTACAATTTAGTGAAATTAAAAAGGCACCGAAAGATATAGTTTACCAAACATGGCGTCATCTGAGAAAAGGTGGTTTTAAAAGGAGATTTTATAAAATGTAGTTTACTGAAGCTTATGCAAAGCAGTCTTTCTTCTTCAGGAAGCATTTAGTTCAGCATCAAGCATTTCAGGTGCTTTATTATTGCTAGAGAGTATATAGCACATGGTGGCTATAAATATTGAACTGCTAGGTCTTAGTCTGGCTAGTATTTTGCAAAAGGTGTATTTGTGAAGTAGCTAGTGTATTTATCACCATCTCTGAGATGATTTCAGTGTTAATGTGTCTACCCTAACCATCAAAATGATGATCTTCCTTCTGGAGCTTCGATTCTTTGCAATCATAAATGCAAGATGTTAAGATATTTTTCAGGAATATAAAGATTGCAATGTTGGATTAGAGTTGACATCCATCAAATGCCGTGCTCTTAGGGCTCATCTGCACTGCGGGCAAAGGTGTGACTGCAGTGCATGCAAGGATACTCCATCCACCTCAGCTAAAGGCCCAGTGCTGTGGCTGCTCTGCCAGCGCCCTGCCCATCCTTCCTTCCTTGATAAGTGTCATCCAGCTTCTCCAGCTGACCTGTCCCATCTCCATGTTGCTCTGGCTGTAGCATGGTGGCAGATGCAGACTGGCAATAAGGCAAAATGGAAAGACTAAACTTGGGCAGTGTTGCAGGGAGTTTGGTGACTCTTGCCCCCAGCCCTTGTGATGTTTGGGGAAAGGCACTGAATATTTGAGCCAGGCATCTGTAGTGCTTTGTGGTCTGAAGAAATGCATTTTTGATGGACTTCCCTGTGTGTTGCTTACTGTCATTTTGAATTGTTCAGTGAAAACACATGCTTCAACTCTCCTGTTGTGCAGGAGTAGATTTTTTTAAAGATTATGCACTTCCCCAGTGCTTTCACTATTCAGCTAAATTTCACAGCCGTGGTCTCTCACCCAGCAGATACCCTGCTGCTAGATGCTCAGATACTAACTTTTTTAATATAGCACACATTGTTAGTAGCTGGTTGTCAGAACAGACATGCTCTGTAGAGTATTTTCTGAAAGAAAGGTTATAGTGGATATGAAGCTTTATTTTAGGTTTTCTGCTGTTTTGCTTTGCCCATTTAATATCTGACTGCCCTCCACATGTACAAGATGGCACATAGGTTCTGTTTGAAGAGCAGAGACTTTACTTTTTCCTGCTTCTGATCTATTAAAGCCTCATCTCCTGTACTGAAAATGGAGAGTACTGTAAATTCTGACTCCTTTTGTTTTGACTCATGAAGACCTGCGATTCAGTTGTGCTGAAATCTGTCAGATTTTTTTTTTTTGAGACTAGTAACTTCTGACAGAGTCACAAGCCAGATTTCAGATAGGGGCTGAGCACGCTCTGGTCCTGCCTGTGTACGTGTTTGTAAAGCTGGGGCCTGTTTGCTCCCTGTTTGTGGTCACTTTCTGCGAGAAGTTCTGGGTTTTATTTTAGAAAAAGAAATGTGTTTCAAGAAAATGAAATCAGGGCATGAAGAACATACTGCAATTGGAAGGAGCGGCTGCTTGTATTTGCCTGATGTTTTTCTGAGGCTTTATAATGGTAATAGAAATGTTTGGGGCTGCATAGGCCTAGTAGCTAAGTAAAGTATTTTAAATACTTGTCTGTTTTTAGAAGTGAAGTCAAACTGATGCTTTGTAGTATGATGAAATTATTTATGCAAAAGTTTCTTCATTTTTAGGTCTAATGAAATCCCAGAAAGAAGATGAAAACTATTAGGGAACTGGCTTCTGTGGAATTTCTAACGAGGCTTGATAGCAGAAGAGTTTAGGGGGAAAAAAGGCTGTCTGCAGTCCTATTTACTCCTAATAGTCTGTTCAAATTCCATTGCAGAAATGAGAATTGTTTTAGCATTCCCGGTCCTTGTTTTTTAAAATTTGTTTACAGAAAGAAGATTAGATTGATCTCAGAATAATCAGTTTTCTATTTAATATGACAATATTTTCTATGTGAAATGACATGTTTTCCTAAAAGTAAATGTTGGGCTACTCTGAGTAGTTGCATCTCCTAGAGAACAATGCCACCTAATATGTCTGTGGGCCGGTTAGAGAGCTGCAGAAGTTGGAAAGAGAAGAGAGTGCATGTGTCTCCCCATCCCTGCTCCCAGGTGATGGATGGAGAGTGCGGTGGGGTGGAAGGCCACAGTGCAGCCTCAGGGCACAGTTAAACTCCTCTTTAGGGGGACAGCTGGCTTGTGCTCTGTCCCAGAGCAGATGCCACTGTGCAGCCCTCCATGTAAGCCTTGCACTGGTTCAAAGAGAAAAAAATGTTCTCCAAAGCTTTGGAGACCAAGCGTGTCCATCAGAGTGAGTGACAGGTTGGGCATGACCTCCTCTTCAAAGCTGGGTTTGGGGATTTCTTTTGCCAGAATGCTTTAAAGGGTAAGGAGCGTTGCTGCTCATTAATTAGTAAAATTGGAGCTGGCTCAAGTGGTGCTTGGAAATATTAACTATTAGACTTTGGATTCATGCCCTGGAAGAAGAGTGAGCTTTATGTTAGTTTTCCAGTTTTCATTAATAATTCTCCTTCTTCAGTTCAGGAAGTATGAGCAGCTTTAAGCAGATGGACCACTCTGAAGCTCAGCACTGTGAAACAGAAGTCTTTTAAGGCTGTATTAATAGCACAGTGTAAATGCTGGGTCTAACAAAGCGACATGGTGGTCAGTAAGGGTGAGCTCAGAAAACTCTTGGGAACCCATATCGCTGCCATTGCTGCACTAGGCAGAAAATCAACTCCTGGTGGTTTTCCAAATACTGTACTCCAACAGCCATCTTGCAGTGGCCAGCACCAGCTGTGAAACTTTTGCAGGCGGCACCCTTTGTCACCATTCCCTTGCCAGATTTTATTTTTCTCCCCATATCTCCTTCTTCACCACAGGTGAGAGATCTCTACCTTCTTCTGCTTTCTGCACCCTTTCACACATACCCTCACATTACCAGTTTTTTAGGGGTGCTAGAGCTTTGACTTTCAGCTGAAGGTTGGGGTGTGGGCCTGAGATACCACTTTGGACCTGTCTGAAACCCAGGGACCCCTCTCCAGTTGTTCCCTGCCACTTGGAGTTTGAACACAGAAACCTGACTATGTGCCACATCTCCACTTTGGGGCTGGTAAGCCTCTACTCTCCAGGGGCCAGTCGTTGGGCACATACCAGGTATATGTTGGCACAGGTTGATAAGCAGTGGGCTGGAAATCTTTCAGGTTTTTCCTTATTCTATCGAAAAAAGCGGTCAGTGTCCCTGTAATATTGATAAAGCTCTTCAGAGAAAGAAATTGTGTGAGTGCCAAATGCTGTTAGCTATCTGATCGTGTGTGATTGATGAACAGGTAACAGAGTAACAGAATGGCTAATCTGCCCTGTAGATGGATATGCTCTTTAGATATAATAAGAAGACCTGCCTCTTTTATAAAATTAGAAATTGGATGTGCATAGGCACTATATAACTGAAAAGGTAATACTGTATATGGCAACATGACGGATTAATATATATTGAAGTCCTTGATTTGTTCTTATTTCTGTCCTTCTGGTAGTTTATGGAAGCATATGAAAAGTTTTCAAATGACCTTTAGAATTAGCTCCTAACCTATATAGTTTATCATCATTTTCTGTTCCATGAGCCTGAGGTGTTAAAAGATTCATAATTCAATATTTCAAAAATTGTCAGTGGCTTCACTATATGAAATTTTAAATATTCTGAATGTACTTCTGGCATTCAGTGGTTGTATTTGTTCATTTGAATGTAATGGATATTGAATAGGACCTATTATCAGCTTGATATAGAAAATATATTTTGGTAATTACATATGCCTACACTTGATATAAATTTCAATCTTTTTCTGCCACGAGGGCTGGTAAAAGAGAACACAATCTTTTTTGCATTTTATGAAGATGCAGTTCAGAATTTTTGAATTAATGAGAGGTTCTTGAGGGAAGGAGGGAGCTGCTTCCCTGGTGCTGGCACACAAAGTGGGGTATCAGTTCTGTATTTCTAGCAAACCTTTCTGTGCTCTTTAAATCATCTTCTATGTTTTACTGACTTGCAGAGATTGCAACCTCTGTTTGTTAAAAGCATATGAGCCTTTTTCTAAAGCATATACACAAATGGATGATGTAGATAGTAATGGGGTCTTTACAGTTTTTTCATTTTAAGAGTATGGATTTCAGCTGCTTAATTGATCTAATATAAAAAATTTACTACCTTGTCTGATAGTATGACAAGTCTTTATGGGACTTTGGCATTATGAAGGACAGATGCTTTCTGGTATAAATGCTGTGTGATACTAACAGTTGCCACTGCAGTAAGGTGATTCTCTCATTATGCAGACCATGTAGGTAACTGTAAAGATCAGTAGCTGCTGAAAGGAGGCTCTGGTTTGGATTTTCTGTTTTCTGCAGCCCTGGCAGAGGCTGCCTTTGAACCAAGAACAGGCATGGTTCACATACCTAGTGAAGGATATCAGCAAAGGTAGCTATTTGGCTGAACATACAGTGCATTTGAGATTTTTTGAAACTCCAGTGAACAATATTTTTACAATGGCCAAGCAGTTTCTTTAGGTCAAGAATAGGAAACTTGCACTTTTTTTTTTTTTTTTGGTGTGAATAGAATAATTTAAATCTGACTTTATCATTCTGTGAATTAATGCTTGGAAAGAAGAATTGCATTTTGGAATCTGTCTGGATTCACAGAAATTGATATACTATATCTTATGCTGCCATAGCAACATACGAGTGCAATGAGTTAGAAATCTCCCAGTTATTAGAAAAACTGAATTAAACGAACTATTGAACAAGATTATGTTTGCATAACAAAGCTGGGTTCTGCCTTTACTCCTGCAGTTCTGACCTCGTTTCAGGTAAAGGGGTATCCTTGACTCTTGAGAAACAGGCTCAATTGAGATAAACCATTTATACTATAATGAAGAGCATGAGAACAGACATGCTGTGTTATCATACAGGGACTCAGATTTGTGAATGTATATTCTGGCTACTGAGTGTGCTCAAAGCTGTCTTGAACAATATTTAAAATATAGCAATGACTGGTAAGAAAAATTAAATTCTCTAGTCTAAGTTCCTTGTTTGTGAAATAAAGATGCTTATATGTTTTTAATTTATGTAATGACAAATGAAACACAATTGCTATGAAAAAGGACATTTCTGGAAGGTGAGGAAATAGCAAGAACCTAACATTAACTATGAAGAGTCTTATGAATTTTTGTTCATTTCTGACCTGCTCTCCTAATATTAGAAGAGAGGACTGAAGCTGGCAAGAGATGATGATTTTGAAAATATTGTGAAGCTAAGAATACTGTACTCCTTTCTGTATAACATAATTCTCCATTAGGACAAAAAAAGAGGAGACTTCCTAGGGAGTGTTAATGGGAAGAAATTTCTGGAAAATTTTTCTTTTATGAGGGTAATTTCATTTGGAAACCACCCTGCCACTACCCTAATGCCACTACTCTAATGCCAGGAAGAACAGTTCTGTGAGCCCTCAGGGCATGCAGAAAATCTCATCTTTCTCGTGTTGTTAGTGACAGTGAGAGATGGAAGGAGGAATGCGCTGTGGCTTTATTTTTAATTTTATATTTACTGGTCTTTTTTATTTTAAACTTTATTAATGTATCTATTGCATTTTGATTTTTGTTTTTTTGGTCAGAGATTGCTAGTATGTCTCCATCCCATCTTTTCTGCTGTGATATTATAAATACCTAGTTACAATAACCATAAAAACTTCTGTGGGCTTTAATAAATAAAGTTTTATAGTAAGCCTGAAGCACAAAGTTCTGAAAGTATACTTTTAGCACTGTTTTACAAAAAGTTTTGAAATATTTTGCAGTTGACAGGATCAGGAGAATTTTTTCATATTTTGCAGAGTCTTCCTAGCAATTATCAATAATGTGTTTTTAAAGATCCATATAATACAACAAGTGTTCAGAAAAAAAATGCTAGTGCAGCCATTTTTAAAACTTCTGCTTAATGCACTGATAAATCTGTTGGCTTCAAGTAACACTGCAGAACCATTAGACTAATATATTGATAGTTGCAATTAAACTTAGATTATTTCCTGTACACTTTCTTCTTACAAGGCCTTTTGATGTACTCCCTTTCTTTTAACTTACCCAATTTGGAATAGTTACTTTTGTCTACAGCTGTATCTTTGGGATTGCTTTTGTCTACGTCAACTCTTTTTTCAGTAGAGACCAGTTACCAGCACTGCCGCAGTGCTTGGGCCACCAAATGCTGATTTTCCTTTATGAAGCAACTTGCTGTGACCTCTCTGATCTGGCTCTATAGTGTCCTCATTGTACATGCTGTGTGTATTTTTCACATACACAGCGCATGCAATGTGGACATAATGGAGATCACTTCACACCTAAGGAGATAAAATACCTGCAAGAAATGTGGTTTGGTTTTTTTGCAGGATTTTAAAACTTATTTACATGGTGCATGCTCATGCTATTCTTGTGTACTAGATGGGGTCCAAAAATTGTGTTGTGGATACAGTTCATCAGTGAGATGATGCAGAGCCATATTCTGTGTTTCTCTGCCATGAATTGGCACTTTTAAACAGCAAGGATTTTCATCAAGTGATTTTGAAAAACTGAGTGTTCGTGTGAATAGTAGTTATCCTCATAAGTGCTAAAATACAAGGAATTAGATATTTAAAAGCAAAAATTGTTACAAGGGCAAATGCTGCAACTTAAGTGGCTTGTGGAGGCTGCAAAAACAAAAGTCTGTTCTCAACTGGATGTAGGCTGAATCTGTAATGGGCCAAAACCTGCTTTCTAGACCTGAAGCCCTGATCAAGAACAGGAACTGGATTAGAAAACTGTGATTCTTTCACTGTGCTGAAATTAAATTTAAAAGAGGGGGTAGTGGTGGTATGGGACATGGTTACAGTGACAGTGAGGAAACTCTAACAAACAGCTGTCTTGGCGTTACTGCACTATGTATTAGTCCAGTTGCTACTGAAAGCATTATTTCATTTAGTGGGAGTTTTTAGGAGCTCTGCCTTTCATAGGATTACTAATGGTGATGTTTGGTATTATTACTTGTTTGTTTTACACTGGGGAGAAGACTCAATAAAATGGCGAAAGCCACTGGCTGCAGGAGATGTTTTTCTTCCCCTAGACCCAATGTTGCTCTTGCTGAATTGCAGTGGGCTGTGTCTTCAGTACAGCCATGCTATAACCAAGAGTGATGAAAGGTGCTCTTCTGCATTGGATTTATTGCATAAATGATGGTGATCATAATACATAGTGCTTTGTTTCATTTACCACGCTTGCAAGGTGCTCCAGGAGCTGCAGACCTAAACAAGCTTGCTCTCCGCTGAGTTTGTTCTGTGTCCCCTCATCAGGCTTGGTATATGGTATGTAGAGACACCACTGTGAACAGAAAAAAGAAAAAAAAAGTTTTCTAGGCTATGGAAAACTCTGCTGGAGCAGTAGTTATATTAGAAGGTGGTGGTATCAGCTCAGTAGCCTTGTCTCATTGCCTGCTCTGAGTCTACATTAATACAAATAAAGACCTAACTTGAGATGATGAAAAACAGTTTGATGTTTGAAAAAAAAATAAAAATGTATCCAGTGTAGGGAGTACCATGAGAGCAGTGCTTTACTTCCAGGTATTTTTCCAACTGGGATGTAGTCCCCTCAAAGCTCAGTCCTGCAGATGTTGGTAGTGGCTGGTGGGAGCTGATGAATCTCCGCTCTGACCTCGCTCCATGAATCCCATGGTAGCACAGGGCTCCTCGGAGGCTGTGATTCTCCTCTGCTGGGGCAGTTTTGCTTTCACTGGATTTTTTTTTTTCCTTCCTTTAAATCACTATTTGCATTAATCCAATTGCTGGAAAAGGATTATAGACCCAAAATAAAATCCAGTCGTAATTAAAAATGTAAAAGCGGCTTATCTTTTTAGGCCAAAGTATTTAGAGGAAGCTATCATCATACCAATATTAATACTCCAATCTCAGCTGGGAAGCTGTTATCATGATGAGAGTGTCTGATAATGGGCCAGTTACTGAATATTTTATAGTAGATAACTTCTGCTCGTGTTTGCCTCACGTCTACATACGTCATAAGATACACACACCAGTCTGCCTCTCGCAGGCTTTGTTGGCATTTTTTTCATATTTCTGGAACACTTTTTTGGGAGCTAATCTAGCTATATTGCAAAAGCAAGAAGAGTTTGTGAGGGTACGTTCAGGGCATAAGGGCTGTGGGAATTACCCTCTGTAAGAGGATCAGGGCATATTCCACTCTTCAACATCTGCATCTTAAGCCATCTTTTCATAGTGAGTGCTTCCTTACCAAATATCTTCTCTGCATTTGTAGTTTCCATCAACCTCCTATCTGGATAAAGAAAAATGGCAAACTGGAATAACTCTCAGCCATCCCGTTATTCATGCCACGTGCCCAGATTTCTGGCATGCAATTTTCTGGCTATTCAGTTTGCAAGCCTGCTTTGTAAGTCTTTCTGAGTAGAGTACTTTTTAATTACCTCTTTAGAATTAAGTCAATTTAGGGGTTAGATATTATTATTATTATTAAGCTTGAAAAATTTTTTGAACTTTGCTTTCTTCAAATGGGAGGTGTTTCATTTAATCTCTGTCATTTTGAATTAAATGAGTTTTCTGTAAAGAAAAGGATGCTGAAAGGATGAAGGATTTAGATGAAAAATTACGGACCCAGGTGGCTCTCAGACTGAATCTCCTCCACCTAGATTGTGCTGAACTGCCCAGATTCAAACATCCTTCACCTGACAGTGTGGTGTTTGGTCCTCTGATGGCAAATGGAGTTTACAGCTGAAGCAGTGACTGAAGTTTTCTAGAGCATCAGTGCTAAACTTTTAGAGGGATAAAAACAAATATGCTCCCAAATGTCAATTTATCAGCCTGTGAGCTACAGAGAGTTTTCAATGAAGTAAGCTCTTTCTGATGTTTCTTTCTGTTTTAGGTATTTTGATGTTTTAGATTTTCTTTCTGTTTTCTTGATTTGCTTTCCCAGTTCCTTTTCAGGAAGATGTTTGGACCTTTCCTTCCAGTAACAACCTATTTGTGATCTTTGTTCTCCTCTGAGTGGCCCCAGGTGGCTTGCGCTTGATTTTTTTTGGATGTCAGAAGCAACGCTGACTTTTTTCTCTGCGTTGTTTAGGGAAGCTTTCTGTTATCTATCCAACATTGTTGGTGTCCCAGGCAGGTGCTGAGGTACCGACTCCTGTGTTTCATTTGGCTTTTCTGGGACCTCGTGCTCCGTGCTAGGGTTCAGTTGCTCACATTCAGCCTGGCAGTGGTGGTTGTATTCTGGGATGCCTGATGGCATAGCTCCAGCCGCTAGTCCAAGCTATTTTGAAACATTTATTTACATAAAATAAATTTAGTCTCTAGCTTGCGCTGAGGAATTCTCTGTATCTCTAGCATGTGCTAGCAAGAAAGATGCTGTGACAGAAACTCACTGATTTCACAAGAGGCAGCATTAGAGGACTACATGTTTTTACTGCTGTGCACAGCTGAAGAATTCCAAATTTAGTATTGTCTGCATGTGATGGAAAATACAAACTCAGGGAAAAAAAGACTAAAAAAAGAGAAATGCCAAGAGTCAGCAGAGCTTTCCTTCATGTATTTCCACATAAAAGTCATGAACCTCAGTGAAGTGCTGATTTTTCCTCTGCTAATGCTCTTGCAGCCCTCCTGTGTACAGCACGAAATTTCCTTGTTGCTGTCAATGGTCCCGATCAGTTCTCTCTCATTTTTGGCAGCAGCAGCATTTCATGAGTGTGACACTGGTGGGGAGAGGTGAGTGCTGGGGACAGGAGGCTGTTATAAGGTGTCTCAGACAGGGAGGACTTGAGACTTTGCCTCTTGTCCTAAGTAACAACTAATGAACAGGATTGCAAATCTCTACCTTTCAGATGTTCCCTAAGGACTCTGGTCCCCTTTCCTAAAACTGGATGTGGAGTAGGCATCTGAACTACCTAGCATCGTTTTCATAATCTGTTCCCCTTGTAAATCACTTGTACCAGGGACTGAGACGTGCTGCCCCGTGCCCTGGTTCGCAGGCAGCTGCCAGTGCAGGCAACGGCTCAACGGTTTCACTTTCTGCCTGTGCTCTGGCTGCCGTGTTTGTGCCAGTGAGACCTCTACAGAGGAAGGACTGTTCAAACCTGTCATGATGGGCCACGCTGGGTGGTTTGTTAGTGTGCACATGTATACCTACCTGTTGTTAGGAGTCCTTTGTTCTGCATCCTTCTAATTGCTTTATCTTGCTGAAGATTTGCCCTGCTTTGGTGGCCCAGTGGATCAGGAGCACTGAGCAGAGGAAGGTGGGTCTGTGTGAAAAGAGTTTGGTGTTTGCCTGGTGCTGGTTGCTGCCTGTTGGTGTTCGAGAAAACAACTGTGGAGTGGTGTGGTGGTGCGCTGGGAGGAGGAGATGCATTTCACCTTTATAATGCTATACATTTCTTTTTGATGTAAGCCAAGCTCTGGAGCAGATATGTGCTGTAAACATTCACTCTGTACCAGTTCCTGAGCGTTAACTCCCACCTTGGGTGCTGTGGAGCCACAGTCTACCGCTGAGTCCTGTTTGCAGTAAATGAAACTTCTGCAGGTTCAGGTTGCAGCACATGGCTGTGATATGGACGCACAGGCAGCTACGCATGGCGCAGGATGTGCTTGGAGGGATGGCACTTGCTGCAGCTCTGCCTCCTTGGACTGATGGCTGGAAGCGTTGAAGCTATCTTTCAGTATGAAGGACGGAAATAAATGAGGCTGCTGAGGCTGACCTTGTCTGGTAATCCTCATGTCCCCAGAAGTGTCTCTGGGCAGCATGGTATCCCCTCAAAGCATTCCTCGCTGGCTCCTTTCCTGCCCTTGTGCCATGTGGATCAGGAACGTCTTGGGGTTGCCTGTGAAGGCACGTGGGTGAGGGATGGGGTCTGGGGAAAGCCTGCCTTCCACGGCAACATCCTGCAGCTCTGTGGAGGGCAGAGCTCTGCATTTGTTTCCTCCTCTTCCATTAATTGTTTTCAGATAGTTTCTCCTTACTATTTTCTGTATTTTTCTTACAGTCCATTTTCTTTCCTCGATTTGCCTCTTTCTCCATGATTTCCTTCTCACTCTATAGGATTATGTTTTGCATGAGAACTGTTGTGTAGAACTACCCAATGTTTTTGTTTTGAACTTTATCCTATCCAACAATTACAAAAGCTGTAGGGCTGTACTCTGACACTGAGGAACAAAGTTTCTTTTGGTATTTTTTGTCATGTTTCCTTGAATACCTTTAAAATATTTGTAATATTGTCACTTTTAATGTGGGCTTTTTTTGCATTATGCTGATGATGTGGATTTGAAGTTGCATAGATAGATACATAGCACAAAGGCTGTGCACAAATGAATTCACTGCTATTGATGGGCATTCAATACCAATAAAAACAGTGACACTGAGAGTTACGTGTTGAAAAAGGACGTAGCACAAATAATTTAAATATTTTTCTCATGTTTGAGTGTATTTGTGGTGTCTGATTGAGCTGGTTAGGAAAATAAAGACAGATGGCAATGAATTCCTTCCAACACATTTTCATTATGGTACAGCTATTCCAACTTCTGACAGCACTTGTGCAAATAGGTTTCTTGTTTAAACTTCCCTTGCTGCTGCTGTGCACGCCCTGTTCAGGGAATTCAGAGGTAGTGTGCTTATAATATCTATGGAGAATTGATTTTTATATGCAAAATACAAATGAAAATAACTGGAAAGAGGAGCTGCCTGTAATCAACTCATATACTCAGTGCTGTGGTGAGTAAGAATTTAACTCCTCCTTTAAAGTCCATACCAAAACTTAATGGGATTAGAACAGAGTTTATGATAGTTGAATTTTAGTGAGGCACCCTTCAAAGTGTGAAGATGACACAGTGTTTCACAGTGCTGTCTTCATCAGGAAGAGCAAGAACATTGCTATGTAATGAGCAGTAAAGTAAAGCATACTTAAGTAATGAACAGCAAGACCAGGCACTTGCCCCCATCTGACTGTGCATCCCCCAGCAGCTCACATGTTTGGACACTGCGAGGGTGATCTGACCATTGTTTCCGTGAATGGTCAGCAAATATGTTTCGATTAAATGTTTTAACAGTGTGTAGGTCGTGGGAGAAAAAGAAAAGGAGAGGAGAGCGAATACCTTGCAGGGACTGTAACCGCTTGTAATTGTTGCTTTGTCTGATGACTCTGGTGTTTTTGAAGCTCCTGCCCTAAATAAATACAATCTTTAATGTTTTTATCTTAATGCAGTAATTATATTATCTAATAAGCTCATCTATTACTTTAAAGGAATATTTGACATTCCAAGAATTACACTAACCAGGCAGCATCTTGTCTCGTTCCTTTGCCATATTTCAAAGATGCCCATTATCTTGGTACTTTCCGGATGGAGAAGATACTAAAATTCATGTATATTGCTGCAAATTCTGTGCTCAATGTCTGTATGATAAAGTGTGCAGAAAATATAATAATAAAGGAGTATCCACTATAGTATAAATTGTTATTTTTTGAGATGTCCACACAGAATTTGTGTAACTACTCAATTTGGTTGTTCTGTTCTTCTATGTAAGGTATTGCTGCTATTGTTTTTATAGATCCGAGGCAACATATGCCTTGAATATAGGAGATTAAATTTGTTCTCCCTTGATGTTGAGCATCCTAACAGTGACTGTAGTGTGGATATGCTCTACTGTTATCCCTAGCAGGCCACCTCTCCATCCGCCCCCACTGCCCATGATGGGTGCGTGCATGGGCAGAGCAAGGAGGGAACAGGTCTAACTTAGCACTCCTGCTTCTCAACTTTCTCTCCCTCCTGTGCTCCTGGAGGCACTGTATGCTGCCAAGGCAAACTGCCAGCCCCTGGGAGGGAAGAATGCCCACAGGGTGTAAACTGTAGGAGGGCTGTCTTACCAGGGATGCTGAAGATCAGGGATAGTGCCCTGTGCCCATCATAAAGCGTCGGAAGTGTGAGTGAGGAGGTGTTAAAGGAGAAGGATATTAGCGTCTCTGCGGGAGCTCTATCTGTCTGCGCTAGTAGCCTCCCGCAGCTCAGTGCAACTGTAATCCTGATGATGGTCGGTTTTGCCACTATCCTGTTAGCGCTTGTACCACTCCTGGCAGGGCCCTTGGTGCTGCCTGGGATTTCCGCAGCAGCTGCCCTGTAACCAGGTTTGGGCTGGATTTTTCACCTCCCACAGTCACAGTCTGTCCCGAGCCAAAGCAGTGCAGTGCTTAGACTACTCTTAAATGAAGGTGGCTGTGGGATTGTGATCATAAAGTTCCAACTGAGGTGGCTGCAAAAACATGGTGCTTTCCTCAGTGATAAAGCATTAATTATTAATCCTGAACATGTTGGCTTTCAGCAGGGCTAATTAGCTCACAGCAGTGTTGGGTTAAAATAACTGTACAGCAGCGTGCTGCATGCAGTGTACTAGCAAAGGTTGAGGAAGACAGCTTAGATGTGTCCAAAGAGTGGCATAGCCATGTCTGAGCAGCAGCAGCCAGGGCAGGGGTCCTGGTTGCAGCCTCTCTGCCTAGCTCAGACCAACACTTTTTCTGCTCCTGAGGACTCTGTTCCTATGGTTTCTCACTCTGCACAACACTACACATGCACATAAGTGCATTTTTTTCTTATTTAATGTAGTTTCTTTTTGTAGAAGAGTGATATTTTCATGAGAATTTGGCATTCAGGATACCAAATTTTTCTAACTCTGAATTAACACCACGTCCATTAATGGAAATGTTTTCTCCATAGAAATAATAGACCAAGCAACAAGAAAAGCATGAATAGTGAGGTTAAGTACTGTGTGCTGAAAATGTAGCGCTGTTCTGTGCTGGATATGGTCAGAGGACCAGAAGTAGTTTGATAGAAAGAGAGGTGGAAATTTGGGGGGGGGGGGGGAAGTAAGGGCTTGTGTGTACGCATCATTCTGTGGAAAGGGTAGGAGGGAATATATTGACGTCTGTAGACAAAAGATGCAAGCTAGGATTACAAAGGGCCAAGGGGAGAAGCATGCTTAGGCTCCAACAGGTACTTTGGGAGAGAGGAACAAAGTAATAGAAGTTCAGGGTGAGGCCAGCCTTTCCAGCAGCCCTGTCCACATGGCTCTCCCCAGTCATGGTCTAGGGAAAGCCCCTTGAGACCCTTGGGGACAAGGACTGCCAGAAGCACCAGCCCCACCTCTCTCTCCTTCTGCTAATCTGAAGATCGACTTGGATGCTGGTGCCTCAAATGAAGCCTCTGGGAATGCCAGGAGGTAAAAGCCACCAATAAACCCAGGAATCTAGGAGAATGTCAGCTATTGGGAGGTGGTGAGTTTGTCATCTCTAAACATATTTCAGAGGGAAAAGCTGTGTTTGTGGGAATAACAGGGTCTCTTCTGGGACTGCTGCTGACCTGAGGGCTCTGCTGCTGGGCTGGTTTGTTGGCTGTGCATGTGGTCTGTCCCAAGGGCAGTTTGTTCAGCTACAGGCCTGCAAGCAGCTCCTGCTCCGTTCATCCCTCCTCATTGATAACATGTAGCTGCCAGTTCAAAGTGTGCCTCTCCCCAGGACTTTACGCTAGGAAAAGGTGGTCATGTAAGAAATGGCGTGAAGGTGGCAGGCTGGTAACGTGCTCCCTACCCCTCTAGGGTGCCTGGAATGCCAACACATTTAACTCTGACAAACCTAAGGCCCTGACTTTTATTACAAGTCTAGTTTATGGAAGAAGTAAGTTTTTAATTCTTATTCTTTTTTGTTTGCCACCAAAATAGCATGCAATTAAGGGGAACGTGGTGTATTTTTGTATCCTCTGTATCCATCACATTTTTTGGCATTTACGGTAGTTCTGTAGCATGTTCAGCATGCGGTGTATTCTCGTTCTGTCACATCTCTTCTGCATTTCCTACAGTGAAGTGATTTCATTCCCTCTCTTCTTTCTCCCTCTCTTCTCCTTTTCCATGTTCCTCTCTTGCTTTCCAATCCAGATACCAATTCTTAGGAGCTTTCGAGAAGGCTTTCACAGGGGCATGCATCCTGCATTTTACTTTGAATTTATTTAGCTCTTGTCACAGTCTGACTTGCTTACAGGAAGAAATTCTGTTGCCAGGTCCTAGCACTGACAGCACTAGAGAACATTTTCACAGGATAGAAATAGGAGTATGTCTACAGCAAATAAAGACCTATATTAGACTTGTTCATGTCTTGAACATAATAGCAGAGTAACATTTCACCATGTGAAGGTAACCAAACCACCGTGCTCTATGCAATAATACAAACCCAGGAGACTAAGCAGCTCCCATTTCACTGTCACTGCGATGCTGCTGTTACCTCACAATTACCCCATTAAAGCTCACGTAGAGCTGCCAAAATGTGCCATGCTTATGCTTCTCTTATTGCAGTTGGTTCTGATTCCTGTGTCTCTTTGCTAATTGTCATTTTTGCAAATCGAGTGGAGACTCCCGAGCCATTTAGGCATGACCTCTGAAACGTCATTGCTAATTTATTCTCTTTCCATCACAGATCATGGAAAGACCTGGCCATATGTTCTTTTAACTCACTTATTTGTAAATTCACAGATCATGATATTTCTAGCTTCTGCTGAAAACCCTCTGCTTTTAGGACAGTTTATTGTTAACTTAAACCACCTGTGCAGGTATTACTCTGGTTTGTGTGGCTCTGTTTTGATATTGTGAGTTAGTCCAGGAAATGTTCTTCTTACCAGTTCATCCAGGGAGAAAATGGTGGCAGATGTGACTTGCTCAAAGCCAGTGAAGTTTGGTAGCAGGCTGGTCCTGCTTACATGAACCTCGTGGAGATTGTCTTGGCAGGTCCCTGCTCCAGTCTGGATTGCTGCAGAGTTAGTCTGGCTTTGTAATAAGCTCTCACCCACAGACGGATAATACCTTCTTATCCATCTTATGTGTTCAGGGTATCAGTTATGTAAAAAACATCTTAGCTATGCTGCATGGTTTCCCTTGTAGAGGTTACACGGTTTAGGTAAGTAGACTGTGTTTGAGTGTTTACTTGGAATGTGTGAAAGATTTCAGAGAAGTATGACCTTGCTGTACAACAGGATTTCTCAGTGAAAATGCTTTTGCATTAAATAGCAAAGAAAGACAAGAAGTTTGTCTGAGGGCCAAATGTGTGATTCATATCATTAGGGTGAAGTTCAGCACTTCATTTCATCATCTCATGACTGAGAGTGAGCTTATGCTTCTCCCTTGGAGCCACGATTTACTTTTCTTCTGGCCTCTTCTTTCACCTGCTCGCCAAAGGTTCCTGATGCTTGCTGCCGAGCACCGATGGGTGCATACAGAGAAGTCCCAGAGTTGTCACATCATCTTCGGGTGGCTATGGCCTTTGAGGATGGTAAGAACTGGAGCCAAAACTTGTGCCTGAGAAGGTTTGATTTTGGATTCATTTCTTCCTTCCCCAGTGTTTCTATTTTTGATTGTTTGAGGGTGTGGGCTGGGGCAGGACGGGAAATGGATGTCTGATTAGAAGTATGATTTCAGAATATTATATATAAATGTAAATGGAGGACACACAGTGTGTTCTACTGAGCTGTTCATATAGGAGAGAGCCTGCAAAGGGATGTGATAGAGAGCCTGGGTCTTCAATCACTTTTGGACAGATGAAATCATCTTCATACCTCAAGGAAGCAGGGTGAATATTCCTTTTTATTACTCAGTTATTGGGGCTGATAGAAGCTGTAGAAAGTTTGCCATCTCAGGGATGTTTTCAATGAAATTTCACATTTTAATAGGTGGGTATTTCTGAGAAATCTTATTCTTCTTCATATTGATACAATTCTGAACTGGAACAGACAAAAGAGTATTTTTTGAGGAAATGCTTACAAAAATACTGCTCTGTGTCTGGACCAGATCTATGTAACAGTTGCTAGGAGCCAAAAATGAGTGTGGCACTTAGAATCTGACTTGATGTGTGGGAACTAATTTTTATTTAGAAAAAAAATAAGATCACATGGATACATAGATATTTTGTTTGCTTTTTTCTCCCAGTTCTCCTTGCCAACTTGGGCTGAAATTAGAACAGTGTAAGTCACTAAATTGCTACAAGAAACCCTATTCTTTAATAGCTCTGACTTAGCAACCTAGAATTAAAGTTCACGTGTGTCAGATGGCATCTAAATTACTGAGGCTACATTTATATTTTTTCCTTCAGCAAAACTTAACTTTTAATTTTCAGGGCAGCCTGTTGCCCCCACTTGTGCATGTGTTATTTTTGCTGGGTGATGCTTGCATGGGGTAGCAGATCTCTCAGTGAGTTTGCTTTCTTGCTTTCCATGTGAAGATAACCAGTTACCATGCTTTCTATCCAAAAGCATGTTCATCAACTGCTCTGAATTCTATTCAGAGAAAGATATTACAGATATGACAGAATGAGGAAACTGTTTATTCCTTATCGCAGGATGTGGAATTAAACACTAGCACTTTCCTTGCGCATGTCAGAACGTGCCATTTTTTTATTATGAATGATTTAATTACCTCATGGTAATTGTTTTTCTGAGTTGTAAGAGGCACCATTATGTTTCAAATTCTTTTGGAGAAGAGATGTTGCTTGCTTGAAAAATCATAGTCTTTATGGGGATTTGTAATGAGAGAGTGCATGGGGAAGGTTCTGATTTCCCCTTGATTTAGTGTTTTTCCTTCCTGCCATAATGTTCTGTGTCTTCATATAGAGAGTTATCTGTCCTGTGCAACTGTGTCTGGGGGAAGCTGTCTAATGAAGGAGGGCCTTTGTTTAGAGGCAAGACTGGGCAAAGATTAGGATTGGTTTTGAGATCGGTAGGAGGGGAGCGAGATGGCACCATGACACTTGTGGTGTCTAAGTCAGGAAGCTGATCATCTGAACTAACTCAGCTGTGGTGGTGAAAATAGCAGGCACCTTCAGAGAGCGATTCGGAAACCCAAATTAAGTTCCTGCCTGCATTGCTCTCTGGAAGAGCATCTTCTCGCTGACTGTTGTTTCCTCTTGGTTGTCTGCTTTTGCCTATCCTCTTGTCTGTTTTGGATGTCACCACAAGCATTTTGGACCCTGAAAAGGAGGAAGAGAGAAGAACATGTCTGGATGGAGATGGGAAAGAAAAAGGAATGAACACCATTCACTTCTGACCTGGTGAATTTAGAACAAAGCAGTGGAGGCTGCCATGGGGCATGCTTGTGCATCAGCTATTCAACAGGCTAGAAAATTGGCTATGATGTATCCTCTGCCTAAGCGACTCACTCCCTGTGAGTTTGGTGAAAACCTGTCTTCTCCCTCCTAAGTGTAAACTTGGGAAAGATGCAGGAACTAAGGAATCACTGAGGAGTGTGCAGGTGAGGTGTGCCATGCCACCACTGCAAGAAAATGGGCAGTAACAGCAGGGCCAGATCCCCGTCTGTGGTTTCATAGCTCCGTTAACTTGGCTTAGATGAGCCATCCAGGAGGTGCCATCTCCATGACAATCCATCCTTGGGGCAGACAAGGAGGCACTTGCCTTTTCTTATGCTCCACTGTACCTCTGACTTTCCCATGATGCTGCTCAAACACCTCTGAAGTAAAAAGTGCGAATGTCATGGAGCCTTGTGGTTGCCAAGAAGAAACTTCAGATGTTGCAGGCACAGGGGAAATTGTGAACACAGGAAAGAATCAGGAAATCATTGGCTGGCTTGCCTGGAGAATTAGGACACCAATAAAATAAGATGGCGTTTCACGGCAGTATCCATTGCAAAGGATGTAGGCATGGGGCAGCTGCCCCAGTGGCTGGGAGTTTCAGCACTTTCACTATTACATTTGGTAAAAGTCCATCGAATATGCATGGCAATGTTAGTGGGGAGTGCCCAGCAATTGAAAGATGTTAATTTAAAGGCTTGAGTGTCGTCTTGTCTTTAATACAGATTCTTGCAATGGTACCTCATTTAATTCAGTGGATAACTAAGTGACGTAGTTATGCTGTTACAGTGAGCAATAGATTTCGAAGTATATTCTTTTGCTGAGGAGAACAAATCTTGTTATTCTTGCTGTACACAAAATCAGCGGCAGAACTGGAAATCTGTCAGTATTTCTGGGGCCTGGTCCAGCTGCTTTTGCTGCTGTGTAAGCACCTAAGGATGCTGAAGCAGAGCTGAACTGTCAGTGTGCGTGTACTCAAATAGCAATATCAAACTGGTACAAACAGCTTCAGCCTCTTTTACAAAGCTGCTTTTTAAAGAGTAAGAAATTGAACTTGCTACAGACTTTGAGATTATTTAAGGAACTGAATTTTTCATTTACAAGTATTAAGATAATTAGTATATTTATTTAATGAAGCATCATGAAAGTATTTAAGGTTTTTCTTACTACTATGGAACACTTTATAAGAGGGATTTTCCATGAGATGATAAAATATTTCCGTGTGATCCTGCTTTTGTTTTTCCTTCAATAATAATTTATAGCTGCTGACCTTTGTTGTTTAGCTCCATTACTTTCAGCCTCAAGGGTTTGCATTACTGGGTCAAATCTGTGCAGTAAGCATAAGAGTACTAGAGACGATTTGCAGGACCACAGCAGTGGAGCTGGGATCCTGGAGAGCAAATGTTGGCCCATCAGATTGCACTGGGACTGTTTATCACAGTTGTCTGCAGGTGTGAATGCTGGGGCTGCATGTGTTGAAATAGTCTCAAATTATAACTTTTTGGTGATGGATCCTGTGTAGCTGGCAGTGTTGCAAGTCGGGTACAGTAAGTTCACATCCAAAAGCCCATCAGTATTCATTTTTCTTATGTACCAAACAAACCAGAGGTGCACAGCCTCCCATTACAGTAAGTAAAATTAAGCACTATTAATTGGTTCAGACTCTATACAAGCTCCAGAACCTGTATCACTGAAGAGGTATTTTGCAAGTGAAAGATTGTTAGAAACTGCAATCTCTTCCTTCTAATGTGTATATGTGGATGAGGGATTATATTTTACCTTTTTTAATCAAAGACAGAAATTTAATTTTCAAAGTTTTGAGATGGACACGGTGAACCCTTGTGCACAAGTGAAGTATTCGGATACTTATGAGTAAGATGATAAGCCCAGCTAGGGCACTAGTCATTAATTAATTCAGCACTGCTTTAGCATTTATTTTCATGAGGGGTTTTTTGTGTATAAGAGCTGGGTAGACTGTGTTTTGCCCAAGTGGGATTTGGAAAAACTCCTGGGTTTGTGTATTTTATTTCACTATATCACTGAGCCCCCTAAGAGCAAGAGGAAATGCACAAAATAAGGTTACAGGAGTGTGCTGCAGACATAGTAATTGCTTTTTAAGTCCTTGGTCCCACAAGTCTTTGGGTTTTGTGATGCCGGATGGTCTGGCGGTGTCTCCTGGTATGTTGCCTCAATAAAATGAAATAACTTGCTTCTATGTATTTCAACCATGCTCAAAAATTGTGGGTTTGGATTTGAAATCCTTTATAAAGCTTCCGGTTCTGCAGGGAGAGAACTGTATAAGCTCACAGCTTTTGTAACTCTAATCTTGTTAGTTAAAAGGTGGCATGCTGATAGTTTCATTTCACAGTTGAATTTTTTTAATTATCTCTGAAGATGGATTTTAGCTTCTCAGTTTTGGCCATCAGGTAGCATAACCTACAACACAGTATGCAGAAAGAAACTTCAAATTGAATGTGCTTCACGTCGTCTTTTAGCTCTGAAGCTATATTTGTCTGCACAAGAAAGTTTTAACTTGACCTAAGGAAAAAAGAACAAATCAATAAATCCAATGAGGGTGTGCAATGTAGCACTGATATAAAATATGATTTTTTAAGCCTGTGATAGCAAAAATCTGTTATATACTGCTGCCTCTGGGGGAATGTAACAGCTGAATGGTTAAACACAACTTGGTTTAAATATTTTGTGTTTTAGCTCCACCATAGATAAAGGATGATATTGAAATTGATATTGACTTGAAATATCCAAGCAGTAACTTTTATGGATGTTTTATATACATACATCTCTATATATGTATGTATATATATTTAAATGTGAGATATATTTTACTACTGATATGTAGGTATGTGTATATATGTGCAAGTATGTATCCAGTGTTTGCTTTACCATATCACTGGACAATTCCTCAAGGGAAGACCCGGTCTCCTGGATATTCAGGATGCCACTCACTTTGTCTGAGGTACCCTGACCTTCAGCCAAACCCTTCCATTTGCAGGGGAGCCCTTAGGAGTGACTAAAAGACTTTTGACTTGCCTAATTACTTTTGACCTCTGAGAACTAGATTGTCTTGCAACACTGGGACTTTTCTGCTCTCATTTGTGTTTTCCTTAAATAGCAAGAAACGTACGTTCCTTTTCCCCCATCAGAGTCCTATCCTGCCTCCTTGGCCAGATTGGTCATTCTGGAAAAAATTCCTTCTTGAGCCTGAAACAGCAATCCTGGAGAGCTCCGTAACGTGAGCTCTTTCCAATGGGCTGGCCATTAGCAGCTGGGTGGGGAGAGTCACCTGGTTTCGCAGGTCTGGAGAAAAAGGCGGTAAAAGGTACCTGTGAGAAGCCATTAAACCTCCTTATGAAAACATAATTTGAGAAAAGGGCAGCCTGTGTTTAAAAGGCAGATGCAAGGAAGAAAGAGAGACTTTTCTGCTCTGGCTTTCTGAGGGTCTGGGTATGTCTGCGAGACAGGAGCAGATAAGCTGAGAAACTGGGAAACACCAGGGAAACTCCAGACAAGGGCACTCTCTTGTATTTTCACTTTAGTTCTTTAATGACTGGCCTGTCTAGCACTATGAAATATAATGAATATGAGAAAACTTAAAAGCAAAACAATACAGAAGAAAGTTTTAAGATGGCACTGGCTGTCAGTCTACAGGAAACAAAGCAAGAGCTGATCGATGGGGGACAATTGCAGACCCTTGTCCCAGAGTCTGAAAAGTGTAGCATGCAAAGGGATGTTTCAGCAAAATGGAACTAATGCTCCACATTGTTAACAATGACTTGTTTCTGGGCTCAGTAAATATGGTATGTCTGTGTTCTGTCTGGGAATAGTCTATCTCCAGGTATCTTATGTTATCAGAAATAATAGAAATCAGTATGCTTTTGGATGGAAAGTTGTGTAGGAATTTACTGCCACGTCTGTATGTTTCAACAAATTTTTCAAATAGTTCAGTAAATGGTATTTCCATGTCATATATTAATTTAGAAGACCACAGACTTTCCAGAGTGTACTATGTGTTCTTTTTAATGTTTAGTGCCTGTGTCCTGTATACAATGTTTAGGGTTAAATGCAGAGTTCATGTTGTTGGAGTAAAAGAGGCATTGAGAAATTGTAAGAAGCTTCAGGAAAACATCTTCCATATGCTTTGCTGGCTGACCCTAAAATGCAGAATATCCAATCATACAGCTTTTACATACAGTTTGCCTGATTTTGAACCCCAGGACTGAACCCCTTGCAGCTTTCTAAGCTGCTTCCATGAACGTACCAGCACTGGGCAGGTACTTGATATCTAAGCAGACAAAGGCTCTGCATCGGTGTTCTTGTGCAACTTTCCCCCTTACTCTCTGCACTTCACTGAGTTTTGGAAAGCGTACATTTATTTAAAGCCCCAGCCAAGGGATCCAAATTCTTAGCTAAAACTGAATGAAGAAAAGGTGTCATTGGTTTTTCCTTCAGGATGTACAGAAAGCAGTCTTATTCTAGATGATGAAAAAATACTGCAGTCAGGAGAAATGGAGGGAAGGGGGAAAGCAATATATTGCACTTTGAAGCTTTTAAGCTTACTAGGTAGCACAAGATGTCAAACTATTGGATGGAGGCTCGCTCCTTCCTCTTAAAAAAATTCAAGAGCTTCAGGTATAGCCATTACAAAGGGGCCTAGTTAGCAAAGAAGCTAGTCAAGGCACTATGTTCTACATGCTGCTGTTTGTGAGGCTCTGAAAGATTGCCGGGAGGAACTGTTGCAAAGCAGCTGTATCTGGTAACGTGGCTGATCTCTGCAGCCATGAGATCTGCAGTCGGTCAAACCCAGGGCATTCATCTGTTTGACTTTTTTTCTTTTCTTTCTTTCTTCTAACAACATGGGAATTGCAGTAACTGCTTCATGTAAGAACTGAGAACATCTATTACATCCTTTCTGAGGTGCCTGGTAAATATAAACTGGGTTTATTTTACCTCCGTGGGTGACTGATCCTTGGAGCCTCCCTTATGGACTGACCCTAAGCACCGAGTAGGATAAAAGACATATATATGAAAGAGCTGTGCGAGGATGTGGTATGTGTCACTCCAGAAAAGCTGGATCAGGGTGGATCTCTGGAAATTGCTGGAACCCACAATTTGTTGCAGAAGCATCTAATACTGGATTTTACAAAATTTTTGAAGACAGAGATGAAATGGGTTAGGCTGAATGCGTGTATGAGAAGATTGTTGGACACACAGCGGGAGCAGGGCCATATTTCCAAACTGTTGGTGGGGATCTTTTTGCCTTGTTTTTGCCCAATTCTGGGCCACTGCTGAGTTTTAGGAATAACTTCAAAGAACAGCAGTGTGACTATACAGAGATAAATGTTACTTTTAGACTTCCTTGGAAGAAAAGCTAAATAAAAAATCTGTAGTGAAATAACAACTTGTTCTCTTCACTATTCTCCTGTCTGCTCTTTGTCATGTATCATCTTTTTTTGCCCCTCTTAATGTCCCACTTATGCGATCTGCTGCAGGGCTAGTACCTGAGCAGCAAATGAACTGGGTAGGCAGAAGCTTGATTTTCTGTAGTTATCACCTTACACTCTACTGACACTTGACAGCTTGGACTCTCCAAATGCATGAAAATGATGGCAGTTACATTTTCTTATCTATTTTTACTGAAATGCTATTTTGCTTCTGTAGCATTGTTGGTGTCATGTATGCTTAGGCCGTGGGGCTGCGAACTGTCTCTTCTCAATTTTACATACTGCCAAGCTTGGTACAATGAGACAGTAAATAAGATTTTTTCCTCTTAGCTAAATGAGCTTTTGAGGAATTGTGATTCTACTGAGATTGGTGGGAAAATAATGGGTGGCATAAATAATGCTGAGGAAAGGGTAATGATTTTAAGATGGCCAGTAATAGGGAGAAATTAAGTATCGGCACAGTTTAGTGGCTATCATTTGGGATTGTCTGAGTCAAAAAATAATTGCATAGAACTGATATCCAAAATATTCTGTAGAAAATCTGGGAATGTCTACTTTTTGGTGATTGTCCTTGTAGATGATGAAACGTGGACCATGCATTCTGCTATTCCTGATACCTGGTCTGATGACAGAGGTGGTTAGCTATTGCCTTGCTGTATTTGCTAAATGGTGTGGGTTGTCACCAGTACTGCTGTGGGTTTTTTTTAGTCTTCTCATTTTTGAGGAGAGAACATAAACTTCTTTTATGTTTAGTTTTCATTAATCTAGTGGTTTCTGGAATAGTTTGGGGATCTAAACTTGCAGTTTGGTTACATTTTGATGCAGTTTCATAATCTGTTAATCAACATTCTGACAAATGAACAATGAACATTTTGTAAGTATTTTTTAGCCACCATGAATTATCCAAATTATTTTAAAATTTTTGTGTGTGTTTGCTCCTGCCTGGGTTTATCACTTAAAAGAATGTATTATCTTGTCATTCTAATCTTTATAAAGATGTGTTCTGTTCTGTCAGTTATCTTGAAAGATTTCTTGGCTTTGGTTTTAATTTGTATATTGTTTATAATCACAAGATATTTTGCATCTTGGACTTCTTCAAGTTATCTCTGAAGATACGTGGTTTCTCCTAGCTTCTGGAGTGTCATTTCAAAATGCACAGCAGGTCAAAACTACTGCATATTGAATGCTCTATGCAGTGTTTCCCACTGCAGTAAGTCATAACTGGTTAAATGGCAAGCCCTGGAGGATTTGTCAGTTATTTCTAAGAAGTTCTAAACATCAGTAATATGTACATAATTAATCACTTATTTCTGCTCCTGAATATTTAAGAAACTACCCTCCTGTGACTTACAGGACCTTGCTCTGATAACTGGAATTGAAATGTATTCAATACAGAGTTATTGTTTTCAATCCTGAGTTTACACTTTCATAAGTTCTGTTATTCCTCTTGTGGATCAGGGCAATTAAACGCAAAATCATATGTCTGAATACCCTGGGAGGATGTCTGAACATCTGCTAGGGAGTCTGTGAGCATCACTGTGGCTAACACTAGCCATGGTCTCCTCTGGCTTCAGTACCCATGAAATGCTTCAGCACCTTCAGCCTCATGAAAAGAGGATGTCTTGTTCACTCAGAGGATGATTTGAAAGGAATTCTGATAACTTATCATCTTTTTTTTTTTCTTTTTTTTTTTTCTGATGCTGATATGTCCCTTGATCTAAAAGAGTGAACAAACAGTGCTGTATCAAAAGTGGCAAATTATAGTAAATTAGGTGCCTCTCTAAATGCCAAGGAAAAAAAAATCAAAGGTATCTAGAGAAATTCCAAATGCAGCCAAAATACTACTTTGAGATTCATTCTGTGAAAGGACAGGCTAATGAATTTAGGGCTTGTAATCCAACATAAATCAGAACTGAGAGGGGAAGGCTAGTAAAGCTCTGGGAGATGTAGGGGTAATAAAGGACTAAACAAATAGGCATGACTATGTGACATGATGAGGCAGCAGAAATGACAACTATAATAATGTGTCAGTGCTGAGCCCTGCAAGAAAAGAGCAGAAAAATGCTGCTTTCTGTGATAGCAAGAGTGGATCAGGAATAGCAGTTTCATTTTGGGGAGCAACATTGGAAAAGTGTTAGGGAAGAGATGGGAGTTAGGAGGATTTGTGATGGCTCTAGAACAGAGGTATTTCTGGGGGTGGTCGGTGTGGGTGTACGCACAGAAAATGGCAGAGCCAGGGAAGTGCCTTAAACAGAGAAGAAATATCAGGCTAGAGGAGGTAAAAACTATATGGCAAAAAAAAAATCAACAAAACCAAAGTTGCTAATCACAAGGTATGTTAATTTTTGGACATCCCTTCAGAAGGTGTGAGGGCAGGACTTCTGCTCTGTGCCTTGATACTCAGCTCTGGAAAGCATGCTGCACGCTAAGGTACTCCATGTAGATTGTAATTTGGGAGAGGTATTGACTGGATGCCCTCATAGGTCTTTTCAGTCCCAGCCAGTAGATTTCATAAAAGTCAAGGAAGGAACAAGTGTGAGTACTGTGTCAGTGTGATATAATCTGCTGTTACCATAGATACCTGTGACTGTACATAAACTTTATGGCTTAGGTCTCTATGAAAAGCTGCTGTGGCTTGATTTCCTTTTTGTGCGAACAGCTTGGAATATTTGGAAATAATTACAATAACTTGTTATCCATATAGCTTACCATTATAACCATCTTATGAAATCAGATTGTAGTTGGAAGTAAAATCCTGGAAGAGACAGAGGGCATTTGTGTACTAAAACTAAAAATCAGATTTGCCAGATATGTGCAAGCAAAAAATTGCTAAGGTAGGCAGGCCTGCATTCTTGAAATTACCCATATTTTACCTCCTCATGACAGACAAGTCCCTTCTTTCTCTAAGCCATCATTATCTTGTTGATGTGGACCTTTTTTGTAAATTGCTTTGAAATTAGCTAATGAAGGATGGTAGACAAGAGATGAAGATCTCTGTCAGGAAATGTGTGTTTTAGCCTTCAATAGGTGGGAGGTGTGAAGGGAAGGTTTACAGCAGTGCTATGAATATGTTCAGAATATGTGTAGCCTGATCTTTTATTGCTGGAAGTGGTAGAATAGGAATTGTTTTGATTGCAGTCATTTCTATGGTAGTTACAGAAACATTGCTACAGGGTTAAGAAAGGGAAATGAAAATTGTGATTTACTATGGTGAATAGAAGGCAGGGGGAGGAGATGGGAGGCAGGAACAGGTAAAATAAACAACACTTGTTGATGTAGAAGAGAAGCACACTAGCCCAGAGTGGTGAACCTGAGGGACTTCTGTAAGCAAGTCAGAATTTTGGCTCATCATCACAGCCTAGAAAAAGCCCCAAAAATTGTAGGAATTTAGAAGAGGATACAGCTTTCTGCATTTATAAATTTGTCCCCGATAGTGCAGGGAAACAGATCTTACCTTCCATACATGATCAGTTTCCATTGTATGTTGTATATTTTGCCCCAGCTACTAATTTTGCAAGACTGTTCCTGCTGTGATGGCTAGAAGTTTCTTCTGGTTTTATTGGTTACTAGTAGACACTCTGGCTGCTCTTCGCCCTCTGTAAGATTACTAAAACTGCAGTTGAAGAGAGGAAAACAGATTCCTCCTTGGCTGGATGCTCAACCACCTTGCTTGCAAGACACAGTATCTGATTTTTTTCATGCCTTCCACATCTGATATAGACTGTTTGTGATACAAACCATCATGGTGGCTGGGTCCCTCCCTGGGTCCCCAAGGACTGCTGTCTTGGAATTTGACTGTATCTGTTCCTTCCCTTCAGGAGATAAACATTTTGTGGTGGAAACGATCTCAGTGGGGAAGACCAGACCCTGGTACCTTGTGGCAGTTACCTTGAAAAGGACATATATGCCCTACGAGGCTTTTCTTAATTTACTGCAAATATTCTTGGGATTTTGCATTGGGTGGCTGTTCTACTAATGCCGACACTGGCCAAAGGTGTAAGACCCAGGCAGTGATTTCCCTTTACACTCTCTTAAGATTTTCAGTTATTAGAGGATGCTGAACAGCTAGGGACAGATAATGTTACAAACAATTAAATTATTTTTTCCAACCTGAAGAAAAATTTTCTTGTAGAAAGTAAAACAGAGTTGTGAACTGTGTTGGATGGTCCTACAGCAGCATGCTGCCCATAAGCCAGTGGGGACAACAATTCTCTACTTTAGTTTCTTGTATTTGTGGTTTCTGCGTCTCTTGCATCTGAACGCTTCAGTGCCAAGCACACTGCTGTGAACATTCATGAAAATGCCTAATTTACTGCTACATCCAAAATGCATATGTCAGTTAAGAAAAAAAACCCCAACAAACAACAACTAAGCCTTCCATATGGAAACATTATTCCTCTCTTTTCATAAAAACCAATCTGTTCAAAAGTGCTTCCCTCTAGGGCAGAGAAGCTGCCAGTCTTCAGGACAGAAAAATTATTTTTTGTTATCATTCAATCCTGTATGTTGAGCTCTGTAAATTTATTGTCTTGGTGTGTAACACTGAGCTTGCTTTATATTTTAGTAGCATAAGCTATAATTTTTAGTGTTTGGAAGTCAGAGACTTCAGAACTGTCTTCAAGGTTATGGAGGTTTTTTTCCTTCAGTAATCTATACTATTATTTTGCCAATTGTGGTTTGTGGCTGGAGCTCCAACCCTTTCGGGAAGGTAACGTGTGTTGTACTTGGCCACAGGCTGTTCAGTTGTTTGCTATGCCCCAATGTGTATTTCTGATACTGGCTGTAAAATGTTTTGGGATGAGATGGCGTAGTGTTGCCTTTCTTCCTACAGATCGACCTCAGAGGGAGGGATAGATGTGAAAATGAGCTCTAGGATCGCAGGTGTGTTTTAACCCTTTGCAGACTTTGATGCTGTGGGAATACTGTGTGAGCAGAAGCAACATGCTGAGCAGAAGGTCACTGCAAAGTCGGGGCATAATCAATTGTGCCAGAAGAAAGTTTCATACAGAGATCTCAGTCCATACATTAACTTAGATTATTCCAAACCTTACATTAGCCTGGACTGCAAGAGGGATCACTGGTGACATCCTGGCAATACCTAAACTGATTTCAGAGGGCTTAGCTTGCTAGGCTTGTGTATGCCACCTGCATTCAGAGCTCTTTCAGGCTGGGAATAGGCAGATTTCAGAGGCAAAAGGAGCTTGCGAACCTCTCTGCAGCCTGTGACAGAAATCCTGCTGAAACTTGAACTGAATGCTGTGTTACTGAGTCAGTGAAAAGAATTCATCAAGAGTTGTCCTTTCCCCTAGATGGCTTGAGGACTGGCTCAGGATGTGGCTTTGCCTTGTGCAAGCCTTGAAGCAGTATGTTTTGTAGAGATGATGGAGTAATTGAATTCAGCAGTGTTTCCTGTATTGCTGTCGGGCTTGATGCTTGTCAACTGGGGCTGATGCCCAGGGTGATGTGGTCCAATGTCTGAGCCTTTGCTCTGCCTGTGGGATGTGCTGGGGAGAGCTGGACCCACCTGAATTTCAGGGCCAGGCGCCTCTGACAGGTGATCTTTCTGAGATAAAGGTCAATTTAAAATGTCCAAAACCAATGACAAGCAAGAGATGCAACTTTCCACTGTGGACTTTGGTGGCACCATGCTGAACACAGGTAGCGTGTGGCATGAGATGGTGACACAGCAGCCTCCCAGGCCAGAGGGAGTACCAGGGTTGGTGTGGAAATGTCCACAGTGTCTGCCTAGAGTCAACCCAGGCCAAAAATGCTGCCAGTTGTTGCCTCCAAGGTAGTAGTCTTTGGCTCATCAGTGGAGGGATCCTGGCTGTATGTGTGTGGTTTTGAATAGCCAGGTCACCAAAACAAGACAAGTAGCAACTCAAGTTGCTGGCACAGACAAACAGCACGGAAATCCCTATAGAAACTTCTGAGGTGATTGCAAACATGAATGAGAGCCAGGATTTCATCGAGGTGTTTTATACAAAGGTCAAACTTTTTTATTTAAAAGGGAGGGGAATCACCCAACTCTCCTGGGACTGTGACTTGGGACTACTTAGGGATGGGGGCATGAAGCCTGGATGAATACAGATGTTATCCTACTTAAATGCCCAAATGAATAAAATAATGAATGTGTCTGGAAAGAATGAAAGCAAAGCAGGCTGAGATTTAGTCACTCGGGATCGCACATGTTCAGGGAATGTCTCATAAAGTTCATGTTACTTCTCTTAATGCTGCTGGTACAGCCTGGAGCCTCTGATTTTACTGGAGTGGAGTGGACAGGGGGGAAGGTGTCCGATTTAGACACTGAAAACCATTTTTGAAATCTAAACCTGCACATTTCTGTATTGCTTATAATCATGGTAGCTTGTCCTCTTGTTTGAGTATGCTTTTGAGGAAAGCTGGCTCTTTCTTTTTCATAGCCATAGCAACAAGTCATTGCTATGGGTTTTCAGACTCTGCTGTAATCTCTATTTTGGTTTAGGAGAGGGGCCTAGGCTTACACTGAAAACGACCTTTCTGTCAGACCATTGAGTGGTACCTCTGAAAATACATCTCTTTGCACTTCTTAGGTCATTGCTTTTTATGTATGTCTTCAGAGGCTGCTGTTAATAAGTGGTAACCACGTATTATTATTCTGTATTTCAAGGTACATACTTTGAAAACCCTGCTGTAATTTTAGTGAGTATGGACCAAGCCTTCTCTTTCTTCCAAACCATGAAAGAGATTAATCTTATCTTCTGGCATTCTAAGATGTTGGGAAGATTAATTTTTTTTCTACCTACCATGTATATTTGTTTATCCAGTGATGTTTAATTGATAACAGCATCATAGGTGTAGGACTGCTTTTCCTGCAGATGTAGGGCCAGCATAAAGGGTCAGGCCAGTTCAATGTCTGTAGCACCTGACCTGGCATTTGCTGCTGCATGGATAGAAAAGCCTCCATGTAAATGCTGGATGCAGTGCACAGGGAGGCTGCACCTGTGTGGGTAAGCCCTTCTCCAGCAATTCTAAGGAAATTCTAGGCATTTCTGGGGAAAAAGGGGTGTAAGCCATTCTTTGGGCCACGCTTGCTAATGGTTGTGTATGATTAAGCTGTTCCTTTGGCCAGTGTGCTGGAGATGGCAGAGAAACCTGTAAGACTAGCATGGGCATTTCACCTTCTCTGTCCCCAAAGGTATGCTCTCACTGGTTCTTACACAATCTCTGTCCTGCTGTCAGTCACCTGTGAAGTACACAGGGCTGTTTTAGCAGCAGTAGATCAGTGCTTATGAGTATACCTGGAGCTTCAGTCTGGACTGGCTAAGTGTAGGTCCTGAATTTCTCCTGTCCTTTCACTCACCTGATTCCTGGAGAAGGTATGATCTGATATAGTAAATGCACTCTGTTTTCATGAAGAGAAATGTTTTCAAAAAATTTGATTTATTACAGGGCAAGACTTTGCTTCTCAGAGTGTGAATTTTATAATCTTACTCTTTGCTGGTTACAAGCAGTGCATATTCCCTGGATTTTCCATTATTTTCTGTTTTCTTCTCAGTCCCCAGGTTTCTTACCTGGAACTCCCCTTCAGAAGTTCAGACGCATGCTGGGCTTCTGTCATTGGTGATCTCCTGGTGTGAGATGGAGCTCAGACTCCCACTTTCTTCTTTGGAAAAGAAAGCCTGGTTTGCTTTCTTCTGAGCGGCTCCTTGAAGTTTTGCTCAGCAGTGAATAAATCCTGGTGTCTCTAGTTCAGAGCATGCGGAGGAGAAAGAAGTCTGTGGCCTTGTGGCTCCAAGTCCAGGAATCTACTGGAATAATAAATCTAATTTATGTGTGTGTATAATAAATGCTGAAATGTTCACTCATACTGTTTATTTAGAAGTTTTGCCACACACATACTTTATGTGGTCATTATTTTCAAGAAAATGACCCTCTAGTTCCTTTTGCAACTTAGAGAAGTGTGGAGAAGAATGAGGAGAGATTTAAGAACTATCTAGCCTGCAGAACAGCTACCTTTCATTTACCTGCTGCTCCTGCAGGCTTCAGAACTGTCTGCTAGGCTTAAGAGCTTATAATTTATTTCAGCTGGAAGGTAAGTAATTTTATTTCTCGATGTGCCACCTTTTACTTCACCTTGTTCTAAGAGACTGAGTTGGCAGATTAAGGGCCTTTAATTTATGTTCATCAACAAGTCTCTCATCAGCTTCTTGATCATTTTCTTTCTTGCACTGATAACTCTGAGCATGCATTGCAGCCTTGGGTGAACAATGAGGGAGCCTAAATCACTGCAGCACGAGCAGTACTAGGCCTCTGAGAGGCTCCGGAGCTGTTCTGCAAAAGTCTGGCCTCTCTTCAACCCAGCCCGTGTGGTCAGAGAGCAGCTAACTAAAAACTGAGTTGCCTTGGATGATGGTCCCATTTTCACTGAAATTTCAGTGGTTTTTCTGAAGGTTGCAAAACACGCACCATGTTTTAAGTACAGGTTTAAGAGGGGGAAGATGTTTGGAAAGAGTTGTTAGTGCCACCTACAGCCATGTTCAGCTTGCTTATTCTTCCAATCCTTGTTGGCTGCTTTCTTCCTTTGCCTTGTCTTTCACTTCTGTTTTGTCCCTGACATATTTATGGATGTGATTTTGTTGTGCGTGTATGGATGGTGGGATCTGGGTACATTTTTAAATTGTCAAATATAATCTTAGAAATGCTCAAGTGCATTACTCAATTCCAGAATGACTTGGTGTGAAAGCCAGGTGGCTGTGCATAATTTTCTTATTTAAAAAAAAATATTAACTTTCCATAAATACTTGTAGCAGCTTCACAAAACTCACTTGTTGAAGTCTCAGATAAGAAGGGATCTTCCTGAGTGTGCAAACCCCTGCCATCAATTTGTTTAGCATGTCTTTCCCCCCCCCCCCCCCGAAGTTGCCTGGTTTTGTAGCTGCGTAGTAACTTCAACTGGTTTTGAAGTGACACAGGAAAAACAACTGCATCTTTCTTCATCCTAGGTATGCTTTCTTTTTACTCATGCTTCTCCTTTCTTTGGACACTGTGGCAGCTGCGTGTGTAAATTTTGTGCGTAAACCAGCAATTGGAGCATCGTATTGTCAGACAAGAAGGGTAAAGTTGTTTCTCCTGGATCACTATGTATTTGGTGCTAGGATTTTATACCATTAAAATACCTTCTCCTGGGAAGCAAATAAAGTTGTTTGTTTCGCCCATCTTGTGAAGTTGTATTTAAGAAGTTTACAGTTTGGAACACTTTTTCATTTTTGCCTAAAATAACTTATTCAGTTGATGAATATATGTCTGTCTTTGGGAACAGCTATGGCAAATGGGTATTTGGGACTAGTGTGGAGGTTGAAGAGGGGAGTGAACTTTTAATAAACAGAGCCCTTTTGTGATACTGGAGATGATCTTCCAAATCAGTATCTTAAAATTTATTGAGGTGGAAGGTGCAGTAATGTAATAGGATTCACTGCACATTAGGGGAATGTCTATAAAGATCTCTATTGTAGTATGGAAGGTTTAGAGATTCATGAAAAGTTTCTGTACATTAAAATCAGCTGTAAACTCAGCAGGCATATGCAGTGGGGAATCCTGCCAATGGCATTCTTATTGACTATCCAGCATGGGGCTCCCGTAAGCAGGGACTTGACTGACTAGAGTGAAAAACTTTTGGTTTTTAGGTCCATTGATTCTGTGAATGCTGTGCAGATATAAAGGAACTGCTTCACATCACCACTAAAAAGCTTAGAGTGGTGATCACAAGAGTTTCGGTATTATCCTAGAGAGGTACAGTTGTATGCTTCATCTTTTAGAAATCTGCAGACAAATGGAAGTGTCCAAAGGGTTGAGGGATGGGAGCTACAGAATATGTGACTGGTGAGGACAGGCTGAGGGAACGGGGCTTCTTTAGACTAAAGAGGGCTCCTGTGACTTTGCAATATATAAAAGATTGTTATGAAGAGAGTTTCCATGAATTATTATCTGGCTGTTGCAGAAAATAAGAGAAGTAAATCATAGAATCATAGAATCATAGAATGGTTTGGGTTGGAAAGGAGCTTAAAGATAAATAATGAATTTTGACTTAGGAAATATTTTCAGACTACAGAGACCGTGAAGCATTATATCTGGCTGAAATCTGCTTCACTGATTAATTCACTACAGGTTAAAACCCAGCTGGATGATTTCTAGAAAAGGAAGATTATATATGCTTTTTATCCTGTCTCAGAACAGGGGAAAATTCTCTTTTTTCAAGTCAGCCACTTGAAGTCACTGTCAGCTCTTTTGACTCATCTCCATCTGCATGTTAAGGGAGGAATAGATATTTACAAAGTTGCTGTAGGTTTAAATAACACTACACAGGGTATCATTTTTTTGCCGTTTGTGTGAGAGCACCCGAAGATCACACCAGAGCTGCTCCCAAAAAGCAAGTCAGTGTTAAACCTAGTAGCAAATACAGGCCAAAATACCATTCTGCAGACAAGATAGCTGTAGTCTTATCCTACAAAAATAAATGTATTTTTTATCAGTTAATGTCCAAAATAGGAGAAAATCAGAGGTTTTTGGATTATGAAGACCCTGGCAAGGGGATATACAATATATATCAAACTTTTTATCTGAATCAAGAAAGAGGTAAATTGGACAGAATCATACTAACCGGTGTTTGGGGACCAATGCACAGGGTCTCTTTTGTAACCTAAATGGGCTGATCAAGTTGGGAGTGGAAGCAAGATTGCAGCTGCAGTCTAGGAGGAGACTGCAGATGTCTTAAGATGTGATGTACTTCCTTACTCACTGAAGGCGCTGGATCCTAAAAATAATTGAACAATTTACTTCATTGAATTGCATCAAAATTTTGGAATTCCAGAAGAGATTGTTCATTTTATCCAGCTGAGACGCTGTCCTTGCTAAGCCAGGAAAGGATCTGTGGTGTTGGTGCACCTTTGTCAGAAACTGAATTGTGCTCCCATGGAGAAATGCTTTCTGAACTGATTAAGAGGCCAGAAAAATAAAAGCTTTGTGTTGAACTCGTTTACTACTTTAAAACCTTCAAACAGAAAAAGCAATATAAATTGCTCAGTACTTTAAAGAGAATTATATCAACATGGAGACATGCTTTACTTTGGGACTTCTTGTTTAAAAAAAACCCCATCACAAAAACCCCCAAACCCACAAAAAACCCCCAAAACACAAAACCAAGCCCAAAAAAGACTTTTGTACTACAAATGTAAAATTAGTTAAGTGTATTGTAGTATCAGATAAACTTTAACAGCTGCATTAAAAGATAACCAATTATTTGTGCATAATGTAAGATTAATGCTGCCAGTAAACCACTACTGGAAGAGTAAGGTAGCTCTGGCAAACTGCACAGGGAAAGGAATTTATAGAAAAGGTAACTCACAAGCTTAGTCTCAGAACACTCAAACATCCAATGCTGACATACTTCCATTTTCATAAAATTTTCTTTGTGCATTTATTTTTCCTGATGGCCTGTTGGGAGTAAAAGAGAGGCTAAAATCAGAGCTGGTGATGATGTGTTTCCTCCCTTCCTCTTCCATAATGTTCAGGTTAATTCTTCATCATCATTTAGCTATATAATGTGTGCTGTCCCTGACTGGGGGTAATTTCATCAGAGCTGTGACAGGCAGGAACCCAGTCTACCATATGTCGTCCCTGGGAGATCTTTTCAAAACCTGAACGGAAATTAAATAATAGGCAAAGTCTCTTTTAAAGAAAGGACGTTTAAATTTTTATTTCATCTGGAATACCCCTTTCAAGCTCACTTTCTCCTGCTAGGCTTGGTTTATATTTGATTAGTTCTGGGAGATTTTGACATTTAAAGTATGTCTAATAGAAAGAGAATAATGACATAGTTGGGATTACAGAAAAATATTTGCCCTTGAAAATGGTAATGCATTGTTAAATACGGGTTGCATCATATCTGAGTATAATAAAATAAAAATGGAAATGTGAATGATTGTGTTGGGAAGGAATAGTCTCAGAGTGTGACAGAGGAAGACAGAAGATGGGACCTTGGCAATTCTAGAAATGCAGCACAGCACAGCTGAAAATGAATTTTGTAGCATGGGCTCGTGTTTCCAAACCTGATGGTCTATATTTAAAAAAGCTCAACATCCAAAAAACCCCCCAACCTGAATTAAAATTAAAAAAAAAAAAATTAGAAAAGGTACCTGAATTAAATATAACCAGTGGTCTTCCAGTCAGTTCAGACTTCACACAAATACTTGGAGAAGCTCCTCCCAGGTGCCACGGTGTGTTGACTCCTCAAATGAGGGATGCATTTGTGTGACTGCTGAGGGGTTAAAAGTAAAGTTTTGCTGTGGTGAGGAAACCATAAGTTATTTTCAGGGGGGGATCATTCCTGAGTTGTAGTGTGGCTCCCAGGAGAGCTATGTTGGCACAGCTGGGGCGAGCTGAGGGCCAGAATGGGAGGCCAGTACATGGGCGAAGGATGAGAGAAGATTTATCACATGTTTTCTATGATAGCCAGCATGTCATCTGCAGTGGGTGAGGTCTGAGGGTCTCTTGAAGCATACAGTGCCACAGTTTTTCCTCAACTCCTCTCTTTCCTGTGTAGCGGTGTGCAGATGTATATATTCCCAGTTTTCTGGTCAGGGATAAACTGTACTGAGACTAGAAAATGTTATGAGGAGTCCTCTGGGGCCATTAGGATTGGTTGCAGTTGTTTTGATTTGTAGGTGGTTCGGCTATTTTGTTGTTTTTAATTCAAGTTATCAAAGTCAGATCTCTGGGGAGTTTCTGGTGGGGTGTTAGTTCCTGGATCAAACTGAAGTATTGGCAACCAACTGCCGTAGCTGGTGCCTATGCTGGAGCAGCAGATCAGTGGCTGACAAAATGAGACTAAAAAAGTTAGTTTTGCCTATGTTTTTATTCCCATTAATGATCCTTACCCTTCCACGTAAACCAGGCATTGGAGTCCTTGCTGTTGTTCTAATGAGTGTTTATGAATGGGCTTGGTCATTTTCTTTGGGGCTGAGCTCTCTTCTAAATGGTTGCACAACAACCTGGGAAACAAAATTTACAATGTGAGTGTATGAAGAAAGACACAGAGATAGGCAGCAGCATATTTGCTGATGATCTGTATGCTTTTGCTAAGTTTACAGTTTTCTTGCAAATGTGGTTTTTTTGGGTTGTTTTTTTTTTCCTATCCTTTCTGTTTTTCAGCTGTCCTTAATTCCTACTGACAACTGAATTGAGTTCTGTTCTAGTTGTGTTTAAAGACTAGAAAACCAAACCCTAAGACCAAGGAATTACAAGCAGTGAAGACTACTCCAGCTCTCAGTTCCCCATAGCCTACCACAGCTCAGTTCCTTGTGCAGTTGTTAAGGGTGGCTCTCAGAATATTGTATTAATAGAGTGTTTTGGCTGGAAGGAAAATGTGGGAGTCCTTTGATAACAATTTTTGGTCAAAATGGAGGGAATCTGGACTTTATTCTTTGTATCTAATCTATGCACTTGATTTACTTACCTGCTCTTGCATTTTCTCTAGCCTCTGCCATTCTGGTATCTACGTGCTAATGGAATTTGCCCTGCACCTTTCTACTGCTAGATTGCTGCTCCTAGCAGAGACATCCCTGAGGCTCATAAAAATACAGCAGTGGAGAAGTTTATGTTGTGCCTCTGGCAAGCTTGGGGCTGCAATGAATGCAATGCATTTAAAGAAATAATTGCCTGTTTGTCATGCTGTAGGCTTCCACTCCTGTTTTTAAAGTTGTATTCCTTGTTGCTGAGGGCTTCATCTTTGCAAGCCAAAGCAGGAGCTGGTTGTCAGGGTGTGGAGCACAACTACCAGCTTGTATGTGATGTGCTCCCCATCTCTAACCTGCAAAATATCTAAGAAACTCCATATTCCTTTTCCTTTGTGGTGGGATTACTCACGACAAAAGATGCTGTAGCCCGGTTGGGTCCCTTCCCTACTTGGATATAGCAAGCAGCTATGTCTGGATCTACACTCCTATCCTGTGCATTTCCTGAACATGGGAACTGTTTTTCCTAAAATACCAGTGAAGGTAACACTTGATGCAGACCTTTTGTAATCCTTTTGGGAAGGGACTTTGGCAGTTCGGTTGCTGTAGGGTGCAGGTCTTTGAGTATTCCTGGTGCTATTGCAACAGCCTTTCCCTTGTGCTCTCCCTCTGTTGGGCATTACCAGATTGTGACATTTCATCTCAGGGAGGCACATATTTTCCTGGCTCCCTAAAACAGTTATCCCTCACTCTAGAGATCATCAGATGCAAATAGGCAGCTGTTTACCTTTCCACTGACTCACAGGCATGTCTGCTCTGCAGTGCCCTTTGTGATTTCCATGGGCGGCCTTTCAGACTTCAAAACGTACTGATCTTGTGGCGTGCTGCGCCAGCTCACATCTCTTCAAAATACAAAAGTGCCTCTTCTTTTTCATCTCTCTCTCCTGTAACACTTGCGGTTTGTGTCATTCAACTGTTGAACATTCTTCATCAACTTTCAGTGTTCTTTAAACTCCTGTTTGCACATCTGTCTGATGCTGAAAAGTTTCTGTTATTTAAACCTGCAGGTGTTTGCAAGCAAACTGGCTTTCCTGATGATATGACTACTCATTGTCCTGTTCAAGCAGTGGCTGTTTTCTTGATGAAGAGGCAAAGTTCATAATCTCAGACAAAATGAATCATTTTTTCCCGAAGTGATCCACCAAGTAGTGTACTGTTATGTGTTTCTGAGACTGGTGCCTCAGAGATCTCCTCTGAGGTTGGTGTCTCAGAACTTCTGGAGGTAATTGTGGGAGAACTGTAGGCACTTTTGTGGAAGTGGGCAGATTAATATATATGTATATATATTATTATATACATGTATATATTATATATCGTGAATGCTCAAAGTCAGTGTAGGGAGTCTGCAGTGGGATGTGCTCCTAGGAAGAGCCAAAAGAGTAATCTTTAGAGAATAGGGAGCTGATTGGAAGGATCTTGAGGCTGTTAGGTAATAAAGGTAGTAGGATGGACTGGGAGGGACAGGAAATTAAATCACATGGAACTGAGTGCCAGAGAAAAGCCTAAACACTAGAATTAAGTGTATGTGGGCTGTGGGAAGGATCTCCGAACAGACTCATTGGAAAGCAAGAGTTAACGGACATGTTTAGCACCAGGGATGGGAAAAGTGACACATGGTTGAATGTGAATTTGAGTATTTCATTCAGTCCTTCAGAAATGATTCTTTTAAGTGCAAAGTGATAGCAACAGCTGTATTGACTCAGTGTGGGTAAAGAATATTAGGCAGCAGTAGAAGATGGATTGTTAGACTAATAAAAAACGAATACATGGTGTAAGGGGATACCTGGACTGGATCGAATGTGTTAAATATGAATAAGCAAAATGGTGCCCTTACTGTGGCTTGTTGGCTCCAGTTTTGTAAATGTTCCAACTCCTCTGGACTGTTTTTTTTAGTTGTTTTTGGTTTGTTTTTGTTTTTTTTTTTTTTAATGTAAGGACTTGCACTGGGATGTTAATCAGCGCATCCAGCCGTTAATCTGTTCTATAGGATCAGTGTCACTGTTGTCAATGTCCAAAAATACATCTTTAGAAGTGATACTGAGTCATAGTTAGGACTCTACAGTTATTGGTGGATACTGCTCCATGGGTTCAAATGACTTGCTGGAAAAAATCAGATATATAGCAAAAGATGCTGACGATGCTGATACTGGTTCAGATTATGGTGTGGTCCAAGTGATAAAATTGACAAACTGCAGGGAAAATGCAGACAGATTATCCCCTTGTTTCTTCCCAGCACACATTCCATGCTGTTCAGAAAATTTATGCAAATGTTAATAATATAGAAAAGAATCTGTCCAAAGTCCATCTAGATTTTTTTTTTTAATATGAGGTTACTTTTTGCCCCTTAGGATTCACTTTCACTTGAAAATTCATGGAAATTAACCACATGCAAAATGATTATAATGTATTTGCTAGATCTGTGCTTTCTCAATGGGTCACAAAGGAGCTATTCTGCAGAAAACTCATTCCTAAGAAGTGAATGGCTTTGGAAGGTTCTTCAAAACTAAGTTGCATTGCAGAGAAAATGTGGTTTCCATTTTTATAGTTCTCCCACTCCTGTCCCTCTCCTCAGTTAATTAAACCTTTATTAAATGTTTACCAAAACAAAACAGTTTGACTATTTGGAAACTATTTGTCCAAATTGTAAAGAGGACCTCTGGGGGAGAGCTTGGCACAAGTAGCAAAGCTATACTCCCTGAAACTGGTCCCAGTTGACTTCAGCCAGCTTGTGTCTGGGAAGCTTATAGCTTATGTGTTAAAGTGGGGCAGAGTAAGATGAAGAGAGAGTAAGCTGAATGCAAAGGGACAAAAAGGAATAAACTGGCAGTGAACCAGGCTGGATGCTCCAGGAGTGAATGGTTAATCGGATATCATTAGTACCTTTCATATACTGATATCCACATACCTGGAAAACATTGACTGCCTATTACAGCAGTCTTGGCTTATTCTGCCTGGTGGTGTTGTGGGGTGGTTCCTTCTGTCTGAAGCACAGATTTGCTTTCAGACCTGTTTCCCACCCAACAGGGTACCCTTGCTTGGTACTTTGCCATCAGGCATGGAGAGAGCCCTTGCCCTGGGCAGCTTTAGGTTTGTAACTGTGCTTTCTGGTTCACTTAGATGATGGTTTTGCCCATCTTTCTTGTAGTAAAAAAACATTATCTTTGGTATAGAGGAGAATTAATAAAAAGTATCTTCCACCATACCAGAGGAACTGTGGGAGAGAGACTGGAACTAAGAGGAAGGACTTTGAAGTAGGCACTTCATAATATTGGGTCTTTTGAATGCAATGCTGTAAGTGGGAAAGAGAAAACTGTTTCCCTCTTGGTTTTTCAATAATGAAGGAATAAAATGTCTCTTGTGTGTAGTGAGCCTGCTTGTATGGGGATGTTAGAGGCATTGCTGGAGTCTTGCCTGAGTAAGAACAGTAGGATGAGAGCCCCATGGAGCAGCACTGATGTACAGCCAAAAGAGATAATGGAAGAGTGGAAAGTAGCATCATTTAAAGAACACATCATGAAGCAGTGTCAGGAAGCGTTTCTACAGACGAAGATAAATTACTGATATGCCGTCATCCCATCAGCCAAGAGGAAAAATAAATTTTACTTATGAGAAATAATAGAGCTGCCTTTGTAGGAATGGTGCAACGCAGAGAGTGAAGTGGTCCTGATGGACTTCCCCCAAACCAGAATGTAACTGTGAATTTATAAAGGCAACCAGAAAGATGTTTTTGATTCTCAGTTTCTGTTTCACCATTGTTTCTCTTTACTGTACAAAGCAGTCATAATTCAGATTTGCCATAAGTTTTCAAAAAGAGTTTATCTTCATTGCCCTTGATTTTGTACAACTAATTCATAAGCATTTGGGGCTTGCACCACAAAGGGTATTTTAACTGTTCAATGCAGTATGATTTCACCTCTTTCCTCAGCTGAACATCTTTGGATTCCCATGTCAGTACACTTCAGTGGGGCTGGAAAATGAGCTAGATTTTGGTAGTGCTGTGTTGCAGGTCTCATCTCCCTTTTTTTCCTTGGTTTTGCTCTGTCACTTCTCTACTTCGGCAGATGCTTCTCTTCCTGCTACACTCCACTTCTTTTACTGGCACTGCACCATCATTCTTTAATCTGTGCAATAGAGAGAGATTTTCAGAGACATAAAGCAACCTCAACACTTACTTGAATTTTTACTAGGTCTTAACTTGGGGTTTTTTTGGGTTTTGTTTGTTTGTTTGTTTGTTTTTATTATCCTAACAAATGGAAATCTTGGAGCCATTAGAAAAGTAGTGGCACTGAAATGGCCTCAGATTCACCCTTGATGCTCAAATTATGCTTTCCAAGATACTGTCTCGTTATCTAAAACTCAACTGTGTCATTAGTTATATCTCACTTTTGTAATTACAAGCTATATATTTGTCATATCTATGGAAGCAGAAAACATTAACATTATAAATCTATGGTTTATGCAGCCTCAGCAGGAATTGCTAATGAGCAAACCTTCCTTTCTGTCTCTTTTCATTATTTTTTTTTTCCCAAAAGCCTTTCCAAAGCAAAGTCCTATAAATGGAGACTGAGCCTGAAAACTCAAATGGTGAAGTGCCCTCCTCAGGCCTTCTTGTTGCTTTGCTATTGAGATATCTGTGTCTATATTGGTAGACCATGGATAATAAACTCTCTGAATTTGTTTTTTCTGTTCTTAAAATATGTTGTTCTTCATCTTGGTTCCACAAATAAAATTGTAAATTCAAATTTCAGAGAGAAGATTAGCGCAAATAAATAAACAATAATCTTAGAAAGCATCTATCATCATAGTAAAACTTTGCACTGTGGAGGAAAGCAAGGCTCAAATTCAGACACTCTCTTCTCACAATTTCTATGCATTTGTAGTCTGGATAGTTAGCTGAGTGGTCAGAAAATCTTAACTGTCATGGCTGAGTGGTGAGAGCAATGCATGCTGTGGTCTTCTTTCACATCTCTATTATACACTGTAAAATCACTGTAGGTGTCTCCATGAAACCATAGCCAAGCTCCAGTGATAGTGAAGTCTCATGCGTGGCAGATGGTCTTCCTTACCCTATGAAGGGTTTCTCCATGCTTCTGGTGCCCTCCTAAATCATGTTTTCCCAGTCCTTCCTTTTATCCTATGTGCTTTGTACATTTTTTTTTTCCATCTACATATTGATCTTGATTTCTCTGTGCTGCTATTTTTAGTTGAATTTAGTTCTCACCGCTGCCTAAATCTCCATGCCTGTGATACACTCTCAGCTCCACCTGGACTTCCATGTGTGAGTAAGCTTTATTCTGCCATAGGTCACAGTTCTCATTTAAAATTACTTTCCCCTTCTTATCTCTGAAATGCACATAGTGGGGCACTAAAAAGTCAGTGGTTACTAAAAAGTCAGTCATTTGAAATCTTGTATTTCAGACAAGTAAATATTTGGAGTAGAGCAACTCTGCAAAAGGTATACTTTCAGTTCAGTATACAGTAATAAATTGTAATGCAACACTTCCTTTGCAATTGTGTAAAACCTTTAAGCAAGCACACAGACCACTTTTAAATTACCACTAAGTATCTCTCAGTAACACAGTAATTAAAATTCATACTCTTTTTCCTCAAATTCATGCTGGCTGTAAAGAATAATATGTAGATCACTTTTTATACAAAACCAAGATTGACTTTCAAGATTTAGTGGATTTGGTTGTTTCTAGAAGTGATGATGTATTTCATTTTTGCTTGGCAAAAACGGTGACTGCAATTTACTGGATTTGTTGCTTTTATGACCTGTAGATGCACATTGTGTGTGTGTGCCAGCATGCATAATCCCAATTTTATTATTTTATGTTGGTAGAGTAAGAAAAAAGATTTAATACTTTGATGTCATCCACACCATGAAGGCTTGCAATGAACGGTAGGAAAATGGCTGTAGGCACCTTACGGAAATGAGGAACTTCAATGCAGTAGCAATTGCATGTGATCGTAGCATGGTGTTGCTGAAGATGAGGTTGGCTTCTGTTTTTTTTCTCTTCACAATTTCCAGTTGAGTGTTTTTTCATCCGTTCACATGCACTGGATGAACTTCAGTGGGAAATCCTGTCTACACCCCTAGTCATCAAGGAGAGCAACACAGATGTATGCGATGCAGGAGCAGAAATAAAGATGTCTGAAAAAGAGAGCCAAAACCATCATACTTTGCTATAGGGTCTGCCTAAGGAACTGCATGGGTTGCACAATTTGGCTGGGGACATAGCATGGATATAGGATGTTCTGAAGTGCAGGACGAGTTGTCTGGTGGTTTCCTAAGGCATCGTGAAAATGCCTTGCAGTTTTTAAGGTGTTTCCATTTTGAGTATTGCCACAGTTAGTTTTTTTTTCCCTTTCCAATCGATCTTTTCTTCCGGCTGAATTATGTCTTTCAATGACATCATAATTAGCAGTGCTGAAGTAATTGATTTTGTTTTGAGGTACTCTTTTGTCTGTTTTCAGAGCTTACCTTCCTATTGTATTCTGCAGTGTACTTTGTGTATGGAGGTAATACCAATATTATTCCAAGGATGTTCAAATGATATGACAAAACATATCAGCATTTCTGTTTGCCTGAAGCAGCCAGATTTTCTATATCCATAGAATTGACCTTAAGTTTGTACTTTTCTAAAACTAAAACCCTATTCAAATAATATATTAAATTGTTCCAGATGCACAGTGTTGCTTTGCTGACAACAGCTGTCTGTTCTGGAAACAACAGCATTGGTGCCTAATTAGAGCTTACATTGTAAAAATTGTGTCTAGACTTTATAGAAGATGATATGATTTCTACAGAAATGGAAAAAAGCCCCAGAGGATATTCATACTGCTCCACAGGGCCTGAAAAAAGCAGACACTATTGCACCTTATTGAGTTATTGAGATTAAATAAAAAACTACAAAAATTAAATATTTTATAGTCTGCAGGCCCCTGCTGGGCTATGGGTTGTTTCTAAAGGGTCATGCCATGCCAGCTCTCCTGGGGGACCTTTGGCAGCACTTGCCCTGATGTCCAGAAGCCAGATAGGGTCCTCTACGAAGAGCAGGCTCCCCACAAGTCAAAAAAAAAAAAAAAAAAAAAAGCAGAGCCCAACTTCCAGCTTGTTTGATGATGGATCTTCCCTAACAGATCATCTGTGCCAATGCTGGCATCACCCAGAGCATTAACAACCCAATTTGCTCATGTCAGTGTAAATCAGGGGTTGTTTTTATCGGAGCTGATGGTCCATTGCATGAAGCTGATTTGCTCCACTTGTGCCATCCCACAGTGAGTCCCTTCACTCAAGGGCTGGGAGGAGCAGGCAGTGCCCTGTCTCATGTGCAGCTTTGCTCTGTGGAGGGATGAGGCTGGGAGGACCACACAGGTCTTCGCATGCGGGTATTCACCGAAGCAAGATGTGTTGGAGGCTGTCCATGGCCCTAGGAAAAGCATAGCATAAAGTATTTGAAGTTTACTTTGCCATGCTCATTCACTTTCATATAATCCATCTCCTGTCTTTTTAGAAAGAAATCTGCTAAAATAACTCTATTTTGATGTTAGCTTTTTTCATATAGATCTATAGGGAACAAGGTCTTTTCATGAAAATCCTTTTGTATATTTTAATTCAAATGAAATTCATATTTAAATCATTGTCTTTAGCTAAAATGTAAATTCATATGCTAAATTGAACCAATCTGTCTGCTGCATATGCTTTATCATCTAACTGTCTTGACAACCCTTGTTAACTTTTACATAAACTGTACAGGCTAATAATAATGACAATGATGGAATTAGCTCATTACTATCTTATTTTTGTTATATAATTTTAATCTCTGTAGGAAGGAGAGCCACTATATCTTTTGAATTACTCAATGACTCTGCTTTACTATTATTAGTTATTTGTATGCATTTGTTTCTCTAGATAGCACAGAAAAGCATGCTGGTTTCCTTGCAGGATATCTAGAAAGCTGTCTGTTGTGCTTGTCATCTAAATTGTTATATCATTTAATAATGATATTTCAGCATGTTTAACTGACCTTTCTCTGAATGTATTCAGTGCTGAATCTTGTTGACAGTAATCTGCAAAGTAATTGTGGACAACATGATCATGCATCTCATCTGCTCTTTATAAATTTTTTAGAAGTCATGTCATGGACTTGTGCAGAGAAGTTAGTGAGTTGGTGTCAAGCTGCTGAGTAGTCAGTAGAGCAAAGTAAGAGGTTACAGTGTGTGTCCTGGAGGAATGGGACAACAGTCATCTTACAGCCTTTGAAGTCCTGAGTTTTTCCAATTCCACCGGTCTCTTTGCTCTTTTATAAGACATGTAAGTTTAGTGTTTAATATATATTTTGTTTAATATATATTTTGTATTTTTCTATACTGACATATGGGGCTTTTTTCCTTCTGTTTCCTGTATCAGTAATACATAAAGGCAAATATAGGTAATTTTAATCTTTCATATTTTGAGTATGAACTGCTTAAAATATCTAGAATGGTATTTATGAAAGTTTTGAAATAGAGAAGTAATCATGTTTGTTAACCGATGTACAAGAAAGAAAAAACATCAGTTTTAAATGGTTATATGAAATATATACTCAAGCACATAGTTTCACCAGGTAAAATGATTTATTGAGCTAGTTTTAACTTCCTCTTTAGGATTTTCACATGAGCAATAACAGCATATATTTTTGCAAAAAAACTCACTAAAAAGCTGGTTTGACTTTAGTTTTCATTTCTTTTGTAAATTGATCCTTTTTTAAATAATGTGAGGGAGCAAGCCATGTGATTGGCTGAAGTTTGAAATATCTATTTTATAATTATAGCTTTTAAATTATAGGAAAAAGGAGAAATTCCCTTTAATTTTAAACTTTATTTTTGTAGGGAGCAAAAATCAGTGGTGCCAAAGCACAGAATTATAGCAATATATTACTAATAGCATGATATGGTATTGTCATGGAGGAACTTGAAAAAAAAAAAGCATTGAAAAACTCTGCTGTCTATTTTGAATGATACGAAAGAGGTTTTCATGCCATAAATTCTTGCATACCATACTGACTGGTTTTGATTTGTGCTTTCAAGGTTGTATCAGCGATGCTTATTTTTTTCCTCTTTGCTTTTATTGAGGACCTTCAAAGCCATCAGCAGGCCTCCAGCCGGGAGCTGCAGCGAGCCCACTCCTCGTGCCCTGTGTTGGTGCCTCCAGCTCATTCCTTTCTACGAGTCTGCTCCCCCTTTCACATGTTCTGGCACAAGCCTACGTATCCGAGACAAAATGTTGCCATTACGTAAGGAATGTGACTTGTACAGTGCACAAGTGGTGTGTGGGTGAAGGCACATCTTGGGGAGAGCTGAGCGATGGGCTGTGTAAAAATAGGCACTGTGGTGCGTGCCAAAATGAGTAAGTTATATTGTTGACTGAACAACTAAACTTAATCCCCCTTCTGCCCACTTTCCTCCCCCAGCTTCTAATAACTGTAATCCAATAAAATAAATGACACGAGCTGAAAGGAAGTAGAAACTGTCTTAATTTCTGTCACTTGTCAAATATTCAATCATTTTGCCTGCTGTGAATTGCATGGAAAATCAGCCACTTTTTCAAGTTTGTAAAATACTTTAATGGGCAAGCAGAAAGCATTGGTCAGTTCTCTGTGTGTGTAGGGGGGTGTGTGTGTATATATATACACACATATAAATAAAAATCTACATGAAGGACCGTGCTTCACTGGCTTATTTAAGGATCATTCAACTGCTTTTAAAAATCTGTTAAATAGCAAACAGGGTGGAAGTTGCAAATAGAATGGTTGACTGTGATGAATTAGTGTAAAAATGTGAAGTTGATTAGTCATTTTATATCAGCTGTAATTATGGAACATTACCACAAATAAATCATGTACACTGGGATATACCAAAAGGTAATGTTGATTGCATCTGACATTTAGATAATAAGCTCCTATCGAAATCATACAAAAGGTAATTTTAAATTACCTTTTGTCATAGTCATGGGTTTATGGTCAAAACATTAAATTAGTTTTATACTACAGTTGTGATGCAGTTTAATTTTGTAATGTTGGAAAGACAACGCTATGTATAAGAGGCTGAGTTTGAAAATGTTTCTCATGGTGCACTGATGTGGACAGCCACCAAGCCAGACCTTCAAGGCTTTCAGCTACTGATAGCTATCTTTTAATATTGCACTGGTTGGCAAAAAGCCTTTGAAAATCCAGTCTGTAGGGACTTCCATCTTGCACAAATCTAGACACTGTTGGTCTGTGCTTCAGCTTTGGGATTTGTGACATCTATTTTCTGTACACATTTGACTTAAAGCCAAAGGAAAGCTGAAACTTTGCAAACCAGCTGCCATGTTGCCAGCTGTCTTTGGCTCCGCCTTGGTGTTTGTAACTAGAAAGAGGCTCCTGTGTGCCAGGAGTTACCAGTATGAGTGTGGGTGGATTGGGAGAAGTTCACAGTGCTAGGAAGGGGACAAAGAGCTTGGTTTTCCCCTTAAAAAGGGTGATTTGCTAGGATGGGTAACACCATCCCATTAATGTGTCTGTTTGTCCTTGAGTCCTGGGTGGCCCAGGGGAAACCTCTTACTGGATGTGTGTGAAGAATGGTTTTATATTGCCTTGGCAGCCGCCAATGGATGCTTGAGGCAGTTAAGCAACGCCCACCTCAATTTATAACTCTGCTTTGCTTTGCTCAGTATTTCAGAGAAAGGCCAGCAGTCTTGGTGCAAACAAGGGGGTTGGCAGGTCTGAGCTTTCAGCAGCTTGTGAGATGTCCCCACCTGAGGAACGACTTTGAGGCACGTGATAAAGGGATGTGCAATGTGTCCACTTTGTGAAAAGACTGTGCCATTTGGGGTACGTGCCTTGCTGAGCTGCCTGTTTTCTCTTGTGCTGTACAGCCTACTGACCTGCAGGGTTGTTGCTATGATGGGTGAGCTCTGTTTCTCTAGCAATTAGAGAAATCTGCTATTTACTAATTAGAAATGCAATAATGAAAGTTTTTTTCTGAGAGATATATCAGTATAGGTTAATTGCGCTCAACAGACCTCTGTGTGATTACATAAATCACAAATTATTTAAAATTATGACTGATTGGATGAGCTTGACTATTGAGCATCTTGGGGGAGTGAGGGAGACTTTCAATGATTTGTTTGGCATAAAGAAACTTAACGCTTTGCTGTTCATGTTTGTGATGCATTTGCCTGGTCTCTATTTGCAAAATCGGAGTCAGTGGGCCAACACTTAAAATCTTTGAGATCCAGGAAGATCACTTTCAACTTTATGTAATCTTAGCCTGGGAGGGATAAAAGGCTGCATGAAAACAAACACAGGAGTTAGTTAGTTAACCTGTTGTTTGCAGATTGACTCCGAGACCCTGGCCAGAGGCTAGCACGTACCTAAAGGCATCCCTAAAGCATGTACCTAATGCATATCTCTTACTGACCTGAACTTGCCATCAGAGGAGAGAATTCACATGTGGTGTAACTCACACGTGGTTTCTCCGTATTGTAAATATTGTGTTCATACTGGGATTTTTTTTCTTAACTCTTCTCAATGTTCTCTCGGTCAAAAGCACATGACTGACTCATTCCTACATCTGGGTATTGACGTCATTGTGATGCACTTTTCATTCCTAGCATGAATGTTCCAGTCTCTCCGGTAGGGAATTTAAAATGAATACATGATGCCGTTTATTATTAATGAGAAGTAAATGAACTAGAAAAATGACATTCATGGGCTTTCCAACTCATTCTCCATTGTGTTGAACATATTGGACATCAGAGCCTGTCAACACAGTCATCTGAAAATGTCTCCTTTAGTGTTTCACTCCTAAGAGCCTGAATTATTCATCAGAGATTTTACTATGTTAACATATTCTTGTGATGACATTGACTTTAATTCCAGTGCATGAAAAAGCAAGTTCGCTGTTTCTGTTTGCATAAAAACAGATAAATGTATTAATGCTTTATCAGCCACCCTTCTAAACCCATCATAGCAAGTCAGAGAAGAAGGAAGCGCAAAGTAATGTCAGATCACGTAAAATGAAAATGTTTGTAATAGCCGAGGTGATCATGAAGCAGTAGTGACCAAATTTCTAGGTCTTGGATGAGTGGCATGAAACAGCAGGTGTCTGGATTTAGGAAGTTGAAGTGTTTTATTCTGTGGGATGGGGAGTCTGCAGCAGGATGTCCTCTGTGCTCAGGTCCACATGTGCAATACATGTCACAGCACTGTGGCACGGGGAGTCAGAAATGCCCTGCGCAAGATGAAATAGTTAGGAGCACAACAGAAAGCGGTTAAGACCTGGAGTTCTGATTCAGTTACGGCTTGGTAAAAGGGTGGGAAGTTTATTTTCTAGTCTTTTTTGGGGTTGTTGTTTTTTTCTTTGGAGACAAAATAAATGTATTCTAGAGAGTTTCTCTGAGCCGATGTTCAGGGGCTTCTTTATGACAGGCACAGTGACAAGGGACATAGCAAAAGCAAATTGATTTTTTTTGGGGGGCGGTGACGGGGGGAAAATTATGTTCTGTTGTGTCAGTGGGCAAAAATGCACTGACTTGTTCTTAAACTTGATCAAAAGTATTGTAGTTATAGGGCTGTTTACATAAGCTTGAAAATAAGTTTTCAGGGTTAACATTTACACATGTACATAACTGTGGATGATGTCTTGGATTTAGTTCTGTATATGTAGTATTGTTTAACCCACAAAGCGGAGGTTAGCATGCTGGAGCAAAGCTCTGAGCCAGAATCCATGCAATTCATCAGCTTTGAGTGCTCACTTGGAGAGGGAAGATGATTGTGTTTCTATGCATTCAAAATGTTTGTTTTCATGTAGCCATAAAGCATCATGACGGTAATTTCCCCATCAGGTTAGAATTGACATCTCACGTCAAGGAAAATTGCAGTCCTGCTGAGATAGCTAACTGCATGGTTACACAGAGAGCAGGAATAATATTTCTGACTGTTCATATGCTCTTATATTCAGGGAGAGGACCAGTGCTGTGGACGAAGCTAAATATTTAGACATAGCCTGAACAGAGTCCAGGAAATGGATTTTGAGTCCCAAGTGCCTTTCAAATGACTGAACATTACTGCTTATGCAAAAAACCATCACTTTAAATTACTGGCATCATTTAAGTGTGGGTCAAGTATGACCTTATCTTAGATACTAAATTGAAAGATAAGCATAACGTAGGCCAAACAGCAGGATTGAGAGTTGTGGGGTTTTTTAATTGGGTTTTGGTTTTTTGGGTTTTCTTTTTTCCCCCTGCCTGTTTTCTTTCCTTCTGTTGGGTTTTGGTTTGAATCGGATTGAACTATATTTTTAAAGTACTTCCATGATTTGGAATTGCTTAGAAAAGTTTATTTAAGAAATCCCAGTCTACAGGCCTTCTTGAATAAGATGCGTCCAGTGACTCTGCCACTGACACAAAGACAGGTTAGAGGATGTCAGCAGGAGGGAAAAAGGGATGTGTTGAGTACAAATTGTCTGACACCATAAGGAGCCAGGAGTGTCTCTTGTCCATCTGTCTCTTCCCTGATCAATTTTAAAGGCATCTGCAGCTGGTCATATGAATCCCACCCACAGATCTGATGGCCTGGTTAAAGTCTGGACGTTCTAGTTCACAGCTGGAGCAGGATTTTCTTAGCTGCTGGCTGCCCAGGAGCCATGGGCAAGGGGTGCCTGTGTTTCCCTGTCAGGAGGCAGTGCGTCAGCCCTGCTGGAGCTGTCAGCAGGAGTCCCGAGAAGCTGAGTGAAACAAAACTGTCCAGTGTTCTCCAGGGAGAAATCCTTTTAGCAGAACAGTGGGTTTTTCCACTGACTTCTACTAGACTAAGCAAATCAGCAGCATGGTAATTATAAGCTATCTGTTTTGAAAACTCTTTATTACTCTCTTGCCACTCAGCAAGCATAGGCTTTGGATATGTATATTGAAAATACACATATAAGAAGCAATAGAGGTCTTTGCATGTCTAAAGTACTGTGATTCAATTTGGAATATTAAAGGAAAACCTATTTTAAAATTTGCTGCCTAGGGATACATGAGTATTTTTGTAACAGGAACATTTATGTAAAACCAACTTAATTTCAAATATTCATATTTTGTGAATGTGAAATTCGGCATATGTATTTGATTATTGTTCAGAAGAGGTGCTGTATTGTGCTGACTGCTAATGACTGCTTTAGTATTGCATCTCATTGGTAACACAATCATGACAGGAATGCGTGCCTAAAAGTTTGAATGCAGCATATTTCCACCTAAGGTGTGCAAATGCAGTCCTGTCAAATGTTTTGCAAAGAAATTAATAAGTAATGCTGCTTTGCACTACTTCTACCTATTTTGCAAGCAGAAAAAAGCTAAGTTCAGTAACAAAATTTTCATTGCAAATTACTGCTTAAACCTACATGACCTTAGATTTCCTCTGGTGTTTAGCTTTGAACGGATTATTTTTAAAAAGCCCTCAGTGTGTCTTAAGTTACTGTTTGTAGCACATTTTCATGAAGTTTTGAGAGCTATATGCAGACCATGAATATTTGTGGTGTAAAAGAGATGGAGAAAAGGCTACAATAGATTTCATAAGACCATTTGGTGAGGAAAGAAGGCAGTAGGCACTATTGAAGCCTTTATGTCAAGTAGAAGCATCAAAGCTTCAAGCCCTGTGTGGTGTGACTTCTGCCAAAGTAGTATGACAATTCTCAAAACAAAGCAACCACACACTCCCCACGTACGCTTTGCATGTGAATATCACCTCCAGGATGCATGACGACTTGTGAAGCTCACTGAAAACACTCTCTTCTCATTTCAGTGAATGTTTTTGGCTTTTTATTTTCTATTTTTGTATTTGGAAATTGTTAGTTTTCAGTTCTGCTCTGTTCACACCTGACTTCTAGTTTGCTCGCAGACTTTCACAGCTTGAACTGCTCTGCCACTCTAATCTTTAAGATAGTGGATTTTCAAAGTGTGGTTTAAAGGCAATTGTTCAGATTTGATCTTGTGCATAAAGAGTTGCTTGTCTCTAGAATTTCACGTAGTATATTCTTGGAAAAGAAGGAGCACTAGCACTATCTCCCCTTTAAAATGGCTCTTGTCTGCAAGGTGAAGAACTGAAGGCACCAACACTCATCCCCTTCCCAAGGGCCAGAGTTCTGCCTCAGGATGGGAACAGCTGCTGGAACAACCTACACATGAGGACACTCAAGGGATGCAAAAGCCAAGCAAGTCAATCCCAAACTCAAAATGAACAAATCAGTAAAAAGCCCCCTATTCTTAGCTTTCTTACCAGCACATTGCTTTCTAGGAACTTCATCTTCTGCATTTTGCTTTGTACAAGAATAACCAAGTCTTGCAATAGTTTTTTTCATATATTGATTTTAACTGCAAGTTTAATATATAACTAGTGGATAACATATTCTAGGAATATAGTGTTATGCTAAAATATGATTGAGAACTGCAGTTAGATACATAACATCTATTTAAAGTAGCCATGTCATTTATTGGAGCTGAGATTGTACTGAAATAGTTCTGCAGTTTCATTATCATTTCTGTAGGCAGACCTCTGATCTAGATAACCAAGTGAGAGTTATTTTGGAAGAAAATATTCTAAATGCTTTCCTCCTTGTGAATTACAGGGGGATAAAAGGGGAATACTTCCCTTGTAAATCAAAGGATTATATTTATTTCTCAAGTATTCCAGGGCTTGCTTTTCTTGAAACTTAAAATAGAACTTTGAGAGTTTTTCACCTTAACAAAATGCTGGGTTTCTAAAAACTGAAAGATTTTTGATCCCACGTATTCTGACAGTTTTTCTTGTAGGGTTATTTTTGTCCAAACTGTGATTTTTTTCAGCAAATGTGCACCAGACCTCTTCTGCAAATCCATAGTGCAGGTTAAGCAGTTCTGAACAAAGTGCATGTCTGTAGGCTCTGCATTGTGGTAGTCCTTCACAAATCATCCTGATATCTTAAAAGCTGTGTTCCATCTCCAAAATGCCAAATTGTTGTCTTTTATATAGAGACTTTTAAAGCTGATTCAAAGTAGCTATAAATGAAAGCCAAAGCCTCTGAGTTTCTCAAAGGTGGCTTTGGAAAGCACCTGCTTGCAGCTCTGGCCTCTCAGGCTCCAGAAACTGCAGCAAAGTACTGAGACTTGAAAGATGTCCTGAGCATCTTGTCTCTGCATCATAGCAGCAACCAATCACAATGCATGTGATGCAGGCGGTTCTTCGTTTACCAGTGTCTGCATCTACGTTAGTCTACAGACAACCCTTCGCTACCTCTTTTCTATGACTATCTGAAAGGCTCTGAATGTGCAGGGAAAGGTGAGCAGAGAGGCGGCAGTGAGAGCTGCTAGAGGTCTGCTCTGGAAAACACATCCCTGCAGCGTGGGTTAGATACAAGATTGGATCTTGAAGGACATACAGCTACATTCCTGGGTTTTGGAGAACCACTAAGACTTCTGCAAATAGTTTTGTTTGTTTGGGTTGTTTGTGGGTTTTTGTTTGGGGTTGTTTTGTTTTGTTTTGTTTTCCTTAGCACTTCATATGCTGCTTAATAACAGAAGCCGCCAGCAAGCTACTGAGATCTGCAGTGTGATTTTGGCAGATTTCCTTGATAGAGGTTGAAAAAGCTTGAACTCCACCCTACATCTCTCCTTCCCTTCATCGCAAAAGGACAGTTAACCTTGTATATCAATAAATGTTTTAGTGAGAAATAGTTGGGGAACTTGCCTAAAGCTCCAAGCCATGAGAAAGCTTCACTGGACAAAGTCATCTAGTGTGTGTGGGGAAGGAAGTGACTCAGACTGTAGCCAAGGACAACTGCAAGTCTAATCCTGGTTCTGACTAAAGACAAAGTGTTCCTTACATGATTATTTTTTTCCCCAGCAAAAGACCTGATTGCTGATCTTTCTGACATGTTTCATAAATATCTGTTGCATTTATGTGATCCGGTAGTTTTGGGGAGAAATATTCTGAAAAGCTTTATTTTTTGTTAACAGACTTCCTGATTAAAACTCTTCTACAGAAAGATGCTTTCTGCTACTTTTTATTTTGGGGGAAGAGGAAGGGAATAATTGTTGCATATAGTACTGAAAAAGCTGAGAGGGGAAGACAAGCTCACTGAGAGTGTTCACTTTAGTTGAACTGTTTAAGGCTCTCACTTGTCTTATTGCCAGGACCACAGGGCTGGCCATGAAGGTTTCATGAATCATTGCACCAAACCCCTGTGTCTCTGACTTAAAGTAGATATGTGTAGGTAGTGTTAGAATTTCCTACTTTGTTTGTTTGTTTGTTTTCTTCATTTTTAGGTCATTTCTTCTTGGTACTGTGGGAACATTTAGCCCATCATTTTCTTTTGAAGCTCTCCAAGCAGTAAGTGACAATTTGTCTATGGTACACTGTTCAGTAAACTACACGTGCGTTTTGGCTAACTTCTCCAGTGCTGCTAGCTTTGCAGTCTGGGAGAAATTGGAAAGCTAGGGAAGGCTAGTCATAACAACCCAGTGGAGCTCTAAATACTATTGTTTATTTCACTAGTAAGATGGGATCTTTGGAAGATTCTTAGGAAATATATCCTGTAGTTCACAGCTGGTTAAAAAGGAGCTGGAAAGGAGAGGCTAGGGATCTGCAAAGCCATTTCATTGTACTGTAGGCTTTAATATCTCTCTGGTCTTATTTCAAATGCTTGGAGTCACACTTTGCTTGCTCAGCTAATAGTACACAAAGTGATCATTAATCAAAGCAAATAACGTGGCCGTAGCAGGAAACATAAGGCACTGAATGCAGAGAGAGTTTGCATTGATTCCAGGGGATTTTGGACAGATGGGTATCATCACTGCAATGTAAATAGATAAGGTTTCAGGTTCATGATTAGTCCTACAGTTCACTATGCATCACCTGAGTTGTGGTAATGGTATATGAGCCCTTAGCCTCTGGTAAACGCTGCTGTTTTTTAAAAGCAACTTTAATTCTCTTTTCTCTTTACTGCAGGCCAAAATCATGCATTCTCACAGCTACTATTACTCAGCCCCTGGTGGGCTGCAGGGTGTTAAGCTGCTATGGCTTCAGTGCATGTGTGAAGGGTTCCCAGGAGGAGTCTGTATAGCCAAGACTAGGAAAGGGAGGTGCTATCACACAAGGTCTCCCCTTGCCAGTTTCTCCAGATCGTCATCGGGTTTTATGTCACGCTTATGGAAAAATATTAGTGAAGAATCTAATGAGGTGATTGTACATTTAATATTTTCTACGATGCATAAATTTTATCTATTGTCTTTGGAAGGCTGCACCAGAAACAAGCAATTTGAAACGGAGAATGCGCTAATTAGGAAGCAATATATAAATACACATGCGGGAAGACAGGCGGGTTGTGTGTGGTACCAGGGTGGACACTGCAGTACCAGCTACAGGGGAGGAGGAAGCACTGCTAAGCCGGCAAGAGATGTTCCATGCTTAAGCTGTGAGGGCACTGGCACCTTTACAAAGAAATCCTGTTTTACCTCAATAGCAGTAGTTCTCACTTAACCACAGAGAAACAAGGCTCTGAGGTAGTTGCTTTAGCACTGGAGGAGGATTTTTTTGTGTGTTCTGTGTCAATAATGCTTCCTTATTTTCTCTCTTTAGAACTTTGGAAAAAAAAAGTTTGAAGTGATTTTTTTTTTTTTTTTTTTTTTCTGTCTGGTGATGGAGTTGATGGGAAATTGCAGCTGCTGGGCACTCCTCACTCAAGGATCTGGTGGTTCATAAAGTTGGGATAGTGGGGCATCTTAACTCTCCAACTTCTGAGCTTCAGGGTCGGAAACAAGTAGTGCAGTCAGACTATACAGGCTGGCATAAGAGCTGGCTTTGCAGTGAAAAGAGGAAGGCAGTGAATGCTAGTGATGGATGATAGGTAGGAAAGCTCTTCTTTGCTACGTGGTGTGGGAAACTGAATCCCAAGTGAGTTTATGGTATACTTCAATTTAAACCCAGAATCAGCAAAATCTAAGTACTTGGAGTTATAAATTGATAAAGCAGTTTAGGTCGGACAGGACCCCTGGAGGTCTCTGGTCCACCCCCCTGCTGCAAGCAGGGCAAGATTGGATGAGCTCTCTCAAAACCTAATCCAGCTGAATTTTGGATCATGTCCAAGGCTGGAGAGCTTCATCCTTCATATTTTCATGTTTATATTGTATAATTAAGGAATCTTCCCTTACCTTGCCCAATTATGGAAGTTACAGAATGTGATTTTACACAAACACCAAAATAACACAGGTAGGATTTGATTATTAAGTAGCAACTTAACTGGGAAGCTGCCTAAGTAAGTGTCATTTTACTGCCTCAGGACTAGTTGAGGCAAATTGTACACCTTGTGAACTGAGCTGCTGACCTGGTCGAAGCCCATGTAAGGCACAAATTGTTAGTTGAATTATCATGTCTGGGCATGGCTGGAAGAGGCTATACTGAGGGCTCCCACTGCTATGGGGACAAAACCAAGACTAAAGTAAAGTTATAGCCCAAAGAGAAAGACTTGTATTTCCCCCCTTCCAGCCCTAGCTCCACCTGTTTGCTTTTTGTTTTGTTTTGTTTTCTCCTCTGGATAGAAGTTTAATTCTTCATTCAATATTTTTCACCTTCAATTGTGCAGTTGGTGCCCAAGAATTGGGTTGACATGAGAGAGAACAGGGTGTTAGATAAAACACTGGGCACCATAAAAGGCCATGCACAAGCTAGAGTAAGAGGAAAACCTGGGGCTTCTTTTGTCCTCTTTTTCTAATTATCAGAACAAATGACATTGTTAACATTTTTACTAGATTAGCCTAATGTATTTTTATAAACATACATATACTTTACAAGAATTTGGAGCTTTTTCCTAACAGAAAAGCATCTTAATTATTACCCTTATAAAAATGCATCATTGTGTAATTTTTAAGTAATTTAATGGGCTTGGTAAATGTTCCCTTTGAAACCTGCACTGCATTTGGTCCGAAGAGTTATAACTTTCTATAGTTGTGCATCCTGGCAAGTGTTCAGAACATTTCTATGACCTTTTTGCTGTATGGAAGTATTGCAGATCTGACCATATAAAGATAATCTCTCTTGTAATCCCCTACAATACCATAAATTCTTGTAGACCTGATAATCAAAAGTTACCTAGTAGGCTGGCACCCAACTTGATGGGGGATGGTGAGCCTCTAACAGTTGGACTCCTGCAAGGAATTTCAATTAGGTGCATCACCGTGGTCATTTCATTATCTATAGACATTGTATTTGTGTGTTATGTTGTATGTCATCTTGGTTTAGCTGAAGCTGCATCCCCTTTGCAGTTTGACCCTAACTGTAGGACTGAGCAAGTTCTGATGATCAAGGCATGAGGCTGAGAGCTGTGATCTGGGCTGTCTCCTTGCCTCTGAGACTGGGAGTGTGCAATGCTGAGCAGGACGTTTATTTCTGTGCTGTTCTTTCCTTCCCTGTAATTGTGAAGTAAATCTCCATTGCTTGCAGAGGATTTAGAGAATGCAAATATGGTAACATTGGCTGGCACAGCCCCCTTTGTAGGAAAACCCTTGGAAGGGCTATGCAGAAGTTTTAGAAGACTGCAGCTGGTATGGCTCTGTATTGGGTCCAAAACGTCTTTTGGCACAGACCCTGATCTGAATGAGGAGGAAGGGCCTGTACAGTGGGAACTGGGTTACAAGCCATGGAAGCTGATCTGCTCCTCTGAGCAGTGCTGATAGGGGGATGAAACACTTTTGCCCTTTCCTCATATAAATCTGCAGCTGATGCCCTCCTTCTTGACCCTTACATGCATTGAAAATTATTGTGATAGTATGGGTGGTCAGCTGAAAAATCATTGCTTTTGTGTCTAGGTTTTGCTGTTATTTTTCTGACGCTCTATAATGCGGCAGCATTGACTGTTAAAAATAGTTTCAGCCTTCAGCACATGCAACTGCAAAAAGACCTCTGCTTTCTGCAGCAGTGGAGAGGTGCTAGCAGGCTGCTCTGGGAGTGTGGCACTATTCACATGCAACTGGTCCACTGAAACTCATCTCTGAAATTTTGGCATGCCCTGTGTTACATCAGTAGAAATTCAAAATCTGTCTGTGTATGTAGAAGTAACGGTACTATCAAGCAGTGTGAATTCAGTGGATAGTACACTGAGGAGGAATACTGGGCCTGAGAAAATGTCAATATTAAATCACTCATAACACAGATGTCCTAGCTGCAATGTACCTGCGTTGGAGCACAGCCCTTCGTGTTGAAGAGTACAAACAAGTTTACAGCAGAAATGAACTGGTGTCATCTCTCCAAGTAGAGAAAGAAGATCTCGGGATCTGGTGTAGCTGCAAAGAAGTTGCTTTGGTAGCTGTAGAAATCAATGGCAAAACTTGCACGGGCTTCAGAGAGAGAGGCTTTATCTTGGGAATTGTTGAGTGTAGTTGTGTAATTGACAGTGTGCTGGTGAAAGAAACTGTAGAAGGAGGAGGACAAGTAATAGTAAGGAGGTAGGAATGGAACAAATTCTGAGATCAAGGGTGATACTTATGTGCCAGCCAGTCAAATTAATAGCAGAGACAAAAGCCAACAGAGCACTAGAGAGCAGATTTTGTTAAGTCATCTGAACTGCTCTGGTTTACATATGGTGCCATGCAAAGTGACTTTGGAAATGATTTAATTTTCCACTATGCACACACACAGTCCTGAAAATAGCACAAATACTTGAGCAGATTTGCTTAAAGAACTGAAAATTTTCCCTTTCTTTGGTTGTTGTGGTTTAAAATAAATCACGTTTCCATGCGTTTTTACTTCCTTAGGCATTATGGGAGATTATAAACTACTTCATATTCAGGATGACATTTCAGATGTGGGTGTATGGGGCCCTCGCATACATTTTGCAGCTATTTTCTTTATCACTTACTTCATCTGTGACCTGTCTCCATCAGTGGGACTTGACATGTTCTGTGAAGTTCCTGCAGGCTCCAGTTTGCTGAGAGGATCTATTTCTTCATTAAACTGTAAATATGTGGGCACTATCACTCAGCAGTAGCTGCTAATGTTATAAACAGTCCTTGGGGCTCTTTGATCCCAAACCACTTGGCAACTCTTGCATGTCTGTGGTAGCTGTAATTTGAACCAACCAACCAAATCAAGGAGGCCAGATGGGACTCCCTCAGAGATCAGAGAGCCTTAAGCATGAGCACTGCAGTAGCATCCAAGAGGTGGTTAGAGTCAGAGCTGTTTTAGAGGCTCTGGGATAGCTGAGGATTTCCTGAGATAGGCAACTAGTTAGCTCAACCTTTTCTGGGGTTCCTTTGTGGTATTGTGAGATGCATCTAGTGGGGTGTCTGATTCATCTTGCTGGGTGGAGCAGAGGAGGCTGAGAAAAGAGAAGAATGGTCAAAGGAGTAAAGCATAAAGACTGAAAGGGAAAAATAAGAGGACAGCTTTCTCTCAAAGAGACCAGGTGCCACAACTGTGCAGCTGAAGATGGCCCTTGCTTGCTTGTGAAGTACCACCAAATACCTCTCAGCTGTGGCTCTGGCAGTGGGGAGAAACGTGATTATTTGGAGCATGTGATTGTAAAGAAATGCTGAGGCCCTGCAGACCATGCTGGCTCTGGAGTACCCCCATGTGCAGCTGTCTTTTAGCAAACACACCTGCTGATCTTCTAGGTAACAGTCAGTTGTAGAGCAATACCTGGAAACTGATTAAATGTCACAGCATTTAAAACAGAATTCTTCCACTGTATATCTCATAACAGTAAAGCCAACTTTTGTAATAATCTCTAGCAGTTAGTGATAAATGCTCTGTAGGCACAGAACAACATGATCACCCCTGCCATATACTTTATGATCAGATTTGTCCAGTAACACCTTGCTCCAAAGTATGGGAGTCTGAGACTAGGCTTTTTTCAGTGCCATAGCTCACCTCACCTGCATATTGGTCACTGTATACCAGTGACCCACATCCAGGACACCTCAATCACTCTCAAATCAGCGCTGCATTGGGGTCATCCTTTCCTGAGGTGGGTACGATCAGGCAAAGAACATACTTTACTCCTTTGGGAAGTGATCACAGCGATTACCTAGTTATGGAGATTGGTCCCCAAAGGCAATATTCAAATATATCTATTGATATTCCTGTGTCTTTTTTCAACAAGCTTTACTCGCCTATGACTTCTTGTCAACTGCAGTATCACATATTTTGCGAACAAATAATTTACTTACTGCTATCTAGTACTTCTTACAAATAATTTTTTTTTCTCAGGATAATGTGAGAGACGTTTCTTTGATATTATTAACCTCAACGATACTCTGCAAACTAAGAATAGCTTTTGTATAACTGAAAAGTTTTCTGGGATTACTAGTGAAAGATATAATTTTTATTTACTGTATTTTTATCAATACATAAATCTTTAAAATATAGTTGAAAGTAATAAGCAATAGCTGCATGCATCCAGCACGGTCCTGTTTTCTTGTTTGCAGAGGTTATTTATGTAGTTACGCACTCACAAAACAGCCCAATTTGGAAACAAGCCCCAGCAGAGCTTTTTTTTCTTTCAGTGCGTTAAACTGCGGAACTGCCTGAGTAATTTTCTTCTGAGTAGAAGTAATTACTCAGGTTTGTACTTGGTGGCTTTCCTTTTATTAAGGTTTAGAAACAAGACTGTATTTTGAATCCCATTACTCTTTTCATCCCTAGGATTAAGCACAATGTTGGTGAGCCTGCTAAGGGGCATAGGGTGAGCACAAAGAGGTTTGCTTTGCTTGGGGAGGAAAAACATGATTGACATTTATCAGTGGTTAATAAATTCCATGGCTAAAGTCAATCTCCAGCAGCAGCAAAGATTGTTTTATAATGCTATTTCCTCAGTAGATGACATTATAGAATTTCCTTGATTATTCATCTTTCTGGTTTTGAAAATTTCTAATTTATTTTGGAAGCTGGGCGGTAATGAGCTTGCAGGCAGCTTATCACGTAATTTCCAACTAGCAACACCACCAGTCTGCGATTATATTTTTGCTTCTGATAGTATTTTCTTGCTTTATGCTTTGCCAAGTATTAAGGTAAAAAATACACTTCATGGTAATTGGGAGCCCTGCCTGCGCTCCACTGGAGGGAAGATGAGTTTAGGGGTATCTTATCTATCAACACGCCCCTGAAAACAGGTATGAGTCTCTTTGTGAAACCCTTGCAGTGGGAGATGGCAGTGGTGAAGTGGCTGTGCAGCTGCCACGCATGGCTGTATGATGATGAATTCCCATTGGTGGTGAAGGGATTGTCTTCATCCTGCACAATATTTCTTTTCCCACATCAAATGCACTTAGAAAGTGACCACCACCTCCTCTGTGCTGAGGCTGAAGAACTGGATTTCGGCCATGAAAACTTGTCTCCTGGGGTGCAGGGACTTTCCTTCCTGGGACAACAGGCTGATAAATCCAACCCAGCAAGGAAACTGGAATGGTGGCACTGAGCCCGTGTCCTGGTTCTGGCAAGGACAGAGTTAATTTCACAAGGAGCCGGGACAGGTGAGCCAAGCTGGCCGGGGGCTACTCCATACCATGTGATATCATGCTCACCATAAAAGGGGGCTAATCAGGGAGGGGCGGGTTCAGTGTGGCTCAGCGTCAGGTGGGTTGGTACTAGGATCGGTAAATTGCTTTCTCTCATCACCCATTGTGAATATCTGTTACCAGTATTGCTGTTGATTGTTTCCTTCTCCCTCGAGGCTTTGCCGTTGTTTTTCCGTTCCCCTCCCCAGCCTGCCAGGGAGGGGTGAGCGAGCGGCCCGTGGCACTCAGCTGCCGGCTGGGGCTAAACCACATCAGCCTGTAAACCGGGACACATGGGCAGGGCTCCCTCAGCTCCAGGAGGTTTCCTCCCTGGCACCTGGGGGTTTGCAGCCCCCTTTGCTGAAAGGAGCTCATGGTCTGACCATGGCAATTTTTCTGAGAGCAATGCACTCACTATTGCAGTCAGACGCGGGTACAATATGCGTCTCTAGAAATGAGCGCTTTCATATGCATCTCCTGTAGTGTTCCCAAATGGTCTGTGCTAAATGAAATGTATTGTTTTGTTGATTTAGCTTTTATCTTAAGAGCAGGGTTTTCAAATAATCACGCATCAAAACCCATCATATTTTGGAAAGCATTACACTCAATATTACAAGCAACTAAAATAAAATAAGCATCTTCCAATAATCTCGCAGCAAGCATATTTAAAATTCTGGTTGTGTTGGGGGCTAACACAGCAATGAATACTTTGAGACAGGTTTGAGACTAGATTTTGGGAAGTCAGAGGGATTAATCCCAAAGCTGACGGCAGATTTAGCCCTTTCCATGTGGGGTTCAAACCTTGCTGCTCTGAAAGAATTAGCATGCTGACCACAACCTCAGCATGTGTTAGACAAGATAAAAATGGACATTCATTATAAATCATAATGGGTACCAAATAATATGATTTTGAAAACTCGAAGGAACTATTATACCAACTTATACCCATTTGTTTATGAGCTCACAGGGGGGATATAAGTATGACTCCACAGCTCATGCAGCCTCTCTTGTTTTAGACTTGGGGTCGGTTGCTAACTCTGCTTCCTTCTTCCAAAAACTATTTATTGTTAACAGCAAATAGACTTTTTTTGTTGGACTTCTTCATACACCTCCCTTTGCTGGTGATGAAAGGTTCATGTACAGAGTTATATCATTCTGTATGCTGGAGTGGGTTCTTGTTCGCCGCAGCTAGTGTCTGAAGACTTTGCACCATGGGGGCGTTGTGTAGTTTTTTGAGCCTTAGGTTACAGATGAAGAAAAGTTTGATTTCTTTGTTCTGGATATTTATAGAGATTTATTTACATTACATTGAATTACTCATAGTAAGCAGGCTATTTTCTCCCTGCCTCACCATTTGAGGGGTCTGATTTAGCTAGCAAAGACAGGAGGCCTTGGGTTGTGCTGCAGTCAGCAGAGGAGGAGTTGTTAGCATGTCTGTGCATCTATTTGATGCCTAATTACCATAGTCCCCTTCATTGCCAGTAACATATCTGAAGACCTTTCTGATTGATCTCTATGCCTAGCTATGGTCATTAAGGTATATGTATATAGAAATATGTAGGTCATTATAGGTTATAGACTGCTGGTTGCTTTAGAGAGGACAAGACTTGCGAGCCATTCCCTGTGTGGGTATATCCGCAAATGCGGAGGTGCAGGGGCTGTGGCGAGCAGCTGGAGCTGGTCCAAGGATTGTGCCAGGACCACAACATGTTTTCAGCAGGTTTATGGGAACATATGCAGTGTTTTCTCCTCTATTTCCCAGTGTGACAATAATTTTGAAATAACAGCAAAGAGATCTTTCATGTATAGAGCAAAGAGGAGATTAAAAAAGGAAGAACAGGTTTTTATAGAAATCCACACCTCTGTAATAAAATATCGAGTGTTATGAAGTGAATTCAGCCTCATAAAATGAATTCAGCCTCATTTTTAGTCCTTTTAAGGTCAGAGGATGATAATGTAAAGGAAAACCTATTCTAGACATTTCTTCAGGCATTGCAGTTACTTCATTAGCCTTTATTTCTTCTCACTTCTACTCTCTGACAGCTTTTCAAGTCTCAGGTTCTTCCTTTTAAATATGCTTTGATGTGATCATCTGTCTAACAAACTGTTTAAGGTCTTGATCTTAATTCAACATTTGTAAGTACCCACAGAGAATTTTGTTAATGAAGTCTTTAAAATATTAAATGGAGTTCTAGTTTTCTTCGTGAATAATGTTTTATCTTTGCATTTATTTTTCCTTTGGAATGATTTAACATCTAGGAAATTTTTATTCCTACAAAGCAGCAAGGGGCTTTTAGGGCAGGAATGTAATTAAAGGAGGATTTTCTATTTTGGGGAGGGGGGCTTTTGTTAAAAGAATAGGAATACAACATAATTGAAAAGGTATTTTCAATGAAAGAAGCTTTTGATACCACAGAGGCATGAGAGCTGGTGGTTGCCCAACCTCAGATTAGGAGCGCTCCTGCAAATTGATGCATAGTACACTGTTTTCTGTATTGGAGCCATGGTTTTCCCCAACTCAAGTTTGGTGTAAGGTAATGAAATTGAACTGAGGGTTGCTCATAAACTAAATTCATTAATTTTGGAGCTACTGATGATGATAGCAATCTGAATTCCAGAGTCCATAATATGGGACTGATGAGAATAATTCATTGCAATGTTGTCACCTGATTTGGCATTTCAGACCCATAATATGAGATGCAGTGGCTATAAAGGCCTCCTTGAGGCAAAAGCAAGACACGTATATAAGAGGAAAAGGTTGACATTAAGATGAAGAAAATGTTTCCAAAAGGTCTGTGAAACTAGGAAGCCGCGTTTGCCTTATTGTTAAGAATATTTGGGACTATTATGGGATCCCCACTGCGATGCTTAGGGACACATTGCAGCCCGGAGGAGAGACTGAACCAAAAAGAGCACAGATGAGAGAGGAGCACACCGTCCTCTTTTCCTTCACTGACATTGGCATTTGCAAACTTTCGGTGTAGTCTGAAACTGTTTTCTACTTGAATCACAGAAAATAATTCTTTGCTATAGTAATCTTTGCATAAAATAAAATAATAAAAAAAAATTCCAGTAACAGCTTTCCTGACAGTGTGAATAGCATAAATGTACTGCCAGTTGTAAGGCATTTGTCATAACCTTGGTCACAGCAGACTAGTCAAAATGTGTTCTTTTTTTGAAAAACCAAAACAGGTTTGTTTTTTTTTTTTTCAAGAGGAAACTTTAGGGGAAAAAATACTTCTGGAATGTAGAATTTGCTATTGCTTTTAATCTGCCAACAACTGGCAGTGTTTTGGTTTGTTGGTTTTTTTCTTTTTCCCAAGTGCTTTCCCTCAAAAATGAAATAATGTAAATAAATTGTTTACATTATCTAAAATAAAGTAATTCCATTTGGCTAATGTGTTGATTCTTCTAATTTTGAAAACAAAAATATTTTGCCTCTGACTGAAGTTAAGACTCAGCATGCATAGCCCCACCATTAAAAGGGACACCTTTAAATCCTAATGCAGGCTCATTCTTTAGATAGATACTGAGTGATCTTTAAAAGTGAGAAAGCTGCATCAAGAGGTTTGACAAGGTTCATTAAAGTCCAATTAGAAAATTCATTTTAACACTAGGCATCCTGTCCCTTTTATCTCTCAAGCAAGAACAGTAAAACTTTCATCATATACAAGTAAATACATATTTAAAATGTATTGTGGAAATAAATAATCTTCATGTTTAACTCATCTCCTTGTAATAATAATTGATGCCTGTTGGGGATTCTGACCAGGCATTAGGTAGGACCAGCTTCATCGTTTCACAGTGTAGCATTGGATGTGTGATTCTCAACTGTCAATTGAGTGGGAATTTTCTCAAGTGAATTGAAATCAAAATTATTTTCAGAAGAGTTATGAAAGGTCTTTTTTAAAGAGTTCATCTGTTTCCTGAGCAGTGCAGTCTTGGCACACACTCAAAAAAACATGACTCAGCACCTTTACATTGAGGGATTTTCAATGGTTCTTTTAACTGCTTCTGTAAGTTTTATTCATTTTAGGATCACATTATTTTCAGTTGTTGGTTCTCAGCCATGGGGAATAACCTCCTCCCCCCTGCTCCCAATATTACAAAAATTGAAATTTCTGCTTGGTTGTTTGATTACAGAATATGAGTTTTGTGAGACTCATAATGATGTGGCCATTTACAACATCAGTAAATCCAGCCATAAAATTCAAGCGTTAGGCATCTCCTATGTCCTATGGCTCTTCAGGCCGCTCTTAATTCCTTTTTTGCACCAATGAACCAGCCAAGCATGCAGCGTTTGTTATGCCGTTTGAGACATCTTGTGGAGCCAGTCCTTTTCCCCAGTGCCTGCCCTTTTCCTGGCTCTCTTTCCTCTGCAGTATGGCTTATCTGCACAGCATTGTGCAGTGTTCTGAAATTGTGCAAAGCCTTTAAATAAGCATCATATTTTGGACTGAGTGCAGGTGTGGGTACTGGGGTGATGGTTTTTCAAAGTGCTGTTTAAACACTGTGTCTGAGTGGCCCGTGCTACAGAGCAGTTTCTACATGCCTGCAAAATTATTCATTAGAAAATGATTGGGAAAGGTAAATGAGTTCTGTGATGCTTTTTTATTGCATTTATCACAATTACATGCAATTCATGTAAAAGGATTTTATGAATCTTAAAACATAGAAAGCAGAGTTTTATATGAGCAAATCATATGGAAGGTAATGGCACATTTCAGGGAAAGATATGCCCATCATGCTCTCGCTCTAAGTCCTGGCCATAATGAGTTTAGGAGAGGTTTTTAATTCCCAATTTGATGATGTTCAAAAATCTGCTGGAGGTTGCAGCTGCTCAGTTCTTAGTCCTGGGGCACGGGTCATTAGGGACTGCAGCGTTTTGGCTGCCCCACAAGAAATGTATTTCCATGAGTTTTAAATATTATTCGTTGGTACTGATCTTGCATTAGTAAGATTTCCAGAAGAAGCTCAAGTTTTAAGACTTAATAATTTTCAATGTAAATCACTTTGGAACCCTGCATTGAAGGGGAAAACCCTCATACGATATTTATTTCACAACTCTAATTATAAAAATAATGTTCTAATCTGAAAAAGATGACTAATAAATGGGAAAATCCACAGAGAACCCCTTAACATCTAAAACCAAGCCAGCCCAGTGACTCAGATATTATTAGTGGTTATTGAACTTTCTCTGAGACTATCTTGAAAGATTAATAACTAAATGAAATAAGCTGCACTTTTCCTGTTAGGTAGGCTAGGTCTTAAAGCTAAAAGTGCAAAGTGTAGCCTCACAGTCTTTAAACATTAAATAAGCATTTTGCAAAGGCAGTGGCTGTAACAGAGGCCCTGGTGTGTCTTTTGTCACCCCTCTGTGAGCTGTCGGCCAGTTATTTTGGTGAGACCCACCTGAAGGGACAGAAATAAGCACACCCATTTTAGTAGAAATGGCTCAGTAACTTTTAGACGGTGACAAAATTAGATTTGTGACTTTGAACTCTTGGGGTAAGCGCACTTGATAATTCCTAAACAGTTGTCTTCAATTTGACCCAAATGTTTCCTGCTGATAGAAATGCCACTTCCTTCATTTTGCATATATTCAGAATTGGTACCTTATATGATGTCTGCAGCTTGGACAGTGCGTGTCATTCTGTGAAGAAAAGAGCAAGCTAACATGGAATTTGTTCTTCCCCGTGATGCTGTTTGGAGGTTCAGCTCTCTTTTCGCTGCCTGTACTGCTGTCACCCAGGATCAAAAGCTGTAGATATCTCAGGGCTGCAGCAAGGGCTTTCAGTGACTTGGATGAGGACTGCAAACATGCATCAGAACAGCGTGGGCAATGACTTCTGGGAAGATCATGAAAAAATAAAGTATGGCTAATGGACCCGAGTTCCTCTCTCTTCCCCTTTGGCAGTCGTTCATGGTAACACAAAGTAAGTATAAAACCTGGTGCCAAGACAAAATGCTAGTGATTTATGCTTGCTTTAAGACATCCTAAAGCCAAGAGGGATATTTAAGGGCTTCCCTGAATTAATTACTGTTTGAACTAAAGCTTGAAGCTTAAGCCAGACCTTGCAGGACTGCAGCTGCGTGCACCACAGGCAGCGCCAGAGAGCTGAGCTCACAGACCATCTTTGTCACAGAGCTGGGGTTCAGCCGGGCAGGTGGGCGAGCCTGCCGGCAGGATTGTGGTATGGTTTGCATGCTCAGACCTGAGCAGAGGGGAGTGCTTTGCTGGATGGGGCTGTGAGGAGCTCTCTCCTGGGCTGCCCTGCATTTGCTGGCCTACAGGCTTCACTGCCAGCTAGAGGGAAGACATCCTGGTGTGTGGGGATGAGCCTTGCTGAGCATCTGGACCCTCCTGAGACCAGCATGGGTCACGTTTGTGATGCTGAGCAAAACCCATGTGGCAAAATGCCAGGGTAAGTAGTGTGCAGAGAGTTTTCCCACTTTGGCAAGTGGGTCAGTGGGATCCAGTGAAAAACAGAGACTGAAAGAGTGGGTGTTTGAGCCTGGTGATGAGCTGAGATGTGCCTGACATCCTGCTCAGCCCAGGCACTGTCTCCTATTTTGGATAAGACCCCTTTGCTCCTGTGAATTGGTTGTGTGGGGGTGGTGGACTACATATCCTGCCCCATCTGCTTCAGTGCCATTGAGGCTTGAGTTTTTGGATCTGCCCTGTACTCGTTCTTGTTGATAGCATCCTTCATATCAGTTCTGTCTCCAGGGGGTGTGAAGTGTTGTGGGGTTTTTGTTAGGGTTGTTTTGGTTTTTTTTTCTTTTTAACTTAAACCTGGTATTTCTATTTGAAATCAAAACATTTGAAATAATCCCCTTCAGAATTAAAATGACATCTCATCATTTCAATATTAAGATTTAAACCTATCATAATATCTTAAATTTACATAAAACCAATATTTAAGCATTAGACATTTCCTATTAACATGTAAAGAAAGCTACAACCCAGGGAATTTTCTGGCTAAACACATGAAATTATGCTTAATTGCTAACCATTTTAGTTCAGAAGAGCAGCTATCGTCAATCCTTTCTTAGGCAAAGGTATAGATGAGGTGAGATTTCTTCTAGCCCTTTGATCATATTATGATGAGCAACAATTGGCTCAAGTCACTAATTATGGAGATAGTTTTCTTCATATGATGACTCTCATTTAAATACAAATCATGTTTCATGTTTTCTTTTGCAGCTAGTGTACCTATTAAAATACTTTTTTTCTGTATTGTTAATTAATTCCAGCTTTGATCCAAAAGCAGTTTGACACATTGCAGGTACAATTAATAATCTAATAAATAAAAAATGTAAAAATTAGGAAAAAGTATAGTTGCTAACCATGGTGTGCTATTAGCATAAAAAAATTTGAAGATTCTGTAATGACACAACCAGTGGTACCTGTTACCAGGCAATCAGAATCAGTCTTTTTCTTTGGGGGAGGATTAACAGGTAACAAGGATTATACAATAGGACTAACATCCTTTATTTAAATGAAAATATTTTGGCTGCAGTCAGTGGCTCCTAGGTCAAACTTCTATTTAGATTGTACTTCTGCTTTGCATAGTGTTCTCTCTAATGTTTTCTGCTCTCTGAACGCCCAAGTTGGGTTTAGAATTGCTTTGGAGGTGAAGGGGGGAGCTGATGCCACTCTCGCCCTTGCTGACTCCAGAGCAGCAGCTCCCCTTCCCTCCACCCACCGCGATCCCAGGGCTGGGGGTGGTGTGTGGTTCATGGGCTGAGGTGTTGGGCTGAGTATCTGGTCTAGGGGAAAACAGCCCTGGCAGTGCACCAATGCAAATAGCTTTGTCACTGGTGGATTTGGCTCCGTCTTTTCAAGGAAAAATTTTTTGTTCTGTTACAGAAAAGGATCTAGAGTAGACACTTGTGCCACTTCTCTCTTGGCCACTGGATACTTGTGTGTCGGGCAGAAAGCAACTCTTAACCTGGTAAAATGTGGGCAGTCGAGTTGAACCTCACTGATGAAGAAGGGATGTCTTCTGCTGTAAAGCATTTCAGGAAAAGAATGTTGTCTCCTGTTATTTAAGAAATCCATTCCCTTTCTTATGCAAAGCATATAGGAACAGTAACAGATAGCATCATTATCCTTCCTCTCCTTTGGGAACGAACTCGTTGACTGCACTAATATTACAAGTGATATATTGGATAACAAACAGGAATGCTAATTGGAGACAATGTCAGAGGAGAAGTGTTTGAGGGACAGAGCAAAAGGCAATGCTTGCATCTGTCTTATTCTCTCTGCAAAGGGCTGCAGTAAAAAAGAAAATGTCAGAGAGGAAAGCTAAAGCCATGTAGAATTGCTGTGGGTCTAATGTGTTTGCTGCACCCTACTTTGCTGGCAGAGAACCCGCTGCTTTGCACCCCATTTAATTGCAGCCCAGGGCCAACTTCCACAGGATGAAAATTTGAGTGTGGTGGTGAAGGTTATTGCCTGCTCTTTCTGGTTACGAAAAAGCTTAATCATTTACTCTTTGCTCTGCTCTATTCTATTTTCTTTCCTCAGATTTTTCTATAAAATCTACATATCTGAAATTGCCCATGCTGACTTTTTAATGAGGAAACAGCAATGTGCTCATACCTTGTGACTTCCGATGTCACCAGTTGAATCGGTATAACAGATTGAAGTTAGATGGATGATAGGTTGAAAATGCTCTCTTGGTCTGTGCTACTCTGAGTTGCTTAGTGTCCACTGGAGAAAATGCAGTTCTGTGTCAAAATTGCGCTCTTTCTCATCAAAAGATCAAAATGAGAGTTAATCTTCTGCCCTCTTGTGAATGTGTATGTGTGTGTGGGAATTGCTCTGTTGTGGGGTGTTGGGTTGGGTTTTTGGGGTGGGTTGTTTTTTTTCTAGATCACCAAGTGTGCCGTTGGTTATGAATTAGAGGTTTTATTTAAATCAGGCCTCTGGAGATATGCAGCTCTCTTATTACTGTCTTCTTAAATGTCATGAAGCCATTCAAAGGAAAACTGAAAGCCTTTTTCTGTAAAATAATAATTTTCCTTTGCTTTAGTTAGTAACATCCAGTATTACTGAATGTTAAATATTCTTTCATTCTGGGTTTTTGGGTTCTATTTGCTGGTACCCATTTCAATCCCATTTAAGCAGTTCTGGGGTAAGGGGCAGGCATAGCCTGTCCCCCCACCTCTGGTTCTCTCCCTCAAACCAACATGCAGAGCCATGCAGAGAAAAAGTTGTCTGGTACAGTGTCAATATTGTGGTAAAAATGCAACTGCAGTCTATGCAGTCATACTTTCAAAGATTAGAACAAATAGAAGAAACATTTTTAATTGCTTGTGGACTAAAAGAGAAAAAGACTTGCAGTTGAATCTGAGATGTATAACCTTTGCAGTTACTTCTTTCCAAGACCTGTAACCACTGTAGTGTCCCTGTTTCTGTCCAACAGTTAATTATATTAGTTCACTGAATAACTATTATTAAACAACTGCAGTCTACTTTAATAGCTAGCTTTCTAATTAAATATCTGTAATGTTTTTGTTTTAAGTTCTGGACTTTAGGCATCTAATTTGTTGCTATCCAGTGTCTTCCATCTCTTTTGCTTCTCAGACGTTTCTGTGATGGGAGGCCTTTCCTCTGGCTGTGTTACAGTAGGGTTGGAAATGCTGGGTATAAGGCTTTTCCTTCCCACAGAGGAAGCAGGCACCATATCCAGTAACACACAGGAGTTGCTGAGGGTGCATTCGATTTGACTGTGTTGTTTTGCAGGGTCACCTTTTGCAGTGTGGGCAGCTGCACGCCAGCCTGATCGCAGGTCTCATCAGGTTGTGTTTCCCACACACAGCCTGCAGCTTGCAGTGCCCTCCGGTGAAGGCTGGTTCAGTAACCACAGACATTTCTGCCTTCTGCACGCACATGTAGCTTGATGAGGATGCTCTGAAACAGGCATCCTTGGCATGGGTTCAGTGTGCTGGGGACATGGTCTGATGTGGATGGGCTACCCTTTGGTTTTCTTGGATTTACTTAGTACCAGGGAGTTTATTGGTAGGATTCAGATGTCATACCCTCCTGCTCAAGGAATAAATATTTGTACCTCACTTGTTTTAGAAGAGTAGTGTGAAGTCAGCATAGGTGGCTTTTATTCCTAAAGCCATATAATTTTCTGTGAGGGTCCTTTGTCAGACCCTGAAGAAATCCAGTGAGCTGGATTTCTGAGTCATAGGCCCAAAGTTTTGCCTGTGGAAGAAAGGTCTGGAGAAACTGGGCTTAAAGTAGAAATAAAAATGGAAAAAAATGAGTAGAACCCTGTTCTCAGTCACAGCAGTTTAAAATTGAGCTAAGGTTTCAATTTTTTATTATTTTTTCAGTTTTTGGGGTTTTTTAAAGGTGATTCTGAGTAGTTGAGGAGCAGGTCAACTACAGTGCTAAATTCGGCCTGCAATACACTGAAAAATGTATTAATAATGGTACAGAGTCTTAAATACCCTGACATTATCCTGCTACTGCACTGGCTTTAAACATTTACACATTTCAGGGGAACAGCAACTTAATTCTTAATTAAAATCACTACACAAATGTGGATTATATTTAATTTAAATATTTATAGAATTTGTTTAAGCTTTCAAAATAGATTAGATGTTGAACAGCAAAACTGCTAACATCTGAATGATAATTTTACTTCTGAGCCCAATTAAGAAACTAGTCGGAAATACAACTAATAAGTTCCTGTGCTTGAGGAAATATTTTATAATGTTGTATGTACAGAGGACCTTTAAAAATGACTGCTCTCAAGTAAAAGGGACAGTTTAGAAAAAAATTGTTACTTCATGGAATCACAGAATGGTTTGGATTGGAAGGAATCTTAAAGCCCATCTAGTTCCACCCCCCCTGCCATGGGCAGGGACATCCTCCACTAGACCACGTTGCCCAAAGCCCCATCCAACCTGGCCTTGAACACTTCCAGGGATGGAGTCTCCACAACCTCTCTGGGCAACCTGTTCCAGTGCCTCATCACCTTCACAGTAAAGAATTTCTTCCTGATATCTAATCTAAAACTATCCTCTTTCAGCTTAAAGCCATTACCCCTTGTCCTATCACAGACATCGTCTTGTATTGTCTTTTTGCTTTCTGGGAGTTGAAGTTCTTCCTGTTATCCTGAATACAACAACTACAAAAAATATATAGTGAACCAAAGAGAGAGGAAAGCTTAACAACATGCCAGTCCACTTGGTTTTTATAATGCTTACCGTGTTAAATTGAAGCACATGATTATTCCAGTTGATTTTAATTAGTCAACACATATAAAGTTAAGCATGTATGTAAATGTTTTCAGAGCAGAAGTATAAGCCTGCATAAAGGACATTTTTACAGTCTTAAGGATGTTCCTGTCTGTAAAGAAATTCTTAGTGTCAAAATCACAATATTCCCCCCAGCAATATTGTTTTGGTAATCCAGTATATCCTTTGACACAGCATTTTCTCCAATATGGTTAACCCATGAGTAACAAACAGCCAAGGCTTTTTCAGAGACAAGTTCAAACTCTTGGCTTCTCACTCCTGTCTTCCTGAAATACAGTTTTATTTCCTGCTATACCTTTTCATTTTGGGACATGCCTTCCCTATTGCATTTATCTGTCACATACCTAAAGGTGATCAGATCCTACAGACTTCAGGATGATTCAATGTAACTGTAGGTTTAATTTTGCAAAAATGTTAATGTTGCCCACATAACCTGATATCTATGAAATCTTTCAGGATTGGGTTTGAACTTTCTGGAAATCTGTTTGGCAATGTCTCACTTTTTTCAGTGCGGCAACAAGTGGTCCTGACATTGAAAGGCTCCTTGTGCCTTTCATACGATGTTTCAGCAGTGCCTCTTAACTTGCGTTACAGTCTTCCATTGGTTTCTACTCTGTATTATGAAGTCTATAAGAGCTGCAAGATCTTTTCTGGTTTTCCTTTATAATGCTACTAAATGTTATGTGAATGGTTTTAGGTTGTGTTTTCTGTCTATTTGTTCACTGCTGTTTCAGATGGAAAATAGCATGTGTTTAATTTTTTCTTGGCCTCATTACATTTCATTCCTTGCTTCATTGCATCATCTGTCTTGTTATTCCATAGATCTGGTCTATTCTAATCACTGTAAATTCTGTTTGCCCTAGCTGTGTGGTCCAGTAAGACTAGTCACTTTGGAAATTGCATTCCTGTAAGGTCATGTTATAAAAGATACAAGAGAAGGCATTGTGCAATGCTGATGCTTAAGACTGGGGGCTTGTCACTTATCTTAGCCTCAAAGCAGCTGCTGAAATCTGTTCTCTTTTCATAGGCTGATCTTGGTAGCTATTGCATGCTGAGATGGTCACCAAGGTGAGTGCCTTCAGCCCCAAACTAGTAGCACAGCAAAGTCTTCACTGGGATGTGTGATCTGTATGCAGTAGGAATTATGTCATATTTGTAGGGTGGCCTGGTAAAGGAAAGTTACCACTTCAGAGTCACTTTTGTTGGAAAAAGGACTTTTTAAAAACAGAGGTTTTGTGGTACTCAGAAACAGACAATGATGCAGAGCCAAGAACACGTGATGGCTGTTCCACCACAGAACATACTGATCAAGTATCCTGTGCCTCATGCTTCCCTTTCTCCCCTTTTCCAAGAATACGGATCTTGGCCTGTGGTTTAGCTGAGATCACTTATATTCAGTAACTTTCCCCTGTTTTCCACACTTGTAGATGTCAGTGCCTCTGCTATACTCTTGTTTCTGTGCTGATCCTGCTTAGGGGCTGGTTTGGTAGCGCAGGGGCTGGTTTGGTAGCGCAGACAGTGTGTGCTGCAACCAACACACATCTGCGAACGGCCTTCCTCATACTGCTGCTGCTTCTCCTCCTCCTTCCCACTCTTTTAGCACTTCTGTAAGGTATCTACAGGAAAGTCTTGGGCAGAGATTTCCATCTTTCTTGGATGCCTATACAGCCTCTAGCAGAATGAGCCTTGGCTGGTGCTGCTTCCATGCTCTGGGGTCTGTGTGAGTGTATGGGGTGCACTGTTGAGTTTTGCTGGTTTATTTTCTTAGACTGTGCAGCAGTGATGTTTTGGAGGAAGACCTGTTCAGTTCCTCAAACCGTCATGCTCTTCCCTGGCCTGGTTTCCTGTGCTGCCCTTTCCAGCCATGCTGTGTTCCATGATACATGTAGTGGCTCATGGCTAAAATTCATGCTTGCAAAAGGATACTATTCACTGTCTTGGGTAAATGACTTTGAGATTCATGAATGACTAGAACAAGATGAAAGCTAGATATTAGTATTTATTTTTCTTGATTCCCTCCGTCCTATTTTTCATTTCTTTCTGATGTTTCAGATGGGTGTCTGATGATGCTGTAGACATAATGAGGTAGAATAAGTGCAGATGGAAACATGCCAAGTTTTGGATGGATTACTAAAGTGCAGTTTCCAAAGCCATGTGATACTACTACAGCAAAATTCAACTCTGCTGTTTCATAAAGGTTTTAATAAATTAATGTATTTATTTAATTTTGTGAGGTTTAGTAGCTTTTTAATGAACTTTTGAATTTGTTTCTGTTTGTGGGTGACTCAGATTACTTACTTGTCTAGCCCGGGGATGCTGCAATGTCATATGTCATGCTATACTGGCTGTAATAGTCCACCGGTGACTGCAGAAGGTAGAAATTCTCCCTGTTGCACAGAAATATACCATTATATTCCTTTCTGCTAATTTGTCAGATACAGTACTTTAATTACCAAAGTTAAGGTTTAGGGGTCTGATTGCTGAAAAACTTTAGTGACAGATTAAAGCTTCCTGGCTGGAGCTGGTTTGTTGCATTTGCAGAGAAGCAATTCAAATGAACATGAGCTTGCATCAATTGAACAGGGAGAAGAAATTTAGATGTAAATCAGACTAAATAAACAAGTAAAGTGGAGTGGAGAGTGGTGTGAGCTCTTGCTGGTGTTTGTGTGATGAAAGCTGCTTGTATTTGAATTGTGGGCAATTTTTTACTTGGTGTTGTGAGATTTGAATTACCCAGAACTATGTTTGATGCTAAAATACTAAAACCGCAACAAATTCTGAGTAAGCCACAGCTGACCAAGTCATACAATTAATAGGATTTTATCTAATGGATTAATTTAATGGAGATGTTTGAAATGTACTGTGTAGAAGCCACAGATAGATTTAAGTCTCAAGGATGAACATCATTCTTCATTCCTCCCTCTCTCTCTCTCCCTCCCCTTCTCTCTCTCTTCCTCCAAAGGTCTCCTGGTGTATCTGAGTCTCCTTTCCGGTAAGCAGTTCAGCTCAGTGCCATCCACAAGTGCAGAGTGCTTCAAAAAGAGCCCACTGAAGGCATGCTAGCAAGACCCTGAGTCACAGATGGAGCAAACTTTCCTTACTCATCACTGTACACTGGCCTCAAATCCTCTTTGGAGCAGCTACCAGAGGGGCTGAACTTTGATGTTTCCTTCTGTGCTGCCTGGGACTTTTTCCATGTTAGCAAAGGCTGATGGAAACCTGTATCTAGGTGGTACTGTGTGAGAGTGAGATACTCGCCCTGCTCCCTGACAGCCTCTCCCTTCTTCCGTCCCTGCCAGCAGTGCTGTGTCACCACGCACCAGATGTGCAAGCAGCTGCAAAGAGCTTCCCTCCCTGAGCGCAGGTGCTCTCTTTCAAGAAAAAAGTAAGTGTCGGTCAGTAAATGCTGGGAAAATGTATTACTGTATGTTGGGACAAAAAAATGCTACTCCTTGGGGGCAGGCAATGGGGAGAGGACAGTCCAGAAGTCTGGCAGTGGCTGGGTTGGCTGGATTGGGAAAGTGCCAATGCCAACTCACTGCCCTTAATTTGCCTAGCAAGGCAGCTATCCCAGATGAGGTGAGATGTGGTGAACACAAGATTCTCTTTAGGAAGGTTTACTTGGTTTAAAAATGCTTCGTTAGCAAATACTGCTTCTGAATTCTTGTAACTTTTAACTAGCCCCAGTTCATCTCTGTCTTTATTTTAAATTGAAAGGTACTTTACCTAAAGTGTTCTCATCAGCCAAACCACTGCTGGGTTCATACACAGAATAGCTTAGTATTCATCTGTGTCATTTCTTTACTGTTCAAGGTGAATCTCAAGGGACTAAAGCTCTGAACCGAGTGGCTTTAGGCTATTCATCTGGAAAACAGAGCCACTTAGACCTTTGTAAAGAAAATAATTTAGTAATCAGTGCAAAAGACCTGTCTCTAAGCCAACCCATTTGGAAAAATTGCCAGTGTAGTAATCACAAACATTTTATCATAATAATACTGATGATGCCTTTCTGTTATTGCCAGCATTTCTTCTTTCCTGCAATTGCAAGACTGAGCTGGTTTTGTATCCTTTTCCATGGTCTTGCATTAGAAATGCTTTGTAATTTGAGATTGACACGGCAGAGATGGATATTGAGCAGAGACATTTTTCTGAGAGTTTCCCTGCAGACCGATGCAGCTAAAACCATTGGGAAGTGAGAAAGACATTGCTGTTGTGCTGCTGGCAGGGCAGCAAGTGTTGCCTTCCCAGCTCTGTACATCCTCCCTCTGGAGCAGGGAAGGACACAGGTCTCTGCTGTCTTGTACAAAGGGGAAAAAAGGGCCCGATAAGTGTTTGTTTGTCTGCACCCCCTGCCTGCCAGCCTGTGCAATCAACCGCATGCACCAGATTGCGGGTGTCTCTGGGAACACACCAGTGCCTGTGGATTGGCACCGGTCTCCTACCCTGCCCTCCAGATGTGGCGATTCTAGGTAATCTCACCCAAACACAGAAGTTTCTCACTCTCTCTTAAAGTATCAGTGGATCAGTGTTTCTGTGCATTCTGCACATTAGATATGCATAGTGACTCATAGAACTTTTATCTAATCTCAAACTTCAGGCACTTATCTTACAGTTTTTCCTCATTCTTATTGCAAATGAGAAAATACTTATTTGTGTTCTTGAACACAAATATCCCAAGCACAAGTACAGGCTGGGCAGAGAATGGATTGAGAACAGCCTTGAGGAGAAGGGTTTGGGGGTGTTGATGAAAAGCTCAACATGAGCTGGGAATGTGCGCTTGCAGCCCAGAAAGCCAACCATGTCCTGGGCTGCATCACAAGAAGCATGACCAGCAGGTTGAGGGAGGTGATCCTGCCCCTCTACTCTGCTCTCGTGAGACCCCCCTGCAGTACTGCATCCGGCTCTGGGGCCCCCAACATAAGAAGGACACAGATCTGTTGGAGTGAGTCCAGAGGAGGCCATGAAGCTGATCAGAGGGCTGGAGCACGTCTCCTGTGAGGACAGGCTGAGAGAGTTGAGGTTGTTCAGCCTGGAGAAGAGAAGGCTCTGGGGAGATCTAATTGCGGCCTTCCAGTACCTGAAGGGGCCTACAAGAAAGCTGGAGAGGGACTGTTTACAAGGGCATGGAGTGATAGGACAAGGGAGAATGGCTTTAAACTGAAAGAGGGTAGGTTTAGATTAGATTTAAGGAAAAGATTCTTCCCTGTGAGGGTGGTGAGGCACTGGCACAGGTTGCCCAGAGAGGTTGTGGATGCCCCACCCCTGGAAGTGTTCAAGGCCAGGTTGGATGGGGCTGTGGGCAACGTGGTCTAGTGGAGGGTGTCCCTGCCCATGGTGGGGGAGTTGGAACTAGATAATCTTTAAGGTCCCTTCCAACCCAAACCATTCTATGATTCTATGATTCTAATACCCATTTAACAGTGAAGTGTCTGTACCTTCCAAACAGCAAGGTCCCATGGTGCTGGGTATTGCACAAACGGTACTGCTTTCTATCTTGAAAAGTTTACTGGCAAACATAAAATCTGGGGGCAAATACTGCCTAAAAGCAAAGTGAAGGGTACAATTACAATGTTAATCCCAAGGTTTTGGCTGTGTGGGGTTTAGCTTTGCTTTTGGTTTTGTTATCAGTTGTTTATTATATTTTGAAAGCATAAGTATTAGGGCAAGGAGTGAGTTCCTGTAGCTGTGCTGGTGAGATGCTTGCTGCTGTCCAGCGACAGTTACATGTTATTTAGGGCAAACTTCTGCAGGGGTTTGCTCGCCTTACTTGGTTGCTGTTGGCTGCTATGTGGGGCAAAGCTTCCCCTGAAGCTGGGAGCAGGGAGACAAGTAACACAGGTTCTCCCATTTCAAATGTGGGGAATCTCAAGACACCACTTTTCCCTGTAGTTCATAGTAAGACAGTCCAGATCCAGCATACATATCAAATCTAATGTTTTGCCATCTTGGTTTCATGCAATAAAGGTTACTGCCTATTTAGATTAAAAACATGGTAAAGAACCACAAGGAGCAGAAGTGATGTGCCTTGAGGAGCTGTGCTGTTACTTGTAGGCATAGAAGCCTTCTCAGTGCCTTTCACAGGCTGGATTACATTGCTGGCAACTATTTTTAGCATTATTTTTTGATCAATATTAGTGAGGAGGGAGCAGAAAGAAAATAATTCTAAATTGATGAGCTCTGAAGGTTCATCTAGAAGATTTTCACTAGCTTCATAAAAGCTCCTGTTGACTTAATCTAAAAAGATGATTTATCTCATTTTCATAGTCTTGTCTTTAAGCCTCTTGATTTGCAATGTACTACCCTTGTCCCTTAAAATACAGAAAAGTATTCTGAAGTTTTACAGACTAAAAAACTGGTAGGTACCAAAGTTGGAGGATTGTTTTGAGCAACACTATAGCAAGTAGCAGGGACACAGAGGTCTGCACACAAGGACGGGACCCCAGGGGGGTCTCACTGGTGACGGGAGACTTGTGAAGTCTCAGACTGCTGCAGCACATCCTCCTCTGATGAAGGTAGAGATGGGATATTTTTTCTCCAGTGCTCTGTGTGATGGCTAGTTTTGTCAACCAGCCCTTGATTCTGTAGAGATTTGGGGAGCAGCAGATCCAAGTGGCCAGAGTTTACTTTGAGAGAGACTTCTCAAGAACAGGTAGGATGGGAATCAGTGACAAGTGGGCTGTCATTGGCAGCAGAGGTAACCAGTGAGTGTTTCAAAAGGCAGACTCTTCTCTTGTTCTTTGAGAGATTCCTAGTATTTAGACAAGTCCATCAAAGAACAAACTTTAAAAATATGTTTATTCCAGAAATGGCATTAAGGAGGATGGAGAGGCTGTTATACAAGTTCTGCTCAAGGAAAACAGTTGGTTTTCCTCTCCTGGCAGGGCTGGGAATGATTTGTTAGAATTTGTCTAAAAATTCATGAGAAAATAACTTTCTGGTGGAGAAGCAAAAAAAGCCTTAACAGCACCAACCTATTATTGCTTGCAGATTTAGATAGCGAAGATTTGTAATTTTGGAGGGGGTAACTATTTCTGTGTGTCATGGTTTAAACCCAGGCAGTAACAGCACCACGCAGCTGCTCACTCACTCTTCCCCCCACCCAAGGGGATGGGGAGGAGAACGAAAAAAAAGCTTGTCGTTTGAGATTAAGAGAGTTTAATAGGATAACAAAGGAAATAATAATAATTAATAATAATAATAATAGTCATGCACAAATGCAATTGCTTACCACAGGCAAAAGGAAAATAAAATAATCCAATACCCAGTCTGTTTCTGAGAAATGAATGTGCCTCCTGGCTCGCTTCCCCAGTTATATATGGAGCATATATGGCAGGGAATATCCCTTTGGCCAGTCTGGGTCAGCTGTCCTGGCTGTGCTCTCCCACCTGGCAGGGTGTGAGAAGCTGAAAAGTCCTTGACTTAGTGTAGAGACAACAACTACCTAGCAACAACTAAAAACATCAGTGTGTTATCAACATTATTCTCATCCTAAATCCAAAACACAGCACTATACTGGCTACTAGAAAGAAAAATTAGCTCTATCTCAGCCGAAACCAGGACACCATGAAAAATCCATGGTTGCTGTCTAGCAGTAAAAACACTGTGAAGAACCACATGGGTTGTTCTGGGGGAGCATTTCTCCCTGTGATGCCTGTGGTAGAATTGCTTCATGCTTCTCTAAGGAGAGAAAAAGCCCCCCTAACCTACTAGTGTGGTCCATGCGATCATCTACAGGATTTACCAAAGCCCTGCTAATCACCCACTGGATGTAGGTTAGGATGTCCTGACATCAGTGTTCAGAGACCAAGAGGAAGGGAAGACACCTCCAGCTGGATTTTATACAGAGCTATTTGTCTCTGAAAGTGCCAGCAGATTTAAATTACTGCTGCTGTTGTCAACAAGTTTCTCCTGCATGTTCTGTAACGATTAAGGTCCTTGGAGGTTTTGGATCACTTATGTTTCTCAGTGTAGCTACAGATTGTGAACATAAGGCTTGCATCAAGTATATTAAATAATGAATTGAAAGGCAGAGGTTCCTTTCCTTCCGTGTACTTTGGGTAGAAAAATTCCTGCTGACTCCACATTTCTTGCTACTGAAAGAGATAACCTGGTCAGGTAGCTAATTGTTAACGTGAAGCTTGCCAGCTTTTTCACTTGAAGTACCATTGCTCTTAGAAACAGCTGCTGACTTGCTGCTACCACTGCCAGACAGCATTTTGTTTGATGAGTTAATCAACATATTATTCTATCAGGAGCCATTTGTAGATTCAAATACAGATGTAGAATGATACATTTTTTTGGGGAAAAAAAAAAGTTAATTTTCTTGAATTCAAAACATATTCAACCTAAAACAGCCCACGTCCTATTCCTGATATGCTCTGAAGCCAAGTTTAAGCAGGTTGTGCACCTAAGCTGAACTATGCAGGGCAGTGACTTTGCTCTTATTATTTGCAGCAAATTTTCTTGGAACATGATGGCTACAACAAATGATGTCCTTTTTTTTTTTTTTTGGTAAATGTTAAAACTCTATGGAGTTTATTCTTTATTGTGTGATTATTTTGTGTACAGACTGAACAAAGCAGCAGCAGTTTGAGGCTCACCTTTCAAAGACTTGAGAGTTAAAATGAAGTGCCAAAGCCTTGGATAGGCCTGGCTAATATGGACAAACCATAGTGTCTTCTAATCACTTCTAGGTAGCGCTTCTTAGTTCTATCCTAAAAAAGAAAAAAATAAAATTAAAAAAATATATATAGTCTTGGACTTTCCTAAAGCAATTGCAGCTGATGGAATATCAATATGGAAATTGGTTGGGAAACCTTCTTGCAGCATTACAATTTTGGAAGTATATGGAGCAGGAACAAAAACCTACGCACAATGGGTCCAGTCCGTGTGCTTCAGTGGAGTGATGCTGAAAACTTTTAGCTGGTATGTTAGTCATTCATTAAATCCAAGGGGAAAAAATGGACGCTTGCAGTTTTCTTTTCCAGGCAACAGTATGGATTAGTGCAAGGAAAAACCCAGCAAAACATAATATTTATTGCTTCTTTGTCTACACAACCCATTTCTGATGCTTGTGAGATTGATCCCAGGTTCCTTCTCTGTTCCCATCCTGTTCTCAGGCTACACATATTGTTGACCCATCATTAGTTGCTTCATTATATGAAGTTTCCTGTGTTCTGCCAACCAGTGTTTCTAGGGAACAGAAGCAAGCTGGAAATGCTAATCCCTTTTACTTGTTCTCCATATAACACCCACAAGTTTGACAGTTTTTTATCACCAGGTACGTAGAACCAGCCGTTTTATTAGGGTGGAGCAGAACAAAGAAAGTACAGGCCCTGCCTTCAGATCTTGAAATATCTACATTTAACTCTTCAGGGAATCTGGGCAGTGCTCTGCTTTGCCAAAGACCAGATCCTAGGTACGATAAATCCATTACCAGAGAAATCACGTCCTTCTGATTTGTACCCGGCTCAATAAATGATGCCTGAAACACGCAGTCAGACCTCATTATTCTCCCTTGATTTGTATCTGTGTTCAGCAGTGCAGATGAGTAGTTTCTCTGTCTTGTCTTTTTAAGAGTTTATGGACTGCAGAATAGCTGTTGCTTGTCCACTGTGAAGGTGGATGAGCTAAATATTTACCAGTGCTTTTTTTGGTATCAACAGTAGTGCCTGGAAGCGGGCTACTGAGTTTCAGGTTCTTTTTGCGCCCTTCCTTTTATTCCAGCTCCCTACTGATAGAAAGGCCAAGTCGATCAGAGCATCAAGAGGGTTCGGATTACTAATGTGTTCAGCATTTACAGAGCTTTATTTCTTTGGAAAGAGAGGAGAGGCTGAGTCTTTCTGCTCCATTACAAAGACCATTGCTTTTTATGCTGAGCAGAGGTTTGCTTGTTTTTTGGGTTTTTTTTCCCCTAGGAATAAATTTTATTGAAGTTCTTTATAGCTGCATTGAATTAAAAGCTTCTTCTACCTTGCAACATTTTGATAATATTGCAAGAAACCAATATCTGGTGACTTCCAGAAGAGATGTTTTCATCCAAATTTGGCTTCTGCAGTTCTTGATTCTAGCTAGTATTAGACACTTCAATAGATCCAGTATATCCAATGTAAAAAGGTACAATTAATATTATTGGCCTTTGATTTGGGAGAGCATGTGGGTTAGATTACATGTTACTTTTCTTTTGAAAGGCATTGCAAATTTTTCCTTTGGCAAAAATTCAGATGCAACAAAGCAAAGGTCAGCTTTTCATTTGATATGACCCTTTATTACCTGGGCTTGCTTCTTCTAATCTTGTTCTCTCAGTTTTTGTATTGCCACAATTCCATTGTGCTTAGAGTAAGTGGGACCAAACCCAGGACTATTGTGTTTATCCTGAAGACCTTGATAGCAAGCTTTCTTTGCATGTCTCAGAAGAGTTAACAGTTCTTTTTGAATCCTGACCTGTATGTACAGTTTAAGTATTAATTTAGCTGCTAGACTACCCCAAAGCTTCAGCATCAATTCAGGAGATAATCAGTGATCCTGGCTTTCACAAACTTTCACAAATTTACAGAATTATAGAGCTTTCTTTTGCAAGGCAATTTCTTGATCTTATTAACAAGGAAAACAAGAAGCTTAAAGCTGGCACAAAAACAGTTGTTTGGTTTTTTTTTTTTAATTTCAGGGTCTGATCATAGCATGTTTCCTCAGTTTGCAAGGAAGGACATGAAATGCATCTCATTCACAACAGCAGATTTGCCCCAGTCTCTGCTGGGGAGACTGGTCATCCTTAGACTGTCATGCTGCTTCTCTCCTTTCTTTTCTCCCTAGTATCTTCCTGACTAGGAGTGTCCAATTACATCCTAATTAGCTTCTTTCTTTTTAATGGCCTGCTCCCCTTCTGAACAGGGGGCAGTGCTGACCTGCTTTCTCTGTTGGATATGCTTGCATATTTTTGTAGCTCTTTTGAGACAAGCAAAAGAAAGAAGGAAAGAGAAAGAAGGAAAGGAAGAAGAAAATGGAATGAAAGGAATCCTAATTTATCTAGCTTGTGGATAAGCAGGATTTAAAATGCAGCAATTTGCTTCATAACTCCCTGTAATGAGCTGGAAGGGGTACCTACCTATCCTCTTAAGCTTAGCAACTCTAGTGTATCCTATATGAACAGACATGCAACTATTATTTCTAACTTCTACTTTCCTCTGCTTGTTTTAACACTTCCTGGGTGGGTTAATCAGTAATTTTAACTGCAATATGTGATTGTGACCTGCAGTCATCTAGTAGAGTTTGCATAAGGATGTGTTTTAAGCTGAAGTGAGGTTATGCACACTGTGTCTTGAGAGGGGTTTCTTTCAGTTCACTTCTTAGCAGGCCTTTCTGGACACTTTTCCCAGTTTATTCTTAGCTTCTCCTGACACCACAAATGACTGCAGAAAGATGGATTATCTCTGTTGCATAATGACTGTCAGCAAGCAGAACTCCTTCACCTTTTTGGGCCTATAACAGCAGGAAAATAGCTGACCCTCACCCAGTTTAATTCAGAGCGATGATGCTGACTCATGCTGTTCTATAATCTTGTGGGGGATTCTTTCATAAAAGCACTGATGTATTAAGAGTAGAGGTAGATGGCATCAGAGAAAATAGCTTCAGCTGCTGTGAGTTGTGTCCATTTGGCAATCTGCTCTTATCCTCAATTAAATACCTTATTGCCCTGGTGTACCAGCATATGCATTGCTACCCAAACTGGGTATGAAATAAAACCTACTATATTAAAGGAGATGTGCAACCACACAATAACACTGTTAGGTACTTAGGGAGATGACCGCTGAAACCTATTCTTAAATACACTGATTTCGTAACTGGTAATTTGTACAGACTAGGGAGACTGGGAGCATATTCTCACTGTCTGACCTCTTTCTGGGTTTGGGAGAATATTTTACATTGAGTATCACCACAGTTCATGCCTTGTCGTTTCCACATGGTAGGAGGAGACATTAGGAGATCCTACCTCATGCCAAAGCATCTGGTAGCTACATAAGGCATGACATTAGAAAGCAGCTTACCATTATCATGGGAAAACACTAAAGGCCCTATCTTCAGACCTTGTAAAATGTCCTTAGTCTGGTATTGTGAAAATATGAGGTGATATCTCCGGTGGTTCTTACACAGTTATTTTGGCTTTGTATCACCACTCAGCAGGAAAGTGTTGAGGGGACTGAGCCAGCTCATGCATGTCTTCACCGTGGCCTGGTGGAGTGGCTCATATGGACAATCACAAACAAGACATCTGGCTGAAATCCTGCAGTTGAAGTTGCAGCTACTTATGCAACTATCCATCACCCACCACCATTCTTTGGCTCTTTAGCAGGCTACTGATGTTTTCTTATGAAAATCCATGTTGTTTATGTTGTGTTTTAGTAAGAAGTAAAAAAGGGCTCCTGGGCTAGAGACAGACAGCTCCCTATGACATTTGCCATGAGAAGGACACCTGTGCTGGAAGTGAAGAGTGCTCAGTACTTAAGGCTATGTTTAATATCCTGTCCGGTGACCTTTTGTAAGAAGAGAGCTGAGAGTGCTAATGCCTAGGGTAGTATGTGAAAAGATAGGTGCTTTTAATCAGCTTTCCAGTAGTAGGATAATAAAAGCAATAATCCTTTTAGTATTCTCCTTCTATTAGCTCTATCTACATCACTAAAGCAGTAAGCAATGGGGAAGATAAGCTTCCAAGGAGTTAAATGAATTGCGAGCAGCTTTGAGGAGAAGGACTTGGGGGTGTTGGTTGATGAAAAGCTCAACATGAGCTGGGAATGTGCGCTTGCAGCCCAGAAAGCCAGCCATGTCCTGGGCTGCATCACAAGAAGCATGACCAGCAGGTTGAGGGAGGTGATCCTGCCCCTCTACTCTGCTCTCGTGAGACCCCCCTGCAGTACTGCATCCGGCTCTGGGGCCCCCAACATAAGAAGGACACAGATCTGTTGGAGTGAGTCCAGAGGAGGCCATGAAGCTGATCAGAGGGCTGGAGCACGTCTCCTGTGAGGACAGGCTGAGAGAGTTGAGGTTGTTCAGCCTGGAGAAGAGAAGGCTCTGGGGAGATCTAATTGCGGCCTTCCAGTACCTGAAGGGGCCTACAAGAAAGCTGGAGAGGGACTGTTTACAAGGGCATGGAGTGATAGGACAAGGGAGAATGGCTTTAAACTGAAAGAGGGTAGGTTTAGATTAGATTTAAGGAAAAGATTCTTCCCTGTGAGGGTGGTGAGGCACTGGCACAGGTTGCCCAGAGAGGTTGTGGATGCCCCACCCCTGGAAGTGTTCAGGGCCAGGTTGGATGGGGCTTTGGGCAACGTGGTCTAGTGGAGGGTGTCCCTGCCCATGGCAGGGGGGTTGGAACTAGATCCCTTCCAACCCAAACCATTCTATGGTTCTATGACTCAACTGTAGAGAAGTGAAAAACATCACGCCCAGCATTATGAATTGTTGTCCTGCTTCCAGCTCTTGGTGAGGGAGCCAAACCATGTAGAGAACAGACTAAGTGGTTTCCCAGGGCACTGGTCACAACAAATTTCCAATATAGTGTGAGCTTCACCATGTGGCCTCCAAGCATCATCTGTTACATTCAGACTGGGAATTTGGACTTTTTCTTCCTATCAGGAGACCAAACTGTTTGGCCTGGGGGAGGGAGGGAAATTATTTTTATAGTCAAGGGCTCTGATTTGTTTTGGCTCCAATGAGTTTGTTTAGTTTCTTTAAAACAACAACAAAATCCACCCCACCTGCCCCGCAAAATATGTCATCTGCTGCATGTACTGATTTCTGTTGGTGAAATTTTTAGCATAATAGGTTGGATACAGTAGCAAAAAGAAGTCATTTAAATGTCCAAATTGTGCTTCTGTTCTCAGATGTGGTGAACTCTGCCCCTAGCAGCAGACACACATTTTCCCTTGACTACATTAGACTGTATACAAGAACCAAATCTGGCTGTTTGCATATTAAAGCAACATAAGATTGAGTTGCCCATCTCTTGTGAGCTTTTGGCATTAGAGTGTCTCTACTGGGTCAGTCCAAAGATCCATCCAGCCCAGTATCCTGTTTCCAACAGTGACCAGCAAAAACTGCTTGGAGAGGAGCACTGGGCCAAGGGCAAGCACACAGTCCTCGCCCCTGTAATCCCCCAGGCTCCAGCAATTTCTGCTTAGGGACTTCCTAAGCCAGATCTGGTATTATCCTGTTTAATAGCCTCAAATGGACCTCTTTTTTTCTCTTCTTATTTCGTTTAATTGCTTTTTGAACTCATCAGAAATTTAGTATTCATGCCGTTCTGTGGCAATGAGTGCCATAGTTTTAACAGGGCATTTTTTGAAGAAGTATTGGAGGATTTCTATAGGTTACTGGCAGATTTCTCCAGTTTACCACCATGCCACTGGTATTGGCTACTCCTAGCTTTTCATGGGAAAATATAAAATCTTTGAGATGAACAGTTAGCTATTGAATTTCCTAGAGAGAGAAATATGTTCAGTAGTATTCTGCTGTCATGAACTTAATAGTTCACATACCATATAACTTGTGGCTGTTTTAACTATGGATGGTGTCCCTTTTGCATATATAGATGCCTTTTGAATGTACCTCTTATCTCTATTTTAGTAGTGTTCTATGCCACTAAGCAGCAAATTTTATTCTCCTGCATAGAAAATGTGCTGATTTTTTTGTTTAGGCCTTGATTTGTTCTTTCTTTGATGTTGCTTTAAGTAGAACAAGCAAGTTTTGTCCCGGAATACTAAATAATTATTTTACTATAGATGTTTTGGTTAATGAAAAGATGTAGCCAAGCCCCAAGTCATAGTACAAGATTTATTTTGATTGCCAAAGCCTTAAGCTGCCTTTACAGCAGAGTTCTTGTCCATACCCAAGTTCTGTTCCTTACACTGTTCATGTGGAGCTCTGCAGGCAGTTCTGGCTCCATCAGCCAAGGGACTCCTCATGGTGGACAGGGTGTGTGTGAGGACTGCATTGTAACATGCATGTTGTGTGTGTACATAGGTGATGGAGAAATGAAGAACAGTAGTAATAGGTTATAAACAGAAGGATCAAACTGTACTTTCTTATTCCAGAAGAAACTTTGTGATCTACTTTGACCTTTTCGCATCACATAAACTATAAAATTTAATCCCTTGCAATTCGAACCTGGGAACTTTTTTTATTTTAGATGCTGACTGTGTACCTTTCCTCTCTATAGCATTACTGTCAGTGTTAAAGGCCAGTTTAATTGCATACTGTGACACAGTAATGATTTTGTTTTGCGTACCATGCTGTAAACATCCAAGCTGAATTGTTGACAGTCTTAATGTGTTTTGAGCAAATGCATTTCCTGAGGTACAATGTGTTTCGCCTTATCCTTTAGTTAATATATCAATTCTTTTGCTTCAGGCAGAGGTGCTTAGGCTTGTGTCTCTTGGTTGCTGCTTTTAATTTGAATTCAGTTATGAGCATTGAAGAAACTGTCTCAGACATTACAACTGCTTTAAATTCACAATAGAAATGGTCCATGAGCCATCACATGGTTTTCAGACATTCATGCTGCTGAAATTCAGGCATTTAGCTTAGGCTGTGCCAGGCAGCTGCAGAGAATATCTTTCCACATTGGCTGCATAGGACAGCAATGATATTCAAGTTACATTGAAGTTGTGTAAGATGAGTTGAGCTCCTAACTGCTGATCATCTGCTCTTGAAAGGAGTGGTCCAGCTCAGGTTTCCCCGCCCTGCCTTCACTCAGGGCTGTATGTTCCCAGCACTTCTTTTGCATTAGTTCTTGCCTTTACTGGACACATCAGTGAACTAATTCAACTCACTAATTAGACAGTGAATATCCCAGCTGGAAAAAAAAAAAGCAAGCAAGCAAGCAAGCAAGCAAGCAAGCAAGCTGGGGTGCTGAACTGATACAGCTTACTTCCAAGTGATGAATTGCAGGCATGATGAGTAGCCCAAAGTCATGCTTTCCCTCAGGTATGTGATGGAACAGCACTGAAGCATGAAAATTCTGTGAAATACATTCCTAACTATCTTAATTTTATCATCTCCCTCTATGTTCTGCCTTTCTATTACTCCTTCTAGTCTGGAAAGCAGAGTGGTTATCAAAGAGTTCCAGTTTATATAGAAGGGTGTGCTTTGCTCTTGTGGCTGAGCAAAAAGCTTGAAAACTTGGAGTGTGCGCAGACCAGCCTTTCTGTAGTGAGAAACCAGGGATAAACCCAGCTGGGGTATGTTGTTTGCTCTACTGCTTCTCTCAGATTTTATTTCCAAGACAGTAGGTCTTGATTTATCTACTTGTAAAGTGAATGTAAGTGTGTTTACCAGTGTTGTACAGACAGTGTATGGCTGAAAGACTGAGAGTCCGTGGATAATTGAGTTGCTCTGTAAGCACTTGTAATGAAGGAGTGCTGCTAAGTTAGCTGGCAGTCTTTCTGTAGAAGTTTTCCCATGAAGATATACCAATATACTGATGTCTTAAGGATGCTTTGAAATATGGGCATGTGAATTAGTTCACCTAAAGAAAGAATGTCTAAATTATAGTCCCATTTCTCGCTGTATCTGACACAAGTTGGTTTCTAAGACTGCAAAGCCAAAAGAAACCCAGGCTGTGATGTTCTTAATTTTGCTCGTTCTTTCTCTCCCATTTTGGCAGCTTGCATGGCTCCTGCCACTGGGAGAGGCAAGTTGGCAGTATTAGCCGCAGGACACCTTAAAGCCTGGTTTAAAGCAAGACTGGCTGAGGATTTTGTGGGGAGGATTCTTCAACGTGACTCCCCACCCCACCGTGCAGTTCACCAGCGTTGCCTTGGGTCAAACCAACCCATAGGTCCTGAGGCTGGTGGAAAAGCATCAGAGTTTCATTAAGATGTGAAGATGAGCTGATTAGTCATGTTGATTTACAGCAATGACTAACTGATTGGTGAACTTCTGGGTGCAATCTGAATTTCAGGGAAGGCTCTTTGCTCTGTGACAGTTCCCTGGTTTTATTTATGATTGAAACAGAGTGGTTGGCAGTAGGTGAAGCAATCGTACTATTTTGGCTGCCCTCTGACAGGTTCTCAGAAGGATGCTAGGACTTGAGACAAGCATGAATCAATTGGCTTCTCAGAAGAATTATGAGAACTGGTGTTCTGCCATTCTGCCTGGAAATGGGACAAAAATAATGTCATTGCTCCATTCTCTTCCACTTTGCTGAAATGCCCCAAAATCCTCAGACTAGAAAAACGGTCCCCAAAACAAAAAACCAGCAGTGTATTTCTGTTGTTAATAGTGACAGGATTTAAGGTGACTGAAAGACCCAAAGCACTTGGCTTTGCAGAGAGATATGGAGTGAACAGTCAAGCACTAATCTGCAAAGAGCAAGTGGTGTGATTTTGCATCAGGAAGAAATCATGCTTTGCTATGAGTGATGCATAGCAGGGGAGCAAGGCTGGAGACTCCTGAACTAACAGCACAAGCTGCTCGCTCTCGAGCTGAGGAGTTTCACCTCCCAGTTGTGCGCTGTACCTGCTCATTCTCTGCAGAGCTGCCTCAGATTTAGAAAACCTGTAAGGGTGGAAGGATGTTGCTTCAAAGACATGGTATCAGATGTTGTGGTTATTTAGTCTGCCTTCCCATGTGTGAAAGATTGGAAAATGTAAAGGCAGGTAATAAACGCAGCAGGAGTCATTTGGGGAAATGCTCAGTTACAGTTTTAAGGCTGGGAGCACACCTGTGAAAAGCAGATATCCCATATTATTTGTCACAGGGGAAGACAATTTTCTTTCAATAATATGAGCACACTTTTAAAAAACCAATGTTTTAAGGTTCTCAAGATCTAATTAATGAAGCATGTACAATAAGCAATGGAGCTGGCCTCTTCCCAGAGCTGGTATGACCACACGGTGCAGTGTCCCACCAGCTGGGCTCTGACGCCAACGCTGTTCTTTGATACCTGCAACATTCCCATCTCTGGAGCTTATCTCTGGCAGTTGAAGACCTATGCATGTTTCAGCACCCAAACTTCTGTCTCATTTGTTGACAAGATTAGTATGTTCATATTTCATAGCAATTTTGAAGATACAAAACCAGGCTGGTTTCAGTGTTATCTCTGAAATGTTAAAATGCTTTAGTGTGATTTTGCAGGGTCAGTTATACTCAATAACACAATTTGATTTTTCCATTCTTGTTTAATTAATTTTGAATTAAAAGGATATGTCTAGAATTAAGCATGTTCTTGCCAACTTAAGATCACTTATTAATAATATATTTGGACCTTGAATGGAGATTAAAATTTAGTGTATTAGTTACTTCTAGGCAGCTTAACATTTTTAATAGAAAAATCCATCTTATGTAACTAAGCCTATAATTCTAAATGAAACAGATTTAGTTGATCTGATAAATAATTAGTGAAATCAGAAATTAGACAAATTCTGATTCATTAGCATCTGTTTTAGAATGCGATTGTAAGGAAACATGAATGAGAAGAGGATGCTAGAAGTGTATCTGTTGGTAAAGTAATAATTAGGACAAAAGTAATTTAGTAAAGATTTAAGATTACCTTAACTGATAGTACTCAATTTTTTCTCACAATGAAACATAAAACAATGCTAAAGATTTCTCTGTAGTTATAAAATTGAAGTGAAAGTGAGGGTCATCAAAACTATGAGGACCATGAACATATTGAATAAACTTAGATAAATCAGTAACTTGTATCGAGTAAGAAATAATAAATTTATCTCAATGATTGTTCTCTGGAATCTCATCTGGGTTTTATGGGATTGCAGGGTAGATCTGGTGGGAGTGGGATGAGGCAAATGAACTGAAACACAGTAAAAGCTGAAGGAAAAGCTTATCTCACCTGCTGCAGAGAAGAAACCTCAAAACTGAGCATTAATTTGTCTTAGTTCGATATATCTAGTACAACACACACTGTAGTTATGTAGCTGTTTGATATGAGCTATTGTTACATGGTGCTAACACTTCTTCCACATGCAGGATTTTCTTCAGCTTGTTTGTGGACAGCTGGTGGTCTGTGAAGAATTGGCTGTTGATGTGGCTCCTATTCCTCATTTCTAATCATAAAAATACATGAAATAGTTTCTTCATCTTACTCTTCCATGCAGCAGAATTTCCCCAAGACTAACCATGCATCTGTGAAGTTTAGGAACAGCAGGATCCACGGGACAAGGTGCCTGGTAGGGGTCAGTCTGTGCTAGGGAACTGTCTGGGAATCTCGTATGAAGCACCAGAAGGAGTCCAGTTGCTTTAAAGATGTTACAGAGCTCTGGATCCACAAGAGACTGTTACTCCCTGCAAACTAGCATCTCTACCGGTTTGAAAATGCTGTTTTTTCAGTGCCTGTTATCCCACACATGGCTGTGCCTTAGACAGCAGAGAAGCATGTTGCTCTGATCTGTTTGGAAACTTCTTTCTTGGTGCTGGTGGTAGGGGTATGTCCCTAGGTATTAAGCATGGGTCCTCCCTACCCTCTTTGTACCCCAAAAAGGGTTTACCTGTACAGTGGTTATTCTGTTCTCTGACATGCATTTTGGTGAGCAACCAGAGCTTGTGTGCGTGTGGAAGAACAGAGCTTTAGGTGCCAAGACTTTGGACATGCCGAGATGATTGCACTAGATTACAGGAGTCTCTGAGCCCAAGCTGGAGGTGAGGAATTGCAGGCTGACGGGCTGAGAACTCAGTAAGGCATCCTGAAAGTCCTTGAAAAAAGAGGTCAGAGATACCATTGACTTAAGATTGTTAAGAAGCCATTTTTAGCTTTTGCTCGTGGTGTTTGCATAAGTTACATATGGCTGAATTTTTTTGTCCTCTGCTTTGTATCTAATGTGCAATGAGTAGTTTCCTCAGTCTGTAGTGAGACAGTGCACTGTCATTGCAATGATTCATTACCTCACTATCATTCTGTACACGATTTATCAACCTGAAACCAACTTTTAGAAAATGCCTGGTATGTTTAGAGTATGAGAAAAATACTTGATAACGGAACTAGCTCTGTGGCTGATTAGAGGTTAGGGTCAGGGCCATAGAAAATACATTATTGAAATGGCCAGTTCTATAAATATGTTGGTAAAATTCAGGAGTACTGGAAAGCAAATTAACAAAGAATAAAGGCCCAACTGTTCAATTGGCCCCAATGTAGCCCCTAAATCTGTGTAAACAAATGTTTATGAACAGAATTAGCCCATTTGGCTATACAATCTGTGCATTGTGTACTTGCTTTCATTTGCCGTAAATGTGAACAAAAAACCTTTATATTTCAGTGTTACATATGCAAATTCAAGCCCTGGATCTATAGTATGTTTGGTGATATATAGTGTACATTGGTGCAGAGGCCAAACTTTAGACTGGCACTTGAAAAGGTAACCAAACAGGTGAACTGCAAAACTGTGCTCAAAGTCCACAGTTCTGGTTTCAAAAATCAAAGTCTCAGAAGCACACTGAACTTTCTCCTTCCAATACCTGCTTACTATTTTCAGCACCCCAGTGCAGAACTGGAAACATTTGGAAAGACCCAGACTGAGTGTGCTTTCTTCTTCAAGGGCTTTTTTTCTTTTATTGGTCCTTTTAAGAGTAACTAAATATAATATAATAAGATACTTTTAATAGCCTTCCCACAGAAAGCTCTTTTTTACCTTTCTTGCAAAGTAGGTGGGTTTTATAATTTTTTTCAACACACTCAAGCAAAAACATTCACAAAGTTTCTGAAATAGGTGTTGTGGTTTGTAATTGGCAAACTGGCCAGCCAGACTAATTCCTAATACTATGTCGATGTGGGAGTAGTGTTTTGTTCAACTTCAAGCTGCTCTGCCAAGTTCAATTTTATAGGTGTGCAAAAATCCAGGAGGTTCTTGAGTCTTCCTCAGCTGGAAATCTGAGACAATGTGGGTTTTCATTTTTCCACCTGCCTGCTTCCATCCTATCTGAAAATCAAGACAGAGATGAAAAATGTACACTTTCAAATTTCAGAAGAATGACAGCTTGGATTTATGCCTAGTACAAAGGTAAGAGGGTTGAGCATTTTCTAACTAGGACTGTCATTCTCTAGTATACAGTGTTATGGTTCACTTGCTTCATATAAAAAGAATGTAGTCGATTTTATTTTGTAGGTACCAGAAAATACTCAGAAAAGTGACCCCACAGGGTCGTGAATTTCTGCTGGTGATTCACACAAGTTGGTTCCTTGGCTGAGGCTTCTTGAGGGTGATCTTTCTGTAAGACAGAAAAATCTCAATTACTGCTTTTGGCAGAAGTTAAACAAGCTGCCATCTTCAGCAGCTTGGAAGTAATAAACTGTGCTGAACTGAGCCCAGCTACAGGGATGCATCCTACGCAAGGCTCTGGCCCTAGATCCATATAAACTACTAGCTATATTCTTATGCTCCAGGAAGTATTAAATTAAGAAACATTTCCCTTTGTACAAAAACTGTGTGAGTGATATATGCCAAGATGACACATGGATTGTCATATATTTGGGCTTTAATATGTTCTGTTTTCCAGGGAAGGCATCAATTACAGGTAGATCGACAGCCAATGCACCTTGGCCACCAAATGCCTGCAATTCCATTGCTGCCACAGAATCAAGGTCTCAGAAAGGCAGCCCAAAATCAACACAAATTAAATAAACTTTTGAAAAGTTCTGAGGACTCTTACTTAGTTGAAACATAACTAACAGCAACACATTAAAAAAAATTATCAGGTAATTATGAGAGAACAATAACATTGTTAGGCTGACTGGGCTATACACCAAGGGGCTGTCAATCATGGTTGTTATGAAAAGCAGTGCATTCAGAGACTGTCAATCATACCTGTTCGTAAAAGCCAAAGGACTTCAGGAATTGTTATGCCTGAATTTACCAAATGCAGAAATAATAAAAGCACCTGAGTCTCATGCAGACTGATATTACAGTTTATGTAGAAGTTCTTGCGTAAGTTTATGCCTTTATTCATCTGAAAATATGACACAGGGAACTTGGAAAAGTTTATTTTTCAGTTAGCTCCTTTATATCACTGATTTTTTTTAAGGTAGCTTAAATGTGTCAAATCTGGTAACAAAAAAGTAACTTTTGTTACATTCCTTTTCTGTGAAGCAAAAATGTTGGAGTTAGCATCCAAAGAGCAGGGAGCTGATGCTGGAGCCCTTCAGTTTCCTGGGGTGTTTCACACATTTCTGCATATCCAAAAATGCTGCAGAAAATACCAGCTGGAGAATTTAAAAGGACTCATGAAATGCTTAACATGGAAGTACTCACCCATAGATGCTATGAGAAACCCCGTGGGACCGAAAAAACCCCACAGAACCTTGTGTCTATTTTTAAGAGAATCGTTGAACACACGTACTTGCCTGATTTAAACCAAAAGTAGTTAGTTGTTTGAGGGGGTTGCTTGTTGTGGTTCTTTCTGTTTGTGGTTTTTTTGTTTGTTTGTTTGGGTTTTTTTTTTAATCAAATTGAAGATCTTTTGTGAGAAAATGGCTTTCTGATGATATCTTTCTGCATTTGAAAAAAAAAGGAGGTTTCTATACTCTACATCACCCTACTGTGTCCTGGATTTGTAAATAACTGAACTTTATAACTGAGGCCAAGTGGAAGCATGTGTCTGTGCATTCAGTGTTTGCGATGCTGTTTGAAAACCTGTTTGTTACTGAATATATCATGGATTTCTACTTCTTTGAAAGGTTTCCATTAAGGAATCAGTATCATCCAGTTTTATCCCAGAAGACCAAGGGCTTTCAGCAGGTTCCTTGCTGCTTCGGACCCTGCAAGAGCCGCAGCATGGCTAACCCTAGCATTAAGCCCTACCTAGGCATGAATTTTTACGTTATTTTTTTTCTTATATTGGGAGCTTCACTTTACTAGACACAACATCAGGAGCATGTTACCCAAGTACAGATACCTTCCCTTCTTGCCAGCAGTTATTATTGCAGTGATGACCTCGGTGTCCTATTTTATTGGGCACTTTATTAAGCATGATGGGACTGAAGGAGGAGAAAGAAGTCCCTGCTCCAAACAATTCATGGCTTGACCATCCTAAATAGATTTAGCAAGAAAGGAAAGGAGGTTAACCTGCCCAAGTCATCCAATGAGCCAATGGCAGACCCAGAGGTAGAAGCTACATCTCTTTGATGTTCAGAGGAGTTTCTTAGGTAGACATGGACCACGCCACCTCCCATGGTGGCATACCCATGTACTGCAGCAATAAGCATCATCTCACCAAAGCAGTAGCTGCACTCACACAATTGGTAGTTAATTCAGTGAATTTTTAAAGCAAATTTTAATAATTAAACTCAAGTGGTTAATGAGTTTCTAGAGAAAAGATCAAATTATACTCTTCAAACATGGATTTAGAATTTTGTCTAATTAGAAGAAATATGTTTTTCCCATGAGGGGCAGTTGCTGAAGTGACAGTTTTGAGACTGTTGTGACAGCATTTGCAGAGATGGGTGCCAGCCAAAGAACAGAGCTTTTTTAGTATCTCTGGTAGTGTAGTAGTTTCTTTTGAAGGCATCATTATGTTGCATTCTTTGCACAGTTCATTAGGAAAAGAAAAACAAAGAACTTGTATTCCATGTGGTTGATGTTCACACATTTTTATCTTAGCATGATAGAAGAAGTTGTTAGATCCAGAAAGTAACATGTTGTCTCTCTCTCTTTCACTGCTAGCCTAATAACATAACTAGTGCAAGGTGGAAAATAGCTTTTCTACCCCACAACTGTTATTCAGGAGTCTTTTTTTTTTTTTCTCCCCGTGTGAAATCTCAGAAAGTGTAAAAATGTCAAAAGGTCAATGTAAACTAAAAATCTCAACAAGAAGTAAGTTTGGGCCAATTAGGGTCATTTTGATGTCTTGAAATCTTTGATTTCTATATAATTTTTAATATGACTTTTTTTTTTTTTTTTTGCTGGTACTTTGTTAAATATAAGAATGAAAAAGTAATTTCAAGCTTCGGGATTATTTTTGTTTTCAAACTACAAAAATGAAGTTTTCTCAACATTTTCCACCAGTACTTTCTGTTGAGAAATGCATCAAAACTGTTTGCCTGCAAAAAAGTTTCTATGTTGACTTAACACATTTTTTTTTTGGCAAGACAAAAAAGTGTTGTGGAACTATTCCCAACCAACTCTAGTATTAAATATTCTCTTCATTACATCTTACCAAATAAACAGTATTGCTACAGAGCCAGAATTTATCAGACGTGTCAAGATAAAGCAGATTCATTTTCTTTGAGCATACGTAAGGCAGCCTATGGCACGAGAGCATATAAGAGAATAAACAATCTTTACTAGTCATTAAATGGACGTAGCAGAACTGAACCATCTCATACTTCCAGAAGCTAGCAATTACTTTTTCACATCTCTGGTTTAGTCCCTTTATACAAAGCAGAAAACCTAATAAATACATCCCAATTTCTATAACCTACCTGATGCCAACAGAGCCTGTTGAACCGGTTATAAATGGCTTAACTCCCATTGCTGTTTAGTAACACCCTGAACTGCCCTGATACAGTGGGTGCTGGAGCACCTCTCCTATGAGGACAGGCTGAGAGAGTTGGGGTTGTTCAGCCTGGAGAAGAGAAGGCTCCGAGGTTTTCCAGTACCTGAAGGGGCCTACAGGAAAGATGGTGAGGGACTGTTTATCAGGGAGTGTAGTGACAGGACAAGGGGTAATGGGTTTAAGCTGAAGGAGGGGAGATTTAGGTTAGATGTTAGGAAGAAATTCTTTACTGTGAGGGTGGTGAGGCACTGGAACAGGTTGCCCAGAGAGGTTGTGGATGCCCCATCCTTGTAAGTGTTTAAGACCAGGTTGGATGAGGCTTTGGGCTACCTGGTCTAGTGCAGGGTGTCCCTGCCTGTGGCAGGGGGGGTTGGAACTAGATGATCTTTGAGGTCCCTTCCAACCCAAACCATTCTATGATATGATTCTATGAAATCAGCTCCATACCAGAGAAAATCCAAGCCTTGGTGTGGAGACTGTTGAGCAGTGATGCCTGATATTCTCAGATGCAGAGAAGGGTATTTTTAATGTCAGAAGGAGTAATGGTGTCATGGTTTAGCCCCAGCTGGCAGCTGAGCATCATGTGGCTTCTCGCTCCCCCCTGCCCAACACTCCCCCACCCCCCTGCTCAGCGGGATGGGAAGAAAAAGGTAAAACTCATGGGTTGGGATAAGGACAGTTTACTGGGACAGCAAAGGGAGAGGAAAATAACAACAACAGTACTTATAAGAGCATATACAAAGCAGGCGGTACACAATGCAATTTGCTCACCGACCAGAACCCAATGCCCAGCCCATCCCTCCCTGGCCAGCTTCCCCCATATATACTGAGCATGACATCATGGTATTGAATATCTCTTTGGCTAGTTTGGGTCAGCTACCCTGACTGTGTCCCCTCCCAGCTTCTTGTGAACATTAACTTGATCCCAGCCAAAAACCAGGACAAAGGGTCTACAGTAATGGTTTGTGCACTTGCTAGCCATAGTTTCTGCATTTTAAAGAGCTCCAAATTCTGTAGGTAAAAAGACACAGAAAATGAAAGCAAAACATAATAACTACTAAGTAGCTACTACTAAAATGAATTAAAACCACATTAGTATACTTATAGAAGTGCCTTTTATCTGCAGTTTCCCAGGTTGTTTCTCTCTAATGGAACTGTATTGGGTTGGGTATATTAGGACTGATCTCCTTTCAGATGTAGGTGTCTCCTCTGTGGCAGTGCAAGGACTGGGGTGCACAGGAGTGGGGGATCCACAATGCTGCTCTGCAGAACAAGATCCTGGAGCAGTGCTGGCACCCACACAATGCACAGCCCATGCCAGGGCCCAGAGGGAAGTTACATGCAAGAGCTGCTGCTTTACTGACTCTTGTTTTATGAAAGCTTGTGCACCTGTGACATATACTGCAGAGATTTTATGAGGTAATTTGGAAAAAATCCCCTTCCTGCAATTCTCTGTTCATTTATTCACATTTGCAGAAGCCTTTTCCTCTGCCTAGGGCAAAGGGAAACTTTTCCTGCTGCAGGAGCTGGAGAACTTACTAAAACCAATTATAATCCCCCAGATTTGTAGAGAAACATAACATGGGGCTAGTTGGTTGAGGATGCTGCTTCAATCTTTTCAGCCAATTTGCAGCATCCTCCTTGGAGCTGAGGGAACTCTTACAGCATACAGGAACATATAGCGGACATGTTCCCTCATTATGTGTATTTTCTGTCTGTAACTCTAAGCTATGAGCTGTGAAGATAAATCATAGCAGCTGTGCCACATTTCTTTTGGGAAGAACCTAGTGGTACCCCAGGATACAGCCATCACTGGGAAAAGGTAGGGTGGAAGATACTATTTTCAGTAGGAAGATGATGTTCAGCTCTGAATTCTGCCCCAACCCTCTTCCAGGTAGGAAGATCCTTTCCCTGATAATAGAGATTTGAGGCAGAGATTGTGATAGGGGAAATGCCCAAAACCCAGGAGCCTGTTTTAATTCTCTTTTTTTTTTTCCCCAAATTTTTTTTAGAAAAATAAATTTTTACTGACTTATTTATTACTGACAAATGGATTGAGATAGAATCCATGCATGGAAAAAATATATATTTGTGCATATATATACACATACATACACACACACAAATAATAAAAAAAAAAAAGCTTATTACCTTCAAGCCTGAGCTGGATAGTGGGAAGAAATCTTGGTTTTCAATGGCAAGCCATTCTGGTAGAGCCCAGGCAGAGTCTGTTCTTATATCTTACAAAACATTGCGGAGCTTGGTATACTCTGGAAGATCTCACAAGCACCAAAAAAATTTATGTCCTAAAATAAGGGATATTCCTGACATGGAGGAATTCCCTGATGGCTTGCTGCTATCACTGTATCAGCTCTGCAAATGAGGCATGTTGAAGTATGGGGGAAGAGAGGAAGAGGCTTAAGTGCACAGCTGCTGTTACTCTAAAATCAGGCTATAGCTCATAAAAATCAGCACACCAGACTTACCTGAGTATGTATGGTTTTGGTTTTGATAACTCTGTGTGAAGTATGTCAGCGCAAATATACTTCATGCTGCCTATGTTGATAAAGAGTTCTTCAAAATAACATTTATCCAAGCAAGAAAAGAGGTAAGAGAATGTTTATAAAATCTTTCATGTTCTTGTCTTGTCCAGAAGAATTGTTTAGAATTACAGCTTTGCTCATGTATTATTTGTGTGCATTTTGTATCATTGAGAGTCTCTGTTTTGTGTCTTCACAAAAACATAGGGAAAAAATTATGTAACAAGCTGCTCATCTCTGGGGAAAACATGATCAGGCAGCATAGTCTGTTGGGTTAAAATAGTGCAGTCTGCTTGTTTTGTCAGCCCCTGAGCGCCATTACAGTATGCTGTTCTTGGTGGGCCTAAAGGACAGAAGGTTAGCATGTGTGGCTTTACCTTTTTTCTGTGTGCCTACAATATTATTTTTTTTGGCCTTTCACTTAAATATCTGTTGTGAGGCTGGCAGTAAAGATTAATTCTTTCTCACTAGTAAGGAAACGTGTTCAGCTGATTGCTGACATAACATCTGTAGCCAAAAGGTTTGTGAATGTCAAAAACCTTGCTGTTTTAGGTTTGTCATACAAACTGTGCATGTACTAAGTTTGTATGGACTTTGGCTCCTGTTAAGTTTCTGTGATGCTCTGTAGATATTTTAAAAAAAAAAAAGTTTTCCAATGCAAATGAGGTCTTTTAGTACCAGCAGCTCTCTCAGGCCAGAATGTCCCCCTGGGCTCTGGGGTGCCGTGCTTGTAAACTAGCTGCCAGCTGTAGTCTCTCCTGTGAATGCTCGTCTCCACCCAAGAGCGATTATTCACTATCTTACAATATTAAAAACTCATTGCCTGTCTAACCAAATGTCTGTAGTGTTATAGGAGAAACTTGCCCTGATCTGGTTCATCCCAGAGACTGACTCGCTCCAGCTGTGGTTTAACCAGACCACTTGTGTCACGCTGGAAAGGGATAAGGCACCACGGCTTGTTCATAACAGCATACTGGAGCGCTGGGGCCTTGTTCCCTGCTGCCTGGCCTCTCCTTAGGTTTGCACAGCCAAAATGTATGAATTGGAGTGTGGGTGTGGTTTGGGGAAGAGCAGTGTTGTGGAACCCTGCAACTTAAATGCTAGCTTTGGGGAATATAGTATGTTATTCTAGGGACATCTGCAAACAATGTTGTGGTGGAAGGATGGTGTCAAATATAAAGCTTGAACCTTTCCTTAAGCTTTAACTGTTCTGGATGTGGAGCTTTTTAAGAATATCTCATTGAAGTTTTTGAGTGCAAAGTCACTGGCCTTGAGAGCCTTTTAGAACCAGAAGTCAAGTGCCTAAAACCAGAAAATTCAGAAGATAATACACCCTACTTTTATATATATAGTTTGTTTATATTTTGCTTTCTGGTTTTGAAGCCTTTAGGAGATGTATTTTTCATCTTTTGTCTGCAGCTGTGAGACCTACTATCTCAAGGGACTGGGTTTTAAAAATCCAAGACACAAGATACTAAAAGGCTTGTGAGGAAAAGCTGTCGCAGTTGGCAACATTAGGCTAGTTTGATTTTTTTTTTTTTTTTTTCCAAAGTAATATGAAAGCAGGAATCTGAGTTACTCATGCTGCTGTTACCTCTTATAACTGGACTGTGCTTTTGTGGCTTAAAATAAGTGAAGTAAAAAGAATTCATTTGATATTTAAATAGTAGCAAGTGGGAGCAAGAAGTATTTTAAGATGTTTATCAGAATTATTTATAATGTTGTTTAAAAAAATAACTTTAAGATTGAAATTCCAACTTTGTCCTGCATTTCAGTTGTTCCTGTGAAAAAATCTTATTCTGTATTTTTCCTGTTATATGTTAAAATTCAGGCCTGTGAGGTGCATCTCTGTTTCTCTCCTGGGAGCGAGCTGCATGGAGTTGACATGGTTTAGCCCCAGCCGGCAGCTGAGCACCATGCGCCGCTTGCTCACCCCTCCCCCGGCGGGCCGGGGAGGAGAACGGAAAAACAACGGCAAAGTCTCCAGGGTTGGGATAAGGGCAGTTTACTGGGACAGCAAGGGAGAGGGAAAACAATCCACAACAGTACTGATAACAGATATTCACAATGGGTGATAACAAAGAACAATTTACCTATCCAGCTACCCACCAACCAGATGCTCAGCCCGTGTCCCAGAACCACACAGAAACCACGCCACCCCCTCCCCTGCCCGACTAGCCCCCCCTTTTGTGGTGAGCATGATGTCACATGGTATGGAATAGCCCCCCGGCCAGCTTGGCTCACCTGTCCTGGCTCCTTGTGAAATTAACTCTGTCCTTGCCAGAACCAGGACATTATCCACCCCTTATTCCATACCATCTACGTCATGCCCAGATTATTTCACAGACACCATTCTCTTACTCCATGGGCCATCGCTCTAAAGTGTCCATCGAGTTCATTTAGTCTATGGCTTTGGGTTCCATCTGCCATTACAGTCTCTCAGAGCAGGAACAATGGTGCGTGCTGCTGGATTGTTGCACTCTGCATCCGGAGCTTTTTTTCACAGCTGGTGTATCTGGTATGGTCCATGATCACAGTCTGGATGTCAAAGATGTGATTTTTGATGAAGTTCCTGGGCACCAGTTGAAGTCAGTTCTAGTTCCAAAGTCCATCCTTCATTAGTTTTGGGTGATTCTTATGGTCATACCATTGATACAGTATATAGTTATTAACATCATACAATTTTATTTATTGGCTATTTTCACCCAAAATCAAATCCCCTTGGGGTACACACTGGACTTCCGCATCCTTTCTCATCACCCACCAAGTGCACCCTGGTCCCTGAGCAAAAGCAGTCCAGCAGATGGGCTTGCCTTTGCCTGAAGCAGGGATAACCCAAACTGTTTTACCCAACATATTTTTCATGTGCACTACAGGAACTTTATCCCCTTCTACTGGGCGTGGAAATTTTGATTGGGCAGGGCCAGCTCGATTGGCAGATCCTCTAGTGTTAACTAACCAGGTGGCCTTTGCTAAATGTGTGTCCCAGTGTTTGACAGATTGTGGCCAGGGCCCAGCACAGCGCAGTAAGTTGTGTCTCCTTAGAATACCCACAGCATTTTTCTTTCAAATATTCTACCATTTTTTCAGGGTCTTGCAGTTGTTCGGGAGTGAAACTCCAAACCATTGGGGGTGAGAAGGTCTCTAGATACCTGCCCATATTCTCCCACATGCCATGCCAGCCCTGACCATTCAGCCTTGGGGAAGATCCCTGGGTGGTATTCTTGAAACAATTTTTGCTAACCCTGAACAGGACTTGGAAAACATGCAGGAGACCTAGCAATAGGAGTATACTGGCCTGAACATTCCAAGGGTATTCAAAATTCTCAGAAATTGTTGTAACCAACCAAAAGGGAAAAGGGGAGGTGAAAGAGCGGGCGAAGGTATCCCCCCCCCATCTTCCCCATAGATTGGGTTCAATTATTAATCAATTCTGAAAGATATTGACCAAGGTACGGGCACGACAGAAATGCTACATACAAGTACCAGTTCAGACTCATGACTGTCGATGATATCTTTTCATAAGTCATTATCACACAATACAACAACATGAGAACAGGAACCCCTCTCCCAGAGGTGATGAACAGCGCCGCAGGGATTACATAGAGTAAGCACAGGTTTACAAACCAGAGCTGTGGGACCAAACAGTACATCATTGTGACCAGCGACTGTTTCAATAACATTATAGATGCTTATAACAATTTTGTTTTAACACACTTGGGTCAGGCTTGTCATTATCACAACCCCTCGAGCCCCACGTTGGGCGCCAAAAAGGACTGACGTGGTTTAGCCGCAGCTGAGCACCATGCGCCACTCGCTCACCCCTCCCCCGGCGGGCCGGGGAGGAGAATGGAAAAACAACGGCAAAGCCTCGAGGGTTGGGATAAGGGCAGTTTACTGGGACAGCAAGGGAGAGGGAAACAATCCACAACAGTACTGATAACAGATATTCACAATGGGTGATAACAGAAAACAATTTACCGATCCAGCTACCCACCAACCAGATGCTCAGCCCCTCCCGAAACCCGCGCCACCCCCTCCCCTGCCCGACTAGCCCCCCTTTTGTGGTGAGCATGACATCACATGGTATGGAATAGCCCCCGGCCAGCTTGGCTCACGTGTCCTGGCTCCTTGTGAAATTAACTCTATCCTTGCCAGAACCAGGACAGGAGTACTTGGCTTTGATGTAAGTTCTTGCTTTTCCTGGGTTTTGTTTTTCTTGTTATGTTTTAAATATTCATATTATAATAAACAAGCTACCAAAATATCTCTAGTTCTCAGACTCTAAACCCTGTTCTTCCAGCCTTTGCTACCCTACTAGTGCTCTACTAATCGCACTCCTAGGTGTTGTCACTGAAGTCTCATAGCTCTTCTGGAGCTCAGTGAGAAGTGACCCTTTCTGTAAGCTTTTGAACAAAGTGGTTTTATCTCACTTGCTATATAAGTAGAAGAACTTAATTCTGTTCTTAGTGGGCTGCAGTGGCATGGTGAGTAGGATCAAGGGGAGAAGTGCAGTGCCCTTGTTTCTGAATGAATTAGCTGCTCTGATTCAGAGCTGGGTCTCGTAGTGTTTCAGGGCTTCCGCGCTGCAGTGTGGTGCTGATATTTTCGGCAGAATAAAGCCCTTCTGCATCTGAATGATGACAACAGTGCTTTTATCTAGAAAGTGCCAAGTATTATATCTTTTGGTCTTCTAAATGAATTTAATGCTATAGAAGCATCAAATATAAACATTCTGCTTGGTACTGTTATGCCTTATGAATCCTCAATGAAGTTACAATCTCTAGTTTTTGGCGGTTGGGTTTTTTCTGCTTTCCTCTTCGGTTCTGTGCTTGAACAACATCTGTCCTCCCACCAGCTTTGCTGGGGAAGTGAAAGTGGGATTAAGTTCACACTTCCTTACTTTCAGAGCTCTTCTCTTCTGTGCCCAGGGCAGAGCTGCCTGCTGGTTTTGTGAGGCTCAGGTCACCACATTTGGAGATGTTTCGGTGCCTTAGGTCAGTATATGTCATAGAAATAGTACTTACAACATCCTTTGGTCCTCAGCAAATGTGAAGTTGTGCAACTTGTCTGGTAATGAAAGAGATTTAAGATAATGTGCCTTACTTTACACTTGCCATTGGCTCAAATGGGATCCTCTTTGTGTTCAACTTTTTCTCTGTATCAATAAAAACTACTGCAGGAGGATTTCTTGGGTTGCATCAGCTGTGCTTAGGTGACTTTCTCCACTATTTCAGAGGCATTTGGTTTCTAACATTCTGCATCTTAACAGCTCTCACAGCTGTACATAAACACTGAGACTGCAAGTAGGTTCAAAATCCTCAGTTTTGCTCAGGACCTCTAAACTGATATTTTTACCTGTTATGTTTAATGACTGATGGTTGCCTCTTCCATCCCTGAGGTTTCTAATAGCTTGTATGGTGTTCCTCACTTTGAACGTGTCTGCCTTCCTCCAGTCCTCCTTTCAGGTGCAATATTGCTGATGGGTGTTCCCAGGCATGTGTTTTGGTAGCTTTGGTCTGGAATAATGCTCAGGTGCCTGTTTTGCCAGATGTCCTTGCTTTCTTTGAAGCTCTTGCAAAGTGTCATGCAGTAGCACATCACCACCAGCAGTTTTTGCTGTCTACCACCGATTGATGTTCTTGCCCAAAAGGGTTTTCCAGCAGAGAGCATTGTCCTGTTTTGTGGTAGTATCTGTACTGAACTCCTTGGTTTTTTGCTAAACAAAGCACTTGAGTAGGATATTATTTTTAATGACACTGAGAGGACTGTTAGTTTTGGAGCAGAACATAAAACCTAGTTCTGCCTAGGGAAATCTCATGGAAACTTTTATGTTGTAGCTGGAAACAAGGCTTGGGTCACATTCCACACAGGAATTTCTCCTCAGTAAGGTTCAGATGTTCATATAAGCCTGTGCTATGGGCTTCTGCATCTTGCCTTTCTCATCTTCACATAATGATCACATATCAAACAGATATGAATTTGTTTTTACTTTGGAGAGTTACTGAGCTCATTAAAGGGCCTGCAAGCTAATATCATGAGTTCAAAACTGTACGCCTCACAGATCAGCCAGAGGAACTGGCCCAGTGGCTTTCCCCCAAAATCATTAAGGAGATTGTGAGTAGTGGTGGCAGCAGAGGTTCTTGCCATGTCTCCTAGTCTGAAGGCCACAATTTCAGCCCCACAGACTGACTCCCACAGCAAGGCACTGTGGCTCACCGCAGCATCAACAGGGTGGGACGTGCTCCTGTTGACCCATGTGGATGAAGCTTTATTTCAGCCCCACTGAGTAGTTAGTGTTTCTAACTGCTATTTGTGCTGCTTTAGTGTAATAAAACTGGGAACTGAGAAATGTGTTTGCTACTTCTTTGACCTTTATATCTTCCAATATAAAATCTTCCTTTAGGGTCAGATGTTTGAGAGAAAAATGATGCCAGTGTAATTTAAAAATTATATGATGACATTTGTTAGCTCATCTGCACATTGAAATTGTTATTGCCTGTTAATTAATACGAGTAACATAATTGTTTCATTTTTAGAGTGCTGCTTTATCAAAACATGTGTTTGTAATGGTTACGCTGCCTGGTGTAAAGTTGCTTAACGTAATAGGTTGCCTGGCCTGATGCTGCTTATTCTTAAATATTTCTGTGATCATTTCTTTGTATTAGTTGGTGTCAGGTTTAGAAAATGAAAATATAAGATGCACTTTTTCTGTCATAGAACTTGAGAGGTGTTTGATTCTGTTGTTGCACAAATATACCTAAACCCCATTTCTGCAACCGTACCAAATGTTGGTCTGCTGATACAGGGGAGAAGATCTCCCTTCAGCTCAGATATGCGGGAAATGTGGCCAAATATATGGGAATGATACAGGAATCGGGGCTTTGGGCTTCTGCTTCTTGGCTTTCCTGTTTGCTAATAGGTCAACAGGCCAGCATAATTAATTAATCCAGCCTGCACAGAAGTTGTATCTATTTGGCATGTATGCCAAATAGCTACTACAAATGTATCTATTTGGCATGTGTGCATGTATTGGGAATCCCAAACTACTGCTGATGGAGCAGGCGTGCCTGCATGGCGCAGCACATACTGTGCAAAGGCAGAGCTGACTCCCAAACACAGCCTGGCTATGGTTGTGTTGCGCTCATCCCTACATTGATCAGCAAAGTAATTAATGGGCTGTGTTCCCAAAGAGATGTGTCTGCTGATGATTCCCCAACCTTAGTTCATGTCTCTCCATGGAGTGCTTTAGTGGTACTTATAAACTAAAGCAGTTTCTGCCTCAGACTTTGTTTGAATGACTTCTCTGGCAAGAGACCAACTCTACTCAAAGACTTCAGATGTCAGAAAGGGTATCACACCCCTTGCCTTCAAACATACTTTTGCTCCTTGTGAAACTTAACAAAAAAATAATTAAATTCCAGCTTAACTGGAGTCAGAAGGAAAACTCTCATTCACTTATAACCAATGCTGCTGGCACCCAAATTATTTTAGTTTGTGGTGATACTGAAGTTGTTAGACATCAGAAGCCAGGAGTGATGGACCTGCCCTGTTGTTTCTGATGGAGCATTTCCCTCCTGTAAAGGGCTTGTTGTTACCAGAGGAACAGAAGTGTTTCTCTTTCAAGTGTGCTTTATCAGGATGGGGGAAGGAATATGTTTTTCCCCACTTGACAACTGATGGTTTGTTACTTCTTTAACTCGAAGCTGTTAGCATAGAATTACCTTGCTGACAAAGTGGAAGCAAGTTAGTAATTGCTTGCAAGAGAAAATCAACTCCATTAGAGTTCCGTTGCCTTTGTTCCAGCCATTAAAATGCAGACACTACCTGATTCATATATAAATTGTTTTGATAGTTTCATTTTTTTTCCTTCGTAGAGTTTATTAAAAGTGCATTTGACCACCTCCCTCTGATATACCCATGCTAGCATGACCCACGTAAGGAGAGGCTGGTCTCCCATCACCCATTACTTATATGAGGACAGCTCTCTTTGGGTCTTTGACTGCAACACAGCAGTCATCCACAGCTTGGCTGGAAAACACTGCTGATGCCCCTGACATTTCACCTAAATTTTAGATAAATGTAGGAAAAAATATTCCTTTAAAAAGGGAAATAGCTGCTTTGGATCTTGTTTGAATGATGACACTTCTAAATATCAGATTTCCTTCATTTCTAAATGCTAGGTTTCCTTTGTAGATTGGTCATTGAGACCAGAGATTGTCTTTACATTACAGTGTCTACTTCTTTGTTAGTCTTTAACCTTCATATTTTCTCCATCATTATGTTCCTGGGTTTGTCCACAGCTTCTCTCCTACTTTCATTTTCTTTGCTGTGGTCCTAACCATTCTGTTAAATGCATCAAGTGTCTGTCTGCTCTTTGCAGCATGAGCCATCTCAGGACTGCTTCCCTTGCTGCAGTTTCAGCATGCCTTATGCACTCTATTTGTGATAGAATCCAAATTGTAAAAAATCCTTATTTCATGTGTATGCCTTTCACGTCATGCTGGAAACTGAAGTATTTTCCATTATGTTTCATCTCCTTCATTTTGTTTTTCCTGACTCATTTACTGATGTCATAGATGACAGTTTGTGTCATTGTAATTTGCTCACATGGTAATGACTCCTGCACATGTGTGCGTGGCATCCGACTCCCAGCTTTTCACTTCTTACATAATTCGGGAGCTGTCAGAGCTCTACCCCAACATGCCCATCTGTCTAATCTCTCAAAGTTAATAAGCCTTTTTCTTCTTGCTTCAGGCATATTACACAAGCTGACTTATTCATAGATGATGTCTATTAAAATTGTCAAATGCTTTGAAAATTAAATTATTTCTCTAAATAAAGAGCCTCTTTCTAATCTCATTGAAGATGTTTCAACACAATTGGCCTATTTTCTAGTACAAATCAAGAATGACTATACGGAGGTCTGTCTGAGCAGAGAGGTGATTGGGCCTTCTTGTTTAATTAAAAGATATTTGTGATTTACTATAGTGCAAGAGCTCAGAATCTGCCCCTGGCTTAGTCTCGGAGCACCAGCACAGAATTTACCTGGAATAAGGCATCCAGATTAGTGATCTCTCATGGCATGAAGCAGTCAGCATGGATGGGGTGGTGGTGCTTTTTGTTTGCTTTTAGAGCAGTGGAACAGAAAAGCTTATGTTAATTATTATATTTCTCAAAAGGGTGAAAGTGAATGAAGGGGAAGAAACTGACAGAGTTGCTACATCAGTCTAAGGAGAATTAACAGTGAATTATGAGTATGAAATAGAAGGGCATTAACTGAAGTTAGATAACAATAAGCAAAGTAGGGGAAAAAAGCTCAAATTCACATAATTGTATTAGGAAAAGCAGTAGCAAGTAGTTTATACAGGAGTGTGTTTTCTTTTTTCCCCAAAATTGTTCTGGGGAAAAGTAATTTAAGATTTTTAATAGTCAGTCTTTCTATTTTTTTCTTTCTTTATTACAAATACCAAAGCTGATCAAACATTTTGATTTCTGGCCTTTTTTTTCTTTCTCTCAGATGTAAGACCTAGGAAAGGAAAGAAACTAGAATTAAATAAATGAAACAAAATACTGTTTTTAAAAAGTCAAGCTAATAAGATCTTTTTTTTAAAATCTAGATAAGAGTTAATCAAAAAGCCATTTTGTTAGAACAAATTAAAATAAAGTATTAAACTGTCCCTATTTGATGCTGAAAAGGGAAAGCAGGCATACATGTGCAAGGATGCATCTGGTCAGAGAGAGAGAAGGCAGGGAAAATGGAAAATGAGTGATAGTTGGGATCCTGAATTTCATGAGGAAAGCTGGCCCAAGGGAGGAATGCTGATGGCCTCTTGGGCTGAATCTGTGGGTCAGCCTTCTTGGAGCTAGTCTGGGTGCATGTTGATGGGAGGGTAAGGTCAGCTGGGTGACCTCCCTGGGGGATAACCCATGTTACCACCCTGTGGTGCTGTGGGTGAGGAAGGAGCAGGGTGAAAACTGATGGAGAGCCCAAGGGAAGAGGTCTAATGGTGCAGGAGTGAGGAAGAAGGGGTGAGAGCAAGTTGGTACGCAGAGAGCCATGTAATCATTTAGATGCTAAAGACCAGTTAGATGATTGATTGATATAGCTGAAGAAGAAAATGTACTTTCTTGCAAACACATAATTTACCAAGAAAGGCAGAGGAATACTTAGAATTCAGAAATGTGTTACCAGATGCTTTGCCACGATATCACAAACCTGCTTGTGCAAGTAGTCTCTTTTCCTCAAAGCAAGAGTCATGACTGTGACCCTGCCTCAGTGGAGCCTACAGAAAGAAATGCAATGGGGACACAGGGATGGTGGCGATAGTCAGTTCCACTTTGCTGGAGTCCCCTTGTATGGTTAAACAAGCCAAGCCTCTCATTCTTTATTCAGATGAGTCTTTTGTTCTGCTGTCTGCATGGATGAGTGCAGCCCAACCGCAGTCACTTTGCCCAGCCTCTGAGCTGGCTGGGTACGTGTTGGCGCTGGTCTGCATGCCCATGTACATATGGCACAGCAATAGCTAGTGCTTACTCAATTTCTCAGTGCACTACCACATCTTAGGTGCAACATATCTGTGGCCTGCTGCCTGGAGCTAGCTCCCAGGCAGGACATTCCTGCCCATGAATGCACAGGCTTGTTCCTGTTTGAATCATCTTTCTTGAAAACAGAAGATTAATGAATAAAAATTAAAGTATTAGGACTCAAGTGTCTTGTGCCAGTAGCATTAATTCCTCCTTATCTTTACAAGAAATCCTTTGCTTGATATATATTTGTAGCTTAGATTATATTTGTCTCTTTCATGTCCCTCTTGTGCTCATGTATGGCTCAGACACTGAAGTAATTATCTTTGTTTCCAACTGATAAACTCTTACTTTACAGCCAAATTCTGTTAGTTGTTTATAGTTTGCATTATCACACTTCATTATTAGCTATGTGATTAGTTCAGTTCTCAAAGCCATTCAGCTTCTCCTGTGTGATGTCCAGCCTTTACCGATGTGGGTGTTGCATCCTGGTTTTGAATCATCAGTATGTTTAATTCCCCAAGTAAATGTTTTGGTTTAGCATTGTTTAAAAAAAAAAAAAAAAAATCAGAATAAAGTGACTATCAAGATCAAACTTTGCCAACCTCAGTGAACAACATACTTCCAGAGCAGGGTTTGGTTTTTCAGCTTAATCTATTTTCATCTCCTCTGCAGCCAGTTCCATGGCAGTTTCACAATTACTCTGTTGTCTTTTTCTCTGGAGTTTACCTGATAATTTCCCTGGTGACACCATATTAAATAGTTTAATGAAGCCCATGTAAATTAGAACCACTGCATATTTTTTTTTTCCTAGAGAATGGGGTGTTAAAGAACAAGAAAACAAAATCCCAAGATACCAAGTCCACACTGTTACAATGTACATCTGAGAAACTCATGTCTCACAGCATTTTCCATGCATCTTCATGTCTTTAATTTTCCTTTTAAATCTGTTCTGAAATTTTGCTAAGGTCAAACAAAGAGGTTTATAATTGTGTGGATCATTTTTTATCTTTAAGTGCAGGCATAACACAGACCAGTTCTTTGAACTCTCTCAGTCTGATGTTTTGTCCTTTGTTTTTTCTTTTTAAATACCTGTTGTTAAGAGTTTTCTACCTACTTTTGTCTTCAGGGTTTCCCCTTACTGATTTACCAACATATTCAGTTCTGATATATATAGATCAGAGAAGTGTTGGCTTTCTGAAATTATACTGTCAGTCATCCCCTTTCAGGTCCATATAGATCAGTTTTCCAAGGGGGGGTGGGGTGGGGAACAAAACCAAACCCAAAACATTGAAAAGGAAAAAAAGAACCTCGCATGTTTGCAGTGTTCAGTGAATACGTGGGTGTTGTTTGGGGTTTGTTTTGTGGTGGGTTTTTTATTTTATTTTTTAAATCTCTTTAAGGAATTACTTAACCTACCTTTTGTTAGTCTTTGTTCCCTAACCTTTCTAGGATCCACTGTAAAACTGGAAGAAGAGGAAATATACAGCTGCCAGGTCATGGCCCCCTTCTCTTCTGGGGAAGGCAGTAGAACATCTCCGTAGACCTTAAAGAGGAGGTGCAGTGGTGGGGCCAGAGCTTTGGTGTGTAAAAGGCTGCACATTGCTGAGAGCTGGGTTTGAATCACACTGTGAGCATTATCCATACAGTAGTAACCTTTGGCTATTCTTGCTACAAATAGCTACATTTTCTGTGTAACTGTTCTGATATCAAGTGTTGTTATGTATGAGATACAGATAAGTCAAGTAACTCATGAATATTTCAGTAATCCTGTCTCTGACACCATACAGGTATGTGAAAACACATATTTAATTATACTATTATAGTAAAAGCCCTGAGTGGTTTGTCAGTTCGTTAGGGACACTTTTTGTTATGCTTTGCCCTTTTCTTTGCTTTTCCCTGGTTTATCTGATGCTGTGATTTTTTTTTTTTTTTTTTATTTTCATAGATGCTCAGGCAGCACTGACAACAGGAGGGGCACTCAGTGGCATATATTAATAATGCACCACCAAATTACGTAGGAGGCCTCTATTAAACATCTTATAATTTAAACTAAATAGTGCTCTAAGCTTTGAATTAGAGGGTTCTGCAGGTTCAGGTGCTTACTGCAAAAATCAATTTAAGGGAGAAGCGATTTCAGCTGTGTAAGCCCCATGGTGAGCAGCCACGTCCTGGTGAGGTACCAGGCTGCACACAGGCATGATGGGCTGAGCTACCTGAGCCCAGGGCCCATGTGCAAACCATTGGGGAGATTCTCCCTGGATCACGTGTGGCATGTGGTGCATGGTATGCCCCATTGTCACTGCATAACAAATCTCAGTTTCTTCATTACAAAATGAGTGGTGTTACCAAACTGGTGTGAATTCAGAAGACACAGAGGGCTGAAGTGAAAAGAAAGCTACAAATGCAAGATCAAATGATTTCTTGCTTGCTTAAGACATGTGCCTTATTAAGTAATAGATGAGTCGCCATCATTCCCCTAAAAATGGGCACATGTGTTTTATGTAACGGCATGTGTACATTCATGCTATGACTCATGATCTAGCCTAGTGAATATTCATGTTCTTCCTTTCTAAATTGACTGCTGCTCTCTATTACTATTGCAAAGTATGCACAGTAACTTCAGAATGTGAGGTTCATTTTTACTGAATGTGAATTTTCCCCAAAAAACATAATTTGAAAATGAATAACCTCAGGATTATTTTTTGTTTAGTGCATGTATGTATTTCGGTGTGTTTTCCTACAGGTGCATATGTACTGGTAACAAATGCCATATATGTGGTAACTTAGAATTACGAAGATATTCAACCATGCATGGGATCATAGAATCATAGAAAGGTTTGGGTTGAAAGGGACCTTAAAGATCATCTAGTTCCAACCCCCCTGCTGCGGACAGGGACACCCTCCACTAGACCACATTGCCCAAAGCCCCATCCAGCCTGGTCTTAAACACTTCCAGGGATGGGGCATCCACAACCTCTCTGGGCAACCTGTGCCAGTGCCTCACCACCCTCACAGTAAAGAATTTCTTCCTAACATCTAGCTAAATTGACCCTCCTTCAGCTTGAACCTATTACCCCTTGTCCTGTCACTACACTCCCTGATAAACAGTCCCTCACCATCTTTCCTGTAGGTCCCCTTCAGGTACTGGAAGGCTGCAATTAGATCTCCCCGGAGCCGCCTTTTCTCCAGGCTGAACAACCCCAACTCTCTCAGCCTGTCCTCATAGGAGAGGTGCTCCATCTCTCCAGTCAGCTTCGTGGCCCTCCTCTGGACTCACTCCAACAGCTCAATGTCTCTCCTGTACTGGGGCCCCCAGAGCTGGACGCAGTACTCCAGGTGGGGTCTCACAAGAGCAGAGTCGAGGGGCAGAATCACCTCCCTCGACCTACTGGTCACGCCTCTTTTGATGCAGCCCAGGACACGGTTGGCTTTCTGGGCTGCAAGCGCACACTGCCAGCTCATGTTGAGCTTCTCATCAATCAATACCCCCAAGTCCTTCTCCTTGGGGCTGCTTTCAATCCATTCCTCGCCCAGCCTATAGTCGTGCTTGGGATTGTGCTGACCCACGTGCAGGACCTTGCACTTGGCCTTGTTGAACTTCATGCGGTTCGCACGGGCCCACCTCTCCCGCCTGTCCCTCTGGATGGCATCCCTTCCCTCCAGCGTGTCGACCCCACCACACAGCTTGGTGTCGTCGGCAAACTTGCTGAGGGTGCACTCGATCCCATTGTCCGTGTTGCTGACAAAGATGTTGAACAGTGCTGGTCCCAGTACCAACCCCTGAGGAACGCCACTCGTCACTGTTCTCCACTTGGACATTGAGCCATTGATCACAGCTCTCTGAGTGTGACCATCCAGCCAATTCCTTATCCACCGAGTGGTCCATTCATCAAATCCATGTCTCTCCAATTTAGAGACAAGGATGTTGTGTGGGACAGTGCCAAATGCCTTGCACAAGTCCAGGTAGATGACATCAGCTGCCCTTCCCTTATCCACCAATGCTGTAACCCCATCATAGAAGGCCACCAAGTTTGTCAGGCACGATTTGCCCTTAGTGAAGGGCTGTCACCAATCATCTCCTTATTTTCCATGTGCCTGAGCATAGTTTCCAGGAGGGTCTGCTCCATAATCTTGCCAGGCACAGAGGTGAAACTGACTGGTCTGTAGTTCCCCGGGTCTTCCTTTTTCCCCTTCTTAAAAATGGAATAGAGCGCTGTGCTGCAAAAACTGCTGAAAATTCTACAGTCTTCTGGTTTTTAAATAGGTGTGGCCTTAACTTGCAAACAGTTAGCTACACAAAGCCAGACAAGTGTTTCTGTTGTTTTATTTTGGGAGCAAACATTGCAAGTGCTCATTTCCAGACCTTAAAGCTGTAAACAAAGAGTTGTCATGGAAAGTATTTGAGAGGAGAGAAAAACTGGTTTTCTTGTGAGTCGGAAAGAGTTTAATAGTACTTCACTAAAACAACCCTGAAAAGCTGAGGGTAAAAAAACCCTACTACATAGAATTTTTCTACCAATGTAACATTTGATGTTTACCACATCGTACGGCTGATTTAAAAAGGGACTGAGGGAGCTGTCACCCTGCTGGTGGCAGAAGGGAGGTCTTTACAGCCACAGGAGCTGCCTTGGGGGATTTTGCAGACTCTCAAACCACCATGTGTCAGGGAGCAAATACACATGAAGTCTATACCAAGTGTTGACTTCTTAATTCTGGTATTGAATGCTTTCAGTTATTTGTCAATAAGGATGAAGCAAAAATCCAAATTTTAATGCATGATTCACTCCGTGCGCAGTGGCAGGTAAACATCCCTCACAATAAGGATCCCAAAATATACCTGCCAAAGGAGGCTGAGTGATGCTCAGCTGGTCTTCTTACAGAGGTGAATTTCAGCCACTGGGGACATGCTTTTTTTAAAAAAAAAAAAAGTAGTTTGGAATGATATCTACACATAGAAAATATGAGTACCTATGATGTAATCACTCCAAGAAGTTAGGACAGTATGTGATGAGACTCAGATTTATTCTGTTGTTGTATTTCTGCATGTCTGAGCCAAGAGAGCAAGTTTATCATTGCAGGGAGTGGCAGAGTATCTACATCTTCTTGTGAGGTTCCCAGGTGCTCTTCCACCAAGGGAAAATAAAAAATAAGGATGCTAGTCTTACTGCCAGAAGGTCGATTAAGATCTCTTCTGTGTTCTTGTGTTGCCTTGAAATGTCTGGAAAAGAAATTAATGCCTTTTTTACTCTGTATGAGGGAAGATACAGAGGGAAATTAATCCTATTTGGTTTTGGACAGAATGGTAGTGATTCATTATTATGACCCTACAAAATATCATTACTTGAGCTTGTGTCTGAGAAAAAATCCATTTTCCTCTTGCTGTGAAAAAATGAAACATTCTTTTTTAGTTTGCAAGTAATTAAATAGTTATTTTCTGTGTTGGAATTAAAAAACAGTGATAAAAAGCTGTGTTTGGGGAGGTTTCCCTAAGGTTTTATTAAATGTTTGGTTGGGTTTTTTACACTGATTTATTTTCAGTACCTGCTGGGAAAACTTCCAGAATTTCTTGCAAAACTGAAGACAGGGTATCAAATACTTTCTTGGAAAGAAAGTCCCTAATCAAAGTCCTAGTAATATGGTCCCTAGTTCAAGAGTGACTCTGGAAAGTATTTAAATACTTAAAATTAGGCATAAGCACTTCTCTGGACTGCATCTTCAGTTGATTTTTAAATTGGGTATTTGCAGAATAATCATTAGGTTTTGATTTTTCTTTTCCCACTGAAATGATTGTGAAAACATGCCTCTGTGTTGATAGTGCATGTATTGCTTTGAAAAGACAGGAAGATTTCTTGATGCTACCAAGTGACTAAAACAAATTGGTGATTTCTACAATTGCCACTTTTCAGAACATACTTGAACTGTAGGTTCCTCAGGTGCCTTCAACCTCAACAGGTGACCAGAGGTGAGGACTTGGTATTGCTGTGTGCATCTCCACAGTGTGATAGGGGCATGTGTTGGTGCAGCTGTAGGGTCCTGCTCCCCACATCATGCAGATTGGCGTCCTCATGGTTGTGTTCTCCCACCTGTGCACACAGGCCTTGGGGAAACAAAACAAGACAGGATGTGTTGGTCTTATCCTGAGCTTGAGTAGTAGGGACAAACATAGGTTGTGTATCCAGGGACAGGAGTTCAAAAACACTCCCAGTTTGGACAGCTTTGCTCAGAACCACATTCCTGATCCAATTGCAAAATAATTTAGGCTGGAAAGGACCTCTTGAAGTTCTCTAGTCCAACCCCATGCTCAAGGCAGGACTAACTTCAAAGTTAGATCGAGTGTCTGAGGGTAATATCCAGCTGTGTTTTGATCTCCAAGGACGGAGATCCCACAGTGTCTCTGTGACCCACTTCCCTTGTCTGATGACCCTCACTGTGATTTCTTTTATCTATTTTTTTACTATTTTATACATGATTTCCTTAATCTATCACTGTGACAGTTGCTTCTTGTCATTTTGCTGTGCAGCTCTTGGAAGAGTCTCACTGTCTATAAGCACCAGCAGGTAGCTGTAGACAGTAAATATGTCCCTGTTGAATACTTTTTTTCCCGTGCTGAACCAAACCTGGTGCTGAACCAAACCCAGTATTTGATGTGCTTCAGCCCCAATCACCATGGTGGTCTCTGGACTTGCTGTATTCTCACATGCCATTTAAAAATACATCTGCACAGAAATAGGGATGCATCTTAGTGCAAAGAGAAGAGTTGCAAGTGCCTATGATACAAAATTCTGTAAATATAAAAATACAGTTTTATTCAGTCACTGAAACTAAAGGGGCCCCTGTAAGGGTGTCATGAAAAGATGTATTTTAAAGCAACCTTCTGTTCCAAAGAAAAAGGAAAATTAATTTGGCAATGTATTAAAAAAAAAAAAAATGCAAATAGCAGGAAATACAAAGTTTACAGTGAAGAATGTAGCCTTAAATCTGCCTTCTTGAGCCTAAACTGTGTATCCTATTATATAATTGTAGAATTATTTGCCATTTTGTAAAGGGCTTCATGGACCTATAACAATTTATGTCAGCTGACTATCTGGCTCAGATAGTTGTGGACTATCTGCAACTCTTTTCCTTTTGAAAATTGCAGTACTTGCAGTTCAGCTTACTTGACTTCAGATTTATTTTTGCTCTTATGGAGGTTTAACATCAAAGCCAAGACTGAAGGAAAAACTTTTGATTTAAAAATGTCTGATCTTTAACAACTTGTTGGCTTTCATCTGCTTATCAATGAAATGTGAATGTAACTCAGGGAATTGAATACTGCTGATAGTTTAGGAGGAAAAAAAAGAAATCTCTTGTGCTCACACATGGCCTTTGTGCCTTTGACAAGCCAATGGACATTACTTGTTTTTTTTGCAGGGAGGGAATTGTTAAGTCATTGCTTTTGATCATTAAGTACTTCTGTTTTTTACAGCAAGACTTACTACGAATTAATGTAGTATTCTCCTTTCTGAGTCTGCCTGAGACTTAGGTTCTCCTTTTGGGGTAAATTGACAATCCTTGATTTCTTACCCAATTTCAAATGCACATTGTTAAAATTCAGGCGATGAGTCCCAGAGAGTTATTAAATGATTTATGAGAGCATGGGAGCTCTGCAGTCTGTCCAGGAGAGGAAGGATCCTGGCTGGGGGCTGACGAACATCTCAAGTTCTCAGCAGGCAGCTGATTTTCTCCAGGAAAAAATGTTCTGAGCTTGAAGGGTAAAACAACTAAAGATGAATGCATTTAATTCAAAGGAAAAAATAATTGTGTTTATTCCAAGAAAGGTTTGAGGTTTTTTTCTTTTAGCAAGAGTAATGGTGGTAAACACTCCCAAAGCTGTGTGAAACTGCCTAGTGCCCCACCAGTACAGACTGGTGAACCACCATAGCTTTTGTTTCCCTTTGACTTAACCTTCTGGAATATCTGAAAACTTGAGTACACCAAACTCTTGCTTTAAATAATTCATGCGCTCTTAAGAAAAGAGAAACAAAAATGTTTTTCTAGCTTCAGCTTATTCTAAACTCGACTTAAAAACTGAAGGGAAAAAAAACCCCATGCCCAAAGAACTCATTACTTAACCTCTATCAAAAAGCAAGAGTGGCATAGACAAGAACTTGGCTTTGCTGAATGTTTAAATTATGATTTTAAGGACTGTCAGTAGTAGATTGAACTGGAATCGATGATTGACCACAAAATTCAGTATGTGTGTTTTGAAGTTAGCTATTGGAAAAGATCTGTGGTAGGCACAGGTTTTAATTTAAAATTATGGAGATATTTCTTAAATATATGCAGAATTCATGAATAAAATGTGAATTATTTTTCTGGTACAGTGATGTGCTTAGAAGACTGTAGCTGAAGGAATTAGTCATAAAGTTTTAGCTTGTGGAGTCTGAGGGATGCAGTGAAAAAGAAAGCTGATAACTTCAAGCCAGAATCCATGTAAAATAATAAACAAGTATTAACAAAGCAATAGGATTGTTAATTCTGAAGGTGGAGCCCAATCTTGAACACTGCTGTAGTCAAATTCCCACATATAATTTTTCAAAATGAATATGGAAATTGCTTCCTCTATTAAGGCAGCCAAGATAGATTTTGTTGTTGTTTGGGTTTGTTTGGGGGTTTTTTTGGTTACCATTATAGTCTTGGATAAAACCTATACCGCTTTTGAAAACCCTCATTATCCTGATGTCCTCTCCAAGGTATTCCTGCCACTAGAGAACCTGATGCTATTCTGGGATGAATAATAATGATTCTCCAGGCAGTGAAAACTGAAAATAAAACAATAAATAAAAGCAATGTAGAAAAAAAAGGGATCACTGAGACTTGATAAGAACTCTAGCACAGGGTTTTTCACAGAAATGTGGTAGAACAGAGCCAGAAGCATTGGCTCAGACCTAAGAGTTGCCTCTCTTCCATGTTTTTCTTTCTGTTTATGCCAAGGTAAGAGGTGAAGGTCCGTCACTGTTTATGCCAGACTTGATGATGGCTGAATCTAGACAACATCAAAACATGTGGTGATTATCTCTTCCTTCCTCCATTTCCCAGGTGTGGGGACCTGGTTGCACCCAGGCGTGACTGGTGGTGGCAGCACGAATGAGGGCTGCCAACTTCTTTCTGGCCACTGTTAGGGACAAGGTGACATACAGAGCAGTGCCAACATCTTTTATCCATCCAAAACAGGAATTTGGGGGCTACAGGATAAGGTAGAGCTGCTGCCAATGCCATTGCTTTTTTTTCCTACACATCTGTCCTACGTATGTGCCCAGTTATTTCAGGTATTGCATTTCTATAAGTGCACATGGAAAACGCTTTTTTAGGTGTCTTTGTGATTTCCTTTTCTTGTCCTAGTTCTGTATTGGCACAAAAATAGTAATGGTTCTCTTCGTTAGTCACTCCAAGTAATAGACAGGTGAATGGCCCAAGTTTTAAAAGCAATCATAATTCCTTCTAATTATGGAAAAAGATGGAATCTGGAGTCTGCAATTCATTTTTACCATTATAGACCTAATTAAAAACCCCCTAGTTTCTCAATATCATAGCATAATTTTACTCTTGCATGTAGAACATGTACATTTTTAACTACTGACAGGGGTGTGTGGGGGAGGATTATTCAGAAATCTGAAAGACTTTAGAAAATGTAATTTTCTTGCTGAGAAGTTAGTGTGTATCAGATTTGCAGAATTTACTTTATGTAGAAAGCATTTTGCTCAAAGTCTGTCTGTGTGTGTTTGAAAACTACTCATTTAGAGCAAGCAAGTGAATTTTGAAGTCTCCCTTTCTTAGACCTTCCTGACAAAAAACAATTTTTCTCCCGAGGATAATTTAATTCAAAGCAAATTGTATTTGGTGACTAGTATAATATTGGAATCCTATGCTTTGCAGTACACTAGTAGCCAAATAACATAGATTTTATTATTAAAAATAAAACTGATGAATAAGCAAGTGATAATTCTGTCTACTGATATTTTTTTAACTCCATGCTCTGACGCAGCATCATTCATGGAAGAAAATGTTATTGCAAATAAATTTGTGAAACACACAAGAGCACAACCCTACTGACCATTTCAGAATTCAGTCACAAGCAGCTATAAAATCAGATATTTTTAATTCAGAAATCTTATCTTGCAGTTAGGTTGGCGTGGGTTTTATTTGTTTTTTCTTATGATCTAGAGTTGAGGCATCTCCCTGCCTATGTTCCTTTGGCAACCCCAACTAGCACGTGCCAGGAACATCAAACTCATTCACATCTATGGTGAGTGGTGGTGGTGTCACTGTCTCCAAAACCTCCAAGAGCTGCTTAGACCTGGGAAGAAGTAAGGCCAAGGCTGGGCATCCTGCTGTCTGAACATGTCCTTGTGTTTGGGCATGAATTTTTTGCTCATCCTGCCAAAGTATTATTGTGGTATGATCAGGAGTGCCCAAGAGTCACAGAGCCAAAGTGTTACTGGAAAGCCAGAAATTCTCACTGGCTTTAATGGGGGTGTCCTGCACAGCAAAGCTCAGGTGTCACAAAGCTGCCTAGTGTCTCCTTCACTGTGGAAAGTTGATTTGGAAAAATGGTTTATTTTGTTCACAGCTTTAAAGTAAAAGCTATGTTTTGAAAAAAATACTCTGAAGTATTTTGAAACTTTCTAGAGATTTTTTTTTAGACCAGCTAAGTTGGAAAAATAAACAGTCCAGTGACTACCCACTAATTCATCTGCATGTGCAGCTGCAAAATTATTTTCTGTGCACATAGTGCAAAACTTCTTCCTAAATATGAGGTTTAGAGACCCTTTGGGAGTAATTAACTATAATGCAGAAGCAAATCTAGGTTCATTGCTCATTTAATAAATGTTTTTGTGCATAAAGCCCATTAGTAAGTTTCCAAAACCTCCATGAATGTTAAACATTTTATTATAGGACTCTGAGTGCTTCTTATTTTACATAAAATCTAATGTAATCCCATGAATTACATTTAGCTGTTGATCCCTGGATAGCAAATTGCTGTCACATGTGTTGCACAGTGTATTCAAGGGCAAAAATCTGGCTTTCCTTTAGTTATTTAACAGTGATAGAACAGCTCTTTTTTTGCTGTGGACTACACAAAATGTTGAGGATATGTTTAACATAAGTTGCTATTTATTTTATTCTACTTACTGGTCAATTTCCATACAGCATGTGGGGGTTTTTTTGATGTTCTACTGACTGCTTTCCTTCTGTGCTTTTAGTCCTATGCTGTACATGGTTGTTAGGATCCTGACTCTGATGCAATGGAAATGCAAAGCTGCTGGTTTTGTCAGTTGTATAGGATTGGCAGACAAAACAATTGAGTTCTGAGGATGGGATTTAGCCAGGATTGGGAATACATGCCCTTAAGCCTCAGTGGGTGTAGGCATGTGCCTGAAGTTAAGAGTATGTTTAATTTGCTGAATTAGGTCAATGCATGAGGCTAATGGACTCTTTCAGAGGCAGCACCATGATGCTTTCTGGCCTGTGTTACATGGGCAGTGAGGGGATGTAATCTGACTTGCCCTCACTGTCAACTAATTTGTGAAGAAGCATAAATCATGTGAGATACTCTGAGGAAATCTATCCTACCAACTGTGTGTGTGATGAGGGTGCTGATATTTGCACATCCTGGGCAGCAGGCTGGTGGGACTTGGCTTGCTGGCCCAGCTATATGCTGGTGGACAGCACCAAAGCACAGTGACACAAAAATGGAGGAAGAAGAGCAGAAATAACTGCTTAGCTCTTATGGAAGTTTGTCCTTTCTTTTCTCTTAACTCTTTGTTATCTGTTTATTTTGAGAGTTTGACAGCATAGTATCATATAAGTTACCTAATATATATCGTGTCTTATCCAACACTTATTTCCCAATAGAAACCAAACTATAGTCTTCATTATTATAGGAGAGTTAATCATTAACATCTGAGGGTTTTTACAACACCTGCGCTTTATCTTAGAATATGCAAAATATATCCAAACACTTCCATTTAAGGTGATGGTTTACACTGTGCTTTGGCTGTGTTATCTGGATTGGTTGGAATTTTGTGCAATTACTATTTTAGACAGAGTATCTTTGAAGTGGCTATCAATTGAAACATATTTTGCTCTTCAGACTTGCTTTTGCAGGTTTCACAAAACATTTAATTAGTGATAATCAGCTTTTAACCAACCAGAGCACACTGATGTGATTCTCTCCCTCTCTCCCCCATAATTGTTGGCATAGTCTGTACCCATAAGATAAATTACTTGCAGTCTGGAGAACATCCTAGCCAGCAGAAAGAGAGAGAATAAGAATGTCATTTGCGTGGGGATAAAGAAGGTGTTGTGTGTACTGTGATTTCAGTGAAGAATATACTTTTTCTTTCCTTTTCAGAATGGTGGACCTGGAAACCAGCTGGAGATTGCAAAGTCTCCTTTCCTTTGAGGTTGCTTGTCAGTGGTCATCTTCTATCACACCCAAGGAAACTAGAAGAGCTCCACACTAGCTTCTGTAAGGTTTGCTTCACTATGGAAGATCAAATAATTTTCTGGCTCAGGTTTTGTGAAGTTCGGCATCTGCCTTGGACCCACAGTTTGGAAAAAGGATCATCTCTGAGGCACGGTTAAGGGACAGAAAACCCAGTCCCAGCAATGAGCACTTTAAGTAGCACTGGAATATTACTCAGCTTAACGACAGTGTCTGTTACGCTGGATTTTAGTTTGCATGGTGGTCTGATGGCTTGGTCCTTAAGCAGCAATTTGACTTTGAATCAGAGTTTACCTACATCTGATCCTCTTAATGCCTCTGAGAAGGGTGAAGTCTCTCGGATGTCCATGAGGGAGAAGAACTGGCCTGCCCTTCTGATCTTGGTTGTCATCCTGCTGACCATTGGGGGGAACATATTGGTAATTATGGCTGTGTCCTTGGAGAAGAAGTTGCAGAATGCCACAAACTTCTTCCTGATGTCCTTGGCAGTGGCAGACATGTTGGTGGGTATCCTGGTCATGCCCGTGTCACTCATTGCAGTCCTGTATGGTAAGTGGCTTCCCTCCTTGTTTGACTATACGCTTTTGCAGGGAATCCCCCAAGGCTGCAGCAATCTGCTTTGCCCAATTTTTCCATGAGTTAGTAGCTTGGGGACTATCGGTGTGGACTTGGCCATGGGTCTGTGCTGAGGTTCACCCTCTGCTGGGTGAGGGCAATGCTCTGCTGGGAGCAGAGCTTGTTTCCATGCTGCCGGCGATGACCCGTGAATGATGTCAGCATATTTATTTATTTTTATTGCCAAGGCCACTCAGAAAAACTGCAACAGTGAGTCAGCTTTTACCTTTTGGTTGGACTGCCCCAAAACTAGCTAGGACACAAGAGCTTAGGGGAAAGCTGAGGAGTGTGTTTGTGACTGACCAAGCTCTAAGCCAGGTCAGAATCAGTTCTTGAGCTCCCACTGATATCAGTGAGATTTGAGCAATAATGTGGTTAAGAAAGGAGGTTTGCATTAGTAGATTTGATATTCAAATAAAAGCCTTCACACTTGGCATTTATACCTGAGCTTGCCCTGTGCCTTTCAGGGGGTTATTTTGCCTCTCTGTTCCTCAGTTTCCCTATCTCTAACCTGAGAAAATGCCCTCTGTTTTAAAACACTGAGATCTGCATGTATAGCTCTAAGCATTTATTGCTCCCTTACCATATTAGGGTTGGTATGTTTGTGCTGAAGCGGGGCATTGCTCCTGCACTCAAGTGAAGAATCACTGTCAGCACTTCAGAGGAGTAAAATATCAAACACATCCAACTTTCTCATCTGTCTGAGACTCCAAATCCAATTTTTTTTCAGTGTGGTGCTGGGACTCCTTATCCCTGGATATTACAAAGGAGTATTGCATTTGCCTCCTATCTCTGATCATCATGTTTGTATACTCATATATGAATATAATGTGTGTGTGTTTTAATATATAACAATCATTTTTGAAGTCTGTTTTCAGATTTTCTTTGAAAAGTATTTTAATATTGATATTTCTTGGAAACAAATAATGCTGTTTGCTTACAGATTTGATTAGAAATTGGTTTACTGTTCTATAAAGTAAAATGTAGGGATATTTATGTGACTTCTTCTCCTGCCTAAATGATTAAGTTGGATAGAGATTCATTTCTAAAACACATTGATGAAGCATGCATAATTCCAAAGCTTATATAACTTGTCTGCAGTGAGTTAAATCAATATGTGATTTAGGTACAGATCTAGCCATTGACATCTTATGCATAAAGCTTTTTATTTTGGGCTGTCAAAATAGTGCCATATCTAAATCTTCTGCATATTACAACATGTGTATTTTATTTTTAGCATTTTACTCAGGTTCCCTGGAGCTTGAAAGTGAGCATATAAATACTGAATGATTTGATTGACCTGCACTTGCATAAATTCTATGTTACGCAGTGACTCAAAAAAGGTGAATTTATGGAAGTGATCTTCCTACCTACATACTTTCTGAGTCTTTGGAAACTAATGGAAATGGATTTTCTGTTCAGCTAGAAAATGATTACTTAAGGTCGTTTAAAGGTGTAAACTATGCTGCATATTTAGAGATGAGTTAATATCATTGATCTGAAGAGGAATTGTAATTATTCCTTTCTTCAAGAGCACCAGTAGTACCTGTTGATGGCCCAAACACTTCTCTGCAGGCAAATGACACTAAATGGATTTTTTTTTTTTTTTTTTTTTTTGGCAAAAGTTATAATTTCAGAACAGGCGTGGAAAATCTGCAGAAGTACCGTGAGAAATGACAATAGCTGCTGTTATTTCAGGGGAGCCAGGAGGATGCTGGAGCCGTGCTGGGTGCTGGCACTGCTGGACCAAGGCAGCCGTGTTGCCCTTGGGCTTTGTGAGCGGAGGAGGAAAAGCTCCATTTTGGGGAAAATGGAGCCTCAGAGGCACTTGTGAACTGATTTGAATACGACTTCTGTGAAATCACTCTTCTATATTATTTAAGCTGCTAATTGTGGAAGTAAGCAGCCAGGCCTGTGCCATTCCAGCAGCAAGGGGAGAAGGCTGCCAGAGCGAGTAGAGAAAGTCTGTTCCCTCTCCAATTATTTGCTAATTCATCCTGAAAATAAACACTTGGTTTGATACCTAGAACACCTCAAATACCCCTCAGTACAAGGACATTGAGCTGCTGGAGTGTATCCAGAGAAGGGTAACGAACCTGGTGAAGGATCTGGAGAACAAGTCTTATGAGGAGTGGCTGAGGGAACTGGGGTTGTTTAGCCTGGAGAAGAGGAGACTGAGGGGAGACATTATTGGTCTCTACAGCTATCTGAAAGGAGGTTGTAGTGAGATGGGTGTTGGTCTCTTCTCCCAAGTAACTAGCAAAAGGACAAGAGAAAATGGTCTCAAGTTGCGTCAGGGGAGGTTTAGGTTGGATATCAGGAAAAATATTTCACCAGAAGAGTGTTCAGGCATTAGAATAGGCTGCCCAGAGAGCTGGTGGAATCACCATGCCTGGAGGTGTTCAAAAAACATGTAGACATGGCACTTTAGGACACGGTTTAGTAGGCCTAGTGGTGTTGTGTTGACGGTTGCACTTGATGATCTTAGAGGTCTTTTCCAACTCTAATGATTCTATGATTCTGTAAAGGGCATGGACTGACTGGGTATGTCTGAGAGGACCCAAGGAAAAAGACTGAGGTTGTGTCAAGGGTATTGATCCTCTTTAAATCCACCATAACATCCAGATGCCCTTTTCTAGGCATCTAGAAAAGTCACTTAGTATATAAGACTAACAGGGCACATCAACAATCTCAGCATTTGATGGTTCATGTAAATAAAACATGCATGCAAGAGCACAGAGGAAAAGCAGGTTAAACCTCTCACTCATCAATTCATACAACTTGGACCAAATACAGCTGTGTCTTCCTCAGCTTCACGTGTGCTGGAATCATCGGCTTTTCAGAGTCCTATACCTATTTCTAGATTGGGGGGGGGGGGGGGGGGGGGGGGGGGGGGGCGGGCAGGAGGCAGGTATCCTGAATGTTATACTCAGCTTGGTGGACCAGTTCTTACAGTAACATGAGACAGCATCTGGAAAGACTCTTGGCAGAGTTGCAGCATTAACAAATGCTATTATAACTGACAGCCTCCAGAGATCCATCACTTATTACTGAGTCTGTTTTATCTGGTGTCGTAAGTAGCATCTCTGCACCATTGCACAACCTGATTTTGAGAACAAAATCTGGCCTCTGTGTAACATGAGATTTCTTGGCTTAGTTTCCTCTGAGCTCTAGTTTTTGGAAAAGTGTTCTTCTGATAGCCGTCTGCAAGCATGCTGAATGCCACAGTGGCCAGTAGGGCAGTGGACTTCTTTTCTGAGAACTAGAGGCCAGGAAATCCAAACGTATACAAATGCTTTAGTAGGTTTTATATTCTGTTTGATGTGGTAGCACACAAACCAGTATCAGTGATTAAGGGGGCAAATATTCACACATCAGCAAAATTCCTCTGAGAGTAAGCGAGGTGTATGGCCATGAACCAATCAGGGAGACCGTTACTGCTTGGAGACGTAATTGTGAATGTTCAGTTGTTTTTATTCTGTATATTTTACCCTGTGTGTTCTATATAGTCTACATGTTATGACACTGGGCTGTTTCAAAAGCTGCCATAACCTGTACGGAGAAATGTGTGCAGTGCATCTCTTCCAGATTTGTAGAAATCACTTTTAATTTATGTAATTGGATAGGAACCTTAAAAATATATATATAATAAATATAGGAGTGGTGAAGTTGTTTTAAAGTTTCCACATCAGCGCTCAGCCCCAATGATGAATTCTAGTTTGCAGAGTAGAGTAATTTCCTCACTTTTCAGCTAATGAGGTAGATGAAGTAGATTTCACTTCAGGCATAACCAGAAAATTGAACAGACACCTTACAGAAAGACTTCTGGTTTTCACTGGTTTTCTGTTCTTAATTAAAAGAAGGAAAAATCAAGTTGTTGGTTAATTCCAGAACCTTATTAAAAAGGAAGGGATGACAGGATGCATCATGCTGGATTTTTCACCAATTAGTCAGTACTCTGATATATTTATCAATTAGTCTTTCTTAAATGTCTTGGACTAATCAATGAGTTGCATTTGACATCTTAGAAATTTTCCATGGCATGCAGTTCCTAAAGAACTAAACAAATTACTATGCTAATTAACAAGGATGTATTGGGGAGACTAAATGAGAAATTAACACCATGTTTAATCTCAATGGGGAAACTTCTGATTAATTAAACATACTGGTGTGATAGGGCATCAGATATTCTGCACGTAATGGAGCTGCTGACAATACGGAGATTGTCTCCTCACGTCTGAGCATTTTAGGGACAAGCAGTGGTGGGTTTGCATGGTGTCTAGTGTTTATGGGAAAGAAAGAGTGGGCTGCTTTTAGTAGGACTAGAAAGGAATGCAAGAGAATCTCGTCAGCTGATCTGAGTGGAAATTACAGAAAGTATTAAATGTTCTTAGCTCTAATGGAATGGTTTCACAGCTGCTAACAAGTTGCCAGAGTGTGGCCAACAAGGGGCCAGCACACTCATCTGCAGCTCCAGGTGCCCAGGCTTCTCTCCTCTCTGAGTTTTGAAAAACACTGTAATGCTGGTGGCCTGACACAGCTTCAGGAAGGCTGGTATTAGATTCAGCATCCATTAGCCCCAACTGCTGGACCAGCTTTACATCCAGATTATTGTTATTATTGATAATTATCATCATTATTATGTGGTGACAGAGATGTGCTGAGCACTTGCGGCAGACTGCTGTTTACTCCCTGTGCAGAGGGAAGGTGGGGAGCAGAAAGAGCTGTCAGTCAAACAGCCTGTTTAGCAGTCTCATTTTGCCTGACCCTGCTTTGCTGTTCTAGGGTGGCACTTGCTATCAGCAGTGGACATCTTGCAGAGAGACCTGATGAAGTGAGACAAGGACAAGGTGTTGCTGAATAAGTTCCTGGGCACAGTCGATACCTGAAAGGACAGATGGAGGGTGTCTGGGGTGTTTGTAATGCAGATCTCCTCAGCAGTGCCAGGGCATGCTGCACACCTTGATGATGCCAGGTATTGTCTGAAGCTGCAGCAAGGAACAATGTGCCTCTTCAACAGCTGGAGCCATCTGCTCTCTAATATTTTTATTATTATTAGTTTTTAATTTATTTTTTTCCCTGATGATTTCTAGTAGTGACTTTCGAGGTACAGGTTAGTATTTACTGCTGTCAACCAGCTACAGGCACCTGTGCCCAAATGCTATGTGAAAAGGATACAAGGAGTTAAATACAGTTGTTTTGGTCCTTCATTCTCAAAAAAAAAAAAAAAGGGGGGGGTGTCTTATACTGGAGTTTCCTTAACTTTGGTGTATTCATGGTTGTGAGTTCAATGACTGCAGTTGTGTATGTGTAAGTGACTATGTCAGTTCACCTAGGTTAATTAACAGTCTTCCCCTTCTGACAAACTCCTGGCTTAATTTTTAGCTAGTTATTATCTAGTCATTGGCTGATGTAGTGAACCGATGAGATCACCTTGCATTATTTTAACATAACAAGTTGTTAAAATTCATCAGTGGTCTAAAAAAAGGTAAACCCAAAATCCATGAACTGGTAGTAGATGTTTTGCCCATGACCTGTCACCCATCGCACTGCTTTGTCCTCCCTGTGCTGGGGCAGCATCATCCTGCTGTTTCTGGTCTGCTGGATATGCATTTGCACACCTTGGGAAGGACTGCGGGCATCCCTTTCCTCCCCCAGCTGGTTTAAATGTCTGTGTTACTGCCAGTAGTAACTGCTGCTCCGTGCTCAGCTCTGCTAGCAATGGGGTCAGCTGAATTTTTCAGATGTTCTGGGATTTTGGAGCCCTCCCAGCCTGGCCAAGGGGCAGAGTGGTGCTGCAAGCCAGGGCTGGTGTCATGGCAGTGGAGAGCAGAAACACCATCCCAAGAAAGGACACAAGTGAAAACAAGCACAGTATCACCAAGGCTCCATCCCCAGGGAGCACCAGCAGTGTCTCCCTGCACAGTGGAAGCTTGAGGAGCTCTTCGAACATGAATATTTATCAGGTTTAGCATTTGGGCCTTCCTAGGGCTACACAGATAGTTACTAAATGCTTCTCTCAATACTGTAGTGAGGTTTTAAATATTTATATGATTGATATTAAGTATTAACATGATTACTGTCAGGAGAAAGGAGAAATCTCACCATGTTAAAATAACGTCCTTACAAATTATGTGAGAAGTATACCACCCTCACTCAAAAGAAGCCAGTACGGAGCGGTACCGGTTCCTGTATGTGTTTGTTGCCTCTGATTAATGAGCTGGGATGGTGTGAAGGAGCAGAGAGAAAACAAGTTTTTATGGCTTGTAACCAGGATCCTCAGAGAGCAGCTGAAAGAGAAGAGAAACCAAAGCCAGAGACTGGCATAAGAGCAGTGAAGACAAGGCAAATGCCTGGGCGTGAGGGTAAAAGCTGTGGGCTGCTAGCCCAGCCATGGTGTGAGCCAGTGCCAGCTGAGCCTCCAGAGCCTTATAAACATCCACCTCTGCCCTGAGAAAACTGTATTTCAGCAGCAGTTCAGGTGCATTTATAAGGAAATTATTTTTAGGGATGCAGATGGGCCTTAGCTCTGTGACACCCAGAAACAAATGCTGTTGTTCTGAATATGCACCCTGACACCTCGTGCAGGCTCAGAGAGCGGGATCTGCTCTGCTGTGGGCAGGTGTGCTCTGAAGATGGTCCAGGAGCTGTGGGGATGGCTGCAGGCATGGGATGATGTACTGGTCAGATGCACTTTCCTTCAGGCAAGAGTGGGATTTAAAATCTCTGAAAAAAACCTAAGCAACATAGTTACAGAGATCCTAAGCCTACCACCAGATGCAATGAAAATAAGAAAGAAATAGCAAAATATAAATGTTTGCTGTTATCTAAAATATAGACTAAGGTCTTAATGAATGGAAAAGCCTGGAGAATCAGTCTGGAGTTCTTTCAAAGTTCCCCACAGCTTTCTTGTAACGTCAGCTAACCTAAATAATTCTGGGAAATCTAAAAATGTGCTACCTCATTGTTCACCCTCTTTCCAGTTTATTAAATACATAAAAAAACTTTAATTCAGATATTGAATACCCTGCTACTGGATTTTCTTCACATGAACAACTGCCTGTTTACCTAATGTGACAAATGGGATTAAGTTATGGCATATCTGTGTTGCTGTTGGGAAAGAAAGCAGTGTATGGTGTGCCCTGAATCCATGTAAAAGCTTCTGTCCTGCTACCCAAGGTTTAAATTGTGCTTGCAGTGAGGGGAGGGGGTTGAATACTAAATAGCATCTTTGATACTCTCTGTATCCTGTTGAATATGGGACCCTCTATGTAGGCAGCTAAATGTTAACTTGCAAGATTTTCTAGAGCCCCTGAAAATATTGCACCCTGTGATGACACTCCACTTGATCATGTTTGGACATTGCCTTAGGATCCTACATAGCTTTGGCTTGCATCAGTTGAAAACTGATGGCTTCTGCTCAACTGAGAGTTGAAGGCTGAAGAGCTGAAATCAGCACAGGAGCTCAGGACTGGAGAGGGTGACGATACCTGGCAGGAGGAGAGAGTGATGCTGTATGTCCTTTCTCAGCAGTGATTAAACTTGATCACTTGTATCAGCATCAATCTCTTCCAAAACATTTTGAGTAGGAGCCTTTAGCTTTTAATTGTTATACTGAAACCTGGCTTTTGATGTGTCTTTTTATTGATGTCTTGTCTGAAAATCTGCTCAAGGTTTTTGTATTCTTTTGTTGAGAGATGAGAAATCAAATTTGATATTTGTAGAATGGCACCAATATGAGCTGGATACAGTCATTTGGACATTTGTTTTTTGACTAACTGATGAAATTCCACTTGTTCATCTAAGGAGCAGCTTCATCCCCAGGACTTTCTCAACAGGCAGGTTGTGTATGACTCTAGTGCAATATTCTCCATTGAGATAAATACTTTATATGAAATTAGCATGAATGCCTTATCTTTCTTTCTGTGTCTTTCATCTTCTCAATTTCATAGAAAAAACTGCTGGACACTCTTCTGGAAGGCATGTTGCAGTCTTGTAGTAGCTATGCAAAATAATTTTTTTTAAAAAAAAGTGTAGCCCTTGATGAAGGTGGGTTGAGGTATTTGATTTTTTGTTTTGTTTTGTTTTTGTCGTCTTCTCCAAGAGCTCATGCAACAATCAAAGAGAATTAAGAATATTGGGTGGACCAGGAACGTAGAGGAAGCACAACTGATGTCAAAACATGGATGCAGTTAAGTGGCACAGCTACACCCTGATAGAGACACACAGGGCTTAAATTTGTTTTTATTTTCAAGGAAATAACATGTCACTGGTAACATCTGTACTGATTGTTCCTATTGGCTGGGAACATTTATTTGACTGAAGTGACTTCTTCATACACTCCTTTCTAAGTCCCCTTGAAGTTTTGGTCCCCATCAGGTTGACTAAGAGAAAGATCAAAAATGAGCAGCCCATAAAACTGGAGAAGGGTCATGTCCACCTCTCCATGATGAGCTGCTGCCGTGCTATGTAAAACAAGACACATAGACAGCACTGATGGTGAGGTTCTGGTCTAGGAAAGAAACGGTGAAAGGTTTCCTGGTCAAGCTTACATATCTTGGCTTCCTTTCTGCCAAGTTTCTCCTTTTGAGACAATGCATGGACTTTGGTTTCAAGGGTTGCAAGCAAGGGAACAATCCATAAATAAATCGTATAAATTCAAGGAAGTAAGTCAGGGAAGTCTCTGCTGTCTGCAGAAAGACTGTTGTCAATTAGGAGGTTTATTTTAATTATGTTAAAGTATTACTTTGAGTTCGATTTGACTTCTGAACAGTGTCTCAACCTAAAGTTGGGGAAAGCAAGAAGTGCTAAAGAGTGCACTTAGCTAGTCCGGAAAGTAGCTTTGCATCACTTCTAATATCTGCAGGATCCGTCTATCTTCTAGTAGATTAAATTACAATGGAATTCAGCATTTGACCTGCCATCACTTCTTTGTGCAGATGGTAATGTCCTTTATCAGTAACTGAGCTGTTTTTTCTGTGTGTGCTGCAGCTGCATGGACAGATTTAGAAAGCTTGTCACTTTTAATATAATAGGAACCAGCCCCATAAAAATTCAGATTTTAGTAAAACCTTGGCTTGCATCGTAAATTTCTCCTAAAAAATTCCATAGGACCCCCTGTAAATCTTCTGTATGGAAGCTCTTTTCTCTCCCTCAGGACAAATCTGTCCTTTCCTTAGCAGGTCTCTGTGCAGCAACAGCAGCTGGTAAATTTGCAGCATTATCATGGCAAGCAGGATGTGACAGCCAGGAATATATTTCAGAATATTGGGAGGGAGAGGAGCAGGCAGGGCTTGCTGGTAGTGCACCCCAAGTACCATCTGAATTGCATCCTTGGAGATCTTATGTCCCACCGGAAAGGACTGCAGGCAGCTCCTTCTGTCAGTGATTCCTGCTGTGTTTGTCTGGCAGGATGATTTGAGTCTTTCCTCCAACATGTGTGAGAGCATGCAGCCACACCAAACCCCAGCCCAGGCCATGGTCTTTGCTGTGTGCACTGTGTAGGGGCCAGAGTCAGAGCAACGATGCATAGGTTCAACCAACTGTAACTATCACCCAGCCTCCACGATATTTTGATATTCATCTTACCTGCACTGCCATCTGTTACGAGAGGCAGGACAACTGAACTGGGTGTTAGTAACTGGCTATAATGACTGCACAAGTGTCCCTTCTGGGCTCTCTGCAAGGCTTCATTAACTTCAGTTATGGACATGAAGGTCACATTCCACAAGGTGTACTGCTCTGCACTTTCCTTCTGAAAATGAATGCTGTTATTCTTCATTACATAATAGGGAAATGAATGCTTTACCCAGTGAAGCTCCCTCTCTCCTGTAGCTGCTCTGCTGTAGCTCGTGAGAGCCTGGACTCCCTTGTGCTACACACCACTTGATCCTTATCATTGCAGAAAAGCAGGGAGCAAGGGCCTCTCTCCAGCCACTGCTCTGGAGACACGTAGCATCCTGAATGAGTGTGTCATGGCAAATAAAACTGCTCAGAGTCTAATTACATTTTTTATTAAAATATAGTGCATTGCCAAAGCTGAAAACTCTGGAGATGTGTATCCGTGTCTACAGCACTTCTCCTGGGAAGCTGGAAGAGGAATGGGATTATTCTTGTTGCTGGTGAAGTATTTTTGCAGCATGTGGGAGTCCAAGTGCCCATTCTGCCAGCTTCATGATGATCTGTTGTGCAAAAATTAAAAATTTAGCCAGTAACATAATGATCACTAGGGTGTATTGGACTATATTTCAAGCTATAAAGTAGAGCTTCTGTCTTGAAAATGTGTATTTTTAACATAATTCTATTCTTGCAAAAATCTTCAAAAGTTCTCATGTTTATTCTGACGCTGAATAAAAACAAATTTCCAACCTTGTAACACTGCTAAGAAACTCAAATGCTGTCCTTCAGTGTGTTCAAACAGCAAAAGCCACTCCAGGGTGGTGAAGCTGTGAGTTCCAGCCTGCAATTTGCAGGCATGTGCTGTGAACCAGGCAGCTCTCTGGAGCCGGTGGGAAACAGGAGCCTGTTTCTGTGGTCAGCAAGTGCCTTCCTCCAAGAAAGGAGCTCATCGCATTCATCTTGACAGCAATGAAGACAGCTATGCCTGAGCTCACGTATTAGCTGTTCCCCGCAAGCTTCTTGCCTGTCACTTCGGCATTGTTTGAGTTCACTTGCACATGGCAAGTCTTGTCTTTTCTTTTTTTCAGGAGGAGAGCAGAGAACCCCTTACCTTAGGTCTCTAATCTTGCTTGCTGTAGTGCTGAGCTCTGGATGATGTAGCAAAGGGTTTGCTGTTACAGAGATGATTTTCCCCAGAGTAAATCAACACCAGCCTTAAGAGAGAGTTTGCATGGCACCTTTCTTACCTGCTGTGGGCAGGGCCTGGCAGTTCTGTGTCAGGTCTTTATGACTAATTTGAGCTCTGCTATAATCCACATTGTGGAGCATCAGTTTATGGGACTCTGAAGACTAATTTCTGCTGTCAGATACAGAGGCAGAACTGTTACTATTTAATTCTTTACCACCTGCCTCTTTCTTGTCATTTCTTCACTCTGCGGTGCCTGTATATCATCCAGCTCTGGCTTCAGCCTGCTTCTCGGTGTAGGCAGAGGTATTCTTTACTACCCTCCCTGTGTTCATTACCATTGACAAGAGGATCTTGTCCGTATGCCAGCTTTAGGAGAAAACACTGGAGAACAATAAACATTTCATGTTTGTAAACATGGGGGGTTTTGCCCCTACTGGCCTCTTGCTGTTAAGCAACCAGCTACCTTGCCTACTGTGGGTTAATGGAGCCTTTAGCCTGTGATCTGCCAGAGATGATGTTGCTGCACATGGAGCTCAGGCTGCTCATTCCAACACGGATGAACACAGCACAAAAACTTCCAACAGCTTCTATTTCTGGGAGCTTTCTTCACGAGGGCTGGTCATGGAGAAGGTTGTATGGCTGCTTTCTGTTGGCCGCTAGAGCATTTATTGATTGCACACCCTTTGAATCAGCTTGTGTTAGATTTAAATAAAAAACGCCCTTCCAGAGAGGTCAAGGGGAACACAGAGCCCCTGGGTATGCACTCAAGAACAGGGTGCACATCAGCAGGTCAGGGGGCTGTGCCAGCATCCCAGCCTGGCAGTGATGGATGTCAGGCACGAGCGATCCACACATGCACCATTTGATAATCTTGGCACGTTACAGCACTGCCAGGTACAGAGCTGATCTTGGCCTTTTTCAGGAAAATGTGCTTGTGGCTGTGATTTTCTCAGATTGTGAGGGGTGCTGCAGAGACTCATCATTTGCCTGCTGGGTTTGACAGATTATTTTTGCGGACAAAGCCTTTTGCAGAATGGCCTGAACAAAATCAGTTGTGCTAATCTGGAAAATGCTGCATGGAAGTATGAATCCATATTTCTGAGATTAAAGGTGACCCATCAAGTAGAAAAGAGAAGTCCTTTTTTTGTTTGGGGTTTTTTTTTTTTCCCCTCTAGATGTTATTGTCTAAATGTGTTACTGCCTCCTTTGCTTTAGTCAGTGGCAGCAGGCTGCAGGTAGGTAACATTGTGTGATTGCCCGTCCGCCCCCTGTGCTTACAAGTGGACCTAGGGAATGGCTTCATACAAAATGCACCAAGGGAGATCCTGACCGTGCTAAAGTCAGTGGGAACATTGGCAGCAAGTTCAGAGAGACTAGGGCTTTTGCTAGAGCACTTCTCTGCCTATTCCAACCCTTTCCACACTTCTGCCTGGTCATGCTGTAGCTCTTGGCATGAGTATGGCAGCATCCTTCATCCAGAAGGGTCCCAGTTGTTTTGCTGCTCTTCTTTGAGTCTAAGGAAGTCTCTTCTGCCACTGCAATGCAGCTCCCTTCGTGGCATTGCTGTTTATTAGGTTTCAGCACCATCACACAAAGCACGAGCCGCTCTCCTGTTAAAGCTTTTTGGTACATACAGGTAAGATAAATGAGCTGGCATTAGTCCAAGTAAGATGACCTAATGTTGCATAGTGTGAAATATTCAGGGCTGAAACGTGCTCCCAGCCCGTGCAGGGCCTGATTACCTAAAGTGTATTTTAGTGGTAATGCACTTGCTTGATGTGTTTTGGGATGAAAAGCTGCTTGTGTTGCCTTTGGCTTTGTGAGGCTGGTTCTCCCTATGGCGCTTCTTTTTTGCTCCATGTTTCCTGCTGGAAAAGGAGTGAACTCCTCTCTCCTGGGTTGGCTGAGACTGTTGGGCTTTTTTTATTATTATTTTGTTGAGTTTGGTTAAAAAATAAAAAATTTAAAAAGGCAGAGGAAGCAAATTCACCTTAGAGAAAGAAATCATATTTTGCTGAGCCAACATGATCCAAATAAGAAAATGATATCACAAAGCGATTCCAAGGAGAGTGTCCTGATCCCCAGGAATACAGAAGCGAAAAGGACTTTCTGACTCACTGTGTCCTGTTGTTTGCTACCAAGTATTAGTAAGATACTGAGCTACTGCAGTCATATCTTACATCTTCTAAAGCCTGTTTCCTTTCAGGTCTGCCTGCTGTTGGGAATCCAAAGCCAGGATCTGTACGTGTCAGTGTGTAGCAACAGAAAGCCATGACAAATCTCTGAGTACAAAATCAAAAATTCATTTCTTTGCCAACCTCAACTTTCTTGCAAGAAGCAGTTTTTAAATAGAAAATCCTAACACTGCAGTGTGAAAAAAGCAGAGCCTCCATTTACCTTTGTACTTTGTAAGAAGTAAATGTGCTTTGTAGCTTTCCTTCAAAAGTTGATAAACCGGTCTGCTTCCCCTTTGCAGTTTTATCCAGGGGAACCTGTTATCAGTATTTCCTCTCACATAGCTCTACCAGGGCACAAGAAGTCATCACTAGGTCAGTTAGGCACATTGTCTCTAAACCATTTAAGGCTGTGGTCTGAAATAAAGCCAGAAGCTAATTGGTAATGAGAGCAGGTTGCAGTGGGCTCTTGCTAAGTGGAGACAGGTTTTTGCACTGCTTCCAGCTCCACAGTTCAACTTCAGATGTGGTCTCACCCTAAAACACACCATGGAAGCAGTCCTATGTAAGCACTAATTGCGTAAAATATCACTAAGGCATCTCAGCGATGATGTTTCCTGGGATGCAGCCTCTACAAATGTGGCAGAAAAGACCAGCAGAGTCCACCTTTTTCCTCCTCCCAAGTTCCTGTGAGGTGAAGGGAAATGTTAAAATACTCTAGATGTTTTCAGTGGATTAACTCCTACTTACAGTAGCTGAACATATGGCCTTATAGTTTTCTAATTTACCCACAGCATGTATGCTACATCCAATCAGGGAGCTATTTTTCATATTTTAGACACTAAATTGGACAGGCATGTCTTGCCTGCCCAGTGTAATTAAGAATTGCCCATCCAATATAAGTCTTTCATGTTCAAGTATGACTCATTAGAATAATTTTGAATGGCACACATTTAAAAGCTGCTATTTAATGCAAATAAAGATGTAGATCCAATTATATTTTTTATTTCATCCTTTTGCTAAAAATATTTGGAAGATGCAATGGGTTTTAAAATTCACAGGAGTACAAAGCCCTCAAAACCTGGAGTGTGTATAGTTACATTTCTGTTTTACAGAAGTACTGATGTCAGTTTAAATACGGCAGCAGTTTTAATGCTGTCAGTGCAATCTTCTCATGCCCAATTTGCTTCTAGATCAGTGAAGCTAAATGTGCTTTAAAATGCATGAATCTTTGTTTACTTTTTACAACAGTAGCCTGTTAGATCCAGTAGTAGCTTTGTAAGTGCATTGCCTCATTGCAATTGATTTTTATGAGTTTAGTTGAAAAGAAATATAAACTTACGTGCTTTGTAGCAAACCAGAAATTGATACAAGACAATGAGAAAAGCAGAATTGTTATATATAAAAAGAAAGACCCTATCATGATAAACTATTCCAGAGATAAATTTGCTGCTTTACAAAGGTGCCAGGCAGATCACCGAGATAACAAGTAAAATAAAGACAGCTCATGTGTTTCCCACAGCCAGATTTAGCCTCACCTGAAAGGAAAGACAGCACCACCACTGGGTACTGGGGCCATGTGAGACACGGCCACCCAGAGGCTTCCTTAGGTATGTTTAATCTCCTATTCTTAAACTTAAATTTTAAAACAAAGAGTAAGTATTTAACCAGAATTGCAGACATATTCCCAAGATTGAGTTAATTTTAGTCTATGTTGTTATACATAGGTATTTACCTGTGATAGCTTCTTACAGGGACTTTATCTTAGATATGGATGCTAGTCCCAGCCTAGGTGCTCCCTTGCAAAACCCACCTGAGTTTGGCTTCAGCTGTAGCTCGATTCGCCCTCATTCTCACAATCTGTTAGGCAGCTGGAGGAAGATCCAGTTAAAATGTGTGCCACCTCTCCAACCACACCACAGTCTGGTGCTCAAGCAACATCTGCTCAGTGAGCAGGGGAGCTGCCTGTGAACTGACATTTGCTTCTACTGATTTTTGAAAACAAGGTGATTAAAAAAATAAAGGTGGGGGGGAGAGAAAGAACACTAAATTCCACAGAATAGCAAAGCAGAAAGGATAGCAGCTCCTCTTAATCTTTACCCAAATGTTACATTAACTTAGGAAAGTGGGAAATAAAATTTTCTCCATTTAGAAGCATCGTATGTGTGACCTGGAATTTAAAACAGATGTGACAACAGCAGCCTGGCCTGGGCTGTAACAGAGGAGTGCATCTCAATGGCTTCATCCATTCTGTCCATCTTGAACACCCTGTACCAGTTATTACTTTTACTTCTATTTTCTCTCACGGATAAAAGCCCTTGTTTCCCCTCCTAGAAGGTGCCTGCAGCTAAATCTAGCAACTCTTTCACACACCAAACAGCTAGGATGTATTATCATGCTGAGAACTTGCTATCTCTTCTTACTCACCCCAGCAGAGCGAAATTGGGGTGAGGAACTAGTTAGTAGCATGTGTTCCTCAGCACTTGCCAATGAGCAGTTATAATTTCCAGGAATGGTCCTACTTGCAGTCTGTTGTAAAGATTAACATATGGCTCATTTTCCTGTGCTGGCTGCAGCTGCAGATATTGGAGAATGTAAGGGGAAATGCAGAAGGACTCTGAGGATGGTCAGCTGTATTTCTGTACTCTGTCTTGACTTAACGAGTAATTGAAAAACTTTTTCATCCTTGTTCTGTTTGAAAATTATGCCCTATATTCACTCGGGAAGTCTGTTGTTGCATGCAGATAGATGCCTCGTGTCAGCATTTTGCTGTTTGTTATATTTGTGTACATCCTATCAAATTTGTTGCTTTTATTGTATTGTGTCATGGACAGCATTTTGTGAAAATAAGTATGATTTCTTTTCAGCATATGGTAACCTTAATGTTCTTTATGTGATTAATACAATAATATAATAATTTCTTGCCTAGGGGCTCAATCTGAGTCATGGTGACATGCCCAGACCCTGAGGAACAGACTACTGCATTTTTAGAAGAGGTGCATGTAATAGGCCAATCCAGCCTTTGAGCTTGAAAGTGTGGAAAAATCACTGCCGTTATGCGGGCCAATGTATATATATATATATATATATGTGTGTATATATATATATAGGCAGCTGCTTTACACAGGATGAGAAGAAATACAGAGAAGCAAGGTGAAATCTCTGAAAAGCACTTAGATATATTGTAAGATGAATATACCCATGTAATACATTAGTTTGAATTATGAATGTTTCCAGGATTGGGTCAATTAACTCAGAATTAACTCAAATTTTTCTTCTACTTCCTTTCACATCTGTCTGTTGAATTGATATCATTAAATTCTACTCAGCAAATTACGATTTTAATGTCTCTCTCCAATTCACATGACATATCCCTTGAAAATCTAGTTCTACAGTTTTCTAATATTCATTAAAATATGTGCAAATACCCTCGTAGGTTAGTTCACTTTCTTGAGACCTAACAGTAAGAGTAGCATTAAGTTCCCACTTTGTGTTTTATCAGCACATGCTGGGAAAGAGGCTCTGATGTAATTCATCTGCTTGCATGGTAATTAAATGGAAATTACATTGATGGAAGAGGGACCACATGCCAATTGCTCTGCCTTGCACTAGTTTGCACGCTGCCTCATTGACGCATACAACCCTTTTCTGAATGGACAACTCACAAGAGAAACAGGATGGATCCTCACTAGCTTTTCTGCTGAAATTGTCATTAAATGAGATGAGGGGAGTTTGTGCATGAACCTGTCATGGAGCCTAGGCTGTGATTACCAATATGTGCTATATGAATATTCTGAGTTCATGCATTATTTTAAAATATATATTCCATTTTTCCAGCCGTCTCCTTGTTTTCTGGTTGTAATAAGTCTCGTTTTTGGAAAACTTTACTATTCCTGCAGGAACTCTGATAAGCACAGTGACAGCAGTGGGTTTAGTGAGTGAATCTCTCCTCTGAGATGCCATCTCGGTTCTTAGATGAAAAAGCTTCAGGACTACAAAGGTCAACAAGTAATGCACAAACATGAAATACCTAGTTCCTCTGTCAGCTCTTAGGTACAAGATTTCATGGGCAAGGCAGGATGGTCTATAAGGTTCTGATGCTTCTGTTATTTTTTGGGTGGTTTCATTTCCATTCTTGTTGACATGTTGGCAGCAGGCTGTCTTATCCAGCTGTGCTGGAGTTATCGGGACAGACCAGTTGTTACCCTGACAAATCTGTTTCTACCTTCTCATGTATAATTTTTTTTGCAATGTGTTTATTTTAGGTAACTTTTGGGTGTTTCACTTGTTTTTATAAAAGTCTGTTTCCATCCCCTATCAGAGGTAGCAGCTGTAGAAAAAGGTCTTGGTGTTGTTGAGATATGGAAATTGTATGGCAGGCTTTTACCATACCTATTTGGCACCCACTGGGATGCAGAAGGCTGTAAAGGCGTGTCTGACACCTATGAATATTGATTGCTGGTTTTAGGGAGCAGCAGAGCTCTGTCCTTACGTCTGCGCATTTGTTCTGAATGGTAACTACTTGTCACTCTACTATTTAAATTTTGAATTTGTTGGGTAAAATTTTGAATTTGCCAGTTAAACTTTTGCTGATTCCTTCTGATCAGCTGATCTGCAATGAACGAAAAGAGAGATTGCATTTTAACACAGCAGAAACCAAAAGTTGTGAGTCTGCTTTACTGTCTCCATCTAAGACGCGCAACAGCAGAACAAGATTATTTGTTTGATATAACATGGTGAGTTGATTTTGACAAGCATGAACACAGGCAAAACAGCTTCCAAGATGAAGTCTTTTAAACATGTCCTTTACATCTTTATCTACTTTTACATACTTTATCTACTTTTACATACTTTATCTACTTTCTGTGATGATTTTTCCAAGCTTTTTCTAGTCCATATTGGGATAAGTACCTCTTGTATCTTGGGAGTAACTAGTTCTTCTATGGCACCCATATTACTCATTTACATTTGTTAAATCTATGGCAACACTTATTTTATTACATTTTGCTAGATTACTATGTTAACACATTATTTTATTATTGTAGTTATCCCTGGTTTTGATTTGTAATCAAGTGCAAGATTACATTGTAATAATAGTATAACCATGGTAATAAAATATTGTTGCACTTGATTACAAAGCAAAAACAAGTCTATCAAAAACCCCAATGGTATAACTTAACTAAATATAATTTTTTTAGTTTCCTTTTTCACCTCATGAGACCACTATAATTTTCTGAGTAATAGTATTCTTTCTAATATATCAGTACGCCCACACTTCATTTATCTATATTAAATTGAACTTCTACTTCATGTTAATGGAACTTACAAGAGGCCTACAATTTCTTCAAAACTCAAAAATAAAGGAGTACAACTGTAGCCAGATGGTGGTCATATGTTAAGTTTCACTTTGCCTCTAATGTTACGCATCTGGAATACATTCCACGTGCTGAAATGGGATTACCTCATCCTGCATTGCCATTTTCAACAGAGACCTTTTCAGGATTCAAAACTGCATGCCTAAATAATTTGTCAGAGAGGAACATAAAGTCAGGCAGGATTGATGGTGCTGCCTGTTTATTTTCTTTTTGGCTGAGGGATGTCACCTGAATTCCAGGGTGTGAGGATGAAGGTACATGTGTTGGCATAGTCTGAGGTTTATCTACAAATAAAGTTGTGCTGAGTTGACTCTTAATGTGTCCTCATGAAGCAGTTTGACAACAATCTGGCATTTTATAGACTGTAAATGCTGCAGTATTAAAGCACCATAATCTAAGATTAAATCTTATTCCAACTTCAAGTCTTTTATAGTAGACTCTGTTAGTAGTGAGCAGTTTTAATTAGTAACAAGTTGTGTACAAAATGCTTACAATAATCCAAATCCTTAACATGGTATTATGTGTTTTTGCAAGTTGGGCTGTCACACTGAATAACAAATTTGTTGCTGGGAGTAAAGGGCTGATTTAAAATCCCGCTGCATCAGGCTGGTCGGGGTGAGTGGGGGTACAGAAACCCCATGTTTCTCAAGAGGGACAGTGCAACTTTGACCACACGCAGCCTTCCCAGACCCCTGCTTTCCCAGGGTTGCTTTGGATGCTTGGATATTGGTGACAGGGTGACCTGCCCTGTTCACAGCAAGGGAGCTTGGGACGGGGCAGTCCTCTCCCAGTATCCTACCCTGATGGGAGGCTGGTTCTCAGCTAGGCTGAATGAATCAAATCCTACAGGAGGGCCAGGAGTGGAGCATCTTGGCTGGAGCACTGGCTGCTTCTGGGCTGATGACAGAATTAGCCTGCAGGTCTTGGCAGATGAGAAAGGAAGAAATACTGCCATGTGCCAAGGTGAAGTCCGCAAGACTTCTTCCCTCCAAGACTTAATGTAGGGACATCCCCAAACTGTCACTCTGTCCATACTTCCCCGCAAAGAGGCTCAATTAAACATGAACATTTAAAGTTTGTACTTTCTTGCAGTGGTAGAAGTGAAGCAGATCATGCCAGGGGCTCTCCACTCGCACGTCCATGTCCTGCGGGTATCTGGGCTGTCTAGGGCTACTAGCCTCCTGTGCTGCTGCTGGTGGAGAAATGGGCTTTCTGGCAGGCACCACGCTGCCTGGCTTATCTGCCAGGGAAGCTTCCAGACCTAGTCCTGCTGTGGAAAATTATTTTCCAGGCCTGTGAAAGGAGCCTCCGGGGTTCCTATTGTCTGGCAAAATGGGGAAGCATCTAAGTATTTTGGGAAGAAGTGGGGAAGGACAGCCAGGTAATTAAGGTTGACTGTGGAGGGAAGGGGACTGTGGACTTTGAAACATTATACTGGAAGATAAAGGCTACTGAAATGTTATTTGTCACGTATTGTGAAGAACTCAAGCAGTTAAGTAACTTGGTCCAGTTTAGCTGCAGTTGTTTGCTTCATCTGATTTCTACATCCTATTCCTCAGTTAAAAGAAAGTTATCATCAAAATTCCCCCAAAGAGTAAGTCTGGGTCATACCACTACAAGAATCCTGATGGATAACTGTATATTTCTGGATGCAACCTGGTGGCTGTGTGCACACTTGCATGGTTCAGCAGGTTGTTCCTATACAGTATAGAACTGATTAGCAATACATGCATTTTCTGGATTACAATTAAATTATTTAATTAAATATTTTAATCCTGTTTACATACTGGATGAATTCTGTTCCGCTCCTCTTTCAGGGAAGAACAGTGATTCTGCGTTGCATTGCCTTTTAATTGGGGCAGGTTGCACACGTGCACAGGTTACTATTCTGAGTTGGCATATGGTGGCCATTAAACTCTTAGAAAACAGTGGTGCATGCTCACATGCTCACAGATTTCCTTGGGATTGCTGCATATGGAATAGTGTTCATTAGCAAATTATTTCCTTGAGAAAGCCACTGAAGGTGCTGTTCTATCACCTTTCAGAGTCCCACAGTGAATGTGAGGAACTCCAGCCTGACACTTCTCCTATAATGAAAGACGTACCTGTTCTTGGTCAGAAGCAGCCTGGGTATGGTGGCAGAAATGCTTTGCAAGCGGGAGGTTTGCATCTAAGGTATTCAGTGACAGGAGGACAGTAGATGGCGCTCAAGTATATGGAGCAGAATTTCTAGGCTGCTTAGCAATCACCAAATAATTGCTTTCTACAGTGCGTTCTGTGGAGCGCTATCACAGTGGCATTTTTACCTGTACAATCATGAAGAACCAGAGATGCCCATCGGCTTGGAGGAAGCTAAACAGGGAATGCATTTTGCAAGTCCTCTGGTCTGAGAAATACCAGAAGTGGAAATAAGCATCTATGAGTGTCACCAAAATATGGCTTATTTCCCTTGCTTGAAGTGATTTCTTGCCATTATCAGTCTCACTGACTCCTTATAGTGGCTTTTAAACTCATCAGACAAGCAAACCGTGACTCACACTGGCATGAAGTTCAGCCAGACAATTAACCCACTGTCCATAACAGCTTTCCTGCTGTTGAGGAAGGTGCACTATACAGTAAGAAGGAAAACTGACTCACTGAACTACTTCGATATCCCTAAATTCATCAGACCACTTAAGCATGGGTTGCACTTTCCATTGGCATTAGACCGGTGCAAATGTCAGGCTGTGCTGAACGAGGGCCAAAATGATGGTTGTATCCTGATCACATCCAGCAGCCTGCAAGCAAATGGGAGGCAAAATCACCGCCACTTTTCAAACTGCAGATCGTGCTTTGGCCTCACATTATCCTTTATATCCCAAGATGCAATTCTTTACTTCTCCCCACATATGGGGAAAAAGTACTGATCGGGTGTGCAAGGTATAACAAAACTCCTGAAAACATCTGCATCTGCATGCTCAAAGTTAATGCTAGTGATTTGCAGAAGTTGATTTAGAGTAACTAGGTCAATTGGCCATCTTCCTGGAATATTTAGTAAAAGCATTGGCTAGGTAAAGATGACAGACCTGTGCTCTCTGAATACAGAGCCCTTTACATCAAATGAAGGAGATTCTTATTATGTCTGTTTCCAAAATGAGACATTTTATGAGGATTTGGAGGCCAGTTTGTTCAGCTGCATTGCCAGGAGGGACCCCGAGCTGAGAAAGAAGATTAATCACAGGTAGGCTCCCAGACTGTTAGGATGGCACAAACATCTGAATTGCCACTGAGTTATGCTGAAACCAAACCTAAGCCAGTCCTAGGGTAGAGCCATAGTCTAAACTTTATTTGATATTAGAAACTCTGAGTTCGAGCAGATGGCTTCTTTGTTCCAACTAAGGTAACTGCTCAACAGCCAGCTGTAATCTGAATAACGCCACATCATTTTCAGTTCTGCATTTTAGTTTCCTCAAATGATCTGTATGTTTTGGCAGTTATTTCTTCCAATAATGGAACTTTTCCAATTTCATCAAAAATAGGGAAAACCACCTGTTACTGTCACATGTTTGCACACTTTGTTATGAAACAGGTTTTTTTTAAAATATTTATATTTTTACATTTAGAAGGTATTCATTTGAGCTCTGTGTTTGCTGATGGGCTTATTTTCCAGCACGCTGTTGGTTCAACTGTTGTTTTATTAGTTGTTTGAGTAACGGGTGAAGGCTGATCCATAACCTGCATGAAGGAAATTAAAGGAGAGACCACTGTCCTGCCATTGTGCTGACATACAGAACATCAGTAAAAAGAAAATGTTTACTGGTGTGAATAATTTATTAGACTGTGTTTTCATTTAGATAAAGTATTATGAAGAACTTATATCTCAGAATTGTGTGAAGCGATCATATCTCTGTTGGAGTTAAAATGCTGTAAGGAACCCTTTATATGAAGTTGATGATACAATTCAATTAATTCTACCATTGCCCTGTTAACTGTCCATGTCACTCAATGTAAAAATTCCAGATGCAGCTGCAGATGCTTAAACTGTGAGCAAAGAACATTACTGAGCCTCTGACTCAAGCATAGTTTTAGTCTCCACCAGTAAATTAAGAGATTAAGGTAACATATGGATTCATGGAATGACAGACCACACCGGAATAATTTGATATTTCCCTAAGAGAAGAGATGCTGCCTTTGGGATGGTAACAGCATTTTCTGTGTTTTCTTCTTAGCAAAAATCCCATTTTATTAGCAGGGCTGTTTTAAGTATAGCATCTGATAAAGCTGGCTCCTTGCATTTAAAATATTACTTAAATGATATTCATGCAACCTTTCCCTAGATCAGATAATTACATCCATTCTGGTTTTAAATTTTCTTCTTTCTGACAAGTCCTGTCAAGACTCCAACTCATTGCCATACTGCATTGCCAAAAGCAAAATCTAACACAGTTATTTAAAATTCTCAAAACAGCACAATGGGTGCAATTGTTTAATTTGCAATACAATACAGTCACATCATTTAATTGCTATAACTTGTGATGTAAGAACCAAAAGAGCTTTGGAGGCACATCCAGCTCCACCAGGGTTTCCCTCAATGGTGAGGGGTTTCCAAAGGAGACCACACTGTTCCGTGCCCATTGCCTGCTGCTCCCTGCCCCAGGGCCGCTTGTGCCATGCTGATGGCCCCATGATATGAAAAAGAATAGCTCAGAGGAAAAACCGAAGCTCAGGAATGGTGGCATGGCCCAGTTTGAATGTAGCTGGTGGGACAGACTCAAGTAAATTCTTTGTGCAGTGTTGCACTATGGCAAAAAGGCATCTTCTAGGTGCAGAGGTTCGAGTCAAGTGCAGAGTGCCAGTGGTGGTCTCACGAACACCATGTCTGTACACAGTGTCACCCTCCTTTTCTTACTTGGTGGTGCCCTCCACCCTCTTAGCCATCATATAACCTGAGAACCCATCCTCTGCTGAGCATCTGTTGGGACCCTCAAGCCTATTTGCACTTGCAGCATTCAAGAATACAGTCCTCCTAAGAGATGTCTTCATTCTTTGTGTGTAGGTTACATCCCTGTGCTTAGCTGTGCTAGAATTTATACTATTTAAGGGATCCAGATAGCTTTAGGATAGCTTTTTTTTTCTCTAGAAAAAATGCAAGCTAGAAAAAGAATGCACTCAATTTCTCATGTAGCCCAGCACCCAGGAGGTCAATACGACAGATAAACATTAAATTCCACTCTATTGATGATAAAATCAGAAGCACTGGGAGTGCTGCCCTTGAGACCAGCTGCTCCTCTAGCCAGGAAGCTTGGATGCACGCACACGATCCCTTCTGTGGATGTGCTAGTAATCACTGAGGACTGCGGGGGGTCAAGCAAGAAGTTCTGTACTTCTCAGGCATGATGGAGATTTTCAGCACCCTCAGTTGTGTGACTCAGGGTAATACAGATGTCTCTGAGTCATTTGTCTATGTAAATCTGAAGGAAATAAATTAGCAAAAAAGAGATACATAGCTTTACACTTACTGATGTGGTATTTCAGGCTAAGAAATACTTTACTTGCTAGATAAGAGAGAGAAGAGAATAATTTAAATTCTTTCATTCCCTTGAAAATAATGCAATGCAGTAATGTTGAAACTGTAAGTAATTGCTTTCTATTTTTGTAAAGCCTATGGCAGCTACGAAACTTTAAAGTGAATGCTGGAAAGTCTGGTTAGTATAAAATGCTTCAGTTGCAATACATTAATGGTGCAATGGGGTTAAAAAGACACTTAGCAGTGAGCAAGGGTAGGCTTTTTTCCACTGCACACAACAGTGGATTTCCCTGGAATGTGTGAAAGAATCTTCAAAAGTTGCAAAATCTTTCCCAAAGTGATAGGTTTTGGGTATATCTTCTGGGTTGCTGTTTCCCACTGTCTGCATGCTGCTCTGAGTTACAGCAAGGAAATCTGAGCAAATGCCGTTACTGAGTATTGTACTCTTCTCATTTTGAAAGACTGTATCCTCATTTCTCAGGGAATTAGGTGAGGCATCTTCTGGATTTTTGTCATTGACCTTTCCGAGAGTCAGAGCAGTAGATCGGTGTGTGGCCTGGAACAGATCTGTGGCAGCTAGAAGATGATCAAGAGGTGCTTCAAGCATGTGCTGTCTTGCCCAGTTAACTGCTGGGAAATTGTGCTTTGTACCGCGATTAAGATTCAAACATAATGATTTCCTACCATTTTTAGTTCAATTTTTTTCAAGGCCTACTAGTAGTTAAAGTGAAATGTAAATACAGTAAGTATAAGAACCCCAAAAGGAAAAATATTACATGTATTTTAGTTTTTGGCCAAGCCAATGAACAACATTAAAAGAAGCTGTAATTGAACAGATAAACATCTCTAGTTCTTATTCTGCACCTCTTAGCTCTGTTTTCTGTACATATGCATATGTGTATATACATTATATGTGTGTGTGTGTATATATATATATAAAAAAATGTCATCATGAGCCTAAAAGACAAAATATACCCTTATTCTTCCTGTGTGATTTTGAAGGGTGCTTTCTAACCTTTTATCCATCCCATTAGGTATAAAATACTGGCTAAACACAACAAATGTGTTCTGAAGCCTTTTCCAAATTCCCATTCGTGGCTGGAAAAGAAAAGATTGCTGCAGCTTACTGTGAGTTTGCCATGAAAAATTTCTGAAGCTACAGGGATGAATTTTACATAACTTTTCACTTTATTGTGGTGTAAGCAGATATTTTGTCACTATTATTCCAGACTTGTCCTGAGTGTTACACTGCGTATTCCCAGGAGGTATCCTGGGACAAATTGTGCTACAGGAGTAGTATATGTGGAAGCAATATGTATAAGAAATATGTATAAGCAATAGTTATTGTTTTAAATGTAAATATAGTGAGCCAGTCCATTTGTAGTGTGATGTGTGTTACCCTGTGTATGTACACAAAACTCCTGTCTACTCCAGCTTAGCACAAAAAGCTAGGTAAAGCTCATGAGATTTTGTTCTAGGTTTTGGGGAGAAGGAAGGGGGTTTGTATCAATCAGCCTCCATCTATTCTGCAATCCCATAGTTGCTTTTCAGCCACAGGTTCTAGCACTTTTTTTTGTTGTTCAGTTCAGCCATTCTCCTGCAATCTGGAGTAATTCTGTTTTATTATTCGACATAATTAATTTTGCTTCCATTTGCTGTGTTTTGGATAAGCCACCTCCTGCTGCAGCGGCTGGTAATTTTGACTCTCATGCAGTTAACAGCACAATGACCAAAATAAGAGTGTTATACAACACTTTTTACCCATATGCATAAAACCTCTGACAAAAGTGATTAAATTTCATTGTTGCCATCTTTCTTGATGGAAAGCACAAAAAATTTAAGGGAACTCTCATCCCATAGCAAATTAGCTACACACAGAGATGGTCTGCGACTTTGCCAAAATGCTTTTGAGTTTCTGTATTTTGCTGCCAACAGTTTGTGCCCATCTCAGCTGTTCAGTGACATGCAGGAACTGTGGTTTGCTTTTTCATCCCAGCACAGGAGATGAAATCCCAACTATGGACCATGACTCCTGGTTAAATATGAGTGTTTGACCTACGTTTTCTGTGAAGAATAACAGCCTCTCAGGTTCTATGAGACGCTATTCAGCGTTGGAGGCTGAAGTGATATACACAGGCATTCTGCAGAAATTTCCTTCCAGAAAGGAAAGCAGTTATCCTGAAGTTTCCTTAGCCAGAAGCTAGCACTGATCTAAAAGTAATATCATTGCAATAGTCTTCTATACACTTTTCTCTATGAATTTGTCCAGTGTAAACTTCTAGTATCCACAAAATGTCTAGAGGCAAAAAAATATGCTGTTTGATTACACGCTGAGTAAAGAAATACTGCCTTTTGTTCTGACATCCTGGATTCATCTAATTCCCTTCAGCACTCTCCTATCTGGTCTACCAGCCAATGCATTAAATATATGACTGATTTTAAGGGTACAGATTAATTCAAGGTACAAAAATTAGAGTTTCTTACAAAGAATTCCATTTTTGCTTAGCCAGGTGTTTAGTTTCATTCTTTCTGGAGCCAAATTTGGACTGAAACACATGCTTTTCATTGGAAATACAATTGCTAAAGCTTAGAAGTGCTGGGGTCCAAGAATTCGTTTCGCTCAGTCATCTGCATTTCTAAATATATGCTAATTGCTATTCTTTGTGTATTAAATGAGAGAAAATAGAACAAATCAGAGAGATATTACCTTCTGCAGATAGAGTATTTCTGAGGATAAGATTGTTTTAAAGGTATAACGCCATTAACAGAATTGGCTTTTTAATCCTTGTTTGCATCTTGGCACAGTCACAGGGCACATTTCCTATGTTTTGTACATTTACTCAAAACAGAATGAGCATACACTTTTTTTTCTTTTTGTACAAATTATTGGCTCGGTAGGCTGTGTAGGTGTTTTTCAAATGCACACACTATGCTTACTTAAAAGTAATTGCATTTTGAGATACGATATATATTATGCCCTTCCTATCGAGGTACAGTCATGTGTTACAAGCTGCCATTCTACAAATTTCCAGAGTGACATTTCATTATTGCAGATCATTTTAGGAAATTTCCTGATAAAGTAAAATGTCTCCTCGTATAACTGCCTTTTCAGCTAGAAGCATAACAGAGTGCCTTGGGACACTAAAGACTAAAAGGATTTGCCATTAGGAGGGCTCTCATATCACCTTTATCTTTAAAGACATCCTCACAGTTTGCCTGAGCAGTAATTCTGGGCAGCATTACTTTGATCTGTTGGTGGCTGTGGCACCTGCAGTACCAGGGCTGACAGCAGGTGACACCTACTTACCTCACACCATGGGTATTTCTGTCATTTCTGTCATTTATTTGTCATTTATGCCATGACATTTACTGTTGCTTTTGCTTCTGCTAATTTTTTGGTTGTAATTCTGTTGCCTAGTTCACATCAATAGCAGAAGGTGTTCCAGGGGGAATCAGTCATGGGAAGTGTTTGGGTAGCTCGAAGGAAGAAGTAAGAGAGGCTATTCATCATTCAATAATGCTGAAAAGGTGGTTGCTGTAGAAACCTCTTCCAGGTCTCGCAAATGTCAAGAATCAGATTGTACCCACTGCAGTGCCACAGATCAGATTGGAGATGCTCCCACGCGCAGGGAGCCTGGAGGCCTGGTGCTCCTTTCTGGAGACACCGGAGATTTCCTGGCCGTCTGCCTGATGGGGGGAGCAGCCATTACCATCACCGTCCCTCTGTGCAGAGGCTGCTGCACAGTCACAATCACCCCACGCATATTCACAGGGACCGCTTTGTCCGTCAGGGCACACTCCCTGGTGCTTTTCTCCAGGTCTTGTGCTCACAGCTCATTTCAGCCTGTATCAGAAAGATGGCTCTGGCAACTCAGAGGATGAAGTAGCGAGGGATAAATAGTGACTGAATATGTTTTAGCTTGGGCTGGCAGCAAACGCCTGGGGCTGTACAGGGTGCAACTGTACCACTTGAAGGAGATCAGACTTGTTCTTCCCTGGGGCATTAAAGACCCAGCAAATGAGACGTGCTTAGCTGGAGCTCCGAGCTCAATTGCAGGTTGATGGCAATGATGTCCTAAGCTATTGCAAAGTGTGAACGAGAGCAGGAAGCACAGAATTTGATTGTAGCTTCATAAAGGGGCTGAGTCATAATTTAACCAAGTTCAATTCATTTGTGCAGCTTAGGTGCCTTTTAAAGTAAAGATGCTCCAGCCACAAAGTGCTTTATTAGTTCCCTTTGATAAGGACCTCTGAAATGCTTGCTGCTTTGGATTTCAAGCCACTTACAGTCCATCTAGTAGGGGTGGTGCAAACTTGCTGAAATAAATGGTTTATCTCCCCAGAGCTGGGGTCTTGTTGCGTGGGTTTTGTGAGTTACTTAGCACTTCTGTGGGTTTCCCACTGGTAAAATGAGCTAATGTGTCCGTCTCGTTCTGCCATGCTCTTTGTGAAGGGTTCCTGGGCTTCACTGGAACAATTTGTAATAATTTGCTCTGGTTCAGTTCATCTCAGGTTTCTGCATGTAAGGTATCCTGGGTCTCTCTTGGCTGGGTAATTTGTTTCAAAATACGCTTTCTGAGACTAATGCTTCTCCCTTTCCATTCGAGATCAGTAGCATGGAGGTACATCATTCTTAATACAACATTGACTATGCAGAGTGATGTTTCTGATCCTTGGGGTGAACTTCAAGATTGCTTTAGATATCCCTATTCTGAATGAAGACACAAGAATATCTCATTATTCAACTATTATGAAGTCTCTCATGTTTTTAGCTGCTATAGATACTATTGAAAAGTGTGTTAGAAGCCCAGAGCTTGGCAGGACATGTTATTGATCTCACGCAATCCATTCGGGGCATTAACATGGGAGTATCATTTACAAATCAATTTTCTCTGAGCTTTTATTTAAATACCAATGCCCCTTGAGGATCTTTCTGGGTCACTTTTATTCTCAAGCTGTACTTCAGCTTGAGTAAACTGATTAATAAATGCAGGCACCCAAATTATCTGCGTGCCAGCTGCTGTCAGATGTAGCTATCTAGTCTGTTCAGTTTGCTGGCATACTTGTATCTGTGAAGAATAATACTCAGCTCTGTCTACCTTCAAAACATTTTTCAAATTTCAGCCACTCAATCCCAGCTGCTCTGTGAGGAGGCAAATATTACTCTGTTATTAAGGCACATTGCCTGGGAAGAATATTTAAGTTGAAGTAGTGTCATTTAGCTAGTTGTTAGACTGTGCAGAAAAACTGTCTGCTACCTTTCTCCTCAGCAGACAGAAACTGAGAAATATGCATCAAGAAAGCTTTAGAAAGGATCTGAGTGAAGTTAATGTCACACAGCCTTGTGCAATCCATCAAAAGAATGTGATGAGGCAATTATAAACGAATGTAATATTCGATTTTGTAAAGATATGGGGGAACGGTTAAGAGAGAGGAACAGAGCTAGAATGGTGACTTGGAGGCACTGCCAAATTAATATTCCTTTGCCTTTAGCTACTTGTCACAGCAAACAGATGTGTGGGAACTGGCTACAGGTTTATGGAGTGTCTGGAGCCAGGGACTGCCTGGAGAGAGGTCCCACGAGAGAGTTCTTTGTCCACTCCTCATGCATGTGCCCCTTACTGGTATCATAGAGTTAAAATATCCCAATGGTTTCTCAGAAATTATGGCCTAGCTTCCCAAATTATTTCCTTTTCTTTTTTCCTTTCATTTCTTTTCTCTCTATGTTTCAGATTATGCTTGGCCTTTGCCTAAACAGTTGTGCCCTATATGGATTTCCCTAGATGTGCTCTTTTCAACTGCATCTATTATGCATCTCTGTGCCATCTCTCTTGATCGGTATGTAGCAATACGCAATCCCATTGAGCACAGCCGCTTCAATTCCCGCACCAAGGCTATTATGAAAATTGCTGCAGTTTGGACCATATCCATAGGTAAGCAATGCGGCTCACTATCTTAACTGTGTCTTAATGAATAATAGTGTTACTCCAGTTTTCATTTAGGATTTTTAAAAGGATATTCAAATTAATTTACCTGGCCTGCATGTTTGAATATAATAAATGATTACTGGGAAACAGAAGTCTTTCATTGTGGTTGGTCAGTGACCAAAATAAGTAGTCATTTTTCAGAATACCACCACTTCCAATGCTGAAGCATTGCTGCTGTGTACATATCAATATGCTGATAATAATGGTAACACAGACAAATGGTACTATAAAACTGCTGTGTAAACAAAGCAGAAAATAGCATTAGCAAAGACTCTGGAAGGAAAACCCAGCCAGTACAAATGACGTGTCTACACTGCAGTTGCTGCAGTTAAACTCACTCAAATTCTGGTAGCAGTTTACGTGAAGCAGCGCAGAATTGAAGGCAGGCTAACAGTGAGGTATTTACTGCTCTTGTGCAGGCTTTATAGCCCATATTATACTCTGCCACAGTTGGATTTTGCTGCTAGTACTGAGCTAGCAAGCTTGAAGTCATAGTAAATGAGGGATAGACATAAAAGACGACACTTTTTTATCACTTTGATAAAAAGCAATAAATAAAGCAGCAGTAAAATAAGGAAAAATGGAAATATGATAGCAAGATGACTGTAATATCAGGAATTATGTGAAGAAAAAAATTTTGGGGGGAATTCTTTCCATGTGCTTTATAAAAGAGACATTTGGGGCAGGGTCAGAAGAATTGCACTTCCCTCTGCTGTATTGCCTTTTTTGCTTGAATAAAATGCAGTCTTACAAAGATTTAACATTTAACTTTTCTTTTGTAAAGCAGCTGTCAGTTTCAGTGCTGTACTGCAAGGAAAAGCATGTTTCAGGTGCTTGAAATTCTCTTGGCTTTTGCCTCCTTTAGAAGTGGAATATGATACTGGATGTCTAGGTGCTGCAGGGGCCACTTTCGAAGAAGCTTGCCATGGAAAAAGGCTATGGAAAAAAGCAAGAAAAAAGCAAAAAAAATGCGGGGGGGGGGGGAAGATACCTTCTCTCCTCGTGAATATAACAAGAATATCTGTTAGAAAGCACTTCTCACGTGCTACAGGCCTGCTACGGTTCCTCTAGGTAATACAATCCACAGTGAAATTGGATTGGGCTTAATCAATTAATTTAAGATGGGGTTTTTTTTAATTATTATTTTAAATTCCCTGTGCTGCTTGTTTGGCATAGGAAAGAAAGCTACTGAATTCAGTGCATAAGCAGTCACGTGCAAACAACTTCATGTGCAGGATGCCTAGGCTCGATTTGCACAGGCAGTTCAGAGTCAGCGCAGAATCTGTGCCCTGTGTTGCACTGTAAGACAGAGGGAGCAGCTGGTATCCCCCCCCCAGCAGAGCTGTATATTTCTGTCAGCAGCATTAAGTAGCACATTGCAAAACCTGGGCAATAAGACTGGTCTGCTTCCATTTCTGGAGCTAACTTGCAGATTTTTGCCTGTGCTGCCTTACATATTGCAGACATATCCTTAGAAATTTTGGCTAGTGCTTAATGAATGTGCTGGCCAGCTTTCTTGGGTGATGTTTAACAAGTCTGCATTTGTAATAGGATGCAAAACAGGTGAAATAATGAACACTAAAATAAATAACTTAGAAAGGAGATGGAATGGCACTTTCCTCTTTCAGGCACATGGCTTGTCAGCCCTCAATAAGACAATGAGCACTGCATTTATTCCCCAGCATCCAAAAGTCCTTAGGAAGAAGCTGTGAGCAGTCGCTCAGCGGGATGTCTGCAGTGCACAGTGCTTTGGGGACAGCCTGGGGCAGCACTTCCCTCCCCAGGCTGGGAAGGGAGATGCATTACAGCTGTACCTGCGTGCCCTCCTTTGCTAGGATCATAGCCCAGAGGGTGTACAGCATGTCTGGGCTTCGTTTATGTTTCGTTCATTCTCTTTGATGCAGATACAGCTGGCCCAGGGGAGTCTTCTTTTTGAAGAAACAGGCAGAGTCGATACTCCCCAGAGGGTCTGTTCAGGGCACTGCAATGCTGTCGGATTTCCACCCTCCCCAGTGCATGTGGTAGGGCTTACCCATTTACTTGGGCTTTCTCCAGAAGGTTGCATTAAATGGAGAAAGAAAAGTACTCTTGGTTATTTTAGCATAACTATTTTTACTTCATAAATGAATTTAGAAATGTGACAGACACAGGAATAAACTGAACATGGAATGAAAGAGAACTCACCTAAAGTTGCTGTCTTCTGGCTTTTACCTACTTGTCACTTGAAAAGGCCATGTTTATGTGATTAAGTATCAAATTCACAGCAGCGCTTAAGTGCAGGCTGGTCAGTTTGCCTTTCCTAAATCCTGCGTCAGTTGGACTGAAGAAACTTTTAAATGCATCCCATGTAAAGAATCCTGAATTCAGTTCCTGAATCAGAATTTTAAATAGTAAAAAGCATGTAATCTATCTTAATTAGTAGCATTCCATTTTCCTGAAATGTTAATGCTGACAGCAAAATATATAATAGAGGTTCTTTGCTCGTTGAGCTATTAATTTGGCAGGTTGCAGAAGCCTAAACCTATGATTAGGTTTTTAAGTAGGGGAACATAACAGAGTCCTCCTGTCTGTTGACAATTGCTTCATTTCCAAATAGGCTTTTCCAAAGCCTTCTTTGTTCCAGATTAAAACATGCCACAGCCAGTTGTCCTGTGTTTTAGCAAATGTAACCTGAGCAAGACTTTTTGTGTTCAGTTAGAGAAAAAATGGGTGCTGTGAGTGCTGGGCTTGTAAAAATGAGTTTTGTGATAGATAGCACTGCGCTGAGGCTGGAAATAGAAATGTAGGCAACAGAAATATCCACACAATTGAAAATGAAAATAAATTATAGATGTGAGTTTACTGGCAGAATCCTGATGCTGTTTCAAGACATCAGACTTCGCACAGTTGCAAGTGCAAAGGTTGTCACAGATAACATGGACTTACTGGACTCCTTGTATCCTGTTCTGAGGAAGGTGGCCTTGGGCCACCCTGGCTGAGAGGGGAGATCCCCATGCAGCTCTCAGAAGGAGTGGTGAAAGGTAGTCAAAGTCTAAATGCACGCTGTATAATACAGGAGAAAGTGTTAACTGGTTAATATTAATATAAATGAAATATCACTTCGGAAGTGTTCCAACCCCCAATGGCAGGGTGGTTGGAACTAGATGATCTTTAAGGTCCCTTCCAACCCAAACCATTCCATGATTCTATGATTCTATGTGAATGAAAGAACTTCAGTGATGTGGATGGGTGCATGCACATTGCTTCTGATATGAAAATAAGTAAGACATTTTAATTCTGAAGCTTCTCGTGGCCCAGCTGTGTGCCTGCTAGCGCAAAAGGGATTTTCCTCTGCTTCCCAGAATGTTCATGGTTCGGTCATTTACTAGGGAGCACCAAAATTGCACATGCTACCAATTTCCCAGCTCACAGTTTGACATTCTTAGTAACAGTATAAATTCGATTTACTTGATAAGTGACTGAGAGAAGGCGATCTTTTAAATTCTGCTCTTTGTATCAGTGCCATAAGCAGGCCCCACATGTCTTTTGTTTCTTCATTTGTTTGAAAACAGAATAAGTAACAAAAAAAGGAAATGTGCTGTTGAATTATGGTAATACTGTGATATGTGTTGTGTTAAAATTGGACTTTTTTTTCTTTACATTCTCTCTCTGACTCACTAATGATATTATAATTTTGATTTCAGATAGATATCCGGAGTTTGTATATAGAATAAACCATTCAACTTTAAAAAGGAATTTTACATCTCCATTTAACTTTCATACTACTTCATGGGTTTATTCAGGAGATCTATTTATAGAAGTATGAAAGACATGTTTTGCAAGGATCAGTAAGTGCTCATCTCAGATTAAGTGATCTTATGTCTAACAGCTTTTTGCTTCTGCCCTGAGTGTTCCTCTTTCACACAGGCTGAGTAGCCCCATGCATCCACGCTGCCCTGATGATGTCCTTAAAGAGCTTCCAGATATCAGTTAAGCCTTCCTCTATCTCACTGGGGATAATCCCAGTGCGAAATGATATGCAGTTTGAGGAACGTGCTTGGAGTGGCACCACTGATATTAAAAGGAATTGTAGTCTTCTTACAGGCTAAGAGCAGGTTGTGCATGGGAGTAAAGAGGGACTGGAGAAATTCACATAGCCTCCCTCGGGTCATGGTTTTAGAGCATGTTTAGGGTTTTGGTTTGCATTTCTGCCCATAGGTGTGTCTCTGGGATCAGTGACTTTCACAGCAAGGCATGTATTTGTTCCCATGGCACACTTGCTGATGAGACACACTTGCTCCTGAGCACCCTCTGTTCTGTGCTGGGCAGTAGTTGCTCCTGAGAGACTGTGGTTTGGGATAGGAGCATGCACACTCATGAATTTCTTTGCAGGCTTCAGGCCCTGGTTAGCAAACAAATCCTTGGATATGTTTCGTGGAAAAAAATGGCAAAACCACTGCTAATGGAGAAGACAACAAATGGACGGTCAAAATGGTTACCAGGTTTTTGCTCAAACCTTTCCCGCCAAGCAGGCTGGTTCTGTTCATGGCTAATCACTTGGAGACAAGGAAGAAGTGTTAAGACTACTATTTCTGGCAAAGCAAAGGTTAGATAGGCACCCTTCACCTCCTGGAAAAGTGTACAAATTCCTGACTACGAGCATGGCTTTGGTAGAAGGACAGTAACACTATTGCTGAGGAAAACGGTTGCATGTTAGTAAAGCCTAAGAGAGGGTAGCATTAGTTTCCCTCCAGATTTGAGAGAAAATTGTACTAATGTATTTTTTACTTTTTATGTTTCACATAAAATGTCTGACAGCGTATGTTTGACTGAAGTTCTTCCCTCATGAGCATGAGGATTGTAGTTGATGATTTCTGTAGGCAGAGGTACTGCAGTGGTGGCAATCCTAATAGTTTTTGTTAGCCTCAAATGAATCCAGAGGTGCTGTTAGCATTGCAAGCCCAGCTACTACTTACTTCTGGTGGAGCAGTAGAGCAGGTTTGTGCTCATAAAACTTTTTCAGGCCTATCTTCTGGTCATGGGTGAGACAAAACCCCTTGCTTTATGAACTAGCACATGACACTAAGGCTTTGTCTGTCTCTGCTTCCCATACAGTTATTTTCTCTAAAGACATTCTTTTGCCTGAGTGTTTGTACTGTTGTTACCCAAAGGGGCATTCATCTCCCTAACACATCAGCAAGAGTTACCAGGGTGAGGAAGATCATAGCAGGTGATAACAAGCTGAGTTCCTAGCAAGGGAGCTACCTTGGGACTTCAGGCACAGGTGCCTGGAGTGGTTTGTTTTGTCATCAGATGTCAGTGAAATGTTTTGCCTGGCACAGCAGCACATGGTGATAGTCTGTGAAGTGTTTTGCAAAGAAGATGGATTGACCATCCCACCACATCCATTCCCAGGGCCAAGGGAGATGCCAGTGTCTCCCGGTCGAGGTTACTGCTGCAGAATATCAGCTCAGGCATCCGTGTTTGATTTCTGGGGGAAGCTCAGCCCTGGTAGCAGGTATGCTGTGAGCAGGAACAGGAGCCCCATCCCCCTTTGTTCAAATGCACTGTTGGAAACACATGGCTGAGCAAACCAAGAGAAGTCATTTAGCAAAATAGAAGAGCAGGTGGGAAAATGATTTATTTCTTCTGTCTTTTACTGACGTTTGCTGGTTTTCCATCTGGGCTTAGGTTGTTCAGTGCACTCGCAAGGTTTAAGTAAAGGTCAGCAGCTTGTTCAAGCACAGTCAGTAATTACATTCCTCTGTTTACAGTTGTGCTCATTGCGGGCAGGTAGATCCTTCAAAGTTCAACCCCCTTTTATCTTTGACTTTAAACCAATGCAAGGCTGGCACTGTTGTTTTATTAGAACAGTTAGATAAAACTAGACCTAATCCAGCCCTGAAGGTGCATTGTTGCTGTTTTAGCACATGAAATGCACTGCAATTAGTCTGCTGACATATGGGGAATATATGGAATTTTTGTGGTTTTGAATACTTCAAAAGCTTATGTTCTTCAATTTGCCTCTGAACAGCTTTGCTTCCTGAAAGCGGTGCCTTTTCTTTCAAAATGCAAGTCAGGAGGCTACTGTCTGTTGGGGTTTACTTCTTGCTGCGTGTTAGTTCTTATTAGAGAAGTGTGCAGGCACTTTGCAAGACACTTCTGTTAAGAAACTAGATTTGTTTTAGTTTACTTTTCCCTTTTCTGAGAGGGTTAGGTGAGTCAGTTCCTATTTCCTCTAACAGACTTTAATGCTAATGAATAGTTCCAGCAGCTGCTAACATTCAGGTGAATGTCTTTTAAAGTTGTAACCCAGATTTATTTTGTAATAATAATAAAAAAGGTGAGGTTAAAGATATAGATTTAAACATGCAGTGTTTAGCATGGACAGCAGTGTTCTTGGTTTTGCAGCGTAGACTGCTTTTGTGGCAGTCATAGGCTTGTTTGGCACACAGCTCTTTCTCTCTGCTTTTTTTTTTAAATTGTGTGTAAATGCCAGGAGGATGGCAGTGAGGTCCAAAGCTCACCTGCATCAGCAGAGCCCTTGCCATGGACCACAGCAGCCTTTGTGCTAACACCAGGAGAGGTGGTCCCTGGCATTCCCAAGCCTCTGTACCTGCACCAAAATGTGACCTCTCTTGTGTTCACCCCTGAGCATCCCATGCATGGAAAGACAGGGTAAACCCACATGCAGGCCTCTGTTTTCTTTAGTGAGGTTGTTTTCCCTGGAGGAAATGAAATATCTTCTTGTATAAGAATGTTGTGAGAAAGAATGGAAATTACTTCCTTTTTTAGTGGAAATAACCATCAAAGACTCCATCTTTCCAGTAATCTCCATCAGTCTCATGGGCTTTCACAGAAGAAAACAAAATATTAAATGAAAAAACATTATTGTTTTTCATTTAAGTCTAAATTCTGCGAATGTCAATTTGGACTTTTTAGTTGGCTTTTTCTCTGGAGCAAGCTAGTAAATGTTTTACAAAGCCTTATTTGTAGTCATTTGGGTTTTGTTTTATTAATTGAGAATCTGTGAAGAGCATCTGTTACTCTGTGTCCACAGCATCATCTCAGCCCCATTTGGTGAACCATTCTGCTGGCTTAAGAACATCTTTAAAGCTAACAAGAAGCAGTTAGGACAACAAACGTAATTGGATTTGTAATCCAGAGGATCTGTCTGTCTTGCTTCCCACTGCTCTGTCAGACAGAAGCTAAAGGAGGGGAGAAGAGAAAATATCACATTCATCTGCTCCCTTGTGAACTGCTGTCATGAAAAGGGACGTCCTGCTCAAGCTGCTGCCTGGTAGAAGGGTGCACAGAGCTCTGTTGAGTCTAGCAGGGACCTGCTTCATATCTTGCTGGCTGGTGGTGGCTGGTTGTCTCTTCTTACTGGGGCAAACCCAGTCGCCCTAGGCACTGCTCAGACATCAAGCAAGAGGACCAAGTTTGCTCTGAAGAGCAAAGTGTGATATACAATAAGCTTGCAAATCTTTTACCTTGCAGGTTTTTGGAACAACACTGCCTCTCTTTGGGAATTCACTGCCACCTTAGTTAGAAAGAGTTATTTGACACAATTGGAAAATGCTTCCAAGGCTGGAAACCTCAGTTCACTAAATCAGCGTAATGTTTGTTGATGAAGTGTGTGTGAGCTCAGGTGCCAGGCAAAAGCTCATGAAATGCTCTGCACTGGGGCTCGGAGAGTTGAACAGCGGTAAGGCTGGACAGCAGTAGGCTTTGGAGCCTCTTGCCTGATTTGGCATTCACCATCCTTGCGCTGTTGTAGTGAGTTTGGCTTTCTCTGATGAACTGACCTTAGTTCTTAAATTATGAGCAGTTACAACTGCAGTGTTAGTACTGCGGGTTGCTTGAGTCAAGTGGAGTTGAATGCCTTCGCCATGCTTGTTCAAACAGCTGAACTCAAATAAGGCAGGCATTCACATTTACCCATGTTCAGGTGCCATGGGAATGCTTAGTGGGAAGCACAGCACATACTGATCAGGGTAACCCTATTGAAATCAGGGCCAGGGTGTGAGGTGTGTCTGCAAGCATGTATTTGTGCATTTCGGATTGTGGCAGTAGCAATTATGCAGTAATCCCCCATGAAGGAAGCCCCTGTGGGGCGTCTGAGACCTTCCACACTTCACTTTCTCCCTACTGGGGTGGTGTGGAGTTAGTCCCTGTTGCCCAAGTTGTGTAATAGACTTAGTTCTTAGCCCTTAGTTTTAGGGCTGGATTATGGGGTGGATCAATGATAAATCTCATATTAAAGAATGAGTTGTAAAGGAGAAGTGTGAGGCGGAAGAAAGCATTTGAGATGAGGGTAATGCTGCCCATTCAGCAGTGCTGTAGGCCAGCTAGCAGCTGAATGAATGTGTGTTGGCAGCTCTTACAATGGCATCTTTCTTCCTACTGTTGTTAACAATGGGCTTTTCCTGGATTGGAGGAAAGAGCAAACAAAGACCTGGTGCTCTCTTCTGTGCTTTCTCAGTTTGAAATCACACTGTGTTATGGGAGAGGTGAGGGACACTTTTCCATTACAGCAGCTACCTCCTTATTCCCTGTCATCTGTGCTGAAGTATCTCATGCTCCTGCAGAGTTTTAGGCTGCCATCAGTGCTCTTGATTTGTGTATTCAATTCATCATATCCCAGAACTAGGTTATTCTTCCCAAATATACTTTATGTGTGTGACCGTGAAGATAGCCCGAAACCTCATCTCATTTCCCGTGGCTAAAGCAGCAACACTAAATTCAATGATGACTACTTCATGAATGAACCTTTATTAATTTTGGAGTTTTATTTCAAAGGGTATGTGTTATAGAGGGCTCTAAAGCATAAAATTATCCATGCAAATATAATCTCAGTGTAATGCCATTGATCTAATTCAGATTTCTTCTTTGTCTAAAGACTGTTCTGTCCACCTCCCACCATCTCCTGAATGTCTGTGGTTTGATGGAGCCATTGCATTAGAAAGATGTCTTTAACGACAAAGAGTCAGTGGCTTGATGGGATGAAGGTTATTGCAGTCATGGGGACTTGGCACAGGCAAGGTACAGGGGTTAACATATCAGAAAGGAGGCAACTGCCTTGCCAAGGGTAAGCTGATAAATGTTAGCATGTAGAGGGAAAGAAGACTGAATCCTGGAACTATCACTTGGGCTAAGGAACATGTGCTATAATCACAGAAGGCATTTATAATCATTACTTTTCCGAAGAAATTCCTTCACCGGATTACTGGCAAATGGTAATTATATGGTAAGGACAAACTGCAGATATATTTTCTAGAATCCTGGAAAACACTTAGCTGGAATGGGGAAAACGCCCTGGTTAATCTCTTTAGCGTGTTACTCTTTCTGTTTAGAAACTCAGAGTCCCACAGGGTTAGTTCTAGGACCTGTGCTGTTCACAGCGACCCAGAAAAGCAATCCAGATACAACAGTGGCCTTAGCATTGGTTATTTCTCAGGTGAAGGGGCTAAGGAAGGGCATGGCCAGCCCCACAGACATGTCTGCAGAGTGAGTGCTGATGGGCAGCCCAGAAGCCGGGGGTAGGAAGGGCAGAATGAAAGACATTCTGCTGCTCTCTAACTGCTGAGATGTGCAGGTTTTCCCCCTTTCTTTAAAAGGACAGAGAGGAATTTGAAAAGAAACAGAGAAAGATAATCAAAGGCATAAAATGAGTTTGGCATGAGGAGAGGGTTAAATAGAATAGCATTCTTCAGTTCCACAAGAGATATCAGACAGTAGGGAAGATAAAGGTCTATAAAATTACTGAGAAGGTGGAAAAGGTGGCCAGAGAGTGATTATTCCCTGTTTCTCACAGTAGAGGAACTGAGGGGAGTCAAAAGAAATTATCAGGCAGCAAATTTAAAATGAGCAAGAAATACTTTGTCCACATGACAAACAAGTTGTGGAATTGATGGCCACTGAATATTGTGGAGTTATAAATGAGATCAAGAATCCATGGAAGATAGGTCTCAAAGCTTATTTTAAAAATGAGGTGTGGATGCAACTTCTGTGGAATTTTCTAAGCTATAAAGCTGACAGTTGCCCCATTTTGTACCATGGCCCTAAACTTCTGGTGCCTGACAAAGACAAGAGACAGGGCTAGATGAACCCATTATAGTCTAACTAGATCTGGCCCACCATGTCTTTTCCATGTACTCATGTACACATAGCTTGTGGTATTCCAAAATACATTGTTGCTTTTCTTGGTTTTGGCTGTGTCCAGACAGATTTCTTTGGAAGGTGTTGGAGCTGTCCTGGTGCAGGACTGAGCTCCACAGATCAAGAGACAAAGTTTGGATCTCAGTATGCATGAAAAAATATTTGAGTGACATCCAGTACTCTGGCATGACGCCTCTATTCCCTCTTTTTTCTGTCCCCACAGTAAATTGCTGATGACTTTCACAAGGTAGGATAGAGCATATATACAGATACATATATTCCTTAGATGAAAAGAGTGTTGGAGAACATTATGTAAATGCATCTGGATTAGAACTATTCAAAATGCTTTCATTCTTTCATCCCTTCACTCTGCAAGGAACAAGCCAGCACCTAGCTGTAGGTGTGGGCTACTATGTGCAGTCCTGGACAGTCGTGCTCCGGGCTTGACATGCTGTCTGTTCTGCCCACGTGCAAAACAGCATGGATGCAGAGCTGTCCGCAGAGACCCTCCATGCAGGACTCCTGCTTCTGCTTCAGAAAGACCTGATGTCCTGAAATCCTGGACAAATAAGCTGTGCTAGGTGATGCTGAAGAAGAAAAGGGATCCAAAATCTCACTTGTGTGCCATTAAGTCCACAACTGTAAAAAGTGCTGTGCCACCAGGATACAAGAGAAAATGCCTTGGCAAGTGCAGTGATTCCCAAGGCTTATTAGTCTGCTTAGTGCTTAGGGGTAGCTGGAAGCTGTGCTCTAGTTACTGTTATAATTGAATCATTTAAAGTTTCCTTCCTTTCAGCCGGAGGGTTTGTAGCTGGGGTTCTGATTGCAGATTGTCTTGTCAATCTGATTGCCATTTTAGTTACACCTTTTCTACTCTCATGTCTGTTAATTCCAGTTTTTAACCCTGTAGTCAAGATGAAGGGGTAGAAATCAGGCAGATGTATGCTGCAGCCCTTTCATTTGAATATGTAATTGCTGCCTTTAAAAATTCAAGCAAGACTGTCTCCGTGTTTCACACTGCTTGTAGATGAAATGCCTGGGCAGACAGAGCTTGCAGAAACTGCTGTCTGCTTGCACCGAGATAGTTGATAAGGACCCAGAAAGCCAGGGGATTTTCTTCCATGTGTCCGTGATGCTATAGCAAAAGTGGCCATTTTTCTATCATCAGGATTATTTTAATGTCTGTAAGAAACTTGCTTCTAAATATTCATAGCTGCGATTCTTTTGCATTTTGATAATTTACCTCTCTAAAGTTTGCTACTGTCTGTCCTATGTCAGTGATTTCAAACTCTCCCCCCCCGAAACTGGCAGGCATGGAGTGACCAACTGGAACAGAGCAGGGTAATGAGTGCCTTTTCTACACAAGTCATAATTAATGCTAGAAAAAGAACTTGACAAAAGAGTTATGCTGCATTCCTTGCGTCAGCTGTGGAGCACAACAAAGCTATAGTTGCTCCCAGTGGAGGTTGTTCATGCCCTGGAGCTGTGCTCCCAGGAGTGTTGTTACATGAGGTTTTCCCTTCAATCTGGGAGTAGTAACATCTCTTTTGAACAGCTTTAGACAGCGGGCTGAATGCACGCAGGACCCGCATCATCTCTGCTGCCTCTTTGGAGCCCCATCCATCCAGGTAACCATCTCTTTTTTGGTCTCGTTCTTCTAGGGATATCTATGCCCATTCCGGTCATTGGTTTACAGGATGACTCCAGGGTGTTCGTAAATGGGACCTGTGTCCTCAATGATGAGAACTTCGTCCTCATTGGATCCTTCATGGCGTTCTTCATCCCTCTCATCATCATGGTGATCACGTATTGCCTGACCGTCCAAGTTTTGCAGAGACAGGCAACAGTGTTCATGTGTGGAGAGGTGCCCAAGCAGAGAAGAAGCAGCGTAAACTGCCTCAAGAAGGAAAACAACACAGAGAATATTTCAATGCTTCACAATCATGAGGGAGCATCTCACTTGAACTCTCCTGTAAATAAGGAGGCAGTGCTTTTTCGGAAAGGAACTATGCAGTCCATCAACAATGAGCGAAGAGCCTCCAAGGTCCTAGGCATAGTCTTCTTTTTGTTCCTCATCATGTGGTGCCCATTTTTCATCACTAATGTCATGTCTGTTCTTTGCAAGGAAGCCTGCGATAAAGACCTCTTGAGTGAACTCCTTGATGTGTTTGTTTGGGTGGGGTATGTTTGCTCTGGGATTAATCCCCTCGTATACACGCTCTTCAATAAAACGTACCGCAGGGCTTTTTCCAATTACATCCGTTGCCAATACAAGACCAGTAAAAAATCAGCGCTGCGGCAGAATCAGTGTTTGAATGTTGCTTCAACAGCTTTATATGGGAAAGATCTGACTTTAACTAGTTATCGAAATGGCAATGAACTCAATAGCATGGAACTAGATGAGGAGGGCCTTGAAATGCAACCCGGGACTTCAGAGCTCTCCATAAACAGCTGTAATGTTGTAAGTGAAAGGGTGAGCTGTGTGTAAAAGTGGCTTACACAGCCTTTTGCTACGGTGTATCTGTAGCCAAAATATATTGTGTAAAAATGTAAGTGTTGGTCAAAGGACAATGTAAATACTGCATTCTGAACAAAGTTGGTTGTTTTTTTTTAAAGAAAAAAGTTATCTTTCCAGTCCAGTACTTAAAATCATATCTATTAATATACTGCAGTGAAGTTTAAGGTTCTATATTTACTGTTAATACTAGATCAGAACTATTAGTTACTTTGCATATGTCATGGACAAAATGTTTGAATTCTTTTTCAGTGCATGAACAAAACTGCTGAATATTTATCTCAGGTGGCATTTGCTGGAGTCCAGAATGGCACATTAATAGTTATATATCGACTACATAATATTAGACTTGGTCAGTATAACTTTCTTTTTCAAGTTGACAGTAAATATATACTTTAAATCCTCACCCCTATTTGTGCCGTGTAAAGACTGTACAGAAACCTGGCAGAGAGATGTCATTAAAGCGTAGCGGCTGTGCAGGCACCTGGCCAGACATGTCCTGTTACAGGTAGTGGCTTGCTGCCATACTGGGGCAATCTTGGACTTCACAGGACCTCTGTTAAATTTTTACTCCCTCTCCAATCCTGCTGTTTTCTTTCCATTCCCCAGGAGGCTCCAGCTCCCCTCAGGAAGGTGGGCAATGCAGTTCTGGTGTGGTTGTGCGATCTTGGCTGGGATCACTTGCACACTTGGAGAAGAAGCATGAGAAACAGAGTGAACCCCAGTTATCTGCTTCAACCATTTTATAAATGGAGTGCCTCAGATTTATAAAAAGCCCTCCTTTGGTCTTATAGATAATCGTCAGCTCTGGCATGGAGCAGGCTGTGCTCAGTGCAGATGGTGCTGCCTTCACACATTGTTTGGATGATCAGGGTCTTTGGTTGACCTGGAGAAGAGTGCTCTGGCTTTGTACAAGCTCTTGTCTTCTTGGTCCTCACATCTATTCATTCCTTAGCTTGTTTAGAATTTGCTTTTATTTTTCTACATCCTGAGTCTTGCAGTGCTGGTGATAAAACACTGCTTGGGTGTAGAGCAGAAGCTGCTGTGCGTGTGGTGCTGGTCGGGGTCAGGCTGTGAGGTGCAGCATATGCCTCCCTGGGGCATGGTCGGGAGAGAGGCATAAATGAAGGTCCTGCTCGTTGCTGCTGTCTCAGGAGGGAGCGGGCAGAGCTGGACAGAGTATGGGACTGAAATCTTTTGTGGTGATGTGGTTCAAAAGCAAATGATAACCAAGGACAGGAAGGAAGCAGACCTGGAGCTAGTCTACATGGAAGATTAATTTGGATTAACTTTTAAATTTGATTTATTCAATTTCACTCCCAAAGTAAATTATAGTATATCATATTAACACCACTTACATCTTAATGAAAGCATCCACATTGGGATTTAATGCAGTTTAAGTAATCTGCTTTTAATTCACACCATGTATAATTTGAATTAATTTTTCTCTGTGTTCCTGTGTAGACAAACACTCCAAGGCATTGTGTCTTTCTGGCACTGTGCCTCTGGGGTGATGCCTCTTATGCAATTTTCCTTGTGTAGAGCATTGTCTAATGCCCGATATCACCCATACAGTTTTTACATCTTCATTAACTAATACAGAAATGCTGCAGTGCCCATCTGACATGGATGCATTTAGCATTACTGACAGCCTCTGGCTATGTAAATCCTCAGAACAGAAAAGCTTACACTAGGCATGGATAAATTGCATTTTACTAACATAAACTGCTTGCTGTGTTCATCCCACCAAAACTAACTTGTAGAAGAAATGGAAAATTCTGCTAGTGCTTTAGCGTAACGTTGCACTGTTGCATTGCTGTGTACAGCAACAACCTCACTGAGGCCACTACTGAAACATAACATACAGGTCACATCTGCTGCTGAGTTGATCCCAGCTTAACGAATTGAAGTTGGTGGTCCTCTCTTCTCCCTCATCCCCTCCTGGGAAAAATCCGTAGTACTTCCATGCAGGCATGTATCCCAGTGCAGAGCGTAGCTTACTGCTTGCAGAAGGCAGCAGAGATGCACCATGTGCCAGCCTGCTGATACCACCACAGGCTTGAATGCTCAGGAATCCACTTCCTTCCCCAAAAAGGTCTGGTAACCAGTAGGAAAAGGATTGGCCAGAGACACAAACTTGTGCCTTCAGTGACTGTCCTTTGCTCTGAGTCAGATTTGACTATTTCAAAGAGTACAGAAAAATCAGAAAGATCACATTGCTTTTTAAGTTGGTTTTTTTTTTCCTTGGGTGAATTCATAGCACATTTTTTCCAAACATGTATATGTGTGTGTGTGTGTATATATATGTGAATTTACATATATATACACATAGATATATTTAAAAGCCAACTACAGACTTTGAATGCATTTAGCAATAAGTTGAATTACAGTAGCTTCTAGCACATGTGTGAATAGGTCATGTTGGAATAGCTCATTTTCCACAGCATCCTTGAACTTAGTATAAGTCCACACCCAGGCATTGTCTTCACATAGGAGCCTTCATGTCTTACCCTTGCCGGTTCTGTTGTATTGGCAAAAAGGGAACCTACTCTATTTGGATGTAAATAATGGGAACTGAACAGAGAATTTACAGAATTTTTATAAATGTTTTTAAAAATTCAGCACCAGAACTGTAAATATGTCAAGCGTTGCGACTCAGCTGGACCCATACTGACGTATGTCACTTGTGTAGATAAGCAGACAAGGGGACTGCCTTACAGTGCCCGAGTTCTCTCCCGGCCAGCGGGTGATAACATTTTTGTGAATGGTTAAATACTGTCACTTACCCAACTTCCGTTGGGTCATTCACATCAGGGTTTTGTGATGCTGCTATTAATTTATTAAAGAAGGTTTGCTGGTTTAATCACTCTTAATTTTTTTTTTGTGGTCTATCAGAAAATAAATAAATGAACGTGCCCTCTCTTTCTTTTATCTGTCCCCAATTAACATCTTTCTTGAGTGAAAAATATGTCCTGACCAAAAAACAATACAACAACAAATAACGAGGATAAGGATGAGGATAACTTTCATTTCTCCTCCCACACTTGAAGTATGGCCCACAGTTACTTAATCACAGAAATTAGTCTCAGCACATATCCCAACACTTCCAACCCCAAAACCTGTTAAATAGGAAAAGTGATAAACTGTTCCCCCTCTTCTCCTTGCTCCCTCCAGGAATAACTGTTAAAAATGATATTTTTTTAAATAACCTCAGTTTGAAGAATGGATTTAGTTCTCTGCAACTAACCAAAGTCAGGCTGTCCCCACAGCAGCTTTGCTTCTCCTGAGCTGTAGTCATTAACCATGGTGGTGCCTCAAGAAGCCCTACCCTGGGCTGGGAGTACCTGCTGGAAGTTTTGTGAGTCCTCAAATCTCGGCTCAGGTACAGTTTTGTCTTATGAACAGTGTGTGTGGTGGTGTTCTGTTTTGAGTTTGAACTGAACAAGTGAAAACAGTTCCATGGAAATGGTGCTGTAGGCTGAAACATGTTGGTTGCTTTGTTTCCCAAACCAGATGGGACATGTGCAGGCAGGCTGTCTGCAAGACAGAGCGTGCACGTAGAGGCTCCAACTCAGCCAACAGTCCACCGTTTGACTTGCATCGGGAAGTCTACTGGTGGGGTCAGCCCCTGAACTAGCACCTCCCTGAGCTGTAGGGGCTTGCAGCCTTCCCCACCAGAGGCCAGAAGCAAGGCTGGCCATATTTGCTCAGGTACAAAGCCTTGTGGCTGAGCAAGCTGGCTTTCAGACCTGAGATGGCTCATCTACATCTGTTGCCCCACACAGCCGTGTCTGGGCTGTAACATCCATGGAGTCAGCCGTGGTGGCTTTGGTGACCTCTGAGGGCCTCAAAGGCTGTCCTTTGAGGACAAGGGCCTGCTTCTTCAGTCCTGTGCTCACTGAAGATAAGAGCAGCTACCCAGAGGCTGTGGCATTTGGGAGGTGATACAGTTCAGAGCCTCAACATCAGCATAGCTCTGATGTTTTAATGACTTGTGAGTCAGCAATAGTTTTTATCTGAGTGGTAAGTTAAATATACTAATGTTAGGTGATGTGTGAGTAGTCAGTGTGAACAGTGTGGTTAGTGCCTTTTTCTCTGTAGAGACATTCATGTCAACCATTAGTGCCTTTCTTCTGGACAGCCCTACAAAGAGGTTCATCACTGGCATGGAGTACAGCCAGTGCTCCTCCCTCCAAGTCAGCAGGCTGACTGCAATCATCTGATGTGCTAGACCACAAGGGCTGGATATGGAGACCCAAATTCAAAAGGAAAAACATATTTTAAAGAAAAAAAAGCAAACTACAAGCAGCTCTTCAGAACTATTATTTAGCTTTGAACTGATGAAGGGTATCTGATTTTCTTGCAGACAAATCATGCTAATCTGACATTCCAAAAGCAGTGTCCATCATGTCATAAAGATGCAGATGTCTCTTGGATGGGTTTCCTCCCTGGGTCACAAGTATCATTAGGATAGCTACATGCCAAGCCAAGAACTGCACTTGACTTTGGCTCCATTTCAGACTGGGGTGGAAAAGCATCAGAAGCTTTTTCCTGGGCAAAAGCATACAAAGACCACCAAGACTTGAGCAGGTGCAGCAGAAAAACAGAGATGGACAGGTGTATGCACACATCTGCACACATGAACACACACATCCCAGAGCCCCTAGAGAGCAACAGGAGATGTCATCATGCTTCAATCTTCCCTTGAAAAAATGGGAATAGCTGAACAGCTGGGGCAGAAACCTGCGATGGGGAGATCAAATGCAGCTGAGGGTGTCACCGTGAAATGTGGGCTGTTCTGGTGATGATGTAGTGGAGGGGGTGCATGTACCAAAAATGCTTTTTTTTTTTCATTTTTAACTCTGAAGTTGTTATTGACTGTTCTGCCTTTCCCTCATTTTTCTTTAAGTCTCAGATCTTCTGCTTGTTTGCTTTTACCCACACTGAAACTTGTGCTCTGAAGCTGTCAGAAGTTGACAAAATATCCATGTGATGTGTCATTCCCTCTCAGCTGTGCAGGGATGCTGCAATCCCATAACAACATGGAGGTGGAGAGTCTTCAGGTGAGTGATTTTAGATATATATGACACAGCCAATCAATGCAGCAAGGCATACTTGCTGATTAAAGAACCACACCAGAAGGTCTTTAATGAACAGTCAAGTGCATGAGCTACACACTGGAAAATTTTGCTTAAAACTGTCCTAGATCATGGGTTCTGCATACAGCAGGAAGGTGTGTTGATACATGGGGAGGGAGCCTAGCAGCACAGGGCGCCCTGAGCTGTGCGCTGCCCCGGGGCAGCCCTCCTGCATGCTCCCTCCAGGAGGGTGCTGCTTTTACGACCTGGCACAGTGTGCCCTGGCACACTGCCCAGCAGGATTGACTCCACACTGTGCTGAGCAGTCTAACTGCAGAAAAGGTTGCAAAAGCCTGGCCTCCTGGGCCACAACTTCAAAGATTTGGTGAGGGGCTTAGCAAGTTGATAAGTGTCTAGCAGTGACACAACTCCAATAAATCTGATTGCTCTGGGGTGGTGAAAGCAAGAGAATTATACAGACTGCTCACAGCAGTAATGGGTAAAAAATTATTGTGGAAAATTGAGACTGTGAAGCAATGCTTGTTACTTATTACATCTTTCATGAGTGTTGCCTTATGTTCTGCTTCCCTAAAAAACAAAGGATCTCTTAGCATATAAATACAATTTCCCCAGCAGTTTCCTGGGACAACAGCTGCTGCTTTGTCACTCCAGTGACACTCACTTAGTTGTTATGTGACTTGAAAAATGAATCGTGCATCACACAGGGGCATGTTCAATCCACTGTTCTGAACTTTCCTGTGCTTGAATCGTAATTAGTTCAACAAATTGGATAAATTAATGTTTAATTAAAATACAGCCTAATTATCCAACATATGTTTTTAATAGGATCTAATTGTGGAATTTTGAGTTATTTAAATTGCTGATACACTAAAAATGATCTGTAGGCTGGTGCCTGTTAGACCACTGCCTGGTTGCATTTGTTAAAATTTAGAGCAGTTTTACATTTGTGTGTGCTGCTGGTGTCTCTTCCTGCAGAAGAACAGGTGGATGCTGGTGATGGATGCTCATCAAAGTTACTCAAGATTTTAATCAGTATCCTTTTCCTGACTGAAGGCTAGAACAGCTCTTCTGGGACTTTTGTGGGAGGAAGACTTCAGTGCCCCTGCTGTGGACCCCACACTTCCCAAAGATCATGATAGTGCTCAAAGCAACAGGTAAGTGCATATGCCAGAGAACTCAGCTGTGTGAGGGTTCCTCCTCTATAGGCACCAATAGTTCATGTCCCAAAATGTCTTCAGAAAGGATCCACAGGTCATGGTGACTCACCTGTGAAGCCCTGGCGATGTTTAGCCCTCTCAGCTAAGTACTCTCCCTTCTTTTTGCAGCATAGCCACAAGGCTGGCACCCAGGTGGGCTAACCCTCAAATGAGCATTTGGTTTGTCTTGCACCTTTCCTAGGTGTTGCTAAAGAGAAAACTGCCCGCATTCTCTACCAGGCTCTCCTATGACAGCATTTAGCAAAGTGATGGGATGTGGATGTGTTACTGACTCTGTGCAACAAAGCAGGTGATGCAGGAAACCATGGTGAGTAATGGTGGTTTTCCTTAGCCAGATCTTCACTCCTTGAGGGTAAATGAATGTGATTGCCTGTTGCACTGTAGTTAGTTGACACCTCTGCTTTAAAAAAATAGATGGGACTGTGTGTTGATCCTGAGCAGCAGCCCTGGTGATAGGCATAGTGGGGGGACACAAGTCCAGGTAGGGGCATAGGGAGTCCTTTTAATGAGAAAAGAGTAGAAAGCTTGGCTTTTCCTCCTGGCAGCCAAAGATGGGTGAAGAAGGCTCTTGTGGTGGGTTGACCCTGGCTGGAGGCCAGGTGCCCACCAGAGCTGCTCTCTCACTCCCCTCATTCACTAGACAGAGGAGAAAAAAAAGTATAACGAAACGCTTGTGGGTCGAGATAAGGACAGGGAGAGATCACTCACTAATTGTTGTCATGAGCAAAACAGACTGAACTTAGAGAGGGAATTCATCTAATTTATTACTAGGCAAAACAGAGCAGAGGAATGAGAAATAAAATCAACTCTTAAAACACCTCCCCCCACCCCTCCCATCTTCCTGGGCTCAACTTCACTCCCGGCTTCAACCTTCCCCCCCCTCAGCGGCACAGGGGGACGGGGAGTGGGGGTTACGGTCAGTTCATCACATGTTGTTTCTGCCACTTCTTCATCCTCAGGGGGAGGACTCCTCTCATCGTTCCCCTGCTCCAGCATGGAGTCCCTCTCATGGGGTGCAGACCTTCAGGAGCAAACTGCTCCAGCGTGGGATCCCCCACGGGGTCACGAGTCCTGCCAGCAAACCTGCCCTGGCGTGGGCTCCCCTCTTCACAGGTCCACAGGTCTGGCCAGGAACTTGCTCCAGTGTGGGCTTCCCACGGGGCCACAGCCTCCTTCAGGTGCCTCCACCTGCTCTGGCGTGGGGTCCTCCACGGGCTGCAGGTGGAATCTCTACACCCCCTCATCCTTCCTCCATGGGCTGCAGGGGACAGCCTGCCTCACCATGGTCTTCACCACGGGCTGCAGGGGGATCTCTGCTCCGGCGCCTGGAGCACCTCCTCCCCCTCCTTCTGCACTGACCTTGGTGTCTGCAGAGTTTCTTACATCTTCTCACTCCTCTCTCCGGCTGCAAAAGCTCTCTCTTGTGTTTTTTTTCCTTCTTAAATATGTTATCACAGAGGCGCTGATTGGCTTGGCCTTGGCCAGCGGCGGGTCCGTCTTGGAGCAGGCTGGCATTGGCTCTATCAGACACAGGGGAAGCTTCTAGCAGCTTCTCACAGAAGCCACCCCTGTAGCCCCCCCGCTACCAAAACCTTGCCACGCAAACCCAACACAGCTCTCTATCAGGACATCAGTGAGTGCTTGTTCTAACTAAGGAGTGAGAGGAGCTATTTAGGCTAGAGGAAAACATTGGCATACAAAAAGTGCCAGAAATAAACTAGGAATTAGAAGCAGGTTTCTAACAAGTGGAGTATTCCAGGTCTGGAACAGCACTTTCTGGTGAGGCAGCAGTAACAGCAACCAAAAAGGCTTATTGAGGGCTCAGCTCTTGCATTCACGCAGGAATTTATGCTGTAGGGGTACAGTGGGAGGGCCCAGCTCAGCCCTTACGTCTGCAGCCTCCTGGCTGGCAGAGCTCAGGCGCCAAGCCAGCCATCTGCACAGCAGCACCTCTGACCTCCCCAGTGATGTGTCCCATAGCGTGGGAGGAACAAACATCTTGAAGCAAGAACACTATTTTTGTGCTACAGTCCTTCCAAGTCCTAGCGGAGCCCTGAAAAATGCCACAATTTTGGAGGAAGGCAGGAAAGGCCATGCCAAATCAGTACATTTCCCACAAGTAGGACAACGTGAAGTCAAGGGATCATGAATTGTATGAATTATAGTTCATTTGCATTCTCAGAAGCATCCAGAATCAACCAGCTTGACAAGCCCAAGCCTGACTGCACACAGTCACGTAAGTTTTATTTACCCACAACAGCATTTTCGTGGACATTGAGTATTATTGGAGCCAGTCTCAGTCTGCTCTGGAAAGCCGCAGCATTGAGGTAATGTCCTGTTGGGCTGCCATTAGCTGATGTATTTGAGAAAATGCTGGTGAGCAGCTTTAAGGGCTGGGAGCCTGCTATGTGCTTGCACTGTCTGATTTTTTTAATGCTTTTCTTTGTTGCTGCATTTCCAACTGTGCAGCCAGGAACTTCATGCTTTTACTTCAGTAAAATAAATTGTGTTGTTGGTCTTTTAAGCTCTCTGTTGTTAAAAGTGGACTCAGCTAAACCTGGCAGGCAGCAAGGTTATTGTTTTCTCAGTGTGAGTGTTTCTAAATAAATTGGCAACATGGGCACAAACTTCTGGGCAGCTACCAGCCAAGGTCAATGTGAGAGTCCCAAAGGCTGGGACATATTTCCAGTTCAACAATTACGAGCTGGAACAAGATAAAAGGCCAGGGCTATCCTCTCCTGGCCTTTATGCATCAGACGGGGACCTCTTGGTGGCACAGCGGCTCTCCCAGGCTCCCTGGGCAGCCCCGGCTCTGCAATCAGACCCTGTGAGGGCATAAAGGATGTTTGGGTACCTAGAGGCAGCATGGGAACCTGCATCTGTTGTCTCTGGTTTCTTCTCCTGTGCAAATTTTCTGTAGCCATTCCATGGAGAAAGCTGTATGCTTTGTAAACAACAGGATGGTTTAACACACACTTTGCATCTGTTTGCTGTTACTGAAGTTGCACTTGTATGTTATGGCCACACAGGGAGGGACACATGGGGAGGGGAGTTAGACGTGTCCAAGGGCAGCTGGGAGGCTGCAATCCTTGTGCGCAGCTTTTGCACAAGCAGAATAGCAGAAAAGGCTTGCTGTGGACTGCCGCAGCAGTCAGCACACAGGTGGATTGACAGCAGATCTGAAGCAGGACGGAGCTGGGGGATGGATGGACACTTAAAATGGCACATGTTCACATGGGGCACTTGGCATCTTTGATTTATCTGTTGTACAGGCCAGTGCAACCTTTCTTTCCTAACGTGGGCAGATAAATAGCTCATCAGCGCTCTGAGCCTGACCCTGTGCCTGGGTGGTGAGGAACTGATGGGTTTACAGATTTTAGCCTTCAAATATAGAGCTTCCTTTCCCAAGAACATCATGTTTCTGTTTGTTATGCATGTTTTCTCCACCACTGCGTGAATTCCAGTGAAGAACATCCTGCACCCTTCATTCATTTTTAAATCATAAAAATAACTAGATAAGTGAATTCTATTAAAGGAAGGTGTTTTGTAAAAAAAGCCCTGATATTTATTACTTTTTTTTTTTTCTTAAATTAAAATGATCCCTACGAGTCCCTGGTGCTTTGGTGAGGTGGGACATCCAAGCAAACCAAAGATGTGGCATGCCTTTACCACCTCCATTCACAGCTTCCCAGGCAAGGAAAGAAAAAACATAGTTTGCAGGTGATCACTGATGACCGTGACTCAAATCCCCCCACTGCAGCTGCAGGAGGTTGGGGCAACTTTTCACACCTTCCAGCAAAGGCAGGGCAATGCAGCCCAATTCAGTATCTCAGAGAAGGCAGAGGTGCTGCATGGGCTCTCCTTGCTGTCAGAGATGAATGCATGCATCATTGGGGACCGCAGCAGGGTTACCACCGTGCCTGTCAAACCCCTGTGCTTAAGCATGTGCCTGCACTCAACTCCCCATGGAGTGAGACCTGCTTCAACACTGAGGTTGTTTCCTGAGCAGAGCCATGAGAAAAGGAAATGTCAAGGCCATGTTTAGGATTTTTAAATTGGATTTCTTTTTTTTTTTTTTTTTAAATGTGTCTGGTAGCATAACACAATGAAATAGTGTTTTATTTCCTGAGCAGAGCAGTCCCATGGCAAGTCTGGGTGGGGATCTGGCACAGGAGGCAGGCAGCCCAGGATGGCAGGGAGGCGAATATTCATTTTTGGTGCAAACCTTGTGGTAGCCATCATTTCTCAGCTGGTTGTTTTATCCCTCTGTATTCTGGGAGAAAGATCTTGACACGGGTGGTGTGCAGAGCCGTTTCAGCTGTTCAGACAGCTCACCTGCAATATATTGCCTCAAATTTTTGTTAAGCACATGTATCAGCTGTACTTGCTTGCCTTGAAGCTCTGAGAACCACAGACCCTCCTGAGAAAATTCAGCTTCTACACAGACATGAAGAGCTTGACAGTGCTCTCAAATGTACCCCGCCACATGAGGCAGTGAGCTGCACACCTGCTGTGGCCCATGAAGCTCTTGATTTTAGATTATATCATTAGTTACTGTACTCCCAAAGCCTTGACTGAAAGCTCTGGAAGCTGAAGCCAGAAGGGCTGTGCCACTCTACGTTCTTTCAAGATCTAGGTACTCCCCTAGTACATCCCCGAGAGCTGCAGTGGCTCAGGGATGGGTGCTGAGACCTGTGGTGGCTCAGGGATGTAAGAGCCAATGCCGGAGTGAGGCAGGGACATACAGCAGGGCGCAGTCCTTGCTCGACCGAGCCTTCAGTTTGAGCCAGTGGGGTATGTCTGTGGGTGCTCAGTTGCACAACTGTGGGAAGGAGGGCAGGGGGCTGGTTTTGGCTGAACATGCCATGGGAGATGCAGCTCTGGTCTGTGCAGCAGCGCTGGGCCATGGTCACGATGCCATGAGGCATGAGGGGTGATGTTACCTAGCAATCAGCCCGGTGCTGAATGATGGAGTGAAGGCGTGATACTTCTCCACTTAGCAGTACAAAAAGAACAAAACTCATCTATGTTACAGTGAGCGAGCCATTGTCCCCTCTAATTTTCTTGCACTAAATACTGAATTTTGGTGGAAGCATGCTGCACCTGCTTGCTTCCTCCTCTGCATCCAAGCACAGATGCTGACACCCAGTGGCCATGGAGTTTCTAGCACCTGTAAGAGAGAAACTTCAGCAGAGGTGCCTCAGCCGGTGAGATAGAGCTTCTACCTTTTCATTTCCTCAAGTGCAAGAGGAGTAAAGAGGTCCTGAGAGATGCCAGCCTTGCTTTATGTCTTTCAGCTATTGGCAGGTTATAGTGGTTGAAACACTTCAAACTCTTGTCTTCAGAGGCCAGTCAGAAAAATGAAAAAAATATGAGGATGTATAATGAGGAAACAGAAAGTAAACTGGTTTTCAAATTATTGCCTTATTGGCAGTTTGAAAATAGACCTCAGTGAGAGGAGGGAGATTTTGTGAGTGCAGAGACTCTGGTGACCTTGGCATTTGCCTTCCCTGTTTTGCTGCTTCCCAAAAGCAGCTGGAATATAGCAGATGCAAATTGATTTTGCATTATCCTGCAGCATGCACAGGATCATGCTTTCATATGTTTGACAAGTATTGACATTCTCTGGGGAAGAAAACTGTAGGAAGAGTTGCCTTTTATTCTTCAACAAATGACTCTAAGACTTAATCAGTCAAAGACAGAAAAAAGACCCTAAACTCAAGGGTATGTAAAGGAGTTCTCTTTATACATTTGGCAAAGACATTCGTCACCAGACATATGAGGCTAAGATGGTAAAACCACTGGGGAACCCAGACATGAGCTGGGAACAATAAGAGCAGGGTATGCCAAAGGAGGGATTTTGAAAGCGCTTTACTGAAAATATTAATTATGGACTACAGCAAATGAATTAAACCACTGTAATGCAAATACTGTGTGAAAGAAATACGTAATTAGTGTAATTCTGTAAACATAGGGGAAAAAAAACCCCAACATACTACTGAAATTCTAGCAAGGTTCAGGATGTTAGGAAAGACAAGCAGCTGGCCACCTATTAGGATTACATTTTGCACATGCTGCAGATGTGATGCTGTGAAAAAGCCGGCGGGGGGGGGGGGGGTGTGGGGGGCTGCATGTCTTGCTGCTGCTGCAGCAAGGACCCTGTGCAGGGGTGAGTTTGGTGAGCGGGGAGCCCCGCTCTGGGGCCAAGCCCAGCTTTCCTTACCTAAACACTCCTGTAAAGCTGCAGCAGTCAGATATCATAAGTAGATGCACTTAATTTATCACTCTCTTACTAGGCAGGTTCCTCAGCAGGCTTCAGCCTAACCTTTATATTTTTTGGTTACTAAAATAGCCCTGATCTTTTTGGGGTGAGTTCTAGCTGTGGAAGTACAACAAATGTTCCTTTGCCACCTCTTACCTGCACCCGTTCTCTTAAATCTTCTTCCCTTCTTACCTCTTTTTTGACAAAATTAGAGTATAAACTTTAACCCAGCTTAAACCCCTCCAGCAGGTCAGGATTGCCCCACCATTTGGCCCACTCCAATGTGCGGCATTCCTGAGTGGTGAAGTGGGTGAGATCACATCAGGTGTACCCAAGGCAGCAGGGTGGGCTCCAGCTGCCTGCCTTGCTTTTTCCCTGGGGGAAGTTCACAATGCACTCATGTATTTAGTAGATGTCTAAACTGTATAAGAGGCTGGCAGAACATTAGAGGTGTACCAGGAGTTATTTCCAGTAATAGCAAATCTTCCCAATAGTTTTCTCCAGTGCTTTTTCTGGTTTTAACCATTATTATTAATGCAATAACTGTTGCCCTGGTGACAGTTCTGAAAACCGATAACCCAAATGCTACCCAGTTCTGGATGTCCCAAAGTCCTCTAGCTCCTGAAAATATCTGAAAACCCTAGAATGAGCTTAGCTGAGTATCTGCTATTCTGGTCTTGCAGATCAGGAGATCCAGGCTTGGTCCCACCAGAGATTGCCCTGCCCTGATGGCCCATCACTCTGCAGGGAGGCACACGCAGCCCAGGCTCCAGAGCAAGTCAGAGCAAAATAGTTGTGATGTGCTGGCCAGGGGCAGGTGTGGGGCAGGGCTGCACCCCTTGTCGCTGCAAAAATTCTGCTGGAGACTAGAGAGGGAAGGAAGGGGACTCTGCAGCTGGTGGGAGGGCACCAAGCAAAGAGCTGCTCTCTCCCATTGAACAGAGGAGGAAATACTGTCCTGAGCCTCCTGAATCTGGCTTGTTGTATGAACCCTGCATTCCCTTGAATTGCTCTGATGATCCTGTTTTGGAGATGTCTGCAGGCCAGGTCTCCCTGAGCTGGGGCTGGGGGCTGCTTCGGGGTCAAGCAAGCTTTATTCCTGTTTCCTTCCCTCTCTTGTGGTTCCTTTCACCTTCTCTGTTATATCAGTCGGTGCCTTGCGAGTCCAACTCCATTCTCCATTTCTGATGTGCTGTGTTCATCAAGGTAAAACAGAGTATTTCAATGCCCATTGCATAATCCTGGGTAATTTTAAACGTAAAGCCATTCCATGCTGGTTGGCCAGAAGCCCCAGGAGACAGTAGAGGCAGACGTTGTGTCTCATCAAAATAACACCAGCCAGGAAACTTTACTTCTGCTCCAGTCTGTGCATAGACCATTCTGGTGCTTTCCTCCTTTGGCTGCTCCCAAATAACATCAGAGTTTTGCCTATTTAGCAGTGGAAGCAGTTGATAGTGATTGAATAATTTTGCAGTTGGATGTATAAGATAGCACTTGCTGTGTTGTTTTGTGCCTGATTGGATTAGCATGGCTCTTTACATAGCTGATTGACGCAAACTTGATTTTCTCTCTGTGCTTCCACTGTTCACTAGAAATTCCCATTTTGAATAAGTGCTCCTGCATGAAAATATGTTTTCTGGCTTGTTCAGATGAAATAAAAGCACACTAAACATTTGGGTTTGAGTTGGTTAGTTATTTGACCAAAAAAACCTAGAATGTGCTCGGAGGACAGTGTCTCATCCAGTGCTGATTTTTTAATTTTTTTTTTTTTATCATCATCATAGGGAATGATTGCTTAAAAATCAGTCAGCAATTTCATCAGCTAAATACAAGGCATTGAGAGACATCTTGGGTGCATCATTGAATTCTGGTACCAATGCCTGCTTCCTACAGAAGTTCCCACACTGCCTTTGCCAGAGTAACCCTCACTTCTCTGAAGCATCTGTCCTTTGCAGCAGCTGTGATCATGCCATTTTACAGCAAAAGTTTCTTTCAAGGCCTTCCCAGTTCAGCTTTGCAACATCTAAGGCATATCAGTAAATAACTAGCTTGAGTAGCTCATGTTCAGCAGGCTCAGTATTTGGGGACTAGGAAGACATTGTGAAAGTGGGGTGGGGTAGACTGGCTAGATGCAGGCGTTGGTACCTAGCATTGTGTGTGAGGTGCTTCCCTTCAGTGTGTGTCCTGTTGACAGATTTCTAGAGTCCTTAAAAGAAATAAACAAACCCAATGAGCAATGTGTTATCTTTATTCATGGCAGTTTCCACTGTCTCCTTTTTCTCCTTTGTCCTTTTATCAGAAACAGCTTGCTCCAGAGTCAGTTTCAAACTCCTCCAATGTTTTCCTGGGCCTGTTGAGGACTTGAATTGCAACAACCAGCCTTGCAAATGGCAGCAGGTAGGGAAGACCCACATGGGCTATAGAAAGCTCAGGGCTTCTTGGCTGTCCTTGGAATGATGTTCTAAGGGCAATCCATCACACACAAGGGGTACAGCAGTCACAAGCAGAGTTAGCATCCCACCGGTGCGTGCAATGGCTTTCCTGCTGGGGATCTGAAATGGGCACAGTCTGTTATTCCCAGCACCGAGAGACAGCTGGGGACACGCTACAGCATCCCTGTCACTCATTGCTACATCCCAGTGATGATGTAGGAAGCATTTGCTTTCCAAAATTTTCTTGCCAGCACCTACGCTTTGTTCAAATTTCACGAACCAAAACATTTGAAAGGCGGAGAGATACAAAACAAAGATGAAGGAGTGTGTGTCTCAGACTCCATAAATTCAGCTACCAAATAGGTGTTAGTTCATCTCTGAGGACAACATGATGGCATTTCTAAAGCCAGGTGTCCCGCATCAGCAATGCCTTGAAAGGCACATTAGAAAAGCTACCCATTTGTTTATACTGTATGGCCATAAGGAAAAGATAATAATTATCAGTACCAGGGGATCAATTGTCTCTAAGTGATCCTTCAGACCTGAAGAAAATGCCATCAGTACCAATAATTTGGATATGAGCAAATTCATCCGCTGTGCCTGCTTTTCGCATGTGCTGTCATTGACATGAATGCAAACAACTGGGATGGGAGCGCAAAGACGATGAGGCCTTAGCCCATAAAAATGGCACTTCTTTAACACCACTAGTACAAATCTCTGCTGCCTGAGTGGTCTGGGGCAAGAAAATGGCGTTATTTATGCTGCTGTGCATGCAAGTAACTTTGCTGCATTTAACAGAAGCAGTCTGGGCTCATATGAGCAGGATTTGGGTCTCTTCTGTGAGTTTATGGGTTGTTGTGAGGCATTTCATATCAGAAACAGCCACACTTACAAGGTTGTTTCCTGAAAATAAACTGTTGTTTAATGTCCAATCTTAGAGCATCTATTAATGTTTGGCTCTTAGTATTTAATATGTTGTTTCATTTATAACTGTAGTCTGAGACACCCACATAAAAGCACATTGCATGGACAGGCTGCCTTGGTGCTTACCTTTTCTTGCACTGGCCAATCAAAATAAATATTATGAGGCTACTTGACAAACTCAGAAGGACTGGAATGAGGATAAATAGCTGCTTGTCCTCTTTTCTGAACACTGTGAAGATAAATGACAGCAAATAAGAAAACGCTAGCTTCTGGAACGGGTCATATTACCTCTTACAAAGCTTGGGCTCAAATGCAACCTCAGTGTGTCCAGGTTTGTTACCCTACATTTATTTATTTATTTATTACAGATACATGCCAAGTATATGTTACTGTATAGGGTAACATACTCCTTCAGGATAACATATATCCTGCATATAACTGTAGCCACCGCTCTGTGCCTCTTCCCTGCCTTCTGCATCTTGCAGCAGAGCCAGTGCACACTGCCTACAGGGCCTACAGGGTGCAAAGGAGCTGATCCATGGTGGGGGGCAGCCAGGAGGATGCCCTGCGGAGAGACTCTGAGTACCAGGTGCCCTCTCTCGCAAAGCAGTCACTCCTCCATCACAGCCATCCCCGTGCAGCTGGGAAAGGTGCTGGTGCAGAAGCGTTAGTATTTTTGGGCTTGCCTCCTAAGTGCACTGGAGATGCAAAGTAGTAGGAATAGCTGTGCTGGCGTAGGTTGGGAGTGTAACTAAACCAGGATCCCACCTCCAGTGCTGGACACCAGCAGGTGCCCATGGCAGCCATCAGCGCTTGGTCCCAAACAGGCTTTACAAAGGATGTAAAAGAAATGCTGGTTACTTTGAGTTGCATACCAGAGAAACACTCCTGTGTCCATTCACTCCAAAAGCCCTGGTCAGCACAGAAAATATTTGTTCTCCCCCTGACACGAACACATGAAATGCGGCTTTGATTTGCTCTGGATATTGTTAAAGCGGTCTCCATTTGGGTTGACACAGACTGAGAAAGAAAACAGAGAGAACAAACGTTAAGGAATTACGTGCCACCACCAGTAGCTCTCTGGCATGGCCTGATGTTTCAGAACATACTCTCTGGGCTCTATAAACCCTTGGGTTATATTTTGGCAGTTTTAAATGATTTCGTAATAGTTTTGGACCAGCTAATGCCAATAAGATGATTATGGAGATTAATCTACTGAAAATACATACATTCTGGGGGGCCCCATCATGTATGTTGCCATTTATGCCTGTTAATTTATGGAATCTTTCATTAAATTAGCTAAGAAGATTCATATGTAGAATATAGCAATTAAAAAAAAAGTCCTATGATCAATTAGTTCTTGCCATTTTTGCTATCAAAACTGCACCTGGATAATACACCAAGTAAAAGCACCATGCATGAAAGATGTGTTGTGTCCCAGGCTACTTCTTTGGCGAGATTAGAATTATAGTTTCATCGGACCAAGTTCTGCCACCATATTCAGGAAAACAAACAACAACGACTTTTAAATTTCTGTGATGACAGCTTTCTGACATAACAGCCAGGAGGCCTGAGGAAGTGATCACTCAGAGACTCAGTTAATGCTAAAGCAAATGCTGTGGCTGGAGGTGAGGGTGTTAAGTAGGAACATGTGTAATGAAGCAGCCAGTCAGCGTTTTCCACCAGCAGCACCAGCTAACATCTCTGCACAGTCCGTGCACAGGATAGCAAACACACTGTCCACAACTTGGCGTGAACCCCAATTATCCGGCGTGCCTCCCCGCTGCCAGCCATCAGGCAGGGCTCCCGCGCCCCTTCCCCTCCCAGCAGGACAGGGTGTGTTGTCCCTACCGCCCAGGCAGCCTTGGCCTCCCCCTGATCTTCGGCCAGCTGAACCTCGTACTCCAGGCACTGGGGCGGTGTTTCGCCACCTGGTGGGCTCCACACTATGTGGAGCTCCTCCGATGCAGACATGGAAACCGCCAGCTGCTTCGGGGGCGAGGGCTTTGCTGGGGTGGTGGAACAAAAAGAGAGAAGATCAAGAGGTGCAATCAAACATCTCCTGGTGGGAAAGGCTTCAGTTAATCACTGCCAACCTCTGCTCCTTTTCCCTTTTGATGGGATTTCTGAGCTCCCGTTGCTATCAGCCTGCTGCAGGACCAGAGGTGTCACTAAGGGGGGCAGGCTGGTTGTTCATTTTAATTTGACACGTGGGCTGGGCTAGGTTGCTCTGGGCTGCAGAGCAGGGGTTTTGAAACGCTGGGGTGTGAGCATTGTGCTCGGCACGTTCCCCTCACAGTACAGCCGGCCAGCCCTCCCTGTGCTGCGAGGGCAGCCTCGGCCCCTGCAGTGAGACACCACAGCAGCCTTGGCCTGACACTCTCTGCATCCCAGGAGAGGCTCTGGTTTACGTCAGATGCCCAAAGCCACACGTGAAGCACAAGGAAGCACTAACCGAATTTGGAAATCCTGTTTATTAGCCCAGTGGCTTAACGGGAGTACTAGCTATTTATCCCTGACATTTACATGTGGGTAAATGCATCAGCATGTTAAGTGCCCATAATAAAGAGCAAGTACATGTATCAGGATATACATCATGCTGTGCTTTGCTTCCTTTCCCTGTCTCTGATGGATTTCAAATCTGCCTTTGCTCTGGCAGAACCCATCACACCTTGCACTCAATTCTCCCCAGCCCTTAGCTTGGTTTGAACAGCAAAGCCCAAAGCAAAGCTCCTGTGCTTGCAGAAGCAGAGTAGCGGTTTAAATTCCAGCAGGAGTAAATGAAGCTACCTCTGTGGCAGTGCTGCTAGAGCCAAAAACCCCAGAGCTGCTCTGCCGTCTGCCCAGCAGACCATTTATATCCCAAGTTGTCCAGCTGCCAAGCACAGCACTTGGAGGCACCCGCTGACCTTCCAGGGTGGGTGCGGAGTGGTGTTGCTCACCTGCACATGCTGCTGGGAACTCGAGTCCTGTGTGGCACATGCCACAGCCCCTTCTCCGGGGGAAATCCACCCAGACACATTACAGCCACCCATCTACCAGAGTGCACGTTTGTTTGAGCCCCCTTGTGCAAGATGTGAGCCTTGGGTGCATGGTGGCCGTGCATCCTCCCACAGCCCTGCTGCTTTCCTGCCAGTGTTACCTAGGTTGTGAAGGCGAAGGGTGACATACAACGGCCGTAGCAGAGTGGCTGCCGCTGAACCATTGACACAAATGCTCAGATCCTTATATTCTGCCTGGCTCAGATTTTGTAACACACAGCCGATGTTTATACCGTGATCCTGAATGTAGTCATCACACTGTGTTGTGTGGTCCAGCCCCTCGTACCTAGCGGTGTATTAGGAAAGTAGAAAGAAAAAAAATAACCAAAGCAATGGCAGTTACTACTTGGGTAAGGACGTTTTTTAAGATTGGCCCTAGGCCTCGATTATCACCTATATCTGACCCACCCTTTGCCTTTTGCAAGTGATCCAAAGCACAGTGTTATGCATTGGTCACCTGGACTCCTGCTATGGAAAAAGTCTGGGGAGGAGAAAAAAACAAATTGACATGCACAGATGGCTTCCCTGGTTGGTTTGTAGGCTGTGTCAGCCTCTCCCCAAGCCCATTCCTGGAGCACAAGAGGCCACTGTGTGAGTGGAGCCAGGACAAGATCTAGCCCCTACTCATGGAGACCCCCATCCTCCCATGGGGCGCCATCAGCCACCAATTCTGGAGTTGCAGAAAGGTCTCCTCCCAAGCCAAAATACAGTGGTTTGTGGCAGGTGACATTTGCCATTAATGTAATGAGCGTTAATGAGATGCTATGGCTGATTGCAGGCAGGTCCCATGCATCTACATGGGCATGTAATGGAAACCCAGGGGTGCGAGTGAGGAAGGGGTTTGCTACTGTGCAGCCCTGTCCTCTCAAACTGCCTCCTGTCTTTGGGGGCCACTCTCCAAAGCTTAGCTGCTGGCCCCATCCTGGAAATACTAAGTGGTGTTTTATATTACCTTTTAAGACTCCTTCTGGGTTAGTACCCTTGAGGCAGGGCTGAATGTGGCCTCTGTACCCTACACCTAATGAAAGTCTCCCTGCACAGCACATCATGTTTTGGGGAAAAATTTCGTGTGGGAGTGCTATAAAAGTTAACTTACAGGAATCAAAGGATGCCATGGCTGTGTTCCCACTCACTTTCTTTATACAATGGGACCCAGATCCAAATGCCTGGGTTTGTTACAGGCAGTTAAATATGTGTGGGTTTGTTGGGATTTTTTTTTTCTTTGGTGTTTTTGGGGTTTTTTGGAACAAATCATGAATTTCCATGGTTTCCTTCAAGCAGACCTTTGTAGTTAGTAAAATGGTTTTAAATCAGTGTTTCTGCTTTGAAGACTATTTTCAAGAGCTACATGGAAACTATTTTTAAAAAGCAGCTATGGTTTTGTACACGTAGCCCAAAGGCACGAAACCCAATAATTTCCTAACTAGTCATCCTTACCATAGTATCATAGGAATTGAAGCACAAATACAGCATTTAGTTTGTCCAAAAAACACCAAGTCTAGCTTTGTTTTTCTTGCAGAACAGAAATATTAGGCAGCAGTATAAAAAAAAAAAAAACCAACTCAGAAACATGTATTATTACTACCTTTTGGCAGCATGTTTACTTGTATGATATGTGCTAAGGCTATGAAAATATGTTTGAGGAGTAAAACTGTTAGTTGCCAAGAAGCCCTGCTCTTTGTATAGGGTTAACTGAGCTTGGTAACCTCCTGCTGAATCCTATCCTATAGAGCTATATGCACTGTGATCAAGGGAAACGTGCAGCTAGAATGATCCAGGTACGTTCAGAGGAGGGAAGACACAAGGCTTTGTGATGGATAACATGCATAAAGCACTCTGGGGGGAGTGAATAAAAGGGAACGGAGGAAGGGAGAAGGTGCTCCCTGTAGAAGGTCAGCACAAGCCTGATTTTAAGAAAGGAAGCAGGGATTTGGTATTTCCTTGCCCAAAGGCCCATGTTGCTTGGAGCATTATTACTGCTTGTTCTAGGTGGATTGTGTAATAGCATTGCTAGCCATAAAAGCATATTTGCTGTGGTATTTTAGTACCCTGAGAGGCTCACTTGATTGCCGCCTGGATGTTTTTCTATTTTGCTGATACATACCAATAATATAGTCCATAATGTACACCATGAGGAGTGAGGAGACCTGGTTGCCAAGTGCACTTGAGGTATTCCCAGTCATGATAGATGCAGTGGAAATTCTGAACCTCTGATTCCAGTTTTCCTGTCAAATGAGAAGGAAATAACCACTATTTAGCAATGTACCAGTCAGGCCCAGCAGAAATATCATTTTATGTCTTTGAGCAATTGTGTGCTGCAGCTGAAAGACAAAAAAAGGAAAAGAAAAGAAAGTCAGTCACCATTATTAGACAGTTTTGCTGCCAAAAGTGCTCTGTTTCCTGTAAAAGCGAGTTCACTGTACTTAAAGCAGAAAGATGCATTACTGACCTTTTCATTCAGCAGTGGAACTCGTGCAGGGAAAACCCAGCAGAGCTGGGGTACAGGCAGAAGGAAATGAGCCCCAAGTATCCAGTAACCACAACCACAGCCAATAGAAACAGAGATGTTCTGGTGTCTTATACCTCAACAAGCCCTGCAATGGCTTATCCATCCAGCAACCCTCAGGCCAGCAGTGCTTCATGCAATAGGCTCATGCAAAGTACAAAACTGCACCAGGTACTGAAGGCTGCCCCTAACCTTGCAATGGGACCTGAAAGGTATCATAAATCCAGTCGCTTTGCACCTCCACGTCATCGGCACACCGTCCTTCGAGCAGTGTCTGTACCTTCACTTCAGCAGTCCTGCTGAGGTCAAATCCAACTCTGAGTTTTAGTTTTCCAGTAAAAATAACCTGGTTAAAAGATAAACTTTATAAGCACCTCTTTTGTCATTAGGTGGGCTGCAGAGTTAGCTACCATTGCTCCTGCTCCAGCTGTGAGTAGACTCATTTGTGTGCTTTAATGTTTCTTTACAGCTCTGTCCTGTTTCTCCTGCCTGGTGCTTCTCCAGCGCTCTGGTACTGTCTGCTTTGCCCAGCTTCACTGGCTTCGAGTGCCTCCACCCCACAGGACACCAACAATGACAAGACAGAACAGACTATGGTTCAAGGGATCTCCATCAGCCAGGAGCACCCAGGAGGGTCTGACAAGGATACCACCATAAATCCAGATAAAAGGCACTTGTTCATGATGTGAGATAATTAGAAACAGAAGGAAGAACGAGTCTTGTAACTGATGGTTCCCATGGGAAGCACAACCACACCCTGCAAGGATGGCGCAGCAGCCAGGCAGCACAGGGTGGGCTCACCACTGGGTGCCACTGGGCTTAGCCCTTTGCAGGACTTCTTGAGCACCCCCCCTGAAGGTTTTTCTTTTTTTTTTTTCCCCTCAGACTTACCTTCCCTTACTTTACGCAAGGGAAAAATAAGTTGGCAAGAGTTACAACAAATGATGAGAGAGAGGAGGTGTTGTGTTAGCCCAAGCAGGACAGAAGTAAAGTGCCATAAAATGCATACACGTACTGCAGCAGGACCTGCTATGACACAGCCCACAGTCAGGCATTTTGTCAGCAGTCCCAGAGTGTGAGCTGTGTGGAGCCATGTGTTTCTAAGAGACATCAATGACTCTTGCTTCTGCTGATGTCCCATGGATTTTTTTTTCAGACTTACTCTTCTTCATGACCTTATCTGGGGTCAAGGTACCAGAGATGACTTTTTTCTACTTTTTAGATCCACCTTGTATAAGACACTTTTATTAGTTTTGATTTAGGGAATTCTGACATGTTTTTAAAAACTGCATATTTTTTTCCTTTGTGCTTTTTAAATGCCAGTTGAATCATCATAGAAGAATCTGCACAGCTGCACGCTGCTACATGGCTGGGAGTGTGATGTGCATCATGACTGATGGCAGGTTGAAGAGCCCCTTTCCATGCCCTTGTGATTGCAATCCACAGCTGAAATAGGGTGGGAGGCATTGTGCTCTTCCACCTCCGCAGGCTTCCATGGGGTGGCTGGGCCAAAACCCATTTGCGTAGTGACTGAGCGCAGCCTGGCAGCCTGGGCTTTGCTGCCTCAGGTGGATGAAGCAGATGACCAGCTCACACAGGACATATGGAAACCCTTCACAACAAGAGGCTGGGGTCCACAGCACTGCTAACCTGGTGTGACTGCTCCTGCTCTCTCTCCCTGGTCTCCTGAGCTGGCAAGCTCTCTAGCACTCCTGCTTCAGGATTTTGCAAAAAAAACTTCCTTGCTTTCAGGACACCTATCTGTATTTTGGGTTGTTGGGGGACATCCTTAGCATATTTTTCATGTGTTCCTCAGTATCGTGTGCCAATCAGCCTACTGCTGGGTTTCTCCTCCCCCCACTCCATTTCCCTTCCTAACCCTGCAGCAGCCTTTCATCTTCTAAGCACTTCCAAAATATACTCCTATGACCCTTCTTGTACTGTGCCTGTCTGCTACTGCCCTGTTACATGAGAGAAGACTGACAATTTTATCATAAAGCTGAGTTAAGAGTCAACCATATCTAAAAAAAGAAAAGTAAATGGTAATCAAGGAAGGACACCCTTCTGGATAAAGGTAATGTTAGAGCATTAGCATAATTAATGAAATTTAATGTTTTATTTATTCACCACTTTGCATCCCTAAGGATCTGTTGACCTGAATTTCAGTTCAAGCCCCATAAAGGCTTTCCAAAAAGTGTAGTGCCTTTTACAATGAGGAATGCTACTAGATGTTATTGGATTATTTCTGGCAGCAAGCACCATGCCCTCTGACAGAAATAGCCCATTCTCTGACTGCTGCTGCTGTTACATTTCAAAACACATTCCCATGTGGCAAAAGATTCAAACCACTGGAGCAGTCAGGCTTTTTCATGGAAAGCTGGAACTGCCTTGGTACCACTCCTCCTTGAAATGCAAACATAAATCTGTGCTGGAACTAAAGGCAGAACAATAGCCTGGATTTAAGAGGATTAAACCATGCTTTGTCTTACCTTCCAGTCTCTGTCACCAGTGTTGCGGTATTCAAACTTGTATTTTACTGTGCATTCATTGAAGGTTTGTACATTGGGTGGAGGTTTCCACTCTATATCAAGAGAACCTAAGAGTCCAGGATCAGTGATCTGAAGGTCTTGTGGGGGAGCAACTAAATTGAAAACAAAGCAGGCTTTAAAACACAGTGTTGATGGTTTAAAACACAGTGTTGATGTAAAGAAAACAAAAAAGTGTCATGAAATTTGATGAGATGACAAATGCAGCTGCTGGATGTGAAGGGAAGCACTGCTGGTCCAGGTTGAAGCCCTGGCTATTTAATAGCTTGTTCTCAACAAATGTGCAAAGGCTCTGCTCCTGCCCAATCGCCCAAAAAACAGTTTGTGCTGATGCCCAGAGAAAATGCTCAAGGACCATTGTAAAGGTGCAAAGAATGCCACATCTTCGACACTCTTTTTCAAGATGTATTAAGCAAACTACTGTCCTGTGATAACCTTGCAAGTCCTATATTTGCTTACTTTTAACTCATGATATTTACCAACTGTCAGAACAAGTATCCTTGCAAACATTGTGTTCCGCACCTACACCATCATATGATGACAGATCACAGCATGCTGTCGGGGAAATATATATTCCTTAACTGTAACAGATACAAATCACCCATATTGCTTAAATATTCCTTTCAAGCATATTAAAGATTAATGAAAAAAACAAGACAAAAACCATACAGAAGCAGAAAAGTAGGGAGGTAAAATCATTCTTATTTTGGCCCTCTATCAGCTATACAAACATGTGCTTTTACAGTCAATCTAGCTTTTATTAATCTATTGTAAAGTGCTGCCATTTCTTAATAAATCAGCATTTATCATAGATTAATTCGTACTAAGACATGCTTCGTAAAAGCCCAGCACTGTATGGAGCTGTCATTCACATGATGAAAGCTGTTTGGCTATTCAGTTTTATTAGTTCAAAAAAAGTAAATTTTTGTAACGTCTAAGGTAATTTTCCTCCACTTCTCCATAGAGGTGAAGTTATCCATTTGGGCTTCTGCATCTTCACTGCATGATACACTTTTTTCACGGTGATTTGGAGCCCATCTCCTGGCAGTGTCAGTCCAGCATTGCCACCACTTCTCTGAGTCTGGCCTCCAGGTCACTGGCTTTTTTGCCAGCTTTTTCATGTCTTTGTCAGAATTTACACCTTTTTTTTTCTTTTTATTTTTTAAATAAATCTATTGTGAAAGCAGACCTTGAAAATATCTTTCAGTGGAAGATGGCGATATAAATCAAAATTTCGTGTGTTCCTTGGAAAGTTTGCAGAGAACATCGCTGCAGGATTTATTTTGCCTAAGGAAACTCTCCCAAATGAAACACACTGTGGGCAGCAGTCTTAAGATCCCACTTTTCCTAGCATGTAAAGATCCATGGGGGATTTGTTGTTATGTTAAATGGCAAAGTAGGATATCATGGCAATGTATTTAGGGAGGCGCTGGGGCAAGGAACAATAGACTATAATAATTTGGAGAAAAATTAGATTTTATGTATATTTCTGTGTAACAAGTAAAACACTCTCTCTCCCACCAGCTGTGAGTCCCATGAATGCAGTGTGGATTCAGAGGGTGGTGGTGAGCTTGCTCCAGCTCCAGGGGCAATGGCCCTGCATGTGCAATATCTTGTACTCAGCAGCCCCATGTTCCTGCAGGAGGGGAGGGTCTGAAATTGCTAAGCTGTGACAAGCACAGATTTTCCGGCATGGGCAGAGGAGGGTGAATAGGGGCACGGGCAGCTCTGCCTGTGCAAAGACTGCTCAAGCTGGGCTCTTGGTGAGCATCAGAGGTGGGAGCAGGGGCAAGGTGAGGGCATCTCACCCACCTCCTGGGTCTTCGCAAACACACAAAGGCTCCAGGAAAGGGAGAAGCAGTGTGGGGGGACAGCAAGTCTGTGGGAGTGGCACTTGAAGAGCTGCAGCTGCTAAGGAATGAATGAGTGGCTCCTCCAAAATGGCCATCTATAGCCGTGCCAAGGAGGGAGCAGGGATGAGGCAAAGGGGTGTTCATCCCACCGGCCAGCCCAGGTTGAGAGCCCACCAGGGCCAGCATGAGGGAAGGCTTCCACAACGCCAGCGCACCATGTCCTAGAGCCGAACCCTGTTGTGGTGGCTGCCGTGCGGAATTTCCAGTACAGGCTGGCCAAGGAGATCTGCAGGCAGGGCTGTGAGCTGGACTCTCCTGCGCTCAGGAAGCTCCTCCTGAGTGGATAAATGCTGAGCCTCGCAGCAATGCAAACAAGCAAAAGCCTACTAGCCTTTGTCATGAGCCTGGTGGTGTCAAGAGAGGATTAGGTTGATCAAAAATGGAATTTCTGAATGGAAACAGTAACACTCTGAAATTTGTTTCCTCCCTGAGCTTGAACAAAACAGTAATATTTTTGCAAAACAATTGCAACTGTAAACAGCAATTTTTGCAAAATAAATTTTGACTGGATTTCAGAGGGAATGGAAAAGCTTCTATTGGGATGTGGCTTGCATTCTGGGATTTGATTTTTCTTTAAATGTCAGCACTGCATCTTGCAGTTTCTCATTTTTACAATATTACATGACAAACCAGTCTCACTCACATTATTTATACAGAACACAGGACTAGAAATATTCTATTTTGTTATCTAGTCTTCAAGGAAAGCTGGTCCTGAATGTTTCTTGACCAAAAAAACCCAATAACTTCTCTACCTGATTTGTGTGGCAGTGAGTCAGGTAGCGATGTGCTGGCTGGATGGCCGCAGCCCTCACATGCATGCTCACTCCAACATTGCAGCTTTGATGATGAACTGCCTGCTAATCCCCAGCTGCCTCCCACTGCTTTGCCCCACACCATGCAGTGCCTTAGGCGGCGCAAGCAGCAGGAGGTTTTGCAATTTTCTGCCTATTTTACCAGTGGAAAAATGGCAGCTGCCAGGTGTCCCCCATATCTTCTGTCTGCACTTCTCCATGCTGGTCAGAGAGGTGCAGGTGACTTTCATGTTTTGAGAAGCCCATTTTAAAGGCAATGCTGTTTTGCTTGGCATGGCAGTGGCATATTTGCTGGCAGCTTTCCATGCTTGCTGGCTGGCAGGACAGGGAGCCTCTCAGTGCTCTCCTGGCCAAGTTTTCACCTCTCCACCATGCGCCGGCTGCAGCAGGGAGGGACAGACCTGCTTGCTGTCTCTCTGAAGAAGGAAAGCTTTTGGGTGCAAAGTCCCAGCTACTGGAGGCCAAAAGAGCTGGGGCTGTCAGGTGCAGTGCAGCAAAGAGGTGCTCGGAGGACTTGAAGCAAAGGGTGCTTCAAGTGCCATTGCCATAGAGGATAGCTTGCAGAGCAATATTTTTTTGTAAGAAAGTATTATTCTCCAATTATGAAGAAGCCTTGTGTTTCTTACACCTAGCATAGTTTGTCTGTCTGAGACCTCACTCAGGTGCATTTATGTACCCAAGTGGCATTTATATTTGACAACTCTATATCAAGCAATATATTCGGTGTGCACCAAAGGCAGTTTCTGCTCCTTTTGAAGCTACTCAGAAAAATATCCACTAAACACACAATATATTGACACAATTGATTACAGGTTTATAAATCAGCCACTTGCTGTAACACACACATAAGAAAAGATTCAGCTGAAGGACTAACTTCATAAAGGACCCGAGTAAATGTGGAGCGCACATTAGGCAGTGACGCGAACGGCACACCAGGCTTTACCTGCAGCGTGGTAAGAGGAGGAGGAGGAGACCACACAGCCCCACACCAGTGCGATGGAGAGAGTGTAAAGCCACCGGAGAGCCATTCAGAGGTAGGATGTCAGAGGTTCCCGCTGGAAGGTGTGCGGCGTCAGAAAAGCAGTCCTGCTGCACACATGCAAGGAGGCTGGAGAAATAAAGTAGAGTTGAAAGGCTTCAGCGCATCGGTGGGACCCTGATATTCCCTCTGCAGGGTGAGCACTGACAACAAGCGCCTTTTTACTTGTTTACCCAGTCTGATTAATCATTTCCCAGAGGACTTTTATTTGTAACTTTTGGGGATCGCAACACATGGATGACTTTGGCTTCATTTGAAATAGTTTCTGGCTAGCTAAGCACATTCTCTGAAGGCACGTCAGCCTGTACTTCAGTCACCGAGCCGTCTGCCGTGCATCTTCTGTGGAAAGAGTGATGCAGCCAAGTGTCTGACCCGCCTGCCATAGGAAGTGCCTTGGACCAATGACATTTTCATTAAAAAAAAGCCAAAACAGAATGTCTTATCCAATAAACAGACACGTCTTATGCAACCGTCACCAGCACTTTTGGCTTTCCTATTTCAGGATTTGATGACTAAAAAGAAAAAAAAAAATGCAGAGAAAAAATTTCCTTTCTAATCCGCCCTCCAGTAAAAAAGAAATTCCAGCTTGCAGGAATGCTTGTGAGAAGTCTTCTTAGTTGTCCTGATAATTTTTGAAGGGGACCAATTTCTCTTCCTGAGCAGGTCTGCTGGAGGGAAGATGGGGACTAAGAGAGAGAGAGAAGGAGAGTTTCCAGGGGGGCTTCTCCTTCCTTCAGATTTCATGCTGAAGGTGGGTAGGAATCGCTGCCTACGGACACACCAGCCCAGCCTGCTTCCCTATGCCAGAAAGCAAGTGGATTACAGGTAAAAAGAATATATACATATATACACATATATATATATTCTTTATTTTTTAAATATAGATACAGATATAGGTATAGATCAGATATATAGAGAGATATTATATAGATTAGATTTAGATATATAGGTATCAATCTTTATGAAAGCTTGAGGCTACTGCTTGAGCTCTGATTGTGTAAGAATACGGCGACATCTATGCGAACATACAATGCATCACTGAGCTCCTTTCAGATTACAAACTTGCCTGACACTGTCCACACAGCCTTGGCTGTAAAAGGTGGACTCCCAGGTCATACTTTGGTATGGCTGCTTACTCCTCAGTGCCTGTGGCTATGGTGTGACAATACAAAATTGGGGGTCTGCTGAAAGGCAGAGCTTCAAGTCAGCGGGACCTTGGGAAATCTGAGAGTTGGGGCCACCAAAAACCCCACCAATTGAAGAAGTGGCTCAGGGGAGCTGGAGGAGACAGGTTGTGCTGGGGGCAGAGGGGAGTTTAAATTAATCAGAAATTCTAACTGGCAACACACAGCAGCAGTTAAAAATACACAACAATTTTATCAGATAATTTTCAATTTAAATTAGTATCAAATCCCCACAATTCCATCACATAAGTGTAAGCAGTACCAGTAATTTTTCTGTTTCACTGTGAAATGAGAACATATGGAGCAGTTCCAGTCAGAAGAAATGATCAGAATTATTTCTTAACATATCGAATATGACATAAAACTTGTGTCAGTACAAACTTGGCTGTAAGCATAAGTCTCTGCCTCGCAAAGGTCTCATAATTCAGTACAAGGATGCAATGATAAGGAGAGCCAGCGTGCAGAGCTGGGAAAAGCAGTGGCTATAACTCACAGCTGGTGAGTAACTGCATCCAAGGACTGCGCATGAATGCTAGTGGAGGAAGCTTCTTCCATTTTCAGTAGTTAACTTTAATGTATTCACATAGTTTCCAAGGTGAGTAAAAATAAACAAAGGCTTACGCAGGAAGACTTAAAACCAGCAAAGTGCTCTTACCTGGACCTCTAAGTGCATGGGAGCCCATCTGCCTCTGGAGTGCCAAGCTCCTCAACAGCCTCATGGCTGCTCTGCTCAAAACTTTGTATTTTGTAGAAATTTGGAGGCTTTTTAAAGAGGTCTGTCTGTTCTCTTCAGGGATCAGATGCCAAATGCAATGTTCCCACATGGTCAGAGGTTGTACTAAGGTAGCACCAGAGAGTACGCTGCTGGGATTTATGAGGTGTTGGCATTAATTGTTGCTATAACTGTGCTCAAGTAGGTCAAAGGTATGTTTGAAATGCTTAAATGATTCACTAAAATGAAAAACAAATGGCATAATCAGTGCAGGCTGTCTGCCGGAGGCGCCTGGGAGCCGTGGCCCCACACAGCACCTCGGCCCACATGGCTCCAGCCGGTGGTCCCCAGGGCCAGCCCTGGTTTGACTCACTGCAGCACCTCGCCCTGAGCTTCCTGGCTGTCCTGGCTCTGGGGCCAATCCAGCTGCTCTTGCCTCTCAGGGCTCTGCAGGAAATATATAAAATTTTCCATCCCCTCACTCCTCTCCTGTGGGCTAGGCACATCAGCACAGCTGGTCAACATGATCCTTGTATAGCCTTGCCTGTCACCATTTCCTTCATCCCTCGTTCCCTGCATCACCTTGCGAGCCCTCCCTCACCCCCAGCCTGGAGAACCCTTTGCAAGGAGTGGGTGCTTCACCCACATCTCATTTGCCCCAGCTCTGGTAGTGAATACACCTTACTGAAAAAACATCTCATGATTCCTGTTGCTGTGCTAAAGGATCAGCCAGGGCCATGACCCATACGTGGGTGGGTCATCTCCATGTTGACTTGGTGAGTCAGGAGAAGTTGGTTGCAGCAACTCCCTTCCGGGACAGACAACAAAGGGTGTTTCAGAGAGATTGGAGCTGTGATGTGCATGCCCAGACAGGCAATGGGCTGTTGTTGAGGCTGGATCTTCCCATGGCAAAATTTAGGTATATTGAGAAACAGTTCAGACATACTAAGAACGTGAGAAACAGCATCAGGAACCAAAGGAGTGCTTCTCGTTAGGAAGAAAACTGCCCTCCAAGCACATCTACAAGACTTACGGTATCGTTGTTTGAAGTGATGCCTGAATGAATGTGTTATTGCTTCCCAGTTGGAGTCAATGGGAATGTTTTGGAGCAGCAAAGGCAGGATCCGGCCCCTTTCCACCTGCCAGTTATCCTCTCCATTTCACTGTGCGCACATAGGTAGATACATGCTCAGGCAGGACAGCGCTGCCAGCCTGCTGCATTGGCCGTGCAGACGTGGGAGAGGCATGGTCACCTTTCAGGCGTGAAGCCATTCCCATTATGTCATAGCTATTTGGTTCCAGCTCCAGTGAGATGCTGTGAAGGTAGGTGCCAATGGAAAAAGCATGACCATCCTTCACACTTTTGAACATTTTGAACTTTCAAGGCAGTTGCAAGCAAAATTTCAGAACCTTTTTACCTTTGCTATACTAAAGGTAAAAAGTGACCTCATACATGCAATTATAGCAACTACCTCCCAGAACGGACACCAACTACTGTGTGGTGGGTGAGACCACAGCTTTGAAAACAGAGATGAAAGCAAGGAATAGCACTTGGACTATGAAGACCAGTTAGTCCTGATGGGTGCCAAGAGGAGCTCTGAAGTAGGGAACCAGGAAGCCCATGACCCACCACTGTCCTGATCTGCAGTGGCATTTGGTTGGGAAACAGCCCCAGAAGGCCATGGGGGCTTTGCCATGGCTGGAGACCACTGAACAGGTGAACAGCCCCTTGCTTTTCATCCTTCCGAAGCAAAAGGCAGCAGAAATGGGTAGTTCAAACCCTGTTGCCTTGAGTGCCCTGTGAATTTTGGGAATGAGGCAGTTATGGATGAGCTTTCCTTCGCTACAACTGCACAGTGCTGGCTGTTTCCTTCTTACTTTCTGTAAAGGGGGGGGGGGGGGGCACGGAACTCCCTTGCTGCTGGTAAATGTATGGCCTTGCTTTCAGAGTTATGCAAGATTAGGCTTTAACATTCATGTATTTTCATTGTGTAAGCTACTTAAGCAGAAAAGGTCACACTGGACAGATCATTTGAAACAGATGAGAAACATTTGCCAGCAGGGTGAATGCCAGTTCCCAAGTGCTAGAACTGGGTCAGTTCCTGAGAAAATTAGGTTGGAAAAAGGCATAGCTGGGATTTGCAACAATAGGGCTCCACGACACAGACAGCAGCGCTGGAGGAGCAGCTAGTGCAGCTCCATGCTGAAAAGTGCCTGCCCGTCCAGTCTCCTCCCGCCACTCTCCTGCCCAAACCATCTCCCTTTGAAAACTACAGATGCTTTTCTTTTCCTCTCCTTGTGTCATTGTGCCATGCTGTGTTCCTCCCCCTGCCAGCATTAATGCAATCCCCACGCTGGTCCTGGAGGAGGAGACTGGCTCAGGGCAAGCCTGGGAGGATCCATGTCCTGTTCCAAGGATGCTGAGTGAAGGCACTGCCTGTGGGTGGGAGACAGCGCGCTGGCTCAGGGCACACCTCTGCATAGGCTACATGCTCAAACCTGGGCTGGTACTGACCTTACTGGCTGTAGCTGTCTGCAGTGCCCTACCAAGCTGTGGGGAACAGGGCAAATCCCTGCACGTGCTGGAGCAGAGCCTCATGGCCTTGAGCTTGGGACATGCAGGTGATTTGCATCTTGCTAACTATTCTGCAGATGGAGTTAAGTTGCAAAAATCTCTTACATAAGGTGATGACAAGCTTGTGGAAGAAGGGGTTAGTAAAAATACACCCACTCTGGCTCACCAGCAAGCTCCACACGTGACTGGGAGGGTGCCCCCATGCACTGAGCCATGCCCAGCACTGCGGTAGCATGGCTGCTGCCCGGGCTCAGCCACCCACTGCTCTGCCTTGCGCCCACCTTGCCTCGGCACCCCATGGTCTCAGCAGCAAGACACCCCTGTGCCCAGCAACAGGCAAAGCCACAGGGGTTTTTCCCTGTCCACATGGCTGCCTTCCCCATTACAGTGGGGGAACCACTGACTTACTGGGTCTGCTCACAAATGAGATTTTTTGGGATTTATCAGCCAGGTGAGTGACTCCTGGAGTCCCTATGTGCTCACAAACATCTTGCAGGAGCTTCTGCCTCCAGGAGCCTGGCCAGGTCCCAGAGCCTCACAGCTGCTCTGCAGAGGCAAGATTAATAAAAGAGCTGAAGCCCAGAGAAGGAAGACTTGTAAAGGTGCCTCCAGGCTGGATAAGAGACTTCAAAGAGCAGATAAGCCCCTGCACTGGGTCCTTGGCCTCTGACAGATATGCTGGATAGGTACATGCAGGAATTAAAAAGCACTTCTGTAAAAATCCACTTTTGTTTGAAGAAATAAAGGAAGAGCAGCATGGTTGCTGAAACATCTCATTGCAAACGGCAAAGCAGTTGGCAAAGATCATTACTGGAGCTAAGTCCAAACAATGGGCCAAATCCTTTTTGGTTAAAAAGTATTCGATACATTCATCCCAGTTGTGCTAAATCCGTTCTGTCGAGCAATCCATTGCATTCCTATATTAAAATATTCTGATCTGACAGTTCAGAATAAAAGCTTTCAACTTTGTAATTCAGCTCCACATTTAGAAGTAGCTTCCTATTTGGCAAAATAACAACTAAAAGGCTCCAGCTATGAACAGACCGTTTGGTATCGAACAGTATGTTTCATTTGATCCAAAGGGATGATTTTGAAATTGCCAGTGGCATGAAAAATCAATGATTTGTAAAAGCCTCTTAACTGCCTCATGTTTCAGGGAAGCCAGTCTCTTTTATACAACTTGCATTAAACAAGCTCTTTCCGAGGCACTGGAATAAGAGACTCAGCCATTCCAAACACCCTGTGGCCTACAGCACAGTGTTCTGAATTGCACTGAAAAGGGGATGTCACCATGAGGAGATGTACTAGGAAGAGGAGCACGGGGCAGTGGTGATTGAATGTTGCAACAAAAATCCCTTCTTTATAGCAATAAATTAAACACTTAAGGCTTCCATGGGACTTCAGGAAATGATGGAAGGAATCCAGACTCTCTAGCAATGCCCAGTGTCAATATTTATTCTTGTGGCGAGTGGATACCTCAGTTTTCCCTATTTCTTTGCTGATGGCTACTGTTGGGGACTAATCCTGGCTTAGATGGCATCTCAAAGAAGGGACAGCAGCTGTTTGAATGTGCCTGTATAATGTAAGCCAACAAGGCTGCTGCTGTGGAGCTGGCACCGCTGAAATCTTTGCTTTCTGTAATCAACCAAATTATGTTCCCAAAAAGGTCCATTCAGCCAAAAGCTAAACTTCACTCCCTCTCTCTGCCTTTCAGCTTACTCTGCCACAGGTTCCCCGCTGCGTAAGAGACACCCCTTATTTATCCCAATCATCTTGGTTTCCTGTAATTGCGGATGAAAAGGTGTCTGTGCGGAGAATGTCTCCTGCCTTGCGAGCGCACCCTGACAAAAGCATTCACAACCTGCTGGCTCCTGTCCTCGCATTGCACTGAGTCATCTTCTGCTTCTTGAGCAATTTCTTCCACAACCTGCTCTTTGCTCTCACATGGACTAGCTCTGACTCTCCCTCCCATGCAGCTGGGCTTGGGCTGGGGGTTTAACAGAGCCCGTGAGAATAATTTCATTCTTATTGTGGCACAGGGGCAGCCTTTAATAACTTGGTGGCTAGGTTCTACCCTGGCACACCAGCGCACATAAATTTTGTGGGAGAAAAAAAAATACAAGGCAGGCTGAGGAATTAGACGGCCTTGACCAATATGTGTAGTTGCACCTGGGAACCAGCCTGCGGCAAAGATGGGCTCCAGGGGCCAAGGATGCACAGGGAGGGCTGCAGGGATGCTGGGGACCAGCGAGATGGAAGGGGATCAGGATCACAGCCTGACACACTGAAGCCCAAATTCTGCTGCTAAATGCACCAGGGCACTACAGGAAGAACTGAAATGGAGACGCAAAGCTGGCAGAATAACAGCTGCTAATAAACGGGCCACAAATACATCCAGACAGAAATGCAAAAGCAGCTAAAAATTATCTCCAGAACAGGAAGGCTCTGACATAGCTCCTAGCAGGAGCTGGGGGGACAAAGAGTCGCCCTATGCATGGCGTGCAGACAGAGCTCTGCGACACAGCTGCCCTTAGGAGACCTGGCTGGTCCCAGCACCATGAGCACTGGGTGCAACTGGGTCCTCTGGCTACAGTAGGCTCTGCCAGGAATGCAGGGTTTACAGGGAAGTTCTGTGCATCCCTGGTCTCCAGGAAGGTGCCACTTCCCCTGTTCCTCCTGTTTCCCCCCTGCCTGCAGACTTGGACCTGTGCTGCACGGATGCTGTGGGAGCTGTTGGCCCCATGCTGGGAAGCCCAGGGCTGCTCCAGGGCCATGTTCTGCTCCTCAGGCAAGCACAGACAGAAGTAACACCTCGTACCAAACAGACTGAGTCCGGAGCCTGTCTGGAGCAGAGAACCTGAAAATGTCCAAAGATTAATTGCTCCCATCTACACTGTCCTCCCCTGCCTGTCCCGCAGGTCAGGCAGGAGCTGACTGCAGCCTCCTGGGCACCAGACTGTGACCATGTAGGTGCTCATTAAGAGTTAAAAAACCAACTCCATTTGCTTCCACTGAAGTCTTCCCACCACATGGCTTTGAGCCCGGCTGCAAAAATGAGTTTACCTGGAATGGCACAGGCCTTAAGTCTTTGTGCAATCCTGAACTGAGCTCGAGCTGCAGGTACTGGAGTGAGCAGAGTTTTTCTCCTGTGACAAATGCCCAGGTCTCAGCCCAGCCTCCCTCTAGCAGGATGCTGCTGGCAGGCATTGCACCAGCATCCTGCTCCCCACCGGCCACCTGTCCTGCCTTGTGCCATTTTTTTTTTCCCAGTAGCGTTTGCCACCCAAAGTAGATTTGTGTTCTGCCTGTGGGTTTTAATCTTTCTAATTTAACATGCCACATTTCACAGGACAGTGGTAATTACTTCCAGTCTTGTTTTCAGGTTGCTCCAGAATTAAATAGACAAGTGAAAAAGAGGTCTAGAGAGTTGCTATGAAAGCAGAAACATTTTACATGAAGTGCTCTCTTGGTAACTGGGAAAACAAGCCTGGCAGCAGTGTAGCACGCTGCAGATCAGCCCAGAGAGTGCGGATGGGGAAGAAGATGCAATGGGCAAAGCAGCGTGCCGAATGTGCAGAGACCAGCTGCCTCTGCCAGCACCAGCACAAGGAGCCAGTGCTCCATCTCAGCTTTCAGGCCATCTTAAAATAAGAATAACCTCATGGATTTTTGCCTCTCTGCATCATTTTTTAAAACTGAATTTTCCTCTGCAAGCTTCTGAGCCCTTGTGACAAGCAATATAATTTTCACTTTCTCCTTTAAACACCAGCTAATGTCTTGTACTAGAGAGTTTATGGAGATGTTGGCAGAGGTCCTTCTGGTGTGATCACTGTGCAGTGGGAGTAGTAAAAGACAGGTATTCTGTACAGCTGAATGCCCTAACCTGGGGTGCTGGGGCATCTGACAATTCCCACTCTCTTCATTTTCACCTCCTGCCTTTGTCTCCAGTGGGGATGCAGTGCTGCAGTACTGCCCCTGGCCAGGGCAGGATCAGCCAGGGGCTGAGCAGCTGTCACCCCCTCAGCCACTGCCGGGTCCCCAGCACACACTGGGCAGGTACATCCCGCAGAGAGCCCAGGGCAGCCGAGCAGCCCCATAAAGCTGGCTGGGAAAAGTGGTCCTTCCCCTGGAGTGGCCAACAAGTCATGGAGGCGCTTTGCAGTCAGAGCCTGATCCTGCCTCTGCTGCCGTGAGGACCAGAGGGACGAGCACAGGGTCAGTGCATGAGCAGGGCAGCTGGCAGACGCAGGAGAAAGGGCAGGGTCCAGATCATTATCACAGATCGGTCCTTGAACCCTGAGCTGCAACCCTGAGAGATATAAAACAGCATTTGCCCTGGGGGCAGGTGGCTTTCCTGAGCTCAGGGTGCCCTTGGAGGGGACAGCAGTGCTGGCCTGCTCCCCCATGTCTTCTACCAGCTGTACAGTGGCCAGGAATCACCAACGCAAACAGCAGACCAAGCCTTTATGTCTCACGTAAACATCTTACTGGTGTTGAAAGGTGCTTTGTTAAATGTTTAATTATAGGTACAAAGTTTGGCCTGATGGTGAACAAACAGGGAAGAAATTATTTTTTTTAAAAAAAAAGACACCCCAAAAATGCTGAATGGATTTGTCCTTTTCAGATGCAAATCATTTAACATCTCCCCCAAAAGAGCAAGCATTAACTCAGAATAACTGCTTGGCCATATCTGCTGACAGCTCTTATCAGCAAGCCAGTGCTGATTTAAGGCAAGCCTAAATACTGTTAACTATATTAAAAACTATTTAAATCTTCACATAAATGGAAAATTATGAGAAGACACTTAAGTTAGGAATGACCACAGGAAGGATTTCAGAACAGCCAGAACATGGCTTGCAAGGGATGGGACACACATCAGTTCAAGCAAAAGTGGTGTAAACACACACAAACACAAAAAGTATAAACATGCCCGTCTGAAAATCTGCAGTTATAGCATCACCTTGAACTCTAAGCAGATGCAACAAAAGTTATTTCAAGAACACAAACATCAATACCACTAAAAAAGAAAGAAGCGCTGGAAAGCTCTTTCAAATTTATATAGAAATGCTGGTATGCAAAAATCTATATTCTGCATTACACCTGAACAGCTATGTTGAGTTTCAAGAACACACACAACAAAATAAAAGTGTAAGATAAAGCAGACAAATTCTCCCACCCCCATTTGGCTAAATACAGCAGAGAGTGAGTTGCTGAGATTTAACACTGATCACATAGTTACGGCTTACCATAATGTGTCAGGATTTTCCTTTGAGCCAGGTAATGCACAAGATGAAAGTATTTACTAGTTCTAAAAAAAGGAAACTGGAACAGCAAAATAGAAGGAAAAGTCCTGCATATGTTCCTCTTTCCAGAGATCAAGTTTCAAGCAACTGTATCTGAACAGCCAGTCTGAAAGTGTTTTGTGTATAGGATGCACATGAAGAAATAGGGAAGTCAACTGCTGCTCACTGCCCACGGCAGGCGTCTGGCTCAACATCCCCTCCCAGACAGCAAAGTAAGCACATTACACACGTGGGATACAGCAAACAGTCCCACAACAGCATTCGAGGGATTTTCCTACCACAAGATGCAATTTGATCAGAAAACCCTGCTTAATGTGAACTGAAGTGTTTTGTGGAAATACACTGGTTCCAGCTAACTTCTGTCAGACTTCTGCTTGGCCGCTGGCCAGCTTGCAGCGAGGCTGCTGGTAACACAGTGATCCCAGCACGGGGTCAGAGCCGCAGGCAAACCCCCAGCAGCCAGGCAGCAAGTGGCTCCCTGCGGGCTCCAGTGTCTAAGGTCTAGGCTAGGGGCTCTAAGGTGAGCAGATGGGAAAACCTTGAACATCCTGGCTGGTCTCGGAGGTTGGAAGTTTCCCAGCTCCTGTCACCTGCAACACAGTGACAGCTGCAGCTCTGTGCATCCTGAACTAATGCTCAGCATGCCAGCTATGGGCAGGCAAGTCTTCACAGGCAGATGATAGCCGGACCACTTCATTTGTGGGAAAAAGAAAAACCACCAAAACCAAGTGTATGAAAGTAAAACAGTTCAACATTTTATCCAATGGGAAATTTTGGTCTTTGTTTCCCCTGGGGAATGAGGCTCCTTCTCATCAAAGAATAGCTTCGCTCCATTGTTATTTCCCATGAAATATGTTTTGACCAAGGTCCCGATCAGATGACTGTTGCCTTCAGAGAGGAACGCAGCAAATGGAAAAAACTTGCCCCAAGCAGTTACAGGCAGAAGTGACACTGGTAGGATGGAGCTGATTCCCTGAGACATCAGACCTCATGTCCTGAGAGGAGGTGCTGGCAGTTCAGCTACAAATTACAGTGCCGAAGGAGGAATTGCTGGCGGGACTGTTCTCCAGGGAGGTGCAGGTACAGCTGGTTGGTCTTCCTCAGCACTGACTGGGATCTCTTGGTTATTGGCCAGTGAAATCAGGAAGAGGTTAGATTTCACTGGTATAATTTGGCTTGTGGACGCTCTTACTTAGGCTCGTTCTGCAACAGGGAATTTGGTTAGGGAAAAAGGGTAGAGCAGCCTCTTTTGGCAGTGTTGAAATCCCTGTACATGCCCAGGAGCATGCACACATTAGGTAACAGTGAAAAGAAAAGCAGAGGAACAGCAATCCAGGGGAGACAGATGAGCAGCTTTGCAGATCTGCTCTCTGTGAAGCGTTACTGTGCAAGACGCCTTCCTACAGCAGCTGCTGCAGGACTGTGGTCTGTAGAGGAGGGTGAGGACAGGATACACAAAGCCTCTTGACAGGGTGGTCTGGCTAATCCAGCACAGCTGTACTTGGATAGGCAGAGCCCTGCTTTGAAATCTGTCCCCTGCCACCCTGGCAGTGGCAGAGACTGATTCTGGCCAGAGGTATCCCTGGGATGTTGGGGACAGAAGTTTTGCCAGATAATTTGTCAACAATTTATAACACCAATAAAGAAGTGGGTCCACCTGACCAGAGCTGAAGGTAACACTGCTCAAAGGTCTACAAAAGCACAGCAGGTTTTCAAAGCCAGAGCCCTGGGTGGGCCATTCCCATGCAAGTCTCCTCATGATCCTTTTCAACAGGAGCTGTGTTGAGTTTGCCCTGTAGAGAAGCTCACAGAGCAGCATTTGCACCAACCACAGCCTTTCACATTGAGGTTAAAAAACAAAAAAAGGAAATCTAAGGAAATACATAATCTTTTACATAAATCAACAATGTTTGATTCACCATGGATAAAGAAGTGCTAAAATCTGATGTCATGGAGAATGTGCAGTTAGCAGTTCAATAAAAAATGAATTGAGGCACTACTGAAGTGCTGTAAAGCAATGATTTATCAGTTCAGTCCTTGCAGAGACACTATTGCAAAGCCCTGTAAGCAAACAAATGCCCAGGTTCCCACTCAGCAACTGCTGAGCATGCAGAGCTCATAACACCCAACAAGCCATCTCTTCCAAGGACTCCTGCAACTGAAAGTCAAGTGTGTCCCAACATCCATGGTTTGCCTGAATAGAGGCCCTACCCCTGTAATGGCTGGCTGTAGATCTGGGTCCTCAAACACACAGTTGTCAGCTATCACTGCCTGAACTCCCTGGTGTGTAATTTCAGGTTACAGGGATGCTGCAAGCCAGGGCTTTGGAAAGCACCACTCACACTGCCCCCCTCCTTCCAGCTCTCAGCAGGAGACCAGAGCATGGCACCTTGCCATCACAAGTTGTTCTCACCTTGGCAGGTTGTGCAACAAGTTCAGAGTTTACCGTCCATGAGGTAGATTATCACATTTGCTGTGATAAAGGTTATGCCCACATGTGAAGTGAGGAAAAATAGGAGAGAAAGTGGTTATTAATCAAAACACTAAGTTCTACTGCATTTCTCATGCTTGGGCACTGTTAGAGGCACTGCCACCTCCCGAAATAAACCCAAGCTGGAATAGCTTAATAGCAGTTCAGTTACTGGTAGGAAAGAACCAGAATTTGCCCCAGTTTCAGCTTGCAGGCAGGGCTCAACCTGTTTAAAGACTGCTCGGGCATGTTGCACACAAAAATACTTGCTAACACTTAACATATTAAGTCTAATGCTTGAGAAATACAGAACTCCTAAGGGTACAGGCACTTGTGGGTGTGTAGGATTAAGCCCAAAGGTCATCATGCTATTTCCTACTTGTTCCCTTTTCTGACTTTCACTAGTGCTATGATCTGTAGTTGGGGCTTGCCCTACGTTACTAAGAGTTGACTTTGTACATTTGAGTAATACTATAAAGATGTACAACAGGAAAAAAAAATTCAACAGGCTTTTAGAAGTATACGAATAAATCCTTCATGTTAACCAATTGCCACTTACAAGACAGATTTCAGCTAGTGGAGGAAGATTTCTCTTAATAGAGGAAAGGAAATACTTATTTTAATGAAAAGATCTCAGTAGTTTGCCTGCATTTGTAAAAGACATTCCTTAAACCTGTCGGTGAAGCAATCTACACTCTTCCAAAAATGAGTTCCACTCTCCTAAATTCCTCACAAGTTGACTGAGCAATACAGATTTTAATCCAACGATAACCCTGAATTTTGAAGAATTGCCACCTTCTGAAAAATCTCCCAGTCTTGCACCAACTGCCTCTGCAGAAAGACCCTGGGAACACGCCATGGAAACGGAGGCACTCTCTGATGCTCTCTTAGTGAAGTCGTACTTCCCACTAAGTCCATTCCCTCAAGACATGAAGTCCCTTGATCCATGCATCGGCTGAGCCCAAACCATTATATGGTATGGCTCATTATAAACCAAACTATATTTATATAAAAAGGGTTTGAAGAGAACCCATGTATTGTCAGGAACAGGATAAGTAGGAAAGGTCTTCACAGATGTTCAACCAATGAAATGGCCATGCCTTCACCTCTCCAGGACGTTGCCATTAATTACACAGGCTGGGATTGCAGGTAGCAATGGGCAGAGGCTATCGCTGTCTCTGTTGCCACTTGAGCCTGGTGCCCACCCTGCCTGCCCTGCCTTGGGCCGAGGGGCAATCATGGGAAAGGGGAGAGCACTGGGATGGTTGTGTGTGTGCTGGAGGAGAGGAGGAGGGGCTGGAGGAGAGGCTGGAGGAAGAGGAGAGAGGGCTGCCCAGCACAGCAGGGAGGTTGCTCCAGAGGAAGCAAATGAGCCACAGTGCACAAGGGAAACTGCCTTGGTTTATCTTCCAGCTCACAGCATCTGTCCCTCATTGGCTCTTTATTTTGTAGTCTGAGAATATCAAGCATAAAACAAGTTTTCCCATACTTTTAGATTTTCTGTCTGTGAATGTCTGGCACAGAAAACATTCATCAGAGGTCAGAAATTCCTCCCCACCACGAAGGACTGCTCAACAGAATACAAGTCACCACTGTCCTCTACCCGCTGCGAGGAGGATCGGGGGGGGAGGGGGAAGCAAGTAAATGTGCTCCTCACCCTTAATCGCTTTTGACAGCCCAATTTCAAATGCCTTATTTTGGTTTTAAATTTGTCTCCTACACTGTTTAAAAAATTTCTGGCCCTCAACAACACTTTTTGTAGGTGCTTTTCATGGCACCACAATGCATGAACTGTCCACCCAAAACTGCGAGCTTAACTAAACAGTGTGGCACGGGGCAGGGCAAAAATGTCTTTGGATTCCTTTGGTCCATCAAAATCACAGCATGCCTGACAAATTAACCAGCGAGAGAGATACATTTCCATATCAATCCAGCTGTTCATTTTGGAAATGTCAGAGCATACCCGCTTGTGAAGAAATACCTCACCCCCTGTTCTGCCCACTGACAAGAGCGCCTGTGTGCTCCCCATCCATTTCTCTAAAAAAAAATAAAAAAAGAAACCACTGGATTTGGTACAAACCACCCTCCACAGCTGTCTAAAGGCTGCTGGCTGGCCGGCTCTTCCCGAAACACCATCCTTGGGAGCCCATCAGCTGGCAAGCAGGGCAGCACACTGCAGATCTTGCAGAGCAGAAGGATAGTCACAGCTGCAGTGCAAGCAGATGCCTGCCAGCCTGCACAGAGCAGAGCCAAGGCTGGAAGGGACCTCAGGAGATAGTCTAGTCCAACCTCCTGGGCAGAGATGGGTCAAACATGCTAGCAGTCAGGCAGATGGTTTAAAATTTAAGACAGACATGTTTTAGCCCTAGACCAAACCCTAGACTTTTTTAAGAGAAGGGTTAGAGAGTCGGCAGTTATGGAGCTCACCTGGTTTGGAGACTGTAGCAGCACATGGCAACACTGCTGGAAGCTGAAGGAGAAATGAAAGCCCCTTAGGCAGCTCTGACCCCTACCCAGATGTGTGTTTTTAACTGCACATCGGTTCCACTTCCTTTGCTTGTTTTTCATGTTTATAAGCTTGCAAGGGTAACAACTTCAGTGGCATCAAGTAAAGGCATTTTGTATAAACAAGCTGAAAAAGTGACAAATGGCAGAATGCTCTGTACTCCTAGAGATCAGAGTGCAGAAGCAGCTCTCTACTACCAAAATAAAGGGGGTTCAATGTCTGTAGGCTGAGCATGACGCACACTCAGAAGCGATCACAGAAGGAAAATTCAAGTTGCAATATTGTCAAACAGATGTCCATCAGAAAGTTAAAAATATCTAGATGTTTTTATCAATTTTGATTTTAAGAGTAATCTGTCAATTCAGACAAGAATTTGTTGCTGCTTTTAAAAAGGAAACAATAAATTTAGGTTTAAAAAAATTCCTATTTAGAAAAACTAAATTTAACCTTCTGTGCACAAGGCTTTCTTGGTTTATGTAGAAGTCCAAATGAGAAAAAAAGCAGATGGGGGAAAAGTTTTCTTTCTCTATCTGCACCTGTGGGAGCAGAAGTTATAAGATCTGCTGTGTTTTATATATGCCTTCTAAGCACATTATGGCAACTCTGAGTTTGCTTTTAGTTAAAACAGAATTTCATGTTGTTTGTTGATATCTGAAAGGCCAAATAACCTAACCAAATTAAATGAAATGCTAATTTTGGGGCATGTAAATCCTGAAAGAATCAAGTTCTTTTTCCTACATACAACAAGGTTTGTCAATTTATGCATCAAACAGAAATCTTAAATTAACAATGAAAGATCTTCAAACAAAATATTAATGCAGGTTATCAAAAAGAGCACGTGTCAAGCCGAGCCTGTGTGATAAGGCTGTTTCTGACCCACTAGCAAAAGTTAAAAATTGGCAAAGAGAGTTTTGAAGATCCCAAACACACAACTGAGGCTCAATAATGCCATACACAGGCAATACTAAATAACAGTAAGCAGGCAAGCATGGGACTGCTCACAGATGGGCAAGAAAATTGAGTAACAAGTGATACTCGATTCATTGGGGTGGTCCAAGAGTAATAATTCTGCCTTGTACCTCTCTTCTTTTGCAATCCTTCGTTTGCAAAGACAGGAGGAAGGAAACTGTTTGACAATTCCCCTGCCATTTCACCAGAAACAACATAATCATCATTTAATTGATATTCCTGGGAAATAGAAGTTTATGTTGCTTGAGCCAAAAATCACAAAATTATCGCTGTTGGCAGAAGTATCTCAATGTCATCATTGTATAAATGTCTTACTGGAGAAGGAACAGAATGAACTTACCATTTCAGTACACAGCAGAACATGCAAGCTAGACACATCACCCACTGATTAGTGGAAGAGAATAGCTTCAACAGAAACATTTTTTGGTGACTGAATTCAATACTCCTTACCCATTTCTAAATGATACCACTGAAAGTTTTCAGACATAATCCTCCTTTCTTTTGCTTGAGTTTGTTAGGGGCTGGAGAATACATGGAGTGTGGGATGTTTAGTCCTATCAAATATTTTTCAGAACTTGATGCACTTGGAAGCTTATGCTGGGAAGCAGTGTTTGCTGCTGCTTTACTTTTTTCTTCTACCTGTGATTATGTGAGAACAGGAGATTCTGGAGATCAAAAGCAAGTGGCTGGAATGAACAATGTCTCATCAGCTCAGGACTTCATACCTATCTGGAATGCAATGTTCTTATTTACATAAATTACATTTACACTTAGGGTATCAGTACTTCTCACTCAAGCTGCAAAAGGATTTCAAAAACCTACTAACCTTGGAGCAGAAAAATATCTGTAAATGCATTAGGAGAAAAATCAACAAACGTCTTTGAAATGCTGAAGAGCAGGAAATGTAACGTAGCTCTATCTAATGGTTTGATGAAAGATAAAAATAGTAGTATGCCATTTAATGAGACAATTTACCACTGTCACTGAGGCCATCTCCTGCGAAAGGATGAGTGTAAGGGAGAAGATGGTCCTTAAACTCATCAGAGCAGTGAGCCCCAAGACCTCTGTAAACCAGCTTCAATAGACTTTCTTATATAGAGAGGAACGCAATGCCATGTACAAGCGCATGGTTTAATGTGGCTGGCACACAGCCACACAGCTGTTTGCTCCCTCCCTCCCTCCTTGTGGGATGAGGGAGAGAATTGAAAATGGAAAAGAAAAAAAATACCACAAACAGAAAAACCTCAAAAAACCTGTGGGCTGAGATACAGACAGTTGTTTAATAAGACAAAAAAGATAATAAATAAATAAAAATAATAAAAGGATATACAAAACAAGTGATGAACAGCACAACTTCTCACCACCTAAACTCAATGCTCTGCAAGACCCTGAGCTGCCCCACCTCCCGGCCCACCCACCCCTGGTTATATACACAGAGCATGATGTCATATGGTATGGAATATCCCTTTGGCCAGTTTGGGACAGCTGCCCTGGCTGTGTCCCCTCCCAGCTTCTTGGGCACCCCCTGCCTTTTCATTGGCAGGGCAGTGTGAGAAGCTGAAAAGTCCCAGACTGTTTGGCAACAACTAAAATATTAGTGTGTTATCAACATTATTCTCATCCTAAATCTAAATCACAGCACTAACCAGCTGGTAGGAAGAAAATTAACTCTATCCCTGCTGAAACCAGGACAGCAAGTGGGATGGAAAGACATGAAGATGTAGAAAGCGGTGTCCTCCTGCAGTCCCCGTGCCAATATGAGCTTTCATAGTTGCGTGCTAGGGTGGTGGCAACAATATATAGTCCCACAGATGCATTCTTAGATATGAACTTAGTTTTTCTTCCTCCTGTGGATATAGTAGTAGAGGTGATTCTTTATCATGGACATTGCAACAGAACGAGGCATATAAGCAGGGGCCCAACAGGATCAGCTAACACAGAACAGAATTTTCTCTGGGTAAATTGTTTATGATTTCTTCAACTTGTGATTATTGATCTAGAGATCACACACACACTGCATCTATCTACGTACATATGAAAAGTTGTATGAATTCTAGTAATATAATAATTATAATAAAGCCACAGTTATAATACTCCAAAGATAAATGTTTATTGAGTTGCTGAAAAATACAAGTATTCCAGTAAGTTTGTCACATTTAAATGTTAGCTAAAAAACCCCCACAGAAGTTCCACATACAGTCTAGTTGTTCCACTTCCCCACTATAATGAAAACTGTTAAGATGATACAAAGTCAAACCTTTTAACAATCACCTGTGAATTTCAGAAAAGCTAACATGTTCTAATTCTTCTGATATTGCCCTTACTAGTTAGTAGCTATGAGCTATTGTGCTGACTTATGCATCATTCTGTTCTGAAGGCAATGTGTTATAGCTGTGAAAACTCAATATTCATATTATAATCTACTCTTTGGCTATATAATCAGAATATTAGCATGAAATTTCCATTATTAATGAGGCTTAACTAATTAAAACCACAAATAACTACATACACATTTTGCAAATAGGTTTAATCTGCTAAAGTCATTGCAACATTAAACTTCAAACTTTAAAAAAAAAAAAATATATATTTCTTGGAAGGGTTCTAACAGCCATTTGAGTGATACTTGTAGCCAGAGTAACTGATTAACATGTTTGAACACAGAACCAGAAACAGGAGAATTCTGTGAAACCATGGATAATGAGTTGAATTTTTTTTTTTTTTTTTTAAACTCTCATAGTTTCCACACACTAAGACTATCAGAACAGCAATGCTAGCCTGGGGCACTGTAGTTATACCATCACTGGTGTAAACATCTTTAATTAGAGGAAAGTTAAAAGGCTACAGTCGTAACAATGCATCTTAACCAACGCAAACCAGCAGCTGAAGACAGCGAGATACACGACTGGTCTGTGAGCAGGACACTGAAGAGACTGTAAAAGCAGACACGGCATGAGAACATACATCACGGGTATCTGACAGACTATGGACGGAGATGCAGATTTCAAGCTAAAACAGAAAACAGAGTTCTCTTTAGCAGTAGTTCACCATCTTTGATTTAGGAAACAGAAGCTGAACAAGCTCAGTGTGGCATATGAAAAGTTTACTGCAGTCAGCAAGACCTATATGGACCTATGAATATGGACTACTCCTGAATAATCCCTGGGTGGAGGAAGCACTGCAATAAAGATCTATAAAATGTATTCAGTGCCATCAGTTCTCAAATATTGCTGGAATCAATGCAGCCTGCCAGCAGCAGACACCTTTACCAAGGCAGGTGTGGTAAGCTACTATCTACTGTTTACAGCTGGAGCCTGCCATTTACAAAACTTTTAACGCTTCAGGACTCAGTGAAAAAAGTCCATGTCTGAGCCACATCATCCACAGCTAATAATCTAAAAATAAAGTAGCATACCTGTTTGTGGCACCCTGATCAAATGTACCAAGCTCAAATAAAAAAAATTACACTTCAAAACTTCATGAATTTTACATTTCTGTCAATACATTTCTGTCCAATCTCACGTGGAAATCGCTTCCCCCCCCCCCCCCAACCCTTACAACACTTCCCTTATTCAGGAGTGACCTTCCCCATGAAGATGGCCAAAGACAGACAAGGAATCTCATGGTTCATGGAGTCCAGCCTGGAACAGAGGCCTCTGTGGACCCGAAAGGCCTTTTCATAAGAGGAATGTTTTCTTTGTAGCTGGAAACTGAACGAGACTCACAGAACATTTCAACCACAAACCCCTCATCGATAACTGCAATTAAAAGAAAAAAGTTCCAACTGTTTAGATGCCTTTGTCAAGGATGGTGTTCACGTTCTTTGGAATGCTGCTCCTCAATTTCTGCTTTATAGTCCCAAATTATGTTTCATCAGGAAACAAAGAACAGCTGGGTGCGTATAGGTGCAGAATTAAAAGACTCACAGGGAAAAACATCTCTCAAGAGAGTCTTTTACTTCCAATATTCAGGTCTAATAATAAAATTGTCCAGATATTTAAATAAAGAAGGTAAAAATAAATTTTGTCATATAGAATTGTATTTTAACCTACATTTGAATAACCTAACTACAGCTCCAAAAACTGGCAGTTCTGTTTCCCTAATGCCGGATGTAGCAAATTAATGACTGCAAACCCCACAAAAGGTTACCTTGGCTATTTCCAGATCCAACCCAGGGAAGGGAAGGGAAGCAGATCACCTCTGTCAGCAGGAGTTTCCATACTGCATTAAGTATATTATTAGCAAGATTGAAAAAAAAAAAATATCCTATGTTGTTCCCAATATATATGCTATAAGACGTTGGGTGGTTTTCACATTGTGTAAGACAGGAAAGTGAAACGTACAAAGACCCTGCTACAAGTGAAGGCATCTTTATCTTCACATATTCTCACCGCTAATGTCCCTGTTGGTCAAAACCAAAGTCCTAATGTACTTTATATGTAAAAGTGTCCTGTATTTCCCTGGAATAAGAGTTAACGTTTCTTTTGTTTGTCACTATAAAAGAACATATTTCCTGATATGTAATGAGGCAGGTCACTTGTCTGTCAAAATGGGAACACAGACATTTGAAAGAACATATAACAAATTCTCATTATTTACTAAGAATATATAAAACTGAAGTGAAATCAAATTGACTACATGAAAGTTATGAAACAGTTTGTATTTTATACACATAGTATGTACACTGGTTTTGGAAATGTGGGTTTTATCCATGCAAATTTAATACAAAAAACTATTTACAAAAAAATAACACTAGGAACATTTTCCAAAAGAAACATGTATGTTGGAAGCTCCAGCAATAATGGAAGTCCTGAAAAAAGACTTCATGCAATATTGTACAAGTAGACAATCAGAGGTGTGAAAGATGCACTCTACAAGAATATGAAATGCAAAATGAATTAAAATGCACTATCAAAGAAGTTGCAAGTATATACACTATTTAAACATCCATTTTTAAGTGATCACTCTGCAACTGTGCCTCAGACCTACTTCTGTCACATCCTGCACACATTTACATATTGTTTGATTACATTGTGTTTTCTGAGTTTTATAATCACAAGTTACAAAATAAAATAACTGAATACCAACTGAATGATAATCATAAAGCAACCACATTTTCCTTGTTCTAGACATTACATAGAAGTATTCACATTATTCCCAATGTAATCCACCAAACCACTCTCTTGCAATGTGGTGTGCATCCCTCATGGGAATCAAAGCCTTGCATTACCTGCTGGTGCAAGAGACATGAACAATTGCAGCCGGGAATTCCCACAGTTGCAGCAATGCTTGATGTGACACAATGATTCAGTAAACACAACTGTGTTAACATTTGCATGTTAAGAGCACCATCTTGCACATGCTCCAGAAAGCGTATTGATACTGAACAATGGGAGTTCCCATGCCAGGAATGGCATGACCAAATCCTAAACAAATATAGCAATTCTGGAAAGATTTCACCAGTTCACTCGTATTTAAAAATGAAACAAAAAGTTTCCAAATATTCTCTAGTTCACAATCTGTCTTCATAAAACTATCGTGGGGAAAAAAGTTAATTTGCCTTATTTCACACAATATTGAAAGTAGTGAGGAAATCCTTATTAGTGCCAAGAATTCATTTTAAAGGACTGCGTGTTGTAGCCCAGTTACCAAACTATTGAGGGAAATTCTGGTTTCACTGAAGTCATAGAATCATTTAGGTTGGAAAAGACCCTTAAGATAATCGAGTCCAAGCGTAAACCTAATACTGCCAAAATAGAAAGTTTCCCAAAGCAATTAATTTTCTGTCAGTTTGATCTATTCTTCTCCTTTAATATTTGCCAAGATACTACAGTAGTCCTGGAGACACTTTTTGGGTTTGTTTGTTTAAAGATTAGGATTCTAAAATGTGTCTGGAAAAACCACATTAAAAAATTTTCTTTGAAAATGTAGATGTCTATAAAACATTTGAACTAAAAATGACTGATTATGTCATTTTTATAACAACTTGTACTGCTTCTATAGAAACAGAGCGATTATAGCAATTTTGCCTCCCATGTTAAAAGAAGAAAAAGTCAAAAATTGTAGTATTGGTACTGCAATACCACAATTTTAAGATAATACGTGGTTAGAACTGTACTGTGAAATACTTGAACACAAATAAAGCAAAGCAGCATTTCATTACATAAGAAACACAGGAGCCAGAAGCGCTCCTCTGTGGTGGCAAGTTTAAATTAAAATTCAGTTAATCACATATGTTCTCCATTTTAACAGTCAAGGTCAGCAGAAATTTTCTTCACAGGAAGAAAATTTTTTACCTTCACATTTATTTTACCAAGAAGATCTGTGCCATAAAATTCCTGATTAAAAAATACAGTTTGCCTTTCCCTCCATTTGTATAACCCACAGCGTGTTGCGTATGGAACAAGAAACAGTATTGCTGTTTTGATTCACTCACATGGAAGGATAAGTGGCACACTAACCTGTTAAGAGTCATGGTACAATTTTCAGTCACTGAAGTTCTGTATTTACTAGAGCAAGCTTCCTCTGTCTCGCTACATCATCCTTTGCTGGTGGAAGTTAAATATTGGTAAACATCTACTTACCTATTACTCTCAAATAATTGCTTTCCTTAGTGTTTTTATTTAGATTGCAAACATCTATTTAAAAGAATTCTGCAGCCTATGCAGGAGGCAGCAGCAGCATGAAGCAAGGAGGTGTGTCCTTCTAAAGTTGTACCGCACAAGCCAGTCTCATTACCAAGCCAGAGGGCAGTGCAAGCGGCACCAGCCAGGTACCCTACCCAGGGCTTGGAATGGGCAATGTTCTCTACACACTCAGCAATGCTTTCTGCAGCACTGGGATAAAGCTATGCAAAACAGACAGCCTTTGAGAAAACAAAGATGCCAAATTTGTTATTATAACCTCTATGGAAAGCGCCATGTACATAAGGATCTGCCTCCCTCAGCATGAAGCGGCTACAAAATATCTATTTCTTTCTCTACTAAATCTAAAGGCTTTTCATTGTGAAGTGATTCAACGTGAAATCAACTCAGAGCACCCTCTCCTTGAACTTTGCCTTTCTCATTCACTTTTTTTAAATTCTAAAGACAGTCACCTGTAAACAGGACACATTTCACCAGTTTTGTGTGTGTTGGGGTGCTATTTCGTTTATTTGCTTTTGTTTTTCAAGTAGAGGTCACTGTTTATTTGACAAACCTCTTGAAAGAGAAATTTGATTTACCAATGCAAGATCATCTATCTGCAGAAAGTGCTAAAAACTCCCACAAGTTTCTTTCAGTTGAAATCAGCTGAATTATTAACGTGCTTTACCTCTGCATTGGTATACAGACAAACTGGCAGACTGCAGCTGTATTATAGACAACAGCTACCTTTCATACAAGCATTTAAGAAATCAGCAGAAGGAAGAAGTGCCAGACCTTTGTCCTTCTCTTCAATACTGAGAAGACACATGGAAATTCAGTTTTAGTGAAAATAGATGCCTTTTCATTTTTTGTTTCAATTTGGCTACAGATTTATGTCAAAATCTGAGAAGACTGCAACTAAACAGTAAGATATCTGTAATAAAGTTTCTAGCGCAGTATGTAACTGATGGTAGTCCTTAACCTGTAATTTTATTGAGGTGACATACCCTCCCATAGTATGAAAGCTGTGCTTCAGAGTAATTTTTCCTATGACATATCAGAAAATTTGTATTAAATAAAGGAATCAGTGTAATATTTTACAGCTTCCTTTGACTTACCAGAGATCGCTATTTTTACTCAAGAATTTGACAGTAAAGCTTTGCTAGTGTCAAACAACTTTAAGCCATAGTTGCTATGGTCAGGTGTTCCATGAAATAAAAAGGTGAAATCTTTACTGAAGTCAAGAGCAAAACTTGCATTGACTTCAGTTAAGATCAGATTTTACCCAGAAATTCTTATGATGTCACATTTGTTTCAAATGTATTCCTCCATATTTTATGATAATTTCAGTTCCTGGTCATATTCTGGAAGGCCTCTCGATACAGGGGTATAGATGCTTTTCTGCATGCCCAGCAGTGCCCCAGCTAGCACAATGGATTAGCAGTATTATATAATGGAAGTGAAGCATTTCTGAGATACTGTGTGGGAAGTCACACTTTACAACAATTACTTTAATGCCACTACTTTAAGATCTCACAAGATCTGGGACATTATTGCTTAAACGAAAGATCATTCGTGTGCGACATACTGCATCCAATGACATAAAAACCAGAAAAAATAAACAAGGCCAGAAGCCCTGTCAGTATGTTGATGCAACTCTGATTTACAGTTCGTACCACATTAACGCAGTAACTTTATACAGCATTCACAATAACAAAAGCACCCTAGTTAACTCAAATTTATTAGAAAAACTAAAGCTTTTAACGCTAACTTTTCTTCACATCCAAAGTAAAAACTGAGTGGCCATAATAGGAATTCTGCAGGCCTCTGTTTTTAACCATCCTATCAGCTATACCAAGTATCAAGTGATGACATCGCATCATAAACAAAATAGGAAAAGGGTATCTCCAACATAATAGATGTTGGTAGCAAGGATTCTGGAATCACAGTAATTCACCAATGCCACTGGAGCAATTTGTTTTTAAAAAGTAAATAGGAAGGAGGAAAGCGGCATGCCATAATGAAAATGGGAAGTCACTAGATCTGTGAAGAAACAAAAATAACTAAGATGATGCTGGGAATCAAATGAAAAGGGAAAAAGGGGAGAGTAGGCAAATCCTTGTACAAGGAAGACAGCAACAATTTCCACAGGCTCCTATAAAATGAAAACTTAAATTTCAAAACTTTTTTAGCATCTTTTTTGCAGTTGCTCCTAAAAAAATCACAATGGGAACAGCCAATTTTAGCAAGGCTTTAGATTATTATTATTTGTAAAAGCAGCTAAAGAAAGATGAGAAAAGATTAATCCAGGCACAGTGGACCTAAGGATACATGAAGGTCTGAATCTTTGCAATGCTAAAAAGGAAGCCCTGGAAGAATCATGATTATCATTCCCCATAAGCATGAAGAAGGCCATAGTAATTTCCAATGAATGGAAAAGCACAACTGTTTCTAGCAAGTTTGTGGGGAAGAACTCCAGAGCACTAAAAAAAAAAGTTATTTTAGTAGTTTTCAACTTCAGAGATACAGTTTAAAATAAGTACATTAATTTCACATCCAGTTTTCAAGTTACTTATGAAATAAGCTAAGCTTAAAAAAATTGTAAGCATCTGGCATACTACATCACAGGAATTCTTAATGTTTACCCTGTGATGTAACTTTGTAAGTTTAGTTCTAGTAGGAAAAAAGTTATCTTAAGATCAGAAAACATATTTAAATATGATAATGAAATAGTAGTGTAGATGAGTTTAAGCCAGATAACTGAAAGTGACAGTTTACAGTGTGCAATTCTATAGCTAACATACTGAAACAGAACTTCGTTGTTGTCAAATACCATAGCAAGGAATTGAAAGACAATGACATTCTTTTTGAATGGTTGTGTTCTTCAGATGTAGCAGACAATAAGCATTTTGCTTCATGAATTATATTACTTTTTTAGTCTTAGCATGACTTTTGAGATACTGCCTTTAATGAAAAACAGAGATTGAAGTTAAAATTGAGTATTATGTGAATGATTTAAAAAAGAGAGAGATTTGAAATACCATATTTGAAAGGTCACAGCAATCTAGTGTTCCTAAACAAGTATTTATGTAACTTAAGAGTTATATCTAGGACTTTGCAAATTAAGTTTTACACCAGCCTCTTCATGAGCTGTGTTAATAGTGATTTTTAACTATTACACATGAATCAGCTTATTTCAAGGGATTTAAAAATAATGTACCTTTTAAAATCTTGTAATCAGAAAAAGGTTATTTTTCCTCTCAGCTATTGATTTTAAGGACTATTGCAAACGAAGTAAGGAGCAAATGATGCCCCTCCCTCATTCTTTTATGAATTATATTACATGGGGTCTTGATCAATTGGGAAGAACAGAATCAAATCTTGTTACACACTTGGCAAACATCCTTCAATTGAAATTAACTTAGCCTGAAGTAGAATAATCTGTGACAGTCAGAACTTTTTTTTTTTTTAATTAAGCTACCTATTCATGAAGAACAAACTAATGCAAACAGATTTATTACTAAAATTATTTGCAACTTGTTTGGAGAAGAACTCAACTGTGTATGGTTTCAGAATGTTCTCAAAAGACCGAGAATTTGTGCAGAAGCAAACAAATACATAAACTCAGAAGTTTCAAAAAACCACCACAGTGGAAATTTTTCTTTTTCACATTTATGAAGAGAAGTCTAATGTCTCAGCACAGTGACATTTGTACAAACTGATTTGTGTGCTATGCCACACTTGTGTAAGTTACACAATAAATTCCATAAACACTAAAAAGATAAACACTGATATTTCTCAACTAAATTATGGATATACCTGTTGTAAAAATGTAATGTGAGATCAGGAGCAATATTACACAAAATCCTGAAAGATTACACAAAATCCTGAAAGTCACAGCGTAAACCTGAGATTTTGGCAGTTTTATCAAAATGTCCTAAATTACTCTGTATGCATCACTAGTCCTCATGTCTTTACTCACCGTGTATATTTGTTTGTCCCAAACAAAGAAAAGTAGACAACTTTTTTTTGTCCAACAATACATTAAACCAAAAGTGATTAGGTATTATCAAATTAAATATCATAAATAAAAAGTATTTACAGCATTTTCTAATTATTAGACAACAAAATAACCAATTAAATTGTGCAACAAACTTAAAACACCCAACATCAAAAATGTGAAGTATTACTTAAATCTTCACGTACTGATTTTACAAAAAACTATTAAAATATTTAAAAATTTCCATTTTATCTATTTTAAACAAAGAAATTTCAAAAATGTTTAAGACTATTAAGAGTTATCAATTACACAGGCACTTCACATGTAAACAATCTACAGTACAACTGAAAAATATTTGGCGCCAACCTAGAAGACTGGAAAAAACTCAGTAAAATGTGTCCTTTTCCCACTGTATACTGTTTTGTATAATCACCATACACTCAGACTAAATACTGGCAATGTTAGAAGTGTGTAAGTTACAATCAGGAGTGCAAAAAATAAAGAACGCAAATATTAAGCTTTCTGAGAGAGTGAAAGTGGATTACAAGTGATCAGTCGCTCGCATTTTTACCATCATACCATCGCTACATTTTTTTCTTACCTTTAAATCAAATGATTGACTTGAAAGACTGAAGGGGGGGGCGCGTGCTTTATATTTCAAAATAATTCAAACAACATTTTCAATGTAGAAAAAGAAACCCAACATTTACCTGTAACACTGTGAGATGTTAAATGGCAGCTTTTAACTTAAATTAACTGGAAAGAGAACCTGATGCTACCACAATCTCTTTGTGCATTCAATTACAAAAAAAAAAAATGTTCTTTTAACTGTCAGCTGACTTCAAGGTTTTCACATACAACTCCAAAGTAAGGCTCTCTACAGCATCTAGACAGATACTAGTTTTTGATGGCTTGGATGTTCCTGTGTAGGAAGCAGAACTGCCTCAGAGCAATCCAAATCAACAGATCGAATGGTAAGTCGTCTAGTTTCCAAGAAGTCGTGTCACATGGAGGAAAGCTGAGATACTTTCAACACTGGCAATTCAAGCAGAGCTTGAACTGTGAGGCCAACCTTCACCAGACCCCTTTCCTCCAGAATGTGATGAGGCAAGCAAAGTCTCTCCTGCAAAATGAAGCAGTACATGTATCAAGCTTTATTCATTTTTCTCCCCCAAGGTGGGTAACAAACACGTTCTCTCTGAAGTCACACATACATTACTACAAGACACTTGCACAGAAAATGTCTTTGGCCTTAAATTTCGCATGTGGCTCTCTACAGTAACAGAACAGTCAGAAACTAGTTATATCTAAGTTTCAAGTATTAAACTATGACAACTTCAGAAGATACATAAAGGACTGCTAATTTCATAAAGCCAAAGAGACTGGGTTTTTTTTCCATAAGGAGAGCAAGAAAAACAGGCTGATGGGGACTGTTGGCTCAGTGCCCTACTTCCCCCTTCCCTTGTTTTGGAAGCTTATTACCAATTTTTCCCTTGGGAAAACTTGGAAGTGCAGATAGACTGGGTCCTCAGTAATAAGCCATTCCCCAAGAAAATAATCTTTCCGTTTCAAAATTCAGCACAAGCTGGATGCTTTTTCCAACTGCTATCTGGTGTTACATGTAATTCAGGAGGTAAATCTCAGCATCTCTAACTTCTGAACGGCCTGTGGATCCACACTAGATAGAAACTGTGGCAGAGTATTAACCCAGGCTTCTAAATCCATGAATGAGTTTTCCACTAGAAAGGGTCAAGGGAATTTTCTGTCTCTTGTAATATGCAGGAAATGATTTGATCTTTAGGGTTTTCTCTCATACAGAGAAGTAAGAGGATGAACCTGGGCAACAGAAGCATGAATAATGGGCTGCAACTACAGCTGTGCTAAAAAAAGATAACTAATCAGTTAGGCTACATATCTCTGTAATTGCAGGATTTTTCCTAGGCAGACACTGAAATTCATGCCAAAGTGACTTGCTAAACTCAATGCTTTCAAATATTACAACATCATCCTCTCGCATCAGTTCTTTTGTTTAGATGATTATTTTACAAGTATATCAGTATTATTTTTACCGTAAGGAACCGACTAGAAACCCATAAAATGGCTTCCTCAAGTTCATGCCACCGGCCAGAAATGGGACTTCTTTTCATATCTTCAAGTTGCCTGGTCAGTGTTATAATCACTATTGCTTCCTGAATTAGGCCCCTCCCAAAACCCCACTTCAGTATTGGCTGACATTTTCTGTGGTTATTAATTAAGTCAATAAAGCTATTAGTATACCTGTGGAACGCCCAGTTTTTTACAAGCATCAAGAAAGTTTTCAACATTTCTTCGGCACTTTGCCATACTGAGTTTAGGCTGTAAAGACAGGATGTTAGATCTTCATCATACATTCATGAAGGATTGTATATTTCTGATGCAAATTCAGTAACAGTTGCTAAAACAAAAACCAAATTCTATGAAGACTCAGTATATGAAAATAGCTCTTAAACTAAACTTCTGAGCCTTGTTTAATGCTTCTTACAGAAAAATCAAAGTGAGGAATGTAGCCAATTAATATGGTAAACATGATTCATGATGTTTCAGTATTGAACTTCAAAAGCTTGTTTTCACATAAGATGCAACAAAAGTGAGATAAATGACTTACCACTGCTGGCGATGGTACGTGAATGCTGGCAACAGAACGTGGTCTTATGTGATTGGCTAAATGGCAAAGAACTACTCCATCCATCAATGCTGCTCCAATGTCGTCTGGTAAAATTACTTTTAACCTTGATTCAAGATTCTATTAAAAAGTCCAGAAGTTACTTTCAACATTAGCTAATTTTTAATTTTAAATCTAGAGTATTTTAAAGCATTCACTTTAAAAGGGACATTTTAATACTAAAATGAAGTAAATGGAGTCAACTCACACTTTACTGAGTACAAATATCCTTTTCTCTTTATCATTAATCTTACATACCCTTTGCTTGGGTTTTTGTTTGTTTGTTTTGTGGTTTTTCTTCCTTCGTGACACAACTACATACACTGAGAAAGACATTCAGCCAACAGCTACTGTGATACATAGCTCTCAAGGCCATACAATAAACTCACTACTCGTAATAGGAAAGCACAGAATTTAAGGATAGAAATGTTAGGCTGAATACCTCATTAGCTGTTAGTGTGCACAATTTGTGGGTTGAAATCATACACAATTTTACCAGGAGAAGGAGGAGAGGGGGAAATAAGAGGGGAACACAACCACTTTGGGCATGGCTATTTCACTCATGCAGATGACAGTTAAATAGCTGAGGAAAGGGCAAGCCAAGAAGTGCCCATACTGGTGTTGCTAAACAAAGAAGGGAATCCTGGGATGTTTTTTCCCACCCCAGCAACAAGCCTTCACTGCTCAGGAAGTGAATCAGACAAGACAAACAGCCTTCATAGAAGTCACACCCCAAATTAGCACTGCCTTGGAAAGCAGAGCTGCTATGATTTACAGTTAACTATAAAACTGTTAAGCATGTTGAGATTAGGGTTGTGATAAGCGGCGCAGAGTCTAGTTGGAGGTCAGTGCTTGGTCCAGTCTTATTCGACATATTCATCAATGACCTGGACGAGGGGACAGAGTGTAACCTCAGGAAATTTGCTGATGATACAAAACTGGGAGGAGTGGCTGACACACCAGAAGGCTGTGCTGCCATTCAGCAAGACCTTTACAGGCTAGAGAACTGGGTGAAGAGGAATCATATGAAATTCAATAAGGGCAAGTGCAGGGTCCTGCACCTAGGGAAGAAACCCCCAAGTACCAGTACAGGTTAGGGGCTGACCTGCTGGGAAGCAGCACTGTGGAGAAGGACCTGGGAGTCCTGGTGGACAACAAGCTCTTCATGTGCCAGCAGTGTGCCCGCGTGGCCAAGAAGGCCAATGGTATCCTGGGGTGCATTAAGAAGAGCATGGCCAGCAGGTCGAGGGAGATTATCCTCCCCCTCTACTCTGCCCTGGTGAGGCCACATCTGGAGTTCTGTGTGCAGTTCCGGGCTCCCAAGTTCAAGAAAGACAAAGAACTACTGGAGAGAGTCCAGCAGAGGGCTACAAGGATGATGAGGGGACTGGAGCATCTCTCTCATGAGGAAAGGCTGAGAGAGCTGTGTCTGTTTAGTCTGGAGAAGAGAAGACAGAGAGGATCTTATCAACGCTTATAAATATCTAAAGGGTGGATGTCTAGAGGAAGGGGCTAGACTCTTCTCAATAGTGCCCAGTGACAGGACAAGGGACAACGGGCACAAACTGGAAAAAAGGAAGTTCCATCTGAACATGAGAAAAAACTTCTTTACTCTGAGGGTGACCGAGCACTGGAACAGGCTGCCCCGAGAGGTTGTGGAGTCTCCTCTGGAGATATTCAAAACCCACCTGGATGCAATCCTATGCAACCTGCTCTAGGTGATCCTGCTCTAGCAGGGGGGTTGGATTAGACAATCTCCAGAGGTCACTTCCAAACCCCTACCACTCTGTGCATCTGTGTGAATCTCTGAACAGAACTATACAGAAAACAACTTACTGGAAGTATGAAATTTAGATCCTATTCAGTACTGCATAACTTAAAATCATAGAATTATAGAATTGTTTTGATAGGAAAAGACCTTTAAGATCATCAAGTCCAACCGTTAACCTAACGGTGCCAAGTCCACCACTAAACTATGTCCCTAAGCACCACATCTATTCATGTTTTAAATACCTCCAGGGATGGTGACTCAACCACTTTTATCCAATCTAAACTTCCCCTGGCACAACTTGAAGCCATTTCCTCTTGTCCTATTGCTTGTTGCTTGGGAGAAGAGACTGACCCCCACCTCACTACAACCCCTTTCAGGTAGTTGTAGAGAGCGATAAGGTCACCCCTCAGCCTCCTTTTCTCCAGACTAAACAACCCCAGTTCCCTCAGCTGCTCCTCGTAAGACTTGTTCTCTAGACCCTTCACCAGTTCCATCGCCCTTCTTTGGACATGTTCTGGCACCTTAACGTCTTTCTTGTAGCAAGAGGCCCAAAACTGAACACTGTACTTGAGGTGCGGCCTCACCAGGGCCAAGTTCAGGGGGACAATCACTTCCCTTGTCCTGCTGGCCACACTATTTCTGATACAAGCCAGGATGCCGTTGGCCTTCTTGGCCACCTGGGCTCACTGCTGGCTCATATTCAACTGACTGTCGACAAACATCCCCAGGTCCTGCTCCACCAGGCAGCCTTCCAGCCACTCTTCCCCAAGCCTGTAGCGTTGCATGGTGGTGTTGACCCACGTGCAGGACTCGGCACTGAGCCTTGTTGAACCTCATACAGCTGGCCTTGGCCCATCGATCCAGCCGGTTCAGATCCCTCTGTAGAGCCTCAAGCAGACCAACACTCCAACACAACTTGGTGGTGCCCGCAGACTTACCGAGGGTGCACTCGATCCCCTCGTCCAGATCACTGATAAAGATATTAAACAGAACTGGCCCAAATACTGAGCCCTGGGGATGACCACTTGTGACCGGCTGCCAACTGGATTTAAATCCATTCACCACAACTCTTTGGGGCCGGCCATCCAGCCAGTTGTTAACCCAATGAAGAGTATGGCTGTCCAAGCCAGTTTCTCCAGGAGAATGCTGTGGAAAATGGTGTCAAAGGCTTTACTGAAGTCTAGGTAGACTACATCCACAGCCTTTCCCTCATCCACTAAGTGGGTCACCTTGTCATAGAGGAGATTGTAGCAACCTCAAAAACCTAAAAAAAAAAAAATACTCATTTTTCATTTTACTTCATTTTTCAGCTAAAAACCATTTTAGTTCCAGGTTGATATTTTGGTTGGACCAAAAATGGTACCAGAGTAACCTGTTACATGAAATTCCTTGGGAAGAAATATCACTACAGAGATGCCCTTGTACAACTGTAATGATTTGCAGGCCTTTATTATAAAAGTTTAAATTGTGGTACAGAGCTAACTAAAGGCACTGCACCCATATAGTAAATAATGGTACATACATTGCGAAGCTGTCTTATTTGTTCCCTTTCTTCCCTTAAATGCTCCATTTTCCTCCTCATTGTAAATCCAGGATCCACTGCACCATAGTCCTGGCGAGATGCACGGCTGAAAGCTATTAAACATTAGTGAAGTTAGTTTTCAGAATTCAGATTGAAAAAAATGTAATGACTAAAAATCTACCACAAAGGATAGAAATGAGAAAAAAGCTGCAGAACTTTTTAACACAAATACATTTAAGTACCTTGATGTCAAAGATACTGTCTATGAAACTTATCTGTCAAATAAAATACACAGATCATCTTATTTAAGTGCAAATGGATAACTGGAAAATACAGAGACGGAATTGACTTCAATATTCAAATATCTGTTTGAGATATACAACACCATTTGCACTTTTCCCAGTATATCTTGCAGTGTAACTTTGAAAGTATTTTCATTGTGTTTTACTTTTAATCAAGCATAAAGTCTTTACGGAGACTAAAAAAAAGACAGAACTCCCTGGTATAATTTACAATGAAAAATTTAAAATACATATACACATACGTGCATATGTTAGGTGGGCATACGTAGAGACACAGTGATTGAAAAATGTGAAGTGTCTCATCTAAAAGTTCAGAGTTGTTGTTTAAGACCTCCTTTTTAAAGAATTACATTCACTTTACAATTCATGGTCAGAAAGCCTTCAAATGACAATTCTATTATTTTATAGAACACTGGCAAATAAAAACTCTTCTGTAGCAATACCACTGTACCCTTAAGTATTTTACCTGATGCTTTTTGGGGGCGGGGGGGCGGAAATCAATACTTACATCTTTAGAAATTTCTATATTGTTTAACAGTTTGGATTTTAGCAAGAGATCTAAAAATCAAAAGTAACAGATTTTATAGATACTCTTGAAGTCACTGCTCTGATTTTACACATTATGACAGTATGTAGTTTGTATACAGAAAAATACACATGTGTGTTACTGACAGTATCTAGATTTTGGCTTGTAACTAAGAAACAAAATGCCATTCTCCTTCCTAGAACTGAGTGAAAGGGGTGCTGCTGGCAGTGGCTCCTAGGAAGCTTACTACCGCACTGAGAAAAGATGGGCTGAGAAGTCCTAACAAGCCTGCTTCCTCCTACCAAATCTGCACCTTCCTGCAGCCAAGGATGTAGACAACTCAGAAGCCTCTAAATGATCACAGCCAGGCATGTTCTGGTACATGCAACTAACCTCACTATCTCTGGCACAGAAGTTTCACGCAACTGCTTACAAATCTCAAGTCACTTACGGGCCCTGAAGAAGCCATTTGCATGACCTCAGCCAGACATACTCTACCACTGAGAACTCACAAGCTAGTATCAAGGAGGTCAAGCTTTTCCACCATAAAGACTGAATGAAATTAAACTGAAGAGTTGAGATCATTCTTTTTTAATGTATTTGCATGAAGACCGTTCCCTTAAAAACAGAGAAGAGTGGTATTAACTGGAAAAAGGATTGCACAGTGGCTTTTCCAAACTGTCTTTTATACTGTTGACATCCAATATTCACATAGACACTTGCAAACAAAAGAATACTGTAACTGCAAAAAAAAAAAAAAAAAAAAAAAAGAAAAGTATTATTTCTACCTAGATTTCAGAGGACTGAAAGTCTGCTTTAGACAAAACAACTTTCTTATTAGGGTATGGCAGAGTTTTGGAAGAGTCAGGGTGCACCAAGCCATAAAACTCCTGGCAAAGCTCTGCTCAAAGTATACTTTCATAGGACAAATTACAAAAATCTACTTCTCTTGAAACCCTCCTGCCTCAGCCATCAGGTCTCGAGAACAATTGCAAGCTGTTTCCCTGTTCTTTGACAGTGACTAAATATGCACAAAATACATCAGTGGGGAAAAAAATTAAAAATCAATTTAAAAAAAAAAGACATCACTGCACAACTTTAAGAACTTTCAATTCGTTTGCCAAAATAGCTATGTCTTTTCCAGTACTATGTTTATGATAAGTACAGAGTGGACTGCTGTACTGTGGCATCTCTTCACATCCATTTCAATTCATGCATCTGCTATTCTTACCATCTGTTTTAGCCTGGGAAGTAAACACCTGTTCTATCATGCTATCTTAGAGAACAGCAGCTTACCTGACCTTGGTTTGAGACCAAATGGACCATGAGTGTTACTATCTGTCCTTTCATAATCCTGTTAAAAGAGATAAAGTGAATTTTCTTCCATTCATTAAAAGAATTAACTTTTGTTCCCATTAAGATAGTGTTTAAATTAGTCTTGCCTAAGAAAAGCAAATCCTTCTGCTTAACTGTAACACACTCTTTCAAAGGGGACAGTATAAAATAAATGAAATGAAAGTAACCTTACCACATGCAGGTAAAATTATCTTACTGAGGAAGAAAAGCAGCATCGGATTAACTAAAATCTACTCTAAGCCATTTCCAACTACTGCAAACCATTCTGTGAACAGAGTTCCAAGCGAGCTGTAAGCAGATGCAAATATCCTCCCAACACTTAGCATCAAAATATTTCTTAAGAAACATTTACTTTCAATTATGAAGATCAGGTTTTTCTCATTTCACTATCTAATAAGAGAGATGCACTCAGTAATTTGGTATGCACATGAGATACCCTTATTTCAACTCATTTCACTGTATGTGGGAGATGTTCTCATTCTGCTCCCTCAGGTTCCCTATTGACATGAGGTGGAAATGTTAATAAACTTTGGTAAGCCTTATTCAGAGCTCAGTAGTGCAGTGCAGCCACAGTGGGACTACATGGACATTCCTTAAAAAGCAAAGCCACCAGTGAATGAGGCTGCAAAGCTGCACCACAAAGGCAAGAGCCAGAACTGTAAAGGATGAAACTCTCTAAGAAGCGTCAGTACCTTTGGGTTCCCTGTGATACATAAAATACTAAACCATAAGTTTTACTTAAAATCCTCTGGATGGCTAGTACATAGGGAACACCTACAAAACACGGCAAATTTGATTTTTGTTTTATTAGCTATTTATTTCCATTAGGAAAGCTAATGGAGACAAAGCAATGCACCTTTCTATTCACCAGTCAAAAAGAAGAAACCTAGGAGAGATCAGATAGTTGCAGAGGTAAAACAAGTTGTAATAGCTGTGTCTAGTTTCTATCTATTTTTGAATTTTTATTATGAAGAAATGTTTCTAATTGCAGTTTCAAAGGAAACTAACAGCTTTACATCTGCATGGAAAACCTGATGACAAATAACGTGCACAAAGAAACGTTTGTTGAATGAGTGAATAACAAAACCACAAACTTGTACCTCAGACGACACAGGAGACTGTGGGGACACATTAGTATTATCACTGTCTTGCTAAAAAGAAATCAAAGAGATGAAATTATAAAAATGAAAATTATGATTTAACAAGAAACATGAAATTATGAAATAAACAATACATGGGACATGCAACATTTGTCAAGTATGCGACAAAGTGGCAGTAACTAAATTTAAAATCATGTAAGTCAAGGAAACACTGTTCACTATGTCAAATATTACTTATACATTACCTCTGCTTGATAGGTGAATTAACTTTCCTATTATCAAAGCAAGTCCTCCTTTTCCCTAGTACACAATCTTGATGGCTTTTTTTGAGTAAAGAAGTATAATACTTATTTCTGCTATGGCTTTGGAATGCAAAATTTTTTTGTGTGGACTCTACCCAATATTCTCCTTTTCTGTGACTGTGGCTCGCAGGTGTTCATAAAAGACCAATGAATAAAATGTTTTCTTAAATATTTTACACAATTACTATTTCTCACCTCATCATTTTCATTTCCACTTGAACTCTTTCTGGAAGACTTATACTGCAAAACACACACAATTATTACTTTAAAACATAAGTATGGTTTTCATTTGAACTAAATGGCTTGATATCACTCAGATGTTACTTACTACTGGTGAAGCTGCTGAGAAAAAAATGTTACAAAATCAAAGGAAAAAAAGGAAACAAAACAGAAAAGGAACATCTAATTCCTAGGCTAGTCAAGATCTTCATTATGTTGAAGAGAAGATATGAGCATTTTAAAACTAAATACTTTTATAATGTGAACTCTGACTGCATCTAACAGTTGATCCAAGTGAAAAAATCTTAACAACTGCTACTCTGAAGCATTATTTGTTAGAAGAAATTATGCAACCTGTGAAAGTTACTTTTACAATTGTTATGTAACTTTGAGGTTGCTTACACTTTGAGAGATTGACTTGACATTGTAAAAAATTAAATTAAAAAAATAAAAAAAATCAGTATTTCCTTTACAACTTCAAAGCCTGATCACATCCTTTTATCTGAGACCAGCACTTTTTCCACTACCTTCATTGCTGTCCCGCTTCCTGAAAGTGCAGGAAATGAAGGAGGGATTGAAGGAAGAAATTTATAAAAGTGGTATTTAAGAAAATAAGCGTATTTCATTGTCTGCAGAGCAAGTGTACAAAAAAAAAAATAGAAAAAAACATGCAGCTAGAATTAAAAAGATCCATCACTATAAAACTCTGGTAAGTGTGTTGTGTATATGGCCAGCCTTTCCATCTTTATGATATAACACATAGTGCAGACAAAAGTAAGAGACTAACTTTGGAACTATAAGGATGGCTCTCCTTCAAAAATCTGACTTTTAGGTGTACATATAGGTTTTAGTCAGAAGAGTTTCTTAAAGGAAGAAAAATCTTACTTGCAACTATGTTCCTCAGTATTAATAAACATGCAAACTTACATAGTTCTGTTATAGAAAGTTGTATTTATTACTTAAGCACAGAAGATGCTTGTCTTCAAAGTTTAACTGAGCACTGATGGACTGTAAAATTGAACAGCTTTATAGAGCTTTATAGAATTTTCAACAGCTTTTGAACTACATGCTGAACAATGCTGACAACAATGGTCAACAGCATGTCTTTTGACAATAGGAGTCTAGGACATACAAAGCCTTTGTCAGCTATCATTTTCTATGCAAATTAAATACATCTTTTGAAGAGTGACTGAATAAAGTGTCAGTTGTTGGTTTGTGGGATTCTTTTGTTGTTTCAGTTTGCTTGGTTGTTTTGAGGGGTTTGGATTTTCTTTGTGTTTTGGTGGTTTTTTTGTGTGTGAGTTTGGTGGGGTTTTTTTTAACTATGCACAGAGTACAGATAGTTCTGGGGTCAGATAGAGACCTATTACATATACCCACGACTGGATATTTCTCTTCTTGGGTTTATTTCCTGTATGTTTGCAGTACAAGTGAATATATTACTTTGGCAGCTGATAGGGCAAAGCCTGATTTTTTTATGCCCTGCAGATCTCCACTGCTGACTTCCATTTTATATAGGCCTTTGGCCAGTTCCGTGTTCATGTTTTTCCACCATAATTAACCATATCAAAGATAGCACATAGTAATTCTTTTCCCTTCTGGATACACTAACAAGAATTTCAGCTTGGATGTAGCTAAGATCCAAAACAACTACAAACTATTCAGGGGGGAGGGGAGGTGAGGCAGGGCAGGGAGGGGGGGAAGGCATTTGGTCTTCAACGGTAAGATTCTTTTTACATACTTAATGCAACAAAAATTTCAGTTTCCAGTGAGACTTCAGTGCAATGCCACAAGAAAAGGAGTTCTAATTCTCACGGGCATTTTCCTACCCTTCTGCTGCACAGTACAATTATGTATAAAAATATATTATATGTAAAATAAAGATGCTCTGTAAATAGTTCTGGATACTGATCCAAGTAAATTTTCCCTGTTCTAATGACACCCATTGCAGTAATTTAGCATGTATTTATAAGATATAAGTGTTTGGCAGTACAGATATGATTATTCAATGAGCTTTTTTGCCAAGAAATAATGGACACAATATGAACTGTATTTTTACTGGTTTCTCAGAACAGCAGCACCACTTTTTTTTTTTTTCCCCTCAGTTTGCCATGGAAGACAGACCTAGTTTCACTTGCTTATTACCTTGTTTTTGCAAATGAAACCATCAGTGATACTGTACTTTTTGTTACTGGTACAGCCTGCTTAATTCACTTTTGAGACGTATCTATTGCTGTATGTAATGTGATTTCAGTTGTCTGCTTCCATCACAGAGCTCAAAACTGCAATCTGTATTAGCATTTAAAAGACATCCTTTAAAGTTATGAGGAATCACTAACACAGGTCTTCTCTGTTGACAAGCACAGCTGTTCAATGAGTCAAGTGACTGAATTATGTTTTACTTAGAAGTTTCTCCCCTTCCCCTCAAAGGCTGCAGGGCAAAATGTATTTAGGGACGAAAACCCTGGAAAGAGGTCAGTAGAATTCAAGTTAGAATACAACTCCATATACTCTTCAGGAAAAAAAAAAAAAATAGCTTCTATAATCACAAGAACGTATCTGAGCTGTATGGCATGCTCTTTCTTAGAATTTAATTTATTTGAAGTTCCCTAGCATTTCATGAAGAAGTTTGATGGCAAAAGACCCAAGAAACTCATTTCATAAATGACAAATTTAATTTTAACTCAACCTAGCACTGGTCAGAATTCTCCTATTTCTCTACCATACCCCAAAACAAATTTTCCTCTAATGCTGCTATAACTTCATATCTGTTTTGCAATAAGCAGACACTGACATCTGGCGACCAATGGTACACACTACAGCAGCAACATAATACAGAGAAAATGTCCTCTCTAAAATGCAAGCTAAGGCAGTGAGAACCAAAATGCATAAAACATGCTTATAACCAAGTTGCACAAAAAGGTAATGTATATTTCCCTTGCACTAAAAAAAAAAAACCCAAACCAAAAAAACCAATACACTCAAAGTGGATGGGGAAGGATCAATGACTGAAAATTAGTTTCTAGCTTTACCAGAAGGCAACTGTAAACTACTTTCTTTTATTTAAAAGATAAACAAAGTATTCAGTTGATTTTTTTGCTCCTGATTTTCTGGCATGCTCACATTACTCTAAATACATACAAATATATTATTTAACTCAAGAGAGTGAAATAAAAAAATTACAGATTACATGCAAAATTAAAAGCATGACAACCTTTGAGGTTTTCTTACCTTTACTTAGTTATATAGTTTCTTTTACTCTCACTAAAAAAGAAAGTGTCACCCACCCACACTCCCTCCCATTACCTTGAAATACTCTTTTCTAATTTGTTTACTTCTCCTTCTTTCTTCATTCTGCCAAATCACTGGCTGTGTTTCTGGCCAATGCTGCTCATCCATTGAATCCTTCTGGTTTTCCAGTGGCTATAAGGTTCAGAAATATTTTTACGTAAAAGGTAAATATACTTCATGTGCATTAATACAAATCAGTATGAACTACAATTATAAATTACTTGCTTCTCTCATAATCTAGTTTTCTGACATGAAAATGCTATCAGTCTTAATTATGATTCTGGTAGAAGTCACTTACTTCCTTTCAAATCGTAAGAAATATTTCACAGAAGAAAAAGAATCTATGATACAATTCTTAAGAAAATAACACCCTTTTCTGCATTGAGCCTAATTTTTACAGGGATGTTAGGAAGCCACCTAAGGCTGCCATAAATAACTACAAAACAAGTTAGAAATGTGGTTAGCCACTAGCATATCTAACTTCTCAATCTGAATACTCATTGTACAGGAAAAGGATGGCTACAACAGAACTAAGTATTTGTCTGCTGTTCCTATCTAAAAGATCATAGACATTAACTAGCTGTAGAGGAAATCTCTTTCAAAGTATTATGCAACATATTCTGAAGAGACAGCTAAAGTAGATTTATTCTTAAAATAACAATGAATATGTATGAATATGTCTGGTTTATGCAAACTGAAAGCAGACACTCTGAAGGGACCATTTCCTAATAAAGCTAAAACTATATTTCCAACTATTTCTTCATATTAGAATATCAGGTCATTTAAAGTACAACAAATACCTGTTGGATTAAAATGTAAAATAATAAAAAGTACTCTCTACAGTTTCACTGCACTTTTATTGCACATGCAAGATTCTCAGTGAGGTAAGGGGCATGGAAGGCCTACATAATTCAAACCATTCAGAAATTTAAAAAAAGAACATTATGGTGAGACAATAAAATTTATATGTAAAGAAATACTACAACCCAAGTAAGTAAAACTTATGTCTCATTAGTTTCAAGATCTTAAAGCTAGTACCATATGCTCTAAAAAGAAGAGGCCTCCATTATATAAAAGTCAAATTATCTTGAAGCATAAGTTCTTCAAAGGTTTTATATTTTCCACCACAATTGCATACATACAATAACTGTGTAAGCAACCATATGAAGATATAAAAGTTTTCTGCCAGAAATACAAAACCAAGAAACAAGGCAAAACAAAACAAAATCACTCAAATATGAAGCCACCACATTTACATTTGAGTATTTACCTGCCAGCTGTATGGGGACACTGGGGAATTCACTTCATCTGTTGAGACACTAAAAATTAAGATGAGAGGCATTATGAAATTTACTACTTTGTGTACTTTAAAACCAAGTTACTTGAAAATATGAAAAAAGGGAACACTATTAAAAAGCAGCTTCTCTGCAGCGCTATAGTATTTTTTTGCTACCTGTATAAGGATGTCACAATCTGGCTAAAAATACGGCCATTTGACTACAATCTCAAATCATATTTCACTCTTTTACCATATGCTGACAATAGGCCTTCCACACTACAGTGCTTTATTCAGATAAAGCTTTATTTTTAGGGATATGAGAATCTTTCTACTCTCTTTGTATGTTCCTCATGCAATGTGTGATTTGGGTTCCTACATACCAGTGCAATAAAACAGCAAATAGCCTGCAACACCTACGTTATCTTGTTTGCACACCTCAAAATTAAGGGGCAGGAGGGCTGGGATTTTTTTGTTTCTTTGTTTTGTTTTCAAGTCTCAGAACTGTTTCTGTTTCATTAACAAAACAGGGAAAGGGAAATTTAACCTTTCCTGGATTACCCTATAATATGAAGGCCTAACATAGCTGGACACTACGATAGGTCATAGCATCCCAAAGAACAGGAACAGTATGTTAAGTAACCAAGGATTCAAAAGTTCCAAATATAAATGAGTAATAGTTGCAGCATAGTTCATATAACCACAGGACATGGGCGCAACTAGCTCTTTAAAACCACAGATACCAATGAGAAAAAAGATAGCCAAAATAGGATGTATCACATTGAAATATCTACACTGTGTCAGTTTTCTGTTTGCATAAAAGCTTTCCTGAACTGTAGAGAGCTGTTAGTGTCGCTGTGAGTACTGTGGGTGCTAACAGCAGTTATGGCTTCTGTCTCCAAGATTCACAGCCAAACTGGGATCTGGACACAAGCAGATACAGATTTTTCTGAAGGTACATATTTTAGAAGACTATGGAGCTGGTAAAAATCACAGAGGTCACCATTCAAATGGAGTTCTCATTAGGAGGCTGCCAGTAAGCTCTCCCTCTTCAGCTTAAAAATTAAAATAGATTATTTGTTGACCAAACTGATTATAAGAACTGATCTAGGATTCCTTAAGGCAGGGAGGGCTGAAAACCTGCTAAGTTCTCTCTCACCCATGTAGTCAGAAATGGGAAGCTGTGATTTCCCAATTTCCTCAAGACAAGGCTCTGAGTATTTTTGTCTGTTGTTGGTTTGTGGTGTTGGGGATTTTTAATTCAAAGAAAGAGCACAAGAGTACAGCTCCTGCAGACAATGGATTCCTCACTGATACATCCTCCACAAACAGTAAAGGTTTTGCAGCAACACTTACCCAACAGCTCTTAAGAACACAAAAGGACTGTCATGGAGGAAAATTTAGATGTCTAAGCACAGCTCCAGTGCCATTTTATGTAACACGTGGTCTAACACATCTGCACAGGACTGCTGCCTACGGGGGACATTACCTTCTGGACTGGAACTGGATGTCTAAAACATTATGGAATGCCTATCTTTAAGCACCTGAATTGATGACATAATCAGACCCACATATTAGTTTCTGGATTACATCAACTTTCCTACAGGCTCAAAAGAAGAGATTTTTTTTTTTAATCTGAAAGAAAGAAGCTCAAGAACAGATTATTTGTGTAGCTTTGATTTCATCTTGAGCTAAAAACATTATGACAGAAGATGGCAGTAGTGATACAAAATAAATTTTAAAATTAAATTAATAGAATATTGAAAATTGTGATACATTTAAGTATATCAATACCATTTTTCAGATTCCATTGGCTGCTTTGGCCTGTTCCTTGTGCTTACTGAAACTGAATGATTAAGAAGCCTAGAAATAAAAAAAAAAAAGACCATATTTATTCAATAGCTTTGTAGCTAGATTTTTTTTTCTTAGAATATATGTTACTTTCACTCTGTAACATTTCCTATAAATAAAAAGTTTTGAACATTAAGGTGGCATTTTCCATAAAATTAGAGTATGTATGTGTACACAGATGAAATCCAAGCCCAATCCTGCTTCCATTTAAATCAACAATATTGTTTCCAGCTCTTGAAATATTTCCAGTTCTGAATTTTAAGGAAGTAAAACTTGATCATTCAAACCAAAATAAAGTCTCCTCATTTTTTTCCCTAAATACTTACTATTTCACTTGATCTCACACTTGTTTCAAGTTATGCTACCCTCAACACAAAAGGCCCTGCTGCCGACTAAAATTAGAAGACAGAAGATAGTCAACCTAAGGCAAACAAGAAACAATACACAGATCGAGCACAAGAAGTCAGTCGGTAGGAGCAGGTAAGAAAGTAGCTTGAGTAACAAACACTGCAAGAACAAAGGAAATGTAGGGAAAAAGGAGTGGTGGGAAATGGAGAAACACAGGCTAAGAACTAACTGAAAAGTCAAATGCAGAAATGAACCAATGGAAATGCTACTTTTCTAAATGGTAAACAGTCAAAAAAGTCTAAACTCAGAGATTCAGAAATGTTTTTTCATCTGGAACAAACACATGCCAGACGTGCGCGCACACAAGAAGGTATGAGCTATTACGGATGTTTAAAAGTGTTAACAGTAACAAAACAATCACAAACACTCAAAATTAAATGTTTTCAAGTGTCATGCTGAATGGTAACTTGAATGAATAATTCTGAATTCTTGGAGGTAGTAATATCACACCTCGACACTGACTTCATGTACAGAACTGTGATCAAAGTATATTTACACTGAATTACATAGAAAACTAGAATGTATTAAGAATCGGAAAGAATTAGAAGAACACCAACTATTCAATGAAAGTAAAACAATGGGCACCTTTTTATACTTCATTATCATTACACAGGGCAGTACAAACATTAACTTTAAATGATTGATGATTTTCAGACTTCTCTGATTATTGTGATAACTTTGAACTCAGTAATCTCATTTCAGCTTAAATCTCTCACTGTGAGCCTCAATTTAATGGGCTTATGAGAAGTTAAGCCTGTAAACCAACACAGTCTACAGGATTCAGTCTGCAACATCTGCTCCCTATGTTTTCTCTTCAGAAACTTAATTCTGAGGGTGCATTCCAGAATTAAATTATGCCACAGCCTGAAAAAAATGTTACAAAAAATTAATATGCATAGGTTATCAAACCATAATATAAACATGCTATTTTAAAGTAATTAATTTTTAGAGGTAATTCCCATTTAAATTAGGCTCTATATCGTCAATTGAAAGCAATGAGAAATTTGGAGAGACTTTGTAGCAAGAGGTGACCATTACTACAGAATGAGCTTTAAAAAAAAAGTTTGAGTCACCTAACAGTTTGATGCAACACTTGCACCAAAACTGACACTATCAGTGTAAATTGAATGATTGCATGTAACACAGGCCATTTCTTTTTTAATACTCAATATATTAAATGTAAGGAAAAACTATTCAAGCTAATTAAAACATATACAAACACATGCACTTTTCAGCTATGCTGTTGCTATGAAATATATATAATTGAGTTTAATATAAACTATGTTTATTATAAACAAAGTATATTTTTATACTTTGTAAAACAAAAACAATCATTTTTGAAACTGCCTGTTTAAAAACTTAAGACTATTGATACGGGAGTGACAGCAAGTACAGTATCTGTCAGGTTAGCAGTTACTAGTCCAGTCAGAGAAACCCACATTTCCTGTGGAATAAGGAACTTGGAACTTTAGTTAAACAAAATGAGAAGCTCAACATGAGCCAGCAGTGTGCGCTTGCAGCCCAGAAAGCCAACCGTGTCCTGGGCTGCATCAAAAGAGATGTGACTAGCAGGTCGAGGGAGGTGATCCTGCCCCTCGACTCCGCTCTTGTGAGACCCCACCTGGAGTACTGCGTCCAGCTCTGGGGGCCCCAGTACAGGAGAGACATCGAGCTGTTGGAGCGAGTCCAAAGGAGGGCCACGAAGCTGACTGGAGAGATGGAGCACCTCTCCTATGAGGACAGGCTGAGAGAGTTGGGGTTGTCAGCCTGGAGAAAAGAAGGCTCCGGGGAGATCTAATTGCGGCCTTCCAGTACCTGAAGGGGACCTACAGGAAAGATGGGGAGGGACTGTTTATCAGGGAGTGTAGTGACAGGACAAGGGGTAATGGGTTTAAGCTGAAGGAGGGTCGGTTTAGATTAAATGTTAGAAAGAAATTCTTTACTGTGAGGGTGGTGAGGTACTGGCACAGGTTGCCTAGAGAGGTTGTGGATGCCCCATCCCTGGAAGTGTTTAAGACCAGGTTGGATGAGACTTTGGGCAACGTGGTCTAGTGGAGGGTGTCCTGCCCGCAGCAGGGGGTTGGAACTAGATGATCTTTAAGGTCCCTTCCAACCCAAACCATTCTATGATTCTATGAAAATTGTGAAGAAAATTAATCTGAATTTACTAAATTGCAGACTAAGGAATTCATGGCAAAAGAATTTGTTCAGCTGGAAGAGGGGAAAAGAATTCACTGTAGTCATGTTAAGAACTGCTTTCCAGGAAATACAATGCAAAACTGAGCATGCAAAATGATAGTACCAGTAGCTCATATTCAGAAGTCATGCTCTTTTAAGTGTGGTGTTAACGGTGCAAAGATTCCAGCAACCGTTTCCATTCATACTGCAACTCATTAAGTTAGAACCTTTTTGTTTTAATTAGGTCAATTATCAGGTCAATTACTTACTGATGGTCATACTGAATCACTAAATAAGAACTTGCATAAGACACTTGTGTTGGTACAGCAATTAATTTCCTACTTACAGTTCCTACTAACCACACAAATTCTGTTGTTACAGGTAGCACACAAACTATTACTCTGAAAGGGTTCTAAAATTCAGTCACTTATACTTTCATATTTTGAGCAAATATAACATAATGATTAAGGGACACAAACAAAGTGAATGATGGCAATGCTATTTTAAGGTCAGATATCTTCAAGCTTAAACAAGCAAGCACTACCTAGGATCTATAAAGTATATAAAGACACTAGAAATCTTTTACAGTGAGACAAGAAAATGGTGGGGTTTAGCTTGTTCAGGACTTGTCTACTGTCTTCACATAGGTCTCTGCTTTATGATTGTAAGCTGTGCTTTTAGGGCTTTAGACAGTTTTAGGAAACCACTGCTATCAGGTAAGAACCCATACTTAACTCTGATGCAAACTGAAACAGGCTCATTTGATACTAATTAAGATTATTTAATCTAAGCTAGCCTACTTACTTCTGAAAAAGACCAGGAGTATACAGAGTAAGCTACAGAGTTTCAAACGATAAGGTAACAAAGTGTGAAATCACTTAATCCATTACCTACATGTCTGAGCATATTCTGTCTACACAGCCCATTCCAGATTTCTCATTACCTGTGATGTTTGTGTATCTGCAAATGCTTCCCTCATGGCTGTCAAATGCAAAACAAATTGTAACTGGTTTGCTAATTTGAAAATGATCACTTTAAAACCAAGATATCTTAAATAAAAATAAAATAACCTTTTGCCTGATGTTCTATACTTGAGATACTACATATTAAAAACAAAAAAATGAAGAGAAAGCATGCCAAAAGTATAGGAAATTATGCTTCTAGATTTGGAATCATTTAAATGTTCTTTGGAGAGTTACCTAACTATTTTCCTTAAATAGTACTTCATCTTAAAGAAGAATAAATGCATTGCAATCTATTTTTGACAACAAAATATCCTAGGCTAACTTAGCCAATCCCTTTATCCAGTTTTGTTCAAGAAATGGACAAAACTGGTTTTGTCCACATTTTAACTTCGGAAGTCTGAAGCTCTACAAACACTTTATACCTTGATGCACGTCCTGCCGCCCTTGTCCTCTGGAAGAGTTTTTCACTGAATGAAGTTCTATAGCTTAATGGCCTTCGTCTGTATTCACATTTCATATACACCAAAGCCAAAGACAGAAGAAAGAAGCAGGATAGGTTGATGGGAGAGGACAGGGAATTCATTAGTATAGCAAGCAAAAAGAAAAGAGACTGCATAATATTAAAAAAAACCCACACTGCATGAACAGAAATATGATTAGTAAGAAATTCTTTCATGATGCTCACTTTTCTGAGGATTCTATTTACTCAAATTGAACATATTTTCCACAAACACACACAGAAATATCTTCACTAAACTTCTAATTATTATTCTTATTGCTGTTTATAGCAATAAATTATAAATTCACAAAACTATGGATTCAAAATCAGGGCTACATTTTATCTCAGAGGTGATTTTGCCCTCATGTACTTAAAGATATGTAAGCAAGCTTTAAAATATAAATTTTAATCTAAGAAGTAACACTTAACAAGTCATGAGATTCCACATCTGAACAATTCAAGAGCAAAGCAGAACCATTAGCAAGATGGTTAATATACAACAACATGTGACAAGTAAAATTTAAGTTGCAGTACTTCAGAAGAGGAGTGGCTTGGTATTTCAAATTATTAGATAATCAGGAAATATTAAAACTAATCAAACAAGACCCACATGCAATATAACTAACTACCATATAAAAACCTACTATAAGAAAAACACACCTAACATCTCTTTATTAATAAATTAATATGAGAAAACTTAGCATTCTTAAGTCTTTTTTGCAATACTTTTGGCAATAAGAATGTATTAGCATTAACAATTCATTCTTATTTTTCCCTTCCCAACGTGAACAACCCATTCTTAAACACACTGCATGGAGTTCTAAGTAAAACCTATTTTATCTTCCCCTCCCCCACCACACACACTGTTATATTAACTAATATAAAATGCTGGTAAATTTTTAGAACTCTGCAATTCATAGTATCAGGATATCAGTTTCTCTAAGGGCTTCACATGTATTTCAACTATCTTCAAAGAATGCCATTATTACACAGAAATTCAAAAGAAACAAAAATAGTATTTAAGCTGATATGAAATCCCCATTACTGTGGGATAATGAGTGACTAATGAACTATTTTAGTTAATGAACTACTATTAACTACAACTCTTACCTTTCAGGAGAGAGCTTACTCTCATCAAAGTACCTCACTGGTTATTTGCCAGCTTGGTATAAGAACCAGAGAGAACATGGTTCCTATCCTAGCCTGTCCACATCCTATGCAACTGGGGGTATTCCTTCCTGCTCTTCCTTTCACACAGTTGTTAAGCTGTTCTATTAGATTCCTTTTCAAGAATCATTCTGTTGTGATGTCCAACATGGAGAAAGTCAAGCTGTTCATCAGGATGAACTTACAGTGTTCAAATTATTTTTATAGACATTTATTTTATATATATATGCTCTGTCATTCAACAGAATAATGTTTAACAAATTTCCCCTTCAGACCATAGGAAATCTGTATCTCGCATCAGACTGAATGGAGAAAGTACTGCCTAAATTACCTCATATTTAAATAAAAATAACCAGCCACAAACATACTGTATGGAGGTTCCTTAACTCATACAAACTAAGACCAAGCGATTTTAATGTTTTACCAATAATCTATTTAGATGAGCTTTAACCATGCCTACTTAAGTATACTGCTTTGAAAAAAAGGTATAAAAAAGTCAACATACATCAAACCAGGAAATCAAGGTATTTTCACATTCAACTCTTCCTCTCCATAGGAGGCATATCACTGCTTCTCTAGATAGCAATTTTATGAAAAGAAACACAGGACAGGTATCTTGAAAGAGTCTGTCACTTTAACTGTTTAATAGCTGGACAAAACCGTTCTCAAAATAAGGTGGTCAAGAACTTTAGGGTATAAGGCAGGTTCAAGATAAATTAATTGTAACACAAGTTATCTTAACTAATGTTGTAATACCTGTGTTTTTGTTCTTGCTGCAGTAACTGAGCTGCTATTTTTCTCAAGTCAGTCACTTCTTTGAGTTCATCATCATCTTCAGCCAGAAGCTGTTCTTTCTGAAGTCTGAAAAATTAAACATTAGTGACTTGCCTGCCTTCTGTAAAACAAGACACAAAAATCACTACATTATTGGACAAGAACTAAATAGTGCTTCCTATAAGCTTATTTAATGTCCAAGGAACACTCTATGGGTTCAGTATGAAATTTTTCCTCACAAAACCACCCTCACCCCTCACTGTCACTAAAACCTTCCCAAAACAGATCAGCAAGATTTACCTTTTTTCATCTCCCCAGTCGTCATTCTGTTCTATTTTCTGAGATTTCTCAGGACGTTTTCCACGTTCCTTACACAGAATGAGAAATAAACTTAGACTGGAATTCAAAAAAATAATAAAAAAGCAAGCCTGCTGAACAGTTTTTCTTTTGTCAAGCTATGCTACCTTGATGTAAGACAGCAATGGTCCAATCTGTACATCTCCTTGCTCAGGAACAGCTCCCTCTTCTGCATTCGGATCAATATAATCATACACCTCCTGGTCTAGTGAGGATCGACAAAGAATGAAAAAGATGATATTGAACAATTCTCTCAACCCAATGTTATTCCCTTGAGATTATAAGTACTTATCAAAAGTGTCAGATAAAGATAAAACAATGAAATCATGTCTCCTTGAGCTAGAAATAATCCTTTTTCTTTCCTTCTGGCATTGTTTATTTGTGATTATTACACTGTTTTCTGAAATGATGAAAATACAATATCAATATGTGATCATATAATTTTGTGCAGTTTTCTTATATTGGATTATCTAAGCAGAAGTATTTCTGTTACCAAAAGTGACAGATGCACAACAGATATTACCTCTCTGTGGATCGAGTTTACTTCCCATTACGTGATTGTCATTCCTTAATGTCTGTTCCCTCGTTGATTCTGATATCTGGGAGTGAAGGCTGATTGTATCATCATCAGATGGCTGCAAAGACATTTAATACAGAACTTACATATAAATTACATTATTCTATGATTTGCTAAGAACTCACAAATTTTCATGCAACTGACCCTAACATGAGGGATGCCTCCAAGGACAGAGAAAATAACATCAAGTCAGGGTTGGGTTTTTTTGGGAGAGTGGGAAGGGAGCACTTTCTTATCTAAAGCTTCCAACTACTTTGACTCATTAGAGCACATCAGGTAAAAAAAAAAATTTACAGCTTCACTTCTAATCATTTGGAATTTTCTTTTAAAAAATGAACTAAGAATACTCCTTTGTCTACAGTTTTCCCACTAACAGTCACTGCATTTGTAATAATTCTCTAATTTTCAAAAATATTTTGTTCTATACTATTCAGCTTTGACATCACTGTTATTATAGGTCCTTAATCTAGATTTCTACAAATACACAGATAACTTGTAGGGATTTTTGTTCATTGCTTTAAACCTATCAGATCATCCAGAAGTTTATTAAAATTTAAACAACACTGAGGATTACTAACATATACAACACAAGTTAATCCAAATAAACTTACCGTTTCTTAAGTACATTCATTTCATCAATAACAAAAGAAAGTTTCAAATTATCAATTTCTACACAAAGGACAAAATTTATGCACTTCACACTTTAAAAGATCCAAACAATTCCTTACGTCAGAATTCAGTTTCAAAGTGTATGAAATCTGTACCAGAATGAACTTTAACCAGAAAAATCAAAGTAATACATAAATAATTTGTGTCTGATACTGGCAGTCTAATGATTTAAACTCAACTGTACAGATATTCAAAGAATGTTAAATGCAACTTAGTTAAGTATTTTTCAAATGATACAAAATACAAAGGAAAAAAAACCTAAAACCCAGAAGTTACAAATTCAACAGTGAAAAATACTCACTTCTGTTGTGGACAACCTTTTATCACCATTATCACTTCCGATGCCAGAGTCTGGTCCATGGTTTTTATTGGGATAAAAGTCCTCCATGCTACATTAAAAAAAACACACAAAAACCCCACACAGGAATGAAAGAAACAGCTGTTTCATTTTTTTAAAAGAAAATAAACATCCTTTAAAAATATGTTCTCTACAGTCATCTACAGATGCTGATAAAGAATTTTTGCATAATGTCCCACGTACAGAGACAAATTCTTAATCTCCTACAAGAGTTGTTCAAGAAAAAAAGTATCAAAGCAAAGTTAAAGTGAATATGATCAGTTATTGTACTCTCTCTGTAGCTATGCAATTTTAGAATTGTTTTATTTCATTCAAAAATATATCTTCAGAAAAGAAGGCTTCCTCTGAAAAACCTCAATTCCTTGAATTCTATTCGCAGATATGATTTTCTACTAGTAGCAAATACATTCCCTAACAGACTGTTGTATTATAATGGTTTAACTCTGCCTGAATATCTATGAAATATTCCCTAAGACTTCCTCCAAATTTATGTCTTTCAAAGGCATGAAATTGGTAGCATCAGCAGGATGTGTTTTCCAATTGCGCACTGGAGCTTGGTCCACCATAAGATTATCTGGAAAGTTTAATTAAACAAGTTCTCATTACTACATATATGATGTACAGTGGTAATACCCATGACCTTGTTCCTTTGCAATACATTTTCATTGTAGGCCTTAAGTTCAGTGGAGGCTTTTGAGGAGCAGTTGTGGACTGCAGTTTTGAAGAGCATTTAGAAGCCATCTACAGATACTATGGACTAATTCCCTATGGCACAGCTCCCTGAGGCCAAGACCATGGACTAAATCTGATGGTTCAGATGGTTCTGTGTACTTTACTCATAACTTTCATCTTTCCTTCAGCCTTGAACACAGAGAGGCACAAGCTGCATGTGACATTTTAAGGAAATAGACAAAAAGAGAGTAATGTTCCACGTGGTTTCCAATGTCAAGCCAACTGATGACAGAAAATACAAAAGCATTCCCATTTAATTACTCAAGAGGTACTCAGTACAGAAGGCCAACAAAATATACTGCACTTTTTGACATCAACTAATTTAATTTAAAAAATCCATGTTTTTTCACTGATGTTTAAGTTAGTTTTCCTACATATATATATATATGGGAGACAGACTTTCCATCCAACAGGGTAACTCCATATTCAAGACATTTATGGGACTTTCTTGTATACTGTTTTGACATCTCTGGGAAATAAATAGCTGAGTTTTCAAACAGCTAAATTTAAAAATACATCTTTGTTCCGATTTCCAAATCTTTGGCAAATAAAATGAAAATTTTTCATAGCAACTCAGATGAGCCAATTAAGCTTGCAGTAACAAAACCTTAGAAAATAAATACTATTACTCCTAAACAAAGAACAATTAAAGTATTGAAATTACAGCTATTATCTGTAATAAGGAGATCACTTCATAGCAAATGCTAAAGTAAAATAAAACAAAAAATCCAGTATTCACCTGTCTGTGAGCGGCTGGGAGGGGATTCGTTTACCTAATGACGGAAGATCCAAAGAATCTGGTTTTTTATCTATTCTGAGGCATGCCTGAATGCTGAGGAATTTAAATATATGTACTTTACCCTTTAAGCATATCTGTTGGGAAACAAACGAACAAAAAAAAATCTCAATTACATAGCATTTTTTTTGAAAATGCACCCCAACAAATGCTTTCTACACTGAGTTTGTACTCAGTTTCCCACTAGGAGAAATACAGCTACAAAAATGAAAACCTGATTGGTATAATCTAGAACAGCTTCCTCTTTCTTAAGATCCTAATGCAAAGTTTCTGATGTAGAATGCTTTAATACTAACCTGTGCTGGTGGTATCTGCATTGGATTGTTATCCAAAACTATAACTTGTAAGTGACGTAACTTTCTGTAACAAATTGGAATTTCCGTAATTTTATTACAAGAAAAATCCAGCTTTACCAAGGGAAGGTCTCCTAATTCTGCATTGGGGAAAACAAACAACAAAAAAAATCAGATATCTTCTTAACACTTTACCTACATCAAAGAAACTAAGACTAGTAGCTTACCATCTGGCAACATATGGAGATTATTTCTTCTTATGTTTAATTCTCTAAGTGACTGCAATTTTCCTATCTGCTGGGGAAGAACCTGAAGTTCATTGCAGCTAATATCCTAAGAAAGATATAACTAGTAAGTTAACTGAACATCTTAAATGAAATTAAACAAAGGAAAACCGCTATCAAAACTACTCTAATGCATTCCATAAAAGAAAAAAAAAAATCCCATCTTTCTTGTTTTTTTTCCACAAAGGGAAGAAGTACCATAACAGATCTCACTGCTTCTTCAGTATTTAGTGATTCATGTTTCAGAAACTAAATTAAAAAAGTTAAACCAATGAACGATGAAAGATTGTTTTTGAGATTAAAACTGTAGCACAGGAATCAGGAGTTCCAGGTGTAGTTCCTGCATCAGTTAAAAACTTCTTGTACTACTGCTGGCAAATGATTTGCATTCTGCTGCTTTTATAAAAATTCTTCTTTCTTAAAAAAAACCTCGAACCAATCCATGCAACTAAAAATTTACAGAGCAATTGCAGGCTCACCAACATTTTGGATACAAGCACTAGAGGGTGACAAAGCTGCACCAAGTGAACACAGACTACAGCTATTTCTGCCACTAATTTAACATTTATTTATGTAGTCCAGACTGAATCAACAATCACATTGATATAAGACCATTTCTCACCTTTTTTATTTCTGATTCAATAAAACTGACTTCAGAGACTAGTTTCCTAGACTAGATAACAATGATAGATACCTATCTGATGAAAAACTGGAAGCTGATTTTAAAAGTAAGCGGAGTCAGTAACCAGAAGCTAGGCCTCCTTCTCCACTACACACTTTCAGAGCTTCAGCTTGCCGCTGCTCATCTACTTTTAGCAACCACGATGTCTGCAGATAGCTGGATGTCTCAGAAAGTACAGACTTCTTGGGATCAACTGTTGTGTATCTATTGCAAGTCCCTCTCTGTCTGTGTCACCAAATTTAGGATGGGATTCCCCTTCTAAAACCATCTTTCTAGCACATGGCTTAGTTGTTGGGTTTGTTTTGGTTTTTTAATGTATATATATCACTTACATTATAAACAGGTGTAACAGGTACTGGAATGAAACTCTCTAGCATGTGTCTAATATATATCATCAAGCACACATTCTATGTTTGACACTTTTGAAAAATAAGCCAAAAATACCTGCAACTGTGAAAAAAACCACTTTCCGTAAATAATAGCAGTGATCCCACCTTGAAATCCTATGACACTGAAGTAAGCATAAAGAATTTCTCACCAAAGAGTAGAGGACACTAGAAAAGCCTCAACAAACATTCAGATTATCTCATATTACTTGTAAATTAAAAAAGAATATTGATTTATAGCTCAGAAATTAGGTTATGTTTAAAGAAATCTCCAGGGCATACACAGGTGCTCCAGAAACAGGATATGGATTGCTTGAAATGACCGAAGTAATCACACATACTCCAAAAAAAACCCCAAAAAACCAAACCTCAGACCTACTCCAACTGCCAGGTCAGTGAATAATTGTGCAGAGTTCTTCAAAACGCATGAGCTTAACACAGAGTAATGATCAGAAAAACCCAGAATATTAAGAAATATAGAGAAAGTAATGGATGATAAAGTACGAAACTTTAGTATGCCATAGGATAAAATCATGTTGCACATGCACATAAACTGTGAATATGACACATCATTCTATTCACCCCAATCAAAATAAAGGAATAGCATAAATGGGAAGAACAAACAACCCCACCCCACAACCCCCAAATCAAAACCAAAAAACCCACAGAACAAGACAACAATGATTGAATGGTTTAACTTGTATAAAAGTATTGAGTAAATAAAATAGAGATGAACTCTTCAGCTGGAAAGATTTCTGATAATGTAAGATAGATAAATACAATTATGATTATCATAAAAAAGGTAACAGAAAAATTCACAATTTTTAACAACATACAAGGGACTCATGAAAAAATCTGAAGAGCAATTTTATTTATTACCCCCTTAAACTTTAGTTAACCCAAAATACTGATTTGTATTTAACTCCATTTTTTGAAACTCTGCAATACGTCACACCTATAATTTGAGCTGAAACACTAAGAAAAAGCAGTGACTGAATTTACATTTTGTGGTTCTGTATTTTAAAAAAATATTAATTTATATCTTTCTTATACTGTAAATAAACTGCTTAAAACTTTAAGTTTACTTAGTAAAATGGTTCACAATTGCACTTACCAACTCCATTAGATCTCTCAACTTTCCAATTTCTTCTGGAATGGAGACCAGCTTATTATTACTGACAACTAGAACTTTAAGTGGAAGATCAAACAGGTATTTTGGCAACGTTGACAAAAGATTTCGACTTGAAAGAAAAAAGAACAAGCAACGCTAAATTATAATCTTCTTTAAGCCTGACAAGGAGTCTGAAATGCACATTGTACAACTTTTCTCCTATTCCAGAAGATATTCTACACCTATTACAATTTCGTCTAAATTTAAGCCACAATCTCCATCATGAATTCCTTAACAGATAAAGCCTCCCTGATACGTGAATTTTAGGTCCCCATTTTGCTTGGTGAAATGTGTATGTACTATAACTGAATCTAATGCTAACACGTACAGAGAAATCTGTTAAAAGAAATATATGTTTGCTTTTATTCTGCTTTCTGATACCTTCAGAAGGACGACCTGATCTGACAGTCAACCAACATAAAGTTAATCTTCTCAGCAAACCAGAACTTTATATGAAGCCATTGTTTCTCATGTCATGTGGTCATGTCACTCCCGAGCCATCAAAAAAAAAGTCCTTAACATTTATTTATTACTTTGAGCAGTATTCCGGAAGGTAAGTTTTAATTAAAATTTGTTTTGTGTATCATATTCCAACTGCATACACATATGTCTGCTTCGTATGCAAGAAACAGACTGTTACTGACACTTTGATTTAAATCCCTATTGGAAACACTACCACCTGCAGACCACCACTGACAGAAATACACAGAATTTTTCTAATAAAGTACCTGTACATTTAATAAAGTCATTGGAAAACCAGCTTGTTCAGACATGGTATGAAAGCAGTTCCTTTCATACAAAAAAGTAAAAAAAAAAAAAGAAAGAATTTCAGTCATTACTGTTGCTTTAAGTAGAACTGTGTAGAAGTCAAAAGTTGTTTTGGAAAAAAACCCCACCTTTTAAGTGTTAACATTTTTGTTCACACTATATTAAGAAAAACCCATAAGTTTTACTGTTTAATTGATATGTATCAGAGCACTGTTTTCATATTTAAACGAAAGCTTTTTACATTATTTTTTCTTCATGACTGCAGTTCACAGGGCTGCAAAACCAACAAAAATAGATTTACATCCTTGCAACACTTCGTCTTTGAAGAAGTACTGCAATTTTAACATCATAAAATCAAAGTAAACTTTTATCAATATCTCTATTGAAGTACTGTATTTATTCTGTTAACTCCAAGTGAACAATACAAATAATTTTTAGATGCAAGTATGCAGTATGTCTTTTTTTGCATTGTATTGCAGGCAGATATGACAGACTTTTTTGGTTGGAGAGCATGAGAAGAAAAAATATAATGTGCAAGTAAACTTTTTAATTGATTATAAAAAGGTGGCAATGAAACAGTCATTCTCTGCATCACTTAAATTCTTTTTTTGGGGGGGGGGGGGGGGGGGGTTTTTGTTGGTTTTTAGGGTTTTTTAAAAGAGCTGACTACTTTACTATGAATTGCACAATACATTTCTTCAGCCATCTGAATCCAAAATTAGAATTTGAGATCACACAGTTCTCTTCTGTAACAAAATATTGAAACTAGTAAGCCAAGATTTTAGCCTGTTCTTCAACTACTGCAGTCCACATGTTCGTGCATTGTGAAAACAGTCCTCAGACATTAGCACAAAAATTACAAAAAAGCACAGTAAGGTAAACGATGATTAGAAGAGTTGACTCTTGAAGTAACATGCAATGCGCAGTTATAACTACATGCCACTTTATTTCTGTGTAAAGAATTGTATTCAGTACCTCAATTACATTCAAAAGAGAAAGGGGCTGTTGCTGCTCTGTGAAGAAAGTTACATCAAATTTCTTTCAGAAAACACTGCATTTCATCATACCATTAATTCTCTTAAGAGAGTACTCTGTTATAGTGATAATTTTAGAATTGCCACAGAAGTACTGATATTTGTAGATTGTGAGACACAGTTTCTCCCTCTCTCCCCCTCCCTTTTTATTTTTTCTTTTTTTCTTTTCCAAGGATCAAATCACAAAGTTTTTTCAAAATAAATTCTGGAACCAAATCTCACATGTTAAATAGCTCTTAGCTGAGAGGATTCTTTTGGAGTTGATGTAGTCAATATAAGAAACAAGGAATATTATGGAAAACAGGGTCTTGGCTCTTTATGGGAGGGTTCTTCTAGATTCCCTCTCCTTCTAGAGCTCATATTCATCATCTGTTCTTCTGAGAAGATCCAATCATGTGTTTTCCAAGTTTAAAAACAGCAATACAACAACGGACGTAAATAATGTGCAAACTGAGTAGGGCCTTCTGGCCAGAATTATCTACCCTCTTGAGAGAAGTAAATTTTTACACATGTAGTTTCTAAATATTGTTTTTCTGCATAACATAAAGAGAACTTTGTAAACTCTCCTTATCCTCAGCTATCATAGTTTACTGACTGAAATTTCATAATGCAGTCAATTCCTTCCCAGAAAGGAAGCAAGAACTGCTGGCCATAAACACCAAGATAAGGCAAACAAACAACACAATAATTTTATCTGGGCAAAAATGAGGGCACAAAGACACTCAATGACCTGGTGAAGTAGAATGCCATCTCTCCAATGAGGTAAGTTATATAAAGACCAAAAATAACAAGCATTACTCACCTAATGTTAAGGTAGGTAAGCATTTGCAGGTTTTTAATAGATTCTGGAATTGATTTGATGCAGTTGTGATACAAATTTAAAGTTTCCAGTGGTGCAAACAGCCAGACATCAGGAGGAATTTCAGTAAATCTGTTCTTCGAAAGATCTAGAACCAAAGAAAAAAAATAATTTTATAATAAAAAATTTCCCTGCAGTAAGAGGAGATAAAACTACCCAGTTATTCTTGTCATGCTGCTAAAAATTAAGGTGTTGCAAGAAGTGTAAAATAATTCAGTTTTACCACATGCTACTGCATATAATTAATAGACAAAAAACACTTACAATACTAAATTGGTTGATATGCAATATCAAAATATCAGAAAATAGAAAAAATACAGGAATTCAAAAAATATATTATCCAGTACATAATTGAGAACATTTAAAATGCAACTGAATATAAGTTATGATTGTCCCTCCTCTAACAGTCTTTGTTCTGTGCAACTGTGGGGTTTTTTTTCCTCCAATTCTAGACACAACAGTAAGTCAAAGTGCAAACCCAGTAACTATTACTTTTCCTGTTTGACAGCTACATCAGAATTTAATTTCATTGTACAAAATATCTGCAATGCTAAAGCCAAGTTTGCAAAAAAATCTTACATATTTTGCTAAAGAACTACAATTCTCATCTAAAAATATTCTTTATTGCAAGCACAGTAACAGATATTCTCCAGTTACACATTTATAACTTAGCCAGAGAGTAGTTGCAAAAACCAATGCCAAATGCATTTAGCTATAAAAATAAGGATGCAATTTACCCTAGCCTAAGAGCATAAAGAGGAGATTTCTTTGACAACGGAAACATAGTACTTGAACTAGAGTTATTTTGACAATGCATGACTGCTTTATGCAAATCTGCATGCAGAAAATATGAAAACCCAGCACACAACAAAAATGCATACAACCTCTGACTATAAGAAACCCTTAAAGAGATCAGAAAATTCAAATGGGATGTGACCCAAGAATCCTGGAAATTATCAGTTAACTACCAAAATCAGTGTCATAGAAAGTCCATGAAACTATCTTGGACGAAAGAGATATTTACTTGAGAACAACTGTCTACATTTTTGAAAGTAACTTTGGTTCCCAACTCAAGATACCTCAAAGGGATGTGGTTTCTCAGAAACACTGAACGAAGTATTTTAACAAAGAAGCAATACAGATCCCTTGCTATTTCAGGCTTTAGTTCTCAGTTTTTAACACTTGCATGAAATAACTGTGTTTCTGCTTAGCTCCTATCATTGGAACAAACATATAGTTTGTTTTACACTAGACTGAAAGAACAGACTAGAAAGTGGCTGGAAAAGTGGCTCAAAGAAGAGAACTCAACAGCCTGAAGTATAACTGGTAAAGCAGCTATGAGTGGCATTTCTTAGGGCCAACACTGGAATCCATATCATTTAATATCTTCATCAACAACCTGGAAAACAGTATAGAATGTTCCCTCAGGAAGTGCACAGATAACACCAAGTTAGAGGGAATGAAGAGGCAACTCATATGCTGGAGGGATGGGATGCCAGAGTCATCTCAACTGGCAGACACCCTATCCAGTTTAATAAAGGCAAATGCAAAGACTTACACCTGTGGCAGAATAACTCCTCACCCCAGTGTGGGCTGGAGGACAAAAGGGTAGAAGATAGCTTTGCAGAGCAGAACATGTGATGCTGGTACACAACAGGCTGAATGCAAGTCCTCAGTGTGCCTAGCAGTGGGCAAGCCCATCCACACAGTATGCTGCACATGTCCATCAAATAAAATGACTGGTACAATGAAACTTCACTTTCCAATGGCATGATTTTTGGAAGTAGACTCAACTTTGCTTCCTGAAGTCTAGAATACATGGAATTGTCAGCTAACTGGCTGCTGCTCCATCATTTCTAAGAAACATTCTCAAGCTAAAGTATCACAAAGCCTTCCTTTAGATCACAACATCCACTGCTGACACCAAATTCTGCAAACTCTAGCTGCAAGAGGCAGAAGATTTATGTTGCAGGACTGGCATTCTTAATGAAGTGAATGAAAAATGGAATACAGTTAATTAAAACTAAACATCCCAACTAAAATTGAAAGCCTTATTAAAAAAATTTAGCATAGCTTGAGAAAGTTTTCACAATAATAATATTTGTTTTCTGTCTTCTACCACATCAATTTTTAAAATATTATAGAAAAATGGCAGCTTTCACATGAAAGATTTTTCTGCAAAACCCTTTTTATGTTAAACAAAGGCTCTCATTCTAATATTCAGCAGAGTAGGATTACTGTGTGCAGAAAAGATGCACAGAGTTTTATTGCCAGCACAGTACTACAACCTTCACCACATGATGAACAGTCTTTGATACAATCCCATTCTGAAGAAACCAGTTCTAAGGCTCTTCCTGATTTTATCGGCAGCTGGAAAGATAACTGAAGGCTAGTACAGAGATGTAGTCCACAAAATAGACATGACAGAATCGCACCCTACCGCCGCTGATCCAAAAAGCAGTACTGTAGGTTATGTCTAAACTGGAAGATTCAAGTGTACCATGAAAATTCTGCTGCTCGGTGTGCATCCAGCCATACCCCAATCGCACGTCTTTGAAAGACACAGGTTAAAAAAAACAGCTTTGCAGGTTTTTGTTGTTGATGGGTTGGTTTTGTTGTTGGTGGTTTTTTTATTATTCTGCAGAAATAAAACCTAGAGGTGGGCCAAACAACAACTATAGTGTGCACCATCTCTCTGCTCTGGACAATGAGTGGACCAGGACTGTAGTACTCAACAGACAATATAAAACCAGTTGCGGTTTCTAGCCTGGCCTGACAAAAATCACAGTAGCACAGTCTGGTGGAAGTCCCTTAGTGTACCTCATACAAACCCCATACAATTTCATATTGGAAGAAAAATATACAAATATTTTGAAGTTGGTACATATTACTGTTGAAAACACTTCCCTGAAAACAATGCCATAAGACACTGTGGGGCAAGGATTCTACTCTTCCATTATGAAAGCGAGAAGTGCTATTAAAATAGGAAATTATACCCATGATCTGTCAATAATAAACCAAAAAATGTTAATAAAGAGTTGGAAGACAGTATGACTTCTCTTCCAAACAATTTTTTGTTCATTCATTGCAAAACAGTATTAGAATAGCCCAGGGGTTCAGATCTATCTAAAGAGAAAGATTCAAGTATATACAGTTTTCCACAACATATCAAATGTACTTACAGCTTTTCCAAAAAAAGTAATGCTATTCTTTATCCAAACTGAAAAATTACTTCTACTCCAGAAATGTTTTCACAATGAGCAAAAAACTTAAGATGATTTCATCTATTACGCTAAATCAAATTTAGATGTGAAGCTTATGCAATTTAGGTACCTTTTGAAGACTAATAACCCAATGTATGACAGAGAAAATATTCTAAGAAAAAAGTAGGAAACTTCTGGAATAGAGTGTTCCTCTATAAACAAGCTCAACTTCATCTCAATCAAAATGGAAGCATGTTGCTCACACACAAAATGAGAATGGTTTTGTAAGGGTTAATAGACTGAGGAAGCAAGGAAAGCTGCTAAATGCAGAACTGCAGATGATTTAAAATGACAGCTCCTCTAGAAGTGAGATTATAGGAATTCTTTACTTAACCATTTTAGACTGGAAAACTAAATTGGGGGTGTTATGTGAAGACTAAATAGAAAACATACATGACTGCTCATGAATCACAGGGTATTTCAATTCACTATCTGCAGAAACAATACAAGTGAGAAGTACACCATTACTAATGTTAAATTTAAAAGAGGAACTACAAAAATATGAAGAAGTTGGTTGCAGCTTAGTTTCTTTTTAACAGAAAGAGTAAAGTCTTCACTGACTGTAAGACAACACTTAAAAGCAAACATATAGATAGTTCGAAAGGAAAGAATTTTGGGAAATCAGAGTTTGGAAGGGAAGCTATTAGAAGTATGAAGGTATCTTGTATAAATTTAAGCCATGATCAAAAGGAAAAACAAAAAGCTCAAGCTGTCAGGTTACGGCAGTGTGCAGTAAGGTAGTCAAACAGTATTAACATCACATTTGCCTTATTTTTGCACTTTTCCCTAAGCATTCATTACTGCTTAGTATCAGAGGCATGCTGATAGAACAGAGTGGCTTTTTATTTGATCCAGTACAATAATTTTTATATTCACACTTTGCATGCACTGCATGTTGTATTTGAAATACAAGGTTTAGTTGGGAAATATACACTTGAACTTCATCTTGATGTTATAACATTTTTCATAAAAATATGCTGATGCCTGATATTGGTGTTGGGTTTTTGCTTGATCAAAGTGTTCCAAAATTTTATTTAGAAACTAGATTGAAAAGACAAAAAACAACCACCCACCCCCCTGCAAAACCCAGATCTGCTCTCCTAACTCATAATACGTAGATTTTCCTAGCCAGTTTTTCTAGTAATGCTTTAGCCAAGTCTAAGCCAAAAAACATCTAAGCACAACAGTAACTATATAATTAGTCCTACAGAAGTCAATGAATGTACATGATCCTAAAGATACACCTTTAGCGTAGCCAAACACAAATCTGAGATCAACACACAGGACATGGGTAAAATTTATTAGTCTGTCAGATGCAAGATCACTCTGAAGAAGAAAAAAAAAAGTCTCAAACACTGCAGAAACACCTGCATATGGTGATTCCAGGAGACAGAAGTTTTCCATAATCACAAAACACTCATCTTATAATTCAAATCCTGTGCTGGTTAAAATTTATACTGAACAATAACAGCATTTTAAAAAACCCTCAGTTTAATTATATTTCACACAGTGATAGTTTAGTAGTGAATATCTACATAACCTAAGAATATGATTGGTTTCTAGTGTAATCACTAAGATATCTTGTTTTCTATCTTGTTTTGATTTTCAAAACAGTCACACAAATGTACATGTTCATTCTAAGGCCAGGGAAAATGGATTCAAGAGTCAGTAGGTATTCAAAGGTACTATTTTAATTTACTGATCTTAAGCTGACATTTATAAGCCCAATATTAAAGTGATAAATGATGTATGTAACAAAAAATTAAGAAAATAGTATGTCTCAAAGCCTACTAAAGCTTGAGGCTCCTTGCCCAGTTTGTTAAGGAACTAAGAAAGGAAACAAGATATCTGACTTTCATTACTAATCACAGAAAAGACACTTGGCAGGAACAAACCAACTTCACTGTTTAAGTAACAACACTTTCTTCAGTCAGAAAAATTAAGTTAACTGAGGCTTCTAGGAGAATCCAGAAAGCACATTTCACAGAGATCGAAATATCACTGGAGATCCTCAGAACACAACTGGACAAGGCCCCAAGCAACCTGCTCTAACTGGACCTGTTCTGAGCAGGTGAATGTCCTAGATGACCTATGAAGATCCCTTCAACCTATTAATTACATGCTATAAAACTGTAGTTTGTTTGTATTACAGGAATATAACCATCTTAGCACTGTTTGGATATTTCAAATACCAAATAAGCCCATGGGAAGGACTCATATCGGAGAAGTTGGTGGAGGACTGCCTCCTGTGAAAGGTTCCCCTGCTGCAGCGTGGGGTCAAGTGTGAGGAGTCCTCCCCCTGAGGAGGAAGGAGCAGCAGAGACAACGTGTGATGAAGTGACCGCAACCTCCATTCCCTGTCCCCTTGTGCCACTGGGGGGAAGGAGGTAGAGAAATCGTGAGTGAAGTTGAGCCTGGGAAGAACAGAGGGGGGGTGGAGGGAGGTGTTTTAAGATTTGATTTTATTTCTCATTACTCTACTCTCTTTTGCTTGGTAATAAAGTAGATTAATTTTTTTTCCTAAGATGAGTCTGTTTTGCTTGTGATGGTAACTGGTGAATGATCTCTCCCTGTCCTTATCTCAACCCATGAGCCTTTAATTATTTTTCCCCTCTTCAATTGGACAGGGGAGAAAGAGCATCCAGCCAGGGTCAACCCACCACAAACAGACAAAAAATTTTTAGAATTTACTGACAAAGAATGTTCAAGAATTACAGCAAAATAATTTCTGCATGTAACTATGTATCTCATATACAAATATATGTTTGCTCTCCAACATTAATGGTGAAGGACTACACAGAACAAACTACACAGAGCACCTATCAGCTCTTATAAGGAAACTCTGATATACCTGTCAGACACCTATAGCTCTCAGGAAACTAAACTGACCTATGTTAAATAAATTTAAAGACTATTGTTAAAAGTTTATTTAGTAATACTTAAATTATTTTTATCTGTTATGTATACTCTGAAGTAAAATAGAAGCATAGCCTGTCTTTATCTAATCCTTATGACTGCTATATGTTTTAACTGACAAATCCAAATGACATAGAACAGCCAAAACCTCAGAACCGGTTCATAAGCCCCATAAACATGGACTACAGAATCACAAATAGCAAGATTCACGCTCAGTAGTAGTCTTCTCACAAATGGGAAGCAACTTTTTTAAACAGAAGACACAGTCACAACTTGTTATAAAGTTACACCTGAGTATGTAACACTGATGTTTTACTTTCAAAAAATATTAGGTAATGTGTTGGGTTTGCTCGGCAAGGTTTTGATAGCGGGGGGGGGGGGGCTACAGGGGTGGCTTCTGTGAGAAGCTGCTAGAAGCTTCCCCTGTGTCTGATAGAGCCAACACCAGCCGGCTCCAAGACAGACCCGCCGCTGGCCAAGGCCAAGCCAATCAGCGCCTCTGTGATAACATATTTAAGAAAAAAAAAAAAAAACCAAGAGAGAGCTTTTGCAGCCAGAGAGAGGAGTGAGAAGATGTAAGAAACTCTGCAGACACCAAGGTCAGTGAGGAAGGAGGGGGAGGAGGAGCTCCAGGCGCCGGAGCAGAGATCCCCCTGCAGCCCATGGTGAAGACCACGGTGAAGCAGGCTGTCCCCTGCAGCCCATGGAGGAAGGATGAGGGGGTGTAGAGATTCCACCTGCAGCCCGTGGAGGACCCCACGCCAGAGCAGGTGGAGGCACCTGAAGGAGGCTGTGGCCCCGTGGGAAGCCCACGCTGGAGCAAGCTCCTGGCCGGACCTGTGGACCCGTGGAGAGAGGAGCCCACACCAGAGCAGGTTTGCTGGCAGGACTTGTGACCCCGGGGGGGACCCCACACTGGAGCAGTTTGCTCCTGAAGGTCTGCACCCCGTGGGAGAGACCCACGCTGGAGCAGTTCATGAAGGACTGTCTCCCGTGAGAGGGACTCCATGCTGGAGCAGGGGAACGATGAGAGGAGTCCTCCCCCTGAGGATGAAGAAGCGGCAGAAACGACGTGTGATCAACTGACCGTAACCCCCATTCCCCGTCCCCCTGTGCCGCTGAGGGGGGGCGGAGGTTGAAGCCGGGAGTGAAGTTGAGCCCAGGAAGAAGGGAGGGGTGGGGGGAGGCGTTTTAAGATTTGGTTTTATTTCTCATTGCTCTACTCTGTTTTGCTTAGTAATAAATTAGATGAATTCCCTCTCTAAGTTCAGTCTGTTTTGCTCGTGACGATAATTAGCGAATGATCTCTCCCTGTCCTTATCTTGACCCACAAGCTTTTCGTTGTACTTTTTCTCCCGTTTAGTGAAGGAGGGGGAGTGATAGAGCGGCTCTGGTGGGCACCTGGCCCCCAGCCAGGGTCAACCCACCACAGGTACTTGTAGAAAATAAGACTTCATATACAAGTATTTATTGCCATATAAAAGATCACCCTCCAAATATTTTTATTTAATATGACATTGTCATAGTTGAAATTTAATTCCAAATCACCTGGAATGTCAACTGTAAAACCTATATCTAGAAAAGCCCCCTCAAACCAATGAATCTTTTAGAAGATTATAAGCCTTTTTAATCTGAGCATGGAGTCAATGTGCAGAAAAAGCAAATCATTTGAAGTTTCTACAGAAACAAGAGATCAGTTTAAGAAATAAGCTTTTGGGGGGCCCTGCTCAGAATGACTTACTTTAGAAACTGTATGATTAAAATTTTCACATTTAAACAAACTTACATGATATTACCAAAACTTCACCTTCACTTCACAATTAATATTGCAGTAGCTTAAGATAAAAAAAATTAAGGGCAAATCTTACACGCACTTTGCATTTTCAGCAATGTTACACATGCAGCTAGTTCTGCTTCTGTTTCCAGTGTTGCTTCCTATTTATCTTAGGCACAATTTTGTGGAAGACCTTACTTTCACATACTTCTCTAGCTTGAATGTATTTTATTTAATTAGTAACTCATAAGTGATTAAGTTGACATTTCAAAACTGAGATTCATCTAGCTGTATTACTCAATTCTTGATTTTTTTTGAAAATGGCAACTCAAGGCAAAGGCACACAACAGTACTAGGAACAGAAAAAGAGAAACATTTCATTGCATACCTATATCTTGATACTGCATACAGTTCCTGGCTTATCTCAAAAAAGATACAGTACAACATACACAAAGAATATACGCACATACATGAGAATTTTTCAGTGTAAGAGGAGTTTCTACAGAACAGGTTTCATCAGCCTGCAATAGACAACTGAGGACACAATCTATTTTCATTATTTCCAGTAAAAATATGGAGCTGCAAAGGAAGTTATCAAGTAACAGGTTAAAAAGATTATTATTAGCTTTTACTAGAGAACCCTGGGCTAAATACACCTTTTGTATCAATACAATTATGTCAAATTTACACATTAGAAAAAAGTTTTTAATATATAGCACACAATTTTCTGTATTTTTCTAATTATATAAAATTGATATATATTATAAAATTATTATATATAATCCTACATATAACCATTATCAGAGAGATTGCACATAAATAAGGATGAGAACCCCTTCCCAAGCACCTACTATGCCAGGGAATATAGTCCGAGACAGCAGGAAAGGTCCTTTGCAAGTGATGTGACAGTAATTTGACCATAAGAGACATAACAGTGAGAAAATTTGAAACTGAAAGGAGAAAGAACACTGATACAGAGTTGTAGCTTTTATGCAGTCACAAAATTGCAACATGCCTGGATGAGAAACTCAGGACTTCTGAGCAAGTCCAGAAAAAGTATAGAAGAGGTGTTTCCTTGCCACCAGTGTGACCACTGTTTAATAGCTAGAGAGAGATGGAAAAATCCTTCCGGGAAAATGAGTTACTTTGATCAGCGTAACTTCCAGTGCATGTTCCATCATTTATTCGGTCGTCTAACAGATGCAATGTCTCCTTGTATGTGACTAAAGTGAAACACAAGGTACTGTGCTAATACGAGTGACCATGTTTCTCACAGCAATACACCACCAAGTATTTTAGCACAGAGCTGCTCCACATTAGATAGAAGTTAACCATCTTTTCACATTGCTTCTCAGTTTCATACTTCTCTGCTTGTGTTTCTTCTTTGAGCTATTTAAAAGGAAGAAAAACACTCCCAAGACTGTAGGTGGCTACAAGCAGCTTTTACTTTTTTTTTTTTTAATGGGTGTTTGACAGAGCACAGAATAGCTTCTATTTTTGTGAAATATATTACAAAGAGATTTTACAAAGTGGTGTTTGGGTTCTAAATCCAACCACTGAAGAGCTAGGAAATACCTGCTTTATGGTTATCCATGTCACTAATTTTAGTTACATAATCAGTCTGTACGATTAAAGTGACAGACGAAGAAACTGTACGTGACTATGTAATTAAGGTATCTCACCAAGCACAGAGAGATGGTTGTAGAGGCAGCCAGAAATTGTTCTTGGCTTTTCAAACTAAACAGCACTACTAAAGAATTTTTTTTTTTTTAATATACTCTTATTACTTTAGGGACTTTAAAAAAGTATCCCATCAGATCAAACTACAGTTGTTCCATGTGAAATACATGTTTCTGTAACTGGAACAGACCAGCAGTTGCTTCTCACAGACTTCTAACGGGGAGGAAAGACTGGGATCCAGCACACTGGGTTTGAAATCAAGGTAGCCTTGAGGAACCCACTATTACAGCCCATTTTCATTGAACCTATTCTCCTAGTCTACACTGGACATGTCTACATTGAATGTGTCTAAATCAGCAGTTCGGTTCAAGCAATTCTAGTTTTTCATGTAAGTCATCTCCACGTGCCACATGTTAGTTCAGGTACACGAGGTTTTTCCTGAAATTTGCACTCATCAAAAACTAAACCAGAAGCCCTGATCTAAAGGTTGGAACAACTGGGGGGCATGCCAGTGCTGACCTGCTGCACACCAATGCAGGGGTGAAATCAGCTGATGAATTCAGGGAATTCCTCACTATGTTACCACATGAGAAGGATCCAGGCATATCCAACACAAGACAACACACCGCTCCAATTCTTGAATATATGCGTTCAGTTATTTTAGCATAGCATGATTTAAAAAAAAAAAAAAAAGGACCAAGAGGAGGGAATCATTTACTCCTCAAACTGGCATATGAAGGGGTAAACTGGCACACCAATTGGCTATACAGTCAAAAGGACATTACTACATGTCAAAGATTATCTTCCTCTTCATTTCTGAAGGCATCTTGTCACCACAAATCTTATACAGTTTGAAATGGTAAGCAGCAAATCCCACAGGAAGCTTATCTGTTTCCCTAAACAACATGGCACTTCAGTATTTAGTCTAGGCTATAATTCTTAGAACAGCTTACTCCCAGAAAGAAACTGTTTCCTGGCAAGTCAGCAAGATTTATTGAGCTTGTGTATTACAGCACAGGGCACCTTCCAACCACTTAAATTGGTCATTACCTATTGGATTAATTCTGCCAATTTCTTTTTTGGTTTTTAAAACTTTAAATTCCAAGATTCAGTTTCAAACTATTTTAACTCTTTCACAGAGAAGTAATATAAGGGAGAGTAATCATCATTCATAAAGCAAAGTCTGGGTTTGTTAAGTATTACCTAAAATGCACACAAAACTCCCAAGTAAAGCTTCTTACGTTCATCTCTGTATGCTCAATTATATACATCCAAGGCCTTTGCCCTGAAGCGCTTACAATCTAAATAGACATGAGGCAGAGACAAAAGGCTACCACCAATCAACTGTAACCAGTGTTTACAGCTTATGTTTTGTGTGGATAAAATTGCTTGATGCTGCATAAACTAAGCAGAAACATTTTTAAAGTAAGCTGGACTGCTGGAAGATAAAGAACACTGGACAACAAGGCAAGTGAAGTAAGAGTGAAGCAGAAAAAAAAACTGAAGAAAAAGGGTAAACTACCAGTGCATGAGCACAGAGTGAACAGGGTCTAGCAACAGCATGTTCTCTTGGGACACAAAAGCCACTGCTGTAGCAACTTCAGCATCTGTTCTTATTTGCTAGTGCCTCCCACTGACTCTGTCCTAGTCATGCCAGACCTCATGGCAGCATTCAATGGCTGTAGCCACTTCTATTAGCTTAAAAATAAGTATGTAATATCACTCATTACTGCATGTAATGATTTGAAGTGAACACTTCCATCAACCTTTTCATTCTAGGTCAGTTTTTTGTCCACTACATACTGGTTCTACTTATCAAAACAGTAGCAAAGTGACAAATTGACATAGATGCTTGTTTTAATACACAGATGGTCAGGGATTTGCTCATTGTGCAGTTACATCCGCTGATCAGCAGCCCATGAACAGGCCGGAGATGCATGGTTCCTTCAAGCCTTGTAACTACATAAACCTTTTTTGAGAAATCATATGTTGACATTTGGGAACACATTAGTGATAATCACGTCTGTCAAGCAAAATAATATTTTAGTTCTGTAACAGATAATAAGACTTTTTTTTCCCCTTGCCTAAAGTGCTACACCTTCTCTAGATCAGTTTGGCCTGGTAGCAGATTCTTCTAGCAAGCAGCAAACAATCCCAGGTTGAAAGAACAATGAAAATCAGACTGTTGGACAGCCACAGAAAAGCAGAGATTTCAGAAGTCTCTCCACACTGTCATGTAGAACTTTTACTACAAAAAAGATCTAGTGAGATCTTTGCATTTTCTGTGGAATTCTAGCCTCCAGGCCTGATTCACTTACTTTTTTGTTAAGGACATGTTTCAGCATTAAATTCCAGCCCTGCCAGTAAAATCAATATATAGTACTGAATCAACTCCAACAAAGCTTCACAAGTCAAGCAAGAAGATACTTTTCACAAACAAACAAACAAAAAATCTGAAAAAGCAAAGGCTAGTCCATTTTTCTTATCTCACAAGGTTTTGCCATAAAATTCATGATCTAAATACATTTGCCTCCTCGTCAAATAATAAGTAACAAAGTAGAAATATCTATCATAAAAAGTTCTTTAGATCAATTGAAAGCAGAAATATCTGAGGTTAAATCTTTTTGATATTCCAAGGCACAAAAATAGTCAACATGATGGTATATTTAGTTTTGCTGGATGAAGAATACAAAAAGTCAAAAAATTACACATTGCACGTTTCTTGTAGGTCAGTATTTCAGATAAGGCTATAACATAGTTTGGTTGGGTTTTTTTAAGATTAGATTAAGATGTTAGTGGTATTCTTCATAATGCAATCCTTTTACGCAGGCGAACTAATAATCCATCATTTTGAACTGAGACTTTTCCTAACTTGTCTATAATACCAAGTATCCTTAACAAGTGTCCTTACTACTGGCCTTCAGCAAGAAGGCCTCAGACAACATACACAACTCATTTTCCCTTAGCCCAAATACTGCACAGGCTGAGAAACCACTCTGGGGAATTTTCACAGTTACTTGCTTATAAACTGTATCACTTCTAGATTTTACATCTGTTGCAATTCTGAGCATAAACACTACCCCCTCCCCCAAAAAATACATAATTTGAGTTTCTCTTTTTGTTCAAATCCGAAGAAGTCATTAGTGAAGAACCACATGTTTTTCAACATGTTTGATTTCCAGAATGTAATCTAGATTTGGGATACACATCAAATAGGAATGTTATTTTCTTAAGCTGAAAATTTGCTTTAGTGTTGCTATTCAGTTACCTGCTATCACTTTAATCAACATTGGTACCACCAAACAACTTTATTCAGACAGGAAAACATAATTTGTATAGAAGCATATATTATAAAGGCAGAAGTAGAGAATTATAAGTTAACATTCTCATGCAATTCACATTCAACATTAAGCTATAGGTTTTGTTATTTTTAATCCGTAGTCACATGAATTACTATATACCTTAGAAGGGCCAAAAATATGATGTAAAAAAAAAAATCAGTCATGCAAGTAATGCTAGGCAATGGTATCTTAAACAACAAGCATGTCTCCTCCCAGCCCATGCCCTCAGCAGACACATGCAGGAATCACGATGTGGGAACTCTGCCTGCGGTGCCAAGATTGTTATTGGCCATGACAGGAGGGCTCATCCTGAAGTCGTATTGGGAATACACTGGTGTTACTTGTCAGCTATATAAGAAGGTAGCAGCTGGTGAGAAAGGAGAAATTTCCAAGTTAATATATTTACAGGCAATCATTCACTTATAATTGCTTGGAAGTTCCCTCAGAATTAAAAATTGGGAATCAAGTTTGTTGTGACAAAGTCATAAACAAGTAAGCCTGACGGCACCACTACATCTATCCAGGGCAAATAAATTGTTTCTTGAGCTGTCAGTCTAGTACCTTTCATATTTACTAAATTCATGTTTTAAGAAGTGCTCACGAAAAAGAGGGGAAATTGCTAAAGGCATAAGTTGACTTAGTTCAGCACAGCAATATAGCACAGGACCCTATCTTTAAAAAAAAAGAAAACAGAAAACACACAACTCTTCAGCTAAGCAGACAGTGATTACATTGATGTGATATACTCAATTACTTAACTGCCAGGGGGCCTAATGTTGCTCATGCAGTGAGAAGCAGAATTACACATGTTAATAAAATGATTTGAATATTCAATATGCCTCTTGATACACCTCTTGGTATCTCATGACCTACAATTTTTTTTTTTTTCCAGAAGTTCATTTAACAGCAGCACAAGATCAGCTTTAACAGCCAGAAGACAAATTCAGGGAAATAATAAAATAAGATTGTTTTGGCCAAAGAGCTGCAATGACAATTTATGGTTAAAAAAAAAGATATGACAAACATAAGGTCAGAGCTAAACGGCCAGATATTGTCATTATGCTTTTAGCATAATGCAATAATTTTTGTCACATAACTTAAGACACCCAAAACATGCTCCAGCATTTGAAAATTATGTACTGGCAAGCTATTACACAAGTTAGATGCAAAATATGGCCACATCTTAAACAAAAAATCCCAAGGTATTTTTGATAAATCAACAGCATTTGTGCTTTAACACATACCTAACTGAAGTTTACTGAGAACCATAGTGGTTTTATTTCAATCCTAGAAATAACTTTCTGTTGCTGATTTTATTAAGGCAGAATATTCTGGATTTACGGTGACACCATAGATACTACTGCATGAGAGTTTGTGATATAGAAAAGAAATCATTTACATCCAGGTTTGTTAGAGGTTCTTTTTTTCAAATGTTTAAGTACCACGGAACCAAATTTCAGAGAGCCACTGACTTAGAACAGAAAGTGAAACACAGCAAAGATTTTTGACCCAACCTCCATCTCCCATGCTTTAGTCTAAATCTATTGCAATATACCCATGAATAAGGTTATGTGAAACACTGATAACTATTACAAAAATGTCAATAAGTAAACAACCATGGCCTCTGAGGCAGTTGCTCATCCTCCATCAAAGTCTATGCCATACTGATACTCTGTAAAGGATGTCCATGATTCACCAGCAGAATACCATTTACCCACGTATCAAAAACATTCTACAGATAAGTCACTATAAAAAATGCAAGTTTTTTGTTTACAAGCCTATTTTGAAAGAAATCTAAAATTTGTATTTCACAGGATTAGTTCATATATCAGTGCTACATTAAATCAGGATTGTTATGAGACGGTACTTGCATAGACCCACATCAACTATTTAAGCAAGGTTTTTTTAGAGCAGCAAGCAATATGGCTATTTTTGTCCAAGACTGCCCTTAAACATTTTCACACAATCTTTCATGATGAAAATTCAATCCTGATGGTAGTGATTGGGCTCTATGACATCCTAAAAGATAAAGACAAGATCAAGGCAGACAGCTTTTACTCAAATATGTTCAGATTCAAAACAAAAAATCTAAACCCAAAATGCAATTAGTAATAATTAGAAGCAAACACAAAATATGAATCCTTGATGCACCTGCTTCAGTATACAGAAAAAGTCTTTTTAATAATAGACTGCCTATATACAATGCTTCATTTAATGTTTTAGTTATTGAATATTTATACACAGAAGTGACCTACTATGTTGCCGAATACAGTTTTATGGTACTACAAGGAAAAAGAACTATTATTTCATGGAAAGTGTTTTTATTTTAATCTTGTGCTTCTACTATGAAATAACTAACACATTTTACCTATGCCTATTCTTCATTGCACATAGGGATGCATCACATATGTCAGGGGAAAAAAGCTAATAACCCACAAATCATTAGCAGGCTTGGTACTGGATACAAAAATTGGATTTTAAAATCAGTCCTTCACAAATTCTACACTCTGTACAACCTAATATATCACAGAAGAATAAGTACATAATGATTTAACCCTCTGCACAAATGCAGCCCACAACAAAGACCAACGGAACGAGTATTTGATAGACCAGGAGTACAGGATTGTCAGAGATGGATAAGGTACCACAAAGGGTAGTCTCATATTCAAAACAATAAGCCAGTTATTCATAACCCATGGGGAAAGAAAAGCCCCAAAACAAAACAAAAAAAACCCCATGGAATTAATTCACCCAAATAACATTTTGGAAAGCCACTACTACTTGTGAACAAAAGATGCTAGACCTCTCATTAATATTTTGTTCTAGCACATTATTCAACATGATCCATTTTAAGCAGCTACTCGAGCAGCAAATAAATCCAGAAGTACATCAGAGATGACCCAAAATATAACAGAACCCCATGGAAAATGTAGTTTTGTTTTCTAGGAACTGTATAGCGAAACGTCTCCAAGTTTACTTCACCTAAAAGCCTGGGTAAATCCAGGCTCACACTCATGATATCTAAGCATTTACCAACACGGTGAATACATTAAGCTCTGACACACACTCTGCTAGATGTGCACACATCGCTCTCACCCGCACTTCTAAGCACCTTCCTGCTGAGCTGGGACGAAGGACCTACTGGAATACCCCAGGTAATAAAGCTTCACTGCAAGGGATTTGATACCCTTGAAGGTACAAACCAACCACAGCATGGAGCTCTTATTCCCCAGAGCTCGAACTAAATAGCTTGCACACCCTCTTCCAGGCACCGCGTGCATGTACACGAATTGCAAGTACTCATCCTTATGACACGTACAGACAGACACACAGAACACAACGCCTAATTCCCCGTGAATGCCCCCCCCTCGCACGCACACAGAACGCACAACCTTTTCCTCACTGCACAAGCACACACAAACGGGAACCTCTCTCCCCACTGCACACAGGCAAGCCCGCTCCCCCCGCAACACAGGCGCAGGCACACAGCGCCGGCGCCCCTCCCCATCGCAGACCCACACACGCGGAGCACAATAACCCTCCGACTGCACACACGCACTCAGCACAACACCCCGCTGTGTGCACGCACGGGCACACATGGACGAGGTTTAGCGGGAGCCCCTCTCCCCGCAGAGCCCTGCCTTTGCACACACAGCGGCAGCACTCCGCGCAAGCGCATGCTGCTGGAGTACCCTCGTCCCTTGCACCCCACGTCCTCAGGCACACCGCAGGAGCACCTCTGCCCGCACATAGGCGAAACCAGGTCTGCTCTGGGGCACAGCCCCCCACCACAAACCCACAGAGCAGGAACGCTCTCCCCATAAGCATACACAGCAGAAGCAACCCTCAATGCACGCAGAGGGGGAGCACTCCACCACTGCACAACCCAGACCCTCCAGCCGTCCAGTCCCATTGCATGCAGGGGTAGCAACCTCATTGTCCCGCCTCCCCCACAAACGTGGAGCCTCCCCACTACCCCTCACTGCCCTCACACAGCGAGGGCCCCTACACTTCTCCGTACTGCCACCACAGCAGCCCCTCCACACACACACTCAAGACCCTCACTGCCACCACAGCGGAGGGTTCTTAGTGCTTCTCCCCATTGCCACCACACCATCCCCCCCACTATATCTTCTCCATTGCCACCACAGTATGTGCCCCCTACTGCTCCCCCCACTGGCCATCACAGCGGATCCCCCCGCTGCATCCTCCCCATTGCCCCCACTGGGCATCCCCAGGCCTCCAATGCCACCAGCGCAGGCCGCTCCCGTGCCATCCGACCCCAAGTGTCACTGCAGCCCGCATCCTCCGCAGCCCTCCTTTGCCACCACAAAAGACCCCTTCGCTGCACCCCCTCCACTGCCAGAGCAGCACGGCCCCCGCACCCTCCACATGGCCCCCGCTTCCCACTACTTGCCCCTAACTGCCACTACAGCGGGTATGCCCTCCCCCCCCCCCGCCCTCACAGCTGGCCTCCCATCCGCCCCGCACTGCCCCCACAGCCGGCCCCCCTCGGCAGGACGCCCCGTCACCCCTCACAGCCGGAGCCCCCCCCACCTGCTTGCGTGGTGTCGCTGAGGTCGTAGCCACTGCCGGGGAAGTCGCGCAGCTTCCTCCCGCTGAGGCAGAGGATGCCCGAGCTGCCCGCCTCCTCCAGGGCCCGGTCCAGGCTGCGTACCGTATGCGGCTGCGGCAAAGTCGCCGCGCCCCAGTGCGGCCCAGCCGAGAAAGAGAGAGTGAGGTGACCGGGGATCCCCAGCCCCCCCACTCCATTTCCGTTGCCGTTGCTGCCGCTGCTGCTACCGCCACCGCCCCCCTGCCCGGCCGCCATCTTCGCGCGGCGCAGACCTGCACCACAATAACAACAGCCAGGGCCGCCACGCCGCCACTGCGCAGGCGCCGCCGGGCCCGCAGGGGGCGGGGGGGGCCGCGAGAGTGAGACGGAGGCGCCGCTGGAGGAGGGGGCGTGGCTCCCGCGCGCTCCTCGGCCGTCCTCACCAATCCGCGACGGCGTGCAGCGATGAGGCGTGGCTCCACGCTTCCCTGCGGCCTTCTTCACCAATCCGCGGCGGCAGAGGCAATAGGGTGTGGTTTCCCGAGGCGGTGCTCGCCAATGAGGGGCCGCGCGCGCGCCAGGGGGAGGGCTCTGAGGAGCTGGATGCCACCGCCCGCGGGGCTGCCGCGGGATCAGGCGGACGCGGGGCGGGAGCAGTTCTGGAGCAGCGCTGGGACGTCCCGCGGACATGGCGAGCGGGGCCTGGGAGCGGGGCGTCTCTTGCAGCCGGGCCGGGAGAACGCAGCTGCAGGGGGGGGAAGAGGGGGAGGTTCAGGGCGGGGGCCGCCCCGCAAAACAGGGGCGACGTCTATGTGAGACGGGGAACAACTGCTCGGCAACCACAGCGCCGGTGAAACGGCATCCCTTCCCTGTCGTGGAGCAGCCTCGCCTGTCGGCGGCATGGCAAATGGGCTGTTTTCACCCCGGTGAGCCGTTTGGCACCGCTCAGGTTTACTGCCGTATCTATGGCAACACAGATTATCGATTGCTCCCCGGGTGAAAAAGTCGCCTGAGCCAGATGCATCAGAGCATCACCTCGGTGTTGACAGCTAATAACGAGTAGTGCCTGTCAATAACTGCAGATCCTCGTTAGTGACATGAAAAAAAAATCAGTGAGGAACCTCCCCTAACAGAACAAAGGGGAACGGGAGTAAGGTCACCCTAAAACGGGTTAAGAAACATTCACAAAAACCTCAAAGATACTAACGCTCTTGACTCAGAATGTGAAAGGGGAGTGGTGACACATAAAGCAGCAGCTAGTTGCAATGTCTGAGCCCCCGCTATATTAGTAAAATACTACACAATTGCTGGAATACTCTATGAATGAATAATTATGTCTATTACCATGTAATCTGTACTTGTTAGGGGCTGCATATTTATCTGTCAAAAATGACTGGAGCCATAATTAAGAAATCCTAAAGAAAGGTTCATAGACCCACATTTTAATGCAATTGCTGTGGTTTTGATAAGCAGAATCTGCTTTTCTGCTTTGATCCTCCTGAAGATCCTTAAATGGATTTTTCTGTTGCATGCATGCATCATGACTAATTTGGTGATCTAAGGAAAATTCCTTCTATAAGCAGTATGGAAGAGACTAGCCTTCAGTCAGCAATATGTCAGTGAGACAGCTGAGCCATTATTAGTCAAAAGAGGAACAGCCCTGTAATATTCTGTGGGTGATATCTGGCTGAAATTCAATAGAACCAAATCAGCCAGGATCAGTAAGAAGGGACTGAAGAGTGAAGGGTTTAATCCTTTGGAGCAGTATTGTATGGACTTCGGGATCACTGTGTCAATTGCAAATAGATTGGCTTTCCAGCAAAAGAGGCCAATGTGCAAAATGCGTGTGTGATGGGGGAAGGGCTCCCATTGTCACCTGAAAATACTGTGACTGTCTGCTTCATTTAACCTTAGCTGTCGATACTTTTGTAGGCTGTGGGATTAAAGTTTACAGATTAATACCTACTGATCAGTCTGCCTGGGCCAGAGCCTCTGCCCTTGCCCTGAAAAAGCTAATTGTTCCCTGGATTCACAGCGGGAAAATCAGACAAACCTGTATAAACACTGCTGACTGCTGCCCTCGACCAAGTTTCCAACCAGAGAGGGTGGAGGTTGCATAAACTCACAGACTGATGGTGGGCCAAGTGTGTATGATGTTTTTGCCTGCAGATGTGCAGCTGGCAGGAGTGAAGTGGAGCAGCAGGCAGGGCCATACCCGGTAACTAAATGTTACTAAATGTTAGAAATAGTTGCTCTGAGTTTACAAAGCGAGTGGCTTGGCACAGGGCTAGCTCAGAGATGCAGCTTTGCTATCCTCCCTCTAAGCCACATCACATGGCCCCTTGCTATTTAGAGCCTAACTGATCTCTGCGACGTTAGACAGAGAAAGAGGTTCAGCTCGCGCTCTAAGAAATAGGTCTGACAAATTGTCAAAGGACTTAAAACACCATTTAATCGTGCTGGAGTTCTCACATATGAGGAGTCTTTTATCTTTAACAAAATACTGTGTCTGCAGGTGTTCCTACTGAGAAGCAAACCAAGCACACTCAGTCTGCTCAAGCACACACATCTTCAAATGTGTTAAAGTGTCCAATACAATAGATTAGAAGTGATGTCTGAGGCTTTTTCTAACAGCTGAGGGAAAAATCCCCAATTTGCAAACTATCTTAAGCAAATTGCTGCTTACTCAGGCAAAAGCTTGGGAATTGATTGCACATTCCTATAGTATAGCTACATGGAGATTTACCTGTGGGGGTAATTTATCACCTCAAATAGCTGCACGATCAGAACAGATGTCTGGAATGCTAAAGTCTAATTCCTTTCATTTATACTGTATTTCACAGCCTTTCAACAGTTCTTTCTCCCCAGACCCCCTGCTGCCCTTTCTTTTCCATTTCACAAGCAAAACCAGAGTCACTAGTCTAGTGGCAGAAGGCTCCCAAAACCAACCTTCTTGTCATAATGAGTAGTAAGTCATCACTGTGCTATCCCTCAGTTTCTTCTATAAAACAGAAATGATAGCATTTTTCTAAAACAGAAATGATAGCATTTTCTGACCATTGACAGGTCAGTGTGTGTGATAAGAATATCAAAGCACAGTAACAAAGTGAAGATGCTTGCCTGGGGTGTCACACGGTCCAATGCTCCCTCGGCACCTCCACTGGACTTGCAGGCCTCTGCCAGGCAACACAATCTCTGAGCACCTAAGGCTAAGCAACAGGGATTGCCGAAAGCAGAGACACCCCTGAAGCTTTCAGCAATCCTGAATTAAATACTTGAGCTGAATACAAAGCAGATCTTTGTCAGTCTAGATTGCTCTTTGCTGTGAGAAATGAAATCCTCCCAAGATGTCAGCACTGACCTTTTCTTGCATCCTTTAGAGACTTTCTTGCTTTAAGCAATTAAACACCAGAGCTTTCATAATGTTCTTACTATGCTTCTTTATGAGTAGCCTCAGTCCTCCTACATGTGTGAAGTACTGAGATAACACATTCACTGTTATTTCAGCACTCACATGATCCTTGTGCCATCTCCTTGATTACTCTTCAATTCCTTCTCACTTACTTTGCATATCAGTGCATGGTCTATTTCTTATTGATACTGCTTTTCTTCTTCAAGACCTGCAAGTGTCCACAGCTTCCCACAGGGAGTTAAAATAATCTCCAAATAACCAGATTCAAAAGTCTGACTAAAATGGCATCATCTGGCCCACTTTGAAAGCAAAACAAGCAAACCATATATTCCTAGTTAGGTCAAAAGGCAAATGCCACACTATCCATGCTAAAGGGTAGTGATTTATCTGAAACACCATTTTGAAAGAGCTAGAAATAGCTCAAAATACTCCAGCATCTGATGCTTGAATAGAAAAGAAGCAAGCAGGATTCTGTCTAGCTGCTTTGGTGAGTAATATCTGTTCTTAAAAATCTTTTTGTACAGACCACAATAAGACAGCAGATCCATTAATGAGAAGATTCCTGGTACCTTTTTCATTGGGAGCATCTGATTAATTGTACAGCTAGCAATGCTTCATCGAGCACTAGAAAATACATTTCTGAAGGCAGGGGAGGGAGGCCTCTGCCCTCGAAGATGTAATTTCAAGTACCACTTATTCCAATTACATGCACTGGAAATACCTCATCATGGCCCTGCAGAGGCCTTTATCCTTAGCTGATCATTCTAGTGTCATTTATAAGAGGATTTTTCCTTTTATTCTATTTTTAATATCTTGTTTATCATGCAGTAGCATATTTGCCTTGCTAGTTTCTTGGTAAAATTAGAAACGTAGCCCTTTCAGTGAAGGCTTACTATATTATAGAGAGACCCCGAAAACCAACATGAACTAAAACTACTCCTACACTGCAATCAGAAGCACAGTGGCATGGTGTATTTGTGTATCTCAGTTTACTGGGATGTTGCTAGGCTCATTACAGATTGCACTGAAGCAACCAGCTCCCCTGTCATCCTGCACATGTGTGTGCTGAGTCCAAGCCCCTGCGACTGCAATTATCTTTTATCAAGTATGGCATGCATTTCACAAGCCACATCTCTGATACGCAAAAGACAGTGTAAGATAAGAAGTAACTGTTGTCACCTTGTCCTAGATAACTGCACACAGGGTGATCAGTTGTATTATGCTTTAATACAAATGTTAAATCATCCTGCAGATCTCCAGATCTAGATGTGCATTTTCATGGGATGACTTTAAGGATGTTCTGCATAGTCCAGAGGTATAGCTAATGGGTATTGTAAGAATAGTTTTGCATTTACGAGGTTGAGATCTCAATTTTAATACACATACAGAGAGAGAAAAAAAACAAACCACCCCAGCAACCCTTCTCTAAATACCATGCAGTCTTACAATATACAGGCTGCACCTACTAACTGTGTAAGAAGCAAATCATGGAATTTGTCATTAACAAGAAGTGCTTGACCTGTCAGTCAACAGTTGTTTTCACTGAACAGAACTCAATGATATGTGCACCTCAGCCACTTTATTGCATCCGGTCAGAACTTCTGCATAAAAACTGAAGTATTATCACCAATGCATCTTACATTCTGGGAATGGGTAATGTAGAGAAATATTGGCATAATCTGGAGTTTTCTTTTCTCAGAAAGCCTGAAGAACAGTTTTGTTCTCTTCCATCTTCTCAAGAAGATGATTTTCAATTAGCAACACATGGTTAAAAGGCCATGTTCAGCATCTAACAATAAAACATAAGCTCTTTGGTGCTGGTGCACCAATTTCAGAGCAAGCTAAAGAAGCTGTACTGCTGTCAGTGTTCGCTGCTAAGAGCTAAGAATTATGCTGCTGTAGTTCTCACCAGTTAAAAGGCCTAAACACCCCCCCTTGTGGGCAAAATACAAAACATCACAGAAGTGAATGAATTTTTGGCCCACTGAGATAAGCAATTTTTTTATGCTTTGAGCAATTCTGATACACGGTAGAGTGCATCCATACTCACAGATACAAATGTATGTATGCGGATGCTAAACATTTCCTTGACGTGTATTTCTACAGCCACCCAGGCTTACTTCCCAAGAAAAAAACATTTATTTGCAGTTGCATCATGTAGTTTTGGGTCCATTTCACTGAAAGTGGACAGTTACATTTTTCATAATTTTGTGTTAAGTAACTGTGATATGAGATACCTCTGGGAACAACAGACAAAGTGGTCAGCATTCATTTTAAGACAGATATTTTTAAATCACAGTATAAGATTTATTACAACAACAAATCATCACAAGTTATTTAACATGCAGAAGATTCACTAAATCTACTAAGAAACTGAGAAAACATTTTAGATAATGCAAGTGATTGAATGCTGGCATGTGTTCCCTTCTCCCACTGAGTTCTATTTTTATTTGTTTTTAGCTAAAAGCCTTCTAGGGTTCCTTGGTGTTTGATTATGTGACAAGAAGAACACCTGATAAATTGAAAGGCTTAGTGCCCCAAAATAACACTTGCTCTTTGTGAAAAAGTTCACTATGCATGTGTCCTCCAGGGAAGGAATACCTGGCACCTTTGGTGCCTCAGTTTTCTTTGAGGCTCATTGCCACAGTATCATTTAGTCAATGCAAACCAGTTCTAGAGCAAAGCATGACAAAAATCCTTTTTTTTCCCTTTGTTATTTTCTTTTTTTTTTTCTTTTTTTAATAATCCTGCTTTAGCCTTCAGAAAGTCACATTACTGACGTTCCTTTCTTAGGATGCACGGTCAAGTCTGTCTGCCAGACATCTGCAGTCCTCTCCAGTGCAGGGGGATTGTGCTTTAGAGGAGGTTCTGGCTCTTAAGGCCTTTTCACCAACTCCAGCATGCCTCACCCACACTGCTAATGTGAGAAATTACTCAGAAATGAGTTAATGACAGTGCTTAGACATACTAAGCAAATGGGACACTTGCCAAGATGTTAAGAGGTCACAGACTGGCAGTTGAGAGATAACAGAGTACCTATCAGCTCATACTTCCCAGATGCAGAAATATGTCTCAGAAAGGTTTTATCATTGCCTTCAAAACTAGGTACTTAGAGGAAAACAGATAATTAAACCTCTCACCTGGTGAAGTGGAATTGCTGCAACAGCTGAGTTGTAGTTCAATAAAAACCCTGTCATTTTAAAATACCTAGTGGTTTAGAAGTTGGTCCCCGTATTTCTAAACTCTGCTTTTGTCTTGTTTTGTCTCAAATGTTTGTTTCACTAAATGTGATTGAATGGAAACACTATTGGAAATCTCTCAGCTGTTGCTTTCAGACTTTCTGAAGATACAAGTATGCATGATTTTGCAGAAAGCCATGAAACCTTTCATTACACTGTCCTCACAGCAGGACCAACTCCAGCTTCTTCCCAGTGGAGAAACTTGGGTCATTCACCACAGGGCTGGCCAGAACCCAAAGGAGAGTGCGGGCTCCTCCTGCAGCCCTTCCCTCATGGCTCCAGCAGCTGCTGCTTTAGCTGGCTCCAGGACACCTCCAACACCCTCATTAGGTGCTAGAAATGACACTGCTACAGACCTCCCCTCCCTGTCCATTGCTAAAGGCTTGGCTCATATGGATACTTCCAGCCCTTTCCCAGCAGCCACAGCTTCCCTGGCTGGTCTGACTCAATTTCTGGGAAATTTTAAAGATTCTCTTTGAAGGAAAGCTCTTGGACTAGGGGGGCATTAGAGCCAGGACTCCCCAAAGAGCAGCAGCACCAGGACACCTTGCATATCACAGAAAATTGCAAATAGGGTATCATGACCTTAGTTCCTAACATTTCACATTAAAATGCTTTAAATGATCATCCTGCAGTGTCATTGCAAAAGACAGCTAAGGTTATTTGTTGTTCTCTAATCACTGTTCTGTTCTTTTCTTTCATGAAAGAACAGGTCCTTAAACCAACACTTTCAGAAGCACTTGATCTTGCTAAGAGCTATACACATACCAGCAATCTTTGTCCTGATTTACTTGCATGTAGAAATTTCTCTCCCATTTGAAAAATTATTTTTAAGATATTTATGATATTTAAGATATGAGATTATTTTTTATCTCCCATTTGGAAGATTATTTCAGAGCATTTAATATATAGAAACTTTAGAAAAAACCCCATGATATTCACCTAATGCACAGTAGCCCTTAGAGAGGAGTGATCATAGCCCAGAAGGAGTGGCCGTTTTCCCAGTTCTTCTCTTCCATTTGGTTTGGGTTTGTTTGGGGTTTTTTCGGGTGGGGTTTTTGTTGTTGTTTGTTTGTTTGTTTTTAAATCTGGCTTTAAAAGTAGAGAAAGATGGTTTAGCTCACATTTTGTATTCAAACTTCAGAATAGCACCAGTGCCACAAACAACGTCACACAGAGACTGAAAGATCCCCTGAAGAATCTGACTTCTGCGAGTGACTGGGTGCTGAAAGACCAATCCCAAATGGACGCTCCCTCCCCAAGAAGCTCATAAATACAAACAACAGACTTCATACCTGAATACAAGCCAAAAGTGCCTCCATTTGTAAAATTACCTTGGTTTTCTAGTCTTTCTAGGCAAAGTCATTCCTTCTTTTACATCGCTCAGAAATGACTGATGGGTTTTTAAGGTCTACCTGCCTCTCTGCTCCTAGCATAAAGCTCAGAGGAGAATAATTCGGGGGGGGGTGGGGGGGCAGGAGGAGAAGAGAGAGAGTGTTAGCACAGAGGCTGGGGAATGTCACTTTGGAGAGAACTAGAGGGGGGTGCTGATGGAAAGGATCCCCCGAATAAATGGGGAGGCTGCGAGGGCGACTGCTGGGGTGCAGAGCGGCAGAGAGCCAGGGCAGGGCTGGGCAAAGAGAGAATGCCCTGGGGCGCAGAAGGCAGAGCTGGCTGGAGAGTGGGGGGGCTGGAGGGGATGCTTGCGGAGCAAGCTACTGGGATGCTCGGGGGGGTGGGTGGGGGCTGGTGGACGGTCACCTTGCGGAGAGAGGGGGTGTCCGGGCACAGAGGGCAGAGTGCCCATGGGTGGGTGCCCGGGCAGGGCCGGCCAGGGTGGGTGCAGGGTGCCGGTGGCGGTGCCGCCGCGGGGTGCCGCCGGCGGGTGCCGGCAGATTCCGGGCAGGCGCACTGGGCGGTGCGGGGCGGCGGCACTGCGCGCTGGGAGCCCATGGAGGCGGCGGGGCCGCAGCCGGAGCTGGGCCCCGCGGCGGGGCCGCAGCCGGGAGCCGAGGAGATTGACATGTCCCTGGGTAGGTCCGGCGGGGCAAGGGTCCCTGCCCGGGCGGGGGGCGGCGGGCAGGGGCGGGGGGGCGGCGGGCAGGGCCTGGCCCGGCGCGGGGCTCCGTGAGCCCGACGGGGCCCGGGGGCTTGGTTTGTGCTTGTATGTGTCGTGACGGCGTAGGGAAAGTCGGGCAGAGGAGCGTGGTGCGGCCCCGCAGTGCCGGCTACGCCCGCACCTGGTTGCGGTGGAAGGAGATCGGGCAGGAAAAGGCGAAGAAGTACCCGAGCGAGGGGGAGGGATCCCGGCTTCAAACCCATCTCTGTGCTTTGCTGGCAGCATCCCGTAACGTCAGGGGAGAGCGTCAAGCGCCGCGGGTTGAGAGGGTTACATAAATGAGCCCTCTATTGAAATGAAGATATGAGACATACCCTCGGGTGTGTAGGCTATTTATAGCAGCTTGCTTGTGATGCTCGCCATTCCCCTGGCACTGGATATGTGAACTGTGCATAAACAACTGCCCTTTTATTAACTCCAGAGGCCTGGACTGTAATGCTTGGATGATAGATCTTGGTGGATTATCATGTTGACATCTCTGCTGTGGAAGGAAAGTCCACCAGCACCTTTTATTACTGGGTCAGCTTCCTAACTCATTTCTTCCCAGCAATGAGTCACTTGTCAGGAATGGCAGAACATTTTCCATTGCAAACTCAAACTGATCCTTTGGCTGATGCGCCCTTATTTTAATGGTGCTATGAGGATTTACAGCAATAGCGGGTCCCTAATTTTTCATTTAGTCTTTTCTCATGGTGTTGCACACCCTTTTTCTGTTTGCTGACGTGCAATACTCCCTTTGCTTTTGCTCTCCTTTAGTGCTTCCCTCGGTCAGACCTCCTGTGGTCCACCTCCATATTCAATCCAGAATACACCTTACTCAGGGCAGAAGAGAGAACTGCAAAACAAGAGCCATGGTGAAGAACTGATACTTTTACCTTCAGGTGCTTGTTTCTGTGCTTTCACAGACATTGGCCCTCACTTGAGCTAGCAGTCATAGGAAACTACAGGAGTTACTCTGAAACTGCCCTGATAGATCTAATTCTGTCTTGAGGGCATTAGGGGTACCTTAAATGACCTCTCAGGATCCCTTACAGCCTTACGTAGTACTGCATTACCTTGCTCTGTTAACCCCATCATATTTATGGGCGCAAAAGACAGGGTAAAAACTCATACCAAACAGAAAAAGACACTGAAAAGTTACAGACCAGGCACCTGAGCTTTCTCCTCTCTGTTCCCAGCGAGCTCTTCCTTGCACTGTAGATAGCCCACCCTTGGATGTCTGCATCCACCTCCCTGCAGAGCAAGCAGGGATGCTGTCAATATGCTTCAAAGCAGCCTGTGCCCCAAATAGCACATGTCCTGAAGGCACACTTAGCTGAGAACATTAGTGCATTCATACCAAGAACATCGCCCAGCCTCTCCCAGCGTGCTCTCTTCCTCGCAGACTTGATAGAGAAATCACAAAAGCAGTCATGCAGCCTATCCTTACATCTGATCTTGTTTGCTTTCCCTGGGCTTTGTATTAATTTGGACACAGGAGTTTCCTGATAGAAAATGACAAATGACAAGCGCTGGAGGTATGATGTGCTGTTTGTGATAATCATCCATTGGAAGCTAATGGCACTTCTGTGCTTCCACTCCAGTGATTCATTAAGGAGTTGGAGTAGCCACTGCCTCGGAAAAGGCCTGATTTGGACATTTCTTTCCTTTCTACTTTGTTAAAGTGAAGTTAAAACGTTCTGCTTGGAGGTTAACAGACATGGCTTTATTACTTGCTATTTCTTTTCTGGAAGGTTTGAGGTTAAAAGAAGAAATTGTTGGAAAATATGAATTAATGAGGAGATGTCCCTTTGCCTTTTGTCGGTTTGGTCTTCATCAGAACAGCTTGAATTAAGAAGATCGTCTTGATTTCAAACCAACCCATTGAGAACTGAAGGGGCTTTGAGCTGTTTCTTGATAGAGCTCTGCATCTAAAAGTAGTTTGTGCATGGTCCAGATACCTCAACTTCCAGTGCCATCTTTTAAAGAGTTAAAACACTTGTTCAGGATGGGCATGAGCTTTCAAAACCCTGTCAAGTATACTCTGGATACTGCAGGTGGATCATCACCTTCCTTTGTGTCCCTTGTGCTCTCTGCATTGTAAAACAGAGCACTCAGTGCAGGGGATGTGCAGCTGGTTACAACAGCAGAGCCTAGGGAAGCACCCGGAATGCTTGCCTAGGTCTGAACTGGTGAAGCACAGTGGCAAAATGTCCTTGGTAGAAATTTTGTTTCATCTTCTCAGTGCTACTAATATAGTTTTAAGCCAAAAGTGTCTAAATCACAGGGAAAATATTTAGTTGTTTCATGCAGGCTCAGCGCCTTGGGAACTGCATTTGGATGGTGTCTTGCGAAGAAAGTGAGAAACATCTTGCAGTTTGTGGAAGAGCTCAGTAGAGTACATTTTCAGAGCTGCCTAATAAAATTTGGGTGAGGGGAGTCCTGGGACATCGGCAGGACATACTGGGTCTGTGTTGCTGCATTCAGGCTGTTTTACACCCCTTTTGTGGAGGGGAGGCAATGCTGAGAGGCATTCAGAGGTGAGAGGCAGCTGTGCCTCGTTCCAGCACTCATACTGCAGTGTATGGGCTGGTTGCCCTCCTTCCTGTCTGCAGAGACATGGTGAACCATGAGTGTTTGCAGGACCATGATGTCCCCTTTCTTGACAGTCAACCTGTACAAGTGAGATTCCTTCCCCACAGCCCTCACATTGCAGCCTTTGCTGTACCAAGCTTCAGTTCTCCCCTTTACAAATGTAGGGCGTTTGTGGTGTTTATACATCAGGGACACATCCTCTGCATGGGGCAGGGCCCGTGTCCCATGCATGGCAGGGGGAGCCCATGGAGCGGCTGTCACAGTGTGGGTGCACCCATGGGTCGTCACAGTGTGGGTGCTTCTGCCCATTCTCCCCCCTCACCTCTCCTGCAGCCTCCCAAGTGAGACCTTCTCAAAAAATGTTCTCTGCCCAGCACTGAGCTCCCAGTGCCCCTGCAAAAACATATTCCCTTATGCTTGTGGGAAATCTGCAGGATCAGGTCCCTCGGTGGGACGTGGGTCTGAAATCTCTGTCCTGCACATGGTGAATACGTGCTGGATGGTAGCACATTTTTAAATAATTTGCTGCACTCTAATCTCCAGCTCACAGGAGCTGAGTAAATTGATCCTATACTTTCTAAGCTAAGCTTAATCTTTCATTGTCTGGCCAGCCGAGCTCACAGAACTGCAAGCTCCATTTTTACTGTGCACAATTGCAAGCACCAAAAGCAGGAATCACTGTCAGTAGAAAGGGCAGGTTTTATGGGTTTCCCTTTTGCCATTTTGATCTAGATGACATCATAAAACGCCACAGGAAAGAGCAGACAGATGCCAGCACCATGGGGGACAGGCGAAGGCAGCAGGTCAAGAACAGGAATTCAGCGTATGGGTACGGGCGGCCCCGTTTCTGCACCTGGATGCAGAGGAATTTGCAAGGTAGGTGAGCACCTTGGGACGGTGGAGGCGTGCCAAGCTGGAAAACACAGTTGTGTAACAAAATACAGCTCTTAAATCCTTCCCCTATCTAATTCCTGTGTGTGTATAAGATGTACTCGGGCTCTGAATAGCTTTTCTGTCTGCGACAATGGAATATCAGGGCCTTTTCAGAGCATAAATTAATCCATTTCTCTCCCTTCCACCCTGTCATGAATGACTAATTCAAAGTGACTTAATATCTATTCTCTATTCCCCTTTGGCTTTGCATATTTTAATTATGCCTTTTCCTAATCCTTTTTTTCCCAGAACACACTTAAATTACCCCTTCAGTAACTGTCTTTGATAGCTCAGTTATTGGAGCTAATTTGTCACTTTTGCCAACCATGCTATTTTTATGATGAGTTTTTTTATAATACCGAGTGATCACACACTAATCTGTATTTGGTTCCTCTAGGTTTTATCTGCAAAACTAAAGTGATCTGCTGCATGAAATGCCATCTCTATCAACATTTTGCTTTCTCTTTTAAATTACTGCTAAATCACCTCATTGAAGATTTTAGTGACATTTTGCAGCAATGTCTTTGCAGTCTTCCCTTGGAGTGCCCATGGCACATCAGGACAGTGGGATTGCTGGAAGCAGTCCTGCTGGTCTCCAATCTGTCTCCCACTCACATGTTCTTGGTCTCCACCACATATTGTCTTACCGAGAATCGTTCAAAACAGAATGATGATAATTGCCATTTGCAAATTGATTTTTCTGTCAAGAACACAGGCTTTGATATTCTTCCACACTCAAGCGACTACGGCATACAGAGTCAAATAAATCAAGCAAAATTTTTGTTAACTATTCCTTAGATAGGAGAAGTTTTCTGTTCATTTATAGAATTATTTCTGCTAGTCTTAGTATATCATAGGTTTTGAGTCTGCATTCAGCCCTGCCAAGTGCAGGGACGCACCATGCTATGTGGTGTTGATGTCAGTAGCAATTTTGGGAAGCTCAGCATGACTGGGAATTTAGCCCATAAGTCTTCAGGGGCTCATTTTACTTCAGTCCCTGCTGAAGTTCAGTCCCTTCTGGGCTGAGATGTGATAACCATTATCAAAATGACGATCAGAACAGCCCAGCACTGTAATGACAGAGGATGGAGAAGGGTATTATGCTGATTAAACCAGCAAGAGAATTTGTGCTGTTATAAATGCTGTTATCCCACCTGGAATGTGGCTTAAACCATCTCCCCAGTGGGGGAAAGATAGTTTTTAATGACAAGAAATTTGAATTTCAAATCTCCTCAGAAAAAGAGTCTGTCAGACATCGGGGCTTCTCCCCAAACTGGACTGCTGGGCAGAGGTGCCTCTTGGCCAACCCAGGTGGATTTAGCACCAGGCTCTGGGTGTGCACCCAGACATGGAGCGGGTTTTCCCCAGCTCCTGATGCTGTGGGGTTTTATTCAAATGTTCTTTCATTAATAAATATCTGCCAGACTTTTTGCAGAGATGGAGCCTCCCATGTGTCACACTTCAGGATACACATGACAGACCGAGGCTGTGGTCCCCAGCTGGCGAACACGCGGTACCCCTCGGAGGCTGATGACTCCGTCATTAGTTATTTACACTGGCTGAGGTGTGCCTGAGTGCACCGCTGAGCAGAGGCTCTCTAATAGGAACTGACTGACAGGGCCGTGATTTTCTAGTCAGGGCTGCCTTTTGCATCAGTCCCTCCCATCGCACCGATGAAATACCCAGGAAAGGCCTGAGCTCAGTCTGTCTTGCTGCAGAGGAGATGCCCTCTCTGGGGTGCAGGAGAGCTGTGTTGCAAGGCTTGGTGGCCTGTGGGAGAGCGGTCTGGCAAACAGGCAAGGTAGAGGGGCAAGCACAGGGTGGTTGTTGAAGGGAACAAGAAAGGGAAAAACAAACTGTGGGAACAGAACCAGGAGGAAAAAAAGGGCCATTAAACACAGTGAGACCACACCTGATCAAAAAGACAGATTGCCAAAATTCAAGTGTTTGTTGGGAGAGGAAGATTTATACACCTACACTTCTGTGGTGAGAGGGCACCATTTGCAAAGAAAATAACTACTGGCCCCACAGAGCTTGTGAAGAGCATTGCATTTTTGTGAGTGTTCCCAACCAGCACCTCCGGCCGTAGGGAGCAAAGCTCCCCGATGTGCTGTTCGGGTGGTGCTTCCCACGGGCATGCCCTGGTGCCCTTTTGGTTTAAAGCCAGAGCAGCTCAAATCATCTTCACTTGTATTCCAATGTAACCAGCCCGTGCTGGCGCCGACCGGTCTTACAGTCGGTGGCGGAAGCCTTCATTAATCACTGCGGTGGTGGCCCCGACAGCAACGTCACTACTGCCTCAGAACACTTCATTTCTAATTGCTCTGAGTCATTATAAATTGCTGTGATGTAGGAATCAATGGTATAGGATCAATACATGTGTCTAACTGCTCTGTGGTTTGTATCAGTGAGGTTCTGCTATATGGCGCAGGGTTTAACCACACTCTTGCTGTCCTCTACCATGTGCTGCTTTATGCCTGATTTATGCACCCGTCTGTGTGCACATTTTACTGGTATAGTGACTTGGAAAATGTCTACTTCATTATGACTGCAGAAGTTTATCATGTGGAGTAATTAGGCTTTAATGCACTGTGCCTCCATATGACAGAGTGCTTTCCTCTCACCCAACACTTCGGCACTCTTCAAAATCATAAACAGGCTTAGGGGAAAATGTTAAATGCAAGATGGGCTGTTGGTGTGTGTGTACTGTAGAGTTACGTAAAACAGCAGCAGGAGGTGCCCCTTTCAGTATGGGTACTAAGTAAGGATATGTCAAGCTAAAAAAAAAAACAAGTAAAAAATATATAAAAATTATGGTCCAGTCTTCACTTATCAAGTGCTGTAATGTGGGCACTCAGAGCTATTCCAGGCTGCTGTGGGGTTGGCTCCCAGATGCTCAATTCACTTGCGTACCTGTATCAAAAGGCATTTTCCATTTCATGTTAATTCACAGCAATGTGAGCTCTGACAACAGATTGACAGGTTTCCTGATGTAAGTGTTCCTGCCTTTATTAGGAATCAGTATTGTGGAAGGCTTTTCTCTTCTATACTCTTTTAAATCAAATACTGTGTTTGTCAGTCCTACATGTAATAAGAATGTTAGTGAAACATTGGAAAGCTAAATTATTTAATAGTCTGCAAAATTAATTTAATTTTCTGGAATAAATTAATGTGATTCTTGCATCACTATATATATAGATACTCCTATATCATATTAAGTTAACCTGTAATCCATTCTTAATCATAAATCGAGTTTTGAAGGATGCTAAAATAAGAGTTTATTTTCGTAGGACCTAACCGTTTTAGAAGAGGGTTTGGACAGCAACAGTACAATCGGAGACAATTCAGGAATATGGTGCCTGGTCCCAGGAGAAGAGCAGCTGCCGCATTAAATGGAGTGAGCCCTTTAAATCGCCAGGGATCATCTCAAGAGGTAAGGGGGTAAGGAAGGTACAGCTGTTCCCAAATGTCATGTAGAAATCTGCTGGATTTTATGATCCTGGATCACCTCAAAGAACAATCTACATAAAAAATTTACAGGCATCATCTTTTATTTGCCTGTGCACAGCATTTGTATGCATAGGTGAGGACAGACAGATATACATATAAAATAGCAATTTTCCAGTTGGTTATATAAGCTTATGACTTGGCATAATTTTACTGAATCTATTCCCATGGGTTTTGCAAAAAAGATTTTTTTAAAATGTGTTCTTAAAAGATTTTAAAATATTTCCATAAAAACAAATTCCATGTCACCATGTCATCTTATGTTACTACTATCATTTAGAGGAGGTATGTTAAGATTCACCATTGTTTGTCCTCCACCCAGAGCATTTTCCAAGGTCCAGTGAAGTCAAAGTACAGACTGTTGTTGACTTCAGGTGGCTTTAGCTCAGAGACACACTTTTCACTAGCAAGTGGTTATCCCCCGCAGAGACACTGATTCCCAGTACTGTGACAGCCATGAGTCAGGTTGCCCACGTGCTTCAGTGTAAAATGCCTTTTTTTTTTTTTCATTCATGGCTTTCTCTTTTTCAAATTTAAATGTTTAGGTCTTGTCTCTGCTCAAAAACACTTTTAAAAAAATTTAAATATTTTCATTTGGGTTTTGAGTTATTTTTAAGACTCAAGAGATGGGCAGGAAGGTACGTGTTCACCATTGAAGTAATTCTTACAGCTTTCTTTTGAGTGTCACTAATATTAAACTGGCCTTGTGTAGAAGGTAGAAATCAAGTGGGTAGATAGTCCTCTGTGAGAGGGGGTTGGTTTTTTCTGCACTGATGGAAATCCACTCAATTAGGAGGTCATGTATGCTCAGTAAGCTTTTAAAAAACACCAAAGTGGTGAACATGATGGCACATTTACTGGCTGTGTCCTGGGGGTATAAATAAGAGAGCCCTAAGCTGAGCATGCATGTGAATGGAGTGTGGTTATTCCTGAAAATAGAGACTGTGATGACTCAGACATTGAGTGTGGCTGGGTATTAACAGAAAGTAATAAGCAGTTGCTAGGAGGCATAATTCTACAGTAGCTTCCATTTTGCAGAAATAAACCAAGTGGGAAGAATGTGGAAAAACATCTCAGTTAGAGGGTAGTAACAGTGATGGTGGTTGTCCCACAGAAACGAATGGGAGAGAGTCTGTGAGAGTTTGTATAAGTAACTGCAGGAGGACCTACACTGCTGAGGGATCTTCTGATGAGCTTCATGCTTCAGGGCTTGGACCAGGCAATGTACGTGTCCAAACAAGAAAGAGTCAATGACCGAAAAGAGACCTGAGCAAAGCTATAATGCATGGCTTGTGTGAGATTTGCTCTCCATGGGCTAATTTTTTTTTGTATTTCTGCACCATTAGAATGAAACATTCTTCCTGGTACTTGTTTTTTCATGCCCAGGAACTGAAGCACACGTACTGATTGTTGACTACAGTGCATGCTAAGTGCAAATGTTGAGACTACAGCAACACTACTCAGTAGACATATTCTTGCCATAGATACGGAAAACCATGGAAGAGACCAGGTTTTAATAGATTTAGTGAGGAATCAGTTTCCCATCAAGAAAATATCAAAGGAGAAAAAAAAAAGCATTTCCAGAGCAGCATTGTTCTGTTGCAAGACTGCAGAAGTTGCAAAGGAAAAACACTTGGGAATGAGAATACGGGGAATGCAGAGCACGCAGCATGGGGCTGAGCCCCCTTTGAAGCAATTGCAAGTGGTGCTGAACATGTCCGAGAGCAGCGAGGGAACTGCTGCAGTGTCAGCAATCACCACCTGCACTTTGAGGCAGGCTGGATTTCCTTCTCCTGGAGTCTAGGCTCCCCTAGACGAAGCCAAGAAAATGCCAAATAAATGCACTGGCTTTTCAGGCAGTGACAGCCGGCAGAGGGAAGGACAGTTGCGTGCTGTCGTTCGCGCTCGCTGCTTCTCCATGCACCGAAGATTGCGGCACAGGTGGCAACTGCTGAGCTCTCGCTGTTCTTTCAGGGTAACAAGAACAATGAGGCTTTCACCAAAAGCAGCAACAGCGGGCAGCTGGAGGGACAGCGACGGCCACCCCCAGGCCCCAAGAAATTCCGAGCAGCTGCTACCAGCACCCATGCCCCAGGGAGAAGGTAAAATCTTTTGTAACTCTGGGCTTTTTTTGGTTTTCAGTGATTCCCTGTGCAGTTCCTGGGGCTCTGCTGTCAGTCTGTGCCAGCTGGGAGTGGCTACAGCCGTGTGCTCACGCAACATGAGAAAAATACCCCTGGGTGTGTTAGGAAGGCACCTATTTATTTTGAAAATAAAACAGCCTCATGCTGATAGTTAATAATTCAGATATTAGATCTGTTGTTCTATTTTAGGAAGCATGGAAAATGTGACCTTTGTATTTTTATTAAACTTTTCCTCTGTCACTTTTGGGAAAATTCTTGAAGGCTAAAATAGCGTTGTTTTTCATAAAGGCAGGAGATACAGATTCCAGCCATAAGGGATAGGCAGGGAGAGGGAGTTTGTCCCAGTGAGGGCTGCAGGAGCAGACGCTGCGCCCCAGGAGCTGTGACGAAGGCAGGCTGCTGGGCACTGGGCACAGTCTCACTGCCTGTCTCATTGTGGTCCTTGTGTTCTCTGAGCTCCAAAGCAAGCTCCGTTGCAATCCCATCTTTCTCTGCTCTGAGTAGAGCAGGGACTGAATGACCTCCAGAGGTCCCTTCTGATCAGATTTTTTTCTACGATTTTCTTCCATGATTTTTTTTTTTTTAAATGAGCAGAGTTCAGGACAAACACAAGCTGTTTTTTCATTTGAGCAGAAAAACAAGTTCCTCTGAAGTCCTTTGCTGGCAGAAAAACCTGTTGGGCTGAACTTGGTAACACACAGCCTCTTTTGCTTCTCATACTGTTTTTTAATACCACACTTAGGTATTTCAGGATTAAACTTTAGGAGAGACCTGGCATCATATTCACCTATGTCCTTTTCTCTCTTCTCCTTTACCAGCAGGCCTTTCCTGCTAAACAGGGGACCAGCCTTCCAGCAGAAGCGGATGATGCAGCAGCGGTTCTCCAAAGCCAACTTTCAGAGAGGGGTCAGTATTGAGACATTTTCTCTGCAACCTGCTAATGGTGACAAGCCTTCAGTTTTACCAGCCTTTGCCCAGTTGTATCTTTGCTTCCAAAAGTAACTGGGAGAGATAGATGACTCTAACAATGAATATATTCCTAGGAAAGTATTTGCAGGACAGGTAATTTTTAATGCAGCTTAATATTCTGGCAGCTGGTAAATAAAACCCAGGCAGGTGATAAAAGTAAAGCTTGCAGCTTATACAGCAGCACAAGCAGGGCAAAGTAAAGCCACCCCATACAGATCACTGTGCCAGCAGGAAACCCAAAATTAGCAAATTTCTGGATAACAGGCAAAGCTATTCAGATACACCAAATGAAGTACTGGAAAAGGAATCATTGTTTCTGAGAGCTAATTCTATAATTCATTTTTAAAAAAATGTATTTCACAGCAGATGGATGCTAATGGAGAAGGGAAACCACCAAGGATGAGAAGGTAATTGGTGAACAAAGGCACGCTGCAAACACAACGTGCTCTTTCACAGTTGAATCGCAGCTGGATACATCTCCCTGTCTTGGCAGGTGGCAAGTGAAACCCAGCCCTGGAGCAGTTCTGACAGTTTCTGTGGCTAATCCCCAGGCAGGCCAGACTGGCACGTAAGTAAATGAGGTGATTTGTTAGGATGGGAGCCCTACAAAAGACATTGCAAATCCCTTTAACATTATTGCAGCTTCACTTCTTCTATAACGAGTGTGCAATGAATGGTCCAGACCCAAAATGGTTAGCGAATGATGTCTCATTCCCTTCTCACCATATCTGAAAGGAAACAGTAATTACCGTGTGGCTTGTTTGTTATCCAGAATAAGGAGAAATGGAAGTGCCAGCAGCATGTGGGAGAAACGCTGCGTGCCCCAAAGGGACACCGCACGCTTGCTGTGTAAGAGGAACACAGAGGCTGGAAAGCAGCAGCTTCACCCCTGGGCTGAGCCGGTGCAGCTGCAGGACCCGGCACCCAGCTAGGGGCAGAAAGAAGGGTGGGTGAGGGCACTTGGCATGTCCTGGGTGCAGAGAGCACCCCATGATAGCCTTGATGTGATGCATTCCCCAGTGCTGGAACTCTGCCTGCAGAGCAGCTCTCCTGGCACCCTTTAGACTTCCCCAGGCTGCCATGAGACATGCCATGGGACACATGGGACACGCGGGTTTCTCCTTTACTCCTTGCTGGTTTGCAGACGATAGGAAGTGAGCTGCCTTCGCATCCTGAGTGACTGCAGATCTGTGCTTTCCCCAGGCCCGGATCCAAGCGCCCGTTCCTGCGAAGCCAGAGGCCCCCACCACGGGCCACCAAGCCCCAGCCCAAGGGGGTGCTGCTGAGATTCAATTTCCGCGCAATGGCCAACCAGGTAGAGGATTGTCGACGGGACAGGCGGCGCCTTGCACCCTGCAGCAGCCCTGCCACTAAGCTGTTAACGTCATGCTCAGGTTTTTGGGTCTGCCAGTTGGGTTTATCTAGCATAACCCAGGAGAAAAGTCCTGTAGCCTTGTTGGCTAGGTTGCTAACAAAACTGAAAGCATCGGAGAAGACTTCAGCAACTACAGACTCAGCCCAATTTTCCCCGCCTTTCTTGGCCTGTCCATGTGCTTGCTCAGAGCGGGGAGATGCTGCTTGTGAGCAGTCCTGGCTGGGAGGGGACTGTTCCACTGTTGGTGCTCCCCACTTCTCAGAGACACACAGCACTTCTGGGCTTTGCTCTCTCTTTGCTTTGGTGACCTCAGTGCCATGTTTTACGCTGAAGTATGGTCCAAGAGTCCCCAGGGCAGATCAGAAATCCCGCTCCACCTTCTTCATTGCCGGTGTTTCTTGTCTGGATGGTTTGATTTTACTTGATGCCTTATGCTCAAATGCCATCTGCTTGCTCCTGTTCCTGCTGACACCTGGTGTCTTGGGCTGGGTGCTGCTTGGATGTTTTCCAGCCTCACACAGTCTGTCAAGCTCCTTGTCTCCATGTGCTGAGTGATTTAATTGACTAACTGGCTGTGAAGCACCGTCCTGACTGATGGGCTCTAATCAATACCCTGCTCCAAGTTTGGCCATGCTTTGGCACAAGACACGGGACTGACTCGCTCTCCCTTTCCCCTGCAGACCAGCCTGACGCTGGATGAGAGGTTCTCTGGTCTGAGGAATAAGAGGCGCTTTTCAGCAGCCAGGAGCGCCGGCCGGACAGTCACCATGCCTTAGCACCACATGCTCGTCACAGGGACTGCCCATAACAGTCCAGGCCCTGCAACGGGCAGCTCAATAAAACTCGATAGATTTCCTCTGAGATAGCTGATTTGGCAATGTGCCATCTCCTTCCTTACACGCAGAATGAGTGAGTGATTGAGGGCAGGGACAAGGCAGGATGAGAGTCAGGACCAGAGCACAGGTGGGACACGAGCAGGGTGGTGGAGGGGGATGAGCACAATTGGATTTGCTGGAAGCGCTCTGCCAGGGAGCCATGGGCTGGCACTGGCCCTGTCTCCCTGCCAGGGCACCCTGTGCTGCCCTGGGTGACTCCTGCAAGAGGGAGGGGGACCCAAACCATACCAGTGGAGCCTTTCCTGTGTTGTCCCATGGATGGGACAGGGTTGAGGACACTGTGCATGCCCAGGTGGGAGACAGAGTGGGGAGCGGAGCATGTGTGGGCCTGAAGGACGTGCCCCTGCAGGGATGCTCCAGCTGTCCGCATTCCCCAGCATCCACCTAATCGCCCCATTTGTTGTGTGCAGGCATCCCTGCCTGAAGGTTTGCAGTGTAGGACCCCTCCATCCTGAAAATGTATTGCTCTGCCCCGATAGTCAGACCTGAGCACCCTGTATTTCTGTTTGGTTTGCTGTGCTGTTCTGACTTCTGCTGCCGGCCTGGTTGCGGGGACGGGGTGAGATGTGCTGCTGGAGTGACTGTCCTTGGCGTGGAGCACAGACAGGCTGCCCTAGCCCAAATCAGGTTTTCCAGTGCTGCAGTAGTTCTGCATTAGGGATTTTGTAGGTGCAGCTCCACCCATGCTCAAAGCACCAGCATAATTGATCTAGCAGCTGCAGGAGGGAGGCCAGGCTCTACAGCAGTCCGATAAACATTGGCTAAGATGTTAATGAGCTGGGTCTAGACATTTGTTAACGAAGCCCTGCACCAACCATGAGTCACTGATCTATTCTCCACCCACTGTTGCAACCCAGCACCGAATGCGCTGGACACAGCCTGTTACTGGGCTCTATGCTATACTTATTAAAGTAAATATTTGATAGACTGCTTTACATTTTATGCCAAGCGTCTTTAACAAGAGACTGGACTCGGCATTGGTTTTATAAGAATGTGTGAAATGTTGTTAGTTGATGAACTGCTGATATACGAGTCCAATGCACTGAATAAAAAACTAACTTGTCAAATGTCACCTCTGGTTATTTCCCTTCCTTCAACAGGCTTTTGGCGCAAGTTCAGCCTCGCAGTGTGGCACTGTGGGGCATAATACACATGGCCGCAGGGGCTGTCACCTTGGCGCTTTGGGGGAGGTTGTGATCTGCTGCCGTGACCTGTGGGCCGTGGGGCTCTGATCTGGCCACGCAGGCACTTTGCTGCTCACAAAGCTGGGTCCAAAGCACAGCCAAAGCAGTGGGAGGTTTTCAGTAGGTATTTTGTAAAATCTTTGCTGTGCTCTCTTTGGCCTTTAATGTTACCGGAAAAATGATCAGAGCAGACGTGGCTCAGAGTATGTCCAAAGTGAAATGAATGCAAACTGCCTTCCAGGTTGATGAACTCAGGAGAAGACATGACCACTTCATGCAAATAATCCAGATGTCATAGAATCACAGAATGGTTTGGGTTGGAAGGGACCTTAAAGCCTGTCTAGTTCCACCCCCCCTGCCATGGGCAGGGACACCCTCCACTAGACCAAGTTGCCCAAAGCCTCATCCAACCTGACCTTGAACACTTTCAGGGGTGGGGCATCCACAACATCTCTGAGCAACCTGTTCCAGTGCCTCACCACCCAGTGAAGAATTTCTGGCTAATATCTCATCTAAATCTACCCTCTTTTTAAAGCCATTACCCCTTGTCCTATCGCTACACTCTCTGATAAACAGTCCCTTTGCAGCTTTCCTGTAGACCCCTTCAGGTACTGAAAAGCTGCTATAAGGTCTTCCTGGAGCCTTCTTTTCTCCAGGCTGAACGACCCCAACTCTCTCAGCCTGTCTTCACACAAGAGGTGTTCCAGCCCTCTGATCATCTCATGGCCTCCTTTGGACTTGCTCCAACAGCTCCATGTCCTTCTTATGTTGGGGGCCCCAGCGCTGGACACAGTACTCCAGGTAAGGTCTCACTCGAGCAGAGTAGAGGGGGAGAATCATCTCCTTCAACCTGCTGGTCACACTTCTTGTGATGCAGCCCAGGACACAGCTTTCTAGGCTCCAAGTGCACACTGCCGGCTCATGCTGAGCTTTTCTTCAACCAACACCCCCAAGTCCTTCTCCTCAGGGCTGCTTTCAATCCATTCTCTGCCCAGCCTGTAGTTGTGCTTGGGATTGCCCTGACCCATTGTGCAGGACCTTGCACTTGGCCTTGTTGATCTTCTTGTGGTTTGCACAGGCCCACCTCTCCAGCCTGTCAAGGTCCCTCTGGATGGCATCCCTTCCCTCCAGTGTGTCGACCCCACCACACAGCTTGGTGTCATCTGCAAACTTGCTGAGGGTGCACTCGATCCCACCGTCCATGTCACCAACAAAGATGTTAAACAGTGCCAGTTCCAATACCAACCCCTGAGGAACACCACTCGTCACTGATGTCCACTTGGACATCAAGCCATGGATTCCAGTGTGGTGGAAGATGAACAAGAAACACTGTCACAAATAGCAATATCCCCGAGTTCAGTTGCGCCTTCACTATAAATACTGACTAAAGATGGTAGACTCACTAAGAAAACCTGCTCATTTCTTAAACTAGGTTGCAAAGGGATGGAGCCGTTCAGTCCTGAAGGAACAGCTGAGTGTGCAGCATCCCCTCGGTGTTCAGAGCACACCCTGATACTATTCTCCAAATAGACGTTTTTCAGCAATCTGTACCCTATATTTTTTTAAGTACTCCTTAAATTAAAATCAAGGGCTTAATGATAAAAACTACACTTTTTTCCTAGGTTAATTCCCCCACAGGGCTGGGCGACTGCATGCAGCAAGAGACAAAACAGGCTTTGCACAGAAGCGCACTGAATTTGTAAGTAGCAAAAAAGCATAGCCACTGTGCTAAAAACATATTGGGAGAGGGCACAGAGTCAATTCACTCCAACAGGCATAAAATACCCCTTTCTGCCACAGTACTTAAACCACAGAATAGTTATCTCTAAAATTATCCTTGCTGTTGTGCATAGGGTGAGCTGCTGCGCAGAACCCAGCTGCTCTTTGGGGAGGGTGTTTGCGTGACGCAGCTGAGCACACTTCTTTAACCATTGCCTGCGGGATGTGTTTGTCCAGTTGGGCTGTTTCAGATTGGTTTCCGCGGTGGTGTCCAGTGCCTCACAGGCGGTCCGGCAGTCCCCTACCCGGAAGGTGGCAGCAGACGGCTGTTGGCTGAGCCCCCAACCAGGATGGCTGCTCTCAGGCTGGGGGAAGGGGCAGCTATGCAACCTGGAAAACATTTTTACTCTGTTTCAGGCCAGCCAAAGCCATTTCCAGAATAACACCTCCAATGGTGTCTGAGAGGTTTAAAATTGTAGGAGCAACTGCACAGGGTGCGAAGACAGTGCCTGTAGTGCATCCCAGGGAAGGGGGGACACCAGCACGTGCATGTGGCCCCGGTCAGTCGCTGCACTGAATGCACAGTACTGGTGAATTCTTTCTTTAGCCACTTGTATTATTGTGTTTAACAGCATTTGGTGGGGTTTTCTTGCACTATTGCTTTTTGCTATGTGCTATTTGTCTATGCCTCCAAAGGCCAATATTACAAGTGAATATTCATTCCTTTATTCCTTTGCAATTTATAGACCCATGCTGTGTTCTCCCTTGCTCCTCTCCTTTCTAGTAGAGCCTCGGTGTATCTACTTGTCCACTGCCTGGAAGCTGCTCCATCCCTCTGGTCACCTTTGTGCCTTTTCTAGCTCTGCTACATCTTCCTGAGACAGCAGGGCTGAAGCAGACATGATATTTGAGATGGATTTATAGGGAGGATCTGCTTTGTTTTCTGTTCCTCTCCTAATAATTCCTAACATTCCAGTTGCTTTTTAACACAGAATAGCCACTTAGAGTAAGAAATGGTAAGGCACAACTATATTGGTTTAATGAAGCAAGTTTCCAGGGAATGTTTTCTGCAGAAGCCAGTCTCGCAGCCCACATATTGGTGGTAGAGAGGGCACCTGGAAAGGGTGGCTGTGAGAGGACATGCCCAAGGATCTGCTTTCCCATCTAAGAACTAGCACTGACATTTGGTATTTTCTTAGCTGTTCACGGGATGTCTGGTTCGATGCTAAAAGCTATCTTTAATGAGCTTAACAGATAGGGGGTAGAAGGCCAGCTCTCCCTGCAAATTTCCCCATTTGTCAGTTCTTGCAGATTTTATGCTGTCATATGACCAGAAGGAGATGTGCGTCAGGTTACTCCCCAGTATTTTGGGGCATGCATATTGACAGGCTAGCAGAGGGTAGAGTCCAAAGCGGTGTCCCAGGAGCAGCACGGCAGTAGGGGCCTCAAGAATAAAAATGTGTTCTTTGGGGCAGACCCATTGGTCAAATCCATCCTGGTAACAAAGCAAGAGCCAAGGCTTCACACATGGGGCTGGCGGTCTCTCCTGCCTTGCACAGGGGTCCTTGTGCTGGCATTTGTCAGGCTGGCTGCAAAATGGAGTCAGATGGGCCATGAACTCGCTGCCCAGACTTGAAGGTGCGGGGGGCAGCGTCAGTGGAGGTGGAGACGAGTTTTAGTTTTTAGGAGTCCTTGGAGGGAATCAGACAGGCAGAAACAACAGGCAAAATATTTAAACAGAAACCTGAGGTCCAAACAGCATCTCGGGCACTGTGGTTCCCTCAGGGGCTGGGATAACTGAGCGACAAGCAGAGCATTTGCCAGGCAGCAACCCAGTAGAAAAGAGAGTCAAAACATGCTAAGAAAAGAGACGGAAACCCCTAGACTGAAATGTGAGGGGTGCCCCAAACTGGACCCCAGACAGCAAAACAGCCTGGAGGGGGGAAATGCTCTGTGGAAGGTTGAACGGTACTTTATCAACTAACTTATTTCCAGAAATCTTACATCATTTCTGAACAAACCACCATGCTACCCCAGCACAGCACTACGTGAGAAAGGGACGTAGGAAAGTGCTACAAACCTGAAGGATTCACTACAATTTCCTAGAGGACAAAAAAAACCTAACAGCATTCCTCCAGACAGCATCAGGCAATCCCAGTCCCTCCAGCTGAGGCGTTGCAAAGGGCAGGATGCCCCACTTTCACGGCCAGCCCTGCTGCAAGCCAGCGTTAGCTTTGTCAGGAACCCATGCCCTGCACTAGGTGTAGAAACTTGGCTCCACTTTGTACCCTGGAAAAGGAATAGCCTCTTCCAGAGTTCTAATGGGCCTTTAACTTCCATTTACAAGACATAGAGTTATTTTTCCCCATTGCAGGTTTAATTCGCTGAAGTCTTATTCCCACTGTTCATCTGGATCAACTCCGACCACTTTTATAGGCAACATAACATAAAGTGCTAAAACGTGGAGGCAAGAGGAACAGAAAAATCAGATTTGGGTTTTATCCACTCAAGATCAGAGGTTTAGGATTTAGTATTAAGCCACGTCCTAAAGCAGATCCTTCCTAGCTATGTTAGGACTGCTGCCAGCTCTCATGATTTTACTAAAAGTCCTCTGATGTTTAATGGTGCAGTTAAAACCTCTGTTCCTGAAGGAAGGTCAGGAGGTGAAAAAGTCAGCTTGCCTGTATTAAAAAGTCAATTTGCAATGCTGTGGCTGTGCGGGGAAGACCATAACCCAAGAGTAACTTAAAAGCTTGGACATAAGATGCCAAAAACCAAGGAACCTCTCAATTTTTTTTTTTTAATGTGATGTTTCTAAGTCAACCTTATCATGTTTGGAGCTTGACTTATGACTCTGAAATGCTCAGAGCACACTGCTGGGCCAGAATTAAGCCACAGTCAGGTCTCATCGTGAATGGGAATCTCTGTGCCACCACTAGCATTTGGAGACCTTTGTCCCCGCATCTCCCATTGCAGCAGCACTTTGTGTTGCACTGCAGTAATAGCCCCAGCTTGTTGCAGAAGCATAGATGCCTGAGAAACAGGAGATGTGCTCTTGCCACAGGTCAAGACTGGAGAAGAGGATGTTCATCTCTAAATCACACCAGGCTGCAACTATTAACCCTCCTCTTGCTGGGCTCCAGGAGGATGAAGACAGGGTTCAGGCTCCCCATCCTGTGCCCTCAGATGAGCAATGGCACTGTCATTCTCCGGCCACCCATCCCTGGAGGCCGAGGATGTCCCTGACCCTGGCTATGGATCGAGGAGATGTACTGTGGAGTGAAGATGGACTGTGGTGACTAGCAGGACCCCAAGGGGAGCCCAGGCTGGGGTGGGAAGTGAAGCCAAGTGTCGAGGAAGAAGGGAGGCTGCTTCATGTTGTCTATGAGTTTATTTGCAGCTGGTAATGTCTCCCTCAGCTGCTCCAGGAACAGAGCTTTTTGTCATTCTTGCCGGGAGTGTTCATAAACCTTGTGGAGCCTACTGTGTTAGCAGCAATGCCAGGAACAGGTGAAGCTCTGCACACATTGCGTCCTCCCAGTGACTGTCATTGGAGAAATAAGGGGCTGCCAGAGCCAAGGGGTTTGGCAACTCATGGGCACCCACAGGACCTGGGGCAGGCAGGCTCTCCCTCCGCTTCTGCCAGCGGGCATCCACCACCCCCTGCTCTAAAGACCCTTCCTAGCTTCAGTTTTCCAGCCTAAATGAGTTTGTGGCCATTTCTGCCTGTTCTTCAGTCAGCCTTATCCTCTGCTGAAACGGCCTTCCCCTCCCCGCTGTCCTGTGTGCCCCCAGGAGCGTATGTAGGCTGAAGTCCCAGCCTGCATTTTTTTGCCTCTTTCAGCACAGTTCTCCCAGCCCTAGTAACAGCCCTTCTCAAAGCCAACAAATGAAAAATTCCTAGTCCTAACATCCTGTTCTCAAATACACTATATGTAGCGTATAAGTTGTTTTATCTATGAGATATGAGGAAGGCTACTGCTGTAGATCGACAGCCCTTTGATTTTTGAATTTTTCATAGCTTCATGCAAAAACCCAGCCCATGGTTGCTCTGGCAGAGCACCAAGAGCTTCACTCACCGAACAGTGCTCCTGCTGCATGCAGAGACCTCACATCTCGTCTGTGTCATACCATGGAGTGCAGCTCTGCAGGGCAGCACAACCACATGATGCTACCAATAAAGACAGCAATATTTAATACCAGCCACTTTTTTACCACACTAAGTTGGCCTTGCCAAGGAGGTATCTGCAGGAGCTCCCAGGTTTCACACCTCCTCTAAGCCTGCAGAGAGCATACATCCTAAATTCAGATTTTCCCCTTGTCCTAGACCCAGCACAATGATTCATCTGTGCATTTGCTTAAAAGATTTCACTGTCGACCAATCCAAGGTTTCTTTGTTGACCACAGTTAATTTTGGTATGCAGAAAATGCCTGGGTAAAGACAGGAATCTAGCTGCAGTTTCAGTGTCTGCGAGCTGCCTGCTATATATTAACAACAGTTTAAACAGCTCTCGCTGGTTGAGTCCCAGTTGCCATCACTACAGTTTTATATTTATAATACTTCTGTGATATGGAAAGTAACTTGTGAAAACCCTCACCCGAGGAAGGACTGAGCTGAAACATCCTTCAAGGTCTGAGTAAGCAGGAACCTGTGGGTTTCTTAGCCTGCATGGATTCAGGTTAGGGAGGAAAATATGGTCTGAGATGCAACAAGCCTTGGATGTAGGACACGTGGCTGAGGGGTTTCTCCCTGTGGGAAAGACTGAGTTCAGATATCTTTATTTGCATATTAGTGGTGATGGAAGTTGTTTGTGTGCAATGAAAAAATAACACAGTCCAAACAGCTAGAGACTAGAAAAAGATTGATCGACTTTTTTTGCATAAGCCTATAAATTGTCCAGAACTTGCTCCTTTTTCTGAGAAACTGCTATCATCTGCAAAAAATTTGGCTAATTCCACATCAACACAAGAATGATGCAGGGGAGGCAGATTCCTCAGGGATCTTGGTTCCTGGAGAAAAAAAAAAAACCAACAGCCTTTTAAGAGTTCACCAGCTCTACACGAGGGGAAAAAAAAATATTTGTTTCTTCCCCTTGCTGATAGTGATAGAAAGGGAAAGGACCATCAGGAAAGTGCCCTGCTTAGACCTCGGCATCAAACAGCTGAGAAGGGTTGGGGAAGATGGAGACACTGCCAGAGGAAGTGAAAAGGAGACAAAGCCCCATGGGACATGCGGAGATCTCTTTTGCTCAAGGGGGTACACTCCAGTTGCTGGCACAAAGCTCACCTCTGTTGTGTATCTGTTCTCCCTGACCACCTCCTCCAAGGCCAGGAAACCCTGGCAGTGGGAAGGAAGCTGGTGACACAGAGGCGTTTTGCACCCTATCACAGCCATGAAATGCTGGAGGGTGCATCTGAGTGCTAGCAAGTGCCAAAGACAACCTTTTTCCCAGGGTCTCCTTGGGCGGGGGGTCCCCAGCACTGCCCAGGTGTTTGGATGACCAGCACCCTGCTTGCTGACGCTTGTGGCTGCAATCCCTGCTAAGCAACCCCAGTGGGGGAAAAAGGAGAGTTTTAGGTTATGTTTCTACAGCAATCCAGAAACACACCAACAGCCCCAGGTACGGCTACACCTGGTCTGATTTTGGAATTGCCCTGGATTTACTGACAGGCATGCAGAGCCTCTTTGGGTGCAATGAATCTAACATTGCATTTAGAAGCACTTTGATTCATGCTGTTAAATGTGCCTGGTCACGAATCTATGATGCAAATGAACACCACAGCACTTCTGGAAGGAAAAGGGACTTTTGTGTACTGCATACAAGATATTCTGGTGACGTGTTTATATCAGCTTCAGCAGTGTTCATTAAAATAGACAATAATTGCAGCATTTTTAAAGCAGGGTGATAACAGAATGTAGCTACAAACAGAATGTGAAAATGTAGCAATTCCACCCACTACCTAGCTTTAATGCAAGGTTTTATCTTCTAATTAGAGTCCCTGATCACACCTTTCTATGTGTGGTTGTCTTTGCTTGAAAATAAGCTAGGTGGTACAGATCATATGTATTTAGAGAAGTGCATTTTTATATCCATTTCAAATTACAAGCTGGTTCTCTGCTGAGATGCTCTCTTACTGGAGCCAGCCAGAAAAAAATACTCAAAATGTCATGAATTGAAGGCTAACTGGTATACTGGTGAGGTAGGCAGGATTTCTCCAGACAGCCATGCAGAGCTTAGGGAGGGCCAGGGCAGAGTTTTTCCTCTCTCTGAGCCATCCTGCCACAGTCTGTGTTAGAAACAAGCTCTGCACAAACTGTGGTGTGCACACAGACCATAGTGCACACTGCTGCTGGTCACACTTCACCTCCTTTAACTAGCTCCCCACCTTCTCCTTTGCTCCTGATCCACCCATGTATGCTGTGAGGACCTTGACCTCTTTAGCTGCTATGCAGCAGCCTCTTGGTCCCGGGCAGAGTGCAGTCCCTGCTCTGGCACAGTGCTTGCAGTGTCCTGGCAAAGGCAGAATCAAGCTCATAGCATAAAAGCTCCCATCGCTACTGCCCACCCTGGTCTTGTCAGATGGCTCCACCAGCCCGACCACCACCATGGTGGGTTTTACCATGCTGGAGCCATCAGAGCCCAACTCCATCCTGGGTCCATGTGCAGAAGTCTCCAGTCTAACACTCACTCCATCTACCCAGAAATCTTTGGTATATTTGCCTGGTTACTGATTTATACCTGGGCAATTTTCTGCTCATCTGGGCTGCTGAGGACTTTGGCTACCTTGGGGCCAGAGGAAGATCCTCTGTTATCTCAGCTGTTGGTGTCCTGCTCTGCTCAGCCACACAGGATGGCAACTTCCAACCAGCATGAAAAGCTGGAAGGAGGTAGAGCTGAGAAAGAGCCTGGAGTTGCTTAAAACCAGCTCACAGTCATTCATGATTCCCAAAGATGTTTCCATCAGAGACAGCCGGCTGGGTGATGGAGGGGCTGCAGGAGGTTATTGCATCCCAGACCTACACCACTTGATAACTTGCAATAAACTGCCAACAAAAGAGTGGTTTTTACCTTGAATGCCCTCATGTGGGATACTAGGAGCAGCTAGAAAGCAGTCATCATCTACATACAAAATCCTTACACATGACAGTCAGAACCAGGAAAGGGAATTCTGGATTTCATTCAAATATTAAAACTGATCATTGTGGTGGCAAACACGGACAAATTACATTTTCAGCTGTTCAGGTGAACCTCCCTGCTCTTGATGAGAACCAGAAATGGTTTAATGAAAATGCTGTGTTTCATCAAGAAGCTCTCACTGCTGGGAGTAAAGGAGATGATAAACATTTTTATAGGAGTTATTTATTACATACCAGTGTCCTGACAAGATAGGGGATATTCAGACTTTTTTCAGTTTCTTCTGTATACATTAAATCAAGCCCCAGAACCATTCAACAATTTATGGCCTCCTTTCCACATCGTATCAGTCTCTGCAGGTGCCATTTTAATAGATCTCCCTTCCAACAGCTGCTATTGTCTGCGCCCATCTGTCCTCTCCTTCCTGATAGCCACTGGGAACTGTAAGCTGTAACTCTGCATGCAGTGAAGAAAAATCTTTAAAAGATTTTCAAAGAATAATCAGCAAATTATAGGAGTTAGTGACCTGTATGTCAGGGTCAGATGGGCTGAGAGAGGCCCTTCTTGGAGATACTGCTTCATTTTGCAGCAGCAGTGAATTTCATTCTGCCCGAACTTGGATGAACACCTCGGGTAGCACAAAAATGACCGATGATTCTGCCCACAGCTACAGAAGCCTTGCTTCTTCCACATTTCAGACCTGAATGTGTGCTGCTGAGTGCTGGCTGGCCCTTTGGCCAAGCTACTGCATTGTCACACCGCAGCAAGGGGCTGCCCTGGGGCAGGGGCAGGATGGGGGCACCACTGAGGGCAGGCTGCGGGGCCAGGGATCGTAGTGCATCTGCCATCGTCCTCTTCTGTGCATCTGGGTGACACATCACATTTACAGCACCACAGCCACCTGCCCCTGGGCCTGCTGCTCCTCAGGGTTGCTTGGTATCATACACTGATGGATGAGCAGCACATTCAGCTCCTTTGTCTAAAGGCAAAGAGACACCCAAGGGGAGTCCCATCCTTCACCCTACTAGCAGCGGATCTGCAAAGGACTATGCAACTATGCAGAGGAGCAGGTAAAAGGGGATGATATTTTGGGTCAGGCACTTTAATTTTAAACTGGTTTTTGCTCTGCATTCCTGTAAGCCCTGCAAAAGCCCTGCTTTTCTACTAGCACTTGTATTTTTTAAAGATGTTAAAATAGATCTGACCATAAGCCCAGATGTACAGACAGTAAGAACTTTACATGTGTCATTTTGTGTCATTTTAAGCCATATTTAAAAAAAAAAAGTTTCTGAATATCAACTGGTCAATGAATTCTCTTTGGTTCAGTCTTGCTGAGTTGGATTAAACATATTTACTAAGCTATAGAAATGCTTGATAAGTTTTTTCTCTCCTCCCCCCCCGCTTTTTTTTTTTTAAACTCAGCATTCCCAGAAATTGCTGGTTGCTTTTTAAAACAACTGACAAAGTAAAACCCACACAATGCAAGAGAACTAAAAGATAGTACCACATACTATTTTGCTCAATTTGCTAAATTGCGTTAGCACTGTCAATAAATTTCTACTCCCTACCCTAAAAAGTTACAACATCTCATCCCTTTGTGTTGTTCACTTGCATTTTTTGTAAGAGGGAGACCAGGTAGAAACAGATTGTGCACAATGCTACCTACCCTTCACCGGACTTTATGCCGCCTTTGCACTGAATGGTTTAACAAGTGTGTGTCAAGTGTTATCATAAGAGCTGAATTGTAAAGTGGTGAAATCATCTGAAAGTGCAACAGGCCTAAGAGGCACAGCACAGTTTATGTCCATTAGAGCAAGCTCAGTCACAAATATTCTCTTGATATCTGCCAAGAAAATCTGTTATTTTCCAGCAAACACAGAGGCAGAAAGCTGAAAGCAAAGGGTATTTTTCATCATTAGCTCCTGTCCCTTTTGTTGCATGTTCTCTGTTCCACCAGGCAATACGGAGCCCAAATTCTACATAAAAATTAAAGAAAATAGGATGAAAAGATTTTTCAGGCTTTTAAAAAATAAATACCCATTAAGACCCTCTCTGCTTCTGCAGAGGTTCAGGGCCATGTGAACAGCAGGAGGGGTGCACTGCGTGCTGCAGGGTTTGGGTGACCAGTCTCACCCCCAGACTTCCCCTACCACTCTTTTCCCAGAGCCACAGTCAGCAGCCAGCTTTGCTGCTAGGTCGCATCTTCCTCAGAAGTGCAATTCATCGTGCAGGAAGGGCAAGTAACAGCCCTGTGTGTGCAGTCAAATAGTTTGTCATCTCTTTTCAGATCATTTTTCTATCTTCTGCTGCCACTGTGTGCTGTACTGGCAAGTGCGGTGCATTCATTCACATTACCCCGATAAACTTGTCAGCAGATTTGAGAAAGTAAATTTGTTTCTGCTCTGCCTAAGTCAACCGATGCATGCCTGTGTTTTCCTTTCAACACAGAAGTGTGGTTTGCTGGGATTTACCAACAGTTACTGAGCAGGATTTTGGTCCCCATTCAGATTCTGTCTGGTTTTGGATCTAAAATTTAATGGTAACATTTGGTCAGCTTTGAATGTCTGGCTGATTTTAGCTAAGAAATTTCTTATGTTATCTACTGGAAGCAGACCATTCATTTCTCATGACTACTCCCCAAACCAAGATGCAAGTGTTTTGCAGTACTTATATTGTAAAATTTACTGTATATCAGTCTTTAAGATCAACAGCGTGTGTCTAACAGTCTACACAAAACTGCCTTTATATCTGTATCTTACCTTTTACAGCTAATCCAGAATAAAACTGCGGATCTCTATATTGCACCACTTAGAAACTGAGAGCCGTTCTCCTGCCCTCCCCTGCCAGCACAAACTGCCTGCATGAGCCAGAACTGTCTGCACTGTAGTGAGAGCAAGAGATGGTCTCTTCCCAGACATGTCCTGGAAATGATCATCTAACAGCCCTACTCCTCCTGCTTTGCACCTGCCCAAATCAGAATCGCACACTCCCGATAAATACCCAAAGACATCTTCTGATTTGTTCTGTAATAAGATGTACCCAAGGGACTAATTAGGCATGGTTTGGGCACTAATTGCTTGGCAGTCCTGTTTGCCTTCAGATACCTTGTTACAGCAGTTGCATGAGTATTTGTTTCATCTAATCAATGGAAGGAAGTTGGGTAGCAGCCAGGTCTGCCAGGAGTGGTTTCAGTCCCTGTAGCACCCAGGGCAGAAAATAATGCACAAGATGCAGAGCTCTGTTGCCTTGACTCTGATGTAAAGCACCTCTCCTGGCTTGCAAATGGCATCTGGGACCCATGGACCTGCAGCTTATGGCGTGGGAACTGCTAGGCAGAGCTCGGTCCTTTGCCACAAGGAAGATGACATCCAATCAATCAGGTGGTGCTCAGAGTCATCCTCTGAGTCCCACAGTCTGCAGCTACATCAGTAGTTAGGCTTGAAAGAAGGTAACGTGGCATGAATGATAAGCAAACTCTGCATGAGCAGAGATGCACAATATTAAATGCATCATTAGTGCGGAAGCTTTGTTTAAAGCCAGTGAGTCTTCCCCTATCAGAAAGACTGGAAAGGTTGAAATGTCAAATTCCTGTGGGAGAGAAACTCTAACTTTCCCAACTCTGCCCATTATGTCTGTGCAAACTGCAGTGCAGTCTCTTACCACGATGCAAAGCTCTGGTTTCCCAACACACGTGGATCATCATGTTTGAGGTTTCAGGAGGCAGAGCCATTTGGGCTTGCTGCTCTGCCTCATGATCCACAGAATAAAGCAGGCTCAGTGTACTTCTCCAGACAGCACGTTCTTTCTGAAGTCAATGTCCTGGACAAGGTTATTAAGGACAACTTCTCATCAAACTCAGGCAACTAATCACTTGGGATTAGACCGTATGCTCCCTTCCCCCATGCCACTCGCTTCTGGGCAAGACCAAATAAATACCATTGCTATAATTCCAGACCAGCAGCTCTTCCAGGAAGGCAGCTCCATCTATGCACAGCCTCTTGAAGATTTTGGCCATGCCATGTGCATCTCTATTAAATGTATGGGTTTAGATGCTGTATTAACACCACTTACCATTTTTTCTGCTGCTGCAAACTACAGAATAATTTTTAGCTGACATATTCTACAGAAGCTGAGTAGGAAAGGGTTATTCTCCTGTAGCAAATACTCCTAACAAGAGAAGTATGCCAACATCCCCATGAATTCTCTGATGCAATAGTTTGAGGGACTTTAATGATCAGAACTGAGTCACTCAGAATATTTTCCTCAGAGCAATCAGTGTGTTTCACAACACCACCTACCACCACTAGTGTCCTGAGCTTACTGACCTCCTGTTCCTCCAAGACCTGCATCTGCCGTCCAGCGACACTCACAGTTACCTGGTGGGGAAAGGTACACCAGGTCAGGCCTTGGAAACAAAGTGCTGGAACCGAATGGGTTTAAGGAATTCAGGACCATAAATAAAATTGTCCAGATACTAAGTGTTAAGCTGAATCAGGGACAGTTGAAGCCGATTTATAATAACCACTACCAATTTCCAAATAAATAACAATTCTTAGTGGATTTGTCCCATTTCTTGGCTACATAGTGAATAATTGGGTCTAGTCCAAATATTGATCCAGAAAATTATTTGCTTGTATTGAGTAAACACAAACATGTTTTGCTGGGAGGCCATGACTAAATTATCCTGTTACTTTTCTTACAAAACCCTTTTCCCCAGTCTTGGCTGACATTTGCTCTCAAAAAGGAAGCTAAAGTAATTATTCTAAACAATAGACTTGCTAAACATCATCTTAGCATAGGAGTTTGAGATTCAAATTTTGTTGCTGAAGTTTCTTGCCAAGCCAGGCTTATGGTTCTTTGAAAAAACATGTCACTTCCAGGTTTTTGTTTTGCTTTTTTTCCCACTTGTGAATATGAAATCCTTCCATTTATCTGCACAGGAAAATACAAGCTTCTCCTTAGCTGGTAAAAATCTCTCTTCTGTGGTAATGGTAATTTTTAATTCTGCCACCAGGAAAGACATTGTTAGCTGTATAGCACTGCTCAATCCAAGTTTTTGCTGAACAGGGGAGTTCTGACATGAGACGACACTTCCCTCTCCAGTAAGCTGTGCCTCAGAGGCCACGCAGATGGAGCAGCAGGACCCATGATGTCTGAACTGCCTTCTGTAGCAATTCCCAGCCCCCTCTGCAGCTCTAAAGGAGTCACCAACCAGTGCTGGCATTTCTCTTTGCTTTGCTGCTGACAAGCCTGACCCTGACATCCTGGATAACACCCCTACACATTGCTATAAGCTTATGTCACCCCACCAAATACATGAAAATAGCTACACTTGGGGATTAAAGCCCTGATTGCCATAGGAGAAGCCTTGCTTAGGAGCACATCAGGTCAGGCTTCCTCCCATGGGTGGGAAGGGGGTGGCAGGTAGACTCTGGCACATGGGCAGGAGTGGTGTAAGGGCAGAGCTGCAGAGACAGAGCCGCAGAGACAGAGCCAGCTCAGCTGGCACCTGGGCTCTCAGAGCAGAATAACCAGTTAAGGTTATACAAACACGGCTTTGCTCCAGAATTAGTTGTAGGTGTTTCAAAGGCCAAGCCAGGTCTCCAGCAGATATTCCTCATGTTTTATTTGTTTTTATACATATGAGATTTCTTAGAGAACAGAACAGTCTCATGAAAGAGTTGTTAATGAAACCTTTCAGCCATAACATCCCAAAACTGCAGGAAATGCTGGAATTGTAAATAATAAATATTTTCATAAAAGCAGGCTATATGTTGTGCTCTCTCTCTGTCATTGTCTGCAGCTGGCAGACCTCATCTACAAGGTCTCTTAAAGAGATGCTTTAATCATTAATCAGAATGCTTTAATCATTTAATCAGAATGCTTCTGTGATACTCTTCTGTTTGACAAGTAAACCCAAAGATCCGTAAACAGAGACAAAAGCCTAACAGTGTGTGCCCAGGCTATCACAGCCCCAACAGCCCGTCCTTGCAGGGGCTGGCTGCCTGTGATTACTAGGATAACACCAGTTTCTACAGGAGCATAACAAGTAACATCAAAGGCAGCAATAACATGTTAACAAACCTATCCACAGAAACTGGAAACACCCACATCTTTTCCCTGGGATGACCAGACAACACAGAGCTGTGCTAGAGTATTTTTCCTGATGCTTTTCAACAAGTTGGGATTATTTTAGCCCAGATTCAGAATGGATCACAAGCCATCTCTATGCATATACCTCTTCCCTGCTGCCCAGACATAGAAAACTGCAACTCTACTCCATGGCATGCTGCTGCTCTGTCCCAAGAGAGCTATACAAGCACACCTACAGCCACACCACTGACCTGGAGAGGAGCAGGGAACTGGGAGAGGAGCTAGAAAAAGAAAGTAGCTGGTAGCCTGTTCTGCTTTATAATGAGGTGCCAGGGTTGCAAACAAGGAGCAAGTTTTACAAATGGAGAGCCACAGGTACTGCTTTAGTAACAACTAGCTCTTTACAGCTACTCCTGCTTTGTGCTATAGCTGCTTGCAATAAGTGACTGAGTGGGAAGCTTAGCTAAGGGCTGCTGTAAGCTCTGGAGTTTTTCTCCCATCTGGATCCAGAGCTGACGGGAAAGCTGGGGGAGGCTGAGGAACTGCTCCTGAACAGAGCAGCTGGAAGGGCTCTGTCCTGCACTTCACAGGGAGAGCACGGTGGGTAGGTCAGAAATGCTTCTGCAGGTCTCTGTGTTGCCTTGGCTCTGAGGCAAAGCACCTCTCCTGGCTTGCAAATGGCATCCGGGAGAGGTTCAGCTCTATAAAAAAGATAAAAGAGCTGCTTTCAAAGAGGAAATGGGCAAATTAAAACTGTAACTGGATTGGGTTGTGAGTATAACTTGCCTTTAGATTATTTATGTCCCATGTGCTTAGTCTTGATCATACTCATTACAGCACGTACAGCCCAGGACTGTTTAAACTCAGAGCCAGGACAGCTGAACAGCAGCCTTCGGGCAGCAAGGTCTTGTGGCTGCTGTGAGCAGGTTGGTAGGGAGGTGTCAGGAGGTGTCAGGAGAGTGACTGTGGCTCTGGACTTTCTTCTGAATCACACATGCTATTTCAGGATGATCACAGGACAACAAAAATATGCAAAGGAGTCACACTTCTACTTTTGGGGGGTTTTTTTGTTATTTTTAATGCATCCTTGCCTGATGTGTTGTCCTGCCACTTAATGTCTCTACTTTGTTCTAAGTGAATGATCCATAGAGACCCTCTGAGCACTGTTGATTCTGCCTGACACAGTCACCCAGAAAACAGATGGGATAATGCTCTGATTTGCAGGTGCACAACATGCCAGGCCCAGCCAGAGAGCAGATACCTGCCTCTAGTTCTTCCAGAGCAGCTGCTTGGTGCCCTCATGGGCATCTCTGCAGACAAGGACTATGGAGAAGCAGCTGATCTGTTTTGGAGCCTGTCTTTAGGGCTTCTCTAAGCAACAATGGTAAGATAACTGGTGTGTTTGACCCATCCTGAGTAAGGTGAACTCCCATTTGGGGAGCTCCAAGCGTTTATGGGCACATGTCCTTTATTCATCCATTGCAAACGTGAATTCTTGAACGCATCTTGCAGGTTTTTGAGATACTGCAGATCTGCTGAGTTACAGCAAGTAACTGTGTGTGCTCTTAGCCCTCAGCAAATGCAAGTTAAAACTCATTATGGTGCTTTGCCTGGCTGCTGATCCTTGAACGTACATAGCATGCTACTGAATCATTTCATGGCTGCGCTGCCATGATCAGCACTTTGGTTTCTGTTTGTTTAGGAGCCTGTTGGGAGGTCAGTGAGTACTGCAGTGTGCTCACCACCTCCCAGGGTAAACTCCTTACCCATTGCTTTAAATAAAGTGTCATTTAGATGGAGAAGCTCATTTCTTTTTGCGGGGAAGCAGTTTACACAGTAAACAAAGAGAAGAGAGAATAGATTCAGACTTCATTTATGTGAAAACATGGAAACTATAGATTACTGTTCTGCTGTCTCATTGCTTGAAATGACAGACTTTGAGGATTTTTTATGTAACAGATTCAAATGTTGGTTCCTGAGTCCATATTTAGACACTTGCTCAAGTTTTAAGAGTACCAAATATCCAGAATCTCCCATTGAGGTCAGACAGGATATTTCTGGGGTGAAGAGAGGACCAAGATACTCAGTCTTTTTTTATAAACAGACTAACTATAGAAGAGGATTCTGACTTTTGGCTTGTTCATTTTTGTAGCTATAGTCTGGAAGCAGCTTCTTCTTCTGAGCTGACCTTGGAAAATGTGTTAGGAGTATTTTCTGCTTTCCATATCAGGAAATGTTATTTGCATCTTAGACTCATTTTTCCTTTTTAAAAAGAACAAAAAAAGAACCAAATCACGTAGCAACAAACTGCAAACTAAGATCTTTATTTCATATTTTAAACTAAAGTATAAGTTTTTATACCTGAACCTTCTTTTTCACAGTAGAGATACTTCAGTCCAGCATCCAGCTAGTTCAGTGTTTAGCTGTTATAATTTGGTTAGTCTAAGTCTATGTAATGCATAACAATAATACTGTATTTGTGCCTTTGCCATCGCACATACCAAGACCGTGAGTGTTAAAACACTTCTGCATTTTTGTGGGAACAGTCCCTCAATGCTCTGGGAAGGTACCTCAGGGATCAATCTGAGCAGTGGAAACGAGTTGGCTTGCAGACAGGCCCGCGCCATGCCTGGTGCTTGGGGCCTGAAACGCCACATCAGCATCACTTGCAATGGCAAGTCCTGGAGGAAAAGCAGATACTGTGGAGGAAGAGCAGTGACAGGAGGGTCTTGCTGAGCCTGAGGCTCAGGGTGATGTGTGTCAAGAATGCCCATGGTTGTGGCACACAGCTGAATATACCCTGGGCCACATACAGACTTGTGGACATGCCCAAGTGTGGAGGAGGGATAAGCCACCAAGAACTCCCCATGCCACATCCCACCCTGGATGCACCATGGGCTCCTGTGCCCTTCTGTGGGTGCCAGGCTAAGGAGAGATCATGTACCCTGGCCACCACCTCCTGGTCCCACGAATGCCACGGTGAGGCCTGAGTTGGCTCCAAGACCAGCCAGATGACAGATTGCTGTCTTGTTTTCTCTGTAGCACATGCTTCTTCAGAAGGTCTCATAGCTACTGCATGAAGTCAATATAAAAAATGGTTTTAAAGAGCTGGATTCAACAAAGAAGAATCATATTAGCAAGATCTAAGATAGCCATCAATTTTTCATCTTGGCCAATTAATTCTTCACCTGTGCTGTATCTTTGTCAAGACAGAGCAGATCCAGCAAAGAATGTCACCACAAACTAATATGTTTTAGCAGAGAGATTTTCCAGAGAGCGTGGGTTGGAAAAGCAGCTCAGAGCTGTATAGCAAAAGCACAACATTACTAGAGATGCTATATCATTTTGCAATAGGATGCAAACAATTTTTCTCCTGCTTGTGTCATTTAATTCCAGAACTGCTGTGTCACTGTTACACAGTTTTTGGGCTCCAGGTCCTAGGAACTGTGAATCTGAAGAAAAATTCAGCTGACACAACCATCTTGGAAAGGTTGCCAGAATAAACATTCTCTCTAGTCTTGTATGACTTGCTCCAACACCAAATGGGGTCCAGAGTTCCTCCAAAAGTTCTGGAATGCTCTGATGAACACAATGAGTTGTTCCTACTTTCAGACTTGACACATTTTACCTAGGTGTAGTTATTACCTACACAGTCTCATATCATCAACCTGCCTGTGATGGCCTGGCTCCTGAGAAGTCCTTGTTCACAGTATGTAGAGAAAAATCTGTCATCAGTGCTGCAGAATCCAGATTAGCTCAGGAATTTTCCCTTGCTTTTTGAGGCATGTGAAGAAAAGTCTCATTAATGTTAATAATAATAAATTATGCAAGTCTTATTGCTATTCAAAGGAGAATGCTGAAAGGACAAATATTCCCCGAGCCAAATAGATGGCATCCCTCACACCTGGGAATGCTACACATGGATATATTCCCAGCAAAAGGAAAGGATGTAGGATGACATCCCTTGGAGCACATTAATGTGGGCTGTACATCCTCACCGAGCAGCTCCTACATCCAGCCTATCACTGCTGATTGTGCTGCAGAGTATTTTGTAAAAGGCCAACAGCCACTCTTTCTGTTGCTATTAATGCGATGGAAAAATTTACCTTCTTTCTGAAATGTCTTAATGATTACCTAGCTTCATTACTAGCTATTTGCATCTTAATTTCAATTTTCCCATTTTAGGTCAATTTTAAAAGTGCTTGTTCTTGAAAATGCATCCTCATGTAGGCAGACTGTGGTCAAGTCACCCTCCTTTCTTCTCCTGGATAAGTAGCCATGCTGTCATGCTGAAGGTATGTTTCTAGATTGCAAGTAATTTTTGTGGCTCTCCCTTGGTCCTCTTCCAAGCATTGAGCATCCTGGAATATATTTACATCAGAATGGGAGGTGCTGGATTTTGTTTTCCTGTTCCTCCCCCTTCCACTCCCTGAGCTTTGTAAAGCAAATTTCTGCTTCATATGCACAACTGATCGTCCTGCATGGATCTCAAGTTCAAGTTACCATGAATTCGTTTGTGTCAGAAAAGCTGTCTCAGCATAATCTGAGTCACTTGTATGCCTAGCAGGGAGCTATTTTGTTTTCTAAGGAGTTTCTACTAAAAAAGGGGAAAAGCATTTTAAAGCAGGACCTGAGGCTGACTATGAGGTTTCAAACTGCGCCAGCACAAGGTCTGGGTTTGCAGCAGTCTAGACAGCAGCCACCACATCTTGTGAGGGTGGCAGGAAAGCACGGTGCCCTCAAACCAGAGCAAGCCACTAGCAGTCAACAATTTGACTTTCTTTTGTCCCATTACCCAAGGAAATATTTTGGAACAATAAAATTTACCCAGGTGTAACAAATCATTTGCCTTGAGTGCCATTTGTCAGCTCCTCTGTCATTTGCCTGCTTTACTAATAACCTGTTCACAATGATGCATGTGATGGAGCTGGTCAGGCAGCCACAAAGCATCAGCTATGGGGTAAGCTCAGCTGCTTCAGCCTCATCCCACTAGGACAGATGGCAATGGGCAGGGAGTGACTGTCCCAAGGTGAGTGGGGCTGATGTTGTTTCATGCCTGGATTTTAGGAATTAGAAATGCTGATTGAGTACTTCTGTTAGTCTCTTGTATTGCTTTTTTGCATTTCTGCCTAGTACAGGCAGATGGAGAGGGTAAACTGGAGAGGCAACAGTTCTGGTTGTTTCCAACAGCCCATGTTCTTGAGGGGAAAGTGAAATGAGTCAAGACGTTGACAAGTTTTCAGGAAAAGGGCTCCACTGAGACAAAAAGAAATCTTAGCTACTTGACAGTATATTTTAAAGCTTTTCAGCTCATTAGTGAGAAGATGACTATATCGGTATCTGCAGGGTTAGTTAATACTGATCTTCCATCACTTTTAAATCTCATTTCATTTTATTTTTTAACAAAAATCCATAGAAATTACTTGCAGTGGTAGTACGGTACCTTCCTTATAGGTTTCTGCAGTAATTCTCCATTTTTGAAGATAGTTCAGCTTGTTATTAGGATAAATTCCAGCATGGTAAGATTTCTTCCTTTGCACTCTCGAGGTCATGTAGATGGAACTCCAGGCATTCAGCAGCCCAGTTTCAACCCTCATCAGGCTTGTTCATGGAGCAAATGAGAAGAGGAGATGCTTCTCCAGACAAACTCTGTGTGGAAGCAGGAAGCTGGAGCGTGCAGCTGTGGACAGAGCTGTGACTGACCATAAATTCAAAGCTTACATTTATCTTGCTGCAGAACGGAGTCACACAGCAGTGATTTTTCCCCCACTTGCAGATGTCAAGATGAGATATGCCCATGAAAGCTTAATGCTCAAGCCTGACCTTGAATTCGTGAATAAAATGTAATGTCCAGAAGGATTTACAGTAGCACTGTCCAGCAGAATTAGGAAGGTAGCAAGCCTGTCTGTAGTGCATGCAGGCAATAGTGAGCAATCCTTTGTAGCTCCTCCTCTCTCTCTGCCCTAAACATATTTTTTTTTTTAATGGAGGGAGGAAAGTGTGTCCTTCTGCAAGGTAACAAACAGTGTGGTTACAAAAATGTGGTAAGAATAGGAAAAATGGGAACACTTTCACTACCTTCAGCTAAAACAAGACAGAAAGTTTGTATTTCAAAGAGCACTTCTCATAATGCATCTTTTTTCCAACAGCATAACACACTTTGTTCTCAGATTATCAGTCACAGAAGGATCCTCGATGGTTTCTAGTTGTTTCCAGTGGTATAGGTGGATCTATCAGCCTGTATTGTCTTTATCTCCTGGAGTACGGCACCCTCCTTGGTGAGAAATGCTCTTTACAGTACAGTATTCCAGCAACCAAAACTCATCACATCTCCATAAAAGAAATAGTTGGACGGTGTTGTGGTATATACTGGAAATGTTTCCCTGGTGTAAACTGGTGCTGCTTAATTGCCTAAAGCAAAGTTGTTCTCTTTTAGAGCAGATGAATACTTGTACTTTTATACTACAAAGAGCCTTCAGACCTGATGACATAGTTAAATTTTGCACAACCAGCACCAAATCTCATCTTAAAAATAAAAAATGTCATAGTAGATGGGTGAGCTGCTAGAAAAATGTGACACTTGGAGAAAATCCAGTTGATCTGGTAACAGATTAAGACTGTCAAAACTTGTGGTAGGTCTTAGTCTACACAGAACTACTATGAATATTGCACAATGAGTCTAGGAAGTTTGGGGTTTTCATTTGACTCAAATCTCACCTACAGCATAAATTGATGGTGTATGAGCAATTGGCCTGGCCTAATGCTGCAAAATGTTCACTTGAGATGATATGTTCAACTAAGTGCGTCACCTTGTCTTGTCCCATTTGTGCAAACATTCATGCACGCAGGGCTTTGTGGGCATTAACGTTCACAGTGGCTGCTGCTCTGACAAATCAGGACACTTGTGAGACAGAAGGGATGATGGTTATTAGATGTCTTCCAGTACAAATGGGGTCACACTGCTCCACGTTCACTCCATGCCTGGCTGCTCCTTTCTCTTCTCTCCCAGAAATCTCTTACCCAGTGACAGGCCAGTCCAAGCAAACAGCAGCTCACAAACAACTCACCATCTCAAGTATGCTTTTTACTGAACAGTTACCGACAACAAGTACATCAATAAAAAAGTACATGTTCATTTGTAGATAACTCACAGGCAGAGAAAAGCTGGCCTTATGTGGCCTGGTAAATTGTTTGTAATGAATAATTCAACCAGTCAAAGTGCATTTGCTAATAAAAGAGAATGGGAAAGGAGATGTGCTAGAGGCAGCAATGTGTTGTCAAGTCAAGATGAAAATGAAAGCAAGAAGTAGGGCACTTTGCTGCCTTCCCTCTCTCCCCTGCATTAATACCCAAGAAAGTTTAGAGCCTTTAAAAGCCTAAGAGCTTTGCACTCTGGCAGGAACCTCCAGAAATAAGAGAGGGCACTGTGTCGTACCGTTCTTTTCTTGGGATTCTGGAGTGTGCACGAATCCCTCACTTCTGTTATTGCACATTGCCATTGCAATGGGTGCCCAAATGCTCTGGTGGGGCTGGCTTATGCCACGTGAGGGGCTGAGCAGTGTCTCCCCCCAAAGCCGCTGAGGCTCAGGGTGACCGATGAACACAATGGCTGTGCGCACCAGCAACTGGTGAGACCTGCCCTCTCTGCAGCTGTCAAGTTTCAGCCCAGCAGCAGGATTATGCAAACACTAACTGATTTCAAACACGCTCCAGAGAAATTTAGAAGCAGCTGGTGATTAAGAGGATGGAATTATCACAACAGGTTTCTTACTGCCCTGTGTGACGTTATCAGCTGGACACAGCATGCTGCCCACCAGCTGAATCAGCCAAGGCTGTCGTTAGCATCAGGGATGCTGCACGTTTTTGACCCAGTGCTGGTTAAGGTGCTGCCTCCACTTGGAAATGAATGTTAGCAAAACTGGCTGGGCATCTGCAGGACAGCATGCCTGGCCTGCGAAGAAAGCAGTGTGGAGAGCTGACAGTTTTACAGGAAAGCTTCCAGGCTTTTCTTTTCCCTCTTTTCAACTTTCACTTCAGCTGTAATATTTAGGATAATCAGATAATTCAGAGGACATTTCAGATAAGTCAGAAGGGACATTTCTATGTGCGTGTTACATCTCAGTCTCAAAAGATGCAAAGAATAATCTTTGTATGTTCAATGTGCTGCACTGTCACCTTCCTCGTGACAAAGTGCTTCCACTGGCATGGCTCCTGGTGCTGAGGGAGGCGGCAGCTGGGCTGCGGGCAATATTAGGACTGTGTAATTGAGAAATGCTGCTGTTTTCATCACACTGTGGACCATATGCATTGAGAAGAAGGATTTTGCTATACACATCTCTGCAATGGGGAGTGTGATATGGGGCAGACCTTGGGGTGGGACAGGAGTTCAGGCAGAGCACTCTCTGTAGGTGATGGCTAGGTATTTTTCCCTAGCTGAACCTCAGTCTTCTTATCTGTTCTTTGGGCGCAAGGGGTATTAACCTCATTGATAAAGGGTTTGAGATCCACTAGGGACATCCCCTTGGTAAGATGAGACGTTGTTATTAAAACATTTTTAATTCCTCCATGACTATTTTCAGACCCTGTTTTGCAACAGAGTGAAAAAAAAAATTATTAATGCCTCTTTCTTCTCTTGGCTGCTCTGCTGCAGTCCCAGGTCCTTGCTTTAATACTCTCCCCATCATGCTCCAGTCTCCTTCTGTAACCCACCACTGTGGTTCACTGTTACCTATATCGTCCATGGGCAACCTAACCATATGGATGTCTTAATTTTTCCTAGATGATCCTTGCTCCAGGAGCCACTAGAACAAAATATCGCTTGGGAAAAGACTTTCTCCAGTTCTCATCCTGATACCTGGGAATGGCTGGAACAATTCTGTTCACCTTCCCCAGAGCAGAAACTCCTTTGCTGTGTTTCTTGCTGCCCCATTCCCAAATGCTGCAGCTCCTCTCATGGCTGATTTGCATTTCAGCACACGCAATCTCAGCTGGATGGTAATATTGACTACTGACTGTTTTGGGCAGAGGATGCATATATGTCTGTCCAACGAGTAATGCACTGTGTGCACAGCGGGGTGCATTAATTCTTTATTTTATGAGGGCTGGCAGCGTTTGCTGACTTCCTCTCCTGCAGAGATGAGAGTGGAAGCATCGTGCCTTCTTACCGGAGCTGGCCTCCGACCATCACTGCTGTTTGTTATTCACACACCGGAGACCAAGACTAACAGTGGTTATTATATATGTTATTCAAGGGAAGGAGACAGAAATTGCATTAAACAGAGTGCAGTGAAACAGTTCAACAAAGGGCAGCTTTCCTCAAATGCATCTTAAACATCTTAGTGCACTGCTGGGATGCCTAAAATGCTTCTGAATTTACAGTAGGTATGTATTTCTTACAGGAGCCAGTCTTTTTCCTTGCAGGGCACAGGGACTGAAAGCACTTAAGAGCAACAAAAGGAGGCCAGTTTGGTGACTGAACACAGGTTGCTGTTTTAAGAGCCAGAAATAACAAGCCACTTTTGAAAAAGAATCACAGTCAGAGGCAAGAAAGGCACATCAGCCTCACATGCTACATGAGGCTGTCAATACCTCCAGGAGGTGGGCAGCAGATCCTGGCTCATGCCTTGCAAGAGTCAGTGTCTCATCAGCCCCATTTGGGGCCATCCCTGACCTTGTCGGACAGGGCATGGTACCCAGCCCGGATGACTGGGTTGCTCAGCTCCCTCCACCCATAGCATGCCATTTCCCTGGCTGCCTTTCCGCACTGCCAGTGCTCCTTGCAGACAGATGGGGTCAAGGTGATCTGCTAGAGTAAGATTTCAAACCTTGTTATGGTGCACTTGTTCTCAGTCAGGATTTACATACCTGGCATGCTTGTTGCTTGGCCTCTGCTTTCTCTGTCACCATTAAAATTAAGGGACCTGTGAGCATGACAGCAAAGAAGAGAGCATTCAGCATCTATTATACTGGCTAAGGAAGAAAGCTCTGGCAGGACAGCATATTCCCTCTAGGCCTGCAAAATACTGTGTCCCTGTTTGCCTTTGAGACAGCCCAGTGAAGCAGACTCTTCCCAGAGCATCAAAACTTCTTGCCCCAAATTCACAGTTCAGGAGAAGCTGCTGGCCTGAGCCACTTGCCTAACCTAAGCCTGAGGACAAGGCTGCTGTGAAGAGACTGATTTGCACCAGGGATCATCAGGAGCAGTGCAGCACCCTGACATCCAGCACCCCAACATCCAGTGCTTTCCCCCAAGCTGCATATCAGTGGGGGGGAGCAGGACAGCACCGGCTCACTGCAGTGACACAGGCTGCAGAGCTGATGTCTCACGGGTACGTCCGTCACAGGCATGCACCAGGACTGCCTGCAGGACAAGGACACGGTGTTTCCCTGCTCCCGACACCACCTCTGCTCTGCTATTTCCTTTAGTCAACTCCACAGCTGGAGTTAACTTCCCACCTGGAAGCAGTTCCCTCACACCCAGCCTGGCACCGCATTTAGAACCGTTCTGAACTTTCCCAGCTTTGTAGCCAATCAATTCTGAAAAGAATGCTTTTTGTAGAGATGCCCTCCTTCTCGCTGGCCCCTTCCTCGCATCCACGAGGTGCCCCCAGGGCTGAGCACGCGGGCTGTAGAGAGGCAGAGCACAGTTTGACGGAGCTGCATGGTACTTGAGTGCTTATGAGCTCAGTGGAAAAAACTGTTGAGCTGTGGGAAGCAATGATCTTTCAATAACCACTGAAAAGTGTATAGTCAGAGATTTAAGAGCAACCCTGGCAGAAAAACAAAGAGAAGCTCTGGGTGAACTAATCCAAAAACAACAAAAGAAGTTTTCCTTTGCCTCTCCTGGGTTAGAGCACTGCCTTTCCATAACATGAGCCTGTCTCGCTGTCTCTTTCTCACACGCACCCCATATACTCCTGACCAAAAAGTGTTCAGAAAGGAAAACAGCTCTGCTGGGGAACATTAATTTGCAGATTTTTCTGTACTGCAATACAAGAGGAGAAAGAAAGGCGGGAAAAAAGTGCCATGAGAAGCCCCACAGCGCAGGGTAGGTCAGTCCGCGAAGGCAGCTGAGGAGCAACAGAAGCAGTGCTGTGCTGCCGGCGCATCCCTGGCAGCTGCACGCTGCCTGCGCTGCCTACACTGCCTGCGCTGCCTGCGCTGCCTGCGGGCAGGTCTTATGTCAACAGATCTGCCCTGAAGGGAAGAGGGGAGCAGCAGTCACGGCATGTGCAGAGATACGCAGCAGTGGGACTGGCACAGGGATGGTCTCTTCTTCCTCACCTCGAATGCCTCTGGGCTTCGGAGGGTAGATCTACAGTGCGCGGGGAAGTGGCTGTTCAGGGAATGGGGAAGGAAAGGCACGTGGGGAACCATTACTCAGTCAAGCTTAGTTTAGTAACTCATAATCATAACACGTCACAAATGACACAGGGCATTGCTTCATGAACAACTTGGCTTGGGCTCCCACCTCAGACTGGATGGGGTTTGGTCTCCTAAATATACATATTTGGGAAGGAAGGAGAGCTAACATCCTGACATCCTTTCACAGAGGCATGAAAATGAGGATCTTGCTTGCTTTTAGGGTTTAAAAGGTTTTTAAAAGTGAGTCCCAGGAGGGCTGTGATGACTCCATCCCCAAGCATGGCTCCACACCTGGACCCTGAGCCTGCATCCTCGGGCCAGGGGCTGTCACCATGTGCTTCCCGTCACATCCGATGGGTATTTCCAGGCAAACTCTGCCTCACTTGGAAAGTTCCTGCCTGCCTGGAGGTTATTATTTGCAACAGCGCTGGCTCCTGCAGAGCGCTGGATGTGAAAGGCAATGCCTTGGGGGAGCGTCTTTCCTGCAGTCCAGACAGCTGCTTTCTGCACCAGGCCACACCCCAACATTGCCACATCTGCTACACGCTGAGGGAGCAACCCAGGGAGATGCTTGGCCATACCTACATGGAAATGCCCCATTCCTCCTCCATTTAGTGTCTTAGGAATGCAGCAGGCAGAGCTGCTCTTAGTTAACAGTTTGTGTAGCAACAGTATTCACGGGGCAGTTCTGACTCCCTCACACATTTGCCTGCATCCCTCTGCTCCCACCTCAGCAGGTCATCTGCAGCTTGCTGCCTGTACCAGGCAGGATATAGGGGCATGATAAGCCTCTCAGCTCATCCCTTACTTGCCCAACAAAGAACAAGAAAAATAAATTATTTGCTGTTTAAACAGTCAAAATTCAGTAGATTTTCAGGATTAGGGAAATTCTAGATTTTTTATCAAGATATTTTGACATCTGGCCAAATGAACACGGTTGTGTTGGAGCAAATCTGAAGATTTAGAGAAAATAGACTGACATTTTTAGCATCCTTTGCAATTACATTTCTGATTTTTGAAAAATGCCGACCACTTTAATACTTTTTTTTTTTTTTTTTCAAAAAAAAAAGCAAAGAATAAATACGTATGAAAAAATAAGTTTCCTGGAATATTTTGAATCACTGTGGAAGATGAGTTTTTAGTTTCAAGAGCTTTGGAAGAGACAAATACCTTCGCTCTTCACAGCAGCAGGCACAGCTCGTGGCCAGGGAGCTGCAGCTGGAGCAGGCTTTGTCCTTCAGGGCAGCCAGCAGCACGGCTGAGCTCCCAGGCTGCATGGAGCTGCATGCCTCAACAGCAGAACCACAACCAATTAATAATTATTTCTGCATTAGTCTATGATGCCTATTTTAATATTTACATCGTACATTTCTGCCCTTTTGCAGGCAGAAAAGCTGACATTGTATAAATGCAAACTTCTCTTCTGTTAGAGAACAGATGGTATTGTCCAATGTCTCTGCATGTTTATCTGCTCCTGAACCTTCCCCAGCTTCTTTTGTGGCTGTTATTTCTGCATATTATCTCTTTGTGCCACTTGTCAGCAGGGAAGGACGCTGGGTTTCCCTGCTGAGTGGGACCAGACATGCATGTGTGCTCCTGCAAACACCTTCCCCAAATGCATCGGCTTCTCATGGCAGTCCTCGGGGCACACACCTTATGAAATAGTACAAAAATAGTCAGCACACAGCTCAACACACTGCTCTTTCTTCAGAAGTACTCAAGACCTGGACTGGTTTGGGAGGAAAAGATTCTCCTGTGAACCATCTCCCTTCCCAAAAACAGCTCCTTTGAATGACTTCCCGAAATATCCACACAGCTCCAGGAAAAGCTCCAGAAATCTGAATTAGAGAGCCTTTGCTCCACAGTCAAGACTTCAAACATTGCCATTTAGCAGCCTTCTGAAATACAGTATTTCAGTGTCTTTTGCTCTTTGCACAATAGCAGTAATACGAAGAACTCTCACAAGCACAGCTGGTCCAAATAACTATGTGTATGAAATCTAAACAGACTTCTTGGGCCTGGTACATACATCCTGCTGCTCTGGATGATTTCTAAACAGAGAACACAGTGAGCATCAATTGACAACTCATAAACTATTGAAAAGGGATGCTGGGCTGTTTCTGTATCCTGAAAGTGCGCACTGTCTGGAGAAAATGGGAAGGAATAGTTTTAGGTTTGAGCTTGGCTTTAGTGAAAGGATTTAGACAGCTAAGTACATTTAAAAATACCTTGGCCTGCAGTTTCTTTTCTTTTTCTGGAATACCTATTAAGTAGCAACTTAACCATCTATTCATGCGAACATACAAACAGCCCAAGCCCAGAAGTGCTCAGTGAATTCTTTCTTAAGAGGGAGAAAAAGGAGACAATCTATAGGTCTGAATTTGGGAGAGACTGATCTCTCTGCTGTCTTTTCACCCCTCCACAGACCCACTTTCCTGTGCAATGGCTGTAGATGGCCACAGAGCCGGCAGACCGCTGCGGTGCAGCAAGCTGTGCGCCTCAGGCTGTGTGTGCTCCAGGTTTTGGATTTCTGTGTGACCCGTATGCATAACCCAAAAAAATTAGAGCGTTGTACCCAGGGGATCAGCCCTGAGCCATTCCTGATGGGACTTAATATATGGCACGAGATCTGCTGAAGGACAGAGGATAACAGGCTCATTTGTCAGCCTGTCCAAAGCAGTTGTCTTCTGGATCTATTTCAGCATCTCAAATATTTTGCAAGCCGCTATCTCATGCAACCATACTAAATTTTTGCAGACACCACCATGGTGGCTTCACTCTGGGTAAAGAGGCCACATTACGCTTCATTACTGTCACACCATAAGCCTGGCACTGCTGCACATGCTGAAATCCTGGGGAAGGACTCTGTATCTTGTCTTCATGATGCTGTTGACACCAAAGCAAAAAACTCTACGTGGCCCGTTACAGAGATGAGCTAAGTGAAGGGTTTAGTTAATTTCTTTCCTTCTTGGAACAAAAGGGAAACATGTATTATAACCATATATATTGGTGAACATTTTTTGTGATTTACTTGTCTCTCCTCCAAAAGTGATTCTTGGCCAGTTCAGATGATCATGATTTGATTCTTAAAAGCTTGATGGCAGACAGAGACGTGTCTCTGTCAATATGCATAAAAATAATAATTTTATTTTATATAACATGCACAAAAATTCCAAGGATTTTGTCCACATAAGTAAAAGCAATACTAGATATCCATTGATCTACTGAAATCACTAGATCTACTGATACGCTGGACACTATAGTTGGGAATTTAGCTATCTTTTTTTAGGAGCATAGAATCTATGAAAAAAGAAAAGAGGACGTGGAAGTCTCTGATAAGGGAGAAATCCTTGTTGCAGTGGTGAAGTCCCGGTAACAACGTCATCTGCTTCCAGATACCAGGATCAGCAAAAACAAGGAGAATATTGGAACAGCATTTAATGATACTTTTCTATGTAAGGATTCAAATAGAACACGCAGCGGAAAAATATGCATTTCCTTAAGACGTGCCAAAAGAGCGCTGTGGATATTGCTGGTGTGACTGTGCACCATGCCAAGCACATGGTGCGGGTACCTGCCTCCAACACGGAGAGTTGCAGGGCATAAGCCAGGGCATCGTTGATGATCAGATTGTCAGGAGGAGATTTCTCCATTCAAAGTGAGAGTTCAGTGACTTTTTTTGCAGTTTTTTGACTCTCACCAGAATATTCCTGCCAGCAAACTTGTTTATTTGGATATTTGTGGAAGGTGAATCATAACAAAGGAATCAGACGCAGCTGAAACAGGCTGCCGCCCGGTTCTCATTCTGGCAGCTCATTTTAGGAAAATGCCACTGATTTACTGCCATCCAAAATCCTGTGGAGAAATCAGGCCTTCACTTCTCAGACACGTTTGATTTTTCTGGCTATGCTGGGTAACACGGGAGTTATTATTTAAATGGAAACTGTAAGTACAGTGAAAGAAAAAGGGAGAGAGCATCATGACTGCTATGATACCTTCACCCTCAGCAGCCTGGAAGTCATGTGGCATTTCTGCAGAACATCAGGCCAAACAGTGCTGCTTGATGGCCAGCTTTCTCTGTAGTGCTGTGGGAGACCTTTGCAGGGTTAAAGAGGAGAAGGTAGCGCTCACCAGCCCCTGCTGTGCTGCAGGGATGATGCTTCTGCTGGTGATACTCTGAGTAGTGACTGTGCAGGTTCTTGGTACTGTGACTCATGTCCAAACAGCACCACAGCATCAGCCTACAAACCCTTGGACATGGTGTCTTCACCTTCCACCTGGCAGCATCAGCAGTGTAACATGGTAAAGACTGCAAGGAGCTCATCTGCTTTGGTGCTGGGTGCTAGGCAGGGCATTCCTCACCTGTATTTCTGGCCCAAAAGCCAACCTACAATACCAGGAAGATCCACCTTAAACAGCACAGAGTGCATCCTTATTTATCTGATACACGCATGTTATTTTGGGGATCAGACACCTTATTTATGATAGGAGCCATGGTCACCAGATAGTGTCTTCTGTAGAGCTAAGGAGGGGCCATGGCAGGAAAAGCTTTTCAGCCTGCACAGGGGGAAACTGGGTAGCAGCACTTGGGTTGTGTCCCAAGTTTGTGCATGTAATGGATTTTGGGGCCCAGTTCTCCAGCAGCAGTACAGGAGTGTGGGCGCTCCCCACCACGTGGGAGCCAGCCCGTGGGTTGTGCTCCCAGGATTGCTGTGTCAGACGGGGGAGGGAAGAGACAGGCACTGCTGCAGGTGATTTCTCCTCTCTGCCACTTCAGTACCACGGGCAGGACTATAAAAAAAACATTGCAAAGTTTATTTAAGGGCTTGGCTTCCCTTGCTCTGCAGTGGATACAGTCCAAGGTAAAGTCCAAACTTGAGACTGTCACACTACCTGAGGGACACTCTTTTTGCTAATGCTGACACTGCTTTTCTAATGCATCTGAAGCTTTGCTGTGGGGGTAGATGCTAAATCCAAAAAATGAGCCACCATTACTGCTGCCGTCGCAGAGTGAGACAGGATCTTTCCTGAGTGCTCCCCACTGGGCACCAGGATCCTTGGGATGCATGGCTGGCAGGGGTGATGCCTCTGGGAAGGGAAACAGAAAAAGCATGTTGTGCCAGGATCTGCCATGCCAGAGCCCAGCAGAGCAGCCCCTCTGCATGGCCACACTTGCTCTTCTCATCCATACTCTGGGTAATCAGTTCGTGAATTGAAAAGCTGCTCTCCAAAACTCTTCATAACCAAATATCCCCCTTAAATCTGTTGCTTTCTTCATGTTTTAGCTGTTGGAGAAGTTACATCCCGTTTCAGAACAGGGGGCAAAGTACCATACACTGAGATTCAAATGCTCCCATTCAGAGAACCTGCAAAACACTGCTACAAAGTCCACAGGCTGGGAGGCGGCAAGCAGAGGTGCTGTATGTCACACCCTTTGCCCCCTCACTGCACTGCTGCCCTCAAGCTGAGCTGCCCCTGACTTTGCCAGTGCTAAGAGACAAGTCCCACATAAACACTCAGAAGAAGATTTGGCCCCCAAAGGTGTGTCTGGCAGCGTCCTGCCCTAAGAAACATAGAAGCCAAAAGCCCCAGGCCCCCCTGCTTGGCAGCACCCTTGGCTCCCCCTGGTACCAGCAGCCTCTGAGCTGCTGAGCCTGTCTTGCTCCATGGCAAGGAAACTCTGTTTTCTCATCACTGCCTCCAGCACTGGAAACTCCAAAAACTAAGCCAGAGGGGGCTTATCAGGTACGAGCCAGATGCCAGGTTCAAGGGCTGGTGAACTATGGCACCCACTGCTATTTGCAGTCGGGTGATTATATGTTCACAACAAATATGCAATCGGTTCAGTGTGGTCAGGAACCTGTTTCGTCACGTGCACGCCAGGGCACAGGTATGGGCTTGAGCTGCCTTCTTCTTATTAAACTCTTTAATGATTTTCTCTTCTGCTGTATAGCCCCTGAGCTGCTGCCCACGCATAGTTCACACATCTCCCCTTCACAAAATGAATGCACAGAAGCATTTGGGGACAACTGAAATTACTCCTGATTTTGACAACAGATAGAGCTGAAAAACATGTTTGTTTCAACATCTTCTGTTTTCCCCTTTGTTTCACCTTAGGTCCTCTGTAACTATTTGAATTTCCAATGGAAGTTTTTAAAATGCATTTTTTCCATTACAAGTGACCTCAAGGGGAGTTAAATACAGGGTTAGGAAACACAGCAATGTTCAGGTTGAACTAAGTGCTTTTGATTGCTCAAGATTAAATATTTTTCTCCTCACGTCTTGCAAACCCAGATCTGTTCTCTTTTTGGTTTGTTTTGACCCCTGAGGTGACAAATGCTCCTGTGCCTGCTCGAGGGTAGGTGTAACACCAGTGCAGTAGGTGCACCTTGTAGTACATTTCGTGTTTCTCCCCCTGGCGTTCTCATTTGCCTTGAGCTCTTCGAATCTGAAGCCTTCATCTCTGCTTTCTAGCACGTTTTCTCCTTTGCCAGCTGAGAAAAGCATGTTCAGCACTGTAACGGCAGAGGCAGCCACGCTGAGCCCTGCAGGTGAGGGCTGTGGCAGAGCAGGCTCACGGAGCTGCAGAAACCTGCTGTGCCCCTGAGTGCCAGCATCAAGATTTTTCTTATGAGAAGGGAAGGATGCTTACACTTTCCCTTGGTGGATTTTTTTATTTGTGAAAGAGCCAATCTGACCTCAACAGGTCCTCTTGCACATCTTGCTTTGGGCAGAGCCAAGGCCATGGACCTGCATTACCCTTCATACCTTTCTTGGGAGTACTCCAGCAGCAGACGGGGACACAATCCTCTTTCACTGTGAGCTTTATAACATCTATTCATCCGCTCTGTCAGAGCAACCTCCACTGTCAACGTGGCTAGGTGGGCAGCAGAGGAGGCAGCCCCATCCCCATCCTCCTACATGGAGGGGCAGCATGGAAGCAGCTCCAGCTGGCACCCCCAGCCAAGTGGGTGGCTGCCTTGCCACACCAACAGTGCCCAGCTGCACAGGTGGCCATTCCTTACCATACTGCAGGTCAACTGTCACTGCTGAAAGCATCCTTACTTTGCAAGACATGAGGATTCAGAGGATTTTGAGCTTAGCAAAGCATTTTGGAGATGCATCGTGGCACAATAAGATTCCTTGGTTTGTGGTTCCTTCACTTTCTGCACTTCATTTCACACGAATTCCCAACACTGTTCACTTTAGGATGGATATTTATCACACACGTTGCCTGTCCCCAGCTCATCAGGGACAGTCACTTTATCCAGACCAGCAGTTTGATGTGTGGAAATTTCAACATCTGCATCAGCGGCTTGTCTAACTCTCCTTCCCGATGCCCCAGCATGGAATATTGCCATCCCTGATCCTCCTGCCAACGTCTGCTTAGGGTACAGAAATGTCATACGAGAGAGTCCTCACTGACAAAACTATAAACACGGGCAGCTTTACGGGAAAGCTGGTATACCATTATACATGCTGGAGATAACTGCACTGCTAGGAGAGAGATAACACAGACAATAAAATTCAAACACTGAGTATTTGCCCAGTAGCTTGTGAACTCAAAGGCTGCTGGAGGAAGCAGGGAGCAGCTTGTATCAACTACTTCATGGTCAAGGCCAGGGAAACAGTGAAGGAGAACTCAGGGATGATCTACTAACAGCCGGACCCCATTGGGCAGATCTGCATTTGTGGTCCCTTAGTGACAACTGCAGCCCCCTAGTCCCAACTGTCCTGCTAAAACGGGCCATGGACCAATCACCTGTGACTCCACCCTCTGCCTGTTTTCTTCCACACCCAGCATTTTACAAGGAAAAGGGAAGAGAAAGCAGATTCAGGTACAAGCAGAAGTGTGAACTGTTCACAGCTGAATCATGCTATTCCTGCAGCAAATGAGGAAATACTACACTCTTGCATGCATGCCACTGAATAAATTATGCTTTTAATAATAGTAATGAGGCTGAAAATCAGTTTTGCACACATGTGGGTGTGCAAGAGTGCTGTCAGGAGCTGCCCCCCATGCAACAGGTGATTCCATAAGCTGCCCTGGCTGCCCACACCGCGGGCAGCTGCCTACACCCAGGGCTCGACCTGCACAGGCTGTTGTTTTATCAGTTGTGTGTTCCTAATCCCCCCCGCCAAGTGTTACGCTCCCTTGGTATGCTCAGCGCTACCAGCGATAGCTGCAGTTCTGCTTAGCTGGAGCAGCTGAGAGCGTGAGGAAGGGTGGCCTCCAAGAATTCTTTATTTTCATGCTGATAAAGATCGAAGTTTTTCTCTTGATGGCTCCATGGCAGTTCCCAGCTGGGGAAGAGGTGTCACTTGGGAACTGAGTGATCTGTGATCTGGGGTGAAGGCAGCTGCCACACTGATAATGCAGGGCTGCACATGACACCAAGGGCAAACTGCGAAGGGCAGTTTGGGACAGAGGGACTGTTAGCCCCTGGTGAATCTGTGTCCTGTGTCCAGAAGGTAAAGCTGTCATTAAAGGTTGTTCGGATCACAGCATATGTGTCACCCAAGGCCTTGTCTATAGATAACATGGGTTTGCATTGCCGTGACCTTTCCCAGCCCATCACCCTCCTGTACCCCTTGGTGATATCAGTACTGCCTCCATAATCATGGCTCTGAGAAATCCCGCGTGTGGACCAGCACCCCACTGTGCTAGTGGGACATGGGCACCAGACATGATCATGTTTATCTCCAGGCACCTAAATACTCTGAATAAAGGGTGAAAGTCAGCAGATAGACACACAGAGCAGTGCATTCAAGGAGGTGGCATTGTGGAGGAGGGTTGAAAATTCTAAAAATCATGCAAAATATTGCAAGCCTTAACAAAAAAGTTGGGCTGTGCCAAGGGGAACATCCAGCTCACAGATCTGAAGGATTCAGCTGCTAGGTGGCATTAGCTAGGGTGGGACTTGATAGGGGAAGCTTTAAGGATCCTGTTTTGCTCACTCAGAGATTATTATCATGATGAGAAGATGCCAGGGTCTCAAGCTGAGATTTAAACCTGAGGAGCTCTGCATGCACCAGAAAGATGGATGTATGCAGAAAAGCCTTCCTCCCAGTTGGGGATGTAAAACCATTACAGGCTTATTTGCATTGCAAGGCAAAGGGTTTATTTGTTATGCAGTACACACAGCGCATCTTCCAGCTCCCAGGTCTGTGAGGCTGGTCCCCAGTGGGGAAGTTAGATTTTTCTCCCAGTTACAGGATGGGAAAATAAGGGTTTGGCTGGTGGAACAGAACAGGAAAAGGATCACTTATAGCTGGAGCAAAAATAAATACTTAATTTTGCATTGACTTAAACACTTTCAATACCTGCAGCCTTGTTTAAATGTTTAACCTCACATTCAAAATGAAGTGTCAAGTGATGTTGCTTTAAAATGTTACACTTGAATCTGTTGTTAGAATTTGTATTCCCCAGGATTTAGGAGCAATTTGCTGAGTTTGACCTGACTCCACACACTTTCTGTTGCTCACCAGAGCTGACCTTTCGGGGGAAGTTTACTATTCACCGTACAGCTGACACCCAGCTTTTGTGAGATGGGCCAGTCTGATGCTGTTTGTGGTTGAGTAGGAGCCCAGAGACAACAGCAGGGCAGCACAGAAAGATGAACCAGGACCCATGGGGCTGTGAAACAGAACCACTATTCTACACCTGTATTGCATTTGTGTGGCAACATTTTGGTAGTGGGGGGGGCTACAGCAGTGGCATCTGTGAGAAGCTGCTAGAAGCTTCCCCAAGTCGAGTCTGTTTTGCTTGTGATGGTAACTGGGGAGTGATCTCTCCCTGTCCTTATCCCAGCCCATGAGCCTTTTGTTATATTTTCTCTCCCCTGTCCAGCTGAGGAGGGCAGTGATAGAGCAGCTTTGGGGGGCACTGGGCCTCCAGCCCGGGTCAACCCACCACAGCCCATCAGCTCAGAGGAGTCAGCATCCCTTTTTGCAGCAAGTCAGTGCATATGAGCAGGACCTCTGGGCTCACAGCAGCCACCCTCACTGTGCAACTCAGTGGTGAAAAACAAAATCAGGAAGGTATAGCTGTGAGCCCGGGAAGGAGAGTGGGGATACATCTGCCAGCATTGGGTATCATGTACCTGTTGGCAGAGCACATCTGGGTCAGCGGGATGGTGGGTAGCCAGCCTTGCCAGGGAGCTCATCAGGACCTTTCACAGTGTAATTTCCAACTCTTTGTAAAACAGCTCTTTCAATATAATCTTTAAATAGTTGCATTAATAAAGAAACAAAACCTGCAGTGAACACAGGCCTTTAAAATAATCTGTAAACAAGGCCAGATTTTTACAAGCTGCCTTCATGGCTAGCTGGCCTGACAAATCCATCAGACAATATTGCAGTCATCACCACTGCAGAAAGCGTGTTTCAAAAGATAAAGCAAGTTTTAGTAGCTTACTTAGCAGCTATGTGACAGAGAAAGCTCCCTCAGATTTTCTTCCAGTACCAATTTGATGGACCGTAAGCAAATAATGATTGGAAAAGCCTCTTTTTGCAGATCAGGAGGGAATATTTAGAGGCTGAAAAATGTTTTCATGTGTTAATGCCTTTGGCAGTGCTTCATTCTCAGATTTCTTATGAGATCTATGTGTGAACACAAAACTAAGTCAATTGTAAAAATATTTAGTGCAAAATCAAACCTAAGGCCAAACGTTGCTTACCCTACTTCTAGAAGCGCTTCTTATTCACGACTTTCACAGCAGTTGAAGTTGGTTTGGATAGGAACACCAAAACTATGAAAAGTGAGGACAGATAATGCTAAAACAGCAACAAAAAGCGTAGGCAGAGATCAAAACTTTTCACGCTGCCAAGTTTAAACATGAGGTGAGATCTCTGTGGGGCAGATACATGTCACTCTGTCCATCAGAGGAGCTTCTTGCTCCATCTGGGGCATTTGGTGCTGGTAGCTCTTAACACTGTGTTTTGTCTCCATCTGGAGCACAGGAGATGCTGAAGTCAGGAGAGCTGTAATCACAGACACCACCCGCCTGAGCCAGCTCCGGTGCCTGGAGGCAGGCAGCTGGGCTGCACGCTGCTGAGCACATGGCCACCTCTCCTGCAAGTGTGGCCCTTCGAAATGTCTTGGGTCACTCATCCCTTGTCAAAAAATCTGGATCTCTAAATAAATGCAGCTTTGGGCTCTTCCATCAGAGTGGCTGCTGGGGCAGGGACACAAAAGAGGTGCAGACATGCAGCCCTTAAACCTCAGAGTGATAAAATGCCTGGGGCAGATGTTTTGGGGAATAGCCTTGGCTTGCGAGGCTGGGAGCAGAGGCCCACAGTGCCCTTCTGAGAACCAGTTCGCCCTTTCTGTATTGGTCAGTATGGCCAGGGCCTGGCTATCTCAGGGAACCTCCACATGTGGCAGCAGAGGACTTCTCACTGGTATGACCTGCCATCTTTAAAAGAACTTCATTTACTGCTGCAGAAGCAGGAGGACATGGAGTGCCCTTGCTTGAGGACAACACAGCCTGTTTTCTAATTCTGCCTGTGCCCAGCCCACTAGAGAACCTTTTTTTTTTCCCCACAAGAGTATTGTTTTCTTCTGTTTTTAAGCCACGTTGCAGCTATGCATACCCTTCTATCCTGCACATCCCTGTCAGCTCTAACAAAGAGAGCAAGATGGGCTTCTGGGAGGAATTCCTTTCTGGAGCTGATGCTGAGAAACACTTTTTATGAGCTGTTTACTTTCCTTTTCCAGTAAATGACTTTTTTTATAGACCATGTTGGTCAAAACCTGCAGACTGTTGTCAGGCTGGAATGTGAAATGACAGGACAGCGTCCAGTTAAAAGTAGCTGTCATGAAAGCTATGTGAGTGCAGAAAACGAGGTTTCTGCTCACCCATCTTAACTGGCACAAATGCTCCTCAACGTCAGTGAAGGAGAATATCCATGCAAAACATATTTTGTTATGAATTCATAAAGAATTGCCTGTCCAAATGAATTTCTAATTTTATGCAGCTTCTTTGTTGTCAAGCACTCTATGCACAGCCACGACAAGGTACAATCCTGCTCTGGGTGAAGAGGTTTTTTTGGGACATGGGAGCTTTCCGTGAACTCCTCACATAGACTGCCCCAAGGCTGTACACTCCTCAGAGGTGTTGAAGTACCATTTGCAGGACTGGGCTTGCTCTCAGGCCAGGCGACTGCTCTTAGAGAAAGGTTTTACGTTTCCTAAGGTGGTTGTCATCACATTAGAGCTGTTGGTTCGTCCTCATCTCCTCCTGCCTAGGAAACACTAAACATTAGCTACAGACTAATGGCTGAAGAGGAGGCATATGGAAAGGACTTTCTGCACTGCTGGAAATAAGTGTGGTAATGATTCCAGAATGCAGACCGGAGGGGAAATGAGCTGGGCTCTGGCCACGTGAGGGCCAATCATTTTACAACACGGAAATGCAGTTCTCTTGTTCTTTTTGAAGAAAATATTCCATGATTTTAAAATGAAGCTTGCAGGAGTTTCGATGCTGATTAGTCATTGTTCCAAAGGAGGTCTTTAGTGGGTTACCAACCTGCAGCCCAAAGCAAATGATTTCAGCAGCTGACAGCCACGTACTGCAGTGACCCAGCTACCTAATAACCTTGCCTAGAGTCAGGCACCAAAAGAAAAAATAATTTTAACATGTCTAGATCAGCAAAAACTAGAACAGCAAGAGCTAAGCACAGGGAGTACAGTGGTGGAGTCAGGAAGGAGAAAGCATTGCTGCCAGCTGGATCCAGCACTCCGCACGCTGCTGCCCTGAGGCCTGATCCACACTCCTGTGCCAGGGGGAATGGAGCTGAGCACCACTTATGGTGCTGGGGATGAGGCTAACCCCATTGCACCTACATCCTGCAACTGTTCCATGCACTGTAGCTGCACCTTGCATGCTGCTTGGAGTCCTGCTCAGGTGGGAAAGGAGAGAAATCCCAGCGTGACTGGCACTAAGAGGTGCTTTCCTGCAACAGGTAGGAACTGCAATAGCGGGAGATAAGGCTGGAAGGGCCTTGGAGAGGGTAGCTAGTCTGTCCCATGCCCCACAGCAGGATGACCTGAACCTGAACCACCCTAGACTGATTTTTGTCTACCCTGTCTCTGCAGTTCCTCATGTTCTTCTTGTCCATCACAACCGGTTCCTCTGCTCTCTGCCCTGTCACGCACATCAATTACCACAAAAGTCACATTATTTTCAGCCAGTTTTCTCTTTCCTGCCATGACTGTAACAATAAAGCTTAGGGAGTGCAAAGCACTGATATGTAAATGTTGGCCGATGTGCCAGCACCAGGCGATGGACCCCGCCTGCGCTGGGGAGACTGGCACCGACCAGAGCCTCCCTGTTTTGATGCAGCAGGAGCAGCCCTGCTCCAGCAGCACTCAGCTACCTGCAGATGCAATTCACCCTAGGAGGATGAAGCACCTTCCTCGGATCCGCAGATCTGCCTTGCTGCAACACAAGCCTGTAAAATCAGGGTGCCTGGCCTGATCTCTGCTCTGCAGGACACAGGAGGAGGCAATAAAGCCTTGCGGTTACTGGACCTGTAAGAGAAACTGCTCCACCCAGTTTGTCCCAGCCACTGCATTAGATTTCGTGCATTCTGGGCCAAACTGGAGCTACATGGGGTGTTTAGTTTGGTAGGCATGGTACAGCCTGGCCTCAGAGCTGGGAACGCTCACCCCCAACCATAGTCTGGCCACAATACTGCAAAGCAACTTCTGTACTGGGCAAGGTACAAAGGAGCTGAGCGTGTGTCACCGATATACTTCAACACATGATCCTGCTGCCTTTTATACACAGCGTAGCCTGCACAAACATGCATATGGCTGGATAGAGAGATATGCATTTAAGGATAACCTATATTTTTCCCTTTCGTAAATATCCTTATCCAAAATCAGCTTATGGGAATTCTGTGAGCCTTATCTTGTTCTGCAATTTTCCTGCTTTACACAGTCACTAATAGTTCCCTATTAGCACTGGCACATATCCATGCTGTCTCCCAAGCCCTGGGCTTGCAGGAATGTAGACAGCCCTGCTCTGCTTCCGCTCACCATGGATTTTGGAGGCTGTGAGGTGGCTGAGTTTTGTAGGAGCTGGGGGAAATTTGTGCCAGTATGAGTAAAATGGGCAAAAGGTAAAGGGGAAAAAAAAATCACAAATGTATTATAGACTAAAAAGACAAAAAAGTCCAAATTAGTTACTAGCAAATGGGGAAACATTAGGAACACTAGACGTAGTGCCGTGAGCAGCAAGACGACTTCCTCAGTTATCGAGCACAGCCTCCTGCTTTCATCCTGTAGCAGATGAATATTATTCATTAGCTGCCATACAGTGTCTGTGTACCTAATTTTAACTTGAGTTCGGCCAAAGGAAGGCAGAGTGGAGAGAAAGAGGAAAGCAAGGCCATTGCTTGCAAGCCTGACCAGCCTGAAGCCCAGTGCTGTGCAGACAGGAGTCCTCCTTGGCGGACTTTCCAGTTCATCCCATCCCCAGCTCTCCATACCATGCAGAATTGCCTGCATTAGCAGCCTTTTTGTTTCCTGCCTCCAGTCTTGTCCCAGTGCAGAACCAACTGCATGACATATCAACCCGGTCCTAGCTTGCCAAACCACCAGGCTTTTCCCCCTTCAAACCCTTCCTAAAAACTCATTCCAGGGTGACGTTGTCCAGCTCTGAGCGGATGGCCAGGATTTAATAATAAGAAGCTGCATGCAGAACTTCAAGCCACAGTAATAACCAGGTTACTGCACATCAAATTGTCAACCTAGATAAATGACCAAAATGACCAACTGTCAGCTGCATGAGCAGTGAGTGTATTTTCCACAGTTTGCAGCTAATTCTGCTTGGTTCTTCTGCCCAAAACTACCTATGTCTGACCTTCTGCATCTCGTGCTCTCTGGACACATGATTTTCTTCAAAGACAGTTGTTTGTACCTTGGCTAGGAGAAAGAGAGTGTGCATTCAGTAGCTTTTGAGAGTCTGGTCTTGATGGGTTGATAAATTAAGTAAAGAGAAGAGACAAAAACACCTTCTCATTGCCATGCTGGTTTTTGGTTTTTTGGTCCACAATGATGAAGGAGGGAAGTTCACCCTGTTGGTATGAACTGCAAATAAAATCTCAAGTCACCCACTCTCCTGCATGCTTCAATGGTCAGTGAGTCCTCTGGAAGCTCAACCCATAAAAACCCTGTAGTTAAGGGTTGTACAGACATAACGTGAATAACTCTTGGCTTGCCACTGCTGGGTTGGGAGTGCAGAGCTGTCCTTATGCTGCATGGGCAATCACTGAAAAACTCCCCTTGACAGGAAAGATCATAATTTCAAACAAATAAAACGTATACTACAGAAGAGAGGCAGCATGAAACCCCGGACAACTCCTTCGCCAAAGCACGAGCCCGCCTTACAGCAGAATAAACCGGAGGCACTGATGGTTTTACAACGCAGTCCAGAGTCCCACGACTTGTCATCAGTCTTGTGACTTGTGGCAGTCAGGACAGCGAGAGGGACGGCAGCTGGCAGACAGCTTGCCTACTGCCTGGCAGGCTGATAACTTTGATGGGTAGTCTACATTCACGTGAGGAGTCTCACAGACTTCTTTAGACTTTGAATATGGATTCCTTGCATGGGCCAACCTTGCTGGATAAACTTACTGATATTTATTTCCCAGAAGTTGTTTTTAAGTAAAGAAGTGCCCAGAATTATTTGAGTAAAAGTTTCTAGCAGGAGGTAAATTCAATTTTCTGTAGTTCAAAACATTATGCAGATTTCCATCTGCTTTCTTGCAATGGAAAAAAAATAGTTCCAGCTTATTAATCCATTCATAGCACCACTCAGTTGTTCTCCTTGATTGATGACAAGTGTTTTTGACGTTAATATCCTGGTTCTTAGATTCTGTTAATGTTGTGGGTAAGTATTTGCAGAAACCAAAACAAAAGTCTAGTTGAGAACAGATGCCCTAATTCTGATGGAAGAACTTCACACCAACTCCTTCAAAGCCCCTTTATTTAAAGGCCACTTCTTAACTCGTATGGTTACCACTCTCCCAGTATGTTTTGCAGTTTCCCTGTCTCTGGCATACTGCACATTAGGGACACAAGTTTTAAATTATCTCATCAGGCTTCCTCCCCTTCTTCCTGATTGTCAACCACCCCTCACTTATGGTCTATGATGATCTTGATCTTAAAGCAGCTAGCTTAGACGTGGGATATCAGGCATACCTTGCAAAGATGCAACCATACGATGTTTCACAGCACCTCTTAGGACCATATTGTTTCTTGAGTACCCTTTCCGAAAGGCACAACCTCCTCTTTAACAGACAATGGGCTTTTTTTCTTGTTAATGATGTTGGCAGGAGCTCTTAATTAGAAATGAGTTAGATTTGCGACTGAGAACACAAACATTATATATCATCGTAGTCCCTCTCTAACTTTATTTCATCCGAGCATTGCCTCAGTAAGACGCTCTCACAGGTAAGTGGTCATAATTATATGCTAAAACCATGTATTATTCAATAACCCAGCCAAGAGCAAAGATATAAAGCAGTATAGGAGATGTGTTGCTAAGCTATCTGATAAGAAGCTTACATTTAAACAGAAATAATTAAAATCCATTTTACTTCTGTAGGCACAGAGTCACACTAACATTAATCTGGCAGCAGCAAAGTCTGTTAAGAGCTGGTCTGGCTTTCACTGGAGTCAGTAGCAAAGCTGTACTGGAGGCAAGGTCAGCCCTTCATCTGTCTGGTGATGATTATTACAATAAACTGCATTTATGGAAATTTATATCCTTACAGTTAAAAATGTTCAATAAAAAAATCCAGCAGGCAGTCCTTCCATTGTGGATCTATAGCCAAGGCTTTTCTGATACCTGTTAAATTCACCATACTCTGCTAAAGAAGAGAATTAATGAAGCACTGTTTAAACTCATCTTCAAAAAATACAGCCTATTTCCTTCCTCCTGAGTTTCTATATGCTGGTAGTTTGTGAAGTCACCATCTTAAAAGTGCATAATTTCTACAAAAATATTTCACTACAAATTTATTTAAAAGTCATATTAAATAAAACTACCCATGGTGTAAATCAGGTTGGAAATACCTGTTGCCTGTCTGGCCCTAACCTCAGTGTTCCTGCATGCCATTATGTGGAAAGTCCCTCTGTGTAAACAGTGCTCCACGTCATTTTCTTAATAGCAATTGTTTTGAGAGGGCTTTAGAAATGTCCCAAACATAACGTCAAGCACTGGCCAACACTGTGCTCCAGTCTCTGTTCAAAATCTCTCCATCGGACTTTTTGTAAGGGCACTGTTTTTCCCCTGTGACCTTTGCCAAAATTTCACCTTTCCTTCCCCAGCTACATCACCTGTGGAAGCAGTGAAATAAGAATTCAACTGTGTGCTGTCAGGTGCTCTTGAAAACGTTTGTTCACTGTTTCACAAAACAGTAATTGCTGAGCCTTGTGTTTATTTTTCGCAAGAAAGGGAAGTTAGTATCTGTGTTAATGAGTGTTTTTAACCATAACTAATCACCCAAGAATGTGCAGTTGTGTGTTTTTGCAAAGAAGGCATTTGCTAGTTATGTGTAAATGAATCTCCACATTTTGACATCTCACTCAGAATATAGTAATTACATTGAGTGTGCAATAAAAATCTCAAACTGAGCTTGATGACTGCATCAGGATACTAGGTGGTGGTTGTAGCTGAATTAATGGATGTGTCTACTACAGCTTAACTTTCTTTGTGCATGAAGACATGAGGAAATCCTAATAAAGATGCAACTGGTAAATGTTCAATATGTTTAATACTTTGCTCCCTCATTTGGTGAACAAAGAGTTGCCTGTTTTGTACTACTGGTTTGGACAAAAGCAGGGCATGGAAACGTGTAATCTGCATTTTCTGAATAGTCAAGATCTACAAAGATGATTTCATGACTCAAGCTCTTTTATGTTGGCATGCTAGCAAAATCTGACAAAAAAAATAATCTAAAGTATATGTTTTTGCTAAAATTTGCAGCCAGGATCAGAAACATTCACAGTTCTGTTGTGTTTGTAATGCAATGTGAAGCATTGGCCTAATCTGAACACAGAACTACCACCACAGAGTGTAAAATTGAACTAATCCTTTAAATCAGTATAAAATTACTACTCCTTTCTCCTGAGAGCTAGTCTAATAAACTGATGAATATGTAAGAGTTTCTGACATGCAATGAGAAATCCATCTGTATAAAAAGAATAAAAGGACGAAGGGAAGAGAGTCTAATTCTTCTCAGGAAACTGCTCCTGCTAATGTGACGAGGAAACTCCCGCTGTGAACTGTGTCACTTCCATCATGTGGGACCACTCTGTGAGACCTTGTCATTTTGTAGCTTTGGAAAATTAACTGCAGAATGATTTTTCCTGACAGTTTTGACAATGAAATGTGTTTTGTTTTATTCTGTAATGATCGGACTGACAGTCTTTTTGTAAATAATTCATACAAAGACTCATAACGTGTGGCTATGCAATTCAGATCCAGAAATGTGCACCTGTAACATTGACAACATTGAGAAATAAATACTCATTAGAATGGATTTTACTGGACAGTTCTAGTCAAATATGTCCTACATTTATTTAATTTTTAAAGAGGAGAGAGAGAATGATCTAATGTTAGTGTGCACCTTATCTATTAATAGTTTGTTAGGTAACTGCCACTTTTCTGCAAGTTTAATTTTTCTGACAGTGGTGGAAAACAGTTAAACACACACACAAAAAGGGACATGTGCTATGACTTTATACAAGAGCTAGCACCTTGCATTAATGTTCCTGTTTTATGTCTGAATTTATTACTTCGTGCTGTTCTCACCTCCAGGCAAAGGAACGGCTCATCTTTCTGACCTGAAAAGGGTCTTGTGTGCCTGAAAATATATCTGCTTTTCTTCTAAAACCAGAAGAAGGTATTAATACCTGAGCCCATGTTTTCTCCTGGCCGCGGTGGAGATGGCAGTATTGGGTTGTTGGGGAGTATGAGGTCCCTCATTTGGGGAAACGGCTTCCCCCTTTTCTAGCCCAGCTCTGCAGTGCAGCTCTGGCTCCCTGGCTCCTTTTCTCCATTCACCTCCTTCTTCCCAGAGAAGGTTTTTGCTTTTTTGTTCTCATTTCAAGGCCTCTCTTGAATTAACTTATGTTCTCTACCATTTCTATGCAAAAGCGTCCCTAAGGCCCTTGGTTTCCTGAGCCCTTCTAGCAATTTTCAGTGTGAATGTCTGTGTGGCAAATGTAGAAATTAGGACAGTTATGAGGCCACCTATCCCAAATTGGACAGCAGAAGGCCAGGTGGGGAAAGGCCGTGGCAATGCTCCCTGCCCAGGAGCACAGGAGTCCAGGGTGCAAGGGCCCAGACACCCATACCCCACATGTTCCTTGTGGGAGCCAGGCTCTGGACCAGCCCTTAGCCTCTGTGTGGGGAGCCTCTTGCCCGGTGTGCCCACCACCACCAGTTTCTCCCGGGCATCCTCAACACCACCCAGCGGGGTTGCTCGTGTGGAGACCCGGGCAGATTGCAAAGGGAGCCCCTCGCCGCTCTGTGTGTCAGGGCTGAGGGAGCCAGAGCTGCCCATGCATGGGAGAAAGGATGCAGTCTTGCATGGCAGCGGGGATGCAAGCACAGGAGGAGGCAGGGATGCTTGTGGGGAAGAAGGGACGCCTGCTTGGAGGAGAGTTGCACGCAGCGGAAGAAGAAGAGATGCTTGCAGGACAGGAGGAGTGCACGCACGGGCGGTGGGAAGGCAGGACAGAAGACGGGGGCGTGCCCTGGCTGGGGCCGCAGCTCCTCCCCGCCCTGAGTGACTTCGCGTCCGCCTAATCGCCGCGCCGGGACGCCGTGATGTGCAGGTGCACGGCCCAATCCGACCGGGGCGGCGGGGCTGGGGCGCGCCGAGCGCGGGCAGCGGGGCTGGGGCACGGTTCGGCAGGACGGCGCGGGTCGGCATACGGGAGGTGAGTGCTCCTGGCAGCTCTTCCAGCGCGGCTCCAACTTGAGGAAGGTTGCCGGCGCTCGCCCCGCCGTCCAGAGGTGCGCTGGCCCGGGAAGAGCATCCCGGCGGGGGGCGCCGACCGTCCCCAGCGGCTCCGCGGGGCCCGGCCCGGCCCTCGCTGCCGCCCGGCTCCGCTCCCGGCCAGGCGTGTCCCCGCGCCGCCGCTTCGGGTGGGGGGGGATGTCCCGGGACAATGGGGCGGCGGGACGGGCGCGGAGCGTGGCGGGGGGGAGCGGGTGCGGAGCCGGGGCGGGCGCGGAGCCCAGCGCGCATCGGTGCCCGCCGGGACGCGGAGTACGTGTCCGCTGGGCGCGCTCCTGCCGCCCCTTCCAGCCTCCCCGCGGCGAGGAAAAGGCACTTGTCTAATTCGGTCCCCTGGAAAACCACCCCCGGGCTGAGCCGCGGCGGGCGCGGGAGATACGCTGGCCCGTGGCCGCTGTTAGGGGGTTTGGTGCGGTCGGGCTGCGCCGTGAGCCCCGCGGCCGGGATGGCGAGGGGCGCGCAGCGAAAGCCCCGGCTGCTGCGAAACTTCGGGCTTTGTGCGAGTTGGTAGGAGCAGAGCCCGGCTGCAGGGGAGGGGAGGTGCTGCTTCCCGCTGCGGCTTCCCGCAGAGCAGTACTGAAAAGGGGAATCGGTTTGCATTCAACTTTTATCTTTTGCGCAGGATAGCATTCCCCAAAGCAGAAAAAGTGAGGAAATTGGAGCCAACTTCTCATCTAATTGAAGCAGGGTGGAATAAAGTGAAGTAGTGGGACAGCTGTGTGGGTTTATTTTTATACATCTCTAATTTGGACTGGGAGAGGAAGTGTTACCCTGCTCCCCCGAACAATGGCTTCTTGTTGGGAGCCTGCAAAGGGGGAAGAGCAGGGAGTTTTTCAGGAGATGAAGCTTTAGACTTTCCTTTGCATAGGAAAGGATGGGGCACCCTGGCACTGGCTGTAAGTATTCTAATGGATAGCATCAAGTTCCGATGCTCACAGAGATAACAAACTCTACAGGCGTGACTGTGCTCCAGTTGTAAGTTTTTGTCTAAGTGGAAATAGTGGTGAGACCTGTGGATGGGAATCTAACTTCCAGTTAATGCTTCCTTGGGACAGGCTGCATGTGTCTGCTTTGTAATAGCATCCATACCTTCAAGCAGGGCATCGCTTGAACTCATTTATTTCTTTTCAGGAGAGCTGTTGGTATAGCTCTGAGCAAGTGCCGTTGAATCAGCCTCTGAGGTTGTTATTGCTGTTACACAATCCCAGTGGAATGCGTGTGCACATGAGAGCTGGGTTTCCTGTTTTTGGTCAGTCTGTAGAAAAAACTATAAAAGATAATAGATATCTCAGATAAATTGCTTTTGCATGACAACTTGGAGCCATTGTTCAACCAGTAACACTTGTGACTTCTCCAGTGAGCTTGGTAACCTGAGAAGAAAAACTCCTTAATGCTGGAAGACTTGCTCAGAGTAACTTTAAAGACAACAGCTGGAACCTGGATATAAAGAGGGAGTAGTTACAGAGATCAGCATATGTTAGTGCTGTGCGTAATGATGTCTAGAAATTCAATCTGTTTTGAAAAGAAATCTTGTGCAAAGAGGAGCTGCTGGTAGTTTGTCAGTGAGAGAGCAGTGTTTCAGGGGGGATTAGTGGACACAAGGCGAGTCCCCTGGGTGCAATATTCTGCAGCTGATTTCTGCCCCGGGGGTGTTTGATGGCCTTGTGGGATGTATGTTCTCCTTGTGTGGAGAAGTTAAATTCCAGATCTGCTGGTTTGCATCTCAATAACTTTTTTTTTTTAAAGTATGTTATAAAATAATTTGCTAAAAGAAATCTTTTTCAAAATACTGCTGTTATCACAGCCTGTTAATCTTGCCAAAAGTTTAACAATTTGAGGATGTTGCTGGATTGTTAACCAAGCTCCTTTGAAGGAATTCTCTGCTTGTGAAAGATGAATTACTCATTCTTTGTCTGTGTTAAGAGATCATAATGTGATTATTAAACTCGGTTATTTAGTGCTAGGTATAAAGAATTACTCTTAAGCAGGGTCTTTGTTCTCTTATCAAATCTAATCTCACCAAGTTTCCCCTCTTATAAAGTAGCCAAACATCTGCCCAGATTAAAGAATGCCCAAAACTCCAGAAACCTATTTACTAGTTTTGGCTAGATTAGTTTCACAGCGTGGAGGGCTCTGGGGTCTGACGACTTCATTAGGTATTTGGCTGATGGATGCTTGGATTTGGGATAAATGCAGAGGAACTCCTTCCCCTGAGGCTCTCTTACTAAATTCTCTGCTCCGGGTTTCAATTGTTGTGAGATTAAGATGGTGAGTGAAGGAATCGCAGCCTTGTTAAATGGGTTTGCTGCTGAATCCACTCATGCGGGATCTTCTAGTAACTCTTTCCTGTGTTTACTTGGCTCTCTAGTGCAGCAACTTAACTGGCTTTGGAGAAGTGGAAATACAAGCAGTTCTGACTTGAAAGAAGCAAATGAGAGTGCTACTCAATGATTGATTGGAAAGGATGTTGGGGCAGTAATTCAGTAATTTTGCTTAAGCAGCTGCCAGTGATCTAAGTGATCCAAGTGCCTTGTGAATAGCTTTATAGGTAAACTCCATGTTGGAAGTACTGTTTCTGTCTTTTGTGCAGTAAAAGTGCAAATGCTCCACTTCTTGGAGCGTCAGTGCACGAGTTGTGTCTTTGCTAATATGTATAGCGTAATGCATTGAGAGAAGAGAAATGCCTTTCTTTTAATGTGATTGGCAGTGAGTTTAGGGAGGGTGTACCCATCATCTTTCTATATAGATATTTTAATCCACTACCTTATGGTAGTGATCAGTAGCAAGTACACTTGATCAGTTACGAGAGCTTCATTTAGCACTTGAGGTTGTCTTGGTGGTGATATTTCAGGTGGTAGTAGTTTATTTGGTGACATTGCTTAAGTACACCCTATCTGTGTTCTTGGTAACCTATTTTACATAGCATTAAATGATAGGTGGTGAAACACAAAGTGGCTGTTTTTTCAGCTAAACCAAAGACTGAGTTCTGCTTTATAGCACATTTTTCAGGTGTGGGGTTCTTGTTTTTTGCTTTTAAGTTACAATGTTTTACATCTCTTTCCTTCTTAAAATGCTGAGTGCTGTGGACCAGAATGCTCTGGGGACATTTGTCCTTTAGATACAGGCCTGTTAGCTTGAGTTTCTTGCATGTGAACTGCCCGTGGCAGAGGAAGTGATGGTAGAGCAGCGTCTGGCCTGTTTGCCTTATTCCAGCACAGGTTCGATTTAGATCCAGCAGTGTCCTGCAAAGTGCAGTCCCAGCTCACTAACGGTGCTCGACAGTGGTGCTCAAGGGTGGCTCTTGACCTGCCATGTTGGGAGGCAGGGACACAGTGATGCTCCTGAGATTGAGAAGGGAGTTAGAAAGCAAACCTGGAGAAGGAAGGACAGAGACGTCAACTGACACAGTGCTGCTTTGCAGGTTGCAGAAAGTCCTGAAATTTATGTGACTACAACTTGGTTTTTATCTGTGTGTCGCAGAGTAGCAATAAACAGTAAAAGAAACATGGTTTAAGTTGGTGTTTTGTTCAGGCTTTGAACGTTACCTTGCCTCTGTGTATGTTAGAGCAATAATTCAGGGTAGAAAAGCAGATTTTCATTTCTCGGTGCCAGCTGTTTAAACATGTGACTGACAAGCTATCAACCTGCATAGTACAATAACAGATATTGATTTTTAACTTATTAGTTACTTGTTTCTTGTCATATTGGGAATAGCCACAATATGATGTGTTAATATTTATTAACTAATCACTGACCTTTGCATACTTGGCACTTTTTTATCTAAGTACTACTGTGTATTAAGTATTCTCTGTATCTTTTTGGACATTGAGCTCATGGAGTAATTAAAGTTGCTAATTACATAAAAATCCAAGCATGAATCCAGAAACTTCTACCATCAGTTCTGTGAGAAAGGTAGAGTTAAATACTGAATTTAAAAAGTTTACCAAATAACCTTAATGCATATGCAGAACAAAATATTCCTGAATATCTTTTCATTTCAAGTATGTTGCAAAACTGATACCAACTCTTTTAATGAGGGTGATGTAAGGTTGTATTAAATCAGTATTTGTTGGGTTACTCTAATGAATGTCACAATATTACCTTTCTCTTTCCTGTCCCTGATCCCCAAACCCTTTGATAGGCATCTGTAGACATATTTGCACACACATTCCTGTTGGCACTTTGGGAATTGGATTATTGCACAAGCAGCAGTGGCTGTGTTTGTGGTGAGTAGGTCTTGGCTGAGCTCTCCCTGCAGCGCTGCTGATGGGAGCGTGCATGGAAGGACTTTTTCCCCTCTGACCATCCCAGAGAGTCATTCAGGCTCTAACACAGAATTAGCTTTCCCTGCTTGCACCATTAAAGCCCTTTGCCAGCCCAGATGTACCTGCTGCTCTTGCTGCTGGTAGATGAGTAGGTGGGAAGGGTGACATGTGTGATCTCATGATTGAAGGCAGTTGGATGATGGTCTGACATTTGGGCTCTGGGTGATGTGGCTGGGAGAGATGATGCTAACCAGCTGTCCTGGAGGTTCTCTGAGCAGTGCTGGCTCAGCTGGTAGCTGGGCAGCTGTAATCACTTTCAACCAGGTGACTGCTGGCCATGACTGTTGTGTCCCCTGCTCCACACACTGAGGTTTGGGTGTCCATATGGGTGTACTGTCTCTCTTGGATTTATTGGATGGCAGGGCGTTAAAAGTAGGCATCCCTGGTGTGGTCTGTGCTGGTAGTGGGTATGGGTGGGTGGTGCTTAGACACAGCAGCATTTAGTACAGCTTCAGTCTTAGCAGCTGCCTAATTCATGCTCTTCAGTGCTGAAGTTGTAGGTGATGGGTCAGGCTTGTCCTGTCCGTCCTGGCTAGTGTTTCCTGCCCTGGATGTTCTTCCTGCCTCTAGATCAGGTTTTTCTGAAGTAGAGGCTTTGATAATGCCTCTACATCACGTTCAGTGCTGTGAGATTCACTTGGAGTACTGCAGTATGGCCTGTAAGAAGTCTCCTGGTTTGTGCACATCCCTTTCCTGAGTGAAGGGCTAGGTTAGGTGTAGATTTCCTCCAGTTTACCAGCAAAGTATGAGCCTGTCTGGGTGGCATTGCCACATTGTGCCATCAGCTTGGGGATGCGGAATCCCAGCTGTCAGAAATCCTCCTGTCATGGCCACCAGCCTACCCAGTCTCCCTTGGCACATCGCACCAGCACGCCTGCTGGGGTGGGTGTGCTGTCGCACTGAGTACGTGCAGCCCATGGAGGGTGATGGATGCCTGCCCTTTTAATTGATGATTGAATAGATGATTTAATTACAGCCAAAAGATGGGACTCATGAGTGTTTGTGGTGCAGAGCCCAACCCTGGGCAGCAGGTGCTGTGTTTGAGATTTCAGGTATTTAGTGTCACCCTGTGTGATAAGGTGTTGGTGTACCCTGTGCGATCTGCCAGTCACATAAAGAGCAACCTGTCTTCTCGTACCAGCTAAGCAAGAAAACGTGATGAATCAATGGAGCTGGAAGACAGAAGTCACCGCTTAAAAGGGCTGGAGAGTGGAGTGGGAGGAGAGGATATGCCCACCTTCCCTTTGCTAATACCACTCTGTTTGATCCAGAGGTGGTGGCATTGGAGGTAATCAAGCTCTTCCCTGTGGTGGCACGTCTGACGTCAGTGCTGCTAACAGGCAGCTGCCCTGACAACAGGACTGCCTGCTTGGCCCAGTCTACCCTCTCCTGGCAGGTCTGTTCCCATCAGAGGGGTGTGGACCTCCCTGGGCAGGATGCTGAGCTATGGTGGCCAGTGCTGTGCATGGCCAGTGCGCTCAGTCGCTGTGACATCCACCAGTCTCTTGGGAATCTGTAATCTGTTGGCTTTCTTGGTAACAGATTAAAAATGCCAAGAATGACAAGCAAGTCCTGTCTGGCCTGCTTGAAAGAATTATCTCATGTGTGCTCTTACAGCTGGTATTTCACGTCTGGGTTTTGTGGGTTAATGCTTGGGCTACTCAAAACTAGTTTTGTCATTGGTTTTGTGAGGGCATGATGATGAAGAGGCAGCCTCCATGTCCCCAGGAGAGCTGCTATCAGCAGAGATGGAGCTGTTAAGAGCCATTCTTTCCCTTTTGCTTATTTTGCCAGTTGATTTCTGTTAGTTTATCTCCACCTTTCAGCAGCCGCGAACCGTAAGGGCAACTGCTGCCCATGGAAATGCAGCGTCCTTGGCAGGTGGGCTGTTTGCCTTGAGTCCTCTTCCTTGTGTCCCCCTGTGCCGGCTGGTCCGTGCTCTCCAACACCCTGTGCTACGGGGCAATGTGCATGTTCCTGGGGGTGAACTGGCTCCTCCTGCAACATCCAGACTATTCCCATGGGCCACGGCAGCCTGGGCACAGCTGATGTTTGGGAATCGGCATGGAAGAAATAAAATAATTATTGGTTTGACATGCATCTGAGGGCTTGGGGAGCAGGACAACTCTCTGAAATGGGAAGCTCTGGTTAGAACTGCTGCCGATTGCTCATGTCAATCCATATGGGCCATATGCTTCTAACCAGTCTCCTTGTCTCATTTCCTTCTCTGAAATGCTTACAGCTGTTTTTCCTGCCTCTTCAGTAGGTTTTTTATTCCTGTAAAAAGAGCGACAGCTCACAGATGCTGCTGGGAGTCCCCACTACATAGCTGAGAAGAAAGACTATTACTGTGATCTTCAAGAGAAGATAAGGTGTAGTGTCTCTGCAGGAGGCCTAGTTTCTGATGTTTTGAAGTAAGCTTTTTTTGTCTTGTCTTCTTTTCAAAGGTGAAAATAGTTTGCTAATTCACTGTTTCCCCATCACGTACTGCCATTAGTGATGGAAATGAGAGAGCAGGTAGTTGGTGCTGTCACTTACGCGTGGAACAAGGAAGGAAGAAGTGATGTTGGCCATGAACATATTATCTAGTGTTAAGAGGTGTTCAGCATCCAGTCTTGCTGCTATGCTAAGAAAATCTCGGTTGAACTTCACAATGTTGCTTAAGTGTTGTCTTTTTTCCTAAGAAGTCCATGACCAAAGTGATAGCAGTGCCTGAGGTTCATCATTCCTGGTCCTCCACTTAGCCCAGCGTACTGACTCTTTTGTTCTTTCCTTTTTGCATTCTGCCAAGAGCAGTAATTGCAGACTTCTGTAGTGGGGTTAATAATCCAGCTCTGGTCAGGTGAAGAAGGACCTCTAGAGATGCTGATGCCTATGTGATTGTTTCACAGTTTATGGATGGATGTTAAAGGGGCATCTGAAGACAGTGAGAGAAGCTGTATGTACCCCCTTTTAGACAAATGACCAGTGTACTGCAAGGAAGGTGGGGTTAATATGGTAGGGCAAATGGCTGTGTTGAGGTGGCTTGAATGCCAAGTTGAGACAGTGCCTTTTACAAATAAACCCTAGTGGTATGTTTATGTAGGAAGTCTGTGCGATCTTGTGTTCATTTAGGTGCTGAGAGCACATAAAATATCTCTGCTCTTAGTGGGTTGGTTGCCCGTTGGCAATAAACCCTAAATAAGCAATATGTCTCTTATTTTCCAATCCTCAGGTCACTTTGGTGGCCCTGCTTTGCCTTTTTTGCAGTCCCAACATAACAAAAGAACAAGGTGTCCCAACAGCTGTTGTATTGGTGCCTGAGATAGGAAACCTTCTTGTATAGGATCCCGGTGGTATGTCCATGGCTGGTGACCATTTTCCTGCCTCATCCTCCCAAGGGTCTCGCTGCTGTGCAAGGAGCCACAGGTTGGCTCTTCCTCCTGTGCAAAATATACTGGGGCTGTACTCTTCTCAGCCTGTGTTATAAATGATACTTTATAAACCGCTGTAGAAAATAGAAAATAAAGTAATTGTGATTTGTGTTCTTTTAGAGCCCTGTTGTTTGGACCAAAATACACAGGATAAGTCTGGCGCTTCCATCTATTGACTTTTCATAGCCTCCTTTGTTTCTGATTTATATATCTTTTTATTCTAAATTCCTCCCATCCTCAAAATAGAACAGACATCAGGCTGTAAGCAAAGGTTGCCAGACATTGGTCTTGTGGATTATAGTGGCTTTTTGGGCTGGTTGGAGACTGAGCCCCACCCTACGTAGGCTTGGATTAAAAATAGCCTTTCTTTTCAGCAGGCCGAAAACTGTACAGAACACGTTCACATCTTGGTTTCTGGGACACTGGCAGCTACGGGAAACCCTTCAGCTGTAAAATACCTCAGAAAATCTGTTTGCTGCTAATTCATCCAAAAGTGCTAAGGTGACGGCTGTCAGGGAGGTGTACAGCCAAGTGTCTGACTGCCAGCCATGGTAGTTATCATAGATATTGAGTCAAGTCTTAGCTGTATTTCTTGCAAAATCTGAAAGAGTTGAAAATTGTAGACCACAGGCTCTGTAGTCCAGCAGCCTGGAAACAGCCCCTGGTCTGTCCATGTTAGTGGAGAAAGTTGGCTGGATGGGCTGAAGAAATGAATGCATGTCCTGTGGCTGAGCCTCAGGGGCAGGAAGCACTCAAGGCCTCTTCTGATTCCTTAAATGCCTATCTTGGCTTAGGCTGTTGTTAAGAAAACACTGGCAGAAGCTCTTGTGCTTCATTACCTGTGATGGTGCAACAGCAGGTGTCTCATGGGTGGCAGGGGGACCCAGAGGCTCTACTTTGAGGGGAGTGTTTGGAAGTGGAAGAGGTTCCTGGATTGGGATGTGCTTTCATGGAGAAAGGTCCAGCAGACCTGTAGGTCATTAGCTCTAGGAAGGAAGGACAGAGCTCTGGCCAGGTGAAAATGAAGGCAAGTGCTTCCTACAACTGCTCTGCTACCTGGTTGTATGAGCTTGGCAGGGAGTTGGATGAGAAAGGGCACGTGTGCTGCTCTGATGGCTAGAGGCCATGCATTCAAGGGGAGATAGCAATCCTGGCCTAAAAACACAGCCTTTTATCTTCTTTCCTTCATGTTAATCAGTTTTGATGCTTGGTAAGAACAGCAGCAACATTTTGGGGCTGCACTAGGCATTAGGCTGCCAGTTTAAGTATGTCTCAGCTCAAAGTGCTGTGGGGAGTAGTACAAGGGCCAGGAGACTCCTGCCCCACAGCCTCCAGCTCATTCCTGTCTCTCCAGACCTGAGCTGCACACTCCTCCCTCTTCTTACAAAACAGAAAAAAAGCATTAAGGGCAAGAGGTTGACCAGTATCTGGTGTGGTGATCTCATTCCTCCACTGCCTATTGGAAAAGTCAAGTCTCAAAACCAAGTCTTCTCAGACTTCTCAGGCAAGTCTGAGTGATTGGCCATGGGATAGCAGAAGGTAAGAGTCAAGAGTCTCCTTGCTCTGGGCATCTGTTCTCTGGCTTGTGAACCTCAACTGTTGACTTCTTGTGTTGTTTAAGTTGTTTTCCACTGTCCTTGGATGAGGCAGCAAGTTGGTTTGTAGGGTGGTAGCAAATGCCAGCTACTCACAGGCTCCTGCCCACTCTGTGGGGGAAGGCAGCACGCGGCTCATCTGGGATGTGGAAGCAGACAGTGCTGCCTAGCAATTGAAGCCTCCAGCTTAGCCATAAGCCTCTACAGTTGTTTAGGGCTGGGGTGGGAATATATGAACAGGGGAGTGCGATGGGAGGAGGGCAGGGAGACTTGCCTGTGTCCTGTTACATGACTGTTTATGACTAGCGTGCTCTGTGGGCCTGGAATGCTTTACGTGACCTTGTTGATCAAACGTCTTTCTGAAGTGCCTTCTTCTCTTCACTTTTTGTAGCCTCTGCTTTGGCCTGTTCTGTTTCTGGTTCTTCTATTCTTGACTGTAAAAAAACTTAAAGTGAAATATTGTCTCTCTCTTAAAACCATTGTAAACAGTCATGAAACTGGCTGTAGAAGGGCCCTAGAAGGATTTTGTTTCTCCCAAAGCCTAGGGATAGAGCCTTCAGCCTTTGTCTAACTCAGCTGCATGTTTTTACTTTAGCTGCGAGTCAAGGGACTATTTGTTCATATCTCAAATTCTTAAAGTGGAAAAACTGACTCCTGCAGTTATGTCCTTATTACAGACTTTTTTTTTTACTGGAGGAAACTGATTTTTTCTTGAAAAAAATGCTAACTAGGCTGCTTTTTAAAATTGTATAAGTACAGGAACTTAAGGCATTGCGAACCGTTGCCCACTGCAGGGTCAGGTCAAGGCAAAGAAAAACCTGCAAAACACCGATTTTGGAAAAAGCATAAAGAAGAAAAACTGACACTCTGGGAGATGAGCCGGGCTGAATGCCGAATAACATCAGAAGTGCTGCTGTCCTCTGTCAGTGTTTCCAATATCAGGCCCTGAACGAGGCTGTGGGTCAGGGGGATGCTGTGTTTTGCAGGAGGTGTCAGTGACCGCTGGTGCAGTAGCTGGAGAGGTCTTGCCTCTGGCGTGCAGTAGGTAGTCCTGTCCCTGATCGGGGTCCTGTTAGTGCAGCTCCTGCCAGAGTTTTGTTTGATAGAACTGCTTCTGTTGCCTTGGCTCCAGATGATGGGGAGATTGTCTTGCTAGGAAAAAAAAAATTAAAAAAAATTAATTACAGAGCTCTAAGGACATCCTCTTGAATTCCTACTGAAATTGTTGTGTCTCATTGAGGTGGTGGGAAATGAAGCTTAAGAAAAATCCCCCTTGTTCTCCCTTGCTTTTTTTTTTCTGAAGATAGACATATGAAAAGTATTTTGATGCTAGAAGGAAAATAGGAAGGCATGTGATTCTACACTCAATTTATATATAAAGGACTGATTTTTTGCCAATATGTTAGGGATTAAATTGGGGCTCTCCAGAGCTGAATGCACAAGACGTTTAAAAAGCAGGTTGAAGACCTTGGATAGCAGAAGCTTGTACCCTCTCTGGATTAGATCATAGAATCATAGAATGGTTGGGATGGAAGGCGATGTGCAGTGGGTTCTTACTGAAACAAGGTTGCGTGGTCACCTGTGTGCCATTTACATGTTCTTCCCTGCCTGTTGTGTTGGAATCTGAAAACTATAGCTAAAGTCCTGCTTTTCTATATGCTCTTTCCCTCAAAGTATCTTTGCAGCTTGGCATCACAGAAGCTGACTGGGCGAGCGAGGTGTGCTGCACGTAACACTCTGCATTGGTAGTGTCAGAAATAGTGGCTACAAGTGACGCAGTTTGTGTCAACATGGAGTGGTGAGATGAGTGTTTTTGCTTCATGAGAGCATCCCACCTCTGATGTACCCATTAGCTTCCAACGGAAACTGAAGACTGGAGCACTTTGGTTACCATATTTATAGCAATGTGTGTGTCTTCCTAGATTTGATCAGATTTTGTGTTTTTTAATGTTTGTATTGGTCTTTACCCCAGTAATGTTGCTAGTGGAAGTGGCACTGTCCCACTGCAGAAGCCCATGGCACCAGGACTTCTGCTCGATAGGCTGTCCTCAAAATAACAGGGGAGGGGGATTGCTGATCTGCTTCTTCCACTGTCTTTCCAATGCTACAAGGTAGAAGAGTGTCTTGCTCTACTCTCACAAACAGTAGGACTGAGCTTGCTGCCTTTGACTCTGCCCTGCTGGGAAGGATGGGGATGGTAGATGAAGTCCCATCCATTTCCACAGTTGCTGTCCGTGTTTTTCTGGGAGAGCTCAGCGCAGCCCCTCCCAGCAGGCGAAACTGCTGGGCGAGCACCGAAGTTTTCAGTGTGTTGAGATCTGCTAACCAAGTGGAAACTTGAATTCAAGCTACGCATCCCTGTAATTGGCACTCATATTTTGTGAAGCAGGGCTTCAGCTGGGTCGCTTGCTAAACAATGTCTCAGATCATAAATCCTGGGTCCTTGTTTACGTTGCCGTTGCAATCTTGTGCTCCTTCCTGCTAATCAGCTGGGAAGGGTCTGTGAAGCGTTGTTTGGATTTGGAGCAGGGCTGTGGTTTTGAGATTCCAGGATGCTGAGTCTTGTTCCAGGGACAGGCTTGGATGCTCTCCTGCCCTGGAGCCTCTGCAGCAGAACGCTAATAAGCAGGCTGATGCTCCAGCCTGTTGATGTTTTCCTTGGGTTAAACCAGTGTTTGCCTTCTGGTATAACTGCTGAGCAGCTGCAGTGGTATATACATATATATATCCCACTATAAATCCTGTAGTTAAACATTTCCTTGACCCAGCATACAACAAGGTGCTTGTCTCCAGCTGGTCACAGAAATAAAGGAAGTGAGTTCCAAAGCAATATTGCAATTAAGCTTTTTCTTCCTGAATTCTGCACAAAATGTCTTGCCTCCAAGAATGGATCGTGAGGACTTTATTTTAGGGAATACATAGGGTGTTGTAGGTGTATGTAAAGTTATGCTGTTATGACTGGTATTGTGCAGACAAGCACGGAGAAGGTAGGCCCTGCTTTTAAGAACTGTTTCTGAGGTAGCGACACTTTGAAGGAGGTCAATAGAGAACAAATGGAAATACATTTACAAATCTGTTTGTGTTTCTCAGTGCTCCTGGAAGTAATAAGCAAGTTTGTGAGTCTTTACTTAGGTAGAATTCACCTTTCCATAAGGAGAGAGGGGAAGTGGGGCCTTCTGAAAACTGAAAATATTTTGAATAAGTGGCCTTAATGTCTGACCTAAACTTTAGCCTGTTTTTTTCTGCACTGTTTGGCCGAGATGAGGACTAAGCTTTCCTTGGGGACATGGATGGGAGGTTCCAGTGCAATCTTGCCCCTGCCCTTCTGTTGCCCACCCCTTTGTAACATTCTTGTTGATGTAACTTCCAGCTGGGTTCTTGCCACCATTTTATATAAACCAAATGCTCAAGCAAAGGCAGCATAGTCAGACTTCTTGTTGAAAACTTGAAAAATGTACATTGCTTCTGCCCAGCTAAGAAGCTCCTGGAAGTTGGTGTAGCTCTCCTGGATGAATGGTTTTGGCAGCACCCAGCCTACTTCAGTTAGATCCATCGCTAATGGCAAGACCTTTTATGCCTCCCTTCACTAAGGGGTATATCTATAATTTTTTTTTCTGGGTTATATAGGGTTGTTTTAGTAGGTCACTTTGCTCCCTGTCTTCTGAAGGTCTACATAAAGAGGTTGTGGAAACACATGAAATGGAATAAGATTCTGCCCTGTACTCATGGCCTTGAAACCCCCTGTTATGCAAGAGCCATTACAACCAGTACCAGTCAATAATTCACTTCAGCAGCTAAGGCTTTGTGCATTGGGTTGTTATCAACTTGGCACATAGCAAGGTATTGCACTTTCTTTTAGTTCATTGCCCTTTCACGTGTAACACTGTAGCTAATATTCTTGATCAGCATGTGGACCTCTTTGCTGTTATCCATGTCCTACCTTGTGGTGTTATTGCTTCCAGCTATAGATCTTCCCCTCCTGCCTGAGCTCCAAACTTGCTTTGTGCCTTCTATCAAATAGCATGCCTTGCTTAGTCTTGGCTTTATTTAGGATCTGTAGATGTATTTTAATTTTTTTTTTAATTTGGATGGATGAGGTTTGTTTTTGGTCTGGGGTTGTTTGTTTTTTAATACTAATTCATAAAGCATTAAACTCAGCAGCAGCAGACTCGAGAGTCTAAGAAATCTGCAGTCAAAGCAAAGACTGACTTCACAGCATAGAGGTTAGTCTGCTACTAGTAGCTGTTTTTTATGGGCCGGAAAATGTGAGACAGCTTACTAATTAACAGTGTAATGAGCTGTATGGTGAAGATTGCACTCTAGGGACCTGAAGGCTATGGGTGACAACTTGCAGTGTATGTGTGAGTGGTAATCCAGCTCTACCTCACCTTTCTGCACATCTGAAAAGAGTTCAATAGTCCTGGGAGCCCCTGAAGTTAGCTTCTCCAGCAGGCCCATCCTGCAGATTTTCTGTCACAGTCTGAGACAAAAGGAGCAGTTAGGGGGGAAGCCAACAAATGCAGGCATGAGCTAAATACTAGGAAAAGCTTCAGGGTCCCTTGAGGAGAGATTGTGGACTAGTTCTACACAGCTGAATTTGTAGACCCACTTGCAAAACATGATGAGCTGTGTGCCAAAATCTTCTACCTCCAGCATCTGGCAGGACGTCCAGATGAGATACCAATAACTCCTTAAAAATCTTCTTAGGCTGGGCTGGGCATATGGTTGGTCTGTGCCCAGGTTGGTCTGTGACTACCAGCTTTGCCTTGACTCCCCAGCATCGAAACCTTTCTGATAGTGGGAGGTCACCCACAGATGAGTTGTGTGGGGCTGAAGAGCCACCCAGTGGTAGTCTCTCTCAGCCTCCCTGGTTTGCAGCAAGCAGACTGGTCTGGGCAGTGGTCAACAGTTGGCTAAATAAATGTGTCTTTGCTGGTGGGAGCAGGCTGTGACTGCAGTGGTATAGCCTCTTCTTGCAGATAGGTAGAAGATATTAAGCAGTTCCTGACCTCTGGTTCTGCATAATTGCCAGTCTTGCCACAGTGCATGGATTTATTTTTTGAGCCACATCCTTCTTGCTCTTATCTTATTTTGAAGATTACACCAATTTTATTAGTAATCTAATAGGCTGCTTCTGTAGGCAAGTCACTGGTGGTGCTTGGCATTAGGTAGAGCTCTTGTTTGCTGTTGATTTTTTTTTTTTTTTAAATCAAAATGAGGTACAGTGCTTGGCTTTGGTAACAGTATTTATGTTTTAGTATTTGGAAAGTGAGTGTTCTCAGGGGAAAAGTCTGGCTCAAGTAGCTGCAAACTTCAGAGCTGTTGCTGCTGCTCAGGCTGCAGAGTAGTTATCATTGACAGAAAGTGAAAAGGCTTATGATGGACTTGTATGAAAATATGAACCACTTGTGAACAAAGGTAATTTTTATTGTGGTACAATTTGCAGTTAAGATTGTTTTTTGGTGTCTCAAAACTTTTTTTTTCTGCATGTCAAAAGGCCTTAGTACAAAGAACTACATTCCTATTAAACTGCAGCTTTTGCAAATTAATCTGAAGTTTATTCCATGAGGATGCAGTCCACACAAATGCTTTATACTTCTCAATTGTAAATGTATCTAAAGTGGATGTTGTTAGAAAACATATCAGACCAGCTTCCCTGTTCAGAAATCTTGGGCAAACAGTCACTTGTGTTCTGCAATAGTGCAATTCTAATATAAAGCACTGTTTCCTTGAGTAGTGACTTAAGGTGGATAGTCGTCTGGAGTATCTTCTCCAGGTGAGCAGAGGATTGCTAAGCCATGTCAGGACTAGCTTGGGTGATGGACAGACCTGGCAGCTGAGGTGAAAGATGGAAAAGTATGTTTGTGCCGGCAGGACCCTCCTACCAGACCTAGTGCTACCCTTTCTCCAGTGGCCTGGTCTGTGGTGCGGCTGAGCTGGTCTAACTGGGGTGGTGTGCGAGGGTGGTCCCTCTCTGCTCTGCCCTCCTTCCCTGTGCTGATGTCCATTTGACCCAACAGCGAGCTGGGATGGGGGGACTGAAATGCAGAGGGGGAGAAGAAGGACAGGGTGGCCTTTGGACGGCAGCCTGCAGTGATGTCTGCCCTACTTGGGTGCAGTTTTACTGTGTGTTCAGGTCAGCTCCTCTTTGCATGCTTTGGTCTTCATCAGCCTTCACCTCGTGCAGTTGTAATTGCCCAAAGAAAAGTGTTTTCTTTGGGGGCATGGTAGGTGCAAGGTATACTTCATGGTGGGTTTGGTGGAGCTGCAAAGCTGGCTTAAAAATATTCCCCACTCCAAGTTCCTTTCAGCAGCCTCTGTTTTGGCTCAAAGACGACATAGTAGAAAGGATGGGAAAAGTGCCTCAGAACTGGTGGTATGTTGCTTAGGCCCGAGACCTGCCTGCAGGACTGACTGGAGCAAACCCCAATGGTACCACAAACCCCTGTAGCATTTTTGGCACTGGCTTCTGCCCTGGGAAGTGCAGCAGATCTGGCAACTGCTTTTCCAGTGAAAGTGCACAAAGAGTTCCCAGGTCATCTTTAGGTTTTTTTCCCTTTACAAAAAAAAAGCCACCCAACCCTGGAGTCCCCATTGTTTGTGATCTCAGGGGAATAACTTTTCCTTTTTTTTTTTTTCCCCCCGCGTATCCCCTCTCCCCACCCACTTTTTGTGTCTTTCAAATTTAATAACGTGGATGACTCAGTACTAAATATAAAGCCTGTTTCCGGCATCATCTCCCTGTGGCTCATTTCCTGGAGCTGACCTCAGTAGAGCCTCCGATTTCCTTCTGAAATAGCAAGACATGAATGTGGTGGGTTGACCCTGGCTGGAGGCCAGGTGCCCACCAGAGCTGCTCTATCACTCCCCCCCTTAACTAGACAGGGGAGAAAGGGTATAATGAAAGGCTTGTGGGTCAAGATAAGGACAGGGAGAGATCACTCGCCAATTATCGTCACAGGCAAAACAGACTCAACTTAGAGGAAAATTCATCTAATTTATTATCAAGGAAAACAGAGTAGAGCAATGAGAAATAAAACCAAATCTTAAAACACCTCCCCCCACCCCTCCCTTCTTCCTGGGCTTAACTTCACTCCCGGTTTCTACCTCCTCCTCCCTCAGTGGCACAGGGGGACAGGGAATGGGGGTTGTGGTCAGTTGATCACACGTTTCTGCCGCTCCTTGCTCCTCAGGGGGAGGACTCCTCACATTCTTCCCCTCCAGCGTGGGGTCCCTCTCACGGGAGACAGTCCTTCACGAACTTCTCCAACGTGAGTCCTTCCCACAGGCTACAGTTCTCCATGAACTGCTCCAGCGTGGGTCCCTTCCACGGGGTCACAAGTCCTGCCAGCAAACCTGCTCTGATGTGGGCTCCTCTCTCCATGAGTCCACAGGTCCTGCCAGGAGCCTGCTCCAGTGTGGGCTTCCCACAGGGTCACAGCCTCCTTCAGGTGCTTCTACCTGCTCTGGCGTGGGGTCCTCCACGGGCTGCAGGTGGAATCTCTACACCCCCTCATCCTTCCTCCATGGGCTGCAGGGGGATCTCTGCTCCGGCGCCTGGAGCACCTCCTGCCCCTCCTTGTTCACTGACCTTGGTGTCTGCAGAGTTTCTCACATCTTCGCACTCCTCTGGCTGCAAAAGCTCTCACTAGGTTGTTTTCTCCCTTCTTAAATATGTTATCACAGAGGCGCTGATTGGCTTGGCCTTGGCCAGCGGCGGGTCCGTCTTGGAGCCAGCTGGCATTGGCTCAGTCAGACACAGGGGAAGCTTCTAGCAGCTTCTCGCAGAAGCCACCCCTGTAGCCTCCCCCCAGCTACCAAAACCTTGTCAAGCAAACCCAATACAATGACATATCCTTTGCATGGTGTTCTGGACATGCTTACTGACTTCTTTGGTGACTGCATGGCTCCCTGCTCTAAGCTGTGAATAACTAATCAGGTAATTACTAAGCTGAGCGTTGTTGGAGCACAGGGTAAATCGGGCGAGTCCTCAGATCTGTTTTGCACTGCAGAATTGTACTCTAGTTTGCAAGCTTTTTTTAAATAAAGACTAACTTTCAGTCCCTACTGCATATGCAAGTTTTTTATTAAATAAGCATGAGCCAGACTAGTGTCTTGCTTTCTTCCTGATGACAGGCTCGCAGAAAGAGCAGCTCGGGAAGTTTTTTAGAGGGGAAAATCTAGCAAAGACGGATTTTTTTTTTTCTTCAGAAAGACTGATAAATTAAGGAGCTGCACATCTGCTGGCTGCCATCACCACACCCCAGTGTGGCAAGTCTCGGGGCATGACGCAGAGATGAGTGGTGCTGGCACTGCTGAAGTGCTATTTTAGGTTTGAGTGTAATTGCAGGTTGGACTGACAGGACAGGATTTGGAGTATTTGGAGAGCAAAGTGCTCTTACAGCTGTGGAAAAACTGGCTATTGCTGAATCTTTGCAAATGTGGAAGATAGGTATTTCATGGGCATGGTGTGTGCATCAGTTAAACTACTCATGGTGGAGCCACTGAGAATCTCTGCTGAGTGACAACAGTGGCTAGCAATGCCCTTTCCCTTCCCAGCAGAGGAGATGGTAATAGCTGTTAGCCCTGTAAGGATGCATTACACTTGCCTGAAAAAAGAAAAGTGAGTAAGAGGTTTGAAGTCCCATGGGCTGGTGGCTTTTAGCTGTCTGCCTCTGCAGCGTGAATCTGCTACCTGCACACTTGCAGGTGCTGCTTTTCTATCGCTGCAACATGGATGCCAGAGACTTCAGGATGCCCCCTGGAAACCAGGAGGTTTTTATTTTCTTTTCCCTCCCAAAAGCAGACATTGCTCCTGCAATGGCTTTGCCATTGATAGAAGCCACAACCTAGTGTGGGGGCTGGGCTTTGGCATGCTCCCCAAAGCCTCAGCACTTCCTAAACCTTACAGGATGAATTTATACTGTGCACCGTGCTCACACATAGAGTGAAAAGTGGAGGGACTTCCTGAAATAAGTTTCTTCAATTTTGTTGCATGTTTGCCTGAAAACTTTATAGGCTGGATGCAGTCACTGCTTACATCAGAGCGGCCAGATGGGGTCCTTGCACCCAGGGGCTGATGTGATACTGAAGCCAGTTGCTGATGGCAGGTCGGAGCAGAGCCAAAGCTGCTCTCCCCTAAACCCTGTCTGATGCACAGGCAACCTTATCGGTGGAGTGCAAAAGTGTTTTTCAAGCCAACTTCTTTTAAGTTGCAGCTGCAGTTCTGGGCATGAAAAACTCTGTTTTGTTTTCTATTACATTTACCATCCTGAGGAAGCTGGCAGGTTGTGGGTTTGGGGTTGGGGGTTTTTTTTTGGTTTTTTGGGTTTTTTTTCATACCTCTCTTGAAACTTTACAGCAGGAAGCTAAATTTTCAGGTGATACCCAAGAAGTGGGACCAGCTGATGGCTCACTTTCCTGGCTGATGTCATTTCTAAAAGGAAACAAAAAAACCCAGCCTATTGGTCAAGTATTTTTAATTTTTAGAACAGTCATGGGTTCTTCAAATTCCTCACTAATTCAAGTATTGTGTTTATTAGTAAGTGACATCCTTTCCTTTTAGCTATGGTAGGGCTCAAACCTTACGGATTTATCAGGAATAGAAATTTCTGAAATATGTGATTATAATTTGGAAATCCCACTTAACCTTTTTGGTGATTGATTCTGCTCCTGTGCATTGCATCAATAACTACATAGTACATGATGTTTCTGTTTGTGCCTTCCTGGTGGGTAGCAGATGTCTGTCCTTCAGTGCGGACTGAGGCCAAATACGTCTAGATCCTCATTGTTCTGTTCGTGAGCTTCTGGTGGTTTTAAACACATCCATAAAATGAGTACATAAAACAAAATACAAGCTCCATGTCACTGTTTGTTTGGACAAATAGAGAGCTAGCAAAGCAAAATGCATTTAATTTAAAACATTAAAGGTAAAAGAGTTCTGGGTTTTTTTTTAATTAAAAATAGTTTGCTTACCTAAAATCTTTATATCTTACTGCCTCCTGTTCCCAAGTGCCAAGCAATAAAAGAACAAAAACTAGTTGCTGGGGGAGGATCCCCCGATCCCTGCTCCATGATGCTTCGAGCCACCTATCCCTTAGCCTTTCTTAATGCATCTTTTTCCGACATGACCGCATCCCTTCTGTGGCTCTCAGGAAGCGACCTCCCATTTGCTGGGCGGGGATGACAGGAGGAATGCTGGCTGTCCAGATCGGTGTTGTGGGCGTGGGAGACGCTTCAGTGCTTGGGCTGGGCGAGGGAGCGATTTGTCTTCCCCGAGAGAGGAGGAAAGGTAAGGGTGTCTCCTGCTGCAGGCTGACGTTAGGATGCTGCTCGCACAGCTGGCTGCTGCTCAGGGTTCTGGCTGGCTGCAGGGATGCAAGCACATGCCAGAGATTGCCCTGCAAAGACTTGTTTTGCTTTTATTTTCTCTGCAAAATGTCTAGTAATTCCTAATGCTGTAATAGTTAAAGGAAGATAGCTGTAGGCAGAAAGAAAAGATTAATTTCAGGTTTTAATGTGTTTTAAATATGGAATTTATCTGTGCACCTGACTGAGCAGCACATGCAAACAGCAGCAGCGGCAAGTGCTGTGACTGACTTTGCATCACTGAGTATTTAATTTTTCAAGTGAGGGCTGAGGGTGTGCCTTCCCAGAAGTCTCAGTCTGGGGCACATCTTACCCCATCTCAGTGCAGCAGGCTTTTAAAAACCAGAACTGCTTAAACTTGCATGTTAGAAGTGTTAAATATTTAAATCTTTGCCTTGCAGAAAGCGCAAGGAGCTCTGAGTACTTTTGGGAAATGGCTGTGGGCTGCTGGCTGTGGTGGCTATCTAACTTTTTGGAGTCTTTTGCCTGGAGAGGCTGGGCTCTGAGTGCTGCTTTGCTGTTGCGGTGGGAATGGCAGGTGGCATCACAGCCTGGAAGGAGTTTGTTTCCAAACTGAAGAGTTTTTCTCACTCGCTGTGTTTTCTGGTGAAGGCTGGCTGTATTTGGTGCTGGAAGGTGGTGTAGACCCTCTCCAAATGCTTTAGCAGTTGGTACTGGCTAAAACACATACCAAGTACTTTTAAGTATTGGACTGAAATGCTGATTTAGTTGTGCTGAAAAACTTCAACTTGTCTGAAAACCTGTAAAACACATCCACTGTAGCTTCTTCATGTCCTGATTTTGTTTAGATTGAACATATTGCTCTGAGGTTTTGTTTAGTTATATTTTACCCTGTATTTATTCTGCAAAACATCTGGCTGTAAAGAATGATTTCCACAGCTGGAGGACTCTCACACCTCCTGAAATTTGGAGTGGCAATGAGGTTATGTGCTGTTTATAGTGCAGGCATTTCTTTAACCACTACATCTGTCCTAGGGGTATTGGGTGCTGGCTGAGCTGCTAAACCAAGGGAGGAGGCAAAGCAGCTTGAAGGGATCCAACAAGAAGTTAGTCCTAGGCTCCAGGAGTGCTGGATGCATCTTAGAGATCCTGCATGGTCTTGAAACCTGCTAATTAGGGTGCAGTTTGCAGAGATTATTAATGCTTGTCCAACATCCAAGAGTCAGCAGAGTAGAGCCTCCTGATCCTGGACTGGCAACTGCTACCTTTTGCTCCCTATCACTCTTCCGTGTATTAAGTTAAATTATAGAGAAGTGTGGGGAACACCCTGCTGTCAGAGTAAATGTGATTTCACTGTCATGGCAGCCTCCTGGGAGGCAAAGACAGCAGCTCTCCTGCTCTTCTAGCCATTTCACATTAATCTTTTCGATTAATGTTTCTGCTTTTGTTAACGGTAGATAGGATCTGTACCATCTTCTCTAGAGAAAGTAAGTATTGAATTTACAGGATTTTTTTCTACTTCCAAAAGCTGCTAGGACAGCCGTAAGATACTGATTTATTGCAGTCTAGTGTTGCTTTCCTGTTCTGAATCAAATTATTTTGACTTCTTTCCCTTTTTCCCAAGTGCTTTCTAAACAAGATTACAGGCAGCAGGGGAAGGACGAAAAAAAAGGTTTTTCTTTTTATCAGTATCTCTTTCTAGTAAGACATCAGTTACTGAAATTCCTGAGTTTTAAGACACTTTTGAAACATAATTCCAATGCGTAGAGTACAGTTTGTAGTTTCTAGTGTTTTGTTTCTTATTTAAGAAAACATTCATTGGCACACTTCTCTGAATGTTTATCATCTGGGCAGGGGCTGTGGGGACTTCAGCCCTGACTCTGCCATTTCAGGACAGCTCTGTTTACCTTCAAACTGATAAAACAGTCTGCAAAATCGCTTGACCACATCTGTACTTTCTAAAAGGTTGCATGAAACCCACCCTCCCAAAATTAATTGCTGAAACTCCCTATTGTCCAGCTCGCCAGGGATCGGCACCGTCATGTTGGGTGTTTGGCTTGCAGGAGCTTGTTTCCTGGCATTGAATAAGCAGTGACTGTACTGTGATTTAATTTAGGGATCGGGTTGATTCCTCTGCCTGGATGGGAGGGAAGTTTTAACAGACTGAGTAACACTTCTTGCTTTATCACAGCATATTGAGTATCAGTCGCTTTACCTGCTGAGCAAAGGTACTACCTGAGAGCAGAGGCTGGAGGTGCTGGGGAACGGGTCTGGGCTGTGTGCCCTCAATTCCCTTCAGCCTTTGAAGGGCTTTATCCAGCTGCTGGGGGCTAGGGCACAGGCTGAGGTCTGCAGCCCACCCCTGTAAGGAACGGGCCTCCTTTGGGGCTGAATATTGGGAAATTGAGAGACACGTGCTTAAAGCATGTTGAGGATAACCTGCAGGTCTTGGCAAGCAGGTTCCAATTGCTTCTGGGGAAGGAAATTCACACTGATTCAGCCTTGTGATCCTCATCCCTCCTCACTTACGCAGGCAGAGAACCCATTGGCTTTCCCACCATTTGCTCTGAGAGTCCCATCATAAAATGAGGGATGCCTTATGCCAAGTTTTGCAATGGGCTGTTAGAGGTGGGTCCTTCCTTGAAGTAATTTATGGTTAAGATAACAGAATAAGCAGAAGGAAGTGTTTAATGCTGGTCTTTATTTGGGCGACTAGGCAAGAATAAGAATTACTATCAGCTTAAGAATTTCCTGAGGGACTAGCATGATTTTTCTGTGCCTGAGCCAGGAATTTAAATGAAGCCTTCTGAATCTCAGTTCATTAGCTGACATCTGACCCGCTCCCCCCCCCCGCCCTTTTAACTTAAACCTAAGTGCAAGAAGGTATCTCTGAATGTTATTTGCTTTTGCAAGTTCCAGGCGGGATGAGTTTAGCTCTTCCTTTCCTGAGAGGTCTTGAAGAGATCACCTGTCCTGTTTCATGTTGGACTAATTAGTTAATGGGGAATATTGCTGTTCTGTTTTGACTGATGTGAGCAAACTATTGAAATTCAAAAGTTAGTTAAACCAATCTAGTGGGTTATGATCTCAAATGTGCTCTAATCCTGGAGTATTTGCTCTGCTAAAATTGGAGGTGTGCCAAAATGCGATGTTTAGGAGAAGTATTTTGCAAAGAGGCTTTTAAGGACTGATTGATTGGTGCCTTGAGCAGTATTTTATCTGGTTTCTACTGTGCTCTGTAGATACATGTAATAGAGTTGGAGCAGCGAGGCAGTCGGTACGCCGTAGCTGTGAGTCTGCAGCGTGATGGGTGTGTGCGAGTGCAGCTGCAGGGTCTGGGAAGCAGCTGCTCTCCTCCTTGAAAGTCAGCACTGTCCCTGCAATCCACTTGGCCTGGCCTTCCATGTCAGGAGCCTTCAGAGAAGAGTGTAGGTCTGCAGAAAGCTTTCCATGCTTCTCCCTTCCATTTGAGTCCCAAACCAGTTTTATGGTTAGTTCAGCCTCCTTGTAGTAAATGCTGGGTCATGAGAGTAAGCAAGCATCCATCTAATCTACTTCAGGATTGCAAGTCACCACTTAATGTGCATCACAGGCAGCTCTGGCTCATGGTCCTGCAGGGCTGGATGGGGATGTGTGTGGGGGGACTGCCCTGACAACTGGTGAAGCTTCCCTACCCTGCTGCCCCCCCCCCCGCCCCATGTGCAGCTGGAGCAGAGGCATTTGTGTTACTCTGACTTCTGCTCCCCATCAGCCTTTGGGCAATTGGATATCACATGGCTGAGCATCCTCAGCTGCTTGCTCTCTTTCTGTTTTCTGTATCTGCGAAACAGAGGGATTTCTGTACTCAAATCCATACAAATTTCTGTGTCATATCCCCAGCTTTCAGTATTCTGGATGCTGCCCTGAAGGATGTGGCTTTCCTGGGCTTTTAGCAAGAAGCTGATTCCTATTTGACACTGTGAGCAGGTTTGATGCTGAGTTTGGGTTTTCTGTGGGTACCGGCTACAGCTCGGTTCTGGGTCAGGGTGCCGAACATGCTGACTGTTATCCGAGCCTGGCTGCACCCCACAAAGCCTCCTTGGCTGCGCAGAGGAATCAGAGGCATATGAATTGCCTGATGGGTCAGCAGTTGTTTTTAGTAAGGATTTAAGATGATCAGAGCTAGTGAATCTGGTTCTGTCTTGAAGGGAGAGAAAACACTTTGACTAGCAGGCAAAAAGTGAAGGATCAGGTTGTCCAGGCTTGTCCATGGATGGTGGGGCAGCAGTTAGACTAAGCAGAAGGCATAGGAAAACTGGTTTGCTGCGGTTGTTCCCATACCATTGGAGTGACCCTGTCTCTGTGCAACCCAGATCCCTGCTGGGCATTTACCCCAGCGCTGCTAAGAAAAATCTCTGGCATTGTTCTACCCAGGTCTAGCTAGGAAAAATTGGGGTTTTAACCTGGACCTGCTGGAGGAAAGTGGGTGTCCAGAGGTGGATATCCCATAGAGACATGTCTTCAAATCTGGAGCGAGCCACTAATGGGACTTTTGCTGATTTAGCAATGCTTCAAAAACAGCAGCAGGAGGTAATCATAGAATGGTTTGGGTTGGAAGAGACCTTAAAGATCATCCAGTTCCACCCCCCCCTGCCACAGGCAGGGACACCCTCCACTAGACCAGGTTGCCCAAAGCCTCATCCAACCTGGCCTTGAACACTTCCAGGGATGGGGCATCCACAACCTCTCTGGGCAACCTGTGCCAGTGCCTCACCACTCTCACAGTAAAGAATTTCTTTCTAACATCTAATCTAAATCGACCCTCCTTCAGCTTAAACCCATTGCCCCTTGTCCTGTCACTACACTCCCTGATAAACAGTCCCTCACCATCTTTCCTGTAGGCCCCTTCAGGTACTGGAAGGCCACAATTACATCTCCCTGGAGCCTTCTTTTCTCCAGGCTGAACAACCCCAACTCTCTCAGCCTGTCCTCATAGGAGAGGTGCTCCAGCCCTCCGATCAGCTTTGTGGCCCCCTCTGGACTCTCTCCAATAGCTCAATGTCTCTCCTGTACTGGGGCCCCCAGAGCTGGACGCAGTACTCCAGGTGGGGTCTCACAAGAGCAGAGTCGAGGGGCAGGATCACCTCCCTCGACCTGCTGGTCACATCTCTTTTGATGCAGCCCAGGACACGGTTGGCTTTCTGGGCTGCAGTCTCTGTATAGGATTGGGAAGAAGTGAGCTGTAAGGTAGGAATCGCTCTCTGCAGTCCTGTGTCCTTTCCCTGCGATGCAACAAGTGGCTGTGTAACAGCTGGTGGGCTACACAACCAGCATGGACGAGTCAAAGTGTGTGCTGTGTGTGTACTGGCTGTGCTGTGTTTAAAGGCAGTAGCCTGAGGAAACTGGAGAATTGGGAGGTGGGAGGTAATCAATACAAACCTCAAGACAAGCTTAGAAAAATTCAGTATTAAAACTGAGTTTGTGTGTAGTTGGTCCTTGGCCTGTTGAGGTGAGTTGTTTGGTGCTGTGTGTGGATGATGAAAGCTGGATTAATAATGAAATAAAGCTGGCTTTGGGTGATTGCTTAGCAGGCGTTACAGCCCAGTGCTGTTCAATAGTTAAAGCATTGCAGACTTTGAGAGCAGAGCTGTAGTTTCATTGGTGTTGAGCCCAATGTGCATGTGGCTGGGAAAGCTTGGTTGAAAGAGAGAGCCAAAGATGAGAGATGCAGCTACTCAGCCAGGTCTGGCACTGCAAAGAAATACCTGCTCAAGGCTTTGTGTGCCCCTTTTCTCCCGAGGCAGGGGAAACAGCTGAGTCGATAGGAACACCTCTGTGGTTTGCATCCATGAGTACCACCTTCGTGCATAGAGCAGCAGGAAAGTAATTCTGGGGGACAGTGGTTTGTAGTAGTGGCATGCTGTTGGCAAGGTGTTAGACACCGCAGCGGTGCAGTCTCTGTGGATGGGGTAGCATCTCCTAATCACTGCTCTTATCAGGATGACACCTATCATCATGTAGAAAGACAAAAGCATAGCGAAGGTCTGGTTTCAGCCCGTGCCTCTGACAGGTGACTGGAAGGTAATTGCCAAACAAAAATTTGTGTGCATCCAGCAGCCTGGTGCTTGCTAATAACCATACGTAACAAGTGGGTGCTGTCTTGGAGGAATTTGATGAATAAAACATTGTTTGAAACATACAAACTGATTATGAGCAGGAGAGGATGGATTGCATGATAGGTTTTCATTTACAGGCTATCAATCCCTAACCTTCCCTGTCTCCCCCAAAGCAGTGATAAGTATTTATCTTGGAGGACTCATCAGACCAAGTCTGTGCACCGCAAGCTTCCACTTCCTCCTGTTGCTGTCAACTTTGAAGATGTTATCTCTAAAACATCTTTGCTTGGACTGGACCAGAAAAAGGAGCCAGTAGAGCTGCTGGGTGTGCCTGGTGATGGGGGGGGGGGGGAGGAGGTATGTGTGCCCTCTCCTGCCTGCAAGCATTTCTAAATGCAGCATGAGCCTAGGGCTGGCTGGTGCCTGTGGTGAGGGTTCCTGCAGTGTCAGGAGATCCCTGCAGCATCCCAGTCACCTGGGAAGGGGTGCAAAGAAAGCTCTGGCTTTCAGCCCTCACCAGTGACTCACTTCCCTTACTGCTTTGCCCTGAGCAGTGGCTGCCCTGGGCTGGCCCAGCAGCTCCGGGGCTTGCACAGCCATGTGGGCATGGGCATGATGCTGCTGGCCCCATGGACGGGTCTGCGTGGCAATGGGGGAAGAGTCCCTTGCAGCAGAGGGCTAGAAAGGACTTTATGGTGACCAAGAATCACACACCTTGCAAAAGGAGCTGGGGGGTGTGTGTGTGAATGGGGCAAGGGAAGTAGGGGAGTGTGGATGGCTACCCCATTCTCTGATGCGGCTCTTGGCAGGGCTCAGCCCTACCTGCAAAACAGGGAGGAAGAAGAGGATGGGGTGAGCCACAGGAAGCCTGAGGGCTGGATCCTATGTCAGCTGAATCACCGTCAGCTGAATCACTGGGATTCCCTCCAAATTAGCTCCAAATTGGTGAGGTGGCTACGTCAGTGCCCAGTGCCATGAGCCAGTGCCTGGGGCTCTCGCATTTGCCGTGGGCTGCAGGGGGACTGAGCGCCGCGCCTGGTTGTCTGTCTCGTTATTCCTAAAGCAAGGCTGATTATGTGCTGGGTTCATGGTCAGAGATGTGGGTTTTGAAATATTTTTAATTAGCTAGTGACTTGCCTTCTCATGTCTGGAGCCTTTGTCATGAAAAGGCAGCAAAACCGTAGGTTCCTCTGAAAAGGGGAATATGTACGGGATGAGTCACTGCTCCGGACTAGGCCTAGCTCGCTCACTTTTTTTTTAATCAGATGGAAAAAGGACTTATTAATACCTTTTTGTTGACACTTTAGTGTGTCTCTGCATTTGCCTGAGTAAATGAATTGATGCTATTAATCAGTCAGTTTTAGAGATACTGAAATAGGGTGGGCTAGGGAGGGACGGAGCAGCTTGGTTTTCAAACTAACTTGGAGAAGCAAATTCTTGCATTTGGATCAGCAGCAAATTCCAGCTCTGTTTCTTTTGGAAGTGTTTGAGTGGCTGTTGGGAAATATTTGGTTGCCGTGTGCTTTCAAAATTGAATTAATTCTCCAGCTTTCAGGGAGATGTGCGAATGCCTGAATGCTGCTTTCTTCCCCCTCGCCCCCCCATTTTCCACTGATCCTCTGTGCAGGATGCGGCTCCCAGGGCTTCCCCAAGAGGGGAAGAGTCTTGTGGACTTTTTCTCCTGGCTTGACTGTTGTTAAGTTGCTGTCTGAGCAGTTAATCCACCCAAAAGTCCTGGTTAGCTTCTGGCACTTGTGCTGAAAGTGCTGAGCACCGCAGCGGAGGCATCCCTCTGGTGACAGTCCCCACTGCAATGATGTGTCTCCAGGTGGCTTACAGCTGTTAAAACATGGGCTGGGGCAGTTTTATTTGACCTGCCTGTATTGCAGTTCTGTCTGGAGAGCAAATGAACTAACCCCTATTCAGTGACTGCGGTGTGTTTAGAAGCTATAAAACTTGTTTGCACAGAAACTTGATACAGCCTCTCTCTGGGACGGAGTTGATATTCGACAACCTGCGATGCACTTAAAGCAGCTCTGATCTGCAGCACGAAGTGAAGTGTTCAGAGGACAGAAACTGGCTGTGCCGTCTGCCAGCTGCTCAAGCTACTTTTGTGCATCCATGTGTTATGGAGCTGCTTTTGCTTTTCTTCTTTGGGGTGAGGGATTAAGGCAGAAGCAAAAGGGATCTAGAGCAGGAATAGCTTCCTTACACACTCTGTTTATGTGTGCATTGACTTATAGACCGTCTGTCACCAGGGTGTAAAATGGGTGTGGGATCACTAGCTCCCTTCTGTCTCCTCTTTTCCCTTGTTCTCTCTTCCTCCCTCTAAATGGGTCTTTAAATGTGAGTTTGTCTCTGGCTGTCATTGTGTGCACTGACAGAGACTTTGCTCGCGGTAGAAGTGAATGTGACATGGTGAGGCGTGAGCAGCGTGGTGCTGCGTCCCCACAGGGCTTCGAGTGAGGCAGCTGAGTGTGATCCCTGTGCCAGTGTGATAAAAAGGCTTTTTATGTCCATGAAGACAAAGCCTCTTGTTTAAAAATGCATCTGAATGAAAAACACGATTCTGAATGCCCTAGACTAAGCTATTAAAAGCAAACAAACAAACAAACAACTCCACACAACAAAAAAATGAAAAGCTCCCCTGCCCCCAGCCCAGTGTGCCAATGTTGGTGTAATACCTCTGCATTGCAAAAAAACCTGTAAAATTGCTTTGGGAGCTTAGCAGTCCCTGTCAGCTTGTAACTTTGTGGCCCACTAACCTTTTCATATACTGTTGTGTCATAACACACTTTCCCCTTCCCAGACAGTTGTAACAAGGTCAGCTGTCTGCTTTTCCTCTGTTGGTTCAAATTCTCCCTCTCTCTTCTGAAGCAGAGAAACAGAGAAGCAGCAATATGAAAACTGAGAGGTAAACCTGTTTTATAGACTTACTGACTGAGCTGACCAGCGTAGGGGCTAGAAGGGAAATTTTTTTAAGTAAAGACCCACGCAAACAACTGCAGAGCATATCCAGGGCGTGATAAAGTGAAACAGCAACTTTTTTTAAAAAGCTCTCAGCTTATGGTGGTGTTTGCTGCTTGTTTTAGTGTTAAAAATGTTAGAGATAGCAGCAAATTAAATTCCAATGAAGTGATTAGATAACGATGCATTTGGAAATCCCTTTTTAAGGGAAATCTTCATGGCTTGAAAATGAATTGGTGCAAATGAGGATTAGGAAGAAGGCAAAACTTGTGAAGGAGAGTTGGCCGAGTTTTTAGTCTTGTAGCTCAGCCTCTCCTGCCTGGCAGCTCATGCCACCTGCCTGCGTAGCCAAAACTGTCTCCGTTCCTAATAGCGTTCCCCAAGTGTTTCAGCCAGTTGTGAAATCCACCTCCCATGGCATGCCTCAAGCTTGCTCAGAGTTGACTTTCTTGCTGAACAACCCCTTTATGCCCTGGAAATAACAGCCAGGTTTGGTGGCGCTGAGGCTCGGGCCACTGGGCACCTGTGGGAGTGCTGCAGCAGAAACGGGAGGTCCCGGTTTGGCAGAGTGGGCATCCAGCAAGATGCGCAGTGCTGCACACAGCATTCCTGCATCTTGCAAGGACCTACATGGTAGCATTTCCTTGGTCAACTAGCCTAACTTAATCTGTGAAGTAGTATAAAAAATTTACTGTACTTTTTTTTTTTTTCCCTTGTCACTCTGATGCAGCTTTGCTGCAACTCCTCCCCCCTGTTCCATTCTTGCAGTACGAGCCCAATGATGAAGTTGACTGTCTTGCTGTTGGTTGTTTTTACTGACTGCTAATCATCTTGTATCCACTGTCAGCTCTGCAGACTCTGGGAGGTGGGGTCTGATGTGCTTTCCTTCATGTCTCTGCAGTGATGCAACTTGTTGACTTTCTCTGCTGCTAGCACCTGTCTGAGCTGCTTTCCCAGGCTGCCACACCTGCCCATCACTCTCATCTCTAACGACTTCATTCTTTCCAGACTGAGTGAAGTGTTACAGAAAATGAATGCTTACAGCTACAGGCAAACTTGTGTTCTTGAGCTAGCAAGTGCTTGTGAAGGCAGCTGGGAGCCTCAGACAAAAGAAACTTGCTAATCAGAGCACAGGCATTTGTGAAACTGAGTCTCTTGTTGCTTGAGCGGTGAGCCAGCCTGTTCAGGATCCTGTCTTCCAACAGTCTGTAAACCCGAATTCACCCCTCATCCTTTTGCTTACAGAAGAGGAGGTGGCTGTGTCTGTTCCCATAGGCAGAGGAGAAACCTTTTATTTCTCAGCTTACAGTGACTGTAGCTAACAAAGTGGGAGCTGGAAAATCTTGGGATGCAAATCTCATTTGAAGTTGCACTGAGCCTGCCCAGATCTCCATTTTTTTAAAGACCCTGAGCTAGAGCTAGCACATGTGCTAGAATGTGCTTATCAGTGCCTACCTTTTTGTTCATGCACAGGGATTGCCCTGTTTGCATTGTTCCAGCGATTGCTGATCTCACTTGGTCGTATTGGCCAAAATGCCAACAGGGAGTCTGATGCTGCTGTCACAAATGTTGTGGGATGGGGACGTGGGCTTTTTCCCATCCTATGGTGATTGATACCTCCTGTCCAGGCTGGCCGGGTGGCACCTAATCAGTGGTTGGAAAGGAGGATTATAACAGATGGGTGTAGGAACTGTATGCTTCTCGGCTTCTTAAACACCAGGCGGATCTGATCAAAGTGGAGTTTCTGCATACTCGGGATTTGAGTGGGGCTGATGCCTGCTGTTCCACACTTGTGGTGTTCCTGCCGTGCCTTGCTCAGGAGGGTGGAGGAGGTCAGTGGCAGTGCAAACAGCCTATTGCTTACATGGTTTATTGAGAGACTGACTCTGGGGAAATAGGTAGGTGTTTGTTCAAACAGTTTTCTTGTAGAAAAGCAGACTATTTCCTTTTTGCAAACAATATCATGTATATGACTTTGTGCAAAAAGACCTTTTTCAGGTGCTGTTCAGAATCTTTATTATTTGGGTTTGATAGCGGTGTGCTCTTGGGGGACAGACAGGTAGGCAGAGTTTTCAGTATTTCTTGCATTAATATTTTAACTCTGGATTCTGATTTTGTTCAAAGTTGTGGAAAATCCCTGGAGATGCTAGCTTTTCTGACTTACAGAACACACTGGGGGTAGCAGGTACCTTAATGTGTGCAGAACAGCATAGCCCATAAAATAAATACACAGAGCTAAATATTAACAAGGCTAATGGGATTTTTGACTTGTTAAGGACTGCATTTCCCATCTTCTGAGTTTCACACATCTGTTTTGTCAGTGGAAAGATAAACATGGCTTTCAGAACTGTAGTGACCTTGGTACTGATTGTTGCTATACTGCTGTTCAAAACTGCATGCGTTTGAATGCGGTCTGGTTTCACACTGTCATTTTTCTCTCTTTAGGTACTCCCTAAGTTCATGAGATGGCCAACACCATGCAAATCTCCAAAGATGAGCTGGAGGAACTCAAGGAGGCCTTTGCCAAAGTTGGTGAGTCACATTGAAGAGGGCACCTTGCTCCTGGCTGCTGTACATTTGAAATGGATTTACCCTACCCCTCTGAGCAGCGGTGCCAGCAGGACGTGGGCAGTCAGCTGCTCTTGTGATGTTCTCCATGCCAAGGAGTCCCTTGGCAGCCTTGTTGCTTCTGGCATGTCACTTCTAGCCAAGGAGCAGAAAGGAAGGGACATGGGCAGTCTGGCTGTCAGTGAGCACTGGCAGACAACCTTGCCCTGTTGCTCCAGAGTGGGCTTTGTTGGTTCCTAATGGCAGAAGAAATACCCAAACAGGTATTGCATTACTTAGGCCCAAGCAGTGCTTCAGGGCTTGCACAGTGCTTCATTCTGATGATGCTGGTTTTGGCAGATTGGCTGAACTGTGCATCTGCAAATGTAGGTGCTACGTTTCTGGTTTGTGCAGGTGCATTTGAGGCACTGCATTTGGTGAGCTTGTAGGCAAAACCTAATTAGTGGCTGTTTACCTGGCATTATGGAGCAGCTTGCGGTGATAATAAAATGCTTTGCGGCTGCAGTGCATGTGCATTGCCCTCTGGTGGCTCTATTTCCTCTGTGGTTCTCACCTCCCTAACAGCCTGCGACACTCAAAGGGTTGCACAGCCCAAGCTGCTCTGCCTGCCTTCCAGCTTTCCCCCTGCGCTGGCATTGCAGAAGCCTCTGGCTGCTTCGGGAAGCTGAAATGAGCAGAAAACTGACATAATGGCGCAAATTGTTTTCTGCTGGTTTGGTTTCCTGATAGGGGCTTACTGGAGGATCAGAGAAATGCCATGGAGGGGTGGGATGGGAGCTGGACTGCAGCAGTGTGGGCTGAGGTCAGCATGTGCAGCTGGGGAACCATAACCAGGACTGGCACTGGCCGGGGACGAGTTGCACAAGTGATCAGAGCCAGTGTTTTGTTTTCCTAACTGGACATTGACATTGCTTGAGCACTGGTTATAAATACAAATTGGTAGTTGCCTGGCATCTGTATCAGGTAAACTGTCCTCTAGAGCAGGGTGGCTCTTAAAACTCTCACTTGCTCTAAATTTGCAATCTGCAGAGATAAATATGAATTTCAAAGACAACTGATTCTCATAGAGCAGTATTCCTTGTTGGGACTTCCAGCAAGTTGCATTTTAGGCAGTTCCCTCTCCTGTCTTGCTCTTCCCAAGACTTTTCCAGCAGATGGAAGTGAGCTGCCACAGAGGAAGACGAATGACCATTGTGCTTCTTGCTGCCTAATGTGCCTCTGAGTGCAAACCTTAATAAGGCTGGGATGCAGGCAGCCCGTTCTGTCCTTGGATAAACTTAAAATGATTAACCTGGCTGGAATGTGGTGGCTTTTTGTCATTAGTGTGCGGGGAAATTATTGAGAGAGGCTGGCTGCCTTTGCACTGGAAACATGGAGAAACCCAAAGTCAAATCCTGGTTTGTTATAGTAAACCAGCTCACCGTGCTCAGGAGGTAGGTCATTGTTTGGTTTTAAGTTATAAAAGCAGTGTCAAAACTTAGGTATTATTGATAATTAGCCTGGACATACCCACAAGCGAGATGGGATCTGCTCCTCCTTTTCAGCCACCTTCTGTTTTGTGTGCTATAGGCGTGGTACAGGCCGCAAGTATTGCTGTGGGACGTGCCTCTCAGGAGTGTCTTTAATGCTCTCATTCCTTTTGTTTTTGCCTGAAGGAGCCATATTTGCCCTGGGATATAGAACTGGTCACTAATTGGGCAGCTGACTTTCACTGGGAGCTTCTAATGCCATCTCTAGTGAATGTGAAGAAAAGTTGGACTAAGGCTGCTATTTAAAATGAAGCCTTTTTTTCATCTCCCAGCTACCTGGAAAACTTGGAACGCAGCTGAGAAGCAAGGTTATAGCAAAGCTTAGCTGATTGGCTTCTAGGATGTTGTAAAGATGATGTGGGGAGGAGGAAAAGTCTCACAGGGTGGTTTGCTCACCAAGACGTGCCCCACTCCAGTGTGTGGCTGCTTGGGCTTCCTGGAGACCTGCTTTAACTCTAGCATGGGGCGAGTTGCTGCTCTGAATGTGTAGGTTGATGGGACTTTGAAGGTGTGGGTTTGACCAGCTTTTCTGTATGCAGCTAGACTGGATGGAGACATCTGGTGATGCTGGAAGGCAGTGAGGTGTGTTACTATGTACCCTGTCACCACCTGCCTTCCTTGGCACTTGAAGGTATCCCCTCTCTCCCATGCAGCTGGTGTGCTGTTCTCTGACAGCCAGCAAAAGGCGAGTCCCATAAACTGCCTACTGCTTACTAGAAGCAGTCCATGGGTGAGAAACCATGGTTTAAGGTTAGTACTAAAGTCAGCTACAGCTCAGACAAGCAGCTCCTAGCATCCTACAACCAGGTATTTGTATTGGAAGTGACCCAAGTGGTAAACAGCAGTGGGGAATAAAGCATTTTAACATCTGAAAAAAGTAATTAAGTGGGGCATAAGAACTGTCTAGGCTTTTAATGACCCACAGGTTAGTGGGAGAAGAGCAGGTTGCTCCAAATCTCAGCTGATCTCTGAATTTGTTCTGTAAAATTGGTGGGGGGTGTGTGTATATGTATATATACACACACATTTGGCTGAACAGTGACACTTCACAGGGGAGGCATGGCAGAACAAAATCTGCGAACTTGCTCTGTTTATTTGTCTTCCTTCTCCCTGCTTCTAATAGCAGAGATAAGCATCTTTTCTGGAAACGCGAAGTACTTAAAAATTGTAACTCAACTGAACACTTTGTTCACCGCTGCAAGGTGGTAAAACAATGCTCCGAAATGTTAGCTTAAGGCAAATAGGGATCTGTGATCCTGCTAGAGTGTGTCCTGCTGAGCATATATCCTTAAAAGGAAATGTGTGGGTTACTTTTCCCTCCTGCATCCTGTTATTTAAGCTATTTTAAGTACTTGTCGGGAGGAGGCTGAGCCAGAGCTTGAAGCGGCTTTTAGGTTTTGTTTATTGTGGCTTTACTGCCCCACCTGCATATGGGCAGAAGATGGTGCCATACATCACTGCAGTGACCTTTCCCAGGTTTAGTACGCTGGCATGCATGCATCTTTCAGTAGAAATAGGAAACTTCTGATGTGCTGTAGTTTCCTTTCCATCAGGCAGATTATAATGAATCCAGGCTGTAGCTTGTCTGTTAAAAGAATTTTGCTTTCTTCCATTAGTAATTCTGGGCCATACGCCGAAGGATTTCATTTGAGATAGCTTCTATTTTGACAGCCTCTTCAGCTGTTGAATACCATTTCAGATTTTGTGAGAGAGGGATTTTAGACCACCTTCTGTCTGAGGTCTGGCCCTGTTGCAGGACATCCAGCTAGGCACCATATGGTGTGCCTGCAGTAATACTGGATATAATTATGGAACTTGCTGGTGCTGCAAAGGTGACTACATTTTTTTTTCTTTTTTATGCTGCTACTTTGTTCATTTGTCTGTGATGCCAGGGGGGCATCAGAGACAGCAGGAAGGGAAGCAGCTGCCCTGTGGGATAGGGGTCTCAGGCCTGTTTGTCATGTTTACAGGGCTAAAGGCTTTTTGACGTGTTAAGAGAAGAATGGATCCGTATTCCACCACATAGTCAATCTCTAGTTAAGGTTGCTTGAGTCTGCTACCAAGCCAAAACCACGGACTAGCACATCTATCAGGCTTTAACACTTAAATCTGCCGTCCTGTGGCCAAGAAGCTAGAACTTGAAATGAGAGTATCTTTACTGCAAAACCAGTAACTTGGTGTGGGGTCTTACAGTTGAACCAACAGACCTGTCTTGCTCATAAATCCCACTCCCAAAGTGTCTGGGACATAGATGCCCTTTTAATCTATGACGTAAATCAGTGATTATTTTTTTTTTTTACCAGGAGACTATGGAAGAGTAACTCTTACAGGTGGGTGTTTGGGATGTTGTTAAGAGTTGGAAGAACTTGGGTCTTGAGACCCAAGGATTTTGAGTGAGTTAAAGTGCATTATTCAACAGTGTGTGTCCTTCACGCTTGATCATGTGCTGGCTGTCAGAGCCCAATGCAGGTGCTGAGCCACTGGTGTGCAGCTCCTCCAGATGGGCAGCATCTTTGCTGGTGCCATGCTTCCAAGTTGCATGTGCTCACATGTGAGTGTGTGTTTCAGATAGCTCTTCATGCTGCAGAGCTGCTCTTTTTTTTTTTTTTCTTCAGTGAACAGAGGTAAGTCTTGTTTGAGCTAGGCACACCCGGAGGACTGGGAAGATGCTGTTTTGCAGGGGTGAATGAAACCCTCAAAATGGGCAGATGTTGACCCAGACTGCAGTAAATTCCTGATATCTGCCCTGCAGCCAGATTTGATGCTTTCAGGCTGAGACTGAGGCCTGCTGAGCAAGTGTGGATGGACCAAGCAATGACTTGGGTTAACTCCTCAGTTGCATTATAATCAGTGTTTTTAAGCAATGGTTTCTATTCTGCAAGCAAACCAATATAAATGCAAGACTGGGGCTTAATTCCTTGAACTAGGTTGTACCCTTAAAAGACATGCAGGGCTTCATGTGTAGAGCTGAGCTCTAAACAGGTTTAAGCATATTTCAGCTGGTGCATCTCCAATGTATTAGAGACAGGGTCTTTGGAGCTTGGTTCCCTGCCGTTTCACCCAACAGGCTTCTGCTTCATGAAATACCATATATTGTGTGTTTTTTCCCTTTCACTTCTGAATAGGTTCAGACATGATGTATGCAAGAATGGTTCAGAAACACTTCTGAATGCTTAAGCTAGAGACATCAAGAGGAAAACCTTTACCAAATCTGAATCAAAATTATACCTGTGATCCTATCAAGGATACAATATGTATTTTTCTCTTTCCTTTGCCTACTAACATTTGGGTAGATGTAAAACTTAGGGTTTTTAGGTGGTGGATTGATTGGAAAAAGTGATGAACAGGTGTTTCTGGATTTACCTGCATAACTTGACAGCATGTCAAAGGATTGTGCTCAGTTCAGTCAAGCAATGGATGTTGGCAGTAGGCATGCTGAGGGTGAAAGCAAAGTTTTGTTTTGGGTCCATAGGCCCTGAAGATTAGCAATCCCTTCTTGTCTGATTTTCTTCACTGGCTTTGAGGCAGGGAAAAGATGCAAATTAGATTTAGTAATAAGAAAACCGTAACAGAAGAAGCTGCGATTTATCTAGAGGGGAAATAGTTTGCTGATGACATCTCAGGCTGGACTGTTTTATAAAGCTTGCCTTTGTAAGCTTATATTTTTTTGGAATAAAATTCTAAAATTGAAGGCCAGACAGCAGCCTGTTGCCATCATTAATCATTGGCTTAAACCTCTTTATTTTATCAGCATTAGTGTAAACACTGACATTTCATAAAGTAGTTTAATGTATTTATTAATCCACTGGAATTGATGCTCCTCTTTAGTTCGAGACCTGGGGACTGGGATGTAGGAGGGAGCACAGGTTTGCTCTGTGTTACTTTGGATGTTTGGCACTAAGCATTTGAATTTCACTTTCTTGTTAACTTTTAAAAACAATTTTAAAATCCCATATGGATCTGGAAAATGAGGAAGGTTGGAGTGGTGGTGAGGACACGCTGCTTGCTGGAACTTTGCTGTGAAATAAAACCTAAAAACCACCGCTGGCACCTCATTAAAATTAAATTGACTTTCAAAGTTTGCTAAAAATAAATGGACTTTAGAGCTATCCTGATTGTTTTCTTTTATGCTTGAAAGTATCTCCCTTTAAGCATAAATACTGACCCCAGTGGCTGTGGTGTGGGATTCCCTCTTGAGCAAAACCAAATACTGAGGCTGGTGCAGCTCTTGCATTGTGCAGCCTGGGGAGCCGGCAGCAGCCTGCAGTCTGCGAGGGTGTTTGGGCAGCGGAAGCTGTTGCTTGGGTGGAATTTAACTCTACATCCTTAGGGAGAGGCCGCTGCCTTGTAAATAGCACAAAAATCCTCTCATGTGGGATATGGGCAGAATGGTGGCTGGATGAAGCCAACCAAGCAGGACCAGGTGCCGTGTGGTGCGGTGCGGTTTTGGCAGCCGGTGGTGGCGAGCTGCACTCAGCAGTGCAGCATTACAGGGCCAGGAGCTCTGGAGGTGGGGGAGCAGGTAACACAGCTGCTTAAATGCAGAGACTGCATTAAAGGGCTCAGCTGATGGTTGTCAGTATAGGCACTGCATTGACTTTGCAGAGCCTGTGGTTGAATGATGATCAAAGGAGACTATCAAATCTCTGCCTCCTCAGCCCATCCAAGTATTCCCCACCAGCAGCAGTAATCCAGGGTTGGTATCTCCCGGCAGCCCCAGCCCTGGGGAGGAGATGGCGGTTCAGGCACTGAATTCTTCCCTGGGCTGTCTGTACCACTTGCTTACAGCAAAGGGATTTTGCCATCACTACTGAGCTAGTAACAGCATAACATGCCCTGAATCCCCGTCCCTCCAAACATGCCAGGGAGTCATGCTTATGTCTTGGGACATGAATCTGGGCTGTCTGACTGTTTCAAATGCTCTGGCTGCTCATGGACCTGACTCTGCCAAAGCCTGGGCACCAGCCATGCTTTGAACCACACTGTCTGCTCATCCTGGTGAGCCTGAGGAAGGAGGTACCCAACTCTTGCCTGTCCATGGTGGCAGCAAAACTTCACTTGACTGAAGAAAGGCTAGGGCTGCTGGATTTGGCCCTGTGCAGTCAGTAGATGTGATGAGGTCCCAAAATGGGTTGGGATCTGTTGATGCGAAAAGCTCCAGATTCACACTAGGTTCTTGTTTTCTTTCTTCCCAAATTTAGTAGGCGATAATGTCTTGCTAAGCATGCAGTGCTGCTGTGGCTTGGTGGTTGACAGTTAAAGCAAATGTCCTTACAGAGCATTCTTGGGCAGCATTAAAATATCTGGCTGCAATTTTCTGTCAGCGGTAAATCGATAACATCATTATCAACATGATAAAAAATGTAAATGCAGAGCTGACAGTGTTTTCAGTTCAGAAAGTAAGAAGTGCTGTGTTTCATTACCGTCTATTTTTAACACACAAAGCCAGCTGCAGTTAAATGTAAAAAGAAACACTCTGGAGATCATTTATGGAAATGCAGATGCTCTGTTGTATAACTTTTACACTCACCATCCTGGTCAGCTCTGCTTCAAAGCTGCCGTTGTCCAAAGCTGGAGAGATCTCATAGCTTGTACTGGGACCCTCTCTGAGGACGTGCCATGTGTATTTACTGCATGCCTTTGATTCCTGGTGTATTCTTGGTGGTGTCCATTAAATAGTGTACTACTGGGGCTTGGTATTTTTGGCGTGGGCATCCTGCTGTGTGTCCATGTCCTGCACAGATCTTGCTTTCAGCAAAGATGAATGCTTTGTGCAATGTGGCCCCAAAACAGGTATGCTGTGACAGGCCACACTAGGAGATTCCTCCTTACCTCCATGTGTTGTAGATGTCCCCAGTGCGCAGATTGCTCTCTGTAAAGCATTTCGGAGCATGGGGGCTGTGTTTCTGTCCCGCTGTCTGGGGCTGGTCCTTTCAGGGTACTGGTGTGTTTCTAAAATCTTCTCCTGCCCCCTCTCTTCCTCAGACCTCAACAGCAATGGGTTCATCTGTGACTATGAGTTGCACGAGCTCTTCAAGGAAGCCAACCTGCCTCTCCCTGGGTACAAAGTGAGAGAGATCATCCAGAAGCTCATGATTGACAGCGACAAGAATAAAGATGGGAAGATTAGTTTTGAAGAGTTTGTCTATGTAAGTGGTATTTGTGAATTTCCAGTAGCCTGGGGGACTCCTTTTAGACAAAGCTAAGGGAGGGGGTAGAACGGGTTGAACCTAATCCTTGTTTTCTTTCTACAAACTGATCACTTTTGAGGATTTGCCATGTAAAAATCAATTCTTTGTACAGATCTCTGCATATGACTGGTCTTTTGTGCTGTCGCTGCCAGCCTTTAGGTTTGGACAGAGGGGAAATATGTTGGGTTTTAAACAAAAAACAAAAAGAATCCGTATGCTTTTCCTATATGAGAACTTTGTTGGAGGCCGAAAGACCATTTCCACATGAGGTGACAACTGGAAAAAAGACTTCCAGTTCTCCAAGCTTACAGTATTGACTGGAAGCTCTTCAGTTTTCCAGACACATAGATGAATGCTTGTTTTCTCAGTGAAACAGTATAATTTCCTTTCTCAATTTAATGGGACTACAAGTATTTGCTAAAGATTTGAGAGGGCATTTCAAGACACACTTGGAGATTAGTCCTAGATGCCTATCTAGGAAAATTCAGATCCGTTTGCTGCCTTAAAAGGGAGGAACAGGAGTGAGGAGATAGGAGAAGCTGGAGGATGGGTCTAACCTTCAGCCTTTTTCTTTAGAAATAGGTCAGGGTGTTGGGTGTTTTTTGGTGGGTTTTTTTTTGTTTTTTTTTTTTTTTTTTTAAAAAAGCACAACACTTCTGATATACTGGTTCAATATCCATCCCTTCATCCTTTTTATACTCTGATGACTGAATGCTGAAAGAGTAATAAAAGTATATGCGGTACATTGAGGGAGCTGTTTTCATGTCAACTATTTTTCTTGATATTTCTTAATTTATCTTCACCTTCTATTCCTTAATTATTTTCAGACCCTCTGAACTTTTGAGTTCGGAGTCAACTAGTAAGTTGGAGTTTGTTTGTGGTTTGTTAACACTTGCATGCTGGGTGCATGTTCAGCTGTTGGTTTGAGCTGGTCCATAACCCTTAACTTTGCACTAGAAAGGAAGAAATAAATCTCTTCTGTCACATTTGAATGGTAGCAATGATAGACTAAACATGAAATGTCTTACAGGCAGCTAAGCTGTATAGTAGAAGCAGTGGTTAGTGGTAGGATTTTTACAAACAGAACTGTTGCTGTTTTCTAACTCTGAGCACTTCTGGTGGGGTTTATGCTACAAAGGATGACATGAATTGACTTGAGGTTGGGGCCAAATGGCTTAGTGGTATCTCAGTGTTAAAGCATGTATTTTCAAAGAAGATATGTAATACTAGTAATTAGTCCAGCAATTTTAAAATAAATCTGTATCAAAATCATGATGTTTAAAACCAACCAACTAGAAAACCCAAAACTTTTGGGCTCTTGATTCTTCACTGAGCTCTACCTGATCACTGGGGTGAGCAAAACCTCTACGTGCCGTCAGGAGATGGTTTAAGTACACTGCGTCATCTTCTTGACTTGCCACCTTCCCTGTGTTTAAGGGACAGGGAAGGTAAGGTGTGACAGCCAGCAGGCTGGCCCTGCGGTGACACCTCTGCAGCCAGGTGGGCAAGTCCCTTCCTCTGGGGTTAACGTAAGCACTTTGTTATTCTGCTTTACAGTGCTATTCATTGCCTTTTTCTTGGTAGTGTTTAGAGAACCTGCACGTTTCAGTTGTGTTTTCAGCGTGGTTGAAATTAATTTGGTTAAGTTTTGAGGGAATTGCGCCAGGCTTCCAAGCCTTTGAATACTTTTTTTTCTAATAGTTGCTCAGTTCTGTAAGAGCTCAGGGCCACTAATAGTAACATACAACCTGTGCAAATGGCACGTGTAATGTTTCTGCGCTGAATCTCTTCTCCCCTCAAAAACAAGGGTGTTTTCTCAGTTAGCCCAAGGGAGCTATTGGGGGAGGGGAATCCTCCCTGGACCACTCGTGGTTACACATTACTGCAGTTTTGACTCTTACACATGTAAGAGAATTGTTTCTTGGGTTGTGGACAAAGTTTTGTGTCAACTGAAGTCACAGTCACACGAGCATCTGGCTTACGCAGAAAAGTTAAAATTACACAACAGCTTTCTCAACTTTGGTCCTGTGGAAACTGCTGCATGTGTACCTGCTATCAGACTGCAAAGGTTTCACTTTTTTTTTTTTTCTTGTGGTCTCTTGAAATCTACTTGACAGGGTAAATGTATGTGAGGTACTTCATGCTTAATGCTTCTGTTTCAGTAGGCACTTGCAATATGTGTTTGAGAGAGTGGGATGACTCTCTGCCCACTATCCATGTTAAATTTAATGCCACTACACCCTTGTGGGGCCTTTCACATTTGCTGATTTTACTACAAAGTTTGCTTTAAAGCCAAGAAGAAATAGCTTCTTTCATGGTCCTGTCATTTTATGAGATGAGTTTTTCTTGTCTAACAGAGCACTTTAAATTGTAGATTTTCCAAGAGGTGAAAAGCAGCGATATCGCTAAAACATTCAGAAAAGCAATTAACCGGAAGGAAGGAATCTGTGCGATTGGGGGGACCTCAGAGCTCTCCAGCGAGGGGACGCAGCACTCCTACTCAGGTATCGCTCTGCCTTTCGGCTGCTCTCCGGGGTGAGTGGAGGCTGTACGCCAAAAATAGTAGATTTCTACTGCCCTGCTATGTGCCGTGCTTTTGTTCTCTGATAGCTGAATGATCTCCTGTTAAGGTGTGAGCAGGACAGAATTAGAGGGTAATGCAAGATTAGCAGTGTGTAAATTAAATGTGTGCTTATTTGTTTTATTAACTGTGCTTGCTGAGGAAGTCCTTGTGTCACACTTGAATATAATACAGTTGTTGAGTAATGAGTAAATAACAGTAATTGGAAGTGAAAGTCATATTTCTTTAAACTTTGTGTGACTAATAAAATAGTGTAGTAATGATAGTGGGGCTTTTATTTCCCTGGGCTATTGTACACTTATTCTTTTGGGAAAATCTTTGCTATGTTATGAAAAAGCCTGTATTAAATTTACAATTGGTTATCTTAGAGGAAGAAAAGTATGCCTTTGTGAACTGGATAAACAAAGCCCTGGAAAATGATCCCGACTGTAGGCATGTTATTCCAATGAACCCAAATACAGATGACCTGTTCAAAGCTGTGGGAGATGGGATTGTGCTATGGTAAGTTGTGACAGCTCCTGAATTTAAAAACAAACAAAACCACCACAATGACTTCCCAAGACTGTAGTTAGGGGAATTTTCATCCTATTCTAGGCTGTTTTTGTGACTAGTGTGTGTGCATAATGTTTTGCACATACAAAAAGGGGCTCAGTCACCCAGGCTTTCATTGTCATTGCATGATGCCTCAGCTTTGATACCAACTTCACAAGGTGATGTTTTTGTCTAGTGTTTTTGTTTGGGCTTGAGACTGAGTTTGCTGAAGGGGAGAAGGTGCCTTGCAGGAGCAGAAGTTGTCCTAGTGCAAACTCAGCCTGATGCTAGTTAGCTTGGGGAGGGCAGATGTGTTAAATAGCCTGTTTTCTTGGATGTTTAGACAGATGGTAACCTCTGTGAGAATGTTAGGGACCTTATGAATTAACTGAAAGTTGGATTTTCTGGGAATCCTCTTGTTGATTTTGACAATAGCTGCACTAAGTAACGTAACGTATTTTGCTGCATGATGAAAACAGAAGGCATCCAGGGCTGCTAACCACCAGCTGCCTTCGATGTATGCGGTTTCTTTTGGTTTTGTGGCTTTGGTTTGTTTTTTAAATATAAATGAATTAATATAGTGGAGAACTGGATCAGTCTGGAATTTCAGTAACTGTATCAAACAAAGGACGTTTAGTGGGCTGTCCATTGCTTTTAATTTCTTTTTTTTTTTCCTCCTTTAGCATGTGATCTATGTTTGTTTTTTCTTATTTCCCCACTTTCAAGTAATTCAGTGTCCTGGTTCTGGCAAGGATAGAGTTAATTTCACAAAGAGCCAGGACAGGTGAGCCAAGCTGGCCGGGGGTTATTCCATACCATCTACGTCATGCCCAGATTATTTCACAGATCTCATTCCCTTAATTCTACGGGCTATCACTCTAAAATGCCTGTCAAGTTCATTTAGTCCATGGCTTTTGGGTTCCATCTGCCATTACAGTCTCTCAGAGCAGGAGCAATGGTGCGTGCTACTGGATTGTTGCACGCTACATCCGGAGTTTTCATGGCCGGTGTATCTGGTGTGGTCCATGATCACAGTCTGGATGTCAAAGATGTGATTTTTAATGAAGTTCCTGGGCACCAGTTGAAGTCAGTTCTAGTTCCATCATCATGGCACTTTGTTCAGTTTCAAAGTCCATCCTTCATTAGTTTTGGTAGATTCTTATGGTCATACCATTGATACAGTATATAGCTATTAATATCATACAATTTGATTTATTGGCTATTTTCACCTAAAATCAAATCCCCTTGGGGTACACACCGGACTTCCCCATCTTTTCTCATCACCCACCAAGTGCACCCTGGTCCCTGAGCAAAAGCAATCCCACAGATGGGCTTGCCTTTGCCTGAAGCGGAGATAACCCAAACTGTTTTACCCAACATATTTTTCACGCGCACTACAGGAACTTTATCCCCTTCTACTGGGCGTGGAAATTTTGATTGGGCAGGGCCAGCTCGATTGGCAGATCCCCTAGTGTTAACTAACCAGGTAGCCTTTGCTAAATGTGTGTCCCAGTGTTTGAGGGTCCCACCACCCATTGCTCTCAGGGTAGTTTTGAGCAGTCCATTGTACCTTTCAATTTTCCCAGAGGCTGGTGCATGGTAGGGGATGTGATACACCCACTCAATACCATGCTCTTTGGCCCAGGTGTCTATGAGGTTGTTCCGAAAATGAGTCCCATTGTCTGACTCAATTCTCTCTGGGGTGCCATGTCGCCACAGGACTTGCTTTTCAAGACCCAGGATGGTGTTCCGGGCAGTGGCATGGGGCACAGGATATGTTTCCAGCCATCCAGTGGTTACTTCCACCATTGTAAGAACATAACGCTTGCCTTGGCAGGTTTGTGGGAGCATGATGTAGTCGATTTGCCATGCTTCCCCATATTTATATTTCAACCATCGGCCTCCATACCACAGAGGCTTTACCCGCTTGGCTTGCTTGATGGTGGCGCATGTTTCACATTGATGGATGACCTGTGAGATGGCGTCCATGCTCAAGTCCACCCCTCGATCACGGGCCCATCTATATGTCGCATCTCTTCCTTGATGGCCTGAGGTGTCATGGGCCCACCGAGCTATGAACAATTCACCCTTACGCTGCCAGTCCAAATCCACCTGAGCCACTTCAAGCTTGGCAGCCTGATCCACCTGCTGGTTGTTCTGATGTTCCTCAGTGGCCCGACTCTTGGGTACGTGGGCATCTACATGAGGTACCTTTACAACTAGCTTCTCTAGCCGGGCAGCAATATCTTGCCACAATGGGGCAGCCCAGATGGGTTTGCCTCTGCGTTGCCAGTTGTTTCGCTTCCACTGCTGTAACCACCCCCACAGGGCATTGGCCACCATCCATGAGTCAGTATAGAGGTACAGTGTTGGCCACTTTTCTTTCAGCAATATCTAAAGCCAGCTGGATGGCTTTCACCTCTGCAAACTGGCTTGATTCACCTTGTCCTTCAGCAGCTTCTGCAACTCGCCGTGTAGGACTCCATACAGCGGCCTTCCACCTTCGATGCTTTCCCACGATGCAGCAGGACCCATCAGTGAAGAGGGCATATGGTTTCTCATCTTCTGTTAGTTTATTATATGGTGGGGCTTCTTCAGCACGTGTCACCTCCTCCTCTGGGGACATTCCGAAATCTTTCCCTTCTGGCCAGCCTGTGATCACTTCCAGAATTCCTGGACGACTGGGGCTTCCCATTCGAGCCCGCTGTGTAATCAGTGCAACCCACTTACTCCACATAGCATCGGTTGCATGATGTGTAGAAGGAGCCCTCTCTTTGAACATCCAGCCCAGCACTGGCAGTCGGGGTGCCAAGAGGAGCTGTGCTTCAGTGCCAATCACCTCTGAAGCAGCTCGAACCCCTTCATAGGCTGCCAATATCTCCTTTTCCGTTGGAGTGTGGCGGGCCTCAGATCCTCTGCATCCCCGACTCCAAAACCCCAGGAGTCGCCCTCGAGTCTCCCCTGGTGCTTTCTGCCAGAGACTCCAGGTAGGGCCATTCTCCCCGGCTGCGGTGTACAACACATTTTTTACATCTGGTCCTGCCCGGACTGGCCCAAGAGCTACGGCATGAACTATTTCCTGTTTAATTTGTTCAAAAGCTTGTCGTTGCTCAGGGCCCCATTTAAAATCATTCTTCTTCTGGGTTACGTGGTAGAGAGGGCTTACTATTAGACTGTAATTCGGAATGTGCATTCGCCAGAAACCCACAACGCCTAAGAAGGCCTGTGTCTCCTTTTTGTTGGTTGGTGGAGACATGGCTGCTATTTTGTTGATAATATCCATTGGGATCTGACACCGCCCATCATGCCACCTTATTCCTAAAAACTGGATTTCCTGCGCAGGCCCCTTCACCTTACTTCGTTTTATGGCAAAGCCAGCCTGCAGCAGGATTTGGATTATTTTCTGCCCTTTCTCAGAAACTTCCTCTGCTGAGTTGCCCCATACAATGATGTCATCAATGTATTGCAGGTGCTCTGGGGCTTCACCCTTTTCTAGTGCAGTCTGGATCAGTCCATGGCAAATGGTGGGGCTGTGTTTCCACCCCTGGGGCAGTCGATTCCAGGTGTACTGGACGCCCCTCCAAGTGAAGGCAAACTGTGGCCTGCACTCTGCTGCCAAAGGGATCGAGAAAAATGCATTAGCTATATCAATTGTGGCCTACCATTTGGCTGCCTTTGACTCCAGTTCATATTGAAGCTCCAGCATGTCTGGCACAGCAGCACTCATCGGCGGTGTGACTTCATTCAGGCCACGATAGTCTACCGTCAGCCTCCACTCTCCATTGGACTTCCGCACTGGCCATATGGGACTGTTAAAGGGTGAGCGGGTTCTGCTGATCACTCCCTGACCCTCCAGTTGACGAATTAGCTCGTGGATGGGAACCAGGGAGTCTCTGTTGGTGCGGTATTGCCGCCGGTGCACAGTTGTGGTAGCAATCGGCGCCTGTTGCTCTTCAACCCTCAGCAACCCTACAACAGAAGGGTCCTCCGAGAGACCGGGCAAACTAGACAATGGTTCAATTTCCTCCGCTTCCAAAGCAGCTATTCCAAAAGCCCACCAGTAGCCTTTTGGATCTTTGAAATACCCTTTCCGGAGGTAATCTATGCCCAGGATGCACGGAGCCTCTGGCCCAGTCACAATGGGGTGCTTTTGCCACTCATTCCCAGTTAGACTTACTTCAGCCTCCAACAGTCAACTGTTGGGATCCCCCCGTCACACCAGAAATAGATATCGGTTCCACCCCTTCATAGTTTGATGGCAGTAAGGTGCACTGTGCACCAGTGTCCACTAGGGCTTTGTACTCTTGTGGGTCCGATGTGCCAGGCCATCGGATCCACACAGTCCAATAAACCCTATTGTCCCTTTCCTCCACCTGGCTGGAGGCAGGGCCCCTCTAATCCTGCTCATCATAGTCACTATTCACCTCTTGCAAAAAGGACTTAGAAGTCCCTTCAAGAGGATCATAAGTACGATCGGGCCTTTCACTTGGTCTGGGGGGCTGCCGGGTGGAAACTGGAGCGGCATTCTTTCTGGAAGAGTCCCTTTTTACAGCTGTCTTGCCTTGTAGCTCATGTACTCGTGCCTGCAGGGTTGAGGTAGGCTTCCCATCCCATTTCCTCATGTCTTCTCCGTGGTCACGCACATAAAACCACAGGATATCTCGTGGTGTGTATGCTCTATATCCCCTCTCTGGAGCAGAAAAATGCTTACTCCTAACAGCTGCAATACGGGTCTGCACAGGTGGGGAGTAAGATATATGCTCTTTGAGTTGCCGGACGTCCTGGGACAGTTTCTCCACAGCCGAGACGAGGGAGGAAGAAAGGCTCTCTTCATATTGCCGGAGTCAGCCAGCCACTTCGTCCACTGTGGGTGCCTCTTCACTTTTCCAGTCGATGACTGCCAGTGAGTTGGCGTACGATGATGGTGCACTTCGTACAAATTTTCGCCACATGGGTTGGGTACACTGGACTTCATCGGGGTCTGTGGGCAACTGTGCAACTCTATCCTTGCCAGAACCAGGACATTCAGATCTTCAGGTAACAACTGAACTGAGGAGGAAGTAGTTCGTAATATAAAGTAAAAACTTGCCATGTTTTCTGTTGACTAGAAATTTTACCCACTGAGCTCTCAAAGTGTTTGTGCTTTTTTTGGGGCAGTTTTTTCTTGCCAGCAGCAGTACACCTTTACAACAGGAGGAAGCACATTTTCATACTAGAATCTGCAGTAGATGTCAGCAGAGCGATGAGTCTGCGCTAGTTCAGTGACTGCGCTGTGAATAATTCATGTGCTCCTTTTGCTCCAGCAGCTGAGATCAGTAGTGGCCACTAACATGTTTAAGGTTTCAGGCTTAGCTATTAGTTACAAATACATTCTTGATAACATAAATATTAACTTCTGATTTACACAACCTTGATTTTAAAAAAAACACACAAAACCAAACGGGCAAAAGGAAATGCACTGTGGTGAGTATTGTAACAGTGCATTGAGTTTTGTTGAGATTAAATACTAAGTGTTGTTCGAATATTATTGTTTTTCCTCCTACCAGCAAAATGATCAATCTTTCTGTTCCGGACACAATTGATGAAAGAGCAATTAATAAGAAGAAACTCACGCCATTTATAATTCAGGTATAATACATTTCTGTATTTTTTCTGAAACTTATATTCAGATGGAATTAATGAAAACAGCATGATGGCTCAAGGGGTTATTGTGCAAGTCTGGAAAGGAGCGAGTTTTATAACTTGCATTTAATTATTAAAGGCAGTTTTGTACTGCGCATAACTGACAGTGCTGTGGGTACAGCTCAAAAGACAAAAATGCTAACTTAATGACAAAATGGGTAAAATGGCTGAAATGCTGTGCACGCTTGATATTGCTGCCATGATTATATATGGCACTGTCTTTTTAAAACAATATGGTTATTGGTGTTGGCTATCTATGAATCGTTTCATAGTACAACAGGTTGTTTTTGCAAGGATGCCTGTGCGTATGTGTATAACTTAACACTTCTCCAGCTTTGTTCCTGTTGACGCCACTAGATGCGACTAACTCAGAGGCTGAAACTAAATACCAGAGGCTGAAATTAAACCCCGGTGCCTAGTTCAGTTCTTATTGATTCAGCCTGCTGCTACCACAGCTCTGTTAAAACTTCACCGGAGAGCAACTGGGAGTGTTTCCTCCGAGCTCCTGCTGTTGGAGCAAGGATGAGTAGGAAATCTGGTGCTGGATGAAAGGCGAAGCAGCATCTCCCCTGCCTGTGTCTCACTCGGCTGTGCTGTTTGCAGGAGAACCTGAACCTGGCGTTGAATTCTGCATCTGCCATCGGGTGTCATGTTGTCAATATTGGCGCAGAGGACTTGAGGGAAGGGAAACCCCACCTGGTCCTTGGGCTTCTCTGGCAGATCATTAAGATCGGCTTGTTCGCTGACATCGAGCTCAGCAGAAATGAAGGTAAACTATAAGTGATGACTTCTAAAGCATGAACCCCGTATTGCTTGTGCCGTCACCTCCAGCACTGCCTCTTCCCTCCCCTCCTCTCTGCTGAAAGAGGTGTACTCGCCCTTGGGTTCATCGGGACGTGTGCCAAGCTGAGTGCTCTCCAGCCTGTTAATAGCTGTGAAGCAGGTTCAGGTGGGTGGGTTGTGCCATCCTGGTAATGTGTGTCAGCCTTGGAGAAGTGGCTGAACACAAGTCTGTAAGTCAAGATGCATCTTGGCTCAAGCCCTGCAGTGGGAATGAGGGCATGGCTTTGTAATGCCTTGGGCTGGGCAGGCTCTCCCGGTGTGCTTCGGCTGTAGGTACGTAATGTGTTGGGAGGCGGCAAAAGCTGCTTGCATCCTTTTAGGATTATAGACAACTGCACATCTTTCTCAAAAAAAAAAAAAACCAACCCCAAAACAACAACTAAAAGAGGAGAGCTTCAACTCTTTGGCAATGTGTTTGCAATGACATGGTTCTCCTAAAATCCTTCTTGCTACTGTCAGTGGTGCAGCTGAGCTCTTTGTTCTTGGCGGTGGGCGAGTAGTGCTGCAGCTCTCCCCCTGTGCTTGCTTGGTGCTGCACAACAGCCTCCAAAATTTCAACTTTTCAAATCATTCAAAGAGCTCTGTTATTCCTGCATGGACTATCAGAGCACCCAGATGGATGGAGGGGCTTTGGTGTCTTTTATTTAAACTTCCCAGTCATGAAGTGGTAACGTTGTTTGGCTTAGACTGGAAATTCATGGCAAGGGAAGCACCGGCCAGCTGAAAGGGTGCTTGTCTTGGCTTCTGTGGCTTTTTTTAACAGTGCATATGAAACTGCTTGGAAGCACTTTTCCATTGAGATAATATAAATGTACTTCTTAGCTTACTGTCATCAGCTTAAAACACTGCATGTAAAAATCCAGAGAATTTTGTTATACAAGAAAATGGAAAATATTATTTTATACACAGTTTTCTAGATCATTCATACTCTTCTCTGTGTAACAACCGCCTCGGGAAAACTCTGCTAATACCCAGATTATTTTGACTTAATCAGTAGTTGGTATTGTTTTCCCCTTCTCCCCCTGAAATGTTGCTGCAGCTCTAATTCTGACATGTAGGTTTGCCTCTTGAAAACTACTTCCTTCCCCTCACAAGCATTTTTCTTGTAGCACTGGCTGCCTTACTTCGTGATGGTGAAAATCTGGAGGACCTTATGAAACTATCACCAGAAGAGCTGCTCCTAAGATGGGCCAACTTCCACTTGGAAAACGCAGGCTGGCACAAAATCAATAACTTCAGCTCCGATATCAAGGTACCGAGAGCTCTCCTGGCCTGCACATGCCTGGGAAAAGGCTGGGAGCCAGCCAGGGTCATGTTTGCATGTGTAAATGAGGCCCTTCATCCCCAGACAGGACCTTTCTTAAGCCTGCTCAGTGTATTAAGGTTAACAGGGGTTTCGTGGACAGTGTACTTAAGGTACTGCAGTGCTGTTCCCTCTTGCCATGAGGTTGAGCCCAGCATTTAACTGTCTGGGGTGTTTCCTGCAGTGCTAGTGGGCTCCTGCTGCAAAGCTGTTGCATGTTTTAATCAAGTAGGAAACTGGTATTACTCATGTGTTTTCAAATGCTCTTAATCCATCTTTTTTGATGGAAATAATTTTTTCAAGGGCATGCAACTTACTCAGGGTGAAATGCTTAACTGCATCCCTGGAGAGCATGACTTCCACATACTCTTGGCAGGCAATGGCATTTCATCCAAAACATCATGGGCTGGAGAGAGGAAGGGAAACAAGATCCCTTATTCTCTACACTGGGCTGAGTAGAAGTGGGAGCGAGGAGTCTTATAGCTATGTTTCAGATGTGAGGGGGTGGCTCTCTTAGCACTAGTGAGAAATGAAGGGTGGTGACTCCTGGTCAGTGTGGGGTTTTTGGGCACTGGTCTCAGCAGGTTTCTGGAGCTTATTCTCATGGCCAGCAGTTTTGAGGAGGAGAAAGAGGCCTGAAGTGGATTCCAGGTTTAAGGACTGTTGGGATGGGAAAAAAAAAAAGAATTGATAATTGAGGTGCATGGGGAGCCCAGAAATCCCCTCTGTGTGTGCATATCTTGTCTGTTGGCTTGTCTAGTACAACCCATGGACTGCCAGGATATGCTTGAGGTCCTTCTTAGTGCTGAGGACTAAAACGACTTGCAGTTGATAAACAATTACTGCAGCTATTTGCCGCTCCTAGTTTGTGACCATCCCTGGCCTCTCTCCTTTAAGCTATTCTAGCTAATGGGCAGGCACAGGAGAAGACATTCAGGCTTCATATAATCAGCTTTTTGCCTGAACTTTGTCTCCACTGAGCCATTTTCTTTGTTGCTGTAGCAGTAGGAATGGCTGCCTTGTTTAGGGGTTAGGGCCACGTTGGGGCATCTGGCTGTGAGGGCCATTAGAGCGAGCAGCATGGGGTCACTGCCTCCTCCAGCTATTGGAGCGGAGGCTGTGACACCGGAGCTTGCAGCAAAGGCAGCTTTCAAACAGTTAAAACCCGTAATTTTAACCTTAAATATTTCTAACCTTTTCCCTTTCTGTTTCCTTTTCTGCTGCCTGGATTTCTGCCATCATACTCTCTTTTAAGCTTACAGATTTTGGTAATTCAGTAAAGGTACATAAGCCAATTATGCACAGTGACTTTTTAAAGATGAGCCTGAAATGAATTGTTATGGTGTATACACTGCTGTGCAGGAGACCTGAATTTTCTTTTTCATCCATTTCAGGATTCCAGAGCTTATTTCCACCTCCTAAATCAAATTGCGCCTAAAGGGCAGAAAGAAGGAGAGCCTCAGATCAATATTAACATGTCGGGTTTCAATGTAAGTATTCAGGCTGTTGTGTCCTCATGCTGTAGAATCATGAACTACCTGTACCCTATAATTACCCCGTGACATCTTGTGTAAAGTGTCAGTGGGCATGTGCGCACCTCGGGTATGTGCTAAATGAGTGGTTGTTGCAGCCCTGATCACTACCCGCCAATTAACATATATGGTTGAGAAATCATATGTGTTTTTGCTCCATTTGGGGCATGCTGGCTTCTGCTTTTGAACCACTAAGTTCAAAAAGCATAAAAGTTTGAAAGCATCTAAACTTGGAAAGCACCATGCTATGAAAAATACCAAGATAAATGGGGACAATTACATCCACAGCAGTAGGAATTAGCATGCATGCTTCATCTCTTTGTTTGATTAGCGATTGATGCCTAATGAAGGTGGATGGAGTTGTGACATTGCCCCAGGTAACAGTCAGGAGCTTCCCATCTGTTTTGTAGTCTGTTCTCTTCCATGACAGCTCTTGTCCATTGCATCCCCGGCAGGAAAAGGACGACTTGCGGAGAGCGGAGTACATGCTTCAGCAGGCAGATCGGCTTGGTTGCCGGCAGTTCGTCACACCAGCTGATGTGGTCAGTGGCAATCCCAAACTGAACCTGGCCTTCGTTGCCAACCTGTTCAACAAGTACCCAGCACTTACGAAGCCTGAAAACCAGGACATCGACTGGACCCTACTGGAAGGTGATGGCCATATCAGTCACAAAATTAGCAGGAGGGAAATATCTGAAGTAAACGCTTGTGTCACTAGAGGCTGTGCTGTGCCAGGGCTGGGAAGTTGGTTTTGCCGTTTCCTCCGATGGGCAGGAGCACCTCAGTAATGCAGCAAGACGTTCATGGGAGCGCTAATTGTTGGCAGAACTGGGATTAGGGCTTGGCTGCCTGGCTCTCAGACAGCACTTACCTAGCACTTGTGTGAAAGACCTTCCTGCTACTTTTTCTTGCAGAAAGTGCAAAAGGCATGCTCTTCTGAGGCCTGGAGAAATCAAACTGATATCCAAAACTAGATATAAGGGCAACCCTCTTCCTCTAAAAAAATTATAGTAGAAAAAAATACCCTTTTCTGCTTGAAAACCTAATTGATGAGCTATGCCGCTTAAAGCTCCCTGCCATGCAAGGTGGAAAACCCCACGCAGTTTTGAACTTGCAGAAGTTGCACGAACCTGTTTTCTCTCATCTAGGAGAGACACGTGAGGAGCGGACCTTCCGCAACTGGATGAACTCCCTTGGTGTGAACCCCCATGTAAATCACCTCTATGGGTAAGTGTTAGGCTCTTGGGAGAGACCCAACTAGGTCAGACTAGAGATGGGCCCGCACTGGTGTCCTGTTGCCCACAGTGCTGAGCAAAGAGCTTGAGAAAGGGTGATGGTAGGGAGTGGGAGATGCTCACTGTACCCTCCCTGCAGTTCATAGCTTAGGGATTTCTGAGCCAGCACTTGGCACACCAGCAATTGGCTTTAAGGGCTGAAGACAGTTTATTTTCCCCTATCTTGTGTAAATTGGTACCCTGACATCCCAATACATTTAGATCTGCTTAAGCAACTGGAACTAAATTTCCTGTCACCTAATTTTAGGGCTTAACCAGCACGACATAGTTAGGAGGCAAGATACTCTGGGTCTCTGTAGTCATTGGAGAGAGGTGGTTTTTATGTAGCAGAATTCTTCCCTGGATCAGTTGCTGATTACTGTTAAAACCTGCTTTAGCTCAGCAGCTAGGTGAGCATGTTGAGCATGGAGCATTTCTCCTGCCCTGAAAACTACAAAATATTTTGAATTTTTTTCTTTTTAGGGTTATTGAAATTGCAACAACCTATAGAGAGTAGTAATGGTGTCACATTCACGATGTCACAAAGTTAGAGTGCATTTAAATCGTGAAACATTAGGCTTAATCGATGTTTTCCACTTTAGCGATCTCCAAGATGCACTGGTAATACTACAATTATATGAAAAGATCAAAGTTCCTGTTGACTGGAATAAGGTTAACAAGCCTCCGTACCCTAAGCTTGGGGCAAATATGAAAAAGGTAAGCATTTCAAAAGACTTTAAAAGAAGCCAGGGATACTAAAAAGTCCTGTTTGAGGCTTCCAGTCAAGTGAGTGTATTTGTGAGTGATTTTCTGTTTAAACTCTTTTCCTATGTAGCTTGAAAACTGTAACTACGCTGTAGACTTGGGAAAGCATCCAGCTAAATTCTCCCTGGTTGGCATTGGAGGACAGGATCTGAATGATGGAAACCCAACGCTGACACTAGCCTTAGTCTGGCAGTTGATGAGAAGGTAGGACCTGTCTCAGACATGTGAAAGTTGTGAATGGAGTACAGAGTTTGAGAGGGTTTTTTTGCCATGAGAGCACCGCAGCACTGGAACAGGTCACCCAGAAAGATTGTAAAACCTCTGTCCTTGGGGAATTTCTGAGACACAGCTGGGCAAAACTGGCAGAGCTGATCCTGCTGCATGTGAGAGGCTGGAGCAGAGACCTCCAGAGAACCTGCTGGTGGATCTGTGAACATCCTGCTGACCAGAATCACCTCTCTTTTGCCTGCTGTTCAAGTCTGGTCCACATGCAGAAACCCTAAGCAGGAACATTTACGCAGCTTTTATGTTCTGGTTTTTAATTTGAAATTGAGAAACATCCCAGGGCTGCTTTATAACCCCCTTCTGCATTGGAATAGGGGGAAGAAGAAACTCATTAACAAAGTTGATCATTCTTTTTCTTATTTATTTCTGAAGAATTCTAAGATGATGCAAATATATAATATATATCTGCAAGATAGCTGCATGGTAGCTTCTTATTTGGCATTAGAGGTCAGAATGCTAACTTGTGAGTTGATCCACACCCTTTAGGTAATGTGTTACCCCTATGGAGCAAATGGTCAATGGTAAAATAGTTTAAAAAGTGTCCTGAGCCTGGGCAATTTTGGAGCTCATATTAAAGGACTTGAAAGGCTAGAAAGCCTAAATGCTTTAACAGAAATCACACTTCAGATAAGATAGATGATTCTTCCTTTTTGCTAAAGGAGTAAAAAAAAAAAAACCCAACCAAAAAAACCAAGAAAACAACAACAACAAAAACCAAACCAAAACAAAAAACAAAACAAAACCCCAAAACAAAACAAAACAAAAAACCCCAAACCAAAAGCAGAGCTGAGACAATGTGAAGACTTTCCAAGCCGCCATGGGCTTGCATTGTATCCTGGCTGCACGCTCACCAGGGCTTTGCCCAGGCTCTGTGCCTAATCTTGTTCTCTCTGCTGGTTCTCAGGTACACGCTGAATGTCCTCGAGGACCTGGGTGATGGTCAGAAAGCTAATGATGACATTATAGTCAGCTGGGTAAACCAGACCCTGAAAGAAGCTGGCAAGTCCACCTCCATCCAGAACTTCAAGGTGCAGGTTCCCCTCTTGCATCTGAAAGGAGAGGGGTGCCCAAAAAGTATTTCCTTGGCTGGAGGAACAGCAGGGACATCTTGGAAAGGGGTTTAAACGGGACAGGATTCTGTCTGTGCTGGGAACAAAGTAGCTTCAAGCTACCGGAGAGGAGACTTTTTAGGACTGCCCACAGTGGGGAATAGCGGTGGGGCAAGAGAGCTGATGGGGTGTCAAAGGAGGGGAGGGTGGTCAGGCTCTGGGGCAACAGTGGGGGCTGAGATGCTGGTGAGCATTTGTAGGTGGCTGTTGCCCCTTGGGGTCTGGTCAGCAGGGCAGACCTGCTGCCTGCACATCAGTTACTGCTTTGTATTTTCAGAGCACTTGCAGTAAATTAGAGTAAGGATCTTGTACTATTACCAAAGGAGAAGCAGCAGTTTGGTTTTCCCTGCGGTCCGGCTGGGAATAACGACTGACACCGCTGCTTTGAAATGGCTTGTTTAAAGATTGTTTTGTTGCACGTTGCAGAGCAGTTGAATTGAGGTGAGAAGGACGCTTTAAGGATTAGACATTTGTCTTTACATATCTGTCCCTGTATTCTCTAGGACAAGACTATCAGCACAAGCTTGGCGGTTGTGGATTTAATTGATGCTATACAGCCTGGTTGTATCAACTATGACCTTGTAAAGACTGGTCATCTATCAGAAGATGACAAACAAAATAATGCTAAGTAAGTTTGCTATCTCAAAAGCTGTTTTGCATTAAAAGAGTGCACCTTCTATGCGCTGACCTTAAGCTGCAAGTGTTTTTACCGCAGTTTATTACTGTGGTTTTCAATCTCTTTTAACACTGTACCTTTTAGACAGGCAGCACTTCTTGAAATCTAATTGCTGTCCTTGCTTGTAACGCTGGAGGGAGTAGTTGGCTGGACTCTCTCGCTTGTTGAGAGAAATGCAGAACAGCCCAAGCAGTTCTTAGCAATGATATTCTGTTTCCCACCTGTTTGTTCAGGCGTGTGAAGTGCTCAGCTGGTGACTCAGGGTTTTGAAATTGAACCCTTGTATGTCTCATGTCTTGCTGAATCATCATAGGTTGTCAAGTTTAAAGTATGCCCATTAAAAAATGCCATTGAAATGTGTGTTCTGTGACTGTTCTGCAGTGGCAGAATGACAGCAAAGTTTCTTACAGATAATAGTCTCACTTGATTATTCTTAAAGAGAAAACAGAAGGGGAAGTGTAAATGTTAGATGATTAATCTTTGGTTATACATACTATCTGTTAGCCCTAACAAATATTAATTACTTTTTTTTTTTAACTGTTGGTAAAGTGGACTTCACATTCAAAGGTCAATTTGCACATTAAACACACTTTCCTCTACTGTGGAAAAGGAATACAGCAAAAGATAAAAAAAAATTTATAAAACAGATGTGGTGTGATTGGACTGTTCCACATTCTGAATCTTAATAAAGAGGATAATAGGTAAAATTGTCTTAGACAGGGCAGGAACTGACTAGTCATTTATTGGTAGCGGTCTCAGTGCTGACCCACTTATCTTTCCATGGTGAATAGGTATGCTGTGTCCATGGCAAGAAGAATTGGTGCCAGAGTTTATGCTCTTCCAGAAGATCTTGTGGAGGTGAAACCGAAGATGGTCATGACTGTGTTTGCCTGCTTGATGGGCAGAGGAATGAAGCGAGTATAAAAGGGTTGATCCATGTAAAGAAAAAAAACCAAAACACAACAAAAACCCAACCTGCCACCCTGGGTGCATAAGTAGCAGATCAGCTATGATCATGTTGAAATGCTGTTGGCCTAGGAACTGTTGAAGTTCAAAGGACTTTGTTTTGCTTTGCAAGACAAACTCTTATCAAAATTCTCAGGGAGAGGAGTTTTAACCTACAGACGTGCTCTTTTCCCAAAGGAAAGTTTAACTTAACAAGAGCTCACAGAAATGCATTCATAACAGACCTGCATCTTGCAATACTGCTCTGGAGCTGTTTTCACTCCATTATTTCTCAGATACTTGGTGTGTGTTTTTTTTACCCCTGAGGGCTTTAAGGTGGTTGGTATGAGTTGTAATGGAAACAAATCTAATTTCTATCTGCAATCCAGTTTAATTTCTGTCAGATGGTCCAAGCGTATTCCAGATTTGACCACTTCCTTAACTTTGCAAATAAAGCTACAGTACAAGTTGGGACCTGCAGGCCAGCTCGCAATGCTAAATGAGAAATGTATAATTAAGATGATGGATCTTCCTCTGGTATTCTCTGTACATGGTGCTTTTTTTATACATCTAACTATTTTGATTACTTTACAAATAAAGCATGGCAGTTTTTCTCTTGCTGCTTACAAAAAGGGGGTTTTTTGTTTGGTTTTTTTTGTTTGTTTTAAAGTTATACTATATGTGAGAATACCACCATCCTTGGACCTCTTGCAGTAACATTTGGTATCATGTTGCTGATGGCACGGTTACACCTGAGAATGAAAGTGAATGCATTTTTGTATGCATCTTGGTTCAGTTCTGTGCACCTAGAAAATAATTTTTACAAAAATCTGCATGAAAACTATAACTTTTTTATTTAAAATGCTGTCGGATATAAAACCATACTACACTGTGGGGAGGTTTTGTGCAGGGAAGAGGCAAATGTTATGAACAGCAGGGTTCAATAAACTGAACAGCAAATGTGCTGGAACATAAAACTATTTTTACAGATAAAAGGAAGCATTGTCGCCAAAGAAGGAAGATGCTATATCCATAGGATTTAATATTATCTTGCTTTGGCAAGCTGTTTGCTATATTTTGAGATCATATTGCTATTCCAAGCTATTCCAAGTGATGTAATATGGTGGCAAAGCATTAGTTGAAATAAAAACATTTAAATACACCCTTCTCTCCTTATTTACAGAGACCCACCACGGCAACCTTTCCTCAGCTACTTTTAGCTTTGCTTTGGTTGAACTTTTTGTTTTGTTTTGATCTGTAAGATACCCCAGAATCAGGGTGTGCTTGAAGAGCTCTTGTTTTCTGAAATGGGCACTGGCAGTGCAGTTATTCTCAACCTGCATTTTAGTGAGGCTTTGCCTTTTTGGTAGCTTCTGTAAAACTTTGCTCTTGAAGTCTTGCTGTGTGCCCAGCGATGATGTCTGCAGGTGCAGGGGAAGAACCCCATTAGGGCAAAACCCATAAGGAGGAAGAAAAGTTGTTCCCTGTGCTAGGGACATGCTGTTGGGGCTTGTTTCCAGAAACCACAGGTCTGGAGGCATAGTGGCAGCTGACACAGGTCTGGCATGATTTGAATCTTGAGGTGCTGTGGTGGGAGAGGGGATGTCCAGCAGCCACCAGCTGTTGGCAGGGATTTGCCTACTCACTGTGCGTGCTGGAGGGACATGGTGGTCCCAGTGCACCAATTCCTTCAGTCATGCAACCCATGGGTGAGAGCCCGGGCATCTCATGAGCTTTGTCAAAACAGTGGCCTGACAGAAGTCAGGCAGAAGTCCCCAGAACCACCAGTGACTCTGGTGAAAATCAGGAACAATTTGTGTGAGACTGGTGTCATGTAAACAAACATCTGTGACCTTAACTACATAAACCTGGTTTGGGTGGTCCCTCTCCTCACCTATCTAGAATGATTTATTTTTTTTTCCCAGTGGTGAAAACAGGTAGGTGTGTTTTGTGCAAGAGGCATGTTGCAGCTTGTCTGCCTATGGAACGGGGATGAGTTTGTGAATTAACCCAGATTACAGGTTGGTGCCCAGCCTCCTCTTCAGACATCATCTGGGGCAAACAAGGTGGCACAGCTGTGGGTTTAAGCCGCTTCAAAACTCCCACAAGCCAAATGCTTGGGGGAGTGTGGGAATCCAACTACCAAACATGTCATTCCCCATCCCATGCTACAAACTATCCTATGGTGTGAAGGTGCTGGTGCGAAGAAATTCTGTTCCAATGCTACATTGTCAGGGCACCTGAACCATGTGCATGGTTTTATCCTTGCTTTTCTTTTTAAAGCAAGGAGGGGGAAAAAAAAAAACCCCAAGCCCCTCTTACTGTGATCTTGTCCTCCATGAGAGACTTCTGCAGAAGCAGATCCTGCTGGAAAGTGATTTCTGTCGAAGCAGATGTTACACAAATCATCTGGAGCCCATGGTAAGAATCGCGTGGCTTCTCTGTTCCCCTGTTCGAGTCTGTCAGGTAATTAAGCATAATCATATTGGTAAGATTATTTGGGACTCACAAGGCTCTGCCTTGGCAGTGCGGTGGGGTGATGTGGGTGTCTGTGTGTGCCAGATGAGTCCCTGGTGACGCAGGTGATGCGCTGCAAACACGCAGGTCATGCAGTAGAAGCTTCCACCCTATGAGAGATTTTTTTTGGCGACCAGATGCGAGGGTCCCCTGTGCAGTAGCAGGCAGTGAATGTGTCTCCAGCATAGGAGTGACAGAGCAGCCTGGGGCTGGGGTGCCATCCAGGGCCGACCGCTAGGTAGTACAGCCAGCTGCACCCGTGGGGCGAGCGCTGCCCAGCAGCGAGCAGTGCCCACGGGCTGGGTCCTGCGTGTACGGGCCTACGGGGGGACCTGCTCAGGGTCGGGCGGCCAGGGGAGCGTGGAGGCGGTTTGCAGTGTGGAGGACAGGGAATCACACCTGAAAACGTGGAGTGCTGTGATGCTTTGGGAATTGTAAGTTTGGGACAGAAGAGTGTGGAGATGCAGCTTCTTAGAGAAACTTTTGGGTTCAGTGCTTGAAAGATTATCTATTTCTCTATTTTCCTTGCTTGGTTTGAAAATGGTGGTTGGAGTGAGATGTTGCCTCCTTCTCAGCCCCCTTTCTCTGGTGAGAAATCTTCCTGTGCCCTTCCTGCAGCCGGTGCTTCTGGGCTGCAAGCCACATGCCACCTTTCCTCATCTGTAATGGGCAGATGCAAATCTGCTATTCAGTGCTGGACCTTCAAAGCATGTTGAGAGGTTGGTGGTGCCGAGAGCACAGCAGGGAACATTCTGTTAAAAGCAAAGGAGGAGCACGTTTATTTGAAGCAGCAGCTTCTTCTGTACTGTTATGCCTCATGTGGGCTTCAGACATGAAAGCTGATATGAGGGCTAGTGAGTGAGAGGGACTTAATTTTTCTATGTGTAGATGATGAAAACTGGGCAGGTGAAAGGGAGGAATTTGGCAGGGAGCTGGAGAGGGGCTGCTGTACCTGAGAGGAGACGTGCAGGAGTCCTGTCTCCTGCAGGGGTCAGGGCACGGGTTCCGATGGCACCAGCTGGGAGCGCTCGCTGCTCAGAGTGCGTGGGGAGTGCCAGCAAAGCCTCTTGGTGATTTATTGCACAAAGCCTCACTGTACAGCCAGCTGGGAACTTTCCACTGGTACAGTTTTTTCATAAGAAAATATATAAACAAAGCTTCCTACAGGAAATGGCATATATTTTCACTGAAGATGGAGTGATATACCACGAATAGAGTCACATTCATCCCGCTGAAACAGTGGTCTAGTGATTTATAGCACTGGCTGGAGTTATAGTGTAATTACGGTCAAAATTCTTAGACTTTGGAAGTGACCACATGTATCTGTCTTTTCTTATCGCTGCTTTATCGTAGTACAGAATAAGCACTTTAGTTGCACTCCTGTTGAGTGTTTAACAAGGTGGTGGCGTAAAAGTGGAAGGAATATTTTCTGCAAGCATCCAGAGTAGACAAGACTTTCCTTTATATAAACTTTTCACCAATTTATATTTTTCAGTGGAAAACACCTACTTTTGTAGAGACACTAAAATTTGCTGAGGTGGGTTTTGCTTGCTTGTTTTTTTACTTCTGCCTTTTTCTATTACAGATCACTAGCACAGAGGAATGCAAAAGCAAGAAACAAACTGGAGATTTTTTCCACTACCTCCCAAAGTACATGAAGCTGAGGAAAGTGAGGATGGTGCTGAATGCACAAACAAAATGTAAGCAAAAATGTATTGACCATTGAATACTTTGCACAAATCTAATCACAAATCTGATAACCAGGAAGATGTGGCACGTGTGGTATTGTTGTGCAGCCCCAGTTTGTCCCTTCACTGGTGCAACAGTAAAGGTTGGTCTTACTCTGCACTCCACGCCAGGTTTTCTTTGTCAAAATGTGCTGGTTTGTGTGTTTTCAGCACTAAGCAAAGGTTTGTTTCTCTCTTACCTCTTAACAGCTTGGGATAATTCCTCTTAAGGACAGGGACAAATGTGGCGTGTCTGCCACATGTTCTGTTACTTCCTTCTGTGACTGCTCAGTAAACATTGGGCATGTCTTGTGGTAAGTGTTTATACAGTGATAATTCCTGAAAATTTGGTCACCTCTCTGCAATGTTATCTAAGTGCTCTTCCTTTTAGAAGTCAGGTGAGAAATAATCACTGAAAGCATCTTGGAGAAAAAGCCAAAGAACTGTAAAAGTCAATGTTCCTTACACCTGGCAGTGCTGCCACCAGCCTGCATGGCCAATGGCAACGTCAGAGCAACGGAGGCAGCTGTGGTCGGCAGGGGCTCTGCTCACCGTGGCTTTAGGAATTACTACATTCCTGAAGTCTCCCGAAGGTGGAAAATAAAGAGACACCATGAGGCACAAATGCTGTCTGTGCAGATGGTGCCTTCTGCGCGCCAGCAGCCAAAGCCAAGGGAAGACCATGCTAATTCTGCAGGACAGGTCTCCGCGGGCAGACTTACTCACTCTACCTGTGGCGCAATTTAATCTCTGCAGGAAATACAGATCTGCGAAGTGCAAATACCCAGCATTGACTGTCCCTGGTGCCTGAAGGACAGGATTTGTCATCGCGGTTACTATGAGCACCAGACACCTTGGTTAAGCATCGGCAAATGGTGCTGCTGATTCTGGAGGCTGTGGGGCTGCTCCTGCAGCCCAGCATGGGGAAGTGCTTCCTGCAGAGCAGAAAGGTTTTCCCCTGCAAGGGGGTCTCTGCCAGGCAGCAGTTTAGCCCAGCAAGGTGTGTTATCTGGCCAGGAACATGTTGCAAGTCAATAATGATGCAAAGGAAAAAGCATCCAAAAATACTTAATATTTCTGGATATGACTACATCAATGGACAAGGGAAGAGCTACGGATGTCATCTGTCTGGACTTCTGTAAGGTCTTTGACACCATCCCCCGCAACATCCTTTTCTCTAAATTGGCGAGATATGTATTTGATGCATGGACTGTTCAGTGGATGAGGAATTAGTTGGATGGTCACATGCAGGGGGTAGTGGTCAATGGCTCAATATCCAGATGGAAACCAGTGACAAGTGGTGTTTCTCAGAGGTCTGTATTGGACCAGTACTGTTTAATATCTTCGTCAATGACATAGTGGGATCAAGTGCACCCTCAGCAAGTTTGCAGACGACACCAAGCTGAGTGGTGTAGTTGACACACCTGAGGGACGGGATGCCATCCAGAGGGACTTGGACAAGTTTGAGAATTGGGCCCACATGAGAGATTCAATAAGGCCAAGAGCAAGGTCCTGCATATGGGTCGGGGCAACCCCAGGTATCAATACAGACTAGGTGTAGAATGGATTGAGAGCAGCCCTGAGGAGAATGACTTGGGTGTATTGGTGGATGAAAACCTCAACAGGAGCCGGCAATGCACGCTTGCAGCCCAGAAAGCCAACCGTGTCCTGGGCTGCATCTAAAGAAGCATGGCCAGCAGGTCGAGGGAGGTGATCCTGCCCCTCTACTCCACTCTCATGAGACCCCACCTGAAGTACTGCATCCAGCTCTGGGGCCCCCAACATAAGAAGGACATGGAGCTGTTGGAGAGGGTCCAGAGGAGGCCATGAAGTTGATCAGAGGGCTGGAGCTCCTCTCCTGTGAAGACAGGCTGAGAGAGCTGGGGTTGTTCAGCCTGGAGAAGAGAAGACTCCATGTTGCAGCCTTTCAATACTTAAAGGAGGCTTATCTTTTTAGATGGGGACAAAACTTTCAGTAGGGCCTGTTGCGATAGGACAAAGGGTAATGGTTTTAAACTGAAAGAGGGTAGGTTTAGACTAGATATAAGGAATAAATTTTTTACAATGAGGGTGGTGAAACGCTGGAACAGGTTGCCCAGAGAGGTGATAGATGTCCCATCCCTAGTAATATTCAGGATCAGATTGGATGGGGCTCTGAGCAACCTGATGTAGTTGAAGATGTCCCTGCTCATTGCACGGGGGGTTGGGCTAGATAACCTTTAAAGGACCCTTCAAACCCAAACTATTCTATGATTCTGTATGAGCTTGAGGAAGGCTGTGCCTTTGAACCTGCGCTGCTGAAGCATGTACAACTTCTCTGCATTGGCGTGCCACCACGGGACACTTATTTACCAGTTTCACAGAACTGAGTGGGATGTTTGGAGTGGCTGTGCAGGGGATAGTGAGTGAGGGTGGAGATGAGACTGTGATCAGTGTTTAATCACTGAAGAGAAATGGGTGTAGTTTAACTTCTTATACTGTAGATGAGATTCATCCCATGTGGCTGCTTGTGGCTCTGGTGTGGCACACGGATGACACGAGAGCTATCTAGTGGAGCATCATATAAGCTGTTTTTAATATACCTGCAGAAATAGAAAATTCCCTTTGGGAGAATAGAGAAGGCTAATCCGTGTGGGGGAGGAAAGAAAGGTGAATACTGCTGTGATGGAGGCATCATGATGACCTGTAAGTGTCTCCCAGCAGCTGGAGGGAGGCAGCTTGGGGGTATGGCACTGGTGCAATGCCATGCCAGAGCTTGTCAACAAAATGCAGGGAGACACAACTCGTACAGACCATCCTGAGACAAATGAGCTCTTTGCAGGGGTAAATGCAGACCTGCGTTAGATGAGGCTCAATACTGCAAGGAGTAGCTGAGCGATAAAATGTTTTACTTGGTGACATTTTCGCTCACTCCTCCAACACTGTCTCATATTCTAAGAGCAAAGCACCTCGTGTGCCAGCTGTGGGAAGCTACCACGCATTCACAAAGATGCTGATGGACCTAGCCTTTTCTGGGGACTCCAAATGTGCTGGAACACATGCAGTTTATTCCTACTTCAGCAGTACTCACGATATCCCCAGCGTGAGCTGAGCGCAGGAAGGCAGCCCTTCCCTGAGAGATCACGTGTGGCTGTGGTCAGTCAGGAAATGGGGAGGACAGAAGCTGTGGTGGGGCCACGCTTCCCAGCCCCATGTCACCAAGCACAAGCCCTAGCCCTGAACTTGCTAATGTGAGCTTCTCCTCTGCATGTGAACATTACATTGAATTTTGATACTAGCATTTCAGATTTGAGCATTGTCCACGAATGAAAGCGTTTATTCCTATATAATAAAATCCCTCTATTTCCATATAAAATCTACCTGTAATGAAAAACATTGTTCACAAACAAATGGTAAGAAAATAAATAAATGGCCTCCACTTTATAATGTAAATATTGTCAAAATGTGGCCATGGAGGCGACCCATCCCCTCACAAAATACCACATGTGGCAGACAAGTGCCAGCAGGATGACCTTGCTGGGGAGAGTGGGGGGCCCGGGAGCCGTGCTGATACCCACCACCCTGCACTTGTCTTCACTTGCCAGCTCAGGTGGCACCATGCAGTCCATCAGGTCCCCTGGATGGGGGACATTGAGCGCTGTGGTGTTGTGAGAGCCCAGGAAGGCACAGTGCAGCCCTTCGATCACTCCCCTGCGTGTTGCGGTCCACCGCCAGAACCAAAGCATCTTGCAGTCGCATTTCCAGGGGTTGTGGGATAAAAACACATACTTCAGTTTTGGCAGTTCAGCGAACAAGCGGATGGGTAGGGAGCTAAGGTTGTTCTTGCTCAGGTGAAGGAAGTGCAGCTTGTTTAAGTACGAGAAAGCAGAGTCTGAGATGAGGGAGATCTGGTTGTTGTTCAGGTACAAGTTTCTCAAGTTCAGCAGATGTCTGAAGGTGCAGTCAACAGCAGTGATTCTGTTGGCTTCAAGGTGCATGGTCTTGAGCTGGATCAACCCGTCGAAAAGCTGATTAGGCAAATCAGCGATGAAGTTGTGTCCTAAATTTAACACGCCCAATCTGAGAAGCTTCTTAAAAGCGCCATTTTGAATGATCCATATCCGATTCTTCCTCAGATTCAGATCGTACAGGGTTTCCAGGTCCTTCAGGGAATCTCTGCCAATGGCTTCTATGTGGTTGCCCTCCAGGGACAGCCTTGTGAGGCTGGAGAGATTCCTAAAGGCTTGTGGGACATACCGCATGTTATTGGAGGCTAAATCAAGTCTTTCTAAAGAAGGTAGGTGTGAAAATAGAAGTGGGTGGATTTCAAAGATGTTGCAGTGGGACAAATCCAGGCTGATGAGGTTTAATAGTCCTCTGAAAGTGTTTGCATGCAGGTAGGTGAGACGTGAGTTCCTGCTGAGGTGCAGCTCTCGCAGCTTGCTGAGAGCGTGGAAGGTCCCTGGGGACAGGAAAGTCAGATTGTTTCCATCTAGCCAGAGGCTGTGGAGGAAAGTCAGGTTTCTGAAGGTATTGGTTGTGAGAATCTGCAAATAATTATTGGAGAGGTTTAAAGAGACAGTAGATGCTGCTATTTCTCCAGGGAGGGCTCTCAGTCCTGCTCTGTTACAGTGGATAATCTCTTCAGGTGCACATTTGCACATGCTTGGGCATGAATCGGAGATATTCAGACTCAGTCCAGCCTTTGCTGCACAAGTAAATATAAATATAACAAGAAAGAACATGACCAGCCACAAGTCAGCCACCGCATCTAATACCTGATGGATAGTAGAGAAGGAGGCAAGAAAAAGAGCATGTACCTTTTGGATAGGTGAACCGCAAGCATTGCAGCGTCGGTTGGGCTGTGCTTTTAGTGCACAGTGAAAATAAATTACCTGGTTCTTCCTGCTGCAGACCAATGGGGATCAAGTCTTCAGGCAGATAAAAGCCGATTAAGTGCCATCCTGCTGTAAAGAGCATTACTGAGAGGCAGGGAGATTTCTCAGCTGAGCATCACGCTCTGACAATGGCTTTTCCCACCTCCTGCCCTCAGCAAACAGCAGCAGGTAACAGACTTCCCTCGGGATCTGTCGGGGAGAGGCTCGTACTCCTGGGTTGATCACCGTTCCAAGGATCTGCTTGGCAGTTTGCGCAAAAATCCTCTGTTTTGGAGGAGCATTTTTGTATTTTTCTCCAGTTAAGGCTTCAGCAAAGGCAGCTGAGAGCAGCCCTGCCACCCAGATGTGAGATGGGGGCCTCTCACCCTGGTGTGGCTACACATGCTGCAGATGCCTCGGGCTCATTCAGGCTGTGATCCGGATGCCGAGGAAAGCAGAGCCACGACTGAGCCCTGATCACAGCCCTGTCAATGGCTGTGACTCCTCTGCAGTAAAATGGGACACTGCCAGGAGCTGTGCAAGCCTCCCGCTCCGTGCTAGCCCGGAATGTGCGGGGGAGTGCTGTGTCCTGGTGGAGCCTCTTCTCGGGATAAGCCCTGAGCCATCTCTGAGTGGTAAAAGATGATCCCTGTGGGCAAAACACAGAGCACCCCAGGGGCACGCTGCCTGTCTCCAGCAGGTTTGAAGATGTCACTGAGCAGCTGGAGCTGGGCTTGGGTCTGTAAAAGCCCATGTCCTTGGGCCCCTCCCTGGTTTTCATCCAGTACCCAGAGTGCAAAGGAAAAGTGTGGTCGGGAAGCTGATTGATGCACCCGGCAGCCAGGGATCAGCAATCTGCAGGCTGATCATTTTGCTTACAATGCCAAGAGGACTAGACCCAGGCCTTGCAGCTGACACGTCAGCAGAGCAACCAGTGACACAGTTACTGCTCTTGTTTTTTTCTCCCTCTTAATTTTTGTTTTCCCGCTCACTTCTCTCTGCTGGAGTTCATATTTTTTATGTGTTTGAAGCACCTTCTCTCAGCCCCCTCCCTTCGGGTGCATTGCCTTGCTCTTAATTTCATGGTCTATGTCAGCTTTTTTCTTTTTCATGTTTTACAGATTTGGGTTTCCTTTCTCTCCCCTGCTCCACTAGCTGTCCAGACAGTGGCTAAAAACCAAGTATATGATATGCCCAACAGTATGTGTGAATTGGAAAAATTTGCAGATCCATTGTCTTCTCGGCAAAGCAGATTGTTTCCTGTGCTGTTAAATCACTGTGTTGGCTTCAGCTAGTTCTGTTTTCTTCTTTGTGTTTTCAAGCAACAACCCCCTCAAAGAACAGCTTCTCCCTGTAAGCTTGGCTGGGATGGCTGCGTTGTGTAACTGAGACCATCTTCTAGCTGTAAACAACATCATTCATTTAGTTAGACAGGCTTTGCGGCAGTGTTACTAGGGGCCAAAAGCTGGTTTTCACCCTGAGAGCAGCGGTGATGGCACCTTGCCAAGGGGCTTGTCCTGGGAGCCCCGGAGGAAGGTGGAAATGTGCACTGCTCGCCCCATCCAACTACGCACGTTTGGGGCCACACTGAAGGTTTTGGTGAGTGAATCTTTGTTTTCTGTATTCCTGGCTCAGCTGGGACTGCTCCTTTGAGGATATCACTTTGGAGTGGTGTCCTGCTGCTGGGATCTCCATGGTGTCTCTTACCTCCTGCTGCAGCACAGCTGTGAATATCCATTGCTCCGTAACTTTGTCCGTGTATCCCTGTGAAGGAGACAGATTTCTGTTGGCCTCTTTGCAGGATGAGTGAACTGCTCTTTGTCTGCTAGGAATGGTCTCGCCTCTAGCTGAAGTTTTGTAGCTCAGGCTGAAGGTGGATCGCTTGCTCTGGTGTCCTTTTTATTCTACACAGGCTTTATTTCTGGTTGTAATTCTAGCAGCGTTGCCCAGTGCTCTCTCTAATTCTCCTTGATTTCATGTTGGAAATTTTCAGAGACCAAAAGCATGCAGCTCTTAGAGCTCATCATTGCCAGATGTTGCTTAACTGGACTAAAACATAGTGGTGAAACAGGACCACAGAGCTGCAGAATGTCTCCTTGCTTCAGAGCCTGTAGGCCCAAGGAAGCCCGTAAGTATCAAAATGACCAGATTTTTACACCTTGTCATGGTTTTTGCAATTCCGGGTGCTCCCTGTAGCATTTCCGTGATGCACAGGGGGTGGTAGCTGCCTTGCCAGGATTTCAGATGTGGCTGCTGCCTGGGCCACACTTACTGGTGACAGCTTTGGTTGCAGCTGCCCTGGGGGTGGAGGCGATGCAGTGGTGTACCATTGCTCAACACTGTAGAGAGCTAAACTTTTGCTGGGGGCTGCCTGTTGATCAAGATAATGATCACGGGTATATCCTGTGTGTGCTGCAGTGCCCAATGCTCCTTTGCAAGAAGCGCTCAGCATTGCCTGTCCAGTTTCTGCTTCCTGAGCATCATCGCTGCAGTCAGCAGTAGCCAGCATCACTACCACATCAGATGCTACAGAGACAAGATATGGTTCTTGAGAAGAACAACCACATGAATTTTCTCCCTAGTTACTTTTTTGACAAATACTTTCCCACTATGGTCCATTGAATTATGAGCATTCAGCTCCTGGGCTGTCTTTTCCAGGCTCAGCTCTTTGTGCTCCACATGCAGGGATTTTGGTTGTCTCGCTCCATCTGCTAGGAGAGTTTTCTGGAGTGCATCATGTGTTTTGGCTGAGGTGGCTCATCCTTCCAGCTTTAATGGAAAGGCTGAGACACTGCAGGTCTTCTGTTAAAATGTATTCCACCTATTGCATGACCATGATTATATTTTGTCTTTTCTTCAGTCACTGATTTATCTGATATTTGGGATTTATAGCCCAGCACACCCACTTCAGAAATTGTTTGTAGCTGATGTCAAAAGCCTTGCCTAATACTGTAGATTTTAAGGAGCTATATTCTCTTTACAGGATCAAGGTTTGATACAAGCAGTCCAAACATCCACTTTGGGATGGTCTTGCTAGTCTAATGAGTTAAAGAAGCAAGGTTTGCTCTCTTTAAACTTTCTGGTGGGCAAAGGCGGAGTGAGCAGAATCACTTAATAGTTTGTTGATAAAAGAAGGATTAAAGAAGCTGGAATACCTAAGTGTTAGGTATACTCTTACTTCCTCAAAGCTTTATCTAGCTGATGACCTCTCTTTCATGTGTATCTCAGCATTTTTGGTACATAAGAGAAATTCCTGACAAAAACACTTAAAAAGTGGGAAATGATGCTTGCAGTGAGTACAGTTCAAAACAGCAAAGGAAGAAAGATTTTTATTTTTAAAAGATCTCTGCAAAGAGACCCCCTGGGTACTCTGTAGCTCTATAAAACTGGACATGGAGTCCTAGCTGTTCCTAAAAAATCACTGTGAGACCCTAGAAAGAAATGTGAAGTATGCTCCCATACCCTTTAAATGCTGGGTTATATACACATATATTAATACTAATAAAGCAGAAGTTAGACAGGAGGGAGCTCTCTCCCACAAGCTGTGGGCATCAACGTCTTGACTTCTGCTGCTCATCACAGCAGCTGGTCTGGGAGAAGTGAGCAGGAGAAAATTACCTGTCATGAAAAATTGTTCTTTATGAAAGCTGAATGTGGGTTCCCATTGCGATCTGGCTGAGCAGGTCTCAGCTGCTGAAATGCTGTGCTTTGGCCACAGCAGCGTCAGTGGGATTTAGGCTCTATGCCCATTGTGGGCAAGCCCTGGTGCCTGGTGGTTTATCATTATCTGGGGCCATGGCTTGAAGCCACGTGCATTCGGGAACAGAGCTCTGGCTGAGTGCTGCAGTGCAGCACCGAGAGCGGGCAGCGGTGCCAGGGCGCGCGTGCATGCGCTGCCTTTAATAGCAACGAGGGCAGCATGTTTTCAAAGTCACTTATGTGCTTGTTTTCTTTACTACTTTTAGTAACTTGTAAAATGCTTACGGCCAATTATTTGAACAAACAATGTCATGGAGTATAATCTCAGTCTTGGCAATGCTATCGGCTGGACACAAACATCTCATAAAAAAATGCTCTGGAAAAGTTTTCTGCGTGCTGGAGGTGGAAAGGGTGTCTCGCTTGCCTCCAAACTGCCTCTGCCACACTCTAGACACTGAACTGCTTCAAAAACTGACTTCTTCCTGCAGGTAAAGGGGACTAGAGCTTTCTGATACCCAGATGGATCCTGGCTGGATAGCCCTTGTGTTCACCGCTGCTGCAAAGTGGAAAAGCAGGGCTTTCCTCAGGCCTGCTCAGTGCTTCCACGTGGAATCGTGGCTTCAGGAGGGAAAGTGAAACACTGACCAAGGTCTTCCCTTTAAAAAAGCCTAGTAGTTCTCCTTCCTGGCCAAAACACTGGGCTTGCAGACACCCGCTGTGAGAACTGATCATGCTTCAGAGGTACGTGAGACAGTGTTAAGACCCAGCATGCCAAGGCACGAACCACGGATGCTAGTGTGAGCAGGACTTGCTGCCTCGGCCATCAGTTTTCAGCTGATTGCTGCTTGCAACAGCTCTCCTCCCTAAAGCCCCAAAAAGCATGTGAGAAAGCAGCCTTCTCTGCAGGAGTGCTCTGGGGCTGGGGAAGGACGAGGGAGATACTCCAGTCTTACTTGCAAGACTGAGTAATTAATCCCTACAGAAACCTTTAAACAAACAAATGCGGGAGGGAGGAATGCATATAAAAGTTTATGGAGTGCTGGGAGAACTCAGCTGCAGGCAGGATGGTTTCAGTGCCTGTGTGCCTGTTGTTCGGCACAATGGAAATCATCGCTGACGCGGTGGTGTGTGGGTGCTGGGTCCCCAGCTCCAGCTGCCAGCCCCGGGACCAGGGAGTCAGGGCATCCTGCTGTAAATTGGCACCAGAGGGGTCAGAGCCATACTGACCTATGTTGGGTTATACATCCTGGGGAGCACATTTATGAGAGATTTTTTTTCCCTCTTGCTTTCTCAAAAAGAAGAAATCAAGCCCATGAATACAGTCTGCATCTGGATCCCACGTTGCTTTGAGGATTTGCAGGCTGGCAAGGTTTAACCTCAAGAGCTGGCTTCACAGCCTGCTGGCGCAGTCAGATGTGCTGCCTGTTCGGAGTATTCCATCTCTGACAGCAGCACTTCCTTGCAAAAACCAAGACCTAGAACTCGGGGAGCACGAATCCATTATTATTTTTTGCACAATTGATCAGAAGTTGCTATTTGAATTGTGTGTGTGTGTGGTTTTGTGTGGGTGTTTGTTTTGGTTTTTTGGGTTTGGTTTGGGTTGGGTTTTTTTAAACACTTCTAGTGACTGCTTTTGGTGCGCGGGCTTGAGAATGGAAAGGTAAACCTGAGTGCTGTATGTGGATATGCAGCAAAAATTCTTGCTTCTCTTTATGATTTTTTTTTCCCTTGGTATAAAAGGCATGCATAAAATCCTTCCCCAAATACATGCCCCAGGAAGCACTAACTCCTCACCACTTAATATCAAACAGGTCGTCTTGTGGTGAAAACTCCCAGCTTTCATAACTTCGCAGCCAGATGAATGCTAAAAAGGCTGAAGACACTGCGCCTGCACTGAGCTGTGTGCTGGGCTCTGATGCAGCAGATCCATGTGCTGGATTTACCAGCCTGGCTGTGGACAAACATGTCCCACGAGCTCGGGGGCATTAGCTCAGTTGCAGCACCACATGGCACAAGGATGGCTTGTGCATGGACAACTTGGGCGTCTGTATCAGGTGTACCTTCTGTTTCACAGCCATTCATGTACAGGCAATGTCAGAAATAGCGGGAGGAAGAAAGAAGTAGTGGGGGAAATAGAAGAGGGAGGGGTTTTGTACATTGGCTAAATGGAGCTTTGGAGTGAAAACTTAGGGTCAGATAAGGAATCAGATGCATTGAGCACTGGTGGGGGTAAGAACGGGAGCAGGATTTGGCAAAGGGCAGCCTGAGGTATGACCCCCTTGCACCAGGTGCATCAGGCCAATCTCTCGTCTGCTAAGAGTTATGAACCCAGCACAAAGTTTCAGTTTTGGAGGTAGAACAGAATAGACAGTCAGTATGTGTGGGGATCAAAAGTGCATCTGGAAAGGAAAATGTTATATTTAAACCTAAACAATTTGTGTTTGTTATCTTTGCAAAATAAACATTCTCATGCATTTGACATTTTCCCCTGCATACAAAGCATGCTAGGTGGAATGGAGCAAGATCTTTCACCGGTTGTTTGTGTGTAAAGCAACCAGCAGCAAGAATTTCTGGCTGAGGGTGTCCTGTCACATACTGTTAGTAAAAAATTGAATACATATGGGTCAGAGTGAGTGCTGATATCTCAGGTCACTCACCCGAGAGCCAGCAGTCCTCTGGGTCTGAGGCGGGGTATGTACAGGTGCATTTCTTCTCCTTTGTAGAAGGACATGTCACCTCTGCACTTGCACGTCCCACATGCCCCTACTGACCTGCTTGGTAGACATCTGAAGAAAGAACAGAGGTTTTGCAGCGTGTCTCTAGGAGGTGCATCATCTGTTTAACGCCTCTTGAGCAAAACAAGTCTCCTGCTAGTGGTTGTGTTATGTGGGAACTGAGTGCCAATCTTCATCTTAGAGCTTTTTGGTTAAGTTTTTACTTTTTCAGCCCCCAAGCTATTATGGATGTTAGTGTTTCCTTTACAAATTTTCTTTATTTTTTGTTGAGCAATGCAAATTTCAATGGTTCCAGGGTGTCTTCTCTCCTCCTCTGCCTTTTCCATAACAACCTCAAATGAGAGTGGGGAGGAATGAGTGGGAAAAGGAAGAGGAAGGGATGCCCCAAAATCAAACTAAACATTTATGGAATGGGTGAGTGTGTGCATTGGGGAGGTTCATATATATATCTCGAGATAAGAAGGATGTGCTGACGTGTATGTTGTCTAACTCTGAGTGTGACACACAGTGCTTGAGCCTTTGGGACAGATGAGGTCTTCCATCCTGTGCAGTGATTTGGTATTACCCTCACTCAAGATACCTGTGATGTTTGGGTCTGTTTCTGTTTTATCTGCTCTCAGCATGTCATTTCATTGAGCAATTTCAGCTTTCTTTCCCTTCCAGTGTTTGCCCCAAGCACAGGCACTGGGCATGTTTGCAGCCTGACAGTCCTGACCACTGACTGCTTTGTCATTGTGTCTGTGAAGCAGTAAATCAGCTGCACTGTGATAAATAGAAATGCTGCATGGGCTTCCCCGTCTTTAAATAACCCAGTCTCCTCTTGCACAGAAAATGCCAGGAGCTGGACTCTTAATATGAGGCAGATAAAGCCAAAAGCTGCCAAGGAGTCCTCTCCCTGCCTTGAGAAGTAGTGCTCTCCTCCAGGGGATGTATATGAGTTTGCTGATGAGCTTTTCCAGCATGCTCTTTAGCTCTATCTAGGTCAAAGATACAGCTGGGCAGAAAGGTGAGTTTGTTCTCCACAGCCTGCTGAGCCCTGAAGATGCTGGTAAAAGGCTCTTTTCCCTGTTTCATCTCTCTTCTGGGTCACCTTGGTGTAAGCAGAGCTGGTTATAGAGCCTGTGATGCCTGTTGTCCCTGGTGTGCTGCTGCGCAGTCCCAAAGCAAGGCAGGCACCAGGGTTCCCCAAAGCCACCACGGTCGGATACGCCTCACTGCAAGGCTGTGCCAGTGCTCAAAGAATGGGATGAGCTTGGGTGCAGCCCCAGCTGGTGATGGACAGCCAGCCAGCAGCACCTGGCTGGGGCAAAGGGACATGTCACTGGCAAGGACTTCTGTGGTTGCTTTCCACGTGCAGCTTTGCCTGGGGAGCACAACACACGTGTCCCCAGTAGATGGGCTGCTACTGCAGAAGGAGATCACAGTCAGGGTATCAGGGCAAAAGGTTTAAGGCTTACGGATGCTTACTTTGCCCCAGTGCTTATCCTCCAGCAGCTCCCTTGGAGCTCCTTCCAGGGAGAGGAGGCTGGGACCAGGCGGAGCATGTGACGCGAGGAAGAAGCAGGCATAAAAACTCCGTTTTCTGTGAATGGGAAGTTGGTGTGAGCATGCAGCCTTGCCGATCTGCTCTCTTTGGTTGTGTGCTACCCCAGTGAAGCCTCAGAGCCAAGCCTGCTGTCTGCCACGTGGATTTGTCCTGCTGCGCTCCTTGGTTCGAGCAGTGTGCGTATCTTTGCAAGGACATGAGCAGTGGCTTTCCTGTTCTATTAATTGGGAGAGAGGATCTGCTCCCTTACACAGGCAATACTGGTGTGAATGCTGTAATGTTCCTCCGCTTTCTGTCTCTTTGTGTTCGCCTTATGGTCAGCTCTGCCAGGACTAACAGCCTATGCCACTCTCTAATGTATTAGACAGTGCTGGGACTCCATAGAGTGCATGGGAATTCTCCTGCCCTCAGAGATGCGTGAATCCTTGCATGGAGGCTCACACATGTTGCATGTATACCTGGGGAGCAGAAGGGGCTTGCATGTGGTTGTATCTTCCTGGCCCAAGAGCTTCAGTAGAAATCCACCGAGATATTTGTGTGAAATTCTGTTTTCTTTCTTGCTTCCTTTTTTTTTTTTTAGTTGTCGTGTTCCTCTCTCCTGATTTACTGCACATGCTCACGTGGCCTTGGAAAGGGGGATTCTCAAACTGTTTTGCTTCCAAAAGGAAAAGAAGCTGGCGGGCATTCATATTTCAGTTCTCGAGTTATGTCGGTTAAAGTCTCCCAGTAGGAAAACGGAAGATATGAGAGAGCAGATTGCTGGTGGTGATACTCGCTAGAAGAAAAACAGAAAAAAGGAGCATGAAATTCTAGAGCTACATCCAGACAAATGTGAGGTTTGAGAGGTATGTTTTCTGTCTGCTGTTAGAACATTATTTCCATTGATTTGATTTGATTTGTGATAAAATGCCTCATTGTGTCTTAAGTAATAGTAGGAATGACTAGTTTAGAAGCAGATTCTAAGCCAGTTCACGTGCAGAGCGGGGGGAGCATGTTTGTCAATGAAACCTTCTCAGTAATGTAGCTGAAATTAATTATGGTGTGGTCCATCTGTTAGAATTAAGGGAGCTATGTAATGCTTTATGACTAGTTCTGAGATTTCAGCTTCTGCAGGTTAAAGTGAGGGGCATAAGATTTAATGGTGAAATGGGGCTCCAGACCCTCTCCTGAATCTTTGTCGTCCCCAAACAAAAAGCTTTTCTCTGGTTTAAGACCAGATTTAAGATTATAGAATGTGGGCTTGTGATCCAGTATTTGGAACTTTAAATACCAGCACTCTGCAGAAATGTACATTAATATTCTCCTATTTAATTTTCATTGTTGAGACAATATAATAAAAGTTAATTTTTTGTTAGTATATTCAAAGTAGCATATTGCATATGTTGCATTGAGCAAATGATAAGCTATGGTATACTAAACTGTTAATACAGAAAAGCACATTTGAAATGATCAGTTGCCTTCTGTTAAATGAGGTCATTACCCAATTCTATCGTCTCGTCTTGGTCAAAATTTCTGTTATTTTTAGGGCCCTTTGAGAATTCTTAAATGCCTGACTGGTTCCATAAGGACTTAATTAAGCAGGAATTGTCTCTTTCTATTATGTAAAATAAAATATTTGAATACGATATCTTCTTTATTGACTATAAAGTCTTAAAGTTTGAAAAATGTTCTGCTTGGAGTGCAGACATGAGCTGTTGAACTGGAACAAAGACAGACCGACCTGTCAATTAAGTCTCCTATTTTAGCAGTTTTGTAGCTCGAGTTTCCTCTACTGAAACCCAGTCCTGATGTTTCTAAGTGAATGGCAAATACCACTGTTAAAAGCAATGCCTGCAAGGACTGAGTACTTGACTGTCTATTGCTTGTATCCACATTGCAAATATTTCTTTTACTCTTCTGATTAAAAGCTGTCATGAGGGCAGGACATGCAGATTTGCTTTGAGAAGGGCTCTGACAGCAAATGACATGTTGCAAAGGCTCTTCAGTGTCTTCGTATCCAGCCCTGTGAACTAAAAAAAAGGTCAAAGCTTGCTTTCCTAATAGCCTTGTTAAAATGCTGCTTTCATGTCTGTGAAGTCCCAGGAGACCCTCAGGTGTGAAGTACCTGATCCCCACTGGCAAGTGCTGCCTTTCTATTTTATTGTGATGGTGCAGAGTGCTGGAAATAGTATGAGAAGGCTGAGAAAAGGATCACAAGGAGCTTCAGCGCTGCCTTTGGTCACAGAAGTTCCCAAAGTATCTCCAGCTCCTGAGTCAATAATCTTTCTGCTCTGCTGGCCACAGAAAGCACCATCTGTAATCACAGATAAAACCCAGCTGCTTGCTTCTCTGCCAGGCTAATTAAAAAGTGCAGTGACCTCTCTAGGGCTAATTGTGTTCTGTTAGTGAGATGGAAGAAAGGAGTCCAGCAGGGTTGCCTGGCATTTCAGCACTCAGCTTACTGGCATAATTTTAAATTGTTTTTATTTTATTGTGACTATGTGATTCCAGAGCTAAGACGGCTGCAGAGTGCGTGTCTGACACACGGTTTCTGATCTGCAGGTGAGCAATGTGATAGAAAAGTGCTGCTAGCACATGAATTTTGTGCAGGACCTCCCTTTCCACCAGCACCAACATGCAGAGCAACTACTCCTTGGTCATTACCACCAGAGAAACTCTTCAAGTCCTCTATACAGCACTGACAAACTCATCGGCTGCATTGCGCTCACCCCCTCCCTGCCCACTTACCTCTTCAGATTATCAGTTTTCACTAATTCCAGCACTCTTCTCTGTGGTTTTTGTTCTGGGGTTGGTTGGCAACAGCGTGGTGGTTGTGGTACTTTGTCGTCACAGTGGCCCCAAAACAGTTGCTAATATCTACATTTTCAACCTGGCCATGGCAGATTTGCTGTGCCTCGCCACCCTTCCCTTCTGGGCTACCTACTACGCGCAGGGGTACAACTGGCTCTTTGGCTCTCTCATGTGCAAAATCTCCAGTTCTGTCCTGTGCTTGAACATGTTTGCAAGTATATTTTTCATTACATGCATGAGCGTGGACCGGTACCATGCTATCGTCCATCCTATTCGCTCTCAAAGAAGAACTCCACAACAAGCTTATTTTATAGCATTGGTTGTGTGGGGCCTTGCCTCTTTGTCCTCCCTCCCAACTTTTTATTTCCGTGACACTCACTACATTGAAAGCTTGGGGGTCGATGCTTGCATTATGGCCTTTCCTCATGAGAATTTTGCAAAATGGTCTGTGGCAACAGCCTTCCTGAAAAATGCACTTGGCTTCTTCATCCCCTTGACAGTGATCACCACGTGCTACATCTGGATCAGGAGGCACTTGCTCAAAGCACAAGACTTTGGGAAAAACAAGCAGAAGAGGGACAAAGTCCTAAAGCTGGTGGCTGCTGTTGTTGTAGCCTTCTTAATTTCCTGGCTCCCATTCCACATTTTAACTTTTTTGGATGCCTTGGCTCATATGAACATCATCAATAACTGTGACGTGACAGGGATCATCGACACAGCACTGCCGTTCGGCATCTGCATGGCATTTGCCAACAGTTGCATCAACCCTTTGCTGTACTGCTTTATTGGGAACCAGTTCCAGGAGAGGCTCCATCGCTTGTTTAAGCGACGAGTTTATCAGTTCAACAGCCATCAAGAGAGCTCTTCTTTGAGGAAAGGGAGCTGCTTCAGAGATGCTGAGACCCCTGTGGGCAGGGAAGGGGAGCCTGAGTCCTTGCTGTAGGCACTGGGTCATGATGTGGGGCAGTAATGCAGATGGCTGTCCCTGCAGCAGTGACGCTCCTCTCTCCTGTTCCCTGTGTTTTGTGCCCGTTCATTCACCAGCTGTTTGAAGGAGACTCTGGTTTTCTCATATGTAGAGATTTATTCTTCCTTCCTTTCTGCAATGAGCACTCAAGTTTTACATGGAGGGAAGATTCTGGCCAATAAATATATTGATGGCATTTTAAATATCAGCTTGTGGAGCAGTGGAGATCAGGCGAGTGTTTAGTGTAACACAAAAAGACAAAATATATCAAAGAACAATTGCATGACAGCTACAGTTGTGTATGCGCTGAGTATTATATCCTAAGCTGATTTTCTAAAAGAGATTCTCACTAGAGAATGTGTAAATAAAGCAGTGCAGATACTTCTGTACCTATCTGTAAGAAAATATTTTGACCTTTATTTTATATATATTTATATGTATTTTTTAAAATACATGGCTAGAGATGTCATATGTAAAATGCATCACATATACCTCCTGCTTGCTTAGACCTGGGATCCTGAGACCAGGTGGAGACACATTTCTGCAAACTGCTGGAGGCAGGAGAGTATTCTTGGGGGAAAGTACAACCACGTGCATGTTTTTATACCTTTCTCATAGCAGGTTTTCAGGCCAGATGGTTCTTTGCTTTAATTCAATGTGGTCACTTTTGATAGTAATGCCCCAGGAGCCGAACACACTATGTTCCACTGCTGCGTGGGCATGCTGAGTCCCGCGCACTGTCTAGCAGCCTTCGGGAAAAGGACTTGCTGATTGTCTAGACTTTTTGAATTTTAAATGTCAATTACTACTGTAATTATGGGGTACTGTGTACAGAAAGACTAGGTGACTCTGTCTTGACACAAAGACAGAGTCTCTGAAGCAGAACCATGGCGTGACTCTTAAGACTTACCTACATCTCAGTATGGGAGTTTACTCATTTGTAAATAAAAGGGGAGGGGGGAGAGTATTTGGCAAATCCTGATTCTATTTTGAGGTTGCTTTTGATGATTATTTGAAATTTTCATTTGCTGGAGAGGTACTGGTCCTTTTGGACCCTTCAGAAAAGATCATGTTTGATAGGCTCAATCTGAAAGAGGGATCTGTTAGCACCTTGTGCAATTGCCAGCAGGTTGTCCCTAGGCCGAGTGACCCAGGGTCACCAAAAGATCATTAGCTTCAGGGAATTCTCTTTGACAAGTTACTCGAGGCTTGCATTAGCTGTTTTGGGTCCATAGGACAGAAATTATACCTGCCGGTTGGGTAACCAGGAGTCTGGCCTCCCTGGAAGTCCCAACATTGGTTGGTATTTGAAAGCTGTGGGAACCTGGTGCAGGAGCCGTCCTTCACTGTTAAGGTGGGAGGTAAGTTTCTTCACTGGTGTCTGTGAAAATGGGATTATGCAAGAAATGTGCCAGTCTGAGTGATGCGAGGTGAAAAGTTTATGCAGAACTTGGCAAAATGGGGGCTTGATCACAAATGACCCCTTCTCCCTGGTCTGGTGGTCTGTAACGGGGTATGTAGCTGGAGAGATGCTTGTCCCAGAAAGTGAAAGAGCTGCTAATGCATCTCCCCTGGAATGTTTTTGTTGAAAATGTTCCGAGGAGCTAATAGTGTCTGGGGCATCGGATATTTCTGGAAGGACAAACTGTTAATTGCTTAGCAATGAGCACAACAACGCAGTCATGCTACAGCAAAACAAATCAGCATACTAAGAAAATTACCAGGTGTTCAAAGTGGCAGGCTCAGGGAAGTAATAAGAGGTTGTGGAGGCTTTTTACCTTTGCTGCAATACAGGTCAGCAATGAACACAACTGTGCCATTAAATGGCATCTTTGTAGTCTCAAAACAAAAGCTAAACTACACCATCTCAACCCAGTGGTGCCTGTGCTTCAGCTGTACCCGTCCTGAGTGTAAGCACAGACTGCATGTTTTCCACACGTCAGTTCGGACCTGCTCAAAAAGAACAGTTTTGAACAAGTATCATGCCTTCTGCCTGGTATGCAGACCTATCCAGACAGGGAAATACTACAGGAATCTGAAATCCAGCTCCTGTTGCATTTACATCTGCAAGAGGCTAGAGAAAATGAGGACAAAGCTTGAGAAAATGAGGACAAAGCTTTCCCAAGGAGAGAGCAGTGATGCAGCATCTCCCACTGCTGCAGCTGGAGGGCAGGGATTAATGACCACTTGCCAGGGCTGAGGCAGCTGCACTCTCCTAGAAACCGGGGGGGGGGAGGATTAAATGGAAGGCAAAACTGAGAGGGGAGGAAAATTCCTTCTTTCAAAATGCAGTTTCAAAAGAAGTCTACCCTGAAGGTCATATTCTGCAAGAGTGACAAACCAAGTGACCCCATAAGCTCGACACTGACATTTCTGTTTGTCAGATCTGCCTTGTACCTCTAATAGGTCATGAATTTGAGCAGTGTGGTTAAACGAATATCCAAAAAACTCTGTCTGGAGAGGAACCTGAAATGGAAGTGGGGGAGGTGCTGTATCAAGGGCTTTGCTTTATTTTTAGAGCAACTTGAATAATATCAAGCTCTATGAATTTCTTCCATCATGCTCAAGTTTCTCATGGGATTTTTCAGGGATTTTTAATGGAAAAATGTGGGGATTTTTTTCACAGTTTCAGTGTGTTGTGTTTATTTTTTCAAGATTTTCTGCAAAAGAATGCAGATAAAAATTTAAGTAGGCTTGTTTCCTTGCAAATTTAGAAGCTACTTTTTTTTCTTTCAAGAGAACATTTTGCTAATCTATGCAAACGAGTCTAATAGTTGTGCAGTGCTACAGTATCTCTCTGTCAGTCCCCAATTCCCCCTCCCACCCTGGTCCTTTGCAAGCCCTGTGTTCCCTTAGGCGCTCCTGGAAAATGCAGACAGCCTGTCCAAGGCAGGAGCCCTGCAGTACTTTGGCAGAGTGTGCAAGCCTGGGAGCCCTGCAGTCCCCTGCTACTGCCCTGAGATTGTCCCCTGGAGTGATTCACGCAGTTTTGGCGGGGACATTGGGAGTGTGTGGGGTTGCTCAGTGTCTTGCTCACTCTGCAAGTATGGCAGGATGGATTTATGAGCAACAGCTGGATTTTGGCTGGGGCTGCACCTTCTCTGCCCTGCCATGGTGCAGTCAATGTCAGTGGAGAGGAAAGCCTGCTGTGGAAGGGGTGTGTTGTGACCTACCAGGTTGAAATGCTGACGGGTTTGGAGTCAAAGCTGAGAGTGGTGGCAGGGTTTCTTTGGAGAGGGGAATGTCCTGGAGTACTTCTGGGCCTGTCGGTGGGTCTTTCCCCAAAGAGGGATGGAAGGGATGGTTTACTACAAGGATCGGTCGGTCTCTGTCATATTTGCACAGCAAATCCTGTTTGTGGCTTCCTTTTCTAGCTGTATTGATTATTCTCAGCTTAAATGAATTGCAGAAAGAGTCTCAGTCCAAACTGAGCATCCTGTGTGTATCCCTGAGCTGACTTCAATATATGAAGCAGAGAAAGTCACTGGCATTTATTAGCATGAGCTAGTGCTGGGTGGTGAGCTAAATGCTTTGTTTATGTAAGATATACAATAAGAAATGTTTGGTACAGCATGTTCTCCCTGAGAAGTCAACACTGCCTGAGCCTCTGCTGGCACCCACTCAGCATGCTTGTCCCATTCCTCAGGCCAGATTTTGGGCAGGAATATCATCTTGCCACCCTGCAGCCGACTGCCACAGCTTGGCTGCCCTTCACAACACATCCCTTTGTCCTGTCTGAAGGGCAAGGGGGTGCCATGGAGCAAGTGAACTGCTCATGTTTCCCTATGAAAATGAGGTCTTTTGGATACTGTATTTGAGTGGTCCTGGCTGGAACGCAGGAAACCTGAAGTGAGGATTGAGGTTGTCTGGCAGGCTTTCCTCCGTGCTGGCAGACTTGCTGCTCTTGTCTCAAATCTCCTTCCCTTGAAGGAAAATGACTGCTGTTGTTGGGAAGGGCCGCTCCGTTCAGCAAAGTCCTGGGATGTGCCTTCCTCACGTCTGCCTGCCGTGGGGTCCAGCTGGATGCAACAGAGAGGGGCTTGTTGCTCTGGCCCATGGGCTCTGCTGGGAAGGGTTTGTGAGTCTCCTACATCTTTGTCTTACCAGATGCTTGCCTACAGAAGGAGCCCAGTGCTGCTGTCTTCACGTCGCATAACCTCTGGGCTGGGTACAGTGGTGTTGGGGAACGAGTGATGCACTTCACTCGCAAAAGAGAAGCAACAATGTATTTTATTGATATAAGGCAATGATTTAGCAAAGTTCAATGGTAAATGTGACAGCAGTTTAATAAGATTCGATGGCAAACTACGCTGGATTATTTACTGCATAGAGGACAGGGCCAGACAAAACTGTCGGGGAGACCCTCCCATTGAGTCATGAGGTTCAGAGAGGACCCCCTTGCATTCTAAACTTCTCAGAGAGAAATTTAGGTGCGGCTGGATTCAGACTTAGTCTCAGACTTGGTCAGTGGTTTATGTCTAAAGGATTATATATGCACAATCAATTTTTTATATCACTTAGCTAAGATTACAAAGTTTCAGTGCACTTATTCCCAATTCACTTACCAAGTATCTGAAGTGATAAGGATTCTTTCAGCCTTGAGGAGTAATCTTGAGAGGTGTCCCTGCTCAAGGGGAGATCGTGGTGTGCAGTCCACTGCCGTTCAGGAGAGCTCAATGGGCCCTGGGCTGTCCACTATTTATGGGGTAAAATGATTGACTTATAGTCATATTTGCATACCAGCCGTATTTTTGCTGGTGCATGCTCAACTAGCCCTCAGTTGTTGAGCAAGGTGTGTATAGCCCTTAGCTATTGTGCTGTTATCTGTCTCCCCAGAGTCCAACTTAAGCTGAATGCAGCCATCACGATCGCTACTGGTGGCTATTGCTTAAGCAGAAGGGGGGAAGCACATCACCACAAGTGGTCAGCCTTGCTGTTTGCCAGAGCATCCACTGAGGTACCTGGCTGAGAGCCAACACTCCCGTTTGCTAGGTTTCATTAGAATCAAAAGAGGAAAGAACAAGACCCAAAAGCCCAGACTAAAAATTGAGATTTGTTTATGGAAAATAGCAGGTTTTGTGTGTGCATGTGTGTGTGTTTAAAGGGAAGTAATGACTAACCCTGTGGGATACCCAGCTGCCAGCAGCAAGCCTGTGTGCGTTCACCTCGCCTAATGAGATGTTTGCAGACCTTCTTCCACACCGGCATTTCCACATCTGTAATCACCACTCTGCAGTATTCTGGTGCCACTGGGAAGCAGGGCTGTGGGATGCTGGGCCAGTGTTTCAATGGGGGCACACCTGCTGCCATGGACAATAAGGATGGGAACCAGAGGGGCTTATGCCTCTTCTGCATGGGAAGCCCAGAGGCACCTCCCCAGAGCGCTCCTGTCCTTGATAACCCATAGGACACCCCTCCCTGTCTGTGCCCAAGCTCTAATCCTGCCTGCTTAAATGTCAGCCCTTACATCTGTCAAAGACCATATATAGATGGTGGTGTAACTCCTTCAGCTTCCAAAACCAGCTTTTTTGCCTTTGCTGTCTGTCTGCCAGTGGGAGCGATGTGGGGCAAGAAGCCAGCAGGCGATTGCACAGGCCTGGCTAAAATGTTTCTGGATCTTGGTCTTGGAGTGGAGAGCCCTGGGACAGGGAGCAAGCCAGCCTCTCTCATTGCCTCTTTCAAATGTTTACTTTCCACTTCCTCTTCAGCTGAGACAGGATCTAAATTTGACATTATAAGCTCCAGATAGAACTCTGTTAATCCCCAAAACATTTCACAGGGACAAAGTAGAGTAATATGGAAGTGGATGAGGGTCATGACATTAATTTCCCTGCTGTGAGATACATCTGAACTTACCCCGTCTCCCCTGCTGACAACCAGTAGCTCTTCAGTTTAAGCAAACATAAGTTTGCGAAGCTCTGCTCCATCCCTGGAAGACAAGCGGTTACGGGCAGCCAGGATCTAGTGTGAGTTTTGGCTTTAAAAATTGTAAATTTAAATATTTTGTTGTTTTTACAGCAAATAAGAAAATCAACAATACCCAACCCAATGAACTGCAACAGTGCAAATGTGACTTATCCAACACAGCTGCCAAGTCAACATGACAGCTAAAATGAAACAGAGGGCAAGGCTGTCTCTAGAAATCAGACTCAGCTTGCAACAAATGAAAAAGAAGCTTTTCTAATAGGAAGGAAAATGGTATAATCATTAAATGCATTTAGACAGAGATATATTTAGTATATAAGATACAATTACTGTTGAATGATGTGTGGGAGAGCTTGCAGAGACAATGCAATGAAATAGAGAGATGTCACGTTCATATAATATATCCATAAGGAAGCAGAAGCTGAACATTATTATTGCTGTTTAAACTTTGGTTTAACAGTGTCTTCTGCATTCCCCAGAGATGCCTCTGAGGTTGTGCTCTGAAGCTATCTGCCCACACATAATGCATGTTCATTCACTGTGGAGGAAGTACGTGCATGTAAATGTGTTTGCTGTGCTGGAAGCGTGGGGCTGAACTCTGAAATAATTTGTCTGTGCTCTAAACTTGCCTCTTTGTGCTGTGCTGCAAGATGGCATGTGGGCAGCTGGCACGTGAGCCCTGAGGCTGGGCAGTGGAGAGCCGTCAACCACAGCCATCCCTGCCCCGGGCACTCTGGGGTGCTCGCTAGCTGGGGTGTAGTGTCATACACAACACACGGCCTCCTTCGAAAATCACAGCAAAACATCTGCATTAAGCGTTAGGACAGCATCCAAACATGTGGCTCTTTCGCAATGACAGGAAAGTGAAAATTATGAATACAGCATGTGCTAGGCATGCAGCTGTGTCATGACAGAGTAGAAAAAATATAGTAACTACCACTGTCTCTGGACAAAACGAAGCACTTAATCTGTAGTCTTAAAATCTGTTGCTTCCCAAAGTCTTTGATGGGATCATGTTTATGTGGCACACAACTGTTTGGTGTCTTCACGTGCAGGGGAACATGGTAGTTTTCTTTGCAGATGCTGAACAGCATTTGACTTGCTCTGGTAAGTGCTTTAAGGAGTTTTACACGTAATGAAATAGATCTCACAACTCATGCTGCTTGCCTCTTACCCTGCAAACACCTTCACTGACCCCGGCAAGGCTTCTTCCAAAGTAAGGTCAGCGCAGTTTGGCGCTCTATACAAATCTTTACTGTTGTGAACTCTGGGGTTTTAGAACGTCATGAATCCCTTTTTATCATGAAGTTCTGAACGTCCTTGTTTTACTGTATTAACTGTCTCCTCTTAGGTGAGCATGGTGTGCAGAATTTGTTCTTCAAAGTGCTTGTGCTTCTTTGGAAGAGGATTCCTCCATGTGCAATTCAGTACACATGAAATATGTTTGACAAAAGTCTACTTAAGAATGGACTTTCAGGCCCAGATAGACTTTGTAATGTAATCAACATGTTTAATAGTAAAAAGATTTGGTTTTCTTTCAAATCTGTGGTAATAGACTGCTGCAGTTCGGAACATGTGGGCTTTTACTAGGGAAATGATACAACCCAAGGGAGTCGTTTTCAAGGACAAGTCTAGGAAAAAAGACTTTAGAGTATGATACTAAATGTGCTATATTAACTGGGGAGGGCCCTGTGGACATTGCTGGCACTCAGCCTGGGATCTGGCAGTCTTTCATCTGATTTTATTTTGATCTTCATACCCTACAGGAATGCAAAGAGATCTTTCTTTCATCCACTGGAACACCCAAAAAAGAAATTACCCAGAAAAGTCAGGAATGTTTATTCCTTTAACTCTAAGGCCAACATGGATCTGAACTACAATACAACTAGCTGCTTTTCTAGCTACTAGCCATTTTTTTGCTGAGATTTGATACTTCGCAGGTAACTCTGTCTAGGATGAACTGGAAACACAAACAGGTAATGAAACCAGATAGGAAAGTTCTTAATGTTGGGCTAACCTGTAGCTAATTCAGCTGCAAGAGTACCCAGAGCAGACTTCATGCTGAAGGCAGGAGCAGATTTTATCCATACTCAAGCTGGGTGGGAAATTATGTTGTTGTGGATTACTAAAACAGCACTTGGGTTAAGCAAGACTCTTATAAGACATACCATAGAAAAAGAAATCTGCCATTTGAAAAAAATGTGAGAGGTTCATGTAGAAAGAACAGGGTGGATTCAGCATGAGGGTCTGTTGAAAACCTCTGAATAGTTACTGAGGAATGTTCACAGGTTTTCCTCGGGTCACAGAGCAGGTGACAGTGCTGAGGACTTGTTCTGGTGTGTTGAGACACTGGTAACACGTGGCCCAGTGAATCAAGCTAGATGCGGTTGGAGACACATGAAGAATTGAGAGGTTGTTCCCGGAGCTCCCTCCTACTGTGGATCCTGTCATAAATCTTTGCTGTGCTCATGTTGCCACCTGTGCCTGTCCTATAATCTTTGTCATAACATTACCGCAGGTACATATGTTAGGTATGCAGGTACATACGCAGGTACAGCTGAAGATATAACAGTAAATTCAGTAACATTTAACGTCCTCTCTGAACAGCTCATAATAAAGTACCATAATGCTGGCAGTTAACATCTACAGCTGTCGTACAGAACATTTCCTTTGCCCTTGCTGTTTCCAAGCTCTTTACAGACCCAATATTTAATGAAAGCACATAGACAAAATCTGTCTTCAGCTTGATTGGGATATTAAACCCGCCCTGTCACTGGTTCAAGAAGAAAAATACTCCAAAGAAGCAGTGGAGCTAAGTCAGAGGTACAGCAGCACAGCAGGGCGAAGGAAGAGCTATGTGTTCTTCATGTGATCACCAAAAGAAGTCACTACCCACTTTCCTCTTCATGAGGAGTGTCCATAGGACTCCCCCGAGAAGCAGCTTGTTGTAGATCACCCTTGTGCTGGCTCTTCATTTAGCGGCTCTGCAGGATCCAGTCTTTGCTCTCTGCCTGGCATGAAGCATTTACCTGTTCTGTAAACAAATTCATCCCATTTTTACTGATGGAGAAAGTTACTGATCAGCCACACCATGGCAAAACATGCTTTATTTGCTCATATGATCTCACATAACAGCACATACTGCTCTAAAGACTGAACGTGCTTGCAGGCATTTGTTCAGCACAAAGCTTATCCTGCAGAAGCACAGTGATTTTGCAATAAAGTGATTGTGCTTTCTGTGGTTGGGAAATACTGAAACACAAATTAAGAACCCCTGTCCTGAAGCCATTTTGCCAGAGCTTGCTCTTGCTGTGAGCAATGCCTCATTTCCTCCTTAGCCTCTTCAAGAAAGCTAAATGCTCCAATTAAACTATTATGTGCTGGTCTCTGTGTTAGAAACCTCAATCCCATTAGATTTTTTACCATCCATGAAAGTCTCCATGAGTCATCACAGTTTTCTGCTTTTGCAGCCCACTTGACAGCAAGAGGACACACTACTGGAGTACATGAGCTTTATTCAAAGGGGCTCTGAGTGCTTTTTTGGATCTCACCTGAGAAAACCTAAGCAGAATAGAGAAGAGTAACTATTCTACCTTCACATCCTCTTCCCTTCTGTATGCTCTTGCATCTATGAGTTGGATGAAGGGACATTGTGGGGGTTTTTCAGGAATAAAATACTATGTGTACCTCCTTGGAGGTTGCTGTGTGGATAAAACATTGTTCATGGCTCAGGCTGCAAGCCAAGTTACAGATACTCAGTTCTGTATTCTGAGTTACAGTGAATGCATTCCAGTTAGGAAACAATGACTTCTTTTGCAATATTCACCTTAAAACCCTACTGAACAAAGTTCTGTAGATTTGCTTAATGATTTTTTTTTTTTTTTTTTTTACTTTTAGTTAAGTCCTTATGTGATATAATGACATACTAGACCTTCTCTGAAAGAAAGAGGCCACCTAGTGCCGAATTATAGGCTGCTGCAGAAAACCGCCTGCTTGGAAGGTATGAAAACATAACTTTAGTGTAATAATAATACTATTTGTGTTTAAGAAAAAGAAAAAGAGAGACATAGACATTGAAAATCAGATTGCAATTGGCCATACTTTAAAAAATTCAGCATGTCTATTTTATGGGTGGATCTACTGCTTATCATAAAAATGAGTGAGATTTGGCAGTCTTTAAGTTACTGAAAGTTTAGTTTAACACTCAGAAGAAGAGCAGTTCCACTCTGTTTGGTAACTACTTGGACATACTTGTGAAACCCCCACTACCCCACGGAATACTATCATAGCTGAGTGACAGGTGAAGGGTAATTGAACATATGTTCATGAAAGGTAACTGGTGGTGCCAGACCAGCTGCTAGGACGCTACAAAAAATCCCTGTGGGCTGCTCTCATCTGTGAGCAGGGATACCACCGGCACTGCAGGACCTCTGGCTTCCTTTATATTCAGTGGTGAAAAAGGTGCCCCACCAGTTTGTTTCATGGCTTATAAGTCTGAATTGCCTGCTAGCATTGCTCCTCTTTCTGCATTGACTTTTAAGGGAGCTTAGAGCTACTGGTATGTTTAGAGGAGGGTCTAAACTTATGGGTTTTTGACCTAACATCCCTTTGTTGTCTTCTGGAGATACTTAGCTTTTCATGCATTGTCTGCACAAGGAAATTGGGCTCCTAGCTGGCTCTGATCACTTGGATGACTAAAGTGGGTGACGTGAATAGCTCCTCAAGGCATGTATCAAGCATCTCTGTTACATATTGGTCTTGCATGCTTTAGGTGTTTAGCCAGGCTTCCAGTGACACCCTTGCCTTCAAAGGGAACCTACTCTATAGAGAGTGCAGGGTAATCTGGATACATACAACCACTGTTGGGAAATGCCTGTATCCATGTGGAATAAGTCTGTCTATGTAACATGAAACAATTTCCCTTGGAGAAGAAAAGCACTTTTCCATGATCCCTTCTGAGCCTTGGTGTTGTCCAAAAATATGCCTGAAACAATTAGAGTTCTTAAATTTTAGATTCGTCATATTTTGGTGCTTAGTTTCTCTTGTTAGTCACTGGCAGCTGAAACCTTCCTAAAGTTTAGTACTTTTCAAATTAGACCTTAAGTATCTTCTCTGAAGCACCCAGAAATGGAGTTGCCCAAAAGCAGTTTCTGTGCACTTGTGCCCATTTTATTGTATTCAAGCAGTATCATGAAAATACTTCCTCCCTATAAATATTCACTATGCACATCAGGACTTTATTTTAGTGCAAGCCCAGGGAATGCTAGCATGGAATTTCACAAGTCATTGTATGTTGCCCATATTATGGTCCCCGGTAGCACGGAATTCCAGTAAGGTCAGTTTTATTTTTTATGTAGCTATAATAAGAGTAGAGTTCTCAAAAAATTCTACATAGAAGTAAAGAGTAAAACAGAAGACAAGGTAAGATTTCATTTAAGATTACACATTTGTTCTGTGTTTGAGGCATTTTGCTGCAGGCATAAATTGTCGTTTTCCAGATTAGATGGGAATAGCAAAAAGAATAATAATTTTTTTAGAAAAGTTGCATAACTTCAGACAAAAAACACATTTAGAGGACTAAATGTGACAAACTCCACAGATATGAATATTACTTTATACCTAAATAAAATATTTAATATGTTTGGAAAATGCTTGTGGCAGTTTCAAGTGACAATTCCAGCCTTTTTACATATTTCAGTAGAAACTCTAACTCAGTTTGGCACCTATATGGGTATTAAATTAATTTCAGAGCAAAGCAGTTTTTGTTTTCTATTTGCTGGAATCTAAGTTAGTCATAACTTAATAGGAACAGAAGGCCTCAGTACCTGGCTTTAATGCCTCCCAGTTATTTGGCTCATATCAAGTCTATCCCAAGTGTGCTGTTAGATATGTCCTCTGTTCATGAATAGGACAGTTCAAATAGTGTGAGCTTAGGTTTTTCTCTGTGTCTGTCTAATATATGAAATTCCAAGATTTTAAGACAGGATGGATGTTTATAATCGTCTACTCTTATCTCCTGCACAGGAGCCTGGTGAATTAAATCTTGCATCAGCCAGGGCCTGTGGATTAATTTAATCAGTGGTTTTCTACCTCTTTGGATATATGAATCCTAAAAAAAAAAGTCCTAGGAAAGTGCAAGTCCAAGAGAGTTGCAGGCTGTTGTTTTATAATTGTTCTTTGTAGACCCTTAGAAGTAGTCCACTGTTCTGCAGGGATCATGGACAAGAGGCTGCAAACCACTGAGCTGTGTTTTCCAACAGATTGGAAAGCCATGACGTATGTGATTGAATATGATTGTAACATGCCAAAACCAAATGTGCATGTGCCAAAGTGTACATGCACAAACTCATATGCTCTTAAGTCAAAAGGTATCATAGGTAGTAACGCTGATCCTCTTACGTCTATAGAGTAGTGCCTCCACCCATGAGCCATTGATATCAGTATTATTTACAAACCAGTTAGATTGATCATGGAGAAGGAAAACACTCACTGCATGGAGGACATCAAAAGCTCTCAGAAAATATTGCGGGTAAACATGTCATTCTTTGCTGGTGATGATCTATCTGGTAGGAAATTTTGTTGGAGGTTCGTTAACTTTGAAGGCAGCAGCAGACAGTATCTTCATGTCCCCTTCCAAAACACAGTCCAGGAATAGTGCACTGTAATTAGAGTCTGCAAATGATGTGTCTGACAGTGTGTTCATTGCAATGAGCAGTCCCTCCTCTGGGAACTTCTGGTCTGCAACTAAATAGTGGAGTCCTCTTCTCAATACGTACAGTCAAAGCAGCAAATTTGCTGCGTCTTTCTGTTGTACCTTTAACAAAAGCTGTTTCCTCTTCTGTCTGAAGCAAAATGATTACTTGAGTATATAAATACCAACTGGTAGATTTATCAGCAGCTCTCTTTCCTTTCAGAGTGCTAACTTCTGCCTGCAGAGTCCTCCAGAGTTTTCTGCCTTGTGCAATTGAGGAATTGTTTGTAAACCCTTAAGATACAAGAACTGAAGGAATGCTCCAGAGCTTTTCTAATAAGCTTCAAAATTCCCTAGTAGTATTAATGTCTTAAGTTTCCAAACCTGAAGAAATAATACAGATAAAAACTGCACACAGAATGAACACACACAAACAAAAATGCCACGTTTCAGTCAAGAGGGAACATTCTTCTGTAAGGTTCTTTTAAACAAGATATTACCAGATTTTTTTTTACCATTTCCAACAAAAAATAAAGCTAATATTGAGAAACCTGATGCTGCTTATTAGTGTTGTTCACTGCAATAACTCCCAATGAGAAAGCGAAGCACCCAAAGCTTCGCTTTCCTTTCCCTTTTCCATCCTTTGCTTTTGTGCAAGCCTACCGAAGCTGTCTTTTAAAAGCTGTCAGATCAGAGTTTCAGAGCTGAACCTGACCATCCTTGCCCTGAGTCAGGCTGGAGTCAGTAATCCTTGTCAGCAATGATCTCGTTAGTTTTACTTTTTTTTTAAGCTTACCTTTTCTATTTTGCAAATCTCCAACCATCTCTACTCGCACATCTTCCTTGTGGCTCACAGTTCTTACCAAGCTTTAGCACTGCATTCTTCAGAGCTGAAGTTAGATTTTTGTGTCTGATTTTACTTGTCTTTTGTCTCCTGTGCCATGGTTACTTTCGTTCTTCTGACCTTCCTTGATTTCAGGAGAACTGGTTACGCTTTATTTTTGTTTTCCTTCTGATAGAAAACTTGTTTTGCTGAGTGATTTTACTTTTCAACGCGGCAAGTTGCATACAGTCAGACCCAAGACTTGGTTGTTTACATTGAGTTTCTTCCAAATTTGTTAACCTTGCCCTCTTCCTTCCCTCGAACCCCATTACACAAATGACTGGAGTAGTGCTGGCATGCTCCTGGAATATGTAACTGTTACAGAACTTAATACAGGAATCCTGCCTTGTACTCCATTAAACAAACAAGCACATCACCGTCATCGGCTGTCGGAGTTTGCTGCTTTATTTACAAAGTGGGAAGCTATGGCTTCTTTCTCTCCTTCAGCTCCTTCCTTCATTTCAGTTTCAGAAACTGAAGTTTCTTGCCGTTGGGAATGCTTCGTAATACCAGTAAAGCCAGTAATTCCTCTTTTAGAAGAAAGGGTGTGGGTGGGCTGTCAAGGCACTTTCGAACTCCAACATCAAACCCTATTTCTCTCTCTTCCAACATGTACAAAAAGGGCTTAAAACAGAGCTTCCTCAGGGAAGAGGACCCACTCCAAGTGACTTGCAATGGGAATTTTCTTAATTTTTAGCAAATACATTTCTTTAAACTACTGCACTGAGATAAATCCAAGGAAAACCCTAAATCAAGCATCCAGTAATTCTACCTGCATCTAAATTTGTGCCAGGCTCTGTACTGGAGAAGACGACACCTCTCCAGAGGATCTTTCTTTAGTTCCTCCTTATTGTCTTTCTGTGTTATTTTTTTTATCACTGCCCGATGTAGGAAACCTAGTGGTATTTGTCCAAGATTTTTGATCGAATAGCTCTTTATTCACAGCCTTCTAAACTCCTTGTGTGAGTCATAAAAAGCAATTATTTGTGTAGGTGTAACTCTGTGAATGTTCCTCTGGGTCCCTGCACATACTGCACAGAAAAACTACCCCCCCAAAATTATGCCATGAAAAATCTATTATGTACTTCCTGAAGAACTGGTCAAGTATTGCTTCAGTGTAATCCTCTAAACTTTTTGCTGCAGGCCTTAATCCTCTAAACAGGTATTTCTCTAATTCTCAGTAATGTACTTTGGGACAACATCCAACACAGGCAGTGACAGTGCTTCCTTTTCTTTCTCCCACCAGGCGGCAGGTCAGAGGTTTTCCTGTCACTTGTTTTTTTCGATGGGAGGAAAACTGTTTCTGGGAGCACCTGGGGGTGGGGGGGGTGGGGGGGTGGGGGAAGTCTGCTGTTGTATTTACCTTTGGATGGATGGAGGGAGGACTCGTCAGTGTTTGGTTTTGATCTGGCAGCCAAAGGGTTCCTGGTTCTGTTTCAATTCCTTGGAAGCTTTCTCATACAATCACAAAACTCTCCCTGTTGAGCAACAGTTTTGTTCCTCCTCTGGAGCATAACTACCTTGGAAAGATCCATCTGGGGCACAGAGTAACCACAGGGCAAGGAACTGCAAATCTGACATCTGTCTCTCCGGTTGTTCAGTGGTGAGATCTGCTCAGGGCAGTTTGGAGTTGGACACTCTGTGGTCCATGTCTGGCTGCTGTGCTGTGCTCAGCTGGGAGGTCTCCAACACCAGTTAAGGAGAACTGTGCTCACCAGCCCTGGTACTGCAAAAGTGGAGCCCATTCTGATCAGACTGGGTGTGATTCCTAGACCAGCCCCAGATGGGTGGGAACTTCCTCCCAGCTACAGCTATGTGCAAGTCAAAGAAAGTCCCATGGGTGCTTTTCAGTTGCACAGTCTGAAGCCTTTAAGGGAAGGATGTTCCTACACAGAAGGAAAGTTGTCCGTGTTCTTCGCACTGTTGCATTACAGTGGGGAGGTTACTATGCCGTGGCACTCTCAGTGCACGCTGTGCAAAACTGTACCACAGACATGACATCAGATGCAGCCTGTGTGGGTGGGCTCCGGTTTGGTGCAGGCAGGCTGTGGGGTTTTAATTTTCCTGAAGTGCAGGGCCAGAGAGGATTCCTGAGAGAGGGTGAATATGGTGGGGAAGAGGGAGGGAGGGAGGGAGGGAGGAAGGAAGGAAGGAAGGAAGGAAGGAAGGAAGGAAGGAGTTGCAATCTCACCTTTACTTTTTGTTTCAGCAGAAACACCTTTATCTTGAGGTGAAGTCCTCCACCCCTTCCTCCACCCTTCCAGTGAGGTCACTGTAGCTGAGGAATGTGTACATGAGTTTTGAGAGAGAGAAAAACACTCCTCTCCCACATCCAAATATAGCCTGTAGAGCTTACACTGTCCTTAGACTTAATAGCATGTCACCTGCTGGTACCAGTATTTTCTGCTGCTAGTACTCCTCCCCAGTCTAGTCTGGGTCTGCCATCAGCTTCTGAGAGGCTGCCAGAAGTTCAGCTTTGTTGTCTTGAAGGGCTGCAGAGTCCATGGACATTCTCCTTGTATGTTGTCTTGATATTTTTACCCCCAGTGTGATCCTTGATCAGGCATCAGGGAGCAAGCTGGCAGTTGGTCTTTGTTTTCAATGTTCTGCAAACGTGTGCCAGCATCCACAGCCGATTGGTTATCTGCTTCCATTCTGGGCCTGAAATTACAAATTCCAGGGCAGATTGGCTGGTGGGTGATGGGAGGAGGGAGGTTAAGGAGATGTAGCTTTTGGTCGTACAATTAAGAACATCTGCCTCTTTCCTCACTGTACTCAGATTCTGGAAGGGGTGTCGCAAGGGCTCTGGGCTCTGCCTGTGTTGAGGCACATCAGGACTGAGGAACACACACACCTATACATACAGCTTTTTGGGATAACCACACGTAATCTTCAATACTGTACTAGTCCTACTGATAACTCAAACAGGTGCAAGGTCTTGAGTTGCTCTGCGCTACAAAATACTACACAAGAATAATCTTAGGTTAGATATGTAGCTTAGTAGCTATCCCAGTTTTATATAGGAGGAAACAGAAAGTTGAAATTGCCCTCTCAAGTCATGTGTCTGCATTCCAGGCATATCCCAGCCTCCCACCAGCTCCCTGACAGCTGTGGGTGAGAAAGAAGATGGGAACTGGTCAGCAGTGGGTCTGCGTCAGACTCAGGATGGATGGTAGTAGTTTCGAGTTCCCTGTTCTGTCTGGCAAGCCATATGCTCTCTGCTTTAAAATTTGTAAGAATGCACTATAAGCCATGAGAAAGTGAAACAATGCCAGTAATTCCATTTATCTCACGTGCTTTTACAATGTAATAGAAAAGGAAAATTTGTCTGTCTAGAAATTCTGAGAATTCTTTTCTTCGGAATCATTATGAAAAGCTGAATTTTTTGTTTACTATAACAAAATTTTTCTGATAGATTTTACTTCTAAAAGATCAAACCAACCTGATTAAAATAATTTTTTTTACAAGATCAAGACATTCCATGAATTTATCATTGTTAAAACCAAGATATTTAATTCTATTGAGCCAAAAGTAACATTAAAATTGAATTAATTTAAGTTGAAACAAAATATTTCTGTAAAGAACTGATACAAAATTAATGCTGCCAAAGACCCAATACACAACTCCACCAAGTTACTGCTCTTTTGGAGGATTGTTCTGTGGGCAAATTTCCAGCTAGCTCTAACAGCAATTGCAAGAATGAGACTGGTGGGCTTTTTCCATCATTCCTAAGTCTCTAAGGCAAATAATTTTTATAGGAACATCTTGCGAAGCAAGTAGAATATCTAGTTTGGAGGATTTAATTTGGCAACTGCCAATTATTTTTAGAGTAGTTTCTGAATTCACCCTTGAAACTACCGTGGGCATGGCGTTACTGAGAGCTGTCCGTGCTCCTTATGGGAAGGGCAGATGATTGGTTTCTCTACAGCTCTTGTCCTCTGCAATTGCCTTGGATCCAGTCATGTGCCTGCAGGGCAAGAGTGACTGTTTCGGTATTCCCAGTGGGAACACTGGGACTGTCTTTTCCTGGAGGTGATGAAATCCTGATCCTGCAGTGCCAGTTCTGTTTGCAGCTTTATGGTGTGTGCTTTCTGTTTGCTGTTCCCGGGCCTTTAAGTAATTTCCACTGAGTCAGGTCGGGTTATTATTACACTGGGGAATTCCTGTTCTCAAGAGAACGAATAGTTCTGACCTGACAGTTATTTCTTGTCTTTTCCTCATTTCTCTTCCAGAAACACTCACCTTGCTCTCTCCCCAACTTTGTCATTCATTCTGTGATTATCTGTGACCTTTAGGAGTGTTTCCGTGCCAAAAGCCAAACAAAATTCTCTTTACCAGTGCAGTAACAATTTCTTCAGTCAATGCAGCGCTTTAAACAGTCAGTTGTGACTATCAGTTTTGTTTTAAGCTGCTTTCTGCTCACAACTGTGTACATGACTTCATACAATATTCTTGATCAAATATGATTCCCTACTGGATTTCTAATCTCATCAATATATTCTATGGAAGGACATGGTATTTTACCGAATACAGATTGAAACTCATCCCCAAGCTCTAGCTTGCAGTTCAGAGCTTTGGTTCTGAATTTGTCCAGTGGCTCCACTTCTGAACTTCACCTTGTTTCCTAGTTGTTGTTCAGATAAACTGGCCTTCCTGTAACATTTCAGCCCTTCGGAGAATAAGAGAGCTTATAGTCTTTCCTCTATGTGCAGTCCTAAAAGCAGGTTTTGAATCCAAAGCTTAACTTTATAGTCCTGACAGCCATCCTAATGAATCTAGACATTTCTTGGAGCGCTTTTCAGATGAAAAAGGAGCATTGTACATAAGCAATCATAAATTCTGTACTCAGTAAACTTTGGAACACCGATGGATTTATTTTTATTTACACATTATTTAACTAGAAAACTATACGGATAGCCTTTCAGAAGATGTTCAAAGTACAGAAATACTGCTGTATTAATAATGAGTACAAAATGTCTTCACAACATACAAATCATCGCTGTCTTTACATGAAGAGCAAGTATTCAGTGGCAAAGTACACTTTGGTCTGAGAGCTGAAATATGGGCAGAATTCACCGTAATCAGCAACCAAAAGATCCATATGCATGTAAGACTAGGCAGAAGCGTGGACATTGCATCACAGGAAGGAAGTGTTTTGCACAATATATAAGAATTTTCACAGATTGTAAATCATTGCTTGAACAAATTGTTCATTGTGTAACGTGCATGCCTAGTCCCATTTCCTAGTTCAGCTCCCTGTACCTTTAGCAAGAGTGAAATAGCATTTTAAAGTTTTACTAAATCTTAAGAATTTTCATCTGTCTTATAAATAATAAGATTTACAAATAATGTGAAGCAGTACCTTTGCATTAGAACAAGACATTAGAATTGAAGTCACTAGAAGCAGTTGGAGCCTTTACCCATTAAGTTGATTGTGCTGCTGGATTCCCAGTCCATAGTGAGTAGTACCTGGCTAATGGGGCTGACCTCCATGTACCTCATGATATGGTCAGGGTTTTCTACCTCAGAGATGGTGTTACTGTCAGAGATTGTCTCAGTCAGAAAGCCTATATCTTGAGAATCCGATGGAATAAAATTTGGGAGGGTTATAATTAACAATAAACTTAATGACTAACTAAGCTTGACGGCAATGAAAACTTCCTAACTGAGAACGCTATAGCAGCTTATACAAGACATTTCTTTTTGTTTACACATTCTGCTCTCAACTGTGTGTGTGTCTGCAATCTCATATGATTTTTATGGTACTTCAAACAATCTTTGATTGTATTGCATTGACATCACCATTTAAGTTCATGTAACGCTTTCCCTTCTCTATGTACATACAGTGCAAACAAAAATCAATGTCAGAAGCAGAAACAGAACTAAAAGAGCAAACAATTAAACTCCCGTAACTGATACTGCTACATTTAGTAAGACAAAATCAAGATGCATACCAACCTTGACCTGAATGCCACAGTGATGGTGATGAAAGACAGTACGGGAATGGGTGCTGCTCCCGCATGAATGCTGCCAGATGGTCCTACAACCTCTTTGTATTTCTGTGGTGAATCTGCTCTGGTCCATATTTCTTTAGGAGCACAAACACATAGATATTTTTCTTCCTTACAAGAATGTCTTTTGTTTCATTAACTGCAGTGTCTTCGCAGAGGTGTCAGAGAATGCGGGAATTGATGTATGTTATATATGCATCAGCATTTTCTAAAAAATAGGCAATAAGCACCCCAAAATATTAATGTCCTTTTGAAGTCCTTATATCCTTAGATGATAATGGCTGCAGTTCTTGCGAAAGTAAGCTTTCTTCTGAGAAGTTCAGGATTTTTGGGGTTTTTTTTTTTTTAGTGGAAAGTACCTTTTATTGGCTAGTTTAAGAACCCAGCAGGAGCTTTGAGTAAGGCACTTCAGTAGCTGTACAGTACCTTCCTTTTTAAAAGTGCTTTACAGCACTGAGTATCTCTTTCCCCTGGATTTTATTCCCCCTCTCCCCATTGAACCACCACTCTGTATGTCTGCTGTGCCTCAAATCAGTTTTCTTGTGTGGGTCTGTTTCTCAGCATCTATCTGCCTTAATCAGCATGCCCAGCAAGCTCTTGGGGACCAGGACTGTCCCTCAGTACATCTGGTACGTGGGCTGAGTCTCTTTGATACCATTACCATACCAATCAAATAGCAATAAAATAAAATGGTGAAATCCTACTCATACTTCTTTATAGCTGGAGTTATCTAAATATAAGTTTTCTAATAACCTGCATGAATTACGGACAAATGCATGGGCAGGGAGTAGCATACATGAAGAACAGGATGGGGAAGCTTTCTGAGGGAAGGCTGTCACAGGGAGGGAGCTACTGCAGGAGAGGGTTCTGTGTGTACTTTTCCCCAGGTATTACAAGTTTGCTGCACAGGAAAGTGTAATAAATGAGCCTCGTGTTGCTCCGGCAAGGGAAATGTGGCTTGGATCTCTTGTCTCAGTGTGTATATCTGGTACCTAACTTTGTTCTGATTTGGATACTTTGGAAGATGATGATTCATACTTCAAAAGTTCTTGGTCCTCAATTAGTCATGACCTTGCGGTCGCTTTTCTTTCCAGGGATCCTAGCCATGGCTGTGTGCTCTGTCTGGTGTGAACAGCATTTTGCTACATAGTCACACGCTCTGGTTGTCATCATGATATGGTCGGTCATTTTTTAGGTCAGTGGTGTAGGCACTGCAGAAATGCTGGCATGGAAAGTTTTTATCTATGCAAATAAAGGGATCTGCAGGGAAAGAGACAACTGCTCTGTGACCAAGATAACAGAGTGTTTTGTGCCAGATATTAAATTTCTTCTACCAGGTGCCAACTTCTCAGCAATCTCAGGCAGCAGCTGCTGTCCAGTCCAGCTCCTGCACACTCACTGCCAAGGTGTCCAAGTCCAGGCAGACTGTAAATGAGAAATGGTAGCTTCAGTGGTGTCTGTATTCCAAAGCATGTGACTTTCAAGATCTTTTGTGTTCAGTATGATTTTGGACATGTTATTTTTCAATACACAGCCTTTCTCTAGCAGCAGTAGTTAAGCTAATATTGTAGGCCAGTTACTTACAAAAAGAAACAGATTTTAATTGTGGTAAATCCTAGGGCCAGATTAGGACATAGCAAGGGCAGTAGGAGAAGGAGAGACCAAAATGAAAGCAAAAAACGGTTGAACCCTGCTGCTGGCACCTATGGAATAACATTGCAGGTCTTTAAGGCAGTACTGGGTGGGAAGGGGAGGCTGCAGGAGGGTGTGCAAGGAGAGATTTCTTTGCAGCTCTAGGACATAATTCCTTGCATTAGTCAATACAGGAGCTTCCTCTCATCTGAAGAGAAGGAAGTTGCAAGAAAGACCCAAGTAAGGTGAAGTCCCACCTTACTTAAGTCAACAGAGTAGCCTACTCTGTGATTTCCATAAACACAGAGGATTTTCTAGGCTGGTGGAAAGTTAGTGAGTTTGATACTTCTATATCTTGAATCTTCATAAAATAACTGTCAGATCCTGTTTGAAAAAAGAAATAGCTGTTTCTTGCAGATCTTTCAGCATATTCCTGTTGACTCTGGAGGCATTTTACTTCAGGCAGTTGGGAGTTATCACAAGAATATATTGCAGTTTGGACTTTGAGAAAGCGAGCTGTACTAAGACAATAAAGTTGTTAAAGATGGTCATAATGTTGTCAAAATTTTATTTACATTATGGGATTATCTGCCTAGATTCTCCTGAGCAGAATCCAAACTGAAAATGACTGATTTTGAGTCTTGCTTTCAGACTTGGAGTGCTGCTATGAGCTTCCAATTATACAAACAAAGTTGAATCTAATTCTCAGCACTGTAATCTCTGTTTGACCCAAATTTAGGCATTATCTTTTTGCCCATTTTTGAAGAAAGATGCAGCAAACAGTGAATACAATTAAGCTACAGAGAACTAGAAGCAGTTTGTACTGAAGTGCTGAATACACACAGAATGAGCTATGAGAGCTGTATACACTTTCACCTTTGTTACTAGAACTATAGCCTAGCCCTGGTGAGGTTATGTCTCTGAATGGGATGAAGTACTGGCCTTCTGCAATAACTATTGTTGTTATGACACTGTTCTTCACCTGCAGAGTACCTTTATTGCGGAAAGATGCCCCAATAAAACAGGAGACTGTCTTTGAAGAAGGGGCTACAATATTTTCATGATTTTGACACTAACAAAAAATAACTGAAACTGAGCACCAAAACAAATCTGTTGGATATTAGAAAATATAATTATATGGAAAGCCAGCTAAGAAAAAAAGTCAGATCAAGCAAGACACAGACTAAGTACACTAGCTCAATGCTTTTGGAGCGGTAGGAGTATTAATGAATATGACGGATGAAGCTATAACTTAAAACATGCTACAGATTAGAAGCAGATGCTTGTACCAGCTTGCACCAGATGTTACCAGATAAAATAGACTTCAAGTCTAATAAAGGCAAGCTTGGTGCTGTAGTTTTTTTAACTTCATCATTATTAGAAGGAAACATGAAATTAATTAACATCAGAAGTGACCAATAAACAAGAATAGTTAATATGGGCAGGATCTAAGAAAGCCAAAAATGTTTTCTGGTGCAAAACATCATCTCAAAATTCAGTGGAGAATTTAATTTTTCTGTTTTCCACACAGGAGATCAGAAAACAATTTTCACTGCCAGTTGAACTAGCATTCCCATTGCTTTTGATTTCTTTTGTCTGTTTGCTTGAATGAGGATTTTTAGCTTAAAAAGCATTTATGAATTTTAATTCAAAACTAAAGTTTTTCAGTGTTTTTTTTAAACAAATGTCCAATACTTTTGCCTTAGGAAAAGAGACTTGGAAATTCTTTACCTGTCCGAGATCACCAACAGTACAAAATGGTACAAACCGGTGCAGTACAGCCCTCTTCACAGCTTGTCACCCGGAGCTACAGCAGAGGCTTACACAGACAACTGCAGGGCCAAGAGTTGCCTCTTGTGCCCGGGGTGGGGACAGAGCCAACCCTCCTGAGTCCCGCTTGGGCTTTTACTGGAAGGGAGATGTGTGATAAAAACTGGCACCTAGCACATTCCTCCTTACTGAGCTCGAGTATTTTCTCTCATTGCAGTGTCAGGCTCAATCTTGTTTTCAGCTTTTTGCTTTGAAGCCTGGGCCAGCCCCGTGCTGTGCTGTGTGTTTCACAAGGCTCTGTCGACCTGATCCCCAGGTCTTTGCGGTATGACGATGTTTCCTACTTTCTTGAACTTTTCACTGGCTGGCCTTTACCCTGTGACCGCTGCAGGTGGAACTACGCGCTAATCCATTTATGCCATCTTCCTGCTCGCAAATCTGTGGGAGGAGAGGGTTCGATAAAGGCTTTGAGTAAACTCCTTTTGGGTAAAACAGAGAAGGGCAGGTTATCTTGGGTTATCTTTACGTCTAAACTCCAGCCACTTCTATGTAAATAAATTACCTTCCTCAATGCTAGGCCAAGTAACTTTAAGGAAAGTTTAAAAAATACACCTCACACCTTTGAAACAAACCAGCCAGAAAACAAAACCAGAGCTAAACAATTGGTAGTATCTGGGAGTGGCCTCTTTACACAGCTCCGTGACAGGTATTAATGCCGCCTACATTTCCACCTGCCATGGCTTCGCAGCATGATATGCAGTTCTGGGAATCTGTGAGCAGGGAAAAGAAAAGTGGAGACACAGCAGGAGGTGTGCTGCTTGCATTTAACACCTTACTATGGGGGGTCTCTCTTGTTACATGGGTTGGAGAGCATGAACAAATAGAGCTTGTGGCATAGTGAAACTGGCATTTCTAACTAGGCATCCTTGCTCCTCGGTCCCTTCATTTTTCTGAGTATTTTAACTTGTGAGAACTGCAGTGTGTGCAGAGGCAATAGCCACAGCTGGAGGGCGGACAGAAGCACAGGAGGCTGTGCTGAGTTTCAGAGGAGAGGCATGGCCAAGCAAGGACAGGGAGCGCATTTGGGATGCTGGATGCCACCATTCTCCTGCCATCTCCTCTTGCCTGACAGCACAAAGCTGGAAGCAGTGTTAAGGCCTGATGTGCCCAAATAAATCCACAGCTTTGGAGGATCACAGTAATTGGTACTGTCTCTCACAGCGTCCTTCTGGATAAGCTGTCCAGCACACAGCTAGACAAGTCATAATATGTTGGGTGAGCAATTGGCTGATGGGTCAGGCTGAAAGGGTTATAGTAACTGGGGTTACATCAGGCTGGTGACCAGTCACCAGTGGGGTTTCCCAGGGCTCAGTTTTAGGGCCAGTGCTCTTTAATGTTTTTATAAATGATCTGAACACAGGAATTGAATGTACATTAAGTAAATTTGCTGTCAGTACTAAACTAGGAGGAGCTGTGGACTCCCTCGACAGTAGAGAGGCCTTACAGAGAGATGTGGATTGACTAGAGAGCTGGGCAATCACCAACCATATGGTTTGGCTTTAGGTAGTCCTGTGAGGTGCAGCGAGTTGGGCTCGATGATCCTTACGGGTCCCTTCCAACTTGAGATATTCTATGATTGTACAATTCACTTAGCTCAACATGGACTTGCAGGGGAGGAGGCTTTTAAGTTTTCCTGTGTTCAGGGCTTGCTGACAGAGTCAGGAATATGATTATTTGGAAAAACAAGGAAAAGACAATTTGCAACTTAAAAAATTTATCTTAGCTTGACAGGAGGTTACTGCAATCTTTAAAGCAATTAGCAAATCTTCATAGGGTCCATTTAGTAGGGTCTATGAAAATATATATAATTAAATGTAACCTAAAATAGTCTCTGGCAACTTCTATGAGGACCTACTGTGTCCCATTTGGGAAACAAAAGGAATTTCATGTAGCTTTGTGGAATCCAGTTCCTCACCTGGCCTACTGATCTCTTTGCTCATACAGAAATCTTTTGATCTGCATGTAGCTGCAAATAAAAAAGAGAATTGCTGTTACATCTGTTAGGCATCGCACCTGACAGGTGATGGTGTAGTTTAACAAAGAATTAGAACATCTGACATTTCTTTCCTGGTCTAAATAGTCTAATCCACAGAAAGCATACTAGGCAAGAAGTATGAAATTATCTGAGGTTTTTGAAAACAGAACTAAGGAATAGGATTTAATAGGAAAAAATATACGAAGAGAAGGAAATTGATTATATTTTCTCATTTTGAACAAATACAAGAATTAAATCATCACATTCTCTTACAAAAGCTATATATACTCTTTGCCTACTAGCTTAGGCCAACTATCAATCCATTGCTATCCAACTTCTATCTTTCCTCTAAAAAGAGAGAGGGAAAAGCTTATTTAAAAAGGTATTATTCACTGAATGAGAATGTACCTAGGATTGTATCCAAGTGTTTTGTCATAAAAAGAGGTGAAAGGGGACAGGAAGCATAAAATATGTAGAAAAAGGTGTTTTGCTGTGGATTGCTCCACATGATTTTTAGGCCATACTGGCGTTTTATCCAGATGCTGACTTTTGTTTATAGACACAGCCAAACTGCATATGTGGGACTTTGTTCCAGTACTGGAATGTTGCTATTGAATAAACAGCCTTATTCTCAACTGCCTCTGAAAAAGCCCCTCGCTAGAGCAAAGAGCCATCATTCCCAACACCAAAGGGTTGCCCATGTGCATGTCCCTCCTTGGCAGAGGGCACACTTAGCACACTCCCTCACAAGGTGTTTCAAGTCAGATGCCCAAGAGAGAAGGTCCTAGATCATTGCTGAGGTTTGAAAACTTGGCCGAGGAGGAGGAGGACTGGTCCTGTCATCAGGAAAACCAGCCCGATGGGTTTTAGTACTGTTAACACAGCTTGGTTTCTTCAGCAACTGTAAACACGAGTAATCCTTCAATAGCAAATAGTTGTCATGGAGCTTCTGGAGGAGGAAGAAGTAGTTATTTATAGAAATGGCTTGGAGGTCATCTGTGTGTCTTTGACCAATGTGACACAGGCTCCAAGGCTCATCCTCATCTCAGCTTTGCATGTACACAAGCTAAGCTTGGCATCTCATTAGAGGGGTGGGGAAAGGAGATAGTGTTAGTCAAACAAACAAGTTATGCTTGTTATCCTTCTTCCACAATTAAGCTTGAACTTTGTCTCTTTCTCACCATCCTGCTGTGAAATTGGAATTTCTGTTGTGATTGCATGTGGCTTAGGTTTTGTGTATGTTGGTTAAATGGTGTCTGGGCTACATATCAGTCAGTCCAAACTGGAAGAAACAGGAGCAGATGCACAAGGAATTGGTTGAAGAGAGAAAAGAAAATAGCCAACACACGCACACACAAACACACCATATCTACTGCATCTGCAAATTCTTCTTCATTCATGACACAAACTAAGTGTGGTCAAAAACCTTAGAGGCTGACAGATTTCAATAAGGGTGAGAAATTAGATATTGTGATCTCACAAAAGCGCTTTTGAAATATATTTAAATCCAATGAGGATAGATACAGCAGATTGACTCAGAGATAGTTGCAGAGGGACATCATGGATGACATCACAGAGCTTTATTATTTCATTATTATAAAGTTTCACAGGTCATCACAACATTTGTGTATGTGATGGACCCACCATATTATCTACGTGTGGGATAGACAGAAGTGACTCTGGAGCTACTAGTTGCTGTGATTTCTTGTTTTAATGGTTCCTGTCAAGTCTTCAGTTTCCTGTGTCATCTCAAATGCCATCTCAGCAGAAGAGTCGATGGGGGGGGGGGGGGGAATGGGGGGGAAATGCGTGGTTTCTTTATTGGATGTGGGTTTTTTTCTCAGAAGAAAAGTATCTTCTATTTTCCTAGCATTAGTCTGGCAAGAATTTGTGTTTCACAGGCCTGGGGAGGTGACCTATGTACTGCTTTCTACCTGCTGAGCCTCTGAAGTGCCATACTATATCCAAGCTGCATCTCCAGACTTCAGAAACATTAATATCTTTTATCTGCCTTTTCCTGTTTAATTGTTTCTCTATGGCTGTCAAAGCCTTATTTTAAAATTTTTCCATAACTTTAAATGACTTTAGGGTGTTAGAAGCTTTTAGCTGTTCTATGTCACTATTGTTTCTTTCTCTCAACTCCAGCAGTCTTTTGCTTTGGTGTTGCTTTTTTAAACACTGAAAATTTTTCTGAAATTCCTTTTTTTCAGGAGTCTCATTTGTATTACTACTGGTGTTCATCAAAGTGGATCTCAGAACTGTCAGCAGAAATGTTTGTGGTAACAATATTAAAACAGGACATCACTGACTGCCTCTGTTCAGTCTGAGACAAGGATAAGCTACTTCTCTTGGCTAGCTTTTAAAGGAAAAAGCAGTTTCAGCAGAAGGGACAAATTAAGCAAGACCTGAGTCCTTGCTTCAGCCTAGAGCTCCATCCTCTCAAGTGGTATAATATTCCAACTGCAGAGGTTTACTTCATTTCATATGAAACAAGCACAAAGCATGTTCACTTCATAGGCAGGAGGCTGGACTAGAGGTACCTTCCAGCCTGACTTGTTCTGTGATTCTAAATAGTGTATTTCTCAGTTCTGTGGCAGAACTAATATAATGCTTAGGTTAAGTTGAAAGAAAAAAATGTCAATTACAACAAAATTTAAAAATCTTTTGAAAAGAAAAATGAAAGATTATGTTACAACATTTTCCTTTTTTTTTTTTTTTAATGCTCAAGCTTTTTGCTGAATTTGAGACTATTTAGGCCTTTGGAAAATCAGTTACGATGAATTTGCTATTTATAAAGACATGTGTCACACCTCCAGTGACTTCCTCCCAGACACTTTTCTCATTATAAGACAGACTAATAAAATCTAATCTTCTGCAAATATAGTTTAGCTCATTTTGTCTCCAGTGTCTCAAGTGTTAACCAAAGAAACACCTTAATAAATAAATGTATTGAAGTGATAAAAACTTTAGACTTACTGGTTCTGCTTTATCATCCTGCTAGGATTAACAGCTTTTCAAATGGTTGGAGAATGTGTCTCTTCTGTTTGGGTTGTCATGTAAACATGATGCTTAGATTGTCTTCAAAGGTTGCATCGTTGTCCTCCCTGCACTTTGTCCTTGGCTGTGGTTACCCATGTTCAAAGAAGCTTAATCCAGACTGGAAGAGGTGCAGAGAAGGGATGTTGGAATGACTAGAGGAACTGAGATGTGACTAGAGGAATTTCGTTTATTTACCTTAGAAATACCAAAGACTGAGAGGAGATGTGATAGGTCTCAATACACAAAGGGCAAAAGGAAAGATGGGAGGAAAGAAGGGGAAGAGGGGGATAGCAGCAAAGGAGAAAAAGAAAGCTAATTAAGAACAAGTACAGTTGTTAAAAAAAGTACGTTTGATCTTCAGAGGTGTCAGATTGTGGAACAATGCTCTATCTGGAGTAGCAGGGGGAAAACCTTAACTGGTTAGATTGTGGTTTGATCATTTTGAGAAGGGAATGGAATGATACTACTGTCTATAGCATATTGGATTGCATGACCTAGATCTGCCCTTCCCGAAACTCCTGCTTTGTGTCTTCTGACATCACAGTGACCCTTCCTACTAAAAAAGCAGACTAGAATAAACCCTTCTAGATCATCCATTCTAACAAATCTTTATAGATATGTTTATTTTTTATTTTTTTCCCCTGATCCTGTAATAAGAATGCTTGATAGCTTCTTTTGGTAAAGAAGATCCAGGTGCCAAGTTAGTAAATACCCATACTATTTTGGAGCAAAGCCAGCAAGTTAGCCATTTGCAGTCTGTTTTATCATTTGTGACCTGAGCGTGTCTGCGAAACTCCTGACCTTGTTCAGAGTGCTATGTGGTGATTGTATTCTTGTGTTTGCAATCTTTCTCTTTATAAGTGAAAGGCCTCAAACAGGCATCCATGTAATTAAATATTGTACTTGAAATATTCAAACTAGTGTAGATGTTATCTGACCTTGATTTAGGCAGATAAGGAAGGACCATACCTCAATCTTTGTATAAACAGCCATCAGCATAGCAGTAAATCTGTATGCCAGTATGGCAGATTGAACTCTTCTCTAGGGTTCAGTTTCCTCTTGCCATCCACACCCCCTTTATCAGCCAATGCATGCTCACGGAGAAAGCATATTCATTGTCACGTGAACCAGTGAACCCTGAAAAGCCTTAGGAAACAGTCAAGATAAATGTACCAGAATTTCTGATTGAATTGGTATCACCAATAGTCTTTTAGTCTTTGGGACTAAATGGGAAAATGTTTCTTTCACAACACCATCAACCTCCTTGTAATCTTGTTGAGGTTAACAAATGAGAATATGTATTTGGCTAGTGTCTCAGTCAATTACCTCACACACAGAATAAGCCCCAAGTGCATGTAATTTGAATGCAAATGAAAAAAAACATGATTGTCTTCTCACCAGTTGAGCAAATGGGTAAATGCAGCCCTCTTTGTTTGTTTATTTTCTACCACAATGTTTCCTTCCCCCTACTTCAAGATTCACTTAGCTAGGAAGGATACTAGTTAAAGAAGTTTGGACACAAAACTCTAATTTAGCCTGTAAAGCAACACTATATGGGCAAAAGCCAAGAAATGTGAGCACTGAAACATCTGAAAGAGAAACCCTCCCAATATTAACTACTTATTGGAAGGACTCATGTCCCTGTGTTGCCCCCTCTACTACCAGTGCCTAGATTAGTATCAGTGTCATCTTAATGCTGCACACTTACCTGGAGCCCTTCCTCAGTGTCCCAGTAAAGAAGGCAACCATGATTTAGACCCTAGGAAGATTTAGGTGATGTCTTGTTCTATTGCTGTGCACGTATATCAGAGTAGAAGTGACCAAGTTACGTGCTGAACAATTCCTTCTTTCTGGAACCACATTCCAACATCGAAGCTTATTTTCCAGGGAACAAATGAAAAACAACAGCAAAAACCCCTCTCACGCCAAAGCAGAAAGCAAATTGTCATGTAACTAACAAAGCTCTGCCTTACAGGAGCATCTCCTACCCACAGAATCTTGTATAAGTAGAACTGGTAGGTCTTCCTAAAACTGGATGTTTGCTGGCACCAGAAAAGCATGGCTGGAACCAATGCTTGTGAGGTTACCATTTGTTTGTTATCTACCACTAGAATGGCCTACATGAAATGCCACCTTGAAACATCTGTAGAACAAAGTGGCATGGGATTAGTTAATGGTATTCTACAAAGCAACAATCAATAAACATAGAATCTTACAGTTTGGTCATGAATCATCAATTTTTAAATTAAAATTAACACTCAAACATTATTGTTTCAAATTAATCTAATTTCTCCGTACTGCAACAGCTCTGGACTGTTTGTACTAAGTTTTGGAGTATCAGCTCAAATGTGCTTGGAATCAGATGGAATAAAGGAAGGAAGTTTGCCAGGACTTTTCTCAGGTCTCCTGGCACTGCACCGTGCAATTGGGAAAATGATCATGTTACGTGATTGTCTGTAGGCCAGGACCTGCTTTGATTAAAGCATCTAATCGCATTACTTGATTAGATTCTTTAATTGAGCCAGGTCCTCTCCTTTTGATAGCCTGAAAATATAAAGGTTTTTGACTGCATCCTTCAGTCTGCTATAATATGACAAATATGCTTACTTATTCTGGCGTGGGAGGTATGGCTGCAAAGCATGTATCTGGATATGCAAACAAATGCAGTCTCTGTGCTCATTTCTTGGTTTTGACATAGCCGTTCTTTAAACTCTGGGGCTTGTTACTATTTTTAACTTCTTACTGGCTATCAGGACCCAGCAATAAATCTGTACAGCCTCTTTACATGGTCCTAAAAACAGTTTCATATGCTCAGTGCTGCATGGAACAGTCCTGGAGACTTTCTCATCACGGACAGAAAATCTGGTTCTCTCCTTCAGCTTTTACAACTGTTTATAAAAAAACCCAGAGAGAAGATGAGCCTTTGGCAAAAAGAAACTGAACATCATACAGCCGTCACAACCTGATTTTCACTATAAACTGGAGCATTTCTCACAGCTAGTCTTCTACGAATCAGTATCTGCTATCCATCACAGATTATACGTTAACTTTCCAGGGGCTGCTCAATCCCTTTTTTCTGGTAGTCGCTGCTGCTGTGACATATCCTGGCGTTCCCTGCCAGGTGCATAAGTGTGGGTTCTTGTGTCTTGCTTCATCGCATGGAAAGGACATCAGCCCAGTTTCTTACTTTGCATTCCTGCACTCCTGTGCAAATTTTACTCCCTTGCTTGCCAGTCAAGGAGAGGTTGTAATGACGAGTGTGGGAGATTACAGGATTGCCAGACCAAGATTATGCAAAGAAACTCACAATTGAAGAAAAGTTTGCAAAACTTCACAATCCATAAGTGTCTGGATGAGTGCCATAAGATGCTGTTAATTGCCCCAGCTTGAAGGACAAAATGTACCTTCGTGAGACTTTTTTCACTTGAACATTAAAACTAGCTACAGAAAATGCAGGTTCTCTGAGAATAAAAAAAAAATAACAGTGTAAAACTCAACACATTATGAAGAAAATTAAACCTTTTCAGATGTGAGGAAAGTGGAGTGTATTTTTTTTATCCTGTGGAGTAAAACATTTGTAGAAGTGGGCATCCTTTACACTTCAGAGCAGCAGTAATCTGGTGGAAGCAGGTTGTTAACATTGAGTGTACTAATACTTTCAGCAATTCAGCAGAGGAGAAAGTGATAGCATTCTTGTAAAATTTTCAAAAAATTTAGGAACAGTAGATGTACATTTTTTTCTGCTAATTGTGGCAGAATATATCTTTCAATCTCTTCTTATATCTGAAGTAAAAAAGACAAAAAAGCTTTCTCTCTTCACTGTGCAGTGATGCTTGCCATGGAGGCAGAAGAGATAAAACTCTGTTCCATCTGGAGCCCTGATCCCAGATAATTCATGGACACTAAAATGCTGAAATGAGATGTAAGTTGAATTGCCAGGAAAGATGAATTTTCACTCTGCACAACTAATGGCAAAGTGTCTTCTGAGAAATTCCTTTCAGATGCACACCTGCACTGAGACCTCACATCAGGACTGTACTCAGTCCCCTACCTTTCTGTACTGAGACTCCTTGAAGTCTGATAGAGACTTTGGCCCTTCCCCTAAATAAATTTCCAGCCCAGAGTGCCAATTAAGTGGAACTGCAATCCAAAACTCTAATCCTAGAAGCTGCATGCTGGGATGCTGCCTAACCCTAACATGTTTAAACGCTGTAGGGCCTGAGTTTAGGCATGGGAAGCCAGGTAGCCTGGAAGACCCTGAGGTTCCTCAGTGTTGGCAGCTCTGAGTGGCTTGATTAAAATCAGTGTTTCATCAGAAAATGGCATCCCTTTGGCTGTTGAGGCAGGTGCTCTGGGAGTGTGCTAAGAGGATGCACTTCCAAGCAGGTGTTGCTCTGCCACCGTGCTAATGGCATGGTCGTGTGAAGGAGGGAGCTGCCTTCACACCCCTTTTACCCAGCCAAGGCTCTGGGCTTTTGGGGCCAGATATGGCTGTTCCTGATAGTGCTGGAGAAGAGGAGGTGCTGGACTGAGAGGATGGGCAGCTCAGAAAAGCCTGAGCTGGAGGGAGAGAGGCCTCGGGGCCTGGAGAGGAAAGCCAGGGGAGTGGCAAGGTTTGTGACAGCCAGGGTGTAGATCATGGGTATTAAAATAACTTATGGTGTTTCTAGTTAAAGCTTTTTCCAATCAAGTATGGATTATTTGGGGAGTGGTCAGTTTTTTTCCCTGCTTGAGAGGAATACAAACACACTCCTGGGTGTTAAAGGGGAGGACGTGCTGTGGTGAGGATAAAGGAGGTTCTTTATCTGAGGATAAGGTTCTGGGATTCATGGGGTCCGGTCCTTGTGTCCACTCCAGTTCATGTGCTGCTTAAAGTACTTGAGCAACCCTACCTCTGCTCTCCTTTTTGTAAAAGGACCAATTTCTGTTTTAAAGAATTTCTAAGTCTAGTGATGGAAAGAGCTGTAGAAGAACTAGATAGTAGTAGAAATAATAATAATAATAATACCTCTATCATTCATGTTCTTCTGAATACCTTCTAAAAAAAATTCTGAAGGTGTTCAGCTAAGTAATTGTTATTGTAGTGTCCCTGTAACATTGTTTGCTTAGGGGCATGGAGAAGTAGTATATTGCAGTATATATTAATGTATGAATCCTGCTTTTTTTTCTTTTAGACTTAGAATTGTGTTATTGTTAACAGGTGATTTTATGCTGTTATTACTTGATATCAGCTTGCTTTTGCTTGCATGAGAAATCCCACTGACAGATAAGCTATTTCTGAGAGTAATTGTTAACCTGCAGGAACAGATATCACACAAAGGAAAGTGTTGATGGAGGTATTTCCCTTCCTAAGATGTTGGGCATGGCTAACAGCCTGGCTTTTATCCTGCTGTGAAGGAGGACAATAATAGGATAATTCTCTTGGAGATCACATAGCAGGGCTGCATGTTACCATATAAAACTAGCTCAATAAAAGGTGGACTGAGCTGAAAGGTCGTCTTTTTGCTGTGTGGTAGTCAATGCCTGTATTTCAAAGCCTTACTGCTAGTCAAAAGCTTCTCAAGAATATGTGTTTATGTTATGCGCTGTGAAAAGCTGTTTGTGTGTAACTAGCAAGAAGGTATAGAACTAAAAAAACCCCACCTTCCAGCATCTCCTGGATTTGCTGAACTCCACAAATATTGGCACTTTATACTGGGCAAGAATTTGAAAATTAAGCTGTTAATGAGATTGATTAACTCAGTTAATCATATTTGAAGATTAGTATTGTACTCGTTCCTAGGCTTTATTTTACTCCATTAAAAATGACTCCTTGGCTTCTGCTGATCACACCTCTGAAATATTTCCCAGTAGACAAGTCATTATATTCCGACACTTATGTGTTTGCCAATCATTAAGTTTTGATAATCGCACGCTCCCAGGTTTTAGTTCTCCTGTACTTTATCTCTTCCCTTTTATTAGCTGTATCTGTTGTTACGTCTTTCATGCTACAATACCTGAGGTTTTGCATTTACACAGTGTTTCAGTACCTCACAGACAAGTTGAACGTGTTTGGAGCATGCCTCTAGGATCGTCAGGGAGGGGGCAGGTGGAGTGAGACCTGCGTGATGTGTCTTGGACAGTCTTGGATGTTTGTTTGGCACCAGGCTGCTTTGTCCAGGGAAAGCTGAGATGATCTGGACCATGTGTGGAAGCAGAACTGTGGGAATTAGGAGCCCTGGGCCACAAATGCAGTTTTTCACTGCACTCTGGTAACTCTTATGCAAGTCAGTTTTTCAACAGAAATTATCAGAGGTTTGCACAGTTGATATAAATGCCTAGCCTCTATTTAATCCTACTTCAAACACTTTAGTCCTTTTTTGGTTGATTTGCTCCTTATTCTAGATGGAGCTCCATGTTTGAGAAGTGTCATATATTCCCATATAGCAGCTTTAATAATACCTGACAGATCGACAAGTTCTCAGGGACTGAAGACAGCCAGCACTACAAGGGAGGCCATGTTATCCTGGAAAGAGCTTTGGTCCAAGAGAGCGAAGTATTTGAGGAGCACATTCCATCCAACAATTTCTGAAAAGACTTGAGTGTCTTCTCAGGTTCTATGCAATTAAAACTAAAAAATAATAAAAACAGTGGAGATCTATGTATCATAGATACAAAACTGACAATCTTGCAGATAGCATTGAAAACATGTTGATTAATTTTGTGGATGGAGATTTGTGGCTCCCTTTTGAGTGGCTGGGACAGTAAAATCTTCTTCCAAACTCAGTGTAGTAGAAGAGCAGTATTGTAGAGCCTATTCAGTTTTACTGAGTTTATTTCTGCCTTATAATTTTTTCCACATGCATATGGTAAAGCTTCCCCATCGCTAACTTGATTACTGTGTATTATGTTAACTGCAGGTTGCAGCCTGCTAAAAATGCCTGAAGACAAATTTGCTTTCCATACAGTTTCAAGTCTCCGCCCTCAAATATAAAAAAGGGATTTTCCTAGGAGCATGACTTAGAAGGCATTTTGCATCTACAGCACTTTTGCAACTGTTCTGTTGTGAGGAGATAAATGAGTGAGTAAGCTTTCAGCTGCCTCTTTTGAGTTATGATAGCAGACTGTCCATAGAGGCAAGTAGCTCAGCAGAAGTGACCTTTCTGCACTTATCAACTCTGAGATGGCCACACAGATGAATCCAAAAGTGCTGAAGTTGGGGAAAAAATCTGATTAAGTACCACTTGTTGAGCTTAGGCCAATACAGGTCTTTTTAATATGATTACATAATGCATAATAGAGTGTATTATTTAGTATTACATTAGTGAACCAAACTCTTCAGGCATTACTCCCCCTTTCTAAGTTTCTGAATCAAAATGTCATACAATTTCTATTCCATTAAATCTTTAATGAAAATGAACTTGTGGTTTGAGATCCGAATGGAGTAGATGTGTGCTTCCTGCAGCCTGTCGAACAGCAGCAATGAACATCCCAGCTATGCAGAAAAGGCACAAAACTTATAAAGAAAGAAAATAGAACCAGGAAGAAGGATGTGTAAAAGATCATCTCCTTTTGCCATGAGCTAAATCTCACCCTGAAAGGATCAGCAGGGTTGGAAGCAGAATCTGCTTCATATCTCATTTGTCTGAGGCACACAAGCCATTGGATGAGGGCCATTAGACCTAGGCAAGCCAGTATTGGCACGAGGCCTCTTAAGTAATTATTTTCCACTCTCTTTGTGTTTTGCTATAACCCTGAAGTCTGCTCCATAAGTACCTCTCTGAAGCAGCCGATGGCTATTTCAGAAACAATTGCCTTTGTCTCTGTAATTTGCATTGCCTGTGCCCTTGAGAATATGTTCATCGCTTCTCCATCCTGTATTCTGAGCGGTAGGGCCACTTCTTGCTATGCCTTCCTTCTAGATATACTTCTACCTTGCTTATAGCTGGCACACAGTGAATTAATACATTTCTCACCAGATGCAGAATTCTCCTTTACTTTCATGGGTTACTTGCCCAGTGATTGATTTTATTTTATTTCAAGTTAGTGGTAAAGGTTTGGTCTAGATCACCTGCAGTTCAGTTCATCACCAAGGAAACTGGTGCTCTCATTATCACTTGGTCTTTAAATCAAGGCTGATACTTTCTTAAGCAGAAAGCATTAATTTAAATGTGAATTGTAGGGCTTGATTCTGTTCACCTGTAGAGGATAATGTCTGCTGGTGCAGGAGCCAATAGCCTAAATTTTCTGCCTTGCTTTATCTGACAGTTTAGAGCAGTCCCTTCTGCCTTTCTGATCTTCTCTTCTAAAGAGTGTGATGTGGCTGTGGAGTTCTGGATGAGAGTAATTACATGTTGTTGAGGGATGGTTAGATGGTTTAGGTAATCTTCCTCAGGTCCTGAAGGCCAACATGGTGGTGGTTTTGTTTGGTTTGGGTTTTTTGTTTGGTTTGCATTTTTTTGTGGGGTGTTTTTGTTTGTTTTTTCTTTTTTTGTGGTTTTGTTTACTGCCATTTGGTTACCTGATGCTTGTCTGTAGCTATAGGGAAGCTGCTGTGCTTATACTGGAATAAAATGTGAGGAGGCTGTTTCTATCAGCCAACAAATACAGCTATGTAGTCCCTCACTCCGATCTTTGGCTTTGTGGGAAGGTACCAGCATCCTTATCATGACCATCTAATGCACACTGGTACATGCCTTGTCATTTGGAGGTGTGGAACAGGTTCATAACACCGCACTGGGTCCATGGGGCAAGTGTCACGTAGTTGCACTCACAGGTATACCAGAATGGCAGCTGTGTGTAGTTTGATTCCTGTGGCAGGGATCTCCACAGAAAAAAATGTTTTGGTCTGTAGGTAGCCAGACACAGCTACACCAGCTTTTCATGTAGCACCTTGTGTGCTGCTGGTAGGTTTGACTGTTAGCCTTGCAGAACACAAATAATTATCCCTGCACTTGGGCTCTTGCTTACTTTGGGCTAGGGCAGACATTATTTTGAACTACATGATTCACATCTGGTAGGTGGACGCTTCCATGTGCAGCTGCCAGTGCTGATCAATCTTCTCTGGATGGGAGAAAACTTAAATAGTTTTGAGATTCATGACTGTTTTTCCAGGACTTGTGCACGTTAGAGATGGCAAGGCTGCAGGCATCTCTTGCCCCTCTTCTGTATCACTTTATCCTAGAGAGGACTGCCTGCCTTGTAGACACCCAGTGATTTCTTTTTACCACTTTAATGCCAGGATTAGTGCTATTCTAAAGCCATTGCTCCTGTTTTCAGAGTGGGTTTTCTGGTCTTTACCTCCTGCCAGTTGAGAGCGGGAGAGATAAACGAGCCCCAGCTTTGTCTGCTGAATCAGTTTTGAACATGTGTGTCAGGTGCCAACATTAGTAAGCATGGCTATTGCAGAAGATAGAGATTAAGAAACAGAATTTACTCACTGTATTCTTAAATAAGCACACCAAATACGTCTGCTTCCAACGCCATAGCTGTGTTTGTGTTAGCTAAGGGCAATACCCAATGTCTGATAGTATCACTGGTGCAACCGAATGGAAAACACGGGTATCTCACTGCTCCTAAGAAATGTCAGAATTGTTTGCTGTGTTGTCAGCATGTTAAGGTTATCATTAATGGTCAGGCTTTTTTTCCCCTTCCTCCCCCCCCCCCCCCCCACTGGATTAACAGAGTGTTCAGTAAGTGGAGTTCATAGTAATCCAGGGGTGCTTTCCAAAGAAAAAGGGTTACTTAGATACCTCAGTCCATCTCCTGACCAGCAGCATATCTCATCTATGGCAGAGCCAAGCTGGCTTTGGTTTGCTGGTTATCTCTGTATTTCTAGCTGAGACATTCCAGCGGTAACTTGCAGGGTGCTTGGCCGATGGGTGGCTATGCTAGCTGCGAGGAACCAGCCCTTCAGGGCTCAACCTGATGGACCTCAACCTCTAGTGAATGCAAATCAAACTGCTGTGCTATTTAGCTGCGTAGCTAACCTAGAGGCAAAATGAAGCCCTGCTTCTGGTGCAATTTTCTTTTTAATGATACTCATCTCTCCACTGTTCACTCCTGGAATTTTGACTGTGCTGTGATTTTCATGTTTCTTCTTTAAGTACAGAAGATGTATTAGAAATGAAACTTTCACATGGTCAGAAAAAGAATGCATCCCAAGAGTGGTTATCTCCAGTATAGTTTTACTTTTAGTCATCTTGAGTTACACAGAGAGAATGCCACAGTCAGTGACTCCGCAACATTACAACATGCACTTAATCCTAATAAGGAGGGAGAGGCTGTGGCTAACAGGTTGTTTTTCATCTCATTTCAGTTCTAAACAAGCTGATAGCCAGTTCTGAATCATAAGTTTGGAAGAAAACTTGGTGCATTTGTCAGGCCCAGCATTATTTACAGGAACATTTTTGTTTCCCCCTGGGGAGATAGTGACCCACAGATACTGAAGTTACCCAGAATCCAAACCAAAGCCATGCTATCCCATTTTATTTCAAATTCATAACTCAGATCAGGATTGTCAAAAAGGTTCATTTAGTTTATGTACAGTTCAGGTAGGCTTTGGAAGAATATGAACTGATTTCTCAGTGTGTCCTTGGCGTGGGTGGATTTTGTATTGTTTCATACAGAACTAGCCTGAAGATTTGTGTTTGGTATTGTGGCTTGGCCATTCGAATCCAGAATTCCCAGGCAGCCTGCAAAGGAGTGTTTTCTCAAATTTTTATTTATTTATTCTCCCCAAACCCTGTGTCCTGCCAGGACACCACACTTGTACTTGCTTTCTGTTCCAAAGATAGAGTATTCTGGCATGCTTCCAGTTTCTGAAGCAGAAGGCTCCCAGAGAACCTGCTGCACAGGGTGATAAAATACAATCTGATTTTACCTTCCTACCTTTCAGACACTGTCCCACACGCTCCTGGTACACCTTGCAGTCATGGCTAGATTGAGCCATGCTGAGGAGCACTTTACTCAACAAAAAGTCCCACTAATTGAGGACAGAAAGTGTGTTTGTCATGGTGTGGATCTGAAAGAGCCATGGAAAAGAGCAGTTAGAAATGGAGGAGAACAATTAAGCAGCCAGTCAACCAGTGTCCCTTTGTGCCTGTACATGGAGTGTGCTTTGGCCAGTGTCCTCCTGTGTGTCCTTAGGGGGATGCCTGGGGAAGGTCACTTTGATGGGTGAAGCAGGGGAGTGCTTCAAAAAAGGTCTTTAAGTCGTTGCTTGTTAAATTCCTCCTCTGGTGACGGCTTTGCTTTTATGACCTGCCCTTTCTGTGCCTGTCATGTGCAGTGGAAGGTGTGTTCAGAAGCTGAAATTTCCATACTGTTTAATCCTCTTGTGCCCTTTGCTTTTGTGTGTCTCCTGAGCCCAGACTCCAGCATGGAGCAGGTTGAGAAGGAATGAGAGGCAGGTACAGGTGGAGAGGGACCCATGAACAGGGTCTCTGGGTGAGTGAATGAGGCAGCTGGGCAGTGGCTCTGTGGGGAGGTGGTGGGGTCAGGCACGCATGTGGTGGTCAGTGTGCGATGCGGAGTTGGCAGCCCTGTGGCAGAAGACAAGGAGGTGGGTGTGTGGGTAGGTACTGGCAGAGGGGGAAGCAGGGCAAGGAGTGGGGGGCATGCTGGAAGGGGAAGGTGGGCAGGCAGGGGTACAGGGAGGGCTGAAGAGCTGGGTCTGAGGGGCTGAGCCCAGGCGGGTGCGTGGCAGGGGAAGTGGGTCGGGGTGAGGTGTGGAGGGCAGGGGGTGTTTAGGAGGGGAAGTGGGCAGGAGGCCGAGCAGGGTTAGGCAGGTGGGTGTTCCCAAGGAAGTGGGCGCGGGGCTGGAGGAGGGTCAGCGGGCGGGGTGCGGTGGGGAAGCGGGCACGGGGCTGCGGCGGGCTGTGGGGGGTGCCCCAGGGGCGGGAGGTGCCGCATCGCTGGGGGCCCCGCCCGGGCCGCGGGGCAGCCCAGGGGCCGCGGTTCCCGGCAGGGCGGGGGGCGGGCGGGAGGCGGCTCCGATAAAGGGCCGGGCGCCGGCCGGTGCGGGCAGAGCGGAGCGGCTCTGGCGGCGGCTATGGGGATGCTCAGCCTGCCGGGCTTCCTCTCCTGCGGGAAGAAGAAGGTGGGGCGGCCCGGGGGGGGCGGCTGGCCGGCCGGGGGCACCCGGACAGGTGGGGTAGGGGGACACCTGGGCAGGTGTGGGGGTACTCGGGAGGTATGAAAGCACCTGGTCAGGTGTGGAAGAACGCAGGCAGGCGTGGATGCACCTGAGCAGGTAGGGTATGGGGGTGCCCAGGTAGGCGTAGGGGCACTTGGGCAAGTAGGGTGCAGATACCTGGGCAGCTATGGGAGACTGGGCAGGTGAGATACCTACCAGGCAGATACCTGGCCAGGTATGAAACTATCTGGGCAGGTGAGATCCAGACAAATGTGGGCATATGGGGGCACTGGAGCTGGCAAAAAGCGCCTGGAACTGTGAGAGCTGGAATGAGCACCTGGGCAGGTATGGGGGCACCTGGGCAGATGTGAAATGCACCTGGACAGGTGTTTTTAAAGTGGGCATACGGGTATGTGCTGGCGTGAACATCTAAAGTGGTATGGGGGCATCTGGGCATGTGCAGGGGCAGAGTAGAGGAGTTCTCTGGAGATGCTGCCCCCAGGAGCTGAAAGCACAAGGGACTAAGGTAGGAGCTGGGTAAAACTGGCCATGAAGATTGTTTGGGCTCTCTGGTAGGAGCCTCTCTTACAGGCCTGTGCTGTCCTGCCAGAGATCAGCTGGACTGGCAGTGCACCTGGTTCTGCCCACCCTGTCTAGCTGCCCTGCCCAGCAATGCCAAGGAGAAATGAGGATATGACTGCCCCACTTGCCTATGGAGTGATCCTGAGCCTTTCCTCTTCTTCTCTTCCAAGGACTTCAGTTTATCAAGTGTCAAAGATGCCCATGCCAGTGACAATGATGAGAACGCGGAGCGTGGTAACTGGTCAAACAAAGGCGACTACCTGCTCTCCATGGTGGGCTACGCTGTGGGCCTCGGCAACGTCTGGCGGTTTCCCTACCTCACCTACCAGAATGGCGGAGGTACCTATATTGAATGGCAGTGCTGGGTGGGCACGCCTTGCTATCCCCAAGAGAGATGAGGGCCAGCCCTGAAATTGGGCATGTTTTGTCAAAGCTGGATGTGAGCATCACCCTGGGAACTGGGATAGCACCCGCTGATGGGAATGGGAAGAGGAATAAGAGGCCTCTCTGTGCTTTTTGGCTACCATCTGAGGAGGGAAATAGTATTTAGTTTTACTTGCAAACTTCCACCTGAGAATTCCGGAACTCATCTGATTTACTCATGACCAACATGCATCTTTTTGTCCAAGTGCCAATATCCTCTATTTAACTAAATAGCTGTTCTCCCTCCCCAGTGCTTACCTCCCTGTTATGTTTATAGAGAGCAATTGAATTCCCTCTCAACCTTTGTTTTGCTAGGCAAACAAGCTAAGCTGGAATAATTATCCAGTTTAATAATAATCTCTATCAGATACTTGGTGAGTGTGAGGCAGAGAGCCTCTACCTGCTTATGCGATGAACTAGTGCCAAAGCCAAATGGAGGCACTGGCTTCCCTGGCTGCTCTTCCAGAGCTTTGTCTACTTGCCAGGGAGCCACTGGTAATTAAGGAGAGCATGAATGCCAAGTAACTGCAGAGGACTTACTTGTCTGTACTTACTTCCACTGCCTGACAGTCATTAGAAGTCACAATCTGGACTGTAAATGCAGCACAGCCCATACAGCCGCATGTGGAACACAAGGTGGCATTCTTGGTACAGAAGTTTTATTGGAGTGAGTTTGGCCAGGTTGCGTTACTTACAGTTTTGTTGAAGAAAATTGTGAAAACAAAATAAGGGACATTAGCCCTTCTACTAGATGTTTTTTTTCTTATCTGCTACAGCAGAAAGCTTTACATTAAAAGCATAGTTGTGCTGCTGCTTGTAGCCTGCTCTGTGCCCCTTGCCCATGATTGATAGACAACTGTTACATCCTTGTTTCGAAACACTGGAGTAATCCAGTTAATTCTGTGGGACTATTTACTTCCTTAAATTACAACAGGTATTTGCAGTTCCTTGCAGAACTGGGTCCTCGATTGCTTTAAGTTCACTGAGAGTGAAGAAGACAGATTTCTGCAGGGATATCAGGTTGTGTTTAGGAAACCTGTGCTCTCACTTGCCCTATCTTCTGCGCACACACAAAGAAGTGCCAATCCCTTTCACAGAACAGGGCTGTCATTGATATCAGGTTAATGTGCACTTTAAAATGGATTCAAACAAGAGCCACGCTGAGATGCTGTTTGACACAGGAGTCAGCCAACCATAGAAAATAATTTTCATGCTTTGATGTCCAGTAGCTGCTCGATCAGGCCAGTTGCAACTCAGCTAAATACATGAAGGAATGGTTCTGTTCCTTTTTAAATAAAAAGCTGGAAGATGAACTACAAAGCAGACAAAGCTGATGGTCCCTACAGCTGAGCAGTGTTCCTTCTTGCATGACAGCAGTATGTCTTCCATAGTTTATGCAAAATCCTTTTAATTTTATAAGCGAAGCCATCCTACGTAAATCACCAGTTCTGGTAATCTGTGTCTCTTCATTGCAGGTAGTATTTAGTCGTACAGCAAACAGGATTTACAAACAAATCTCTGTATTCTGCAAAAAGCAAAAAACCCCACAGTGGGATATTTGAGCCAGGGGGAAGAGGGGAGTATAAAATGTGATAGATCTGTGGTGAATACTGAAAGATTCATTGTTTTCTGTTTGTCGGGTTTTTTCCCGTCTCTTCCCTCAGGTGCTTTTCTAATCCCATACACCCTGATGTTGGCATTAGCTGGCTTGCCCTTATTTTTCATGGAATGTTCCCTTGGGCAGTTTGCCAGTCTAGGGCCAATTTCCGTCTGGAGAATATTACCATTGTTTCAAGGTTGGTATTGTTATGTTTTCTTAATCTTTTTTATCCTAGTAATAAACAGATGTGAGTTAATCATCTCTTCAAAAAGCTACTAATTCTGGGAAGCCAGCTTCCGTGTAGAGAATATTCCCAATGTTACAAGGTCACTATTATGTTCCCAGGTAGATCTTCCCTGTTCAATTAATAAACAGATGTGGATTAAAGATTTCCTCAAAAAGGTTGTCAATTATGAGAGGTTTTATCAATGATTCTCCTGGTGTTACGCATCATACCACCCTAACCACAGCTGTCCAGGCAGAAGGAAATCACCCCGTTCGCTGTGTGAGGGAAAACATCAGTTAAACACCTGGCACTGTGTGCAACAGACTGAAAATAATTTTTAGACGTTAACTTTACCAGTGTTTCTTTACACTTTATGTCCTGTGTAGCTTGCAAGGCAGTTCCATGTTGGATGGGCTAATTCTGTGTTTAGCTGCCAGCCTTGGCACAGGCATGTGGGTCTGATTGCATTATGCAGTGCTGTGTGTGTGTATTCATCCAACTCACTGCCTTGGGAGTCGTCTGCTGGTGTGATAAAACAGGCTAGACTCTGGCCTCATAAGCTGAGGTGCCTCTTGTGCTAAGAGAAATAGTTGCACTCTGTAGTGGTAGTTTGCCACTACAATGGCAAACTACTATCTCTGTGAGGGTTTGAATTTCATAGGGAGATTTATGTGTTTGGAAACAACTAACCATGTGCTTTACTCGTTCCTATCCATCCAGGTCCTGTACCGATGGGTGTAAAGGACTATGTAATTGGTCTTGTTTGTCCTCTTTATCTACCAGAGGAATTAATGTAGGAACAAGGAAGTTTGTTTCTCATGCAATAAGAATTTTACCTGCCACCTTCTACAGAAACAAAACGGATTATGGTCTGGCTTTTTCTGCCTGTCTCTGTTCTGTGGCATAAACAACCTTTCACAAGAGCTGTGTATTTAACTTTAAAGCAAAAGTCTATAGACACAGCAAATATTTTATGTGTCTGTGAAGATATAAACTTAAATATAGTCTCTGAGATGATTGGGAGAGTTTAGCAGACTTTCCCAAACTCGCAGAACAAAGTTCATTTTAACAAAGGAGGAGAACTGTTATTGGCACAGATTTACTGTTCTGTGTTGTTTCTCATTTACTGGCAAAACTATTCATTACAATGAGATCTTGAAAATCGTTTGGTCAGTTGTAGTGTTTGTATAGTTTCTTTTATTTTACTAAGCAATCAAAGCTTCCCACTGAACTGGGAGAGAACAAAATATTGAATTTCTCCTTTAGACTTGGACTAGTCAAATTTTTCTGTGGGCCTGATTCAAACTCTGTGTCACATTTGAGATGGTCAGTTTAGATTATAACCCTCATTTCATGGCTTCACGCTTTCCCTGTTTGGTTGCTGTTAAAAATTATTTGAAAAACAAACAAAAAACAAACTCAACTTCTTCCCCAGTAGCCTTTTAAAAGTCAAGTGAAGACCATTCTTTCTTTTTTTTTTTTTAACCCAGGTTTGGAGTAGTTTAGACATTGTGTCTTTCTCTTTCCTAGGAGTGGGTATCACAATGGTCATCATCTCAACATTTGTGGCGATCTACTACAACGTTATCATTGCCTATGCACTCTACTACTTATTTGCCTCATTTCAAAAAGTGTTGCCGTGGTCAGACTGCTTTTCCTGGGCAGATGATTTCTGCAGCAAAACTCGATTAGGTATCGTACTTAACAGATATGGCTTAATGTTACTGTTTTGGATACTTGTACTTTGTACTGTTTTCTGGGAGAAATTACAGGGGCCAGAAAGCTACCTGTGGCTCAAAAAGTCCTTCCTGGAGTTTTGTTTCTGAACACACAGGAGTGATGCTTGTCTGCTTCCCTGCCACCAGTTCTGGGTGCTTGGGAAATCTACAGAGAGCTGGGCTGAAACCACCTTGTTTAATCCTTTTTTTTCCTCCTTTAAAATCTAAGGTTTCTTCTAGTACGCACAGTCCCTGGAAATACTCCATTCCCATTTCATCAGGCCTCATGGCAAAGCAAATACCTTCCTTACCTGAAGCAAGAGTATTGCTATAGCTCTTATCCGGGATTCTTTCATTACCCCTTGCCTGCCCTGTGGCTATGGTAATGCTGAGCACCAGTGAGGCACTGGTTTCACACTTTATTAACTCTTTAGAACATATCTCCACTCTATTGTTCTTGATGTTTGGCAGCACATGTACATGTGCTTGTTATCTCACCGGTTTCCATATCAGACCAGTTTAAGGCAAAAGGTGAAGTTGGTGAGCTAATTAGTAGTTAGTAGCTGGAAATGTGTTGCCAAATGTTAATGTAATTATAACTCTTAACCATATATCCGAAAATGTCTTCTAAGATTCATAGGTTTCATAAAATGAAGTTGAGATGCTTTATTGAACAAAAAGTTGACGATTGCTTATGGGCTAAACAAAAATATTTTATCCCAAAATTTCTAAGTGCTGGAGGGATACAAAACTGAACTGAAGAAGCTGTCCTGAAAGAAGCTTCAACAAATTTTTTCCAGTAAATGCTGATACAGTGTTCTTTATGTTCTGGCAAAAAAAATCCAAACCCAAAAAACCCAAACAGTGCCCATTTTTTGTCCTGTGTGTCCCGACCCTCTGCCCAAGGAAAATGTTTCAAGAGCTCTAGTAAGCCCTCTGCCATAAGAAGATGAAGTTGCTAGAGGATGATCTGTGTGTAACCTTGGTTTAGGACAAAGGCTTTTGTAGAATAACCAATGCTACAATTTTAACTATCCTCAGTTCTGAATTTTGCAAGTATTCTTGACAATAAGTGAAAGGTGGAGCTGAGCACACCAAATTTTTGGTGTTTTGATTTACAGTCAAAGTAACAAAGTCACAGCTGCAAGTGATAGTTCAGGTTTGTTTCTAAATATTGTTAGTAGGCAAACTGAAGCTGTAACTGTTTAGAAAACATATTTGCTAAAATAATCTGATTTTTATAATAGTCATCACTGTGTTAACAATCCCTTTTTCTTGCTTGCTTGCTTTCAGTAAGCGACTGCAATGCAACCTTACATGGAGAAATAGTTCATGCAAATTACTCATTCATCACAAACAATAATCTCACATGTATAAATGGCACCATGAACTACAAACCAGTGCAATTTCCCAGTGAACAATACTGGAAGTAAGTAAATATTTAAAAAAATTGCTAAAAATGTATTTATTATGCATTATGACTTTGAATGTTTCTTCTGTTTTTGTCTCATCTTGCTGTCCAGAAAAAAAAAAAAAAATCTAGTCAAGGGAAGTGGGCATGCAAATCTGTGCAGACAGGACTTAAAACTTAATTGATGAGCCTGGGCCTTCAAAAAAAAAAAAAATTAAAAAATTAAAATATATATAGAGAAGCAAAAGAGCCAATCTGTGGCAAATTGAAAAATATCCAGCTTAAAGAAGTCCTCTTCTATGGAGTCCTGGTAGGGACTACTTAGCATCTTTATGTATAGCATATAGGTTTTTTCAGGAGTTACTGTGCAAAATAGATTTACCTCATTCTGAATCTGGGCCTGTTGTGAAATTGTCATTTCTTTAGCCATATGGTTTCAATCTGCATCATGTTCCTTGGGTTCCTGAGGACTGATTCTTCTTATGGGCTCTTCTCTTACCTTTAGAATTTCATGGTTAACACAAAAGAGCTGAGGTAGGCCTGATGGGAGATGTATGGAGAGCTGAGGGCCAATAGACTTTAAAAAGAGGGGAAAAATGCAGTTAAATATTCAGTTTTTCAATGCCAATCATGCAACTCTAACTGCACGCTCATGGAAGCTGCTGCAGGGTCTTGGAACATTGGCAGAAACCGGCTCACTTTACTTCAAGAAGTGACTGAAGAGGAGCACTGTATGCTGCTGTCTCCCTCTTCTCATTGCAGTGTTTTGTGCTTTCAGTAAAGTGGCTCTTCAGCGCTCGAGTGGGTTGGACGAGACCGGTAACGTTGTGTGGTACTTGGCGCTCTGCCTCCTCCTCTCCTGGATGATTGTTGGAGCCGCGTTGTTTAAAGGAATAAAATCTTCTGGAAAGGTAAGTTAGGAAGAGCAACTAGCGGACTTTTGGCCTGATCCTGCCGTTCCAATGTCAGGTGGACCCAGGGAAGGTTAGCATAAGGCAGGCTGCAGTCCGAACCCACTACCTTCTGCTGGATTCAGCATTAGACTTTCTGTTCCTTGGCTTCATAACTGTTACATAAAATATGAGTAAGGTGCTGACTACACAGCAATTACTTAACACATGGATCTCTTAGCTCCACCAGGACTGCCATGTATTTGGGGATCTTGCTGTCATGCAGGTGATTCCAGCCAAGTTTTGGTAGTCGCTTGGCCTGTTATGACGGACATATGCATGTGACTGCACACGCGTGCACACACCCTGGGAACACCCGGTAATTATTTGCACCTCCAGACTAGTTCAGATGTTTGGAGAATACAGGTCAAGTCCTGCAAACAGATGTGCGTGTACAGGTTCCTGCCAGATTGTGAAATGTTGTTGGTACTCAAGATTTCTAGCTGCTTTTAGGGTGCTTGCTTTCAGACACTGGCTCTGCTGAGCTCCCATTTCCATGTGCTGGAGCATGGCTGCCTGGAGTCTTCCTTTTAGGTTAGGTTGGTTCCTCTCCAGACTTCAGGCAGGCTGAATTTCTTTCATTTCTGCCTGAGACCCTTTTATGGTTTAGCTCCTTCCTCCTCATACTCCTTTCTTACCTCCATGTTGCATCTCCACATTTCCACTTCTTAATACTTCAGTCTCTGTTGCCTTCATTCTTTCTCTTGCCTTTTCTGCACTGATTTTTTTTCCCATTCCTTCTGTTGTTGTGTCTTTCCATAGTTCCTTGCTGCCCGTCTTCCTTTCCTCAGTCTGATGTCTCCTATTCTGCTTTCTATTTGGAGCTTTTTGTCCTCCGTCTCAGCACTTCAGGGTGGAGTATCTGTGCTTTCCCAGCCACAGTTGTTCTACTACCACATGGCTCCTCTTAAACTCACATTCCTTGGGTTCCTGGCAATTGGCTCTTCCTGTTGTCACTTCTCTTCTGGCATGAAGGTAAGCCCCTTTGAGGAGTAAGGTAAGACGCAGAAGAATCTAGCTAGACAGGAACAAGGCAAAGATGAAGAGCAGTGAGAATTGACTATTCCAGGTGAATATGAAGGTCGTCTTCAGAAATGGCAGATTCACCATATGATGGTGCAATGCTGTGGCTTGGTGTAACCAGCAGTACCGGCTCAATTATCTACCTGCGTAACACTGAAACTAAGACTTGAGAAACAAGAGTATTGTTGAACGTAGCCTGCATGATAATAGCACTGCTTAGCTCTACTTCTGGCCTGGATCCCGTTGTGCTAGAAATTGAGTAGACAAACAACAAAAGATCCATGTCTGAGAATGTAAAAGTCCTTGTTCCCAGTAAAGAAAGCTTCCAGCATGGCTTGCTGGTTTTGTGGGGGTTTTTTGTTTTGGTTTGGTTTTTTATGGTTTTATTCTGGGGTTGTGTGTTTTGTGGTTTTGCTTTGGTTTTTTTCCTTCCTACTTTACAGCAGGAGATAATTCCATCCTGGTCACCTAATTTTGACTGGCTTTCAGTTTGCATTTGCTAGAAGCATTGCCTAGCAAGAGACCTTTGGGGTAGTTAAGTCCAGGCCTTGCTACAGCAGTAAGTCATGTCAGAAAACACATTTCTGAAACTGGTCAAGTGCTATTTGAAAAGTGGATATGTGGTTTGGGTCTTCTGCTTCTGCTGGAATGCAGCTCCAGAACCGGCTAAGCCAGATGGTTTAGTGCTTGGTGTGCGTTCACTTCTCTGGTCGCCTGTTTTTCATTTGTACCAGCCAACCTTAGCCTAAAACCTGGCCATTTCTCCTGCACAGAGGTCTGTGCATCCCCTCGCTTTTAATGTGTGTCCCTGCCCTTCTTTCTGCAGGTCGTCTACTTTACTGCACTCTTCCCATATGTCATCCTGCTCATCTTGCTGGTGCGCGGCGCCACCCTGGAAGGTGCTTTGGATGGCATTGAGTACTACATTGGGAGGCAGTCCAACATCACCAAGTTGATGGAGGCAGAGGTGAGAGGTAGCGTCAAGTCCTGAAGCATGACATGCTTCTGTGGTTCTATGGGCTTGTCACGGAGCAACTTCTTTTTAATCCAGTCACGGGCTTGTTCATGTCATGCCCCTGCATTTTGTATCTGGAGCCGGCTTCTGTGTTTTCAGCAACCCCCAGCTCTATCGGAAGTACAAGCCCCTATTCTAGCTACTCATAATCTAAAAAAAATAGCCACCCTCTTTCCTCTCCCTGCCACACCAGATAGTGATGACAATTGCATCTGAGCAGCTCTCAGCAGTCATGTTGGAGTTTCATCTTAACAAGGCCTGCTGAGAAAGTTCTTGCTGTGGGATCAAGAGTTGCTCTTGCACATGTCCCACTTGCTTTGGTTACTGATAATTTCAGGGGACTTTATCAGAAGGTTGGAGGCACCCCTGAGTTTGAAATTCAGGCTGTGCCTTGCCCAGGAAATTAGCTTGGGAAACTAGGTGGACTGGGAAGAGCACCTTGTGCAAAGGAGGTCTGGATTTTTTTTGTTCTGGCTTATGCCAACATTAGTTCAGCTTTACCAAAACCAGGCATTAAGCATGATATTTATTTGTGGTATTTTATGTGAACATTTGATGCTGAGGGGCTGCAGCAGAGGCAGCAGTGGTTTTTGTGGGTCACAGTGTGAGGAACACAAATGGGAGAGCACATGGAAGTTCTCAGTCCTGCAACCTGGTCCTGGTTTTCCTTATTCATTGGCACTCTTACAATATTTATATCTTGACAACCCACATATGTGAATTAATTTAATCTCTTCTTCAGGGCTAGCCCAGTAAGATTTAAATATTTGGCAACATACTCGGGATGTGACCTTCAGAAATCAGAGAAGATACCGTTTGTACTTGAGACTACAAGGTTATGCTATATCCCATTTACTCTAAATTTAATATGAAATAGAATTAGATTTTCAGGCTAAATGTGGAAAAACCCTAGAGCTTCAACAGATGACAGGCTTATATGTTTATGATATGTACTGTAACTCATACAATAATTTCCATGTTCTTATTTCTGGTAGGTTTGGAAAGATGCAGCCACCCAGATATTCTACTCCCTGTCTGTGGCATGGGGGGGGCTTGTTGCTTTGTCTTCGTACAATAAGTTCCACAACAACTGCTACTCAGATGCCATTTTAGTTTGTGTAACCAACTGCGCCACCAGCGTATTTGCCGGGTTTGCGATATTCTCCATCTTGGGACATATGGCATTCGTGTCCGAGAGACCTGTCTCAGAGGTCGTGGACTCAGGTAGGCTGATCACACTGTCGGTATTGAGACTTGCTTTGACCAAGGCATGACAATAACTTCCTTCTGTCCACTACTTTTCAGGATTTGATCTGGCATTTGTAGCCTACCCAGAGGCTCTGTCCAAGTTACCAGTTGCTCCTCTGTGGTCCTTCTTGTTTTTCTTCATGCTCCTGCTCTTGGGCCTTGACTCTCAGTTTGCCACCATAGGTGAGTGGGGGTTTTAAGTAGCCCATGGCTTCTCAAATGAACATTGTCTGTCTTAATTGTGCTGCTCAAAACACATACTTCTTCCTTTGCAGAAACACTTACAACCACCATACAAGATATATATCCCAAAGTCATGAAAAAGTTAAGAATCCCTATAACACTGGGTGTGTGCATATTGCTCTTCTTTCTTGGTCTTATCTGTGTTACTCAGGTAAGATATTAAATTCTTTTTTGGCATTGGGTTTAGTTATGCTGCAAATAGTAAATTTAAGTCAAAATCTCCTTTCCAACTGTTCCTGCTTGCATGGATTAATCTGAGAGACTCTTGAATTCTGCCAGTGTGCCTGGACATGCAAATAAGAAATTCCCAGAGGGAAGCTTGAAGGACCTAAGGTTTTCTGTGATTATTGAACTGAGATGTGCTTTTAAATAGAAGGCCTGTACAGACCCTGTGAACCATCAACCTGATTTACTGCTCCTCAGTTCAGGAGGTTATTTGTGTAATCTCAAGCATACGCATACGGTGTGTCTGCAGTGCTGTGGGTACTGCTAACAGCCAATAGATGCTGATGGGATCTTTTTGTTCAGAACTGACTACCAAACAGGACAGGATTTGAGAAATGGCCTATTAACATCATAAAAACCTATTAGCTCGCAAGCATCTGTGGATTGTATGGTTACTTCTCCTGTGTGTGTGTGTATATATATATGCACACACACTCACATACATAAAAGGAATTTTAAGTATACTGTGTAAAATTTCTTGGGGCAATTGCTTTCAAGGATATATAAAGGTTCGTTGCAATGACTTCATCTAGAAATGCAGATTTATATATGCGATTAGACTGAGAATGTGAAGATGGTAATTGTGGTGAATAGAGAGTTGTATGGTCAAGCAAAGCACATAAGTTATGAAATATGATGGCAGGGAAGCTTGCAAAGGACATGGTATTCAAGAGTGTGAAATGGCTTAAAGCTTCTTCCCTGCTCTGTGATCCTGTTACCGCATGCTGGTGTTCAAAGCTGTGTTTAACACACGTGGAAAACTTGTGCGTGTAGGAGTATACAAGCCTCCCAGAACTGATCATGGGTATAGCTGTTGCTGTAGTTGAGTATTAAAACTTCAGCATGAGCTATCATACTGTAAGCTCCAAATTTAAATCTTGCTCTCAGCTGTTTATACAGACTCTGCATATACGTATCTCTTGTTATTAGTATACAGATCTACAGTATTTTGTCAGATGTGATTTTCAACCTCTCATAGAGATATTTAAACAAAATATTCACAAATGTGTACTTAACCTAGGAAACTGGAAATTTAAAAACTCAGACTGGTGGTTAGTTAAACTGGCTTGAACAATGCAACTTATTTTATTTGCATAAAGACTTTACTGGAACTGGGTACATTTTTACCTCTTTATTGTTTGTTCTACAGGCAGGAATTTACTGGGTTAACCTAATAGATCACTTTTGTGCAGGATGGGGAATCCTTATTGCAGCTGTCCTGGAGATAATAGGCATTGTCTACATTTACGGTAAATTATTTGCATTGAAAATCCATTATTTGACCATGCAGTTCCAGACACAATGTATATTAAACATTAGTTACTGCAATAAAGCATTTATGACTTAACTGGCTGAAAAGCTTTAACAGTTACCACACAACTGGAGGAACTGACCTTCACCATTGCCTTCCTTCTATCCCTTTTGAGTAACCACATCTGTAAGCGAGGCACCTGCTTTACAATGCACCCTGCAATTGTCTTTCAACAGGAGGAAACAGGTTCATTGAAGACATTGAAATGATGATTGGAAAGAAGAGCCGTTTATTCTGGCTGTGGTGGAGAATGTGCTGGTTTTTCATTACTCCTGTGCTGTTAATGGTGAGTATAGATGACTGGATTGTGTTAGTGTGGCAGAACTTATTAATTTGATATTGAAGAGATTTCCATGTGAAGATTCAGTGCTGAATGCCCAGGCCCTATGTATAAAGACAGGGAATGGCTGTGCCAGTGAAGCAAACTATGTGCTATCTGTACTTTCGGATATATACTGCTCCTCATTGGGTTGTCTCCAGGAGAGGCTGGACCTTCAGATCAGTTGCTAGTGATAGACAGAGATAGTCCATTCTAGCAGCTGGATTATCTTCATTTCAGACTGAGACAATGTTTTGAAAACCTAGATTTTTATTTTTTTTTCCCTTTGAGGGAAATCCCTTTTTTGGGACAGGTCCCTGGCTTGGGTTTGCTCTTTGGATGTCCAGCTGTTCCCCTGTCTGAGACTTTTTTTTTATGTCCTGTTATTTGTGTCTCATTTCTTCATTACTCCTGTGCTTCTAATTGTGAGTGTAGATGGTTGGATTATGTTACTATGAGAATTCATTAATATCCCAAATCCAGGAGCAGTGGCAAGTCACTCTGGCCAGCACATTACTTTTAACCTGTTGGATTAGAGTTTAGATAGTGCTGCTCCTAAAAATATCTTATTTCTGCAGCAATATTTGCCAACAGTTAGATTCTTGCCCATATTTCTGTAAGTAATGGAATGTGGGAACATACAAAACATACAAATGAAGGTACTGTGCTCATGCAGCAACATACATATTCTCCAACATAAGATTTCAACAGAACTCATAGATCAAGTTATGTTTAAACATAGATGTACTTAAAGTGTTAGGGTGCATGTCAGTCTTACGGCTTGGCTATGACTTGAACACCAAGTCCTGCACAACCATTCTCACGCTCAAGGGAAGAACTGTGCAGAATTTGTAGATAACCCCCTTTTTTTAACCAACTTGGAAATATAGTGCAAGTTCAAGTTAGCTGGAAATCTGCTTTTTGCTCTTAAATTCTTTGCCATTTTTTATAGGCAATTTTGGTCTGGTCTCTGGTCACATTTTCACCTCCCACTTATGGCTCGGTGTTATATCCAGCCTGGGGAACTGCTGTTGGCTGGTGCATGATTATCTTCTGTGTCATCTGGATTCCTATCGTCGCTATTCTAAAAATAGTTAAAGCTGAAGGAAATCTTTGTCAGGTAAGGGCACAAAAAAGCTGTCATAGCCTGAAATCTTGCTTTCCTTGGCATTATCAGGAACGTCTGTGCTTTCTTCTCAAAAACACGTTCACTACTTTGAGGTGTTCATTAACTGGATTTTTAGACCAAAACACATCTCTGGTAGTTGCATCAGAGGCAAATTAACCCTACTGTGTTCTGATAAGAATATAAAGTCTAATTCTTTGGGAGTGCACCCGTACATTCAAGAGTGATTTTTTTCATGGTTTCTGTTGTTCTAGCTGCCTTAAATTCTCTAAAGAATTTCTATCGCTTTCTATCCCTATATTGTATTTTGGAGTTTTGCCTCCTATTCCTCACAGAAACAAGCAAACGCAAGATCTGAGGCATGCTGCTCTTGTCAAGCTCTGCCAAAGAGTCCTGTTGGTCACAGCTTTTCCTGCCTGTTTGGCTTCAGTGTCCAGAATCACAGAATGGTTTGGGTTGGAAGGGACCTTAAAGATCATCTAGTTCCAACCCCCCTGCCATGGGCAGGGACACCCTCCACTAGACCACGTTGCCCAAAGCCCCATCCAACCTGGCCTTGAACGCTTCCAGGGATGGAGTCTCTGCAACCTGTTCCAGTGCCTCACCACCCTCGCAGTAAAGAATTTCTTCCTGATATCTAATCTAAAACTATCCTCTTTCAGCTTAAAGCCATTACCCCTCATTCTATCACTCCATGCCCTTGTAAACAGTCCCTCACCGTCTTTCCTGTAGGCCCCTTTAGGTACTGGAAGGCTGCTCTAAGGTCTCCCCAGAGCCTTCTCTTCTCCAGGCTGAACAATCCCAACTCTCTCAGCCTGTCTTCATAGGAGAGGTGCTCCAGCCCTCTGATCATCTACTGAAACCAAAGATATTTGACATTATTTTAAAAAACTTTGGTGATTTGTTTGTAACTTGTTGAGTTGCAGGGCATATCCAGAGTTACAGCTTTATTGAACTTTAAAAATAGCCCAGACCAAGGTAAGACATCAAATGCCTCTTGTGCTTGCTTTCCAGCGCATTGTAAGCTGCTGCAGGCCCGCTGCAAACTGGGGTCCCTACCTGGAATGTCACCGAGGAGAAAGATACAGCCATATTGTAGATCCCAAAAAGGAAAAGGAACACGAGATTCCTACTGTGTCTGGATTTGTATACACTCAACAATGAGATGGCCATTTGGATGACAGATTTTTAACATATGTGTGTGGGTTTTTTTTTCTTTAACTATTAGAAAGTGACAATGTAAAATAACAACAAAAAGCAAATCAACCCTCTGCTCTTCAAAACCCAGCCCTCAAATGAAAGCGAGCCATTTTATTTATTTTTAGTGCTGCATGTTTGGGGAGGAACAGGTACATTAGACACTGAGATCTCCCCAGATATTCAGGTTGAGAGGACAGGAAAATGCATTGCAGGCTCTCCAGGCTGATGGACTGGGCATGCTTAACCCTATCCAACCCATATCCAGCTGGACTGCAGATACGGGTGTGGAAAAGAACAAAGACACATTCTGGTGCTCCTCAGCTACAGGCAATTTGAGCCAAAAGGTGCATGCCCCAATGTGCTATGGACAGTTACTACCTTCTGCTGTGCTTTGCCATCCACAGTGGTGTGCAGTCGGCAGAGAGGTGAATGGGTGTGCTGCTGCCTGGCACTGTAGCTCAGGGAACAGGAATAATTTTTCTGTCTAAGCCTTGCTTAGTGCTGTGAGGCTGCTCAGGATTTGATGTTGATTACAGTGTGTGTGTGTTTTGTCTGTGCATCTAAATATTGAGTGGCAAAAAATTGCCATCACAGGAAATAAGGCCTTAACATGGTGAAAAGCAGGGATCTTTCTATTTCTCATTATTCCCCTTGGGATCCCCAAAGAGCCATCTTCTATGTCTTGCCCCATGCTCAGCATTCATCAGGCTATAATTCAAAAAATCCCATCTTGCCATATTCTGTCACTAGGCTCTGCAGAATGAAATAGTAACCATTGAATTCTGGTGTGTCTGCCCTCCCTACAGCCATCAAGGCTTTACCTATCACTTAGTTCTCTGCATCTTTCACTCAGACTTGGATTTTCCCTTCCAAACAAGACCCAAAGTGCATTTTCAAGATTCAAACAGTATTATGATGTTGTGGTAGGGCCAAAAGAAGCAGAACTTTACCCCAAGTAAATTCTTGTAAGATTGCAACTGCCTTGTAGTGCTGTTACTCCAAAATTTGCTGAAATCATGAGATTATTGAAAAGTTAAGAAGTTTGTAATGCATTTGGGAACACAGACTTATGCTTATACCTAGGCAGGAAGGGCTTAGGTTAAGAGAACCTGCCTTCACTCCATAATACAGGTGAATTCCTGATAAAGGAAAAATCATCTATGGATTATATGAATACATTTTGTGTGGCAAGGAATGTGTCTCTTACTGTGATAATGGTTCCTTGGGAACAATGCAGCAGGGTTTTTAGCTGTCACTTCCTCTCAGGGCTTTGTCACTGTTTCTGGACTTGAAGGAGTGTGGATAGTGACTTGTTGCCCAAGCTGCATACTTCAGTGTATGTTTTATACTGATCTTTTTGTGACAAATCAACACATGATGGCAAATAAAATGCGATTTTGTGTTTTTAATGGTTTTGGTGCTGGAAAATGAGATTTTAGGCTTTTGTATGGAGTTGGTGGGAGGCAGTTGGTGGGACGTACTACCGACTCTTCTGTGATCCTAAGTCTTTGGGAGATTGAACTGGGAAGATTCCAGGAAGTCTTTTCTTGTAGAAGTTAGGATCTAGGGCAATAACCATGTTTTGGAGCAGGGTCAGAAAATACAGAAAGTAATTGAGTGGGAATTTATAAAAAGGACTGCAGGATTAGAGCCCGTAACAGAAGGTGGTGAAGACGAACCCTTTCCTGCACTCCAGCTTCTTTTAGGGTCATGTTCTAGCCACAAATCAGCAGGAAACGGTGCTGTTGCTGGCCCTGATGTGTGGAGAGGCTGGGAGTGGGAGGGAGGCTGAGGTGCTCAGCCCCCAGTGCACAATCCATTGGAGCTGCCACAGTGGGCAGCAGTTCATACCTGGGAAGGAGAGACAAGTTAGACAAGCAATGAGTGAGAGTGCTCCAAGAGGTGATGGGGAAGTTGGCTCGCCAAACCAGCTTCAGAAAGAATTCGGGAAGGTTTTGGCAAAAGAGATGCTGAAGGCTAATACCAGCCATCTACTGCCCTGCAGGAAGCCCCTGCTGCTGCACAAAGGGCTCCTTTGAGGCTTCTGCTCCGGACTTGTCTTACAGGCTTCTAGGACCTGTTTTCATGATGTTGCACTATCAAAGCCTCCCAGAAGAGCGACAGAAGACAGTTTCTCAAGGGCTGGGGATCCATTTTTGGTGCTTTCTCCTTTCTCCAAAGTAAGAAAATCCCCCAGTTCTGAAGGCAAGATTTGCTCAGTTGGCCCCTGGCAGAGCTGGGATCCCTCTCTGAGTGAGCATGTCTGACATCTTCCTGGTACATCCAATTTCTGTTGATCTCTTTGGATGAGCTGACTGCTGGCATCTGCTGAGGAGTCTCAAAGAGTATTTAGGAATTGACATTCACATTCCTTACCCATCACAGCTCTGGCCCAGCAGCTAGGATTGTTCAATAGCCCCCACGTGTTACATGGAGAAGCAATATGTCCCTTAGCGCTGCTCTGGAGGTAGACTGGGCCCAGCAGACCTGGGTGTAATCCTCACCCACACAGGCTGATGCCCAACATCCTGGTGTTTGTTGAGTTGAAAAAATCAACAGTGTCAAACAGTGCTGCATTTCTGGTAAGGGACAATGCTCTGTGCTGAGCGGGTGGTCAAAATGCCTGGAGTTTGGGGTTTTGTTTTTTTGTTTTGGGTTTGGTTTTTTTTTTCGTTTGAGGAAAAAAAGAAAATGGTTTTGTCTTTGGATCCAGTAAACAGGATTGAAAGGAAAATGCTTGGAAAGAGAAGAGTACTTCTTTTCCACTTCTACGTTTGCTTTGGATTGGGTCAAAATGCAAGTGTGTTTCAGTCAGGGAAGAGAGCACAGACATGTACAGTTCCAGTAAGCCACATCTATAACAGCATAACATTTTAAAAGAGTTATTTCAACTGGGATTTGTATATGTATGTCAAACAATTAGTTAGGTGCCAAGTTTATGAAAGCCAATTTAAAGCCCCTAAGTTATTTCTATTGCAGAGACTGTTCATATGCATGAAGTCAAATTTAAAAAAAAAAAGTATTTAACTTTGTTTCTACCTCATCCTCTATTTGCAATGGGACATTTTCCAGCCGGCCTGCGTGGTGGTGCACTAACCAGCAGAGAGCAGCGTCTGCTCGTGTCTTCTGCCCAGCTCCCGGCACCCGGGGAGTAGGACCTGCCAGGGGTCGGCGCGACCCCCCGGCACAGCCTGGCTCTGCCCGGGATGCTGGCCCGCTCGCTCGCTGATCCGTGGCTCTGGAGACTGCGTTATAAAGCAGCAGCCACTAAAGCTGAGTCATTTGGCACTTGCTCCAGCCTGGCTGGCAGCTGTTGAATGGCGTCTGAGCTTTGAATCGGACCGGCCATATTGAAAGCTCTTTTTTTTTTTTTTTTTAAATCCAGTTCCAAATGTGTGAAAAAGATAGCTGGTGTGCCCGTTGAACTCCTGCTTGGCTTCGAGCTGAGCGTTACAGTAGCAATACAGCTGCCCTGTTAATGCTGCTCTGGCCTCTGCAGGCATGGGTTATCTCAGCAGACCAGTTGTCCCTGTAAGTGGACCTTTCCAGCCCCACATTGCAATTCTGTGATGCTTTGTGCACCCCTACTCCCAAGTCAACAGAGTTCAACTGAGCCTCACCCTGTTCTCCTCCATGCCTGTGGATGATGTGGCCTTGCTGAGGTGTTCCATTCCTGGCTTTTTTATTTATTTTATTTTTCATAAGAAGTATCAGTATAGAGCCAGAAGCAGCATGAACGTTTATAATGGAAGGCTTTCTTTTCTTGTTTCAGCTTTACATGTAACTTTTCATCACTATGTATAGGAGAGCTTTGTGTCATTTTTTGGCTTAAGATCCATGGCCATGGCTGTGCTTGTGGGCACCATGGCACCTCAGTCAGGCTCCGAGGGCTGGGGCATCTGCTACACAGCTGTAGCACAGCTGTTTAGAGAGGAATGAATGAGAAGCGAGAGGTACCAGTGTGTGAGCTGAGCTGACTTGCTGGGGGGCTGCACAGGAGTGAGGAGGTGATTGCACAGCCCATCTGTTGAGGGCAAAATCATGTATTTCCTGTGAGTCACCTTCTGAAGGGGTTGGAAATACTCCACGAAGTTTGATCCAGCAGAAAAATTCCCAAATGATCAAATTGAAACTCATCTTGAAACAAATTAATGTCTGTTGACCCTAAAGAAATTACAGGGGCAAAAGGGTTTACATTGTTGGAAGAACCTGGTTTCAGTGGTTTCAGTGATGTTTGCTTTTTAACCCAAATGGTCTCTGTTTTGGAAGGTTAGTAAATACAGACTACAAAGTATTGAAGAAGGAAAATACTGAAATTTAACAAGCCCTTCTTGAAATTTAAACAAAATAATTTCTCACCGAACTGCTTTGGAAGGGAGGTGAGAGGGAAGTTGACATTTTGACTTCTTGATTTGGAATGAGGAAATTATTGTTACAACTATCTGAAAGATGAAAAAAATCTTTTCCAATTTAGCTCTGTGATGGAAATAGGGCAAATGCTGGTAGAACCCTTTAAAAAGAAAAAAACCTGTTACCCTAGTGGTGTTAGTTATTTTTTTAAAAGTTAACTTTCGGCCATCCCTTAAGGGGGTTTAGGGAGCCAATATCTAATCTCAGGTTCCTGTGAGTCCCAGGGAACCTCAAGATCCTCTGTGTAGATTAGCCTTTTGGACAGACAATATAGGGGAGGGGAAAAAAACCCCCTGAAATCTATAGGCTGTAGGTAAATGGCACTTGATGAAGGGAATGAGGAAAAGATGATATATATATAACTGATTGTTCCCATGTAAGTATTTTTCATTGATTTTTGTAGATTAATTGCCTATAAAAAAATACAGGATAACTGGGTATCTGAGCACATAGAGGGCAGACGACCAGCTCCTGGCTCTGGTTCTCCTTGTCCTCTCTCTTGCCCCAGTGGAGGAGTCTCTCACTGATTGACGCAGAGGGAAATGAAATATGTGTGATCTGAACTGCATGTGGGGAGAGATTTTTCCTCCACAGTGAACAGGACCTGGTTTATCAGCTCATGCTGATTGGTCCTGGTGCCTTGTTAGCAATACTGTTGAGCTCATTGCTATGCAAGAAGTAATGACCTTATAGCAGCCTTCAGTACTTAGAGGGGGCCTACAAGAAAGCTGGAGAGGGACTGTTTACAAGGGCATGGAGTGATAGAATGAGGGGTAATGGCTTTAAACTGAAAGAGGGTCGATTTAGATTAGATATTAGGAAGAAATTCTTTACTGTGAGGGTGGTGAGGCACTGGAACAGGTTGCCCAGAGAAACTGTGGATGCCCCATCCCTGGAAGTGTTCAAGGCCAGGTTGGATGGGGCGTTGGGCAACCTGGTCTAGTGGAGGATGTCCCTGCCTGTGGCAGGGGGGTTTGAATTAGATGATATTTAAGGTCTCTTCCAATTCAAACCATTCCATGATTCTATGACCTCAGTCTAAACTAGTTTGGTGTAATTTTTTGTTCTGTATTTTGAACGAATAATAAGCAGTGCTGGTAGTTTTTGTCACAGGATCACTTAGTAGATCCCCCTAGAGCCGTAGAAATTAGGTGACTCGGCAACTTCTGACCAAGCAGGTGAGGAAGTGGTGTGGGACTGAGAAGCTGTGGTGAAAGGGAAGACAGAGCAGCAGGTTAAAATGGATCTTCCACTGAAGGAAATGCAATGGGAAACAGCAGCCTTACCTGGGCTGACTCTGCTTGGTCAAAGTCAGGCCAACTCATACCACAGTCATAGCTACTGAAAGAAGGTTTTCTTCCTCAATAAAACAATCTCAAGAAGGCTTGAGATTAACTGATAAATCAGTTCAAGAAAGTTATCAGTGTGTGGTAACTCCGGCCTCTTACAAAAGAGTAAAACTGCACCTCACTGAAGCATGGAGTCAGTGTGGAGGTGAAGTGTATGTGTGCATCTTGAACATGATGTTGTCCTGGTTTCAGCTGGGATAATCTTCTTCCTAGTAGCTGGTATAGTGCTGTGTTTTGGATTTAGGATAAGAATAATGTTGATAACACACTGATGTTTTGGTTGTTGCTAGGCAATGTTTACACCAAGTTAAGGACTTTTCAGCTTCTCATACTGCACTGCCAGGGACGATGCTGGTGGTACACAAGAAACTTTCCTTTTTTGTCTCAGTAAAAAAAGGGAAGACTCGTGGGTTGAGATTAAGAGTTTCAGAGAACAGAAAAGGAAGAGAATACTGATGATGATAAAAGAATATACAAAACATGCAGTGATGCACAGCACAATTGCTCACCCCTGCTGACTGATGCCCAGCTAGTTCCTGAGCGGTGGTTGTGCCCCCAGCCAGCTTCCCCCAAGTTATATATTGGGCATGACGTCATATGGTATGGAATATCACTTTGGCTAGTCTGGGCAGCTGTCCTGGCTGCGTCCCCTCCCAGCTTCTTGTGCACTGCTAGCCTCCTCCATGATGTGTAGAGGGGACCCTCTCTTTGAACGTCAAGCCCGGTACCGGCAGTCAGGGTGCAAGGAGGAGCTGTGCTCCAGTACCAATCACTTCTGAAGCAGCTCGAACCCCTTCATATGCTTTTTCAGTCAGAGTGTAGCGGGCCTTGGATCCTCTATATCCCTGACTCCAAAACCCAAGGGGTCGGTCTCGCATCTCCCCAGGTGCTTTCTGCCAGACACTCCAGGTTACAGCAGTTCTCCTTGGCTGCGGTGTAGAGCACATTTTTCACATCTGGTCCTGTCCAGACTGGCCCAAGGGCTACTGCATCATCTATTTCCTGTTTAATTTGTTCAAAGGCTTGTCATTGCTCAGGGCCACATTTGAAATTGCTGTTCTTCTGGGTTATGTGATAGAGAGGGCTTACCATCAGACTGTAATTTGGAACATGCATCCTCCAAAAAGCCACAACGCCTAAGTCCTTTTAGTTAGTTGATGGAAACATAGCTGCTATTTTGTTGATCACATCCATTGGGATCTGATGATGTCCATCTTGCTATTTTGTTCCTAAAATCTGCATCTCCTGTGCAAGTCTGACCTTACTTTGTTTTATGGTGAAAACAGTTTTCAGAAGGATTTGGACTATTTTCTTCCCTTTCTCAGAAAGTTCTGCTGTGTTGCCCCATAAGATGATGTTGTCAATGTATTGCAGGTGTTCCAGAGCTTCACCCCATTCTAGTGCAGTCTGGATCGGTCCATGGTAAATGGTGGGGCTGTGTTTCCACCCCTGGGGCAGACGATTCCAGGTATATTGGACACCCCTCCGAATGAAAGCAAACTGCGGCCTGCACTCTGCTACCAAAGGGATTGAGAAAAATGCATTTGCAATATCAATGGTGGCATACCACTTGGCTGTCTGACTCTAGTTCAAATTTAAGTTCTAGCATGTCTCACATGGCAGCACTCAGTGGTGGTGTGAGTTTATTCAGGCCACAATAGTCTACTGTCAGTCTCCACTCTCCATTACACTTTCTCACTAGCCATGCAGACTGTTAAAGGGTGAGTGAGTTCTGCTGATCACTCCCTGGCTCTCCAGTTGATGACTCAGCTTATGGATGGGAATCAGGGAGTCTTGGTTGGTGTGATATTGCCACTGGTGCACCATTGTGGTAGCAACTTGCCCCTGTTGCTCTTCGATCCTGAGCAACCCCACAACAGAGGGGTCCTCCGAGAGACTGGGCAAAGTAGACAACTGTTCAGTTTCCTGTGTCTCCAAGGCAGCTACTCCAAAAGCCCACCGGTATCCTTTTGGGTCCTTGAAACACCCTCTCCTGAGGCAGTCTGTGCCCGGGATGCACAAAGCCCCTGGGCCAGTCACAATGGGGTGCTTTTGCCACTCATTCCCAGTTAGACTCACTTTGGCCTCCGGTACAGTGAACTGTGGGGATCCCTTCTCACTCCAGAAATACAGATGGGTTCTGCCCCTTCATGGCTTGATGGCATTAGGATACACTGTGCACCAATGTCCACTAGAGCCTTATGCTCCTGTGGGTCTCATGTGCCAGGCCATCGGATCCACATGGTCCAATAAACCCAGTTGTCCCCTTCCTCCACCTGTGTAAAGGTTACTGATACCAGCACAGGTTGGGTTTCTTTGTTCAGCTGCACTGCCTCTCACCAGGGTTTGAGTAGACACAGCTCCTGTCCTGTTTTTCCTGTCATCCCCCTGATGGCACTGCCTATTACTGAGCAGTGTTTGGGAGACACTGGCCAGGGCCCAGCACAGTGCAGTGAGTTGTGTCTCTTTGGAATAACCACAGCATTTTCTGTCCCTTTATCAGGGTCCTCTAGTTGTTCAGGAGTGAAGTTCCAAACCATTGGAGGTGAGAAGTTCTCTAGATACCTGCCCATATTCTCCCACATGCCATGCCACCCACGACTATCCAGCCAGCCTCGGGGCAGATCTCTGGGTGCTATTCTTAAAACAATTTCTTGTAACCCTAAACAGGACTTGAAACACATTCAGGAGACATAGCAATAGGAGTATGCTGGCTTGAACATCCCAAGAGTATTCAAGTAAGGATTTACATACCACAGCCACGTGAACAAACAAAACATCATTGTGACCGGTGACTCTTTAAATATTACAATAAATGCTTACAACTTTGTTTTAACATAGTGTGGTCAGATCGGTCATTATGTCAGCACTTCGAGCCCCACATTTGGTGCCAAAAAAAGGACTGTCATGGTTCAGCCCCAGCTGCAGCTGAGCACCATGTGGCCACTCGCTCACCCCTCCTACCACCCAGTGAGATGGGGAGAAGAATCAGAGGAAAAAGGTAAAACTCACGGATTGGGATAAGAACAGTTTACTGGGACAGCAAAGGAAGAGGAAAGTAACAACAACAGCACTTATAACAGCATGTACAAAGCAGGTGATACACAAAGCAATTTGTTCACCACCCAGAGCCCAGCCTCACCAGCTTCCCCCATATATACTGAGCATGACATCACGATATCGAATATTCCTTTGGCTAGTTTCGGTCAGCTACCCTGACTGTGCCTGCTCCCAGCTTCTAGTGAAAATTAACTCTATCCTAGCCAAAACCCAGAAAAATAACTTGGGGGAAGCTGGCTGGGGGTGCAAGCATGGCTCAGGAACTGGCTGGGCATTGATCAGTGGGACTAAGTAATTATGCTGTACATCAATTGTTATGCATACTTTTTAAATTCTTATTATCATCATTTCTTTCTGTCCTATGAAACTGTCTTTATCTCAACCCACCAGCTCTACCTTCCCCCCCCCCCCCCAATTCACTCCCCTATCCTGCTGAGGGGTGGGGGGAGCGAGTGAATGGTTGTGTGGTTGTTTTAGCTGCCTGCTGGGTTAAACCACAATAGTCCTTTTGGTGCCCAATGTGGAACACAATAGATTGAGATAACAACAAATCTGACCAGACCATGCTAGAACAAATTTGTTATATTCATTACATTAAGTAAATAGTTGCTGGTCACAATGTTGATTTATTTGCTCTCAAAGTTGTTGTGCTTGTTCTCAGAGTTATGTCATGTAACACCTTACTTGCAATATATGTTCCCTGTTGTGCTGTTTATTATTTCTGCAAACTGGGTCAAGGTTATCATTGTTGTGTACTTCATAATACTGACTTATGATATGATAAACTTGTTGGTCGCAAGACTAATCTGGTATTTGTGCTCCACGTTGCTCTTATCTCTGTACTTAGGGAGCCATCTATTGGAAATTATTAGTAATAATACTTCTTACTTTGTCTCCTCGGAGAGCCAATCTATGAAGGAGATACCTTCCGTCACCTTCTCCTTCTTCTCCAGGGTAATTACAATAGCTCTTCAGAATGTTGAATATCCTTAGCATGTTCAAACTAGCATGTTCCTATTGCTATGTCTCCTGAATGTGGTTCAGGTCTTGTTTAGGGTTAAATAACTATTTAAGAATATCACCTGCAGATTAAGCCCCGCAACAGGCACTGTGGCTACTCCAACCCCCACAACACGCATTGGAGTTACTCAAACCCCGGTGACAGGCACTGCAGCTGAACCAGAGAACCAAGCTGTGCCAGTATTAGTCACCCCTATATAGAAGAAGAAATACACAAAAAAATTGCTTAGTAAGGGATGAAGATGAACCAGGATCACCAAGAGAACAGGAAGAAGAACCCACAAATGAGATGATAACCACCCAATCCCTGTCCCTGAGTTAGTTGTGAGATATGTGAAAAATTTCAGGTGTGTCCAGGCAAGCACATCATTACCTGGCTGCTCTGATGCCGGGGTATGGGGCCAGTAGCCTGGAATTAGAGGGTAGTGAGGCCAAGCAGCTGGGATCCCTGTCTAGGGAAGGGAGTATTGACACAGCAATTGGAAAAGGGACACAAGCCCTCAGCCTCTGGAGGCGACTCCTGTCAGGCATGAAGGAAAGGTATCCCTTCAGTGAAGATGATGTATGTCACTCAGGCAACGGGACCACCATGGAGAGAGGTATCCAGTACCTGAGGGAATTAGCTGTGCTGTGATGATTTATGATGACCTGAACAATGAGCAGTCATCCAAGGAGCCAGACGAAGTCTAGTGCACATAACCCATGTGGCAGAAGTTTGTACAGAGCACACCATCATCGTGTGCTAACTCATTGGCAACGGTGACTTGGAAAGAAGGTGAGGGACAAATGATGGATGAGTTGGCTGGCCAACTCTGGCAATATGAAGAAAATCTCTCTTCCTTCCTAGAGGCCTGCATCTTGGCTGTGGAAAAACTGTCCCAGGAGTTCCAGCAACTCAAAGAGAATATGTCCTACTTTCCACCTGTATGGACTGGTATCTTAGCTATTAGGAGTAAGCATTCCTTTCCTCAAGAGAGAGGATATACAGGGTACACATGATGAGGCACTCTGTGGTTTTACCTGTGAGACCACAGAGAGGACACGAGGAAGTGGGATGGAAAAAATCTACCTTGACCCTAGAGGCACGAGTATCTTAGTTGCAAGAAGAAACAATCACAAAAGGAGGTTCTTCCAGGAAAATTTCTGCTCCAGTTTCCAGTGAGCAGTTCCCAGGACAGAGTAGAAGTTCTGGTCTTAATAAAGGGATTTCTGATTTATATTCACAAGAAGTGAGTAATGAATATGATGAGCAGGATTAGAGGGCCCTGCCTCCAGCCAGGTGGAGGAAGGGGACAACTGGGTTTATTGGACCATGTGGATCTGATGGCCTGGCACATGAGACCCACAGGAGCATAAGGCTCTAGTGGACATTGGTGCACAGTGTATCCTAATGCCATCAAGCCATGAAGGGGCAGAACCCATCTGTATTTCTGGAGTGAGAGGGGATCCCCACAGTTCACTGTACCGGAGGCCAAAGTGAGTCTAACTGGGAATGAGTGGCAAAAGCACCCCATTGTGACTGGCCCAGGGGCTTTGTGCATCCTGGGCACAGACTGCCTCAGGAGAGGGTGTTTCAAGGACCCAAAAGGATACTGGTGGGCTTTTGGCATATGTGCCTTGGAACTGCACTGGAACAGGGTGAAGCTCCACAGCACCTGCAATACATTGACAACATCATCTTATGGGGCAACACAGCAGAAGAAGTCTCTGAGAAAGGGAAGAAAATAGTCCTAATCCTTCTGAAAGCCAGTTTCACCATAAAATGAAGCAAGGTCAAAGGACCTGCACAGAAGATCCAATTTTTAGGAATAAAATGGCAAGATGGATGCTGTCAGATCCCATTGGATGTGATCAACAAAATAGCAGTTATGTCTCCATTAACTAACAAAAACCCCAAGCTTCCTTGGGTGTTCTGGCTTTTTGGAAGATGCATGTTCCAAATTACAGCTTCATTGTAAACCCCTTCAATTTACCATGTGGCAGCTTTAACGTGAAAGGAGGAATGTTTTGTCCAATGCTCAGGTCAGCTGTGGAGCTGCTTGCCAAAAGATGTTGGTACTAAATTGTTGCATGCCTTCAAAATTATTCAGAAAAGCTAATGAAAAAAACCCCAAACCTTAAGAAGATACTATTTCCAGTTCAGGAAACTTTGAGGATACTAGGAAAGTGGGTTTATAATGCTCCTAATGCTCTTACGCTCTTCCCTGGGTGTCTATGCCAAGCTGGTTTCAGACAAGCTGCTGGCCTGGACCTTTGGTTTGATCTCATACAGCTGTCCTGGAGAGCAAACCTTGAACTATATGATTCATATTTGAAAACTTAACTCATTTACAAGAAAAAAAAACCCGCAGATTGTTGCCAAGAGAAACCTATTGAATTTTCTCTCTTGTGCATGCTCTGCCAGATGCAAACAGATTCATATTCAACAGAGTCTGAATGCAGTTTCATCTGGACATGTCCCTGTATTGCACAGTCTCCTGAGTTCCAGACTTTTATTATTTCTCTTCAAACAATCAGGAAAGCAGAACCTCTTTTGGTGCAGACTTTCTTACTACAACCAAAAAGCAGGGAAAGCATGACTAGCTTTGCTATGGGCAGCCTGAGCTCCACAATGTGAAACAAGCACCAATGACACCAACTTCCCACCCCAGGTAGGGTAATTATTCTTCACCAGTGTTAATAAAAATAAGGTAAAGAAAGATAATTTAATTTAAAAGATGAATCGTGGACCAAGCAGATGAAGCCCTCTATAGGCGGATAGGAGCAGCCTCACGCTCACAAGCCCTGGTCCTTATGGGGGACTTCAACCACCCTGACATCTTGCTGAGCACAAGCAATCCAGGAAATTCCTGGAATGTGTCGATCCCAACTTTCTCCTCCAAGTGACAGAGGAGCCCACGAGAAGAGGTGCCATGCTGGACCTTATTCTCACCAATAAGGAGGGCCTGGTAGGGGATGTCAAGCTCAAGGGCAGCCTTGGCTGCAGTGACCACAAAATGGTGGAATTCAGGATCCTCAGGGCAGCGAGGAGGACGCACAGCAAGCTCACTACCCTGGCCTTCAGGAGAGCAGACTTTGGCCTCTTCAGGGATCTGCTTGGTAGAATACCATGGGACAAAGCCCTGGAAGGAAGAGGGGCCCAAGACAGCTGGCTAATATTTAACGGTCACCTCCTCCAAGCTCAGGAGCGATGCATCCCAACAAAGAGGAAGTCAAGTAAAAACACCAAGAGGCCCCCATGGATGAACAAGGAGCTCCTGGGCAAAGTCAAACAAAAAAAGGAAGCCTACAGAGGGTGGAAGCAAGGGCAGGTAGCCTGGGAAGAATACAGGGAAACTGTCTGAGTAGCAGGGATCAGGTTAGGAAAGCCAAAGCCCTGATAGAAATTAGTCTGGCCAGGGATGTCAAGGACAACAAGAGAAGCTTCTATAGGTATGTCAGTGATAAAAGGAGGACGAGGGAAAATGTGGGTCCCCTCTGGAATGAAACGGGTGACCTGGTTACCCAGGATATGGAGAAGGCTGAGGTACTCAGTGACTTCTTTGCCTCAGTCTTCACTGGCAAGTGCTTGAGCCACACTGCCCAGGTTGCGGAAGGCAGGGACTGGGAGAATGCAGAACTGCCCACTGTAGGAGAAGATCAGGTTTGAGAATATCTAAGGAACCTGAAGGTGCACAAGTCCATGGGACCTGATGAGATGCATCCGCAGGTCTTGAGGGAACTGGCGGATGAAGTGGCCGGGCCACTCGCCATCATATTTGAGAAGTCCTGGCAGTCTGGCGAAGTTCCCACCGACTGGAAGAGGGGAAACATAACCCCCATTTTTAAGAAGGGTAAAAAGGAAGACCCAGGGAACTACAGGCCGGTCAGTCTCACCTCTGTGCCTGGCAAGATTATGGAGCAGACCCTCCTGGAGACTATGCTCAGGCACGTGGAAGATAAGGAGGTGATTGGTGACAGCCAACACGGCTTCACTAAGGGCAAATCGTGCCTGACAAAAGGGCAGCTGATGTCACCTACCTGGACTTGTGCAAGCTATTTGACACTGTCCGACACGACATCCTTGTCTCTAAAATGGAAAGACATGGATTCGATGGATGGACCGCTCGGTGGATAAGGAATTGGCTGGATGGTTGCACTCAAAGAGTTGTGGTCAACGGCTCAGTGTCCAAGTGGAGAATGGTGATGAGTGGCGTTCCTCAGGGGTCAGTACTGGGACCGGCACTGTTCAACATCTTTGTCAGCAACATGGGCAATGGGATCGAGTGCACCCTCAGCAAGTGTGCCGATGACACCAAGCTGTGTGGTGGGGTTGACACGCTGGAGGGAAGGGATGCCATCCAGAGGGACCTTGACAGGCATGAGAGGTGGGCCCGTGCGAACCGCATGAAGTTCAACAAGGCCAAGTGCAAGGTCCTGCATGTGGGTCGGCGCAATCCCAAGCACAGCTATAGGCTGGGTGAGGAACGGATTGAAAGCAGCCCTGAGGAGAAGGACTTGGGGGTATTGATTGATGAGAAGCTCAACATGAGCCGGCAGTGTGCGCTTGCAGCCCAGAAAGCCAACCGTGTCCTGGGCTGCATCAAAAGAGGTGTGACTAGCAGGTCGAGGGAGGTGATCCTGCCCCTCTACTCCGCTCTTGTGAGACCCCCACCTGGAGTACTGCGTCCAGCTCTGGGGGCCCCAGTACAGGAGAGACCTTGAGCTGTTGGAGCGAGTCCAGAGGAGGGCCACGAAGCTGATTGGAGGGATGGAGCACCTCTCCTATGAGGACAGGCTGAGAGAGTTGGGGTTGTTCAGCCTGGAGAAAAGAAGGCTCCAGGGAGATCTAATTGCAGCTTACCAGTACCTGAAGGGGCCTACAGGAAAGATGGGGAGGGACTGTTTATCAGGGAATGTAGTGACAGGACAAGGGGCAATGGGTTTAAGCTGAAGGAGGGTCGATTTAGATTAGATGTTAGAAAGAAATTCTTTACTGTGAGGGTGGTGAGGTACTGGCACAGGTTGCCCAGAGAGGTTGTGGATGCCCCATCCCTGGAAGTGTTCAAGGCCAGGTTGGATGGGGCTTTGGGCTACCTGGTCTAGTGGAGGGTGTCCCTGCCCATGGCAGGGGGGTTGGAACTGGATGATCTTTAAGGTCCTTTCCAACCCAAACCTTTCTATGATTCTATGATTTTGCAAGAAAGCAGAGAGCTAATGTTCACTGCCACCACAAAAGTGGATGTAGAGAAGAAAAAAAAAAAAAGGCAAAAAAAAGGCATGCAGGGCTCTAACCTTCCTGCCACTGCCCTTGCAGAGTGGAACGCACTCAGTCGCTGAGCCAAGCCTTGGCCAAGAGCCACTGACACCAGGGCCGACAGGCATGGGAGGCTCTCCAGCAAGGGACAGGACATGCATGCAATCCCTGGGGGTCATTTTGTAACTCACTGAAATGCTGTGACCTCCCACGTGGTTCCTCAAGCCTCTGAGATCTCCTACTGCTGTGAGACAAAGGCCATTTCATGGTGATGAGAAATGCAGTGATCCTCTTTGAAAATGAGGGTTCAGCACAGAGGAGGCTCTGATGCTGCTAAGAGCATCCAGTCAGTGGGGATGGTCCTGGGAGATGGTAAGTTCTTCTGCTCCAGCCCTGAGGAGACTCTGGCTGGCTAGGTCTCCAGCTAGGAGCTGGGTGCAATTGCATTGCATTGGTACGGCAGATCTACTCGCCTCAGTGCTTGGAGAAGGTAGATCCCCTCTTGCAGCCACAAACAAAAAGCCTGCAAGGCAGCTTGTAGCCACACATATATGTTAATAAAATATTACCAGCATAAAGACAGGTAGAATTTCCCCAGGTGTTACATGACCAGAATGATTAAACTCAAGTGAATGACCACCAGGAATTTTAGTCCTTAGTTCTACTTTGCTGAATATTGTTCTAGTACTCTGAAAGCAAAGAAGGGAACAAATAAGCAAACCCCAAACAGGAATCAAAAAGACCAAACACTTGTCATATGTACAGGGCAGATTGGGAAGGCAGACAGCAGTGTGGGAAGGAGTAATATAGTGGTGTATTTGATGCAGCTGGTGATCAGAGAAAGGGAAATGCTTAGGGGAAAATCTATAACTATGTAGAATACCGTGAATTAATATTGGTTATTTGACAAAGACTAAAATAATTAGAGGAATCTGCCATATTCCACCTGTTCAGATAGAGCTACTGGGCTGTGAAATGACAGATCAAATTAAGGTACCAGGCAGAAAGGCTGTAATTAGAAACTTTGATTGCCAAGGCATCGGCCAGACTCTGGAGTTGGTGACCTGGGAAAAGCTAGCGGGAGGATGAGTCACTGGGTGAGTCCTGGGTCCACTTGGAGGGTCTGAGGCTGGGCAGTCCTGAGTGCACTGCTTCTTCTGGGATATTGGAAATGATCATTTGGGATTGATATTTTCATGAAAATCAGGTTGGGAGGATTGTTTGAAGTTTTTCATCTAGGAAGCTAGATAGCAATTAGATATAAATTAATTTGAGGTTTTTTTCAACGAACCTGTTAAAAGCATGCCAGTGAGAATTTCTGCATGGGTCAAAACATTTCTGGCGAGCTTTGGTCATCCTGCTCCTGTTGAATGGGGACACAAGAGCCTGGATGTTACAGTGTGGAGGTCCTGGGGCAGGCAGCATCCAGCCTTGTTCTCATCACCTGGCTGCCAGACTGGACAAAGCTCGTGGCTGCGCAGTGCCTGTGGCCAGCTCCAGGCTTTGGCTGGCTGAGAGCTGACCACGCTGCTGTGGGAGACCTGAAATCCTGCAGGTGGATCATAAATCCCTGCCCCGAGTCGCTAGACAGTCAGTTTGGTGCCATCAAATGAGACCTGTCTGCTGTGTTGGAACAATGATCCAGGCATTAAGAAGCCAGGCAACTGTACATGCAATTTTGGAGATGCAGACTTTGATTAAATCCAGGATTTACAAAATAAAATCAAAAGGAATGGGAGTCTAGGGGAAAAGGCACAAGCAAGGAGAAATGATACTGAACTGTGAACCAGCACAATTGGACTTTCCAGCTCCTCTCTTGGCGTTTCAGCAGGGCTAACTTCATTAAAAGAACTAAAAGACATAGGCCTCAATAGAGAAGCATCTCCATTTGCTCTGAGAGCCATGCTCCTCCAGAGCTCTGCAAATGCTAACAGATAAGTACTGTGATCTGCACTTTCATCAGCCAGTGTACTTTCTGAGGACCTTGGCTGGCTAGTGGCATTGTCTCACAGAGGTGAGACACATAGATGCTGCTTCTGCACCCCAAATTCACACAGAACTGGCTAGTGCTATACTTCATCTACTAGATGTAATTTTCCAACTTCAAAGCTTGTACTTTTATGAAATATGAATGCATGTTCAATTTATCCTTCATTTCACCTTCTTGAGGGCCACTGACGGTGTTTCAAATATGCCTCCACTCTGTGTGTATGTGTGCGTGAGCTGGATTTTTACCGATATGGATGAAAGGCAAACCAGCCTTGTTCTCTCTGGCTTTCTGTAGCAGGCTAGACTGCAGGCGTCCAGATCCCCAAATCGCTGCCTGGTGCACTAGCGTGCAAATCACTGCAGGAACGGGGGTTGCTCTGCTCTTGCTGAAACTCAGTGCTGCCTCTCAGTACTCCTGCACTCCTGGCATTGGGGATTATTTTTTTCTTTGGTTGGTTTTAGTTTTATAAAGAATGTATAAGCCATTTTCTTCTTTTGGGCCAAGACACTATCTTCAATACAGAGAATCAAGATATTTCTACATTTAAACTCCACTGCAGCAACATGGTCATATTGACTCCAGTTATTCACGACAGCATTGCTTAATGGCTCCAGTGCAAGTAGAGGTCCTGGCACAGACTTTGGAGTTGGTCACAACAATAGAGTCACCTTTTCATTCTGGAAGTGATGAATGGTTTAGGCATGGTAGGCAGGAAAATAAAACCTGTCATTGGAAGACAGATGAGGGCAGCATTTCCCCGTAATGTCAGGACATCCGTGTGCCTCTTGGAATAGGTTTTCATCTTATGTTGGCTGTTAGTGTCTAAGCTCCTTCAAAAGGAGCCTTGCCAAATGTTCTGGTTCTTTGTATGAAATTTGGGGGCTGCATTGCTTTTGAAGTATGCAGAAAGTATAGAAAAAAATACAGGTAATCTTTGCAATTCTGAGAACTCGTTAAAGAGATTTTTCCCCCCTTTTCTAATGGTTTCTTTAGCATTGCTTAGGAATTTTTTGATTGTTTTGTTTTGGTTTTAATAATTGTATCCAGAGAATGGTGTATTTGCTGTTTTCCTGTTTTTTTTTTTTTAAAGGGAGGAATGGCCACAGTAGCCAATGGGAAACTGTGTTGATGAAACAAAAGTGCCACAGAAGTGGGCAAAGGTCATGTTACTGTGCTTTTCCGTGCTGATGCTGTTGCCTCTTTCTCTGTTGATAACTTCCTTGTGTGATGACCAGGCCAAGGATGATATTTAACTGCCAGGACAATCTGCGAAGTCTCCAGCTGATACTGTTGGTCCTGGAAGGCTATCCCTAAAGAGCCAACTCTGGCCCTTGCACCTATCACCAATATGCAGACCACATGGCAGATCCCCTATTATTCTTATGATGTTTAGAGTTCATTTTACTTCTCTGGGCCAGATAGGAGCCACGGTATTCCCACAGCCAGGATTACTCTATACAACCATGCCAGCAGTGGGTAAAACTCCTCTCTCATCTTGCTGCATTGCTGCAATGGATGAGTTGTGGACTTTTAGTTTAAAGTTGGATTCTCTGGTCCTGCTTAGCATGCGGCAGCACCGAGCCGGCACTCCTCCCGCTCATCCGGAGTGCTAAGATTCATTAGCCTGTATTTATCAGCTCTTGCCAGGGAAATGGTGAATAATGAGGCCCAGTTCAGGTAATGAAATGATCTCCCTCTCACATCAGATTACATTGCTGCATATTATTTCCGCAGTGTGTAATTTTGCTTCCCTGGAAACTTGTTTTGCAAACACTAATGACTGTGCAGTTATTGCCCAAAGTTAAACCTCCCAGCAGCACTGCAGGAGCCTGGTGAGCCCTGTGGCCTGGCTGTTTGCGTTACGACATGTGCTTCATTAGCTAATGTGAGGATGGAGACAGCCCCTGCCCCTTTGCTGGAAGGTACAGGGAACGGCACCAGGAAAGGTGTAGCCCTTGGCATCCATCATGAGCAGCTTATACCCTTTGTTCAGGTATTAGTGCTGTGATTTACCCTACCTAACTGCCCTTCTTCTCTGGCATTGAGTTTCTGAGAGAGATATCTACCACGATCCCTTTCCATTTGTAATTTATTAGCCAAGAAAAAGACATATTCCTCTCATTTCTTCCCTTATTCCTTTTCCTCTTGAGTAACTTTCTTGAGCAACCAGAGCAGTGCAGGCTATTCCAGAGGTCTTATATGAGAATACTAAAATTGTTTTCTCTCTACTGGAATGACTTTGCTTCTACATCTTGGAATTTCATCTACTTTTTCCATGGCAGCATCTGCTTGGCAGCCTGGAGTCACCCTAAGTTAAACAAATGCAGCCAGAAATCCTCATCCTTAGCCCCAAAGAAATGACCTTGCACTGTGGGCTTTTTGTCTCATTTATATAACACAAGCCCTTGAGGTCATCCAGTTTTCCTAGGTGGCCTTCTCACCAACCTTTGTGTGAACTTGGTGACACCATCCCCACTTAAGCCACCTTCTTCTCCAATTTATCTCTTTTTTAAGAATCTCCAGTTCTCCAAGCATAGTATTTGTACCTGTGAGAGATGTTTTACTGAAGTCTAAGCAAATGAGAGTTGCCCACCTAATGTGAGTAGCACACTGGAAACATGTCATATATCTATGATAAGCTCTACTCTTGAACAAATTCCTCTTTCAGTAAGATAGCTCATTGCAATGGCTTTGTGTATGTGTTTCCATGACATACATAGTTCAGTAAATGCAGGACCACTTTGTGTTACTGTCGAAGAAGTAAAGTCCTATTTATGTAGGGTGTAATTTATTTTCCTGCAGCTCCTGCCACCCCCCGTAATCATTATATATCTTCTCAAGATGAGTCTCTCATTTCCCTCTTCCTCACTATTTCTTCACCAGACTATGTAGGAGCTCCAGGAACTGCCTGGGACTCCCTTGTGCAAAGAATTGTACAAACAAGGAGCAGAGGAGTCACCAGCTCAAGTCTAAGCACTACAGCAGTATGCATGAGCCAGTCCCTAAGAGTGCAGGCAGATGTTGCCCGTGGTTTGAACAAGGCAGTAAGACCACACTGTTTCACCAAAGCCCCTGGAACACTGTGCAAAGCCCTGTGTGACAGGGAATTTTCACTCTCCTGCCCTCCCCATGCTGCACTTGGGGGGCTGTGCATCTTTCAGGAGATACATTTCCCTGATGGTCCCTTTGGTCACACAAATGGTGCTGGGAGTAAATCTCATCCTACAGGTAGGCTGTGTCTCACCCAGGAGTGTTTGAAAGAGTTTTATGGTCTCTTTAGAGGGATTGTCAAGACACAGTTGATAAATTTGAGGAGGCATCTGGCCCTGTTATGGACTACTGTGGTGTGCATTGCTGCAACAAACTGTCTCCAGGGTAGTGCCTCCCCCTGTGTTACCAGGGATACATTTGCTCCTGTATTGATTGCATACATATTCAGCCAGTCACTAAATGGGGAAATTTGACCCCACAGTGCATGGGCTCAAAACGATGTCAGCAGGTTTATTGGCCTGATCGATGGTACATGACTTCTCTGCAGGAGCTGAAAAAAATTTAAGTCATCCTTATATTAAAACAAGTGTAGGGAAAACACATTTCCACAAAGAATTGTTCAATCTTTTTAAATTAGGTTTCTTTTTTCCCTAAACTATTGACTAATGGACTGAAAAATTTCTAAATGCGTCTGTTTTTGAAGACAATGTCATTTTTCTCAGGAAAGAAAATCATTAAGTGACAAGTGAATGAGTCTGTCCTTGTCAATGTGTTTCTCAGACTCAGCTGGGGAAACAGGTGTGGAAAAGGTTTAAATTAAATGGTTCTCCAAACTCTGAGTCAAAATGTAAATTGTTAGGATTCTCATGATTTTGATTTCCTTTCAGGGTTTTGCACATTTTTGCTCTACGGTCCAATTGTGCATCATTTCAAAAATCAGAGGCCTGGTGGAAAGCTCATCAATGCATTAATTTCCTTGGTTATAAAAACTGCAATTTCGTCACAACACCCTGAATACCTTGGAGGATTTACCGTGGGTCCTGGGGTCTTTGCTGCTTGCATCTGGCTACTCCTCCATGATGAAGCTGGACGTAGGCAGCCACCCCACCTTTCAGCCCATCGGTAGGCGGCTATGGCATGTGCCAAGTCACCCTGTGCCGGAGGTGACGTGCAATTTCATTGCCTCTGTATGATCATTCTAAACCATGGGAAAGGTCATACTGGGGCTTTGCCAGAGCAATGACTAACTTTTGTTTTGCTGCTGTGAACTTTGTCCTTCTGACAACAGCTGTTATAAACCCTGCACTTCATACTAAGGCCACGTCAGAGCCATCCCAAGCCCTTTTTTAGTATTTGTTTGCAGAGGTTAGCGACTCTAGGTCCAGCTCAATGCTCCACTGAATTTGGCTTCTATTAAGACAATTCATAACTGCATTCCAGTGCCCAAGAAATATTCTCTCACATTTTAGCTAAAAACCTGGCTCCAACGGAAGGGAACGAAGCAAGTGTGGCTTATGGGTCCTCTTGGCTACAGCAGTGTCCTTTGTTTATAGGCATTTCCATTACCATCAGGAGAGGTAGGAGTGGGTTCTTGTGCTGTTCCAGAGGTGAACACACCTTAAGCTGCAAAACATCCAGGCTGTTAATTGGGGTTTAACTCCCTTAAGAATAAATGTGCTTAATGGCAGAGAAGATGAATCTTCCTAGATAAGGATCATCTGGAGATCCTTATCCTTGCAATGTTGGGCACTTCTGCTCAGGTCCAACACACTCAGGGCCAAATTCTGCTCATTCTTGCGTTACTGGCAGGCATGCAAAACAGCTCAGATCTTTTTCACCTGGGGCAAATGACTGTTCCTGTTGTAGAAAATACCAAGTATATCAATTGTCTTTCCCTATTAAAAGACTGATGCCAAAAGGCTCATATGATATAAATTAGGCAAGATTTACCAGACTCAGTGGAGTTTGTGGATTTGGTTACTATTATTTTTTTAGTAGTGTGGCTTAGTGTCTTATTTATGGTTGCTAGGCAAGATTTTTCAAATGGTAGTGATATAATCAAATTTGGAGGAATAGGGACAATAATGGTAGAAAAAGCAGGACCTTTCAGTAACTGGATAGAGGAATCCTGATTTCATTTTTTTGTAAAGGAAAGCTGAAGTTTAACAAAGAAAGAGGGGAGGGACTCCTTCCTTCTCACTGTTCTCTTTTAGCAGATGCCTTGTTTTACAGATAACACTCAAGATTATAAAAAAATTGAATCTGAGTGTCCTGAAGCGATTAAAACCTCATGCTGGTGCTTGTTTTCAGAGCTCTTTACAAACTCTCTGAGTCTGGTTCTGCTGCAAGATGCTGTGACTGTTCCCTTGATTTGACTTGGCCACCATGAGAAATAGTTAAGGAGCTTTTAGTTTCTTGGGCTTTGCATTTGAGTTTCTGTAGGGTAGGCAATTTCCTAATATGAGGAGGATATGATTCACCTCCTGGAGAGAACTGAAGCCCTGGGAGCACTGCTCCCTAGGGACCCTGGAGAGAAGGGACAGGCTCTTGGGCTGGGAGTCTGCAGGTGAGTGAGACATTTCAAAGCAATTCATTGCTCTTGCTGTGTTAAATTGCGCTCCTGGAGAATACACAGTCTCGGGGAGGGATATTTCCTGACTCACTCAGAATTTTATAAGCCTATCCAGGATTGCTTGTTTATCTCGTCTAGGAACCAGGACAGAGCTCTGCTGCATATTTAATTAGACGGAGGAAGGCAAAGAATTTTAAGATAAGATTATCTTGTGCTCCTCATCACAGCCCTCATGTAAAAAGTTTGCATGGCATGCAAAACAGAGCCTGATGGTAAGCCATTTGATTTTGAGGACACTGCACATGAAAACAGCTTTACAGACTAATACTTTTTTCAGTTGAATACTCCTGTGAATTCTTTTCTGTATATGACTAAAAAAAAATTGTTTTGCAATTTTATGAAAATTAACCAGGAGATGTAAAGAGATGTGTGGAAATCTGGAACTTCTGGAGGAATAAACTCTTTCATTCTGTGGTTGTTGAAAGCAGAAAAAGAACAGGTGAAAAGAACCCGAGTCCAAGTTTCTCACTGCTGCAATAGACTGACAATAATCAGAATTAAGGTACTGGGAATGAAAGTATAAAGTCAGTCAGAAATCACAAAGAGCAATGGATTTTTATATTGTGGCCTTTCAGTTCCAGTTCTGCAAAAGTTTTTGTGTACATTTAGGAAGGGGAGGATGACTGGCTGCTAGTCTTTGCTGCAGAGTCAGCTGCAAGAGCAGAGTCTGAGCTGGCAGAAGGGGTGTGACAGTAATGCAGAACTGGGATGGAGTCCTGTGAGGTTTTGTGTTTAGTTTCCTATCTTTAGCGTTGGCACCAGTGTGCAGCAAGTGTTACAACTACATATTAATCTCGCACAGAAAACAGAAATGTCAGGAGCACCACAGCTGTGAACCAACCTCTGCTTTCTCTGAGCTAGCCAACTTTGTAACTCAAAAACCTTCAGATCTGTGCTCTCCCCTTGCAGCGAGGGTCAGAGCAAGCCTGGGGGACGTCTGTACAGCTAGTCGGTGTGTGAGTTGTTATATGTACTGTCCAGGGCTTGCTGAGGAGCTGGGGTCCTGCTCTCCTCCTGGCAGAAGGATGTGGGAGGAGAAGATGGTGGTGCTTTAAGCCTAGTTTTGCTAATTCTGCATCACTGAACATGTTGTTACTGCTATGCAATAAACTCCCTGTCTGTGAGCTTAATGGCCATGAAATAATGGTTTCACTCTGCTAATGAGTCACTGATAGGTATCGAGTGATGGCTTGGTGAGGGGAGTGAATGGATGAGGAGCCTCATGGGGATGTTTTGTAACCCGGGCAGGGGGGGGATGTGCATGTACTGGGCTGGGCACAGAATATCTCTGAGGAGGACTAAGGCCATCGGGCTACACACAAGGCTGTCTTGGTCTCAGAGCATTCTGCATCTCTCTGCTGTTCAGGAAAGGATTCAGGATGCTCTGGACCAGAGAGAGATCCACAGTGCACAAGGGAACACTTGATTTCCTAACGCAGTGGTGTATATAGCTTTTTATTAGCTTTCATGCACTGCAGTAAAACTCACCCCAGCATTAAGCATTCACAGTGCCAGAGAAACAAGTAAAATTCAGGAACAAGTAACTACTTTTGTGGTTTCATGAGGACCTCTGTGTCTTTGCACTTCTAAATGCTGACATAATAAATCCTGAAGTGCTTTTTTGCTCACAGCAGATGTGATTAATATAGCTGTTAGCTGGTGTGTCTTCTAGGGGAAACAATTGGCAACCCCTGGGTGGATAAGCACCAGAAGCCTGAAAACCCCATGTTTTTGTCTGCATTTGAGAAATGAAGAGATATAATAAAAACGTTTTTTTTCTTTTTTTTTTTTTTTCTCATCAAAGCCATAATCAGACATGATGTAAAGACAGTCACTTTTGCAATAAGCATTTTGGAGAGTGGCTGTTAAAGTGAAAATGCTCTGCACAGCCAGAGCTCCAGCGGGGTTGGGCAGCTCCAAGCATGATGTGAGCATCGTGGCAGCATGTCCCATCCGCTGCCCCGCAGCCCTTCCTGCCTGCCCAGTTTGGAGAGCAAGGGATGTCCAGGTATACAATGCCTCTTTTCCACTCAGCAGCTCTTCTGCAAGGTGAGAAGGGAGCCTGCGGGGATGCTCAGGGGTGCTGAGCCCTGCAAACTTCGTGCTCTAAATGCACCTTTCCTCCTCCTCGCACCTATCTCCCCCCCCAGAGAAATCTTCAGCAGGACACAAATATCCTCAGTAGCTTTACTAAGTTTCCCTTCTGCTTCTTCCATCATAATCACATCCACTGATTTCTACTTGTTTGCAGGTCTCATTTGCAGCTGGAAGCTCAGACCACCATTTATTTTCTGTATGGGTTCCTAATCTGGAAATGAATCCAATTTGCTTTACTAAATTACAAGCAAATTAAGATAAACACATTGCGTTATGTCCGGATGCATTGTGGAACTTTCATGAAAGAGGAAAAACCACGTTTGTCATTGCTGCAAGTTTCTTCTTTCCTTAATATCAATAACTTTGTGTTCTCAAAAATTATAAAACGCCTCTATAAATTGTAGAGTTTTTCCTTCGGGCCAGGAGCAGGGTAGCTGGAGCTGCATCTGTCACATCTTTCACCCTTTCAGCCCTTAAAGAATGTCCTTGCCAACACCCCAAGCTTTATTCCCATGCAGTTCTTCCCCTTGCTTTTAGACGCACTTTGATTATCTGCAATATTGCATTTGATAGTATTACTAAATAGTTCTGAAAATTTTCCTTTTGGCAACAGCTTCTTCCCTTTCAAATGGATTTTTTTTCCCTAGCTGTAAATCAGCTTTAGAGTCTTGTATGTCTAAGAGACTAAATACCCCACTGCTCCAAATGAGACAAGTATTTTGCATTTCCATTTCCTCACCCATCAGGGAGAATTTTGTGTAAAATGCAGGAGAAATGTCAAAGTGATAAAATAGCATTGGTTTTGGTTCATTCTCTGGGTAGAACAGCTGATGTTATGGAAAACATCCAGCACTATCCGAACTTTGTGAAGATTGAATTCAAAGAGGTCAAATACTTTATAGGTACTGCTACATTTCAGTGACAATTTTACTGACTGACAAATACTACATCACCTGAGGTTTTTGACATAATTTCTTAGTTTACTGACTTAAACCTGAAATATATCTGAAATATTTTTTGCCAGGAAAGTTCACACTCTGGATGTGAGATGGACTCCCCATCTGCATTTATAGCCACAAACATTGGCTTTAGTTTCCTTCTACCAAACCACATCTACTCAGCTCCTCTTCAAAAAGTCTGTTTAACACAACTGATTTGCAAGATTATTTTTTAGCTGAGAACAATTAAGAACTCTAACAGATTCACTAGCTGTGATAATTAGCAGTCACTAAGCCTATCCTTGGGAATATAGAGCACACTGTCCTATTTTAGTCCTACCATAGTAAGGACTGAGAAAATAATGTAAATACCCGTTGCTCTCCCGAGCAGCTCCTTGGGATGGAGAGAATGGGGCAGAGTGATCTCTGCCCGCCTAGCTCAGAAGGTGTGTCATTTCGGTAAACACAGGCGATAAATTTAACTAGTCATCGTGACGCAAGCAAAAACTGTTGGCAGCCTGGGTGGAAACGCGTGCTACTCCCTTCTTACAGGAAGGGGTAGTTTTATGTTAATAACTCCTAGAAGCAGCCTTCTGGGCTCCTGCGGGTCCCCCTGTGTGCTCCCAGGCTGGCGGGGAGGCAGTGTCGCGGTGCCATCCGGGGCGGGATGCTGGGGAGGCTGCTGGGGCACAGCCTGGGGCTGTGGCAGCGGGTGGCTCGGCCGGTCCTGCATCCTGCCAGAGACATTGGCTACAAAGCAAAGGGCTCTCAGGATGCAGCTGTGCAGACGGCTAATCCAGGTAGGTAGAAAAGCTTTGGTCACTGTTTCATGCTGCAGCATGGAGGGAGGAAAAGGCGAGAAAATGACCCTTGTTCTTATGTGTGTCTCTGTTACTGCAGTGCGGTATCTCCTGGGGTTACAAACGCTCCCAAGACATGGAGCAAATTGAGACCTCTGACTAGCACAGTGCACAGGGATAAAAACAAGTTTTTTTGTGTTAAATAGTCCTCCTCCTCTGGCCGCAAATACAAACTGATACTTCATGTCAGGGAACCTGTTAATTAAAAAAAATAAATAAATGTTCCTCCTCCTACCCAGCTGCCAGGTTTCCAGAGGAGGACTGGTGCCAGGCTTGAACCCCTCTGCTCCCCCTGACGCTCCCTGCCACATTACATGCACAACTGTGCATCCCTGTGGCAGGCAGTGCCCTGGCTTACCCGGCAGGCAGCAGGCATGGGCTGCTCCCACATGGGCAAGCTCCCTGGCATGGAGATAGATAGTTTCTGTACCACCACTTCCTTGGCCATGCCGTTGCAGACTCCTCACCCTAGCAAGGCTGAACTGCATGGGGCTGCCTGTGCTCACGTGGGATGGCTGTGGGTTTCCAGCATGAGGCTTTGCCCTTGTTTTTCCTGGGATGGAGCCCATCCTTTTAGCAGTCCATCTTACTGCTTGCTGCAGATCTGATTCAGACACTTGTTGATATTTCAGATGTAGCTATCCTGGTCTCACTGGCACTCTCTAAGAGAAACAAGAGAAGCAGGAGATTAAATCTACCTGGGGGTCTGGGTGCCAAGATTTATACCTGGGATTTTTCAGCCATTCACAAGTCCTGGCATGCATGAGCAGGCCTGGGACCAAGGCACTCAATGTAATTTCACCATCTCAGCACAGGCAGGGAGAGATGCTCCCTGTGCCCTGTTCTGTAGAGGCAGTGATTTCCTTTCAGCCAAGCACCAGCAATCCAGCAACAGCCAAGGACTGCAGGACATCAAGACTGGGGGCATCTTCATGTTCATCCCTTCCTGCATGCCCTGATCACCCACAGAGAATTTCTAAACCCTAGTCCCACATCTGCAAGCACAGGACACCGTAATCTAGCATCTTGGGTGCACCTACCTGGGTGTGTGAGCAGTGCCAGCTACCTTGTGATGACCACCCGTACAGATGTGCAATGCAAAATCAAGATTTGAGCTAGCTGTTGCTCACTCTATTTTTGCAGGGTCTCCCTGCCACTGCCCTCATTGTGGCCTGTCATTGGGCTTGTTTCCATCAAGAGGAGCCAGAGTCCCTTTCTCATTGTGCTCACGGTGATAAGCATGCTAATGGCATCACCCTGGTAGTCTCGTGGGGTGTAATGTATCATCATTAGAGTACAGTAATGTGGTACCCAGCTTGCATGAGAACAACTACCAGCCTCCCACCAGGCTGTGTTTTAACAGACCTTGTCTCTCCATCAGTGCTTTCAGAAAGAGATGCTGTCGAGGAGTTATTAGTGCTGCTGGCAGTTTGCTTAACTCACTAGTTGGGCCATTTAAAAGCAAGATACAAGCAGGGTGATAGCATGCTGCGGGCTTGGGTGACTGCAGCCCCACATCCTTTCTCCCCTTAATCAGGAAGGCTAGAAGAGATTTTTAGTTTAAAACGTACCTAAACTAAAGGAAAGAAAAATTAAGCAAAATGAAATAAGCTGAAAATGTAACAAAGCATTTCACACCAGCTGCTAGGTCCTTTTGACATTAGAAAGCACATTTGGCTCTCACAGAATAGAAAAGTGCCATTCTGAACTTTCAATCCTTTTACCCCTGTAATGACAGCTTTTCTCCTCTTCCCTTCTTTAAGCTTAGCTCACTGTTTTCTTTTATAAAATCTCTTACAGGTTACAAAGCTTTCAAAAATGACAGAATGCCTACAAATTTTGATAAAAAGGTGTTAGTATGGGCAGGACGCTTTAAAAAGGAGGAGGACATTCCCAAGCACATATCGTAAGTAGACTGGTCTGAATGATGCTTTTGGATGTGAACACACAGATTGAGACCCCAGTCTACATTACCCAGAATTGTGCCCACATGGTGAGGGTTAGTGCTCCTCCATGCTGACAGGACCTGCTGCTACTGGTGTCCAAAAATAATCTGAATTTTTGGGAAAATGAACTTTTTATCACGCCCCGTGAAGTAAACTGGATTCCCTTGCAGATACCGTACATTTCAGACTAAGTTGAAGTGTCTTCTGCAGGACAAATGGCTTTGTAACTCAGAAGTCACCATGGTAAAATATCATCCACTTTGGGTTTTTGCATGCTTTGCTAGATTTTATTGATTAGCAATAAATAATGCTGCATACATTTTAAAAAGAAGTCGGGGCTATACACAGCTTTGGTGACAGACATCTGCAATGAGTTCCTCATGTCTGGGCTATGGTTTCACCTCCTTGTTGGGATATTTTGCTAAAGGATTGTTACTCAGTTTTGGAGATCCAATGCTTCCTGACTTGTGACATCCTGGGGGCTCCTCCAGCTGGCCTTCCCCTTGCAGGTGTAAGTAAGTCTATGGCTGGATATGGTTTCATGAATGACTCATTGCCATGCTGCAGTCTCTTGTAAGCATGAACTGTTGGATAAATGCCGTGAGTCACTCATGGAAGGTGGTGGAGATTTCCCAGCAGTGGCTGTGGCTGCTCAGCTGCTTGGGAAGACAGCTCCGGACAGATGGTGCAGTTGTCCGCTCCAGCTCAGGCTCAGCCTCCCACCACAGGCAGATGTCTGTGGGGCTGGTGCCAGCTGCCTGGCAGAGGGCTGCACTGCAGTGGGACAGGGCTCAAAGCATCACATGCAGCAGATGGGGATGTGGCCACAGACCACTGTGCCTCTTCACTCTGTGAAAACTCTCCATTGCTCTTACCCAAACTGTCATGCATGTGCTTTTGTTCCACTGAGGGTGGCATTGCCTGGCCGTGGTGGCATGGGCCCAGTGTCTCCTGGTGCTGTGCAGCATGCCATGCCCTGCCCTGCAACACCCAAAGCTGGGCCCCTCGTAATCCTATTAGCATGATGAAAAGCCTTTCCTGTCCCTGTCATTTTTCAGGTGTTCACTCTCAAATGCAATAAAAGAAGGCAGAAGAGCAGGATTTGTTATTCCTGTTGTTACTGATGACTGTTGGGAGTAGCAATACCCCACCTGTGTGAGAGGGTGGCTAAATCTTTCCCCCATAGCTAATCTTTTGAGTCCTCCTTTAAGTACTTGCAGAAAGACAAGGCTGAAACATATTGTACATTAATAGGCAGTTGCTGGAAGACTTGAGGATTCATTACCCAGCTCCTCATGATCTCATTTCACACATGCTGGTGCAGGATGGAAACTCTGCTCTGTCATCTGCAGGTCTGAGGTCCTCGACGCAGCAAGGAACAGCGTCAGGATAAAGGTTTGCTACATCATGATTGCACTGACCTTGCTGGGCTGTTTGGTGATGGTAATCACAGGCAAAGAAGTGAGTATTGTTTCTGGGTGAACTAATCCAAACTAATGTTTGGTCTATGGATGGTTTCAGTGTAAATAAGCACCTGGGTAACAGATATGTTTGAGAATAAGTCCATATAAGCAATATTTGCACAGGATCTGTATCACCCCATTCTCCAGAGGAGAGATTGGCATGGGGAAGCACAACTTACTGGTTAATCTGTTCCTTCTGACCCACCTTGCCATAAATCTGTGCAGTACAATGCTCTGTATTGTAGTATCTTGGCAAGAGGCCAGTCCAAAGGTTGTGGAGTAGCTCAATGTCAATGACCCTGGTCCTGCCCTGCATCCATGGGTCATGAGGCTCCCGTGGTCCTGCCCGCCTAGCCTGCGTACCACCATGGCCACCAAGAGCTGTGACACTTGCTTCTTCCCATCCCAGTGGTGGGGAAGGAAGGTCTCCAGCCTGACTTGCATGTCCTAGCGCACCTATAAACAATTTACAGTGTAATTGTCCTGCTAATCAGAGCTGCAAATTCTGAAGATTTGGTAAAACAAGGAAACACATTAACTTCTGTCACTGCAAAATATCAAAAAGGACAGTGGGATGTAAAAACAAGTGGAGCAAATGTGGTTGGAAATGTGTGCGTGCAATGACTTTCACCACTTCTTTTCAAGGCTGCTAAAAGGGATCACACGCTGCTGAGGATGAACATAGAAAAGAAGGCCAAATGGAGGGCTGAAGCGGAGACGGATGAGGAGGCAGCTGTTGGGAAGCCACAATGATTGGGAACAGATTTATTTTAACAGCGGGAAATAAGTGATTTGCACACATGGCATGTGTACCTGTCTTCATTTAACTCTTTGGAGCTTTTTCACTGAAACTCTCAGGGCAAAGACTTCACTGCTTAAAAACTGCTCCATACAAACTGGGAAACTCCTATGGAAACTCCAACAGCTGCTTTCTGTGGCCTCTGGTCTTTGGCACTGGCCTCTGCTGAAATATAGAAATGTCTTCTAAACTGGAAAGTGTGGGAAGGACAGATGCAGGACTCCCCAGCTCAGGTGCTGCTGATGCTCAGCAGGGCCACGGGGCTGCCTCCTCACAGTCAGGAAGGATGTAGCCCTACATTAGAGAGCATCCCATTCTATGCAATGCCTCTAGGGCAACAGCCTTGGCCAAAGTGACCCGGAGCAGGGGGGAAAGGAGTCTGAGATATGTTTTGCAAGCACGAAGAGGTCAATTATCTCTATCTCTGAGCCTGCTGCCCTCACTGTCCCCTCTCCCTCCCCAGCCCCTCACAGTGTCCCATGGCTGGGGGAGAAGGGGAATATGAGCATGAAGAGGGGCTGGGAAGATGGAGGGGTGTGAGCAGACCCTGATGACTGATTTGAGCCAAAAGGGGCTTTGGGCCAGAGGAGGTGGCAGTGATTTGGAGTGGTAGTGTGGGCATGCGGAGTGATTTGGTGTCTGTGGGACAGCCTGGGATACCCAAGCCTGGCCTGGAGGCACCTCTCATCCTGTTGTACCTCACTGGTTTTTCATCTTCTGCTTCCAGTCATTGTCATGGAAGTTCTCTAGCACTTGCTTAGCTGTGATTTTAGTCAGGAGTAATTGTTAATACATGATATGCTAAAACTGGATTCTTTTTAATCATCATAGTTCATTAATTCATAATATAACAGCTGTCCAATTACATCTAAAACAAACGCATCTCTTCACAGCTTCATTTAAAGCGCCACCAAACTCTCTCAGATGATGTTTAACAGATGGGAGAGATCCTAATGAAATATGGAAAGTTTTGCTGTCATGAGGTGATTAAACTGCAAGACAGGCCTTGTTCATGCTTATGGGTGCTGACAGTCTGAGCCCCTGCACATTGCTCGTAACCCCTCAAGCCCCGTAAGACAGGCTGGTGGAGCTGGGTGCACTGCATGGGGTGCCAAAGGACGTAGAGTGACAAAATCCAGCCATCTTACCCTGGCTGCCAGAGGAGACTGCAAATGCTGTAACCACACTCAGCCTTTGTGCAGTGTACTGAGCATTACACCAAGGCTTGGCCTTTGCAAGGTTTATTACTCGAAGCAATTGCCCTTGTGCTCCGGGGGAGTCTGGAAGCTACTGCTCAGGTCTCAGAGGTTTAGTGTGTCAAAAATCACGTCCACTTATCGCTGGTGTGTCACTACATGAACAAGCTGCTGGCAAGGACAGGCTGGGGCATTGGCAGGTGGTCAGCAGTTGTTGGGCTCTGGGACTCCATCTCCTCTGCCTGTGGTTGTGGAGCAGCTCTTTCCCTCTGATACTGCTTAGGAGCACTTTTCTCCACATTGCACATCTGTTCAGGATGAGGAGCATGTATGAGGGGGATGTTACATCTGTCACATCTCAGTGTTTGCAGTGCTTGTTTCCAACTCACAGCCCTGTGCAGTACAATTCACCAAAAGTGATGTCTGCTCCCTGTAGTATTCCTCACGAAGCGCATCTCAGGGAATTGAAAACAATGGTCTAGGACAAGCACAGAGTGAGCAAATCTCTGCTGACCAGGCACTTGCCTGCACAGGTAACATGGGCTCTTTCATTTTACATGACCTGGTTTTCTAGGTTAGTGCAATAAACTTCAAGAATTACCTCAGAGTTAGTGTTCATTTGGAGATAAACTAAAACAGCTCTGGTCAGTCTTTTAGATGATTTTTTTTTCAATTCTTAAATGGCTTTCATGTGCCCTTTTTAAGAAGGCACATGTAACACTTAAAGGAATCCATTTTGATGCTTGTAAACAAATACGCATCCACACTCTGAGCTTCCCTGACTTAAGCAGGAAAGGAGATGACCATGACCGTAGTCATATATAAAGAACAAGTAAATCAATCGTGACTTGTTGCACTCTGCTCTGCACTTCCCTCTGCCTGGAAAAAGAAAAAACTGCTTCAGGTGTGAGCTATTATCAAATCCTCTTAAGCAGCTTTGGTCTCTGTTGACTAGTGCATAAAGCTGCTGCATTACACATCATCATTAAGAAAAAGAAAAAAATCTATTCCTCCTCCCTGAGCCACTGATGATGGGCCACTTCTGAGCGATCAGATGACCCAGGTGCTCTTGGGCTCTCACAAAGAGCTATGACTATTATGTAGGGAATAATCCTTTACCAGTCCCAGCTACATGATTATTCATTTTAATATCATAATATTCCCCCAAAAAATCAATCAGAGTAATTGCTGGCTTGCACTCAGTTGGTGGTGGGTGGCTGCTGGCACTGGTGTAGCACAGCCTCGGCTGGAGCCACCCCCTGTAGTATTTGGAGATGCCAGCAGAGGACATTGCACTACTGATGCCTCTCCAACACTGGGACTTATCACTGCTTGTTAAAATCAGTTTCCATCTGTGTTTGCAAAGTCCTTTGACTCTTCTCTTGAAAAGCCACTAATTAACACAGCTTCCTGACTGTATAATTGGCTAATCCTCACCACCTTAGGGTTGTGGTGGGGTTTTTTATTTCCCCTCCCATCTATATTGCTTCAGTGTCACACCTGATCCCCCATTTAAAAAAGGGATGGGAGTTGCTATTAGGTAGGAGCTATTCTTTCCTTTTTAATTGCATGCCCTTATTTTCTCAGCTTGGCCCTGAGGACATTGTGAGGGGGCTGGCTCCTCTCCAAGGCAGGGGATGGAGTTGACAGTACTGGTTTGCCATGATGCTTATGGAGACCAAGGGTGAGTCCTTTCAACTCTTGCTTCTTCATTTATTGTTCTGTACTGGGAGGAAAGAATGCTTCCTCCCTTGCAGAATTTTTGCTGTTTTAATGAACTCTTATATGGAAATGGTTAACAATGTGCTGGTGGCTGGTGCCATAGAGATTTGCATTATAATAACAATTATTGGGGTAGATTTTCCCTAGTAGCTGAAGTAGATCTAATTCTGCTTCCATTAAAATCAGTGCTGCAGTTCCTCCTGGCTGTGGATTATGGGTATCATCCACCATATTTTAAAGTTTCAGTGATTTCTGGAGACTCAGCTTCCCTAGGGAGCCAGGCTGCTGTGAGGCAGAGCTGGGTGCACCGAGCTTTCTTCTGCCAAGGTGGTGAGATCAAACTCAAAAAAAGGTGGGAGGCATTGTGAGCATCCCACTGCCTTGGAGGAAAAGTGTGAGATGGGAAAGTCTGAGCTTGGTCCCTTCCTTACTCATTTTACCTCTCTCTTTGACCTACTCAGGGGGTTTCTAGTGACACTTGATTTCTTTCTATCCATCTGCTATGTGCAGTTCTCCCTGGGATGCGGCAAGGCTGATGTGATCCTGCACTTGCAAAGGACTTTTTCCCTGGATGCAGATGAAATCTTGCCATTCAGAAAGATCTCATTTTAAAGACTTCACTGTTCTTCCAGTGTTTAGTCTCTCACCAAGCTGGGAAACTGCTGCTTATTTTAAGGCTGAATGCACCCAGCTTCAGCTTCTAGACAGTGGATATATTGTCTTCAATATGGAATATAAAACACCCCATCTCAACTCTATCCTGTGTGCAACTAGTCACCCCTCAGCTATTGTCTGCAGTAGGATTCCTGCTATGTTCAAAACACTTGTAGTTTCTAACCATTGCTTGTGGGTATCACTGGCTTACTGGTCAGTTAAGTGATCAACATTATAGTGAATTTACTCCTGTATCAAGTGATTTACAACAGTAGTAGCCCCTTCAAAAACAATCCACATAGATTTTTTTTGTTTGTTTTAGCATAGAATCAATAATCTAGTACTTTTTTGGAATGAAAGGATGTAAAAGCTTTCCAGACTTTACTGACTACCTTGGAAAATTAAAAAGGACAGTGGTTATGCATTAGAAACTTGTTCTCTGTCTGTGCCCAAGGCACCAGTGCCTACGGGAGCAGCACGGCCAGCCAGTGGCTGCAAATCTGCTTTTGTTCCTGGGACTGCCAAGGGTTAGTTCAAAGGAACTTCAGGTTGAAGGTCTCCTCTGGGTGAGATGCAATGATGGTTTGGATCTGTAAAAGGACCTGCTCCCTATTACCACAAAGATCTTTCCAGCTTGGAGCAGCCTCATGCTTTCTCCTTTACTCAGCATCATTGCAGCAAATAAGCACTGGCTGCTGCTGGCCCACAGGTACCTGGGGTCCTCATGCCCATCGTGATTTCAGAGATGCCTTAAGCACCACTCTCCTGTTTGGATTTGGCATTCTAGCCTAGCAGGAAAGCAAGGCCAATGTTCAATAATTTGAATTAATAAATGGATCATTCATTAATGGATTGAGGTAGTATTAAAGCCATTTTCCATGGTTAAGTAGTTTGATGATCATTAGTACTGTATGATTTATTGCAAAATATCTGTGATGGTCATATGACGAGTAGGTAGCTCCTGAAGGGCTCTGAAAGGACATGGCCACTTCATTTCTTTGCTTTGTGAAGGATCCAGACACAAACCTCAACACTACATTAGTCTAGCTGGCTTCACACCTTGTTTGTGCATGAGACAGCTTTCTACATCGAAATCTAAAGCTGGGATCTGACTCTTCCTCTGTGGCACTGCCTTCCTCAGTGAAGGGACCCAAACCTTGAGCTATTTGGGCAGGGACTGATGTTTGCTGGGTGTGCGAGGGCTTGGTATAGGGAGGAGGTCAGTCTGGAACAGGATTTCATAGGAAAGAGTTGGGCTCACTCATGGCTTATGTATGCTCTGCAGTGTGAACAGAGTTATCAGAAACCGCTGGTGAGACTAGAACAGAAAATTGAGCGATTTGCATGCTGGTCTGTAATACACTTCTCCCAGATGATGTATGGTCCTGAGACTTTTCTAAATGAAATGGAAAACAAAATAGTCCAATGAATTAGTCATATGCTAATTACAATCATGCCTGATGGTTCATATTTCTGTTTTTGCAGAATGTATGAATGCAAACGCAACTCTTAGCTCCCCAGTAGCTATTTTATCATTGTTTAAGCATTGTCCTGCAACAAATTTCTAACAGCAGGGCTATAATCTTTACCAACGACATCCATTAGGGCTGTAAAGATGTCATTAAAGCAACGCTGCTCCAGGGGGGATGGAACAATCTCCAGTATGGTTTCAGGGGCTGGAGTAAACCTTCAAAGGTAGGCAGTTAAATATCCCAGCATTTCAGTGCTCTAAGCCCCGTGAGAGGGCAATTTTACTCAACAAAAAAACCTTAACGCAAACAAAAATACAACTATTGCATGTTGTTCTCTCCCACTCATTTCCTTTTTTCTTCTCCTAAGAGCAGTTGTGCAGGTGGCACAGGGGATGCTGTGAGCTGGGGACAGCTCGGCACTCACTGCTGTGGCATGAGCCCACGCATGTAGCTGTGGGATGCCGTGGGGCTGCCAAGCACTGCACAGTGAAACTCTGCAGAAATGGGTAAGGACCTGCCTGTGGAGCTGCAGTATCTAATGTGCCAATTCCCACAGCCTCTCTGTAGCTGCTAATGTTTAGTGTTTGAGGACTTTTTAATCTTCTTTCCTCTTGTTGCCTTTGCTGAATGCATTAGGGAGGGATTTTGAGCTCATATCAGGTGAAGATGGTGAAGATCCAGGTGTCTGCGGACTTCCATGGGTGACAGCTGGATGTGTGAATATCTCCTGCTGCTGGGAGGACACAGGTGTCCTACCAAGATGGGCTCTGGGAGCCAATGAAGAAACTGCACAGGCTAAGAAGCAGAGACAGCTGCTGCTCAGATGGCACTTTGCATACAGCTCCCCAAAGGTGGCCGATTCCCTCCCGGTGTTCTTTGCTCCAGGCCAAACTCTGACCTGGCACCTGGGTTCTCTGCAGCAGATGGTGCCATCCTCCCAAAAGCCAGGCTGTGAGAGCCCAGCTGCTCTGGGGATCCCAGGGCAGCATCAGCTCAGCCAGGACAGGTGAGAGCTGCAGCCCCACAACCTGGGGTTTTGACCTGCCCATGGGGTGACAAGGCTGGGAACGGGGTGCCTGGCTGTGGGGGAGCAGAGTGGTATATCTGCCCTGCTGTCACATCCTTCCTCTGGTCAACCCACCAGCACAGGCAGTCGCTGTGATTCACTGTTCTTAACTTCCCACAACACATGGACTCTACAGTGTTCACCAGGTGGGACACTGGCCTTCTTTTTAACAAGTTCTTAATGTACAGTCTCTGCCTCAGGGCTGGTCTTCTTTGGGAAGAACTAGGACAGAGTGTTCAGCAGAGCAACTGGAGCCCAAATATTTTATTTGTCTTCAATTAGCCAGAGAGAAATAATAATAATAAAAAAAAATCCTGGCAAAAGTGTGCCTGCATATGAGCCTGAGTCACCCATCTCCAGATCCTCTTTCTGTGCACAGTTATGCATCAGCCTGGAAAATGATTTGCAATATCCCTCAAGTTTTGTCCTTTACACATATATTTACATAAAGGAAAGTAAAATCTTTGCAGCCTACCTTTATCTCAAAAGTAGGTTTCCCTTGAGACAGAGTGAAATAGTGTGTCAGTCTCATCTGAAGGAGGAATGATGCAAATTTTGCTTTCAGCCCTGTGGAAGGAAACTGAAAGTTTTGCACTGGTAAGAGGCAATCAAGACTCTGCTTTCTTACTGCGGCGGGATGATCTAACCCCTGCCTTACTCAGCAGCTCCCAAAGTATACCACAAAGGCAGTCAGTGCCATGTCATCCCTTTTACAGGTGGGTAAATCTGCACCCTTGGGAGCAGAGCTGCTCTGAGAGGGGCAAGTGCAGGCTGGCATGGGCATCCCTCCTTTATGAACTTGTTTAGCTTTTAGAGCTGAGAACTTAGGATGAGTGGGGTTTAAGGGCTGGGGTTTGGGGGGCTAAGAAGGGGTGTCCCATTACCCAGGGGCCTGGAGGTGCTGCTGAGCTCTCCCTAAGACCCCCCTGTAGTGGCCAGCCCCTGTGGGGCTCCCCTGGAAGCATACCAGAAAGGGTATCACTAATGAGTGGTGATATTTAATATAGAAAGTGGCAGAGTGCAGAAATATTCACAAGCCTGGGAGGGAGATGGGGGAAACAGCCCAAGTGTGACACAAGAGAAGACAGGGCTTTGCCCCCCTCTTTCTCTTTCCTCCCTGTTAGCAATGTTTTCATCAACAAGGAAAAGTGATTTGAGTTGCTTTTACACATCAGCCAGGGATCATGACCTGGAAATTAAGGCAGCCTTCTGTATGCACTTATCAGCCCTCTCACAGAGGCTTGGCCAGGGTCTGGATGTTCTCACACAGCAGTTGGTGCAAGCTCTGCACTTCCTGGCTAATGTGCTCCCTTGCTGCTCTGTATGCAAGCATACTTCTATAAACAGCAAAAAACCTGTGTACTTAACCAATGAAACAGGTATAGGAGCACCGACATCCAGGCATCAGTGCTGAGATAACGGCTCTCTTGGAAACTAACCCTCTGCATAGGCTGAACCATTATAATTTCTAACTCTACAGCTATTATCCTCCATTATCCCACCGCTGTCTCGCTTCCCTTGCTGGAGTATGCACTGTGTCATATGCCATCTTTCAGCCCATGATTAGTGTCCTTGAGTCCCCAGCACCGATCCCCCTGGATGCTATGTGGTTGGGGCAACTTGGGTGCTCACCAGCTCACGGTGTTTGACTGAGTGTTGCTGTAACTTGCTCAAGTTTTGCAGCCTGGCAAACCCAGTTTCCACAAGGAAAAGCTCAGCACTGTATGCACTGCTCATCATGCGCATTGTGCATCCAGGCTAATAACATACTTATGTATTTTACCAGCTGATTCACATATTGGCCGATAAAGCGTGTTGCTGAAGGGGAAACCTGTCTGCCTGCTGTAAAATGGTGTGTTTAAATCAACTGTGTGCTGTTTGCCTGGCTCCACAAACCCAGGAGCAGTTTTACAGCACTGGTCCTCTAGAAACACGGGCTTTGCTCTGGAGAGGCAGAGGAGCAGGCAACAGCTCGTGGTCTGAGATGAGGGAGTCGGAAACACACGTTCACGTAAACTGCCCTGCTAAGAAGTGCAAAATTCTGCGGTTTTGAACTATGAGCCATTTGATGCTTAATTTTGGAAGTGTAGATCAAGTGCCCCAGAAAAAGGAGGATTGTGTGATATGGTCACAATGGTTTTTGTAATACAGGCAGCGAGCGAAGCACTGGGGACTGTAGGACTGGGAGCTTGGTGCCCATGGCTCTGCCTGCTGCTGTAGGGCAGGATGCAGCAGTGCTTGGCACACTCATGTGTGTGTTTAGTGCTACCCTGCAACTTCCAAATTTGCTGCTAAAAAGTAAAAGCCAGTGACCCCTTCCCTGTGCTTCTGGCAGGGGTGGCATGGCCAGTGCTTGTGCAGAGGAGAAGCAGCATCACTCTGCAGGCTGTGCAAGGGCTGAGCTGAATGCAATGCAGCCTGATGCAGGGCTGGCAGCATCTCCTGAACCTCTCCTGAGGCTGAGAACATCGAAAAGCCTTGTGAGCCTTTGGACAGAAGGTTAGCAAGGTTTTTTGTGGCTGAAGAACTCCTGCTTCATCCTAGCTGCCAGCTGTGTTTGTGCCCTGGTTTTGGGCACTGCTCTGACCTAGTGCCCTGCCACAAAACCAGGAGTTGTGTCCCAAGGCTGTGTTTGATCCATAGCTCGGCCCGATCTCAGCCCACCTATATCAGCCTGCCAAATGCTCTGCTCTTAGCCAGGTGGCACCCATGCAGACTGTCTGTCCTTGGTCTGGGGTGGGACCTTGCTGGGGTGGCTGCAGGGGCTTGCTCAAGGCAAACCCACTGCTCTGGTGCACCTGCACCAACATCCTCCTAGTGTGTGTCCCCTCCCCTCCATCTCTTGTGAGAGAGGAACGGGGCTCCAAGCTACATTTTAAAATGCAAAATCACAGCCTGATAGCTATGGAAAGTTAACCTTGGTGCAAGAACCACTGCAAAGACTCTGATTTTAATTGACTGGAGAATTGCTTTTAACCTAAGTTGAAACTAGAAGCAGATTTGCATAACAATCCATCTAAAAGCTGCCTCCCACAGCCAGAACAAGGAAACCTGTTTCTGCTCGGTTTTATGTTTTAAGTGCTTCTGACAATGGAGCAATTCAGTGTTTAAATACAATTTGCAGGCTCTACAGCAACAGCCTGCTGCAGAGAAAACTTCCTCCTGGCATTTCCTCATTTCTCAAGTTCGGCTGAGAGGCCTGAGCATATTTTAGTAAAAACTTTCTGCTCCCTTTGGCTTATCATTCTGTTACTTGTTTAAGTAGTTCCAGAATATACTGTTTTAATTATTTTTTTTCTTCTTGTGGCAGAAAAAGCCGTTAAGCCCAGATTCAACTTCATGCATGTGAGCAAAATAGCTTTTATTTAATGCTTTTAGCTGTGATGAGTGAAAACTCCAAGCTGTCAGCTCTAACTGCAGGAGGAGTCCCGACACTGTACTCATGTTTTATATCAAAAAAGGATGAGAAACCACAAGTCAACATGTCAGTGAAAATCCCATGAAAGTGAGAACACATGATACCTTGTTTATTAATATTATGGTTCAGTCTGTGAAATGCGAAAGCTGTCGAGTGGGGAGGAGAAAGTAGGGCCTGAGATTCTATCCAGTCAGGCTTTTCAGTCTCTGTTGGACTATTTTCTTCCTCCTCTTTCACCTTTCCAAGTAGGAAGCTCAGGGTCCAGCCAAAGGGCTGTTTATTTACCTCCTTACAACGAGCAGGTATCAGTGCCTCTTCTTGCTCAGATTACCTCCACCGCTGAGCAAATCTCTCTGGGCTCTCCTGCGATTAACTGGCGACCTCCTCTGTCTGGTCACAAAATCCAGTTTGTGGGTGTGGAAAGTGACTTGCTGAGCAGGGCTCCCTGTCCAAAAAATGCAGATCTCCTTTTTTTTTTCTACCTAGAAGCTTCATCTCAGCACTGTGTGGCTGTCTGTCTGGGGTTTTTGATGTTGGATAGTAGTGCTGAGCAGCTGGGCTGGAGCCATGCAGCCCTGGCCATGCACATCCGCTCCCTGGTACTGCAGCCCCCTGCCCCGGGGTGCTGGCCACCAACCACAGCACCCAGGTCCCACCACAGTGGCAGGAGCTAAACCTGCCCTGCAGAATAGAACTGAAAGAAGGAAACTGCCCTTACTGGGTTATCCATCCTTAGCCAGGGGCAAACATGAGGTGGGCATGGGTTGGGAAGTGCTTCCTTCTTGCAGTGGTTCACCTTACAATGGCTGCTGTCAGCCAGCTGGGATTCGTGCTTGAATATGCACAGACGTTTCCTTTTCTACTTAGTCCTGCAGCCTTGTCAATAATGAGTTTCCATTATGTAGTTGGACAGGGCCTGGATGTAGCCCTGATTTGATCAGGGATACAGAAAGACAGCACGCTCACACCTTGCAGAAGCTGCTATCTCCTCTGCCAGAAACACAGCATTTCTTTATTTTTAAAGTAAATCTCTGGTTGCCATGGTTTCAGGGAAGCACAGGTCTAGCATTGCTGAGAGCCTTGAGCAACTGCATGAGAAGTGTGATGCTCCCCACCCCTGCCCAGAAGGCTGATTTGGCCACTGGTTTCCATGCCAGCATTGCGGCCTAGGCCACCTCCAGCTGCAGAGATTCCTCTGGCCCAGACCTTAAGGGACTACTTGGCTGTAGAGATCTTTCCAAGATCACACCTACCCCATGCAGTTGCAATTCATGGGTACAGACCAGGTAGTTTACACCTTCAGAGAAATAGGAAAATTTGATTTAAGGAAGCCCTCCTGTGCCAACACTCTGCCTGAAAGTTTCAGCAGGACATGTAAAATTTATCCTCAGAGCCCAAAGATTTTCCCACTGCTGTATGTTTTGTGTTATAATCCTTTTTTTCAGCCTGTTTAGCACCCAGGTTGTCAATCAATGCATCTTGTCTCAAATAAAGGATTTTGACCTTGATTTATCTGACACCTGTGGGTGAAATCTTGTAGCCATTAGAGGCAGTTCATCTGTTACACACCCAAGGAACAGGCAGACATTATTAGAAATACTATCACCTTTTGGGCATCCGTGAGGATTGAAAGTAGAAGCAGCGCATCCAGGTGTCTTTCAGAGGGAGGCTGGCAGCTTAGGAAACGTCCTCAGAACTCCTCCTGCCTTCGCTGTCGGCCAGCACTGTGCCGATTAATCACTTCTAAAGTTCAGCTGGGAAATGTTAAGAAAGCAAATTTGCTCTGAGTAGAAGGCAGTGAGTGGGCTCTGAGGGTAGGACTTGCTCCTGCTTTGTTGGTGCAAAACTAAGTTCATATAGAATCCATAAGTGTCTCTATTTTTCCTTCCCTTGGGCTTTTTTCCTTTGAGGGAAGACAATTTCTTCAGTTTTTCACTGCTCTTGCCTTTCAGTGAGAGCTTTGGAAATGAGGGATTGTTTCCTTCTCCTCTTTCCAGCAGGGATGTACAGTGGGTGAAGGCAGAAGCTGATCTTAGGAGGACAAGAGGGCGCTGCTCATCCTCGTCTGTCTACCCTGCCTAATCCATGCTGGCCACCGAAATCAGCTTTGCAAGGGAATACCTGTCCTTTGACTGGCACAATTTTTTGAGTGGAGGAGTGACACAAACCAGAGCTGTAGTTATGATGAACAACAGCTATAAAAGGGAAGAATTTGCCCCTTTGCACTTTCTTCTGTGAGTAAATGGCAACACTTCAAACTCAGCATTGTTAAACTGTTCAGGAAAAACAGGAGCTCATAAAAAGAGAGGTCGATTCCTGCTTCTGTGTGGACTGGAGCCACCAAAATTACTCTTTCTATGACATCAGCTCCTCCATCACCAGCAGAGTGAGCCCAAGAGGAAAAAATAGTCAGGGAGGCAGGAAAAAAAAATCCACCTCTATTTTTTTTCTTACCAAATTAAATGACCTGCACTGGGGAGTTTCTAACACTTCTAAATGGTTGAATGAAGGTCCAATTTATTTCCTGTCAGACTCTCACACACTTCAGTGTGATGAGGACTGCCCTGTGAGCACTGAGCAACATCTCCTCGCTCAGAGACAGTGTCCCTGGTGCACCATGCATGCTCTGCTCGTGCAAGCTGCTCTGGACCATGAGTTCCTTGCCTGCATCCAAAAGCCCTGCTCACCAAATGTGCTGCTTGCCCTCGCCTCCTTGGACATTTATCAGGCTTTTGAGTTTGCAACTGCTCAGGCAGTGGGTGCAGGTTTTGGTTTGTTTAGTTCATGTTGTTGGTAAATAACTGCTGTGTTTGCAGCTTGTTTGGGGCTCCCCATGGCTTCTAGCAAAGGCAATGCAGTATGAGCTGTTGGTGTGAGTAACTCTTCTTCTCTCATATATTCAGTGTAGCTCCGTTGCTGGTGTAAGGTGTCTTGCTTCTGTTGCAGGTATATGGATACATGAGGCAAAGAGGAAAGTTTGGAAATGGATAGAGGCGGCTTTTGGGATGTCGGGGTGAGGCTCCTTGCAGTCTGTACTGTAGCTCTGGCCAAAGGGAAGGCAGCCAGAATGCAGCTGTATTTCTGACAAAAGCCATTTCTGCAGCACTTGATGATTTTGATAGCTTTCAGTTAATGTGAACAGATGAGGCTAAGCCAGGAAGGACAGCCCAAAACGTGAGGCTTGCTACTTTCTAGGGAAAACAGCCTGGTGCCAGGCTCCAGTGGGCAATTGAGGTGCTGCAAACCAGTCAAGCTCTGCCAAATGCAATGCCATGGGGCCATGCTGGCTGGTGGAGGCAGGTGTGGGTAGCAACAGCTTGTCTAGGTGTTGTGGTTTAACCCAGCAAGGAGCTGTAAACAACCACACAGCCATTCGTTCATTCTCCCCCACCAGTGGGATGGGGGAGAGAATTGAAAAGAAAAAACAAGTAAAACTTGTGAGCTGAGATAAAGACAGTTTAATAGGACAGAAAAGGAAGACAATAATAATAATGATAAAAGAATATACAAAACAAGTGATGCACAACACAATTGCTCACCACCAATGCTAAGCTAGTTCTCGAGCTGAACCGCCTCCCGGCCCACGCCCCAGTTATATACAGGGCATGACATCATAAGGTATGGAATATCCCTTTGGCCAGTTTGGGACAGCTGCCCTGGCTGTGTCGCCTCCCAACTTCTTGGTCACCCCCTGCCTTTTCATTGGCAGGGCAGTGTGAGAAGCTGAAAAGTCCTGGACTGCTTGGCAACAACTAAAATATTAGTGTGTTGTCAACATTATTCTCGTCCTGAATCCAAACCACAGCACTATACCAGCTGCTAGGAAGAAAATTAACTCTATCTCAACTGAAACCAGGACACTGGGTGAAGAGAAAGCCAACTCACAGTATGTCACACAGACCTGCTGCTGCTCCTTGGCTGGCTCAGATGGGCTAGGAGGTGGCTATCCCAGAGCCTGGCAGGTTGTCTTTGCCCACCCACCCTCCCATGACCCTCAGATGTTTGTGGGTGTTTAAAATGCTCCGTGGTGTGACTGAATAACCCCAGTGGTTCTGAAACCTCCCATCCCAAATCTGGATAGAGCTTGTATATTAGGTCTGGATAGACCCTGCTCCTACAGCTCCCAGCCTTCACCCAAGACTCCTGTACTGCATGGCAGGAGCAAGAGAATGTGCCTGAACCTCACCATCAGCTTTTCAAAGGTGTCTGAGCCCTGAAATCCGAAATTTGGCCAATACAATACTCTCCAAAGAGCTGTGTAGAAGCTAAAGAGCGCATGTTAGTAAAAACAGCATCACTCTCCTGCATTGCACAGGGCCGCAATGCTGACAGCTGAACAGCACATTATGGCATGCATAAAATTAGTGACATTGTGTTTTTGTTTCCGCCTTTGATTAGGAAAGCTTGTTGCAAGTGGTGTGTTTAAACAGATATTGTGCAGGATGGTGATAACCAGTTTTAAGTCATTATACAAGCAGTTTAATTTGATGTTGTTCTATAAATAATCTAACTCTATTTGCATGTACGTTTTGTTGACAGGAAGATAAAAACTGTAATTCCTACAAACAACACAACGATGTTATATCTGTGGCAAAAAAGAGGAAAAAACTGCCTTTCAAAAAGCAGTGGTTGAATCATTAAAAATAGAACTTCATCACATCAGTAATATTTATTAAAAAAAGTACACCTCCATCCATAACCTCCGTGGAAGTAAAGACAACCACGAAAGTTGGAGAGAGTATGTTTTGCTTCATAGCTGAAAATACTGGCTGATGTCAGTGTTCTCTGGATCAGATCATTACGTTGTTATAGAGGGTATGTCCTGGTTTATCACTTAGATATGAAGAGTAAACTCAATGTTTTCTGACTATTCTTTGTAAAAATATCTCGTGCTTACAAAAGAAGAAAAGAAACCCTTTCATAATTCGGTCAAGAGAATCTTTTCAAACAGATTTCTCTTTGTTGTGAGCCCAAATGCAAATTTCACAGCCCACTGCTGTGACTTGTAAAGCTCGGGGGTCATGTTGCCCGAGCACAGCTGCCAGCATTGGTGAAGAACTGCTGCCAGAGCATGACCTGCTACTGCAGAAGGCAGGCAAAGCTCACAGTGGAAATAATAGCCTATCTTTTACAGATGGCAAAGAAAAATCTTTTATATGGAAGTTTCCTGACACCTGGCTTGAAATATATACATCATACAGCCCATAAAAATTTCATCCATCTTGCTGCTTTTCTGTAAGCAAAGCTCAGCAGATATAAACTTGTACCAAATAAGGTAAAACTAAGCTCTACTGGGAGTCCTTTAAGTGATAAGAGCTGACAAATGTGCAGATCTTTGATACTGCTGTCTTGTGCAAGAGGCACCCAAAGAGTCAAGCTTCCTGGACAGCAGAGTGCAGATAAACGCATCCATTTCTTGCCAGGCCAAACAAGCAAAAAAAATTACTTTTCCTGAAATTTTTCACTACATTTTACAAAACTGGCTGTCTGGATCTTCAGTCCCCAGCACCTGCAGGGAGACCCGGGCACCTCCTCAGATCGCTCCCTGTGCATAAAGATGAATTTTTTGAGCTCACGCTGTGTTTGCTGCCTCGCAGTGAAGTTTTCTGGTGAAGTTTCCTTGTCGAAGTGTCCTGCTCGGTGGTGAGTGCAGCATCCCCAGGACAGGGCATCCTGGCCCTGAGGGTTAGTTTGATGCAAACCCATGTTTTGTGTGGAAGGAAACCTTGGGTGAGACTTAGCTGCACCCAGCTGTGCTCACCTCAGGGCCACCTAACCCGCCCAACACTGCAATGATTAATTCTGTAGAAAACAGCAAATTCGTCCTGCAGATCTGTCTGCCAGATCCCAAAAGCTTCACTACGAAGAAGTGAAAGAAAACAAGGCGCATTCTGAAGAGACAGAGATTCTGTCAGCAATCCTTTAACTAGCTTCTAACTTTTACTTATTAAGAGTTAAGTGGTTTTTGAAAAGAGAGAAGAGTGTAGCCTTCTTTCATATTTTTGCTTACTCAGTTTCTTCTGAATGAAACATTAAAGTTGGTAGCTGGTGCTGATAGTTTGGAAGAGGGACTCTGCTTTTAGTGTTGGTCCATTAGGCCTGTTGTTTGCTCACTATTTATTAGTTCTTAAGACTTTGCTTTAATTTAACAAGCAATTTCATCTGCCTGCAATAAATAAATAAAAAAATATAACATTTATTTTCCAAAGCCACATTTGCCAAGTCAGGGATGTATTACCATTTTGTTGAGACACAGCACTGGTAAAGAAAGTCATTGTATATCTGGAGAACACACGTCATTCATTTCACAGTGGGTGGTTCTTGATTATCTGAGTTTCTTAATAAAAGATGCCTGTTGTTGGAAATAAGCTGTAATTTAGCAAATGCTCTTAGTGCAGAAATTAATAACCCAACTATTTTAGAGGCAGCATTTTTTAGATTTTACATCTCATTTTGGGTCTATGAGAAGGCGCAGGGTCTCTCATCAGGTCCTAAAAGACAAACCTAAAAGACATTTTCTTGACTTGGACAGAACCTCCATTTGTTGTCATCTTGAGCAGCTGAAAGTTTTTCCAGTCTCACATAACTCCTCTCTGCTTTTTGTTGTTGTTTTAAAAACAGGAAATTTCAATACAGAATAGGTTCCTAATAAGGAACAAAAGGAATAGAGAATAAACAGCACAGAAGTTCGAGCCAGCTCCAAGCAGAGAGTTGACCAAGCAAGGAAGTCAGCAGGAACACCAGGAGGTGAACTTTTAGCCTTCTTGTAGCTTTTGCAAGAAATTATCTTAGAAACGTGAAATTACTAAGAATTAATCCAACTGACATTTTGTGTCCCAGTCTATTTATTGCTAGTCTTCCACCAGGCAAAATCTAGATGCCCATCTTATTGGTACCCATCGCCTCTGTGTAACGCTCAGTGCGAGGCGGCAGGTGGGACTGGCACCCGTCACCGTGGCTCATGTGGGAGTCTCTACCTTACATTCATTAAACTAGATTTTTCCAAAGAGCAGCACACACAGAGTTTGCAGCAGGTCTGGGTAGACTTTATGTCTTCCTGCATTGAGGACATTCTCCCAGACTGGTGAACAACAACACTTTCTCTGTGCTTCACTGAACACATCTGGGTATAGAGTTATTAAGCAAATGACCTTTGATTAGCGATGGGGAATGGTAAGTAGCTCGCTCTGGGTTTACCAAACAGTATGCTATGTAAGATGACTAATAGTTTATCAACACACAGTATGCATTTACTGCACATCAGAACTTAAACTAAATTGGTCTTGGATCTGAAATAAAATAGAAAAACAGACAGATGAAAATAGAAACAGTTCTACTACAGGGCTTCTGATCCCATGGGCACAAAGATGGGAGATGTGAAGAACTATCCAATGCTGCTCCCATCCACCCGGGAATGTTTCACTGACCCAGGGAGCCCAGGAGGTATCTAATTGACTCTGCTTTTTTAGCAAATGGATAATTGATGTGTTGTTTGTAAATGACATTCTCATGGTTGGTTGGATACCCAGTGAAATCTGTCTGAAGTGATGGTTGGAGGCACTGGCAAGCTCTGGTCCATTTGCAGAGGAGCTGTGGTAGGTAGAGCAGAAGCGCACGTGGCCTCCTTGGGGATGCCCGGGCAGACACATTGTGAGGGGTGGCTTCTTGGACCAGTTTCACTATTCTGGCAAGAACAGGCATTTTCACTGCCAGAACAGAAACCTGCTGAGCACAGGCCAGACAGCTCCTGTGTGCTGACCTCTCTGCACTGTGGCATCCCCCAGCTGGCAACTGTTTGCTCTGCTGCACTCTCTCACTTCCATCACCATCATTTCTCACTTCCTTTCCTGCTTTTCCAGCTGCTTATAATTTGTCCTTTTTCAAGGTGTTGCTCCACTAGGCCCTTTTCTGGGGTGAACAAAATTCCCTCTTATAATTTGTGTTTGTCTTTCTCCCTGCAGCATTATGGTACTTGAAAGGACTGTCGTGCAGTTTTCATGAATTAAATGAAGCAATGGGAAAACAAACAGTTCCAGGCCTCACAGAGCAATTGCTTGGCTTACAGCATTGCTTGGGCTTTGCAGTTCACTATCTGTTGGACATGGAGAGAGTCAGGCTCCCTAGGTAGATGGTGTTGGGTTTGGAAGTTTGCTGTCCTTGCAGGAGATTCCTTGAGTGTCTTCCGTCTGGCATGCTGGACCTCTTTTCCTTTGAGTTTCTTACTTGGCTGTTGAATTGAATAGTCAATCCATTCCTGGTCCTCTCTGCTCAGCCAAGGTGCTCAGGGACATGGCAAATGGAAATCAGTTTGGCAGGGGAATGGGTGCCAAGGAGACTTTCCAAAGGAAGCAGCAATGCATGGGAAGACTCAGGTTTTCCAGTCCAGGCTTCTTGCAAGCAGGGCTATGTTTCATGCAGAGAGTATGCAGCGTTGTCTTCACCAGCAGCTCTGAAAGGCCTCCTTTATCCAAAATGTACAGATGTCTGTGCAGTGCTGGACTTAGCGACATTGCTGTCTGATTTCTGTAACTCATTTGTCTAACTCATTTATATGAATCACTTGATTTTACTACAGAAACAAGTTTGTCTTCCTTCTTCCAGAAATTTTTCTATCCCCACAGAAGAAAGCCTCTTCAGTGTTTCTTTCAAGAACCACAAAATTAAATGGTGAAATATTCTTAAAGAGGTATGGCACTTCACTGACAAGAGAAAAAAATACATCCTTCAATTCAAATAGCTCCTGGCCCTTCTCTCTGGGTAATGTTTATACCCTCCATGCCTACTCCATGCAATCAATCAGAATTACAGGTCCATGCAAGAGCAGCTCTCATTGCAGAGGTACATCCACAGATGTGGAAGGTAATTTGAATGGAGCCTTGTGCAAGGAGTGGTGCAAAGAGGACCTCTGTCCCACCAGCTGCTGCTGCTTGGTCCTGCCTTCCTCCATCTCTGTAGCTCGAGACCTTTCTGGCAACTTCCCAGACCCCTTTGCATGTCTCCAGTGGGCCCAAGCTCCAGCTCTGGCACAGTGGAGAATTAAAGACAGCAAAACCCTTCTTTTTGGGGGACTCATGTGGGATAAAGGAGGTGTGGAAGGCTTTGGGGAATGGTTGCAGAACTCAGGAAGCAGCCCAAACATACAAAGTTTAGGGAACTGAAGCAGTGTAGACTATCGCTGCACAAGCCCAGTGTGGGAGGCAGAGAGTGAAAGGCAGGGACGTTGCCTTTGTACAGCATTCTCACCTGAAACCACAGTCCAAAGAGGCTTTTATGTGCTTTACCCCGTCCCAGGATCTTCTGATGTTTATAATAGCTGGTCCACGTGGTAACTTTCTCAAAACTGCAGATTATTAGTGCAAATCAAGTTGGCTCAAGTTCTTAATGTCAGATATAGACTTTTTTGATCAGAAAGTAGAATTTCACATCAGAGAAAACCATAGCTTCAAATCTGGCATGCAGACAGGCAAGTGACTTCTTTGCTAAAGGACGAGATCTTGTGAAATAATATTCATCTGCTTTAATTGTCATGCAGCTGGGTTAAGCCTTGCCTCATTATATTACCATTAGGTGCATTAATATTTTTTGACAAAACTGCATTAAAACTGTAGATTGATCTTGGGGTGCTGTGGAGGCCATGCTGACTTTCCAGAGTGCCCAGAAATGTTTTGTGTTTTGATGCGAAAGAAGATGAAAAGAATGAGAGTCTATTAGAAAGATCTCCTGTGTGGTACTGTGCCATTTGGTATATCATGTTTTCAGAGAAGGATTTGACATGGAGCGTGGTATGATGGAAAGAGTCCCTAGCCAGAATAAGTCAGGATACAGTAACAATAAGACAAAGGATATATAAAATGAAAAGCTGCAAGTTCAAGTAACTTCAAATTTTTAATGGAAGATCTTTGATTTGCAAAGGGTCTGGAGTCTAGAAGTGAAGGGTGGGAGTATCATTAATTTCAGCAGTTGTCTGTTCTCCTGCATCCATACATCTAACATTAAGACTGAATATCTGTCTCTCCGCAATAACTATGCGTACCTACCAGAAGTGTTCCCTGTGTTGTAATTTTTTCTGTTGGGATGTTCTTACTGGCTGGATTTTAGCAAAGAGATCAATCATCTTTTTCTAGGACATGGCAGCCTGGGCGCAGGGCAGGCCTGGAAATTGAGGGAAGCTCAGCCTTGCAGAAAGCTCAGCTCTGCCTGGTAGTTATGGAGATTAACACAAAAAGCTGAAGTCACATGCAGGAATTAATTATTATTTTTAAATGTGTTGATTTGAAGAAAGGGAGCAGATTATTTGTACATTTTTTTAATATAACTTTAAGTTAAAGAAAGATGAGGTTGAGATCAGCCTGATTGCCACCATGGGGGATTTGGGACAGGCTCCTTGATTTCTTGACTCCAAGATGTTTTGTTCCTGGCTCTGCTGTACAAACAGCAGTGACTGAACTTTAAGAGTACTTGTGAGTAGGTTTTAGCTCTCTTGACTTAGCCAAGAGAAGCCAACGAGGACTCAGCCTGCATTTTAATTACCACAGGATGAAAAGTGTGCAGCAGTGATTGGGTGGTTTCAGAGGAGATGAGACTGGTATTTGATGGGAGTCCACGACGTGTTCCTTGCTGTCGTGCACAGAACAGCTCTCCCCTCTTGTGCTGAGGACACCGATTATGCCCTCACTTCATCTCTGGTTTCACTAATCATCTAGAAGCATTTTGTTAGCTGTTGTTTAGAGATGTAACTAAATATGGACCCAGCCTCTCATCTTCATGCAGTGAATCTAACAATGTCCTTTAAAGTGCGATTTCTCATTACAAAAGCTCCTTGACTGGGTGGGTTTTTCCCTTGTACTCTGTACTAGCTCAGATCATCATTTGGGTTTCCTATTATGGTTGTGAACCCCAGTTCAGGTGCCTTCAGCATATTATTTACAACATCACTGAGCACTCTGTTCAGTCTTGAAAAAAAAAAAAAATCTCTTCCCCTCATGACATAATCTTTGCTCCATTTCATCTTTTAAAAATTTACCTGACCAGCTGGGATCAAGCCTAGGATATTTCTAACATCCCTTTCTCCTATCAAGCAAAATCAACGCTGCTGAACTCCACAGGGCTGGCTGCTGATTGAAGTGCAATCACTCCTAATCATTGCAGCCTGCAGGCAATTGCCTTCTGGCACTTCTGGAAGCCAATGGCCAAAGCTGACCACAGGGCAGGGTGGAAGAGCCTCATGTAGATGAGCACCAGGTGGCTGTGTCCCTCTGGCTCAGGAAGATTAGCTGGAAAATACAAGCAGCAGCTGATGGACTAAGGGAAGAGCTGCAAGGAATCAATTAATGTAAGCCTCAGGCATAGAGAGAAATGATGGTTGATGCTGGCAGGTAGGAGCTGGAGCAAGTAGGAGGGGACTGGGGGTGGAAAGGTAAGTGGGAAACAAAGGTGAAAAGAGAAGGGTGTAACAGGAGCCCCTTTTCTGAGGAGGTGGAGGGACCCAGTTCTTTCTAAGGCTTTTTGCTGTGTATGAATCAGCAGCTACCTGAGGTGCTGCTGCATTTGCTCCATATCTTTAGTTTCAGGGTGAGCTTGAAGCACCCTTGTTTTAGGAAGGAAGACCTTTCCTTGAGGCAGTAGTTGAAGCAAAACTCCCTAGCCCCAAAAGCATGGCCCTTTCCTTTGCTACCTTCTGGCATCAACTCGGGGTGGGGGCAGGCAGCATGCAAACCTCAGCTTCTGGGCCCCCTTTTCTCCAGCTCTGCCACACAGGGGCTTTCTGCACTTGAACCCCAGAGCCCTGGGATTTCAGAGGTAAGCAGAGACCTGAAGCCCCTCTCAGAAAGGCAGTGTCTAGTCTCATGGCAATAAAGACCTTGTGTGGTGAAATGGGTGGATTTGGTGCAGCTGTGGAGGCTGGCATGGTGCTGGAGGGCAGCCTCCTTCGGAGGAAAATTAGCTCCTATTAGAACTAAGCTTCAACTTAATTATTTTAGCTACACTGGGATAATTTCAATTAGCTCTTCACATCTGATGCTATCTCTCCTGTTTTGCTTAGGCAGCATTTGCCCTGATTTTTTTGCTCTTGTGCTAGAGTTTGCCATGATTAAAAGTCTCACCTGTTTTTGAGGTGCTTTGTATTTATGCTCTGTGTCTCATTGTTTATCAGATTGTTCAGGGTATTGAAACAGCTTATTGGAAGCAGTTTCTTTTTGATTAAACCTCATCTGGTGGCGTGAAGGTTGGGCTTGTTTCTCTGCCTCTCTTATTGCACCAGAATCAACTCTCAGCCAGGCGCAACCCCTCAGATGATTACAAACATTCTTATAAAGTCCTGTCTCCACCTCCCCCCCCACAGTAGTCACTTAGCAACTGCATCCCTGTCATGTCACATGTGTGATGGAGCTAATGTGCAGGCAATATCTCTTCATTTAGGGGAAAAAGCATGCTTTGAAAAGGAAAAATGTTAAGTAGAGAAAATGAGCTCTGTGAGCTTTGGTGCAAGTGACTTGTTCCCCTGGGGTAAGGCATATTTAACAACTTCACCCAAAAAACCTCCCCTTGTGCTGGTCACAGTCCCAGAAGAGCCTTATGGATCTGCTCTCTGTTCAGGAATGGGGCTGCTGACTCCCCATTCCCTGGCTTGTACTAAGGTGTCGTGGTTTTTACCCCAGCTGGCAGCTGAGCACCACGCAGCCGCTTGCTCACTCCCCCCACCAGTATGGGGGAGAGAATTGGAAAAGTTAAAGTGAGAAAACTCGTGGGTTGAGATAAAGACAGTTCAATAGATAAAGCAAAAACCGCGCGCACAAGCAAAGCAAAGCAAGGAATTCACTCCCCACTTCCCATGGGCAGGCAGGTGTTCAGCCATCTCCAGGAAAGCAGGGCTCTGTCACGCATAACAGTGACTTGGGAAGACAAAACACCATTGCTCTGAATGCCACCACCCCCCCCCCCCCGCCCCCTTCCTCTTCCCCCAAGCTCCTTATAAACTGAGCTTGACATCATATGGTACGGAATATTCCTTTGGTCAGTTTGGGTCACCTGTCCTGTCTGTGTCTCCTCCCAACTTCTTGTGCACCCCCAGCCATCCCGCTGGCAGGGCAGTGCGAGAAGCAGCACAGGCCTTGGCTCTGTGTAAGCACTGCTCAACAATAGGTCCATAGAACAAAAACATCTCTATATTATCAAAGCTGTTTCCAGCACAAATCCAAAACATATCCCCATACTAGCTACTATGAAAAAATTTAACCCTCTCAGCTGAAACAAGGACATAAGGTTAAGAGAAAATAATATTGTCTTTTGTTTCCCACCCCACACAATCTACAACTCTGGAATGGCTGTACCCCCTCTCTTTGTCATCCTTCTTTCCTCCCTTCTTTCCTTCCTTCCTTTATTTCTTTCAGTTTCTAGGCTGATGTGTGATGCTGTCATATTTATTTTCCTTTTTTTTTTTTTAATATACATTAGCTGTATAATTACATGATTTAAGCCACTCTGCCATTCTGGTCCTGCTCCGAGGGGCCAGTTACACAGATGACTAGGACTAAGTCTTGGTCGACAGCAAGTTGAACATGAGTCAGCAGCGTGCCCAGGCTGCCAGGAAGGCCAACCATATCCTGGGGTGCATCAAGCACGCCATTGCTAGCCAGTCTAGGGGTGGGATTGTCCCACTCTACACTGTGCTGGTGTGGCCTCGCCTCAAGCACTGCGTGCAGTTTTGGGCGCCACAGTACAAAAAGGACATAAAACTATTGGAGAGTGTCCAAAGGAGGGCAATAAAGATGGTGAAGGGTCTAGAGGGGAAGACGTATGAGGAGAGGCTGAAGTCCCTTGGTTTGTTCAGCCTAGAGGAGACTGAGGGGAGACCTCATCGCGGCCTACAGCTTCCTCACGAGGGGGAGCGAAGGGGCAGGCGCTGATCTCCTCCCTCTGGTGACCAGTGATAGAGCCCGAGGGAACGGAGTGAAGCTGTGACGGGGGAGGTTTAGGTTGGATATCGGGAAAAGGTTCTTCACTGAGAGGGTGGTTGGGCACTGGAACAGGCTCCCCAGGGAAGTGGTCACAGCACCGAGCTTGACTGAGATCAAGAAGCATCTGGGCAATGCTCTCAGTCATACGCTCTGATTCGGCTGGTCCTGTGTGCAGCTAGGAGTTGGACTCGATGTTCCTTATGGGTCCCTTCCAACTCAGGATATTCTATGATGATTCTATGATTCTTTACCCCACAGAAGGGTGCTGTGCAGCAGTATCTGCTTTGGTCTTTCATCAAGGACAGGAGCTCTGCCTGTGACGGGCTGGACACCTCTGCTCACTTGTAGTTATTCTCTTTTGTTTTTAACCTAACCAATCCCCCTGGTGATTGGAAATGTCAGAGAAATGTGATAGTGTGATCTGAAGGATTGTCTCTGTTCAATATTAAAGTAAACTTGTGGTTGTCTTGTAATAATTAAAACCAGCTCAGCTAATCAATATGTCTCAGTTTAACTAACTCTTGCTCAAGTTCAGACTTTCTCTTTAATTAAACTTGCTTCAGTGACCTTTTATTTCTTTGCTTGCATCAATAATACCATCCGTTTGCATATATTAATGTGATAGGAAGGATGCACTCAAGCCAGCTGCATGGGAAATCTTGATTAAACAATTTTATGAGGAAAAGGCTGATTTGCCAGGAAGGTTCATGATGCATTTTCAAGAGAAAGACACACTCAGCTGGGAGAAACTAGTTTAACTCCTTCACAGGAACTGGAAGTGTGTTGGCAGTGAGTGTCCTGACTTCTGTTACTGTGGATCCTCTGGTGATCTTCCATGGGGCCTCAATTTATTTGCTCCGCAGCTAGATGCTCATTTGTTATGGCATCAGCAGGGATCCCCATTTACTGTAAGTCTTGTTCTAGCTATGCAGAATCTAAGACCCCATATGGTTAAAGCTAAGCAGGTCCATATCCAAAACCACAGAGTAGTTTCAATACCATGTGGAAGGTGATCTACCAGATCACCAGTCTGCTCTGACGTGTCACTTCTGCTGTTTCTGGGAACTGCCCAGATTTACAGACTGGGAATTTACAATTGTTAATTCTTTGCCCTGTGTGAAACTGGATCAGTCAGGAAACTTTGCTATGACTGTAGCAAGTTTACATGTTAAATGCTTCCATGGTAAGAAGCTGAGTAATACAGATGACATTTTGTCTGGCTCCAGATTTGCAGCCTCTGTTGGTGCGTGCCATCCTGAGATCACTTGGCATCACACAGAGACATCCATTTGGCTGTCTTATTTCCTCTCCCCAGTAAAAACAGGCTAATCTTTCTTGAATGCACAGTTGGAGAATTTCTAATGGAAATAAGTCTGCTTTGTGGGAGCCAGCACAAAAAGCCCAGTCCTAATGTGGACATTGGAGTTCAGAGAGTCTTAATGAAGCCAGTGGGGCTTTGGGCAGGGCTTAGTGCCAGCCAGCCCCGTGCTGGATTGGTGCCCTTAGCTGGTAGGCAAGTTCATCACCCTGTGATTCATCCTGAAATGGGGAAAATAGCTGAACTTTTAAATGACAAGAGGGCCGGCAGCTTCGAATTGTTTAAAATCACTGTTGCATAGACAGTGCGTGAAGCAAAACAAATGTGCTTGCTTCATACATCCCCTGACACAATCCACTCCCTGGCCCTTTGGTATTAAAGGGTCGCTGGCTACGCTGCAAAACTTATCAAAATCTTACTACATGATGTCTTTCTTTCAATCTACTCCTCTGTCATTGCAAAGCCCAATGGAGGGAGGCTGCCTAGGAGTTGGTTATAATTTCTCTGCACCATCTGTCTCCTCATGGCACAGGGAAGCAGGAGCAGAGCTGAGCATGGAGCTCTGCACTGGCGTTGCAAGGGCTGGCAGGTGGCAAGGCTCTGCTTTGTGGGCACAGCCAGGGTTTCAAAAGCCGCTTCTGTCCCATGCTGGAACAAAATGAGAAATACACTGACATTTTTGAGAGCAGGGGAGAGAGGCTGACCAACTCCAGAATCGCCAAAAGGCTGGTGAATGGGATTTGCTCCCAAAATGAGCATCAGCTGTTGGCTCCTCTGAAGCAGGATGTTTCTGCTTGAGGTGAAGTGGGATGTGGTGCTTCTCTCTTCTTCCCCTTCCTGCATTACAGCAACCACCCAAGGTCGATTGCAAAGACCTTATTCTAGAGGCTTAATTGCAAAGACAATTTTTCAAAACATTTACTTTAATGCATTCTTTGATGAGGTGGGGGTGGGACACAGGACGTGTTGTCTGCAGAAGGCTGTCTTGTTCTGCCTGTCCCTGACCTGCCATCCAAGATCTCCTAGCACTTCTATTTTTAGATGCTCCTGAATGCTCTATTTTACAGTTTCCTAACTGACTGTCAGAACTGGAGTGGCTGCAGTTACCAACTGTCAGAGGACAGAGTTTACGCTGTGTCATTAAATGACTGGCTTTGACACCTACAAAGTAATGAGAACTGTTTATTAGGTTGCTAGTATGGGACATTTTATTCTGTATTTTTTCTGAGCGTGCTTGCTGTGCTTAGCTCAACATCTAGGTCAGAAACAAGTGGCTGCTGTGCTGCCCTGCCTGGCTCTACCCCCAGCTGCAGCCAGAGGCATGCTGAAACTTGGCAAGGGAGATGAGCCCCTGTCGCCTCACAGGTCTCTCCTGATACTGACATACACCTTTCTAAGCCTCTGCAATGCACCTTCTGATATTATCACTCCCTGTTCAATGGGATCCAGCCAGATCATGTGTTTTCCCCAAGGAAGGGCAGAGTTGTTTTGTTAGGTCTGTTAGAAACCTCTCTGGATTTACAAACCACCCAATCTGCCCCTCTATGCTTTTCTCTTGTTGTTGTTGCCTCTCAGGGATTTCTTCTGCTTTCTTCCTCATTTTCTTGGGTCTTGAGAGCTTCAGTTCTGGGGCGGGGGGGGGGTTGGTTGGTTATTATGCGGTTTTTTGTTTGTGGGGGTTTTTTGTGGTTTGTTTTGGTTTGGTTTTGGTTTGTTTTTTAAACTAGATGTTTCCCCTGTTCCTAGGGTTTGGCCTAAGCCAAGGTGAGGCTGTGAAGTGCTATGAAGTCAGAGAAGGTACCACTTCTTGCATGTTTGGATCTAAAGCTGAGTATTTGAGAAGAAAGTTCCTGATTTTTTTTTTTAACCTTCTCCCTGTATTTCTAAGCACTACGTACCTTAGACAAAACAGCCAATTTCAGAGCAGTCACACTGTGTTACATTATACTGAACTACAAAATGACTTGGGTTTGGCCAAGAGTAGGGAGAGAAAGGAAAAAGAAAGTATCAAAACATGTAAACTCTATAGTCCAAATGCATTGTCTTATTCCACTGAATTTTGCTGTAAAATATTTGCATCGTGATGTGTTGTTTTGTCTTGTTACTTTGTTTTTGTTCTAATGCTGTATAACACTAACTTTCTCCATCTAAACGCGCAACCGCTTGTGTGCTGCGTTCCCCTTTCTGGAGGCCCTTGCTATGAGCTATTTCCAGGTGCCTAAAGTCAAGGATAAAACTCAAGCTTTCAGGGAAGGTTCTGAAGAGATTATTTATTATTAAAAGTCCATAAGGCATTTAGTTAATTAGTAAGCAATTAGTTAATTGTCCCTTATAAGCAGCAGGGTTTTCAGAATCGAGCATCCCCACCTCCCAAAAAGCAAAAGCATTTTCCTTTTTGTAGAGTTTGGCCAAATGCTCATCTGCAAGAGTTTAACAGTGTTGCTGATATATTTGACAGAACATGGAACCTCGATGTTCCCACCTATAGCAAACCATTTCTAGGCAGCGCTGGCAGCTATAAATAAGATGCAGTTGGGGGCAAAGCTCACAGGGGAGCTCATACCCCAACTAAGACTTTTTGAGCCCTAAGAGCATCGGCAATCAGCTAAAAGGAGCACTGCATGCTCTTGTGGTAGCATCCATGTCCCCTGAGACAGCACAGAATGTGATCACCCCATTCCTCATCAGATCAGGCCTTCTTCATCCTACTGTGCAAAGGGTTCACCTTGCACCCGGGCTCCATGGCAGTAAATAAACACGCGTGCAAGGTTGCTCGCTCCCTGCCAGGCTGCAGATGCTACCTGAGCAGGCATGGGAGGTCACCACACGTACCGAGGGTGCGCAGCAGAGCTGAGACCCAGCCAAGGCTCTGGCCATCTGGGGTTGCACTTTGACAGCAACAAGGTCATCCTGTTTCTGCAGCTTTGCATCAAGCAATCTCTTGTGCTGTTGAGGTGACACAAGATAAAATTCAGGGCTGCTCAATTCTGCTTTCAGCTGGTTGAAAAGAAGCTTGAAGGCTGGAAGCCAAATGAAGCAAAGGCAAAAATATTCATTTTGCATGAATATATTCATAAGCTCTTAGCAGGTTGAGGGCAGTATCTCCCACATCCCTAGAGAAGAGGGTCCTGAGTTGCCCTGGCAATTACAGTTGGGCACAAGCTGAAAACTGCACTGAGTTATCTCAGTTGAAATATAAAACAAGGAGAGATGAGTATGGCTACCCTGAAAGCCAAAAGGAGGCTCAGTTTTTTATTGGTCTGGGCTGAGCTCCTCACTGCTGTTATGTTTCCCCTCATAAATACCAACATACAGAAGCTGGTGTTTCGAGGAAAAGCTGTGAGCCTTTTTGTGAGACTCTTCTGTGATGACAGTCGGGTAGGCAAAAACTTAATCCATTCGAGCAATTCTGCTTGATCTCCTATGTCTGCTGAATTTCTGTTTATTTAGATCTGTAACTGTAGATACAGTCCGCAAAGGATGCCTGCACAGCTTGGAGCAAAAGCCCTTTTGCCGCCAAAGGCAGCGGACTGGCGAACGCAATCCTTTGGCTGTGTGTAGGAAGGAGATGAAATGCAATCGTTGCACGGTGATGCGTAGAAAGGCAGGTAATGGCCCCGTGGAATGAACTGGGTATCAACCACTGAAAAGAAATAATTACTGGGCTTTCCATTTGCATGAAATATCCTCTTTTCTATGTGTGCCAGTCGGGGGCTGGTAAAGCCACTGATTATATTTAGCAAAATTGTACATTTCTTCCCTGGTTCTCTTTTCATTATCTACCTCCCCTTTTTGACATTAAAATTAAAGCCGAGTAGGATCTTTTTTGTTATTGAATAGGAAAGCTGTAATTAACTAGTCCATCACAATTGCTTTTCATACCTGAGATCATTATAGGTAAGGCAAAGTCACATCTGTTCCTGTGATATACTGCCATGTTATTGAATGTATAGATAAATTTTGAATGTTTTCCTGGGAGAGTGCTATTTTAACTGAAAGTTCCTGCAGCCATAGGCCTTTTTCTAAGCAGGGAGCTTCTATTCAGTAGTTTGGTACTTATTTATAGGGTTGGGGGTTTTTTTTGTTTTGGGTCATCACCTTTCCTTTTTGCTCTGGATGACCACCAGGAGTTTATTTGGTGCAATACCATTTCTCCTAATTACAGTCTTAAAAATCTTCATTTGTGTTGCTACAGAGGTAAATGCCCTCTGGTTAGAAGAGACAACATATTCTTGGTATTTCTGTCCAGTAAATGCTGTTAATGGATTGATCAAGGCATGCAAAAACAAACACAAAAAATATTAAATAGATTAAATTAAAAGATCCAGTCTGAAAAGCCCCTCCACTCCCACAAGAATTGGGAGGACTCATTGAGTTTGTGGTTAATTTTAGATGACTGCAGTTTTGTAATCTTTATTATGAACCCCGGAGCTCTTGTGTATGCATCTTTCAGCTGCTCCCTTAAAGAAAGAAAAAAAAAACCACAACAAACCACAAACCAAACAAAAAAAAATACCCACCTCCCAAGAGCATCAGAGTTTGTCTGGCTCAGGGCTGTGTTTCACCAGACTGTGGTGTAGGCAGGCACCATACCCCAGGTACAGCCCATCCCACCCCACTCTCTTCCTCCCCTCCTTGCCTGTAGGGATCAGAGCAAAAATTTTAAAGAAAGATCATAGATGAATGAGAGCTGGTCAGAAAATTTTCAGTAGAATTCTGTTAGAAAATACCTATATATCGAAACCTTTTGTGGGTTTTTTTTGTTTGTTTTTTTTTAGTTCCATAGGGAAGAGCCTGTTTTGCCAAAGTAATTTTTGCAAAGCTTTCCTCCTGATAGTGCCGAAGGCTCCGGGGCACTGAGGGCACGGGGCAAAGCAGGACAACCTCTGGATCCATGAGCTCTGCTCCCCCTACAGCAAGGAGAACCCAAAGCCTGCCAGTCACAGGAGAGAGGGGGGAAATTCCTGTTTCCCTCCCCATTTGCAGCTGTCCTGATACATGACATAAGATGTGGGAGCTGGAAAATCTAGGTCATTGCAACCTCAAAACTTCAGCCAGGGCTGTGCTGCCTCCTGAGTAGGGAAGCCGGGAATGAATTCTTTGTTTTGCTTTGCTTGCATGTGCGGATTTTGGTTTACCTATTAAACTGTCTTTATTTCAACCCATGAGTTTTCTCACTTTCACTTTTCTGATTCTGTCCCCCATCCCGCCATGGGGGGCTGTGTGGTTGTTATAGCTGCCTGCTGGGTTAAACCACAACAAGCCTTTAAAAGATGATTCTTGATGACAGCCATTATGGATTTTCTCTTCCCAGGGTGAATAGCAGAGCTGATTCACAGCTGCAGTTGGGGATGCCCTGACAGACTTGACCAAGGTCAAGATGCAAAGCACTTGTCTCTTGTCCTTGGGTGGGTTATATCTTTCCTGGAGATATAACTTGGGTTTGGGCTGACCAATGTTCCAGGCCATGTAAAATCAGCCCAGTCTGGTCTCTGCTCTCTCTGGGCTGGGTGGTCACTGGTGCAGTGATCTCAGTCAGCAGTGATGTCTGAGAGGCTTTGTCTGACTCTGTTTGCTGTGCTCACTGACACCAAGATTTGGGGTGCCTGCCCCAGGTTTCCTAGTACTCTACCAAGCTGTGGTGCAATGTTTTGCAATGCCCTCTAAGGGTTGCGTTGGCCCTTTGCAGCCCCCTGCGTGGCACCCATTCTCAATGTTGCTCAGACAAGCCCTGGGCACACAAGACGTGCCCACGGTACCATGCTGTGGGAGAACTGGGCCTCTGGGACCCCACACGCCAGGCTGCCTCCAGGGGCTGCTTTTCATTAGAACTCCCAGGCACCAACCTGCCTTTTGCAAAAGTTGTGAGATTTCCTTAAAGGGCTTGGAAATTTGTGAGCTGCCTCCTCTAAATAAGCAGCAGCTCTGGAGGCATCAGCCCACTTCAAGGAAATACCTGAGAGCGGTGCCGTGTCTTTTCTGGGAGCAGGGTATTTCTGGGGGATGCTGTGTGCCATGAATGGTGCTGGCTGTCAGACCTGTGGTGCTCAGGCCAGGTCTGGGCCTGGGAGGCTGTTATTTAATAGCGAACCGACAAGGCTGCGTTTCCTTTGAGGCTCTGTATGTGAGAGGGGGAGAGGCAGGGCAAATCTGTGCAAAAATTGGAAACAAGATCAGAACAAGAGCTTGTTTGCATGAATCAAGAATGATGAGTCCATCCCTCTTACAGCTCTCTAGGGCTGATGGCCCAGCATGGCTGCCCCAGGTCCCATGCTCCTGCCCATCATCATCTCGTGTGAGCAATAGCAGGGGCTGTTTTTTATTGCGTGCAGCAGAATCTGGGCAGTAGCACTTTTAGCTGATACCAAAGAGCAGTTTGTAGCCTGGGTGCACTTTTTGCCCTTCTCCCCACTAAATGTTTCTATTACACTGGTGTGGGGAAGAGGATCCCAAAGAAGAATGTGAAGGGGTTTCTGCAGGGAAGGAAGAGAGAAGCCATTGCAGGTGAATGCCCTGTGTAGTTGAACTTAAGGACGGAGCAGGCTGTCTGTCTGCGTGGGTTTGTAGAGCAGCAGGAACAGGACTGGCAGCTTTGTGCCTCCCTGGCTGGCATGGCACACGGGAATCTGTGATGCTCCTGCATTCTCTGCTGCTTCTGCATTGGTGCTTATTTGTGCATCAGTGACCTGAGCTCAGAAGTGTGTGCAGACAAAAGCTCCTGAGCTCTGGCACTGAGCTCCCTGTGTAAGGCTGGGTTGGCATCCTAAACTCCCAAACCCGAGAGCCCCTTGCTCCCAAGCTCGCCAAGGTAAGGATATGGCTGACTGAGCCTCCTGCTTGGTGGAAGTTGCTGCTCTCACTCACAACCCAGCAGCTTCACGCTTGCTGGGGTGCAGAGCAGGAGGGATAAATGACCTCAGCACTTGTTGACAGCTACTTTGCAGATGGTGGCTGACACGGAGCCATGGTGTCACTGGATGAGGGGCAGAACTGGACTGTACATCTGGGTGCTGCTCAGCTCCGGACCACCCTTTCCAAAGACCTTCTTGTACTATTAGCTTACCAAACAGAGAATTTTCTTTTCTGGTGAATCAGGAGATAGAAAGGAACAAGTCCTGCCCTTGCCCTTCCTCCTGCCACAGGGCTTCTGTCTGTATTTTTAAAACCAGGCACCCAAACAGCCTGGTCACAAGGCAAGGGGCACTGCTGATGGGTCCAGCAAGTGCTTGGCGGTGTGCAAAGCTGGGCATCACGGAGGTGCTCTGACACAGCCAGACGCCTTTGCTAATGTTGGCCATCAAATGTTAACTAGGTCATAAAAATGTCTGTGGGTTGGCTGTAATGAGTCTCCTAACGAGCCACTATTTCAATCCCTTCTCCAGCAACCATGCATGCGAGAGGGACAGCTTCACAAAGGCTGTGTTTATGAAAATGTTTTAGGGTTAGTAATTGTTTTGCTCTGAGTGATGGCAATGGCTGTGGGCTGTGAAATGGTTCTTCAGTTTTTTAGGAGTTGCTTTGGTCAAATGTTTTCCTGTCACTTGGCATGAAGAGATGGTGTGCAGAATGGCTTAGGTTACACACAGACAATTGCACTGCTCTTCTTAGAGCTGAACAGAGGTAGGATAATAGCCAAATATATTTTTACAGCTCTTTCTTACCCCCATCCCCCTGGATTTATAAATCATAGCGGGTTTTTTTGAGCATTTGCAGTTTAAAAAACCACAACCCAACAGCTTTCCTGTGCTGTGGAAAGTTGTACTGAGATTTTTCACAACCTGGCTTAAAACTCTAAGCAACCAAAAAGGCCAAATGAAAATGGTAGAGACAGCATTTCCTAGGCAGGAAGCAGTGTGGGAATGCCTATGGGAGTCAAAAGCAAGGAGCTCCCTATTTCAGGAGGCATTGCACATAAATGTTTGCTAAACCGGCCCTTCCCTTGGGATTACCCCTCCTGCCTTCCCACAGGGAGTATCACTTGGTGGTGGTAGACGAGACCACAGGGGATGTTGTGTGTCTGTCTGCACTGCTCACTGGTTCATCTGAGCTCTCCCCATCCTCCTCATGGAGCCATGGCCCTGTGGGTGTTGCTATAGCAGTGCTGAACAGCCGCCTGCAGCGCTGGACCATCTTTCTGGTCCCACCTGAGAAAACAGATTTCTTGCTGCCAGAAGGGAAGCAGAAGTCAGATGCGCATACACTGAAACCTCTCATCAGCTTTGCGGGAGAGCTGACTTCCCCCAGACAGAGTGGCTAAACCCCAAAGTGGGGCAGTCTGAATTTGAGCACCTGAACCCAACTGGAAAATTTGGGAAGGAACCCAAGAGGTGGAATTGAAACTCACAAATTACCTGTTATGACAAGAACTGTGCAACTTTCATCAAGGGCAACTAAGGACAAAGACGTTTCCCTGTTGTAGGTCACTGTTTTGCAAAATTTTTGTTGATTTTTTTTGCAAAAGTTTGCATGCATATCAAGTTTGTTTCCATATCCAGGTCCAGAGGTGAGGTAGGGTTTGAAGGTGCATCCTTCCACTCCTGTTCCGGCTCCCTGACCTGGGGCAGCATCACTTGAGCAATGTGAGCCATTGCAAAGACTGCCCCAAAAGTAGCCTTCTGCAGACACCATGCTCCTGCATTCCTCTGTGTAGCTCAGCCACATTTCTCTCCTATTGGCATTTTTGTTGTCCTACAAGTGGTGGGTGCCCAAGGAAAGCCAGGCCTCCTCCTTCCCTCCCTTCTGCCTTGCCCCACAGAGCGTGCCTCCCACTAACTAAAATAATTGGAGCCCTAATTCAAGCCCAGTGAAACCAGTGGAGGTCTTTCTGCTGACTGCCTGACATCTGCCTGCTTTGGGTTGCTCTAGGTACTCTGGGGAGCTCTTGGTTTCTACCCTCGTTGCACCTCTCCCGGCCTTGGCCAGTGCCTTGCTGTGCAGGGCTGCTATAACTAGACTTTAATGAAGCATGAGCTTGATTTAGGCAGGGACCATGTCCCTTTGCACTGGAGCAAGGAGGAGGAAGCCTTGCTGTGACTGCCTATGCAGACTAGCAGAAATGAGCTCCAGGTGGAGCATAAACTACCACCAATCCTGCAGGGGAGGTAGAAGAAAAAAAATAAAATCTTTGGCTCATTGAATTCAGTAGGTTTTGTTCTCATGATTGTCCAGATTTGGAGCATGTGTAGATTCCTGTGGGATGGTAAATTAAACTCTGAAAAAATCCATTCTTCAGAATGGCTCATAAAAAATATCTTTTGACAGGAGTGCAATTTCTGCTATTATTTTATTCTGCTTTTCTGTCCTTTGGAGCTAAATGATCAGTCAGATGACGTGCTGTGCTTCGTTACTTGAGAACATTGCAGCGACGAGCTGGAATAATGAGTGCAAAGCTTCATTCAGATGGTAGCTGAGATTCTCAGAGCTTCAAAAGATCAGATTTATCAATGAGAAATACTGAAACATCCTTATTTAAGAAGTGTATATTTTATAGGATAGTTCTGAAAATTACAGCAAAATCAGCTGAGATGACAGGCATAAAAAGAGATACAAAGCCTGACGATGGACCATGTGATTCCCACTAATACCATCTGAACTCTGTCTGTCTCGGCTGCCCTTTCTGGCAGTTAGCATTTTGCAGTTCTCATTTCCAACTCTTTATATAAACAGCCAGATTTGGCTTTATGTATGAGAGAGAGATCTTTCCGCTAGCAGTAGAAATAGAAATAACTGACATAGTAGCAGCAAAATGTAGAGAATGTAATCAACTTTGCAAGCTTTAAAATCCTTTCTGGAGGGGAGAAATGGTAGAACCCATCAAACTATTCTCATCTCTCTCAGCTTCTTAACATTAGGTTTCAAGCACCATGTAATCCACAAGAATAAGAACAATATCCATTTCAAATGCGCAAGGCTGCCAGGCTGCCTTTGTTCACATGAGCTATTGTGTAAGGAAAGATTTGGTTTACCCTTATCTCCTTTATCTTCTCTGAGCTAAAATATTGGCATCACTTTTCCAAAAATACATTTTATCTGTGCAGAAATGAATATAAATGTATCTTTAAATGAATTTTTGTAAGTTGTCTTTCATGATAGACTTTGAAGAGTATCATGAACTAACTGGCTTTGTTCCCCTTCTTCAGAGAAAGTGACACTAAGAAACTTTTGGCTTCATCCTGAGATATCTTGAGACATTTGTGTTCTCTCACTGGGCATTTTGGACATAATTTTGTCCCTTCCTGGATTAGTTCCACTTTACCAAATCACTCAAAGATTATCACTTGTACCTTGTGTCCAGTATGACTCCTAATTCCCTGGTCTATAATTCCCATAAAGTACTTGATTAACTTCTGAGGTATTCTGGATAACATCCTAAGTCTGGTTAAGTATCCTCAAAGCAATTCAGCAAGCCTTGCTGCCTTCACAGCATTAATGTTCGCTTAATGTTGCATTGTGATGATAAACCTTATTTTAAATAAATAAGCCCACAACACTGAGTATGCATTTTGATCAGACTAATGCTGATCTCCTGTGCATTAATATGAATGAGCAGGATTAGCATGGGAAAATTTGCAATTTCATAAGTGCTGGAAGTCTGAGCCAGACTAACAGTGTTAAAATTTTGCCTTGGCTTGTTTGTCCTTAAAGTTTTTGTGGGTTTGTTGGGGTTTTTTTCCAAGTTATACCAAGCATATAAACTCAGTCAAAGGCTGAGAATATGGAATTTATTTAAGATGGTGAAACTTTTATGATATAAATTGGAGATGTGATAATAAGCAGGCATTTTTATTCTGAATTTCCTACATTGTTAATTTGTGGGTTATTTTTGTGTTTGTTGTGTGTGGTTTGTTGGGGGTTTGTTGGGTTTTTTTGTTCTTTATTTTTTAAATTGAAATGCATATCCTGAGCTGTGTGGGGCTGGAGTGTGGGATGCATGGGGAGGGTTGAGAGTGCTGTTCAGCCTGGAGATGAGGAGATGAAGCAGGAACTAATTGCCGTCTTTAACTGTCCACAGTGAGGGAAAGAGGACTCAGGCTCATCTGGAAGGTACACAGTAAAGGGCCACAAGGCACCTTCCACCTAATTTATTCTGTGGCTATATGAATTAAGCAGATATTTGCATGTGGATTAGTGCCTCCAGACGTGTTTTTAACATGGTTTACAGAACCTCAGGAATGACAAATTGTCCCTGTCCTAAAAGGCAGTGGGAAGGAGGATGGGCTGGGTGTGCTGTTCAGAGCCAAACTGTGACAGTGACAGGGCTCTTGTGGTCTGCGAGCTCATCCACCCTGGTCTGCAGAGTGGCTCCTGCAAGGGTGTGGGCTTTCACGGGTACCTTGCTTTCATGGCCTGTGCATTCATTTGGACTCACAACCCTCCTCCCAAATTGAGACACGAGGCAAGCTTCTGGAAACTGCAGTGACGAATGGCATTTTTTGCTTCTCCTCTTTGAGACATCCCCCTCAAAAACTCTGAGTAGCTGCAGTCTCCTTGCCCAAGCAATTTAATTTTAAACTCTCCAGTGAGCCAAGCTCTCCTCTTTAGGTCATTGCAATGAGGGAAACAGAGCATCATGCATCAAGGATGAACGCAACGTCAGTTACAGCTCAGAAACAGAACAGCCTTGATTAGTGCAGCTGTATGAGCATCACTGCACTTCCCACTGCCCTGACACTGATTTATCAGGGGTGTCTCTGGCACTTGGGCCATAACACACATGGAGCTGGAAATTGGAAGATGACACCATGGATCATATTTTCTACCCAGAACTTTCCTTCCTCTGATTACTGCCTTCTCCTTCTGAGCATACGTTAACTTTGTTATCAAATATACATCAAAGCATTGTATGCTGTAACCACCCACAAATATTCCCTATCATTATTAAACAAATGAGATGCAACTGCCAGATGAAGCTAGTGAGAGTGCCTAGCTGGAGAGAAGAAAAAAAAAAAAAGAATAGGAGAAATCTCTTTATTGGGGGTCTTGTTTACTGTGCTAGGGACACTGGATAATTAGGACATGGATTTTCTTGACATACCATCTTAGACTGTGCTGTCAGAAAGCACATGTCTCCCTTGGGGTCTGGAGCAGGAGTGGAAACACAGAGGCAGATGCCAGGTCTGCCAGGAGGAGGGCTGGCTCTCTGCAGCTCCCTGTCCAGGTGACTTTGACCTTTTATTTGTTGTTCTTAAGTTGTGATACTTCTTGTCTGCAGAGTTGGGGCTGATCCTGGAGCTGAAGATGTGCTGGGGAGCAGGGTTGTACCACCTTTCCCATGAGGGAGAAGAGTGCAGGGGATTTAAAATCACTCCCAGGAGTACTGAATATGTATCTCCCGTGGAAGCTAGCCTCAGCAAGGCGCTAGAGTTGCCTTAAACCAGTATGTTATGATTTCACCACAACTGTGTCATTTTGACTTTCCACATGTTTCTGCAGAACCATTTATATGCATATATATATATATATGAATAGATTCAACTCCCTAGGCTGTTGCTAGGAGCTTAAGCCACTAGAAAAATCCTATTTTCAGAGAGAAAAAACATGAGAACAAGAAAATTCAGACACTGGGATCTGTTTTGGTGCTCCCAAGGACTGAGAGTGCCGGTTCCTTCAGAAACAGTCCCAGCTCCTTTTTGGGAGGCCCTGCTTGTGCAGAGCCAGCAAAAAAAGTCTCTCCGTCACTGATTTTTTCCAGTGCAGAAGGTACTGCAAACTTGCTTTCCTGCTCTTGAGAAGTGTTAGCTGCTGGGGATGACTGCTTCCTCTGAACCCTGTTTCTTGCTCAGCCAGGAGAGGCTGTGAGGAGGAGGAGGGTGCACGTGGGATAGCTTGGCTTGCTCTCCCTTTTTGCTGTCTGTGTTGTGCATTTGGGTTTGCAGCAGCTCTTGCAGGTTCCAGGACTGCAGGGGAGTGGGCAAATGCAGCAATCTCTTAGCGAAGCCGCTCTGAATGCTATGTGACTCTCTCCACAGAGAAGAGAAATACTTACGGGCACCATTAAAATGCTGGAGGCACGAGGTATTTGTGACACTGACCTCCCATGAATTTTTTTATTTTATGATATTGCAGCATACCAGACTCCCCACGACAGAGCAGCCCCGCACCCAGGGGAGCAGCCAGGCTGCTCCCTGGTGAAATGAGCCTTTGTGTTTGAAGATTCCCTGGCAACCAAGGTGACCTATCTGGTCCTCTTTTCTTTTAAATGTAAATATAGTTTTGTAATTAAAGGGAAAATGCTTGGAAGCACAAAATGTGAGGCATTAATGGGTTATTTTGCAGGATTTATTTGCTTGTTAGAGTGATGGGGGGGCTCAGTCTGGAGGCACAGTGAGGTTTCTCCAATTGCTTTCATGCTGTGTCAGGATTAAGCCCCGGGTTTCTCTGGCATTTGGGGATTGGAAACCTCCAGCATGGGGTGAGTTAGCAGGTGGTTTTGCAATAACACCCCTGGTGATGAGAAGTCAGACACCTGTAAAGATCTGGTGGGATTGAAGGGATAGTGGTACAGCAAAGATCCTGCATTGCCTCTGTGCTGAACTTTGCAAATAAGTGACTTTGGCAGAAATCCTCTGGGACAAAATTTCCACCTTTTCTGTGGAGAATGGCCCCACTGGAGAGGACCTACTGCTGACCCTGTGCCTCCACCCCTCCTTCACTTTCTGCAGACTCAGTCACTCCAGGGTTGTCCACAGATTTCCAGGCAAAGGGCACGAAAGGCAAATTTGCAGCTGCCATGGGGATGAGCCAAGCCTGCAGTGATGCAGATTTACCAGCCAGGGTGGCAGGGCAGTTCCCAGCCCCTTGGGTCTGTCACAAGAGTCTCTCCCTGTCCTCAGGGGGATCCAAAATCATGGAGAAAACTTTGCTGGTGGATGCCCAGCTTTGCAATGGACTGACATTTCTGTGGGCTTTGGGGCTGCATTTTGTTCCTCCCTTCTCCTTGTCAGGACAGCTGTAACCTTGGTGGCTTGTTAAGAGGAGTGTGTGTGTGTGTACACACAGCACCAGAAAAAAGCAATTTGGGACACTGTTATTCAGACAGTGCAGTGTGAATTCAGGAAATTGGACCATGGGGTGAGAAAGCAAGCCTTTGCTGAGTTTGAAGCGGTGGGGAATACAGCCTAAGGAAAGATGGAAAATAAGTGATGAGTTTGTTATTTCCTGGTGCTGAATTCCTGCTGAAGAAGCAGAGCTGAAAGCATGCAAAGTGAGCGTAAACAGGTGGAAAACCCCTCCAGTTCTTCTTGCCTTTTCTGGAAACAGCCTCATTCACTCATGATGTGAGGGTAGGGAAAGTGGTCTGTCTGCCTTTGCCAAGCCAAGATGGGTTAAGTGATGATTGTAATTTTCAATTGCTCTAAATGTTAGTAATATTTGGAGGTAAGATGGTAAAATCTTTAAGCATGGGTCTTGCAGACAGCAAACTGTAACCAATAGCAAATGATATACATGTGACTAATATGAATTGAGAGATAACTGTGCTAAAACTTGCCAAACGCTGAAATTTGTGAGCACTTCTAAAAGATCTACAATCCAGAATCACCCTTGAGAAAAGCCGATTATGCTGCCATCCTCCCCTCCTCAGAAGAGCGGTGGAGCAAGGCAAAGAGCTCTGAGTACCTGGGTGTAGAAAGCAGCTCAGCAGAGGCAGAAATTGCCATTTTGAAGCTGCATTGACATCCGAGGAAGAAGTGAAACAGAGGGTGCAGAGGGTCTGCAGGGCAGGCAGAGCAGGAGAAATGCAGCATGTGTTGGGCTACACACTCTGGTGTAGGTGTTTTGCTGCGTTTGGTCTCCCTAGTCAAGGCTGCTGTTGGTTTGCTTTAGGCTGGGATGGAGGGTTTGTCTTGTATGAAGAAGAGGGTGAATTTCCCTGGATTATAGCAAATAATGTGAGCAGAGGCTGTGCAAGGTCACATACAGGCGTTACGGCGGAAAAGCAAATAAAACTGGGATCTCCTTGTTCCCAGTACAACTCTGAGCAGCAAGGAATGTGAGGGGGAAAGGGCATAGAGATTTTCAAGTTGATTTAACATGGGAATTATCCAGATGTTTATGCACTGGTTGCATAGCATGAGGGGTTCCTGCACGCACGCCCAGTGTAACCAGTGTGAAGCCCGATGGAGCAGCAGCCTGGGCCATCTCCTGTTCCTCTCGTGCTCAAGCAGCAGAAAATCCTCACGGCAAGAAGAGGGGTTTGCACCCAGAGTGCCGCACTGCATTGTAGTGGGCTCTAAGTTAAAAAGTTCAATTCGAATTAAAACATGCTCTTTAGATTTCCACTGAAAATTCTCTGTTACCTGGTGTAGATCATGAAAGATTGGAAAGGGGACTCATTTTGAGTATTTTTATATTTGCCATGCTGACAAATTCTCCCCAGTTTTTGATGAATGGGCTCATAAAAGTAGCTACCTACACAAAGGTGGGATCTAAATCTCGTCTGCTGGAGAGACTGGCAAAGATGTTACTGATCTGAGTGGGTGTGGGACCGGGCAGGTAGCTGGACTGTCACTCTGGGGAGCGCACTGCTCAATGCCTATAATCTGTAACTTGCACGTAACGATTCTGCTGCCAGGGCTTTATGGATTAGGCATATGAAACCAATCAATTTATGTGATGCTGGCAAGAATTCTAGTTTAAATATGGTCATCCAACAATGATTTTGCTAGTAAGTGGCTTGTTTCATTCTGGAGGTTTTTAGAGGTGCATTTTAGAAGTATGAATTTATTGATTGCTGTCTGTACAAACTGCATCTCTCTTGGGAGGGTTTGCCTGCAAAGCAGTACCAGCAAAGGTGGTAAGTGGATGAGGTAAAGCACAGGAAGCAGTAAAGACGTACTCATTTTCCTCCACTACTAATAAATTAGTACAGCTGATGTCCTGTAAGGACTTCACGTGATTTCAGCATATGACCTCACAGGGCATTAATCACTGAGCCTTTCTCTATGTCACTGATGTATATTGCGGGAAGAATAACAGCACTGTTAATCAGCCATCATTCTGCAGGAACCCAGAGCCTGGCTATTCAAGAGGGTGATTTTATTTATTTTTTTTCCTGTCTTCAAAAGTGCAATTAAACTATTGGAAGATCTATAGGAGACAGTTCTCCTGCTGAGGAGCAGTTATTTATGCTCCGAGAAGCTGCCCACAAATACTCTTAAGTAACTAGCAAAAATAACCTACCCCGTTACTCTCTCGTGACTGCATTTCGGGAGGATTTCAATAATCTCTCATGACAGGCTCTAAACATAACATGATTATCAAGACAGGAATAATGTCCTGTTTCAAATATGTCCATTTCACTCCTGAATATGAAAATCTAAAGCTGCTGAGAGATAAGGAACATGTGGCGATTATGTAGTGAATCGCTTTGCAACTGGAAAGATTTTCTTGTTAGGTTTGCAGACAGGAAATGTTTGTTTAGCTCCTTTGATCTGCGGATGCCGAGTTGTCTTGGAGTGGGAATAGCCATTTCTAGTTGCTTTAGAATTTCAAAAAGCGTTTGATCTGGAAAGGTATTAGAGATAAATTCTCTGAGTTTCAAAGGGTGTAGATAATACATCACATGCAGTAGGAGACACCACTGTTGCTCTCTGAAAGATTAGACAGGGCTATCTTAACATCATCAGGGAATTTTAAATCAGACATTGAAATGTATTTGTTCTGTCACTTATGAGGACTATTTGATGAAGCTTGTTTGATTTGATTGTTTCACTACTGTGTGAGCTCGTTTATCTAATTATGGTATTGACCACTTTCTCATTGTATTGAATTTTAATAGTCCCAAGATTAATTAGATGTGCATAAAGAGCAGCTGCGAGAGATGTGAACCTTTTGTTCTGGATCTTTTTTTTTTTATACTGTTTTGAGAAGAAAGAGATGAGATATAACTGAATGCAATCAAAATGCAGTCATGCTCTTGATTAACAACATAATTAGTTAAAATCTGAAAGTTTTGCAGGGAATATCTGCACTTGATATACCGAGTTCTGAACAGACTTGAGAGAAAGACAATGTTTGGGTTTTGCTTTATTATTTATAAATATGATTGAATGTGTTAATAACAAAACCTGGTTTTTTTCAACAGTAAAATAAGTAAATAATAAATAAACAAACAGCTAAACCAGGAAGATATGTTGGTTTCATTGCTGTTATGCTAACCCCAAAAGTGAGAGTTTGGCCTCCACCTGCAGCTATTTTGCAGCTAGCTTTGCTCTAGCTCTTCTAATGCACACCCTGTCCTATGTTTCATAGAGAAATGCAGAGGGAAAAGGGCTTTTTTCCTGGGATCGGGACCTTCTCTTTAAAATGCTTCAGCCTAGGTGGATGCTTTTGATAGGCACAGATGGAGGAGGTAGGAGAGTGCCGACCTGGGGTGGCAGTGGCTGGCAGCACGCGGGGATGCACAGAAGGAAGTGAAGGAGGCCGTTATCTTTTTAGCTGAGGGCTAAAATGTATACCCTGCCTTTTTTACAAAAAATATTAATTTTCCAGACTTATTTAGGAGTTTGAATTACAAAAAATATCTCCCAGGCTATAGATGTCTTCTGCTTCAATGAAAACTTTATTGCCAATGATTATGTGAAAATGCCTATTTTCACACTGAGTGAAAATCATGTCCAACATTTAACAAAAAAAAAAAAAGTCAGCATTGTAATTGCTATTATTTGTGAATACTCTGTTTATTCACCAAACATAAGGCACAGGATAGAGAACTGCAAGTGATAACTTATTTACATTTTATGTAATGATATGTTTTACTTTGAGCTTTAAACAGAATAAGCTTAAAAAAAATCCTTTGAAATTGTGAGATGGCACAAACTTGATAGCAATGAATCTGTATGATCTCACAAAATAAAATATGTGTTCTTGCTGTTCTAGAGGTATTTACTTCAAGATTTAAGTATCTCCACTCCAAAATTCATCCTGTATAAAACCTGAATTCTGTTGGTATGTCTGCATGTTTGCAGTGCATTCCTTACAAGCTTTCCACCTGTCAGTTTTAACTTACCAGATTCCACTTAGCAGCACTGCTGAGAATCATAAAAAAATGGTAGACTGGAAAGCTAGCAAATTTATTTTGCTGTGCAAGTGAAAATATTAATTTTAGAGTCTGGAGGAAATCTGGCTCAGCTATAATTATTTCCCCAAAAGTTTTGATCTTATTTTTTTAATGAAAAGTAGATTGATTTTTGTTCAATACATTTTCAGTGCCCATAAATACCTATTGTACATTCCTTTACTTTGCAGAAGGAATTAATGGTATAGATTTCCTCCTTTCACCATTCTTATAGCTTATAAATATGCAAAAGTAAATTCTGGTAAGGAAATGATGATACTTTTATTAATAAATGTCTTTTCTGAGAGTAATTTTTGGTAAAAGACCATCTTCATTGATTCATCTTGTAGATTTGCAAACCAGAAAAGAAAGTATCACTATACCTCACACAAGGGATTCCGTGGGGGACAGATCCACCCTTTTCCAGCAGGGACCTGGGGAGGACAGGAGCAAGGGTTTGGGCTCAGGAAGAGCTGTGCCAGTTTGATTCTGTTCTGGTCTTGTCGATACTTTGGTTCGAAGCCTTTTCTCTATCCCAATGTGCTGAAGCACAACACAGAGGACTTGTCTTATTTATGCTGAATGTCTGATAGTTAGAAATTAACTGTGCTTGTAGCTACTTCTTGGTGGGCTCATAAAAATTCCTTTTAACTCTGCACGGTCCTTCAGTATGCAGGAATTCTCTGGCGCACCATCTGCTCAGGGCTTGTGGACATCTGCAAGTTACCTCTCTGTGACAAGGATATCTGAGAGCTGTGCATCTTTAGCATCTGTAACTAGCCGAAACGTTTCAAAGCCGACTACTGGTGAGAATGCAAAAGGGATTCTAGCACAAACTGAATGTGTGCTATGAAATAAAATACAGGGACATACTTGCAACTGTTTACCTTCTGCTAAGCTTGTTGCCACTGAATGAATTCTGGAAACATGATCATTTCATTCTGCTAAAACTGTAATTCATGCATGGGATGTGTCTTTAGAGCTTTTGATCATCTGAAAACACTTTTCTCAATTTATCACCTGCTTTCCGAAAATCTTAATTTGTAATTACTATGCAATCAAAAACCTATTATTGAAGAGGCTGTCACTCAAAATTTCCTCCTTCCCTCTTGTGATGTGCATATTGGAAAATGAGTTCTCTGTCAAATGTGCTTGTGGAATTCACTGGGGCCAATTCTGTTCCAGATCTGATCCTACTTTCACAGCTGTAAACCATGAGAAACTCCTCTGAATATTCACTGCAAATTATCTGATCAGCTGTTATCCAGTTTCTTGTTAGCAAAACCAGAATGTAACAACCATTGGGTGGATGTACAGTGTGCTAAATAGCCTCTCCCTTAAATCATTGTGCTCCTAAAAAGGCCAGTCATGTAATGCAGAGCTGAGATGAGGATGCCCTGACTATAAGGCATTGAAAGGCCACTGTTATACTTTCCTTTCTTCAGGCAGAGAGAACAGATCATTTGAGTTCTGTAATCTGTTGCTGTTGATAGCTGACCTAATTTCTGAGTGCAGAAATGACTTACTAGCAATCCCATCTCTTTGATAAAGGCAGTGAGTAGAAGTGGTGTATGTTGAATGGCCTCTGCCAAGAAGGTCAGCAAGTTCTTAAGGGAAAATGTTTGATAGATGCTATTAAATGTACAAGGCTTCTGCCTATTGCTTATTGACACATTCTAAAATGAAATGATTTTCTCTCAAGCTTGAAGGTCATTTCTGATACGTGTCTTGGCACTAAACTCAGGATCACTTCAAATTAAATGCCAAGAGCACATATGAAAAATTAAAAAATGTTCATATGCTGCAATTACAAAAAACCAAACAAATCAACAAAGGAAGCAGACTTAATGAGACTCACAAATGTCAGAAAGCAACTTCAGGACACATCCACATCCATGGCTGAGTAAGACTTTACTCTGTGCATGCCCATATTGCACAGCTGATAGAGAGGAAAACTGAACCTCACTGACACCCTTTATCTATTTAAAATAATTGCTTCCAATACGTTGCAAGGGAAGGCAAAGTGGATCTGTAATTAGACATCTCCCTTGGTGAAAAGTCAGTCTATAGGCTTGGATGTCTTTTTATTTTTTACATCCCCAATGCCATCTGGAGGTTACTCTAACCCCCAAAAGTAAGACTGCTGCTGTTGGTAAGACAGCTCTAGAGCAGCTTCAACAGGGTTGGGCCCTGAGGTTCAATTATCATGCCTGGTGTAACGTCATAACTCATTAATTTTCAGAAATATAAATTTATAATGTAATACAGCAGACATAAATATTTTTGGCATTTGATGGGGGGGATTAGAACACAATCAGAACAGAGCCATACTTGGAGTGGCCTTTTGGAAACATCGATGCGGTGCCTGCTCATTAAGGGAGCAGCCAACTGCCGGACGTGGTTGATTGCATTGCTTTGTGTCTCTGGGAGGTATTTTTCTCTGATTCTACAAGCTGTAAAAATAGCCCCCATGAGTCTGGGTTCAGACTTCATGCCGCGTTTGCACATTCCATGAGTGAAATAGGAAATTTGCTATTACAGTATGGGAGGTAAAATAGGGTAGCACTTTTTGCTTTAATATATTTGTATGCACTTACATAGCATGCCCTGCAAAGCTTTATTTGGTTTTCTCTCTGTGTGTATACTACTAACCCCTAAACATCCAGCTATCCTGCTACCTATTACAAGGAAACTACATAACTGCTAAATTTAGTCTTCTTGTCACCATGCTGCATTTAGGGAATACCAAGGGACCTTTGAAGATCCCTTTGATCTTGACTCTTTCCCTGGTGCTCCCACAAAGCTGTAGCCTTCATTTCCCCTGCTTCTGCAGCTCTGTGTAGATGCTCACTGGGTGCAGCAGTAATAGGTATGGGACAGGCAGCCTGAGAGACAGGGTCAGGCACAGTCCAGTGCAAGTCACCTTGCTGCAGAGTCTGCAGGGTCTGTATGCAGCTTTCCTGCCCCCTGGTGCCCCTCTGATGGTTTTTCTAGCAAGGAGCATTCGGAGCTGCAGCATGTGGTATTCATGGGTCAGCTCACCTTCCTTTCAAATGAGACTGGTGACTTGGAAAGCCTTTATCAAGAGTGATAATGCATTCTGGAAGATGGATGGAGAAATTCTTGCTATGCATAATACATGTTCCCCTCCCCCAAGGACAAAGCTGAAAGTAGTTCTTGTAGGACGCTAACGATGGAGATGAGATGGAAATTCCCACCTTGAATTCAGATCCACAGTGCCATTTAGCAGCTGGTAAGCCCTGGAAGCTGGAAGGCTGGAGTTTCCTGGTGGATGCTGTGCTGAGTGCTGCCAGGATGGGGTTTTGGGGCAGGATGGCTATAATGCAGTGTTTCAGCTAGCTGTGTGTCTGGATTCAACCTTCTCAGGGCCTGGGACCTTCCTGGTGCTGCTCAAGTGGTGTGGTGATGCTGTTGGCATGCAAGACCAACTGTCACTTGTGCAGGGGAGAGATGCCAATGGCTCCACATCTGTGCTCCTGCACCGAACCACTAAGTATATGCTCTGCAGGCCTTGGGGCCAGATTCAAGCTTTAGGTGATAGGGTTGGCTGCTGGACTGAGGATATTGCATTCGAAAGGGTGTAAATCAGTGTAGAAGAAAAGGAGACTGTGTGAAAGGGTCATTAAAAATTAATGAAGCAGTAAGACCTGTTTTTCTTCTGTGGCACTGAGAGGGCTGGTACATACATGGGCTCACTTATGGGGGTGTTCATGGGGCTGGCACCAGCACTTAAGGCTTGCAAGATGCCCCAGGGTTCATCATTTGAGACACTTCTTTCAAATGAACTCATCTTTAAGTGCACTAAAAATACCCAGCGAAGGAGCACTTATTCTGAGGCTTTTTTGCTAAATGTGCTTCTTCCACTCAATGGTGTGTCTCAGCAACACGCACTGGTGTTCAGCAGCTGTAAGTGGCTGTGTCCATGCTCTTCTCTGATTTACCAAAACCTGCCTGCCTCTTATGGGCAGAACTTGCAAAAGGGTCCCTTCAAGCAAAGAATCTCAATGTAGGTATTTGTGTGTCCAAATACATTCAGGACTACTTTCATCTGTATATAACAGGTTTGAATTTGTCCCCAACGTGCGATATATAGAAAACAAAGAACCCCACGTACATTTGCTTTCTCAGTAAGAGAATTGTCTAGTGTAGATCTATGCCATCCTGAAAAACCTAGGTTGTCTTCCTCTGAATAACATTTATTGATATGTACTAGAGACAGAAGATTTTTTTTTGCTGTTAGGTGTAAAATGGCCTTAATCTCTACATGTGGATGTTTGAACAGGAGCAGATGTGAATATACTATTGAGCTGCTGAAAAACCTTTGGCTGCAACACTTTGGTATATGTGCGATTCACAGAAAACAGATCAATTGTGGGACTGTGGAACAGGTTAGCAGATGGCCAGCAGAGTCTCTGACATTATTCTGGGTTGGCAATCCTGCCTGGCATGGATGCTTATGTGGGGGATGAAATGGAGAAATGATGCACTAGCATTGGATGCATGAGTGTGCAGCCATGGCATTGCATGGCTCCTGCCAGCAGTGCTGGTAAAACAGTGGTTTGAGATTGTATTAGTACAAATGACCACATGAACAGGCCTTCCCTGGGTCCTTGTTAAAAAAGTACAAAAGCACAAAGTGATTAGCAATTACTTCTCAGTTTCCCTGTTTTGAGATCAGAAATAACCCTGGCTGTGGCCCTTCGTGTGTCTTGCTCTTGGGCGTTGCTTCTCCACTGGCAGAGCCCCTCATCTTCCTCCCCTGTCTGTTGCTGAGCTGCCACCCTGCAGTCATGGCTTGGCAGGGGGGTGCTGGTGACGTAGGCGCTGTTTCTGTTCCCCGGGTGTATACAACCCTTGGGACCCCTCTCAAGAGTATATATAAAATGTGGCACAGAAGGCTTTTGGCACCAGCAGGGAAGGGAAGGCAAGAGCCTGTAGGTCAGGTATGAATGCTGGGTTTGCACTGCAGCAGGGAAGATCATCAAATTAGATGATCATCAGATATCTGGAAAAATTTCCTAGTGGGCAGTGTAGGGAAGTACTTGAGTAGCTTGAGGAGGTGGTTAAGGTCAGATGAGACATATCTTACAGGCAGAGGTTTAGCTGATCCTGTCTGAGGCAAGAAAATGTATGAGCTGGACCCGCAAGGTGCCTTCCAGCCCTGTTTTCTGTGATTCTGCAAATGCGTCATTTAGTCTGACACAGCATTGCCCATTGCACTCTGATGGCCCAATGGCTCTCAGCCCTTGTGAGCCCCTGCACCATGTTCAACAGCAGAGCATCAGAGAACTGAGCACTACGTGGCATGCTCAGCCTGAGGGGGCTGCTTGGGTCTGAGATGCCTTGTGAGACTACTCCAGGAGGAATTTTCCATGCAAATAACACATCCAAGACTGAGCAGTGTGGTGGCACCATGTCCCTCAGCACAAGGGAAAATACCTGGCCTTGCAGTACTTGTGCAGTGGTGCCAGCTGAGGGGATTATCATTGCATCAGACTGCACAGGGGCTGGCAGTCGCCAGCTCACCTAAAGGGCAGTGTTTGGGACAGCATCTTTCTGATCCTACACCCAGAGAGCATCTGTGCAGGGCAAGAAGAGCACAACATGCCATTCTGGGCTGACAAGGTGCAGCAGCTTGTTTTTGGAAAAACTGCAGGAGCCGTAGACTGGCTGCCACTCTTTGTACTTGGTCACCAGGATAAACAACTCTACTTAGGAGGCAGCTTTTGTCCTCAGAGTGGCTTGCTACCTTGTGAATGGAATAGCTGATTTACTCCCACATAAGCATATGACTTTATTTGCCACAAAGCATCAATAAGCACTAATTAGCCCAGTTCATGTACACTGGCTTTAGTCTGACACCAAGACCCGTTTCCTTTGACCCTTAGAAATCCTGTTCACGTCACTGAGACTTCTGGTCAAGGCATTTGGCGTGCTGCGGCAGCCCCATCGAAATGGAGATTTACTCCAAACTCTACTGTTGTTGCCTGCAATGTGCAGTTAGTAATTCTCCTTGTATCACCCCAGGTTAGAAAGCCTTTTTGCTTGTCTTCATAACTTCTATTGCAATAAAAATATGAATGTTCACTCTCCTCACCACAGTGGAAAAAGAAGTTGTATTGGGTTATTGAGAAATGCTTCATACATGGTTGGGCTGTAATATAAGAAAACTGCTCTTTCTAGGCTGCTTGGATTCAGGACTTTTATCCATCGTTGTCATTCTGGAGAAAAGACCTGTGTGGAAATCGAAATCTGGCTCCAGATGGTTTCCAAACAGTCAAGTCCATGGCTTGGGTCAGGAATGATGTTTGGTTCTTTGCTCTTTTTCTGGTGTCTGTTTTTGTGGACTTTAAGATGTAAATTTTTTTTTTTCTTGGTCATCAACATTGCCAGAAGTAAAATAGCTTTTTGATGAAAATAGCTTTTTATGAAAATAGCTTTTTGATTTGAGGCAAGCATGCTAAGACCAATGATAGGCTGTTGCTTGCACCTAGATTCAATTTTACCTCCCGTGAAATACAGATTTCATAAAATGCTCCATGACTTCTCTAAGCTGTTTCAATTTTCTTATATCAGTTTTGAAAAAATATTTTACCTCCTTCAGCCAGTCAGTTTTCCTGACTTTTTGACCTTTAAATTCAATCAGTTGTATCCAAATTAGTTGGCACAGAACAAAAATACAATACCGGAAAGTTAGCTGCCTTACAGAAGCAATGGGCAAAATTCTGCTTGCAGTACAAATCTGGAGCAAATTTAGTGGCTTTGTGCCAGATCTAAACTGAAAGCAGAAGAGGGCTGTTTATTTAGATACCAAATTATATATAAATGCTGTACAAATTGTGTCCTTGCAGAACATCACTCTTTCTACAGATACAAATATTTACGTGATGAATAGACTGTATAGCAGAGATACTGTGGCACTAAACTTTCAGGCATTTGTACTGGAACAACTATGTAGTATGCTGTTATTTTAAAAGATGCTGCACTTCTAAGCCTTTGCACCTCATTGGTTTTGTATGGCAAATTTGCCATTTTTCTAGATAGTTATAAATGTGACCATAATGTACCTACAAGGCCACAGTAATTAAATATATAATTAATAAAGCATTATGCATGTTAAAGATGTGTTCAAACTGTAAGTGATGAGATGTTAAACTTCAATGCTACTTTCATTAAAGATATTACAAGAAAAAAAATCAGGTATCTACTACTGAAAAACCCTTGGTTACCTATTGGGTGAGGGGGTGTGAATTTTATTGTCCATCTAATTGCTTGGCTGAAGATTCTGAGATTTAAAATCCATTTCCCACCCCAATAGGGATGTTAGATACTGTTTCCTGGCCCAGATCCAAGCTGAAGAGTGAGTTTATGCATACCAATGTGCCACTGCTGCTACAGCTGAATATACTTCTTGATGATTTGTCCTGAAAATATTGTCTAGTATTGCTTTTGCTCTCTGCTCCACTGGCAGGTGATGTGACAGAGTACCTAAGCAATATAGTGAGTGACATTTTGCCAGTCCTTCAGAGCGTCTGCCAAGGAACCCTGTTAAGTGCAGACTGGTGACCTGAGGGTCTCCTAACTCCACCAGGCCATTATGCTACCTTTATGGTCAGCGGGAGCCAAAGTGAACCTGGTGTGTAAAGGTGGGATGCAGCTATGGGCCAGCTGTGAGCCTCCGTGTTGTCCTACAAAACATCAAGATTCTCTGGAAAAGCTCCGTAAGAACTGATGGATAATGTACATTGCAGGGGAAGCCCCTTAAGTGTTATTGAGAGGAAACCTTTGTCATATTTTAAATTAAATTTATTAATTGTCTGTGCAATTTTGAGCTTGAAGACAAAACGGTAACATGGGAAATGGCAGTGTTGTGTGTGCGAGTGTTGTATCAGCAGCTCAGAACTCCTCCAGCTCCATTGATGGACCAGGTACTGCACCCATGTGGGGAAGCCTGCGGGGAACGATGCTTTACCTGCCTTTGTGCTCCTTGAGTTCAGGGCTGGGCTCATGTCTTCTCTCTTGTCGTCAAGGCAAATCTACGGGAGCAGCACAGAATTCCCAGAAATGGAAAGCCAATTCATTTTGCCTTTTTGCCTGCGTGCGGTGTGGGCATTGCGGTGAGGATCCAGTCATTTAAATTGTGGAGACCTGGAGGCCCCACCACGAGGTTTTCAGCCACCCTACTGATTTACAAAGAAGCAAAAAAAATACTAAACTAGGCAAAACAAGGGATGAGATAATAAGTATTTCAGATTTTTCCCTCCAAAGAGTAGTAATTTATTGAACATTTAAAGCTCCTAATTAAGTATATAAAACAATCAGTCCTTTTCCCTCTCTCTCTTTTAATAAGGTTTCTAGAGCAAAGCAAAGGTGTGAAGTCGGTCAGGCTCTCCTCAGAGGATTAAGGCAAATTGTATAAGTTATATTTAATTAAATTAATCTTTCCAGATAGGTCCTAAATCATGTCATCAATCTATTTGATTCCACAGGCATAATCCTTAACATGCAGCTGCCTTGCACAATAAGCCAGGGAGATGCTCGGTTGCATTCAAGGGAAATAAATTTAATTATAAACACATCATAGAGTTGAACATTTCCTGAATTTGGAATTCAATGTCTTGTCAGCCTTCCAGCTGAGAACACCATCAAACTTTTATAAGGAAGCAGACTCTGTCCTGAATTTATATGTACTGGCAAGCACCTTAACCAAGAGAAAGCATAAAAACTATGTTTTCTTTTTTTTACATTTTTAAACTTAAAGCTACTTTCCTCTTCAGTAGAACTATCCACAGTGTTAAATAAAGCCAGGAGTACAGTTATCAGAACTTGTCAGAAAACGGGAAAAATACAAAAATCTACCAGGTCCAGATGCATCACACTCAAAATACTGAGAGCTGCAGAGGGACTGGAGGTGTGGGTGGGTGCAACAAGCCATTCACAGCCCACGTGCACAGCCAGAAATTCAATCTCTTACTGTATTTTAAACCTGGGGGTTCCTTTTGGTCCTGGTTGTTACTCAGCGATTCTACCAAGGACCTTAAATGCGGGGCTGATCTCACTGTGATCACTGTGACCTGGTAAGTTGAGGTACAGTGGGATTAGGAGTCACCCAGTGAGCCGTGACCTCCTGTGCAAAGAGGGACAAGCACCCTGCTAAGGGCAGCATCGGGCCCTCCCGGGGGTGCAGAAGCCAAGCCTTGGGTGTCCACAGGAGGATCAGAGCTCCCTTGGTGACCAGCAGAGTCCTGTTAACACTAATTGAGCACATCATAGGGCATCTGGATTTATTAGAACTTCTGGTTTCCTCTTTTATTTTCTTGTTATTGTAACTCAGAATTGTCTCCTCAGCCATACAGATGCCCTGTTCTTTCTGGATTCCTTTAAGAGGAATGATTGACAGGTTTTTTACTGCATGATTTATTTTTTTTTTTAGCATAACCCCAGGTTTTGGTAAGTATTCCATAATTTATAATGGAATATTATATAAGAGATGTTTTCAAGGAATGTTATGCTTTAGAAATTCTATGAAAAAGGGCAGAAAAAAAATTTTGGAATCCCTGAAACATCCTCTTCCAACATTTGCTCACAATGTTCCAGTTAGGGAGTCAAAATTAGTTTTCATTTTGAAATGTGAGGTTGTTATACTTTAAAGACTTAACAAAATGAAGTGTTTTCTTTGCTCCTCCAGTGTTAAAGTGAGAGCCCAGGAAGTGAGCAGCAAAGATGTGAGAGACAGTGTGGCTCTGAGGTGCTCCAGGAGGCTGAGCAATGGGCTTTAGTGTTCTCAAATGAAATCGTCTGTATTAGTGTATTATATATCATAAATGTATAATGGGGGAGAACTGTTCTGCTGATAGCTTCATTTAGTTAAGAATAAATTTTTAATCTTCACTTTTTGCAGGCTTAATTATTAAAGCCAGTTTCACACTAGTTGGGGTGTTTCACACTAGCTTTGGCCCTTCTTGGGGAGGTAACACATATTTGTTTACGTGGCAGTTTTCCAGCGACCTGCCAGCTCCTACCTACCAATTTAGCTTCTCCATGGTTTGCATTTAGCTTGTTGTTTCTAACATTACAACGATAAATAGGTTTTGTTTATAACCAAACCAAAGCTGTGCTGGTCTCGAGGGCTTGCGGCTGCTTCCATGTTGCCCTTTTTTCAGTGCCTGTGTGGGACGTATTGGTGCAGGTTTGTATTTTCTTTTCCTCAGCTGTTCTGCAGACTGTTTAGTGGTATTTTATCATCCACTGAGACAGAGAAATTCTAGCTGAGGAATAAGAGATCAGACATTTTCCTCCTGCCAGGGAGATGCTCTGAAGCAGATGCTGGGGGAAAGGCAGAAGTTGCTCGGTGGGGCTGGGGGGGCTCAGCCCCGAGTCCCGGGGCAGTGGGGAGACGCTGGGTCACCAGTGGCAGGCTGCCTCCTCCTGCACATGAGTGGAAAGGTGGCAGCTCCCCTACATCGCGTGCAATAACCCCATGGTGCCTGCAGCACAACTCCTGCCACAGCAACAGAGGAAAGCTATGAAACTATGAAAACAAGCAAGCACAGAAGCCCAGGGGCGAATCTGAGGGGAGGAAAAGGCCACGTTTTCTCCGGTGTGTAATACCTGCTACATCACTTTCCCATACGGTCTACCAAACTTTTTCTTTTCATATTATATTATAATTTGGGTTGTGACTGCTTTTTCTAAGTGCCCCTTAAATAGGCAGAGGAAGTGTAGTAAACAGAGAGAGGTAATTATCTGTTCAACCCTCTACTGCAACCTTATGCACAAACTAGAAAATCTGAGTCAGAGGAAAGGAGAGCCTGAGCACTGCTTATTGGCTTTCCTTAATATGTAGTGTTAGGTACACTCATTTCACCTAATATTTTATTAACGGTTTCCCCACGCTTGCCTGGGGTGGTGGCAGGGCAGGTGTAGGAGAGAAGCAACCTGCCTGCATGTGCTGCCCACACCATGGAGGAGAGGCACCTGTGGTCGCTAAGCTGTATCAGGAGCCATTATTTTTAGATGACATCTTCATCTGTGCAGGATTTGCATCCATCTCAGGTAACCCTGAGATACCTGTCAGCAAATTCAGCTGCTTCCAATTTCTAGATTTGTTTTTACATACTTGGTACCTTCCCAGGAAGAGTTAAGCTTTCACTGGTGAAACAGCAATATTCATGATACTTTTTACTAAAGGTTCTAGAAAAAATTTTGTTACTCATATTCTAAGATATTTTTTATTTACAAGAAACTAGATACTAATATTGAAAAATAGGTGCCAAGTATTTTGGTGATGGTTTGAAAGTGTTTTCATAAGCATCTCAATACAATGATCATGAAATCTGAAGAAATATTTTCTACAGCTAATTTTTCTATGGCAATTAATACAGAATATTTTTCCAGATTCTAGGTGATGCCTTCACTGTTATAAGTGCATGAAGCTAAAGATAGCATATATCAAGGTAAAGATGTCACTGTTGCCTGTGATTAACCTCTTAGACTATAATCTCTCTATCTTGAAAACAGCGAGGATGAGCAGGCGGGTCTTGCCAGGGATGGCAAGATACCGTCTGACAGTGCAGAAGCAAATGACTGTGGCTGCTTGGGGAAATGTGTGCTGGGAGATGGCCCAGAAACTGGACACTGACCACTGCTGCAGGCTACCATGTCCCATGGAAGAGCAGGGTAATGGGCTCCTTATGCACCCTACTGTCATTTGTGGAGAGGAAAGCTGATCTATCACGAGGGACTTCAATCTGACTGACGCACAGAGGTCTTAGGCTGTCAGTGCTAAAACATCCTTGAAATATTTCATAATTATAGATGACAATCTCCTAACTCAAAAAGTGTTGCATTTGGCACAGGACAAATCTGTATTTGACCTTCTCCTGATGGGGAGAGAAGAAAGATATGTTTCTAAGAACTGAAAATGAGTGATTTGCCTGGTTACAATTAATTCTGGCTGGACTACGCTGCCAAGGCCATCTTTATTTGCCTTCGTGATGGAGGGAAATTTGGAAAAAGGCAGGTGCTGCAGTGTAGTAGACCAAGTATAATGAGATTCAGTGGAAACTGAAGCTATTTCAAACTGGAAAGAAAAAAAAAAGCAGTACTTTTTCTGGAGTGAGGAAAATTAACTCTGGGAACAATTTGCAGAAGAGTTGTGGTCAAGTCGTTATTACAGGAAATTTTCCCAAACACGACCAGATTTTTCCCTCTGAAATCTATGCTCTGGTTCCCACAGCAATTGGACTCATGGCAGGAATTAATGCAGGGCGGCGCTGCGGCCAGCCAAGGCACTGTGTTGGGAGGGATAATCACAGCGTTCCCCTCCGGCTTGGCAATTTCTGAATCTCTGAAAATATCCATCCAAGTAGGTATTTCACTCTGTTCTCCTTTTCCCTGTTTGCATTTAAAACAATGTATTTAGGCACAGTGATACGGCATGGCAACCGCTTCTTTAGACAGAAATGATGTTAAGGAGAAACAAGCTGTAACAGAAGGGAGAACATTTTTCTGATGCTTCTTTGCACCCATGCAGTCCTTGAGAGAGTCTGTTCCCCTCTCAGTGCTGGGCTGATTTGGGGTGACAGATTTTGATTACAGCATCGTCTTTGTGGGTAGTGGGTGTCTCACACCCCCCATGTTGTGCTGGGTAGGTGTAATCTGGCAGTGCCTGGAGGGAAAATTTGCATCTCCCTCTATTTCTGGGCTGCCTAGAGCCAAGGAAAATCCCTTCAGGCCCCAAGTTTGGTAGCCAGGGTTGTGGCATGTGCCTGGAGCTGGTCCAGTGCCCAGAACGGACAAGCCTGGCTCTAAGGCTTCATTTTCAAAGTAATGTTTCCAAGTTACCTTAGAGAGCTCAGGGGGCAAGCGCAGCTTTCCAGACCCCAGCACTTGCTTGGGGACAATCTTTGGGGTGAGATTTCATCTTTATGTCTTTGGGGAAGTTGGGGGTCAGAGCAGCTAATCAAGATTAAATTAGATCCAGGTGACAAATGTTCCAGCTTTGGTGGCATTGTATTTAGTTGCACCAGCAGAATTTTGACCCTGATTTGGAGGAAAATGGGAGAGTTTTTGCCTTCAAGATTAACTTTGCTTTACTTGGCTAATACACCAAAATTGGACCGTTAGGTATATTGTTATGCGTTTGCTTGTGCTTTAATTATTGTTAACAACCCTGCCCTTTACGTCATGTAAAATTACTGCTCTCCTTGAGTTTCTCTCTGCTCTCTGGGAGACAGCAGCATGCCAATTAGTGTCTCTACTGGTACTTGCTGCTTCAAAAAGGGTGAGATGTCTGTCTTTCAGAGGGCTTCAAAGTACACAGGCAGACCTGATCTTTTCAGTGTGTGTTTAGCAGGAAAATGCTCCACAGAGAAAGCCATGAAGCTGGGGAATGGGCTTTGGTGGAGGTGGAAAAAAAGATAGAAAAAGGGATTTTCAAATGGTATCAGGCATGGACATGCATCTGAGTGGAAGAAGTTGTGACTCAGCTCATTCAAGAGGGGTAATACTTCTAAAATACTGATGTAGCTCTGTGCAGAGGGCAGTTTCTAATGGCTTTAGTGCTGGCTATCTGCTTCATATCCTTAGAGGAGTTAGCAGGGGTGATGGTGCACACATGATGCTACTTCTGGTAGGAAGGTATGAAGACAACATTATTTTACTCTGCAACCTGGCAGGCAGGTTAGTGGTGTGGCTGGGCTCCCACTTGGTTACAGCCACACTCGCGGAGACAGTCACGCAACTGCACGCTGTGTCATCTGCAAGAAAACTGCCCAGCTGGTCTGGATGGGGAGGAGGACGAGTATAAATGTGCCCAAAAGGCTTCCTTCCATGCAGTCAGTCACCGGTAAACACTTAGGTTTTTCAGCAAGGGTGAAGTGCAATTTAATCGCATTCTGCTGCGTTAAATTAACATGACAGATTAGCTCACAGCAATGGATCATTGTGCGTGAAGATGTCTGAAAGCTCGCTGGGAGCAAAGTTCTCTGAAAGTCCTGCAAAAGGCCATCCTTTGACCAGTAAAAGGCTGTCCTTTGACCAGTTTTGAGTGGGGTCCTCTTTGTCCATGACATTTTAGCCTAAAGGCATCACGCGGTTAAATCCTCCTCCTCCTCCATGCTCCATCCTGGTAGTCTCATGACGAAAAAAGAGATGTAAATCAACTCCTACCCCCTCCCAATGTCTAATATGCATATCCCTCTGCTTGATAAGCCCCTGAGTAGTCTGGAAGGACGTGTGTGCAAAGGAAATGATGCTTCTGAGATGTAACTGAGCAGCACTGGTTTTGGGGCAGGGCTTTGCGCTGAGATGATTACCAGTGGTGCAGCAGGGATGGAGAATTAGCTGTGAGGCAGTAGATTTGCCAGCTGATGGAGGCTATAATTAAGCATAGCACCTGTGTGTAGGGGCTGCCAGAAGAGGCTTCCAAAAATACCTTCCAAAAAAGGCTTCCCCACCCACAAGGCAGGAGCTCTCTCCTGTGCTCCCCTTCAGAGTGGGCCTGTCTCTGAGCAGCCCAGGGAGCAGAGAGGGACGGGGGGAGCCCAGGCACCATCACTGGTAACTTGGCACCACCCTGGCATGGGGTGGTGTTGGGGTCCATCCTCCTGGTCTCCTTTTTAGCTCCACCTTAGCAGCCATAGTGAACGAGCAGCTCTGCTTTTATCCCATCGGAAAACAAATGAGTGGAGAGTGCTGCTGTGATTATGGCCTTTCCACTCCTCCACATCTCTGGAAATGGATCTTTGTTAGCATTATTGTCAGTCATAATGAATTCATTTCCATTCCCATCACTAAAACAATTTTGGTGCCTGATAAGTCACATTATTTTCACTTATATTCAGAGCTAATTGATTCCCCATGTTTATTTTCTCAGGACTGAAAAAGCATCACTCAATGCCGAGCAGAAGCTTTCTCCACCCTCAGCCCCGCTCTTCCTCCACCGCAGCATGGTCTCTCCTCTCTTTTCCTGATCACTTAGGGGCAGATGAAGACATTGTGCCTCCATCTTGAGTGCAAGCTCCCTTTCTTCATAGCCCTGAGGGGCTGGCTGGAGGAGACACGGGGACGTGACATCTTTTTTTGTACTGACACCCGGGTCCTCGAAGTGCTGCCAGTCCCAGCTCAAAGCATACAGGAGGAGCAAAAATCCCCCCCCTGTTTGTAGGTGAGCATTAACTAGCCCACAGCAGATGCACAGACGCTTGTGTGCAAGTCTGGGACGAGGAAACCGAAGACAGGTTGGAGATGTTGCCCCCAGGCAGCCAACCTTGCAAATAGTGATTTCTCTTGGCAGGAGAAAGAATGGATTTTGCTCTTGGATATCTGTGTTTAGGAAAATGGTCTGGTTTCCTTATAACTCTTCCTTATGCTTCTAAGTCCTTAAAACCCTTACAAATGTATAGATATAGATATATAGAACAACAACAACAAAAAAGCCTTTTTACTTGTTTTCTATATAAGTAGGATAAGGCTTGAGTTTCTTCTTTCAGCTGAAAGTGTCAGAAAAGCCAATGCCAATGCTACAACCTCTTCAGTGAAAAGGTTGGAATCATATCCGAGGCTTTAATATTTGTCAGAGAATGGTTTCTTATTTTTGTGTCCAAGAATAGGACAGAAATAAAAGGAGGGGCACATTTCTTTTAAAACCTAAGGGACAATATGTTGAATTTTACATTTCTATAGCAACATACACATTGGTAATATGCGCACAAGGACCTGAAAAACAATTATAGCAATCTAATATTAGAGATCAAAAGTAAGGCAAAGCAGGGGAATCAAGCATGTAATTCGCTCATTGTTCATTTATCAGACTCAACATGAATATTTTTGTATCTGAGACTTGGACTCAGGGGAATTACATCATGCAATCATGGAGCCTTTCTTTGAAAAGAGCTTTTTATATTAAAAAAACAAATAACAACAACAGCATTCTTCTAACAGATCACAGCTGAAGCAACGCAGTTTTATTTCCAGCAATAGAAATTGGTTAAGAGAATTAGTGGCTGTCTGAGGCATCAAGCTGTGTGTGATAATGAGATGGGTTATAAATAATGTCATTAATTCACATGTCCTTCTAACACATGCCACTCCAGTTAACATACAAATCCCAAATCCCTCAACACAAAATACACTGACCTCCTCATTAAAGTATCTAATGGCATGAAGCCTGGTTTGCATGTATCTGCTGTCTAGTGCTCCAGATCAGGAATAATTACAGGGTAGCAATTCTGCTTTTGAGCTAAGAGGCAGAACTATTTCTGTCACCAGAAAATAAGATTTTCCTCACGTCTCATGTTGCCTTTTCCAAGTGTTGGGGTGTGTTACGGGGCAGCATGTCTCCCTGTGCCCTGCAAGGAGAGGCTGCCCTGGCACCAGTGCTGGGGCACTCCAGCATCCTCCGAAACCTCTATCTGTCTCGCAACGTCCCTTCACATCTTGCTGCTGGCCCCCTAAAACTAAATATACCTTCTTCATCCCTCTGCTTACTCCACTAGCAGCAACTTTTCTGCCAGGGAAGGGTCACTGCTAACGGCAGCTGGCATTTGTCTCTGTCAAAGGCTCGGCCAGGTTCCCGGGACCACTGAACAGAGGGATTTCCTGTGGCTGGCCCCGTCCCTCACAGGGAGCCCCAGGTTTGTCACTTACTGGAAAAGATACACTCTTTATGGGGAGCAGAGATGGGGTGCTTGCTCTTCCTGGGGTCATACAGAAAGGGCCCAGCACCTCAGTGTGCATCACAGCTAGTGAACAGCTTTATACTGGAAGGAAAGGCAGAACCCACCGTTTTGTCTTCTTTTTTTCACTGTTTTTCAAATAGGCCTCTGGAGAAGTAACTGTACTTCTGGAAAGTGCCTGGAGAGAGCAGTTATCTTCAACACAGTCTGCAGTTTCCAGCAAATGCATCCTGCATCACCTCTCTCAGAGCGCTCCGAGATGTCAGTGCTGCAGACGCGTATACAGCTGGTGCATCAACCGAAGGAAACCACCGCTGCAGCCCACAAACTGGTCTTTTGTTCTCTATCAGCATCACATGCAGCCTGAGTAATACTTGTCCCATTTCCGTATTAAGAGAGAGAATGTGCTGGATGGCCAAACTACCTCTCTGCAGTATTATGGCTTTTGTCGGTGACAGTTTCCATGGTGTTCATGTCCTTTTTCTCAGTCTCAGAGTTATCACAATTTCATTATCACTGAAGATAGTGTTTAAATTGTCCATCTTATTAATAAATTAAACCCTGGTTATTATGGGCTTTTCTAAATAATCTAATAAGGATGCTTCTGCTTTGATGGGGAGAGTTTAACTGTAAAAGCAATATTTATAATGTACTTATAGAAACTGTGATCAACAGGAATGACTTGTTTGGAGAATAAAAGTCCTCTCTGCCCTCCATGGCCAGAGTCCAACCTCCTCTTGATGGGGAAGGAGCTACTGGTTTAAACACCAGAGCCATTGAGCCAGTGGTCATTTCATCAAGGGATTCAGGGAATCTTTGGTTAAAGCTCACCTTTCCCACTCCTGACACCTTCTCCAGCTGATCTGATCCTACTGCAACTGCACTGGGCACAACACTGCCCACAGGACAGGATGCCCTGTGGAGTGGGGATGGTGCATCCCCACTTGCCATCTATGTCATGGAGCTACAGTCTGGTTTTGTTTGGTTGTTTTTTTACCAGTGACATTGCTCATTTTGATGTTGCTGGAGTGGATCTGCGCTGTAGCAGAGCATGGGGCTGCATCAAAGAGGTCATACTGCTCAGCCCTCTCTAATGTAAAATATTCACAAGAGCTAGATCTAAGGTGGAGCAGGAGAGTTGTGCTGTGTGTCCCTCTTGTGTGCTGGCTGCACTGCCATGATTCAAATGTGGCTTGGAAAACCCCATTCGGAATGAACTCTATTTAGCCTGGCTATTGTTCAAAAGAGCTGTTTAAAATTCATGCATGCACATAGGTTAGAGCAATAGGATGATAAACAGTAAGTAGGATGAGTGCTGCCTCCAGCTGATCTATGTTTTGAGGGATTTCATTCCTCATAGTGTCTTCCTGGAGGTTAAGCTATGGAGTCAGAACAACCTGAAGGACCTGCAGGGATTGAGGTTGCTGCTTTCTTTCCAATGACTTTCCTGGCATTGAACTCTCCTCCCAACAGAGACCACAGGCTGTTCCTGCAGCACCAGCGCGGCCACTCTTAAATTCTTCTGCACCAAGGGATCCTTGCTTTAGAGGGCAGTTACTGCAAAGCCTAATCCCACAGTCATCAGACCACTGAAACACACCGGCATTTGCTTGTCTAGAGACAGAAGGGTCAAGCCCATGTTGGAAAATCTCCCAGTCCAGGGTTTGCAAGGGGAGATTCTGCTCTGAGACTGCTTGCCAAGTCCAAATGCCCTGAAATCATGATATCGACTTACAAATCATGAGATTTAGAAAGTAATAAAGCTGATGTTACTTTTTTTTTTTCTTCTAGGATTTAAGTCCTCAGAGTGTATCTATTCAGGCTTTATTCTGAGCCTTTCAGGGAAGCAAAGAAGACACTGAGATCCCCCTGTAATCACCTGCCTCTGGGAGCTACAGCTCCACAGATGGTACCACGTATCAGAATAGTTGGTGAAATCACAGGGGTTCACAGCTGGCTCATCTGTCTGTGGTAGGTAACGTGTTCACTGTAGTGTCAGGGAAGTGTTACTGGTGTCATGCAAGAATATTCTGTATAATACCCAGTGCACATGTTGGAAAAAAGAACCCAGAAATCCACAGCAGAAATGTGGAGAGCCGGGGTCCAGGGAACCTCCAGGACTAGGGAATACTCAGGGCAAATGGAGCAGAGAGGGAGCTGGATTGTGATTTTTGGCTGAGGAACCAAAAGTCAACCCACGTGGCTCCTCCGAAACCAGCCCAAAGCTGCAGCTATGAAACATCTATGGATGCTTCATTATGTAAAATTATTCCTTTTTGAATCTATGCTAAAATGATCTGGTTTTGTAATACATCCTGCTGGCTAGCCAGTGCTGGCTTGCAACGTCTGTGCCAGTGTTTCTGCAACACTGGGATGAAGATGAATCTGTGCATCAGGCTTGGGACTAATGCCAGAAGAACTGATTTAATTCCTGGTCTGGCCTCAGCAGTTACTCCATGGATTAGGTAAGACATTTTGCTTTTCAGTGTTTATAACCTGGTCCTGTGGATAGTGGACTTTGCCTTCATGACGGCTGCGGCCTGCCTTTGTCCTCTGCTATTGCTGCCCTAGCTGCCAGTCCTGGAAGTGGCATAAAACATATATAGCTTTTTCTGGAAGAAATTAAATCTGACTCTTTTATATTGGTAGATGTCACACACCAACTGGCTTATAAATATAACTTTAATGCCTAAAAAAAGGTGATAATCACCTTTATACTTGCTTAATAGCATCATTTTAAAGTGAATTACCGACATCATATATTACCTTCTTCCCCTACAGTAAATGGTCTCTCCCTGCTGTATTTTATTACTTATTGTAAATTCATTCAAGCAGTATATTTTGCTTTCAGCAATGTGCCCTCAGTTACTTTTTCTGTCCAGGATAAATTGAGATAAATTTTGCCTGTGCCTGGGTTTTGCTCATGGCATCCATCTTTGCCCATGAAAAGTTACAGCTGGAGTTGAACAGGACTTGAGAAATGATAGTATCATACTGCAGAAAGTTACAGATCACCAGTCTGCAGTCAAGCTGTGTACAGAGGGCTCATTGAAGCAGCCAGAAGTTTAATAGGAAGTGAAAAACATAAAGAAATGTGATGTATTCTCTAATGTTTATCCTGATAAAGTAATAAGTACATTACAAGAAAATGACACTAGTTATTTACCATGCCATCATAAGATTATACAGTAGCATATTACCACAACCACCAATGTTTGTCACTAGTTACCGTTTTTGCCCTTGGAAGTCTATGGATTTATTGCTAGAGATATAGAAATGTGATTTTTTTTTTTTTTTTTGTGGGGGGTGGGGGGAAGAGGCGATTTCAAATAAAAGAGATCTCCATCCCTTTGCTGACAATTCCACACTCCCAAGGCTTAGCAAATCTCATCACAATGGCCACTGTGTTGTCAAACCCACAATAAAACCCACAATGCTGGCACCAATTGCCTTCCTGCAGAAGTTGCAGAACCCCTGTGAAAACTGCTTGATTGAAGTCTCTGGTTTCACAGCCGTGGGGTAAGATGTGACCCCAAGGTTGGTCGAGCTTTGCAGTGGCTCTGGGGAGACCTGCCTGTGGCAAGGAAATCTCTATCTTTGCATGCTTTTTGGGAAATCCTACCAGGTCCCCCCAGATGCCACACTTCTATGGGTCCATCCAGCCCTTGGTTTGTGCTTCCAGCTCTAGAAGCCCCAGGATAGGAACATGGCGGGGTCCAGTGACCATGCTGGGATGGATGTTGGCAGATACTCCATCACACCTACCCTCGCTGCAAAGCAATGCCTGCTGTGACTTGTCAGAGCAGTAGCTCGAACACAGAGTTCGTATGGATGGAAAAATAATAATTATTCAGGTCCCCCAGGTGATGGGGCTGTCTGCATCCCTGGGTCAGGTCATCGGCACTCAACATCCCAACCGCTTTTCCTGCAGCAGTGGAGAGAGCAAACAGCAGAACTGTTCTCTCCTGCTCCCCTCCTGAATTGTCATCGTTTGCTCCTCACCAGCATCAAGTGTTTTATTTAAAAGTGTTTAAATATGCAAAGCTCATTTTGGATTTGTATTATTAGAATTTTTAAGTGGACAAGTGGCACAATTTTCTCATTACAAGGAAGAAATGTCACATTTTAGCTCAAAGTGAGTTTTCAGTGCGAGGTTACAAAATGCAGGTAATGAAATATGCAGACTTTTAACAATGGTAGTGAAATCCTGGCAGGGCTCCATGTTTTCAGGGAGGCAAACCTCTCTTGTCAGCTCAAATCCACGAGTCAAGGGAAAGGAAACCTTCCGGGAGCTTCTGCTCATCTTGTAGCAGTGTGGTTCAAACCACACCTTTGGGGATACTTCTGGGCATCGCTGGAAATCCCATTTAAACCTGACTCTTTTTGAAGCCAAGCAGTGTGATAAAGCCTACTGTGTTTCCAGTTCCCTCTGTGAGGGCTCACAATACATTTCACTCTGCAAATTCCCCTTATTTTTTATGGTACTGATGAAAGGGCAGGTCTGTATGCTAGAGGGGACCAGAGCACTTGTGGAAGGAGATGCCTGGTCTCTACTGAGTTGTCTCTGTTGGCTAACCACTGTAAAACCTCTGAAGTTTATTCTGTCCACATGCTGCTGAGAAGAGAGGAGCGTTTCCTCTCAACGTTTTAGCATTCTGTAAGTAAAATCAATTGATTTTTAGATCATGGGACTGATAGCTGAAAGCCGGTTGGGATGGATTTTATTTAACTTCCCTATTTAAATAGTTCATGGTCTTTGAATACATATACTTGCCTTTTTATTAGCTCACCCATGTTAGCAATTTGTATGGCTATATCTTGTGTCTTTGAAAAAAATAAGCATCTGGGATGTAGGGATATAAATAGGTATTAGCCAATGTCTGATGTAGAGAGTTGTTATGGCCAAGCAGGGCACAAAAACCTCAGCTTGTCAGGTGCCACTGGGACATTTTGCTATACTTTCCGGCCCTTCTTGCTGCTGATTTTTCCCATGGTCAGTGTCTTTTGGGCTGTCAAAAGCTTTAGGATCACCACTGCACTGTTGTTATCTTGCAATAACCCTGATCACTGCTATAATATCTAAGCTGTGGAGGGCAAGGTCACCTCTGATACTTGCAAAGCCAATTAGGACTTACAGAGCACTAAACTCAGATTTCTTCAAGCCATTTCATTTTATTGATCAGACACATTTTTATTTCTAGATTGCTCACTCTTGGGAACCATCCAGGTTTCATAGTGTGAAGGACTGTATAAAATGTAATGATTCAGCACTCCCAGCATGGCCGCCTGTGGATTTTGTTAACCTTGCAAGCTACATTTAAGACGCAAGATAGGGCTTGAAGAGCACCATCATATATTTGATGCTCTTCTGAAAGAGTTCTCCAATTTGCATTTCCCTCCTGTCCTCTTTAAAATCAAAACACATCCTTCACCTCTTTCTTGGTTAAATCCTAGGATTTTCCTGGAGGGGAGATTCCTAGCACGTAAGAGAGCTCAACAATTCAGACGGTGCATGGACTGGTACTTAACCAATTCTTCTTCCAAAAATTTCTGTACAGGTTGGTAAGTTTTTCCCTATGGCTAAGAGGTCTCAGATCAGACAGTTGGCACTTCAGGCGGGAAGCCAGAGCTCACCCTCACCCACAGAAAGTGCAGCACAGCTACATGTTGTCACTGCTTCTTTACCAGCCTTGTGAGTGCTGGCTCCAGGCACACACAGGCATTTCTATTTTTGCTCTAGAATGAGCAAAACAGCTTTACTGGTAATTTAATGCCTTTTTGCTCAGGAAAGATATATTCTTTTTGCCTTAACTGAATGAGAGGCTTAAAATCCCAAGAAAGGAAATACAGTGATTCTAGATCAATAGAGAGAAATATACAGTAAAAGCTTTAGTATGTTGTGCAATAAAAAGAGCTCTCATGCCTTATAAATACATGGGCTTAGCTTATCGTGTGCATGCAGTCAGTCCTCCAGTCCCCACAAGCTGCTCGAAGGGCACACAGCTGAGCGGGTCCGAAGCCACTGAAGCTGCCTTTGTATGTGTTCCTCCCACTTGGTGAGATGTCTTGGTCTGAGAATGAATCTGAGAGGAGCCATTGTCATTGCCCTGGACCTAGGTGTACTGGGTGATGCAGGACAGAGAAGCCTGTGCTGACTGTGCAAGGATCTGGCTTATGGCTAAAAACCAGTAGCAGCCATTACTCTAGGTAATACAGAAATCTCTTTTACACTGCTGATGGCACACAGGTTGCCTGGATATAGGGAGCAGCAATGCAGATCGGTCGCTGTAGAGTGAAGGTTGGAGCATCTTTGTGTGAGGGATTTGCATAAATATCTGCAGAGCTGAGAGGGTAGAGCTATCTGCAGAGTTATTCTCCTAACCAAGCCAGCTGTGGCTTCAGGGCTTGCAGGTTTTCCTTGCTGTATAGCCATGTAGTCCTATAGTCCTGGAAATCTGGATAGTGAATAGCTGATTGAAATCCATGCTGTCCCGCTTCATTAGAGGATGACCAGGGACAGGCACAGGGAGAAAAGGATAAGCTGATTGCAAATGCCTCATTTCCTTCAGAAATCAGACCAGAAATCTTCCCAACACATAGGCTGGCTGTGAGCAGCTCTGAGAATATGTGAGATGAGAATGGTGGCCTGCAAAGTCAAACAAGAGCAGGATGCTGAGAGCTGCTAAGATATCGAGCCTTTCCTCATGAGCAGCCTAGCCTGAATTTTGTGGATTTCCGTGGGTTTTCTTTTCAGTCTTCAGTCATCATCTCCTCCTTTGAGGTTATTATGGCTGTGGCTGCTCGGCTCCCCTTCCCCTGCCCGTGCATCCCACGGAAGCACCAAGCCAAGAACTTGCACAAACCCAATCGGGCACTTGAGGGGCTGCCAGCACTGGGCTGTCAGAGGCCCTCTGCAAGACCATGGGCCACCTCTCCTCTGGAAAAAGTACCACCAGTGGCTTGACTTTGATGTGATATATTGTATTTCTGTACATCACAGAAACATAGGAATTGGACGTTTAGTTGAGTGGCAAGCACAAGTTGTGAATTACAACACTTTCCAAGTATTATTCCCCTGGCCTTGTCTACAAGCCAAGGAGGAACTGATCCGAACAGATTTCTCCTTTTGCTCGCCTGAGGCTCCCATTCATCCTTCAAAACACTTTTTCAAATTTCTTTTGAGAAACAATACCTACAAATAAGGTAGTAAAGAATATATAATGAACTATGAGAAGATTTCTGTAGAATCCATCATATTGTCACATTCCCAGTTCACCTCCTTGCCTCAGATTCCCTTTGTTCCCCCTCCAGCCTCACACCAGCCTCCCTGTTTGTTCTTTTTCTTTTTGACTGCCCACTTTCACATTCGTTTTGGCTTTCCTTCAGTCTTTTAATGCTGTATCTATTCCTTGAATTTACTATAGTTTGACATTCTGTTTCATGAATCACTGCTGGGGATAGAGCTTGAAGTAGATCAAATCACACAAACTAGTTCTTACAGCTCCCTAAAACTAATTTGAATTCATTCTTTTTTTCCCCTGATAAACCTTTGTGGTTTCTCTCTTCCACATGCTCCCTGGAAAGGCAATGAAGTAAATACATGTATTTATTGCATGTGGTGACGACTGTATGCTGGGGATCGAGGGGACTGACAACTTCTTTCCTTTTCCGTCTGCTAAGGGAGGGTGCTAAGCTAACACACCACTGAAAGTCTAAATCATGTCTCCTTCCTCAGATTTCTCTACTCCTTTTTTCCTCAATTAATTTAACTTTATGACCCACAGTGAGGAAATTCAGTGATAGCAAACTGAGTATTCATTCCCATTTACATCTTTCCTAGTGAAATGCTACATGGCAGCAACACTGAATCCCCCACCACTTCTCTGCCCAAAAATTACTTTTCCCCACCTTTTCTTCCATCATGCTTTATTGAACTTGTTTTCTCTAATACAGTAGGAATAATGCTGGTGCTTAGAGGAATGCCTGCTCACCAAACAACAACTAAATTCTCCATACAACTCCACTTCACTTTGGTGTTTAATCACCTTCAGAAATTGTTCCTAAGCTTGTATATGCTACTAAGCACATTAGTCTTTAAATAACTGCCTGCTACGGTGGTGCGAGATGATTAGGTTGGCAGAGATTTCTGTTGTGGTGTCATCATAATTTTCATTAGTACAGTGAATTATGAAAGCTTGTTCTCTGCTCAAATTGATGTGATTACTACTCTGAAACCCTTGCACATTTCACTAACACCTGACATCTGGAAGAGAAAGGTGGGAGGCAAAGCAAGCTCTCAAAGTTGCTGCATGATGCACATTGATGGTCTGCTCATTTGTTCCAACATCTGCTGCAGCCAAGCGTAATGGCCTTTGTTGGTCAGCAGAGCTAATGCAATTCTTGCAATGGTAAAACAAATAGCTCTTGTGATTAGTGATGGAAAATACTATCAAATGATGTGTTATGCTGAATAGGCAGCGACTGAAATTAGCAGTACATCCCTATATAAACTAGCATAACATGTCAGAAGTGGGTGGATGAGTTGGAGAAAAGAACAGAAAGCATGCATCAAGTGTATTGAAGGCCCATATCAGAACAGAAATGGTTGTTATAGCTTGTTAAGTGGAAGACTGTTCTACCAGCCAAACTGTAAAGGGATGAATTTCTAGCTCGTCTAACAAAGGATAAACTCTAGCTGTTGCATGATCGTGATCCCTGGCTGGTACTGCCAGGTGACATTGGTTCTGCAGGAGCAGTGCAGACACGGAGCCAGGTGCAGCACACCTCTGCTTTATACCCAGCTACAAAGGGGGAGACAGATATACATCCCCTTCTGTGATATGAGTACAGCTCAGCTGGATGCTGTGACCTCAGTGGGAACAGCCACCACCTCATCCTTGTTCTCCCTTTAGGGTAGGCCACTGATGCTGTCAGATCAGTTCTCACACTGTAGTTGCCTGCAGAAGCCCCTCGGTGTGGGATGGCATCAAGGGCTGCCCAGTGAGGCCAGGGGTGCCCACACTGGCCTGACCACAGCCCTGTCTGTGACCCTCAACAGCCTGCAGTTTCCCTGTGCGCATCCAATGCTGCTGATAAAAAAAGATGCTGCCAGCCTGCCTTGCTTCATACCTGCTATTTAACAATAGTAGCAAAAGGAGCCGCCAAGAATAAGGCATGTTCACAGTGGAAGTGAATTTTTTTTGCATTACAAGAGAAATTCCTTTTCTGCAGCATTAAACCTCTCACCAGCAGCTCAAAATGCAGACCGTTGGCAATGTTTTTCTGTGCAGACATATATATTCCAGCACTCGTCACTGGTGATGAATCTTTTCACAGTGATCTCGTTCCCTGCGGAGTCAGCAAGCCCCACACGCTGCCGGTGCTATGAGTGTCCGAAAGGAAAATCTGATTTGCACTTCCACCATTAAGCTTCTATTTCCAGCCCTGAAAATTATGCTGGGTGACATTAAGTAGCCAGGCTCCGTAAAACAGTGTAGACAAGACTGTCAGATCGCTGCCTTGGCAGAATAATCTGCTCTGACACTGAGGAAACCACTGTACGGGTAAAACCGAGACCTAACCCAGCCAGGGATACACATGAGTGTACACCAGCACTGCCACCCCAAGACCTGGGGACCCCTGGGTGTGCCACACATGAGACAGCACTGCCCGGGGACTTGGCTAGCACTGTACATCTCCAACCAAAGCCAAAGCACCTTCATGCAACCTTTGTGCATGAGCTGCAACTGTATGAAGCTAACCCCCAAAAATGCTGGTGGTGTGGTCTCCCCTGCAGAAGGTATCTTAGGCTGCTGGTAGCAACCATGCCTGTGTTGGGACACTGGGGAGGTTGCAAAGGGCCTTGGCAGTGCATTCATCTCTTGTAAAGTTTATGTGCTCTTAGCAAAAAACACATGCGACTTCCACAGCTCTATATCCAACTTTTCTTACAACTGAGTGAGGTCTTGTGGCTGCCATTATCAGAGCTATTTTCTGTACAGCTACTTATTAAACTTTTAAGAAAGTAACCAAAACCCATTAATCACTAGCATATTTCTTACTACTGTACCAGCCAAGGATTACTTCAATACTTCTTTTAATGGATTGCTCAGCTATGAATGATTTTAAGGGTAAAGGTCTTGCAAGACTCTTTTTATAAGCTTTCTGAAATCGAATCCATCACTAATTTCCATATGTCTTGCACAGCACTAGGCTAATGTAATGCATCACCACATAAATCCCTCTCTGATAAAATTATCCTGGGTATTACAAAAACTCAAAGCATTGTTCTTAACTATGTGTGCCTTTTTCAGATGTCTCGCTAGTTGAGACATAAGCTTAATGTATTCAAGATTTTTTTTCCTTAATGATAGCTGGAATAGGAAGTTTCAGATGACACCTGGCAGCTTAGATTTTCCATGTCAGCAAATGTCACAGACAGAAGTGGCTTTTTTAATAACACCTCTTAATAGAAAACTAGCTTCCTACTCTTGTGTCCCCAGACAGAAGTTTTGGCCCCATTTCCAGTGTTTTTCATTCCACAGCCAACCTGCTTCCTCTAGCACCATGTAAAACACTGACATGACTCCTCTGCCCTTTCATCATTGATTTTCCCAAATGATTTTGGTATTCTCTACTACCCAAGATGTACAACCACCAGTCTAAGCATCAACAGCACTCTGCTTCTGATGTGCTGCAGATAGGTTGGTACAGAGCTGATGGAGCAAGCATCATTGCCTTGTTGGTTATCCAGCCATGACCTTCAGCAAAGGAGACAGGGAACGGTGTCATCCGACTAATTCTGTTACACACCACAACTGTATGCTGAGCTAAGACCAGACAGCTTTTTGCCTTCTCTATCTTTGAGAAAGAAATTTCCTATAAATGGTGGGAGAAGGGCAACATGAGAAGCTAGGCCAGGTCTACCATGGAATGTGTTATGTTAGGGGAAAGTTTGTGTCCAAATGCAGAGTCTAAGAGAAGCGAGCAAAAATTTGATTTTTCCAAGAAGCGAAAGGAAAGCTTGAAAATACAAGCCCGTTAGCACCTCACAAAGTCAATACAACACCTGCAAGAGTATAGAAGAGGAGATAAACAAACTGGAAAGGAAGCCTTGTTAGTACATTTGTAAAAAATATGGTAATGGAAGAAGTTTCGTATGTGGAGTTATATGCAATGATTGTGGCAAGGGAAATCGTTATATCAAAGCCTGCAGACAAGAAAAGACAAGAAAAGATATACACTATGTTAAGTGAACAGTAATTCAGACGCAGAGACTGTGCAAGTATCTGACATTACCTCAGCAAAACCAGCAAAAATAAATTGTGTACATTAAGCTATCTTCAGATGCAAGAACCAGCCCCACGCAGGCCCCTGGGAAGCAGCACGCTGAGGAGGAGCTGCAGGAGGTCACCCGTGGGGACTTTGGGTAACTTGGGAATAAGTAAGTTCAGTAGTCTGTAATGTAGCAGTATCGCATCTGTACTAAGCCAAAGCCAATTGTAAAGCAAAGCTGAGCCAACAGTCCAGAATTAAAGGTGGCTGTGGAAAGCAAAGACAGACATGAATTTACAGAGAAACCAAAGGCCTCAGAAAACATCTTTTAAGAGATTTTTTTTTGTTTTAACCTCATACATCTGTCACCTTAAAGTCCTTGAATACCATTACCAGTGCAGCTGCACTGTACATGAAAGGAATACAAAATTCTCCTGGCTAAGTATCACCTATTCAAGGCTGCTCGGTGCTTCTGGGTGCTAAGATATTTCAGGCGTTTCTGAAATTATAAGATGCCCAGGCAGCTGGGCTCTTGCCCTCACCAGCAGCGAAGCTGGTTACTTTCTGAAAACAAACTTTGTTGGGGCTTGCAATTGGGAGGAGCTTCCCTAAAAGGTTATTTGATGCAAGTCCCATGACAATTCTTAAAATTACAAGCTGCCAGCCAGATTTCCCAAGCCAATATGTTTCCAATAAGAAGTGCTTGTTTATTTACAGGTTACCATTAAAGACAAGATTTGCATCACATTATTAAACTAATATTGCTGAGAATGATGTGACCAGAATAGCTATTCATGCCTTATGGCCATAAATGATTCATACTGTGCCCACCTCAGTCCCTCCCCCTGTACTACCTCATCTGTGCTGACATTTCTTCGTGAATATTTAAGGTAATGTTTGCTCTCATCTCTTGCTCAAAATCAAGCACAAGCACACTACAGCACATGATGGGCAGCTGCTATTCAACATCCAGCATGCTGACATGCAATGAATGCTGGTTTATTTGTAAAAAGGAAATACTTGCAAGGCTGCTTTGGGGTGTGGGCTGTATAACTCTCACCAATAAGCCTTTAAAACTTTACCTGGAAAGTGAATGCAAATATTGGAGCCCTGTTCCAGCTTTTCCTTATTTAAGTACAGGAATGTTTGATGAGGTAGGAGTTAAGTGGTGGTGATGTCATCAAATGTGAAGGGCAGCTGGTTGGCTCAGCCTCCGGTTGGAGATTCACCTTCCCAGAGCATGAGTGCGAGCAACGGCTGAGCCTTTCAGAGAGCTTCCCTCAGTCCCAGGAGTTTGCTTGGGAGTTCATCTTTCTGGGAGGGCAGCTCTGCTGCTGCTGTGCCAGCACAGCTATCTGTGTGTTAGCCAAATAAATGACAGCAGAGCTCATTCCTCCATGACTGCGCTGACCTTGTGTGACAGTGTTGATAGTGAAAGACATTTCAAGATACTCCTGAATGGGGATACCAGGTCACTTGTTCATTTATTGAAAAGACATCTCACTGCTTGCAGGGCCATGTACCATGTCACTGTTAAACCTTCTCAAACAATATATATTTATCTAAAGAAAATTCTGCGCAGCTATGTTTGTGCATTCTTCTCATTGCAACCTCTTGGACATATTCCTGGCCTATGATCGGGCTGCCAAAACCACAGTAATCTGTCCCCAGTGCCTGCAGGGCTTGTGCTGCAGAGCTACTGGGAGATGTACATGATGTAGGAGGGACGGGGCACTGGGGTTATTAATAGCACCCATCTTTGCCATGCAGCTTTTTAGCAGAGCACTGGACCTGTGAAAGCAATCTCTATCATGCTTCTGCACACCCTGGCTGAGGTATTGGAAATAATTCAGCCTGCAAAATAAAGAGAGGCTTGAGGCAATTGGTCTGTCACACTCACAGGACACTGCGTCCTGCTGCATCCTCCCTCCCTCTGTCTGCTCTACCTAAAACCTCCCACGGACTTTGATGTACCCCAGGCCGAGTCATGGCTCTGCTCCCTCCTTGGCCATGGGGTGTCTGCTAGAGCTGCGTGGAAATGAGATTGCTCCAGGGTGTTCCTGAGACCAGCGAGAAGGATGCTGAACACCCTCCAACTCTCCCCTGCATGCCATATCTGCTTTGTCCCTGTCCTCCAGCATCAGCCTGGCACTGGGCTGAGGCTATGGCTCACCTTCACCAGGATGCATGCCAGTGAAAGGGAGCGGGTTCTGCCAGCTTTGCAAAGTCTTTGTATGTTTTAGGCACTACAAGGAAATACCAACATTTAGGCAAAATACTATAAGTGTGTGTGTGTGCCCACCTCCATTTTCTTACCATACCTCAAAGCTAGGTGGGAGCCGTGCTCCTTCCTCCTGGCTTGCTTTTCACTCTATGTAAGTGGAAACTGGGGTGTCATGGGGCCATTTGTGATGGGGGAACAGCTTCACTTCATCTCTCCATTCTTCCTTGGTTCATTTGTTGCAGTGACTCTTGCTTGGAGACTGCTCCCTGTGTTTGAAAAGGTCTCCCTGCTTATAAACCCCTGGAAACACCACTGTAAGTAGCTTTGCCTGTCACACAAATTATACCAGCCCACTGCAAGATTTAGAGAGTTTTCATCACCTCTGGCAGTGTCAGAGCAACACCATAGCAACTTCAGCTGCAGGAAAAATCACCCAGCTACTGCCCTTGGGCCATGTTGGGGCACAGACAGGAGCCATGCTGGTGACAGCCATGCTGAGACTGAGGACATCCTTGTGTGCCATTGTGACCACGGGCTCTGGCTGTAATGTTTCTGTCTGTTCAGAACATTCTCTAAATAAAATCCTATGTATTGTTCACAATTTTTACATCTGGGGAGTCTCCTGGGAAACCTCCATTATGCCTTTGGAAGAAAAGAAATACTGTAAGTGCTCCTAAGATTATTAATGATATAAACATCTCTATTGTGCAAATTCATGAATATTCACTCACATGAAGTTGGGCTTTTGTTATATTCAGCTCCTGATTAAGGTGTTGGACAAAGCAGACATTCTCCAGGATACTTCATATGTGTATTTGGGGGGGGGCTAAATAATAACCTGCATCATTGCTGTAGTTGCAAATATTCATTTAGATCTATATGGGAAATCATGTTCTTCAAAACATAAAAACAAAAGTTAGGGGGATTTTGTGGTTATATAGTCAAAATATGTGTGTAGAAATAGCTGGAAAATATTCTGGTGGTTGGTCTCAGCCTGTCTCCTTTTGAAGGGGAAATAGTGAAGGAAGTACAGGCCAGTTTGAACCTGCAGAGGATCTAACAAGATGATGGCGCTCTACAGTAGAGTTTACAAAACATTATGTTCTGCTTAACTTAAAAAAATGTTCATTGCAAGCAGTGATATAGCAAACTTGCCAAACGAGAAGGAGAGTCTTTTACCCAAAGAGTGGTAAGACATTAGAACAGGCAACCTCCTCAGCTTCAGTGTGATTTATTCACAGTGCAATCTGCAAATCCTCTGTGCTACTTTGCTGGCATAAAGAGCCAACAAGTGCTGAAGAGCTTCAGAAGAGACTGAGTGAGGTTTGCTGTGCCTTTTGGGGCCTCTCCCCATTGCTCGCCAGCCCCTGGGCAGCAGCAGAGCTGGGTGCTGCAGACCCCTGGCTCTGCTCCAGCTCAGCCTTTGCTGGCACCCTGTGCCATACAGCAAGGGAGAGCTGGTGCCCAAGAAAATGCATGATAGCACAGTCTGCTGGCAGTCTGTTCTCTCTACTACAGCTGAGATGTTTGAAAAATATCCCTGTTTTTGTTCACCGGAATGTTGGCAACAAAGCAGGGAATCTAGGGGAGCATCACATGGGGAATAATGACAGGCTAAATGTTATTTTCATTACAGCCGCATTAGCGTGATTAGAGAAGGTGGTCACAGTGCAAGAGGAATTTTCTGTCCTCTCTCAGTTCTCCGTTACTGGAGACATTAATCCAAAAACGAACCCACCCCTCCTTCCCAAAATATTACTCGCATCTTTCATTCTCCTTTCCTGCTGCAGTCTGCGAGCCTTCAGCTTGCTGGCATGCTTTAGATGATTTTTAAAACACCATCAGATGTAGCCATGGATAGCTGGATAGTTAATACCTGTGGATGTATTTTCTGTGCATAGGTTTCCCAGCACAGGGACTGCCTTCCTCACTACACACCACCTAAGCACAGAAATCTTCACCTGTAAGAAGGTCCCATGCTATTGTCAAGACAGAGCAGCTTTTGAGCACCATGCTTCACATCTCTAAAGAATCTGGAAAATGGGCAGAAGGTCCTCCCCTTTCAGAAAAGGGAGAAAGAAATCCTCTAAGTCTGAAGGACAGAAAGACAGGGAGTGGGCAGGGGCAAATGGTGCCGAGGGAAATAATCACCCAAACTTAGGAAGCAAGTACCTTGAAGGAAACAGAAAATTGAGCTTGGATAATTTTCCAATTCATTAACTGTTGAAATGGAGCAAATTCCACACCTGGACCTGGCTTCATTAAATTGCAGATTTAAGTCACTTTGACACCTTACTGCCTAAGCCCATCCCTCTCTACCCAGACTAGGAAGCCAGTCCCTTAGCAAGGCAGTCAGTGGTGCTGTCCCATTGCAGACATTCCCATCAAGCAACTCTGAGTTGCCCATCCAAGATTTACTACCAGCCTTTTGAACCCAACTCTGCTTTTCAAAGCCACAGCAGCTCATGTTAATTCATGCCCTAAAATCCTGGAGGTAAAGCAAGCATCATCTGCCTTCACAGAGCTAACATAGTTTGGAAACACTGCTACTCCTGCACTTCGATGCCACCGAGACGGTCTGGAAATGCTGCACTGTGGCAGTGCTGGGCGATGAGGAACAGACCCAGAGCGCCAGGCTGCAACAGGACAGCTGGCCGTTAAATTGCGCAGCACGTAATCACCTCCATGATTTCTGACAGCTCAAAAAGTTTGTGGCCAGGAGGGCCAAACAAAAAAAAAGAATTGACACACATTTCTAGTCACCCTCAGTAGATATTTAGGCACCTACATACAATGCCCACTTTCCAGCTGGGACAGACAGGATTTTAGTTGCAAGGAACTGAGATTAAGCTTAGCAGGATGCCCACACATTTCGGCATCCCACACACTTAATACTCATGATTGTTACAACATAGCAACTAGTCTGTAATTAGTACAGACGTTGCCAGAGCTGCCTTTGTATTACTTATGAGTCATGCTACTAAAATATTCTTTATTCATTATCCAAGTCCTTTTCATTTCAGTGCCAGCCATTACCATGTTGCAGGCTACATAGGACTCTGTCAGGCTTGTCGAAGCCAAGTGCTTTCTGATAGGGATCTTCATATTTAATCTGATGAAGAGCTACTTTACAAAAGAGTAAGATCAAAAAGGCTCATCTCTGCACAAAAGAAGAAAGAAAAACTTAAATGCATCTCAAAGTAAGGGATTTTCTCCTTGTTGCTTCTCCAGGCACACATCTACAGTTAGAAGAACCATTTTCAAACTCGCCTTAAATTGTTCTGTCAGTTAATTAAATATTTGTATTTTAATGCCTTTCTAGTTAACTAGCGAGGAAAAAGGCTCATGAAAAACTCAAACTGAACATGAAACTTTTTTTTTTCATCTTTAATATGGTATAGGGAACAGAAAGGGGAAAATGTAGCTGAAATGAATTATGACAAGCAAATAGAAGTAATATCAGAAAATTCCTTTGGGCAGATTCTGTTCTAGGCCACTAGTATTTACTAAGATTTATTTTTTTATTCACCATGTTATTAAATCACTGGGTTGGAAAGTCCATGGGTCATTTCAAACCACTGTCTCATTGATTTCTTATTCCTAAAACATCTTTAATATAGGATTGTCATTAGAGCTGATGACAGCGATCCCTTGATTTCCCTTGGCAGTGGGCTAATTGTCTAAATGTTCTTGCTGTTGAAGAGGAACAATGACAGATTAATTCAGGCCTCAAGATCAGGTTTGTAAATAAATGAGTGGGTTAAAAAAAAATAAATCTGACATCATCAGAAAAGTTCCTGTACAAAACACAGTAGAAAATGGGTGCCTCAGCTCACTGTTTCCCAGCTTGCATGCAGCCAGCAGGATGCAGGGAGCAAGCAGGGACTGCAGCATGGCAGGAGAGCATCCTGCTGCACAGCAGGGCCCTTGGGTGCTGAACTACTGCTGGTATAAAGATTGTACATTTTGGTGCTTTAAGTTGTATCTATTATTTCTTACTGCTGGAATGCAAGTTGCAGACAGAGGTGTCTCCCCTGAGTAATATTTTATGGGAATGGTGGTTTTATATTCAGTTAATTTCATAATCTCATCATGTTTTGCATTTCTAAAATCTTTTAAAGTTTTTCTTGAATTTTGCTATTCTTTTCAGATTTAGTTTTACCATAAAGTGGTATTCATTGTTTCATATTTTGGAAAATACACTCTTAAATGCATCTGCTTCTGACATTGAGAGAGTAGCTTCACTTTATTTCTGAAGTTTCTTGAATCCCTTTTCAATGAGCATACAACCTCCAATAGAAGTCTCTACACTTTCCTGTTTAGTACATCTAACTGGTTAATGCCTTCTACTTTATTATTCCTCTTCTGTTTTCTATGCCTTTTTACTCCTTGCTAATTTACTTAGCATTTCTCTTTAGCCTTTGGAAACCTGCTGTATCTATGTTTCAAAGAGCAAGCACTCTCCCTCCCAGATCTGCACCAGAGCTGGAGCATTTTTTCTGAGCCATGTAAGCACTGGAGAAGGGAAAAGGCCAACCCTGGTACCTGTTGGTGCAATGCTGGGCCAATGTAACCAGATTACTGATGCTAGTGACGCTTGAGACAGGCCTGTAATGTATTATCTGTGTCAGAGGAAATCAAACTGCAGTCAAGAATAATATTTGAACTGTTCAGTTTAGCAATCTAATTATTTCCCAGTTAGAAAGGACATGGCAGAAATGCAGTACAGAATGCTATCAAGAAGACAGAAAGAAAACTTCCAAACCATTAATCTAGATATAAAATTAAAGTTCTATTTTTAAGCTGAATAATTTTTTTTTCCCCCATGTCATCTGTCTTCTTCCTTTCAATAAAATCCCTGGGTGCATCCATTTCTGAAAGCACAAAAGCTTGGCAGTAGAATGTACTTACTGCCTTTCAGGAGAAACCAAACTCGGTGGCATCATTTTCTGCAAGCATTACAGATCTGGAAAAACACATCCACATCTGTATGGGGCATGGCACCAGCCCCTTCTCCCAGATCAAAACCCAGTGGCAGTGGCTTGCCAAGGAGCTGAAAAGACTGGGCTCTATGCTGCACGGAAACAGATGGGTGCAGATGACTTGCCCCACACTGGAAGACCCCAAATTCATGTCACACAGGCTACCAAACCCTGACACATTGCAGCGTGGACTGAGCAGGTTGAGGGTCGTGTTTCCCACCTCACTCCCATGCAGGGACCAGCCTGCACGCGGAGAGGGTCTCTTTACCACTGGGAACGTACCTCTGCATCGGTACAACAAGGAGGGACAGGAGCAAAGCAACTGGGATGAATCACCAGATGGGCAGCCAAAAAACTGCTGCTTTTACTCAGCTGTTTTCTTCTCCTTTTTGCAAGTGCTTTTGGCCAGTACTAAAAGCATATGTGCCTGGTTGAAGACCCAGTGGTCAGTTTAGGGCATCATTTGGCTTAAGCAAAGAGAGGTAGGCAACTAAAAGCTTCAGCTGCAGGAATAATCGCACCTGCTGTTTCCAAATCATGGCTGAAGGAGTTTAAAATAATGGAAAATAATACAAAACTACTTTTGAGAGCAAGAATAAGCTTCTCTACAGCACTAACAGACACTAAATTGTAAATTTCTTCATTAACTCATCTTGCTACAGAAGAAATGGGGTTTCAGAGGGAATTCAGAAATCATTTCTTCCACATGAAAAATTTGTGCACTTAATCTGTTGCAGTAAACCACCATTCTGAATGCTGAGGAGCTCTGTGTTAGCCAGATGAAACAGCATCTGCCTTAACTGCTTTTTTCTCCATTTAACTAGTAAAATATTTCCATTTCAGTGATGAGATGAAAAGCACAGCGGAGAAAATCACAGAAGAAGAGAAATGCCTGGTTTTCTAACCAGGGCTTTAGAGTGAAATAGCTGATATTGCCAGATTCAGCACAAAAGAAAATGATGGAGAATTCTTTTACAAAACTTGTTGCAATGAAAAAATACAGTAAGAGCATTTTGGAGGAGCGTATAGCACACAAGTGGGATTTCAAAACAACATAAGGGACTTATAGAAACAGAGATGCGTCTTTTTCATTTCCCAAATTGTTAGACTTGTCTTGGATCTAAAAACCAACATTAACAATGGAAGGATTTACAGACTTGGGAGTCTGAAATCTGAGTCTGGTTTCCATAGATTTCCAGATACCCAGAATAAGAAGGTAATTGGAAACTACAGCCTCATAATTGTTCCTAACATTAGCTCTACGTATTGATAGCATCTACCCCACTGAAACTCCCTCCGGTAACACATGTGCAAGATGCAACCTGCATAGAAGGGGAACTCTGAGGACAGTTTGAGCTTACTCACTACACTTCTGGTGCAGCACAAGAGATATTAAGGACCCTGGTCTTCTTTCTTTAAACAGTGTCCCAGATACTGGGCTTTGACTCTTCTCATTTCATGTAGAATATGCCTTTTTTTAACAAATTCTGACTAAAATCTTATTAAAGACTTTATCTAGCTGCTCCTTCCTTTTCCCCTCCCTCCAAACACTCAGTTCTTATATATTACACCAAACACCTTACTGCATATAAAAATATATTATTGAATTTGAAGTGAAATCAGAAGAGCTTTAATTGCTCAGAGTCTTGGGAGGCCCCAGCCCCATCTGCAGCAGGAATGCGTTCAAGGATTCAGCCACTGAATTAATCCCATGGCTCAGTGGATGAATCCAAGGTTCAAATTGAAGAGGCTTGGAATAACTATGTCACCAATCCCAGAAATCCTTATGGTCAGTGATGTCTGGCAGTGGGCTCACCCCACAGATTTTTTACTGCAGGGTTTTTACTGCAATCTTCTTCCCTGCATTAAGTGCAGTGGTCAGTGCATAATTGCCCCACTGCTGTTGCACTGTGTACAAGGGAGCTGCGGACCAAAATTATCAGGAATAACTTAATTATTGTGCCAAGGCTTTGAGAGCCAAGAAAATGGATGACTGCAGAGCACATTTCTTTTTCTTGCAACATTTTGGCAGAGTTCTGAGCACAGAAAAGGCACCATTCCCAACAATCATTGGAAGGGGCAACTGCTATCCGCTAGTTATTCTTCATGGTTAACACAATATTTTGGGCTTAGTCACAGAGTGGCAAGCTCTCCTGGCATTGCAGATGTTGTTTAGATCTTCTCCATAGTGCATGTAACACACGGAATTGGAGAACCAGCACTTACAAATGTTCACATATTAAAGATGCTATATACAGAGAAGCAGTAAATATTAATGTGAGGGAGCCCTGACTGAATCCTCTGCTCCTTTGGGGGAGTTTACAAAGCCTTTCTCTGCCTTTCAATATTTTATCTTGCGGGGAGACAGTGTCTCAGCAAGGTAGTTTGTACTATTCTCTGGAGCAGTGAACTTTGTCCCCATAGGAAACTAGCCAGAGATATCAGACAAAGTAGGCATGCAGATCTGTAGCTTCATTATCTGCTTTAGCAGCTACAAGTATCACAAGGAGAAATCACGGAGGAAGACATATGTATGTCTATAAATGGTCAAAAAAAGTAGAAAGCCACATTTGTCAGAACTTTTTGCTGTAATTAACTAAATGTTGTTAAAAATTGGTTACTGACCATACCCATCTGATCACTATTTATAATTTCAAAACACCATCCTGCTTATACTCTGCACACTCTGCTTAGCAGTCATCTCGAAGCAGTCAGGATTTTCTCAGTAAGGAGAAATCAGAACATGCCAATTCATTTACCAGTGTGCTACAAGCTTTGCCGTGATCAAATTGCATCTACCCATCAGAGTTGCTTGAGTTACAGAAAGCACAAGATAGTGTTGGGGAAGAAAATATGTCTCTAGGAAAAAGTTACAGAAGTGATCTTGTTGGAGAGAGCTGAGCAGCATGGATAATGAGAGTCCTTCTGAAATGTCAGCGGGTTGAATGGGGACTCTCAGACCAATGCTGGTACAGTTCAGCCACCTCTTGCCATTTAAATGCTATCACGACAATTCTGGTAACTTTCTAAATTGAAAAAATAATGAGCAGTACGTAGAAATTAATCATTGGCTTGTATTGGGAAAGCAGCTAGCCAAAATATGAAGGACCTTTACAGTGTCACAGAGATATTTTTACCGTAGTAATGAGTAGTGAGAAGGGTTTATGCTTGTCTCTGTTCTGCTGCCAGCCTAATCAGATCAGCACTGCTAATAAAGCATATTTCCCTCTAGCTGGGTTCGAGCTTGCAAGTGTGTGTGCAGCTCAAGTCAGGGCAGAAAGAAGAAAACAGTTGCCCCCACTCTGCTCTTCACAGGTTTCAGGAGAGGGATGACACCGATGTTTAGGAAATCTAGGTTCAAATCCTAACCAAGATCCACAGAGGCATGGGCAATGAGGTGAGCCTACTGCTGAGCCCAGTTTCACCCACCTTTGCTGAGCTTTGCCTATGCAGAGAGCAGCTACTGTAGGGCTCCACCCAGCTGTGCTTATGCAGAGGAGCTTAAGCAGCTCAGCATGGCCTTGGAGGAGTGGGGTGTCTGATCACTGATCCCACCTTCCTCGCTGTCCCTGGACTGCACCAGTCCCGCTTGGGCACCCTCCAGGCATGCACGCTGGCTTAAATTGCCTGTGCATGAAATTCCCAGCAGATCTGATGTTTTTGTTTTATTTTATTTCCCTAAACCACTGCTAAGACTGGTTTTATCAAGTACTTTTTCACAGTCTAATAAAATACTGTTATCATTTATGAAGGAAAGCCAGATGTGCAGCAGATGAAGCTGTCCAGGAGAGTGCTGGTGACAGCACTGCAGATGCACTTAGATGCAATCAATTTATGATAACAATGCTGAGCAAAGGAGCAGATGTGCCAGTCTCCCAGCTTGGGTTTGGATACTGCATCTCCTGACACCTTTAATCCTCCTTCTCTCTGCCACGTTTAGCTGTGAATTTAGCCTGTCACCAGGCTGAGGGTTATCCGGTGTAGACAGCAGCCACACCTTCCTCACCATGCACCGATGGTGAAGAGCAGTTGATACTTCTGTGTAGGTGGAGGCAGGCTCCTGCCATGCTTTGCTCAGTGAACAGATTCATTTTTTCTTGTTGTTAGCCCTGAGAAAGTTTACTCTGGCCTCCATGTTAGGCTGGATGTCAGTTTGTATGATTACAAGGACTGGCTTACTGCAGAAAAGCAGGTATCATGCTGATTTTCTTCAAGTGTTCCTAAGTAGCCTTTCATACAAAATATAATTTATATAGCCCACCGCTTCCCTGAGAAATACATTTTCCCATATTTTTATTGCACAGCTGTAAATACATCACTTGGTACATGTAGAGCCTGCTTAGAGATCTTTCCACCAGTGGTATTTCATCTTGCAAAAAGTGGAATATTGACAAAATATGTGGTCTTTGAGGTAAGGTGTGGTGGCCAGCTGGTCTGAACCCATCACTTAAAGGAGGAACAGTCCCACAGAAATTCAGGTGTTTCAGAACGATCATGCTACCTTGTCTCAGTTTTTAAGAATACCTGGCTGTCCATCATTTTTATTATGCCTGAAGTTGGTAGTATGATGGACACCAAGGCTATTCGATATATTATTTTATGGCAGTGGTAAAATTAAAAATGACACAATAAATACTGTGCTTGTGAGTTATGGCATTTAGACTCATTGTGAGTCAACTTTGAAAAAGCAACTCAACAGGTGTCCTGGTTCTGGCAAGGATAGAGTTAATTTCACAAAGAGCCAGGACAGGTGAGCCAAGCTGGCCGGGGGGCTATTCCATACCATGTGATGTCATGCTCACCATAAAAGGGGGCTGGTCGGGCAGGGGTGGGTGGGGTGTGGCTCTGGGACAGGCTGAGTGTCTGGTTGGTGGGTAGTTGGATCGGTAAATTGTTCTTTGTTATCACCCATTGTGAATATCTGTTATCAGTACTGTTGTTGATTGTTTCCCTCTCCCTTGCTGTCCCAGTAAACTGCCCTTATCCCAACCCTCGAGGCTTTGCCGTTGTTTTTCCGTTCTCCTCCCCGGCCCGCCGGGGGAGGGGTGAGTGAGTGGTGCGTGGCACCCAGCTACCGGCTGGGGCTAAACCACGCCAGTCCTTTTTGGCGCCCAACGTGGGGCACGAAGGGTTGTGATAACGACAAGTTTGAAAAAACAAAGTTGTTATAAGCATCTATAATGTTATTGAAACAGTTGCTGGTCATAATGATGTTCTGTTTGGTCACATGGCTCTGGTTTGTAAACCTGTGTTTACTCTTTGTAATCCCTGCGGCGCTGTTTATCATCTCTGGGAGAGGGGTTTATGTTCTCATGTTGTTGTATTGTGTGATAATGACTTATGATAAGATATCACCGACGGTCAGGAGTCTGAGCTGGTACTTGTATGTAGCATTTCTGTCAGGCCCGTACCTCGGTCAGTATCTTTCAGAACTGATTAATAATTGCACCCAATCTATGGGAAAGACAGGGGGGGATACCTTCTCTCACTCTTTCACCTCCCCTTTTCCCTTTTGGTTGGTTACAACAATTTTTGAGAATTTTGAATACCCTTGGAATGTTCAGGCCAGTATATTCCTATTGCTATGTCTCCTGCATGCTTTCCAACTCCTGTTCAGGGTTAGCAAAAATTGTTTCAAGAATACCACCCAAGGATCTTCCCCAAGGCTGAATGGTCAGGGCTGGCATGGCATGTGGGAGACTATGGGCGGGTATCTAGAGACCTTCTCACCCCCAATGGTTTGGAGTTTCACTCCTGAACAACTGCAAGACCCTGATAAAATGGTAGAATATTTGAAAGGAAAATGCTGTGGGGATTCTAAGGAGACACAACTTACTGCACTGTGCTGGGCCCTGGCCACAATCTATCAGACACTGCTTGAGAGTAGACAGCACCACCCAGAGGGAGAGAGCAGACCCACAGGCACCGCAGCTGCCCAAACCCCCACAACAGGCACCACAGCTGCCCAAACCCCCGCAACAGGCACCGTAGCCGAGCCAAAAGATCAACCCATACCAGTATCAGTCGCCCCTATACACAAAAAGAAATACACAAGGAAATCGGTTCGCTTAGTAAAAGATGATGATGAATCGGGACCATCACGAGAACAAGAAGAGCCAGAACCAGAAGTGATCACCCGATCCCTGTCCCTGAGTGAGCTGCGAGATATGTGGAAAGATTTCAGCCGCCTTCCAGGGGAGCACATTATTACCTGGCTGCTCCGCTGCTGGGATAATGGGGCCAGTAGCCTGGAACTGGAGGGCAGGGAGGCCAAGCAGCTAGGTTCCTTGTCTAGGGAAGGGGGAATTGAGAAGGCAATTGGGAAGAAGGCACAGGCCCTCAGCCTCTGGAGGCGACTCCTGTCAAGTGTGAGGGAAAGGTATCCTTTCAGTGAAGATGATGTATGTCGGCCAGGCAAGTGGACCACTATGGAGAGAGGTATCCAATATCTGAGGGAATTAGCTGTGCGGGAGATGGTTTATTATGATCCGGACAATGCACAGTTGCCCACAGACCCCGATGAAGGCCAGTGTACCCAACCCATGTGGCGAAAATTTGTACGAAGTGCACCATCATCGTACGCCAACTCACTGGCAGTCATCGACTGGAAAAGTGAAGAGGCACAGACAGTGGACGAAGTGGCTGGCCGACTCCGGCAATATGAAGAGAGCCTTTCTTCCTCCTTCGTCTCGGCTGTGGAGAAACTGTCCCAGGACGTCTGGCAACTCAAAGAGCATATATCTTACTCCCCACCTGTGCAGACCCGTATTGCAGCTGTTAGGAGTAAGCATTTTTCTGCTCCAGAGAGGGGATATAGAGCATACACACCACGAGATATCCTGTGGTTTTATGTGCGTGACCACGGAGAAGACATGAGGAAATGGGATGGGAAGCCTACCTCAACCCTGCGGGCACAAGTACATGAGCTACAAGGCAAGACAGCTGTAAAAAGGGACTCTTCCAGAAAGAATGCCGCTCCAGTTTCCACCCGGCAGCCCCCCAGACCAAGTGAAAGGCCCGATCGTACTTATGATCCTCTTGAAGGGACTTCTAAGTCCTTTTTGCAAGAGGTGAATAGTGACTATGATGAGCAGGATTAGAGGGGCCCTGCCTCCAGCCAGGTGGAGGAAAGGGACAATAGGGTTTATTGGACTGTGTGGATCCGATGGCCTGGCACATCGGACCCACAAGAGTACAAAGCCCTAGTGGACACTGGTGCACAGTGCACCTTACTGCCATCAAACTATGAAGGGGTGGAACCGATATCTATTTCTGGTGTGACGGGGGGATCCCAACAGTTGACTGTTGGAGGCTGAAGTAAGTCTAACTGGGAATGAGTGGCAAAAGCACCCCATTGTGACTGGGCCAGAGGCTCCGTGCATCCTGGGCATAGATTACCTCCGGAAAGGGTATTTCAAAGATCCAAAAGGCTACCGGTGGGCTTTTGGAATAGCTGCTTTGGAAGCGGAGGAAATTGAACCATTGTCTAGTTTGCCCGGTCTCTCGGAGGACCCTTCTGTTGTAGGGTTGCTGAGGGTTGAAGAGCAACAGGCGCCGATTGCTACCACAACTGTGCACCGGCGGCAATACCGCACCAACAGAGACTCCCTGGTTCCCATCCACGAGCTAATTCGTCAACTGGAGGGTCAGGGAGTGATCAGCAGAACCCGCTCACCCTTTAACAGTCCCATATGGCCAGTGCGGAAGTCCAATGGAGAGTGGAGGCTGACGGTAGACTATCGTGGCCTGAATGAAGTCACACCGCCGATGAGTGCTGCTGTGCCAGACATGCTGGAGCTTCAATATGAACTGGAGTCAAAGGCAGCCAAATGGTAGGCCACAATTGATATAGCTAATGCATTTTTCTCGATCCCTTTGGCAGCAGAGTGCAGGCCACAGTTTGCCTTCACTTGGAGGGGCGTCCAGTACACCTGGAATCGACTGCCCCAGGGGTGGAAACACAGCCCCACCATTTGCCATGGACTGATCCAGACTGCACTAGAAAAGGGTGAAGCCCCAGAGCACCTGCAATACATTGATGACATCATTGTATGGGGCAACTCAGCAGAGGAAGTTTCTGAGAAAGGGAAGAAAATAATCCAAATCCTGCTGCAGGCTGGCTTTGCCATAAAACGAAGTAAGGTGAAGGGGCCTGCGCAGGAAATCCAGTTTTTAGGAATAAGGTAGCATGATGGGTGGCGTCAGATCCCAATGGATATTATCAACAAAATAGCAGCCATGTCTCCACCAACCAACAAAAAGGAGACACAGGCCTTCTTAGGCGTTGTGGGTTTCTGGCGAATGCACATTCTGAATTACAGTCTAATAGTAAGCCCTCTCTACCACGTAACCCGGAAGAAGAATGATTTTAAATGGGGCCCTGAGCAACGACAAGCTTTTGAACAAATTAAACAGGAAATAGTTCATGCCGTAGCTCTTGGGCCAGTCCGGGCAGGACCAGATGTAAAAAATGTGTTGTACACCGCAGCCGGGGAGAATGGCCCTACCTGGAGTCTCTGGCAGAAAGCACCAGGGGAGACTCAAGGGCGACTCCTGGGGTTTTGGAGTCAGGGATACAGAGGATCTGAGGCCCACTACACTCCAACGGAAAAGGAGATATTGGCAGCCTATGAAGGGGTTCGAGCTGCTTCAGAGGTGATTGGCACTGAAGCACAGCTGCTCCTGGCACCCCGACTGCCAGTGCTGGGCTGGATGTTCAAAGAGAGGGCTCCTTCTACACATCATGCAACCGATGCTACGTGGAGTAAGTGGGTTGCACTGATTACACAGCGGGCTCGAATGGGAAGCCCCAGTCGTCCAGGAATTCTGGAAGTGATCACAGGCTGGCCAGAAGGGAAAGATTTCGGAATGTCCCCAGAGGAGGAGGTGACACGTGCTGAAGAAGCCCCACCATATAATAAACTAACAGAAGATGAGAAACCATATGCCCTCTTCACTGATGGGTCCTGCCGCATCGTGGGAAAGCATCGAAGGTGGAAGGCCGCTGTATGGAGTCCTACACGGCGAGTTGCAGAAGCTGCTGAAGGACAAGGTGAATCAAGCCAGTTTGCAGAGGTGAAAGCCATCCAGCTGGCTTTAGATATTGCTGAAAGAGAAAAGTGGCCAACACTGTACCTCTATACTGACTCATGGATGGTGGCCAATGCCCTGTGGGGGTGGTTACAGCAGTGGAAGCGAAACAACTGGCAACGCAGAGGCAAACCCATCTGGGCTGCCCCATTGTGGCAAGATATTGCTGCCCGGCTAGAGAAGCTAGTTGTAAAGGTACGTCATGTAGATGCCCACGTACCCAAGAGTCGGGCCACTGAGGAACATCAGAACAACCAGCAGGTGGATCAGGCTGCCAAGCTTGAAGTGGCTCAGGTGGATTTGGACTGGCAGCGTAAGGGTGAATTGTTCATAGCTCGGTGGGCCCATGACACCTCAGGCCATCAAGGAAGAGATGCGACATATAGATGGGCCCGTGATCGAGGGGTGGACTTGAGCATGGACGCCATCTCACAGGTCATCCATCAATGTGAAACATGCGCCGCCATCAAGCAAGCCAAGCGGGTAAAGCCTCTGTGGTATGGAGGCCGATGGTTGAAATATAAATATGGGGAAGCATGGCAAATCGACTACATCACGCTCCCACAAACCTGCCAAGGCAAGCGTTATGTTCTTACAATGGTGGAAGTAACCACTGGATGGCTGGAAACATATCCTGTGCCCCATGCCACTGCCTGGAACACCATCCTGGGTCTTGAAAAGCAAGTCCTGTGGCGACATGGCACCCCAGAGAGAATTGAGTCAGACAATGGGACTCATTTTCGGAACAACCTCATAGACACCTGGGCCAAAGAGCATGGTATTGAGTGGGTGTATCACATCCCCTACCATGCACCAGCCTCTGGGAAAATTGAAAGGTACAATGGACTGCTCAAAACTACCCTGAGAGCAATGGGTGGTGGGACCCTCAAACACTGGGACACACATTTAGCAAAGGCCACCTGGTTAGTTAACACTAGGGGATCTGCCAATCGAGCTGGCCCTGCCCAATCAAAATTTCCACGCCCAGTAGAAGGGGATAAAGTTCCTGTAGTGCGCATGAAAAATATGTTGGGTAAAACAGTTTGGGTTATCTCTGCTTCAGGCAAAGGCAAGCCCATCTGCGGGATTGCTTTTGCTCAGGGACCAGGGTGCACTTGGTGGGTGATGAGAAAAGATGGGGAAGTCCGGTGTGTACCCCAAGGGGATTTGATTTTAGGTGAAAATAGCCAATAAATCAAATTGTATGATATTAATAGCTATATACTGTATCAATGGTATGACCATAAGAATCTACCAAAACTAATGAAGGATGGACTTTGAAACTGAACAAAGTGCCATGATGATGGAACTAGAACTGACTTCAACTGGTGCCCAGGAACTCCATTAAAAATCACATCTTTGACATCCAGACTGTGATCATGGACCACACCAGATACACCGGCCGTGAAAACTCTGGATGTAGCGTGCAACAATCCACGCACCATTGCTCCTGCTCTGAGAGGCTGTAATGGCAGATGAAACCCAAAAGCCATGGACTAAATGAACTTGACAGGCATTTTAGAGCGATAGCCCGTAGAGTTAAGGGAATGAGATCTGTGAAATAATCTGGGCATGACGTAGATGGTATGGAATAAGGGGTGGATAATGTCCTGGTTCTGGCAAGGATAGAGTTAATTTCACAAAGAGCCAGGACAGGTGAGCCAAGCTGGCCGGGGGGCTATTCCATACCATGTGACGTCATGCTCACCATAAAAGGGGGCTAGTCGGGCAGGGGTGGGTGGGGTGTGGCTCCGGGACAGGCTGAGCGTCTGGTCGGTCGGTCGGTCGGTCATCGGATCGGTAAATTGTTCTTTGTTATCACCCATTGTGAATATCTGTTATCAGTACTGTTGTTGATTGTTTCCCTCTCCCTTGCTGTCCCAGTAAACTGCCCTTATCCCAACCCTCGAGGCTTTGCCGTTGTTTTTCCGTTCTCCTCCCCGGCCCGCCGGGGGAGGGGTGAGTGAGTGGTGCGTGGCACCCAGCTACCGGCTGGGGCTAAACCACGTCAACAGGCCACATCACACCTTTGGGTTTTTACCTCTTGAGGGTTTCTAACCCCCAGAGCTGCCCTGTGCACCCTCCCTGACAGGACCACACTCAGCATCATTCCTCAGCTGGGCAGTAGCTGACTGTGCTTCGTAGTTTGTTCTCCCAAAGACCTGGAAATGGATTTGCTCACAGAGAAACTTAACCACAGCACCTCCGAGTTGCACTGTGCTCAAAGGAGCCCCAGGGTGCATGACACCTGCTGGGACCAAAATGCCAGCAGGACATTCTGGCTCCATCTCCCTACAGGTTTTGCTCTGTCACCCAGGATTTCCCAAATACAGGGCTGTGATGTGGTCTCTTTGCATGCTTTCCCTTTTTGCATACTTGCTAGCCTGAAAGAACCCTCTAATTGAACTAAACCACCAGGCACCAGCATCTTGGTAAAAAATGCAACTGATGCCTGGAAACAAGGAATTACCAATGCCATTAAGTGGATTTCATGTGCTTCATTGTCATTTCTGAAGATGAAGCCGAGTTGCCTATTTAGATGGGTAACATTATGGGGTCACACATAGTATATAACCCTATGGTAGCTGCCTCCTGACAATGTCACATTTATGAAGTCAAAGATTATTTTGCCTTTTGAGATATCTTATGCTAGTCCTAAGCACAGGAAGAAGAAAAAAATGCCTGTTTTGCACATCACTAGCTATTAGGCTATGTCTGGTTACATCACATCAGTTGATATAACATAAACCAATGTAAGCAGACAAAATGTGACACAAATGTCACGTTGCATCAGATTTTAAAGGAGTTGGCAGCTTTTACACCGCGGATGAAAAATACCAAGTTCAACCATCATACCTGTAGGCCTTCAGGATAAAGCAATGCTAGCCACCAACTGCAATCCACATTTTCATATTCTAATGGTGCATTTCTAGCTTATGAAATGACCATTTTTACTCTGTTATGCTCCTATTCCCTCCCAAAAGATGAGGGCTGACCTTGACAAAGCATGGATCAGCAGGGAATTCATCCACTGAAAAATGGATAAAACATAGAGCCTGTCTCAAAAAACCCCACCAAAAATCAATAGCAACCTTTCTATTGATTCAAACAGGAAATGGATTAAGGTCTCCATGCCTCAGTAAATATTTTTACTGTATAACTAATTTCCCATTAGAAGGAAAAGCATAGGGTTTTTTGTAGGCCGTGGGGAAAAAAAGCAGAGCAAATTTTATGTAACAGAGCAGACAGATTACAAAGGAGAGGCAGCGCTTAGGTGATGTATCAAGTGCTAATACTATGTTTGGTTTTTCAACGTTTTCTTCATTTTCCACTTACACAGAAATTTTACACTGAGGAAGGAGCAAGCCTGATGTTTGCACCAGCAGCAGGACCATGACTCATGTACATGCCCCTCCTAGCTACAGCTGGCACAGGAAACATGGTACCTGGGCATCATAGAGCCCACTGGGCACCGGCCCCCTCCTCACTCAGCTTCTGGAGCAGGAAACAGCTCTGGGACCTCTGGAGCTCCCTTACCCGTGGTTTCTAAACCGTTAATTTCAGAGCCACATCATGTAGGAGATAGAGAGAAGCCTGACAGTCCTCTGCAGGAATTCCCCTTAGCCATGGCTGCAGCTTCTATCAATTACTTTCAGCAACCTGAGAGTATTTATCACACAGTGGCTTGGTAGGATTCTGCCTTTACAGCAGATTATTTTCATGAGGCTGGAAACTCTTGTGCCACACTAATAAGATAACGCTCTGGTAACACAGTTGGTTAATAACTTTTGTTACAAACAGAAGCTGAGTCAAAACTACAGAATTGCAGCCTGACGAAAGAAAACAGAAAATGGCCAGCATCAGCATTGCCTGCGTTCCTCACATATCACCTGCTCGCCAGCACACCGCCGGCACACTGCAGCAGTGAGCTGCAGCAGCACGGGGAGGGCATGAGCTGGCTGAGGGATTTTGCTCCCCAAAATACATCACCTGGATGGTTTTCTTACATGCTGATTTTCCTCCTCTCACAATACCATGTCTACATCCGAAAAATTTCCCTTCCATTTCCCTTCCCTAGTTTGCATGTCTTAGTGTGAAAGGAAAAGGACAGGTATCCCTGCAGGGGCAGGGGTGCTGAGCAGTGAGCTGAAAGTGGTTGTCAGAGGTGGCAGGAATTAGAAGGACACCATCCAGGTCATGTGGTTCTCCATAAACTTTCAGTACCCTCCTCCTCGGTTTTCTGCCCATTACATAATAATGCTTCAGGAGAGGAGTTGTGTTTAACACCTCTCTGCATACCAGCTCTTGCTCTGCCATGTCACTCAGTTTGCTAAGAATCTTCCCTTCCTACTTGGCGAGAGCAAAGGCTCATCTCTTTTTGCTTGCTTTTTTTTCCTAAAGACTCTAACAGCTCCACTCTCAGTCCAGTTCTGGAGAATGAGAGCACACGCAGGGAGATGCTGCGTGTGCAGCAGAGGTGCAATCTGATAATTGTTGAAGTAATGTTGAACTAAGATTTTCAGTATATTAAAAAAGGTACCTGTGCTCTTCTCCAGGCTCCCCGCAGTAGCTGCTGTCAAGGGCAGGCTGCACAGAAGAGAGACCACATCGCTGAGGCCAGCACTGCCTGGTGAGAGTTTGCCTTTTGTATGGAAACTCCGATAAAGGGCAGTCGAACAAATCAGTCATTTTCTCTGAAGTGAAAACATTTCCGGCTTATCCTCTTGATCCTTACGATTGTTATTCATCGTGTGCGCGAGAGCAGTGCCTGCGGAGGGACCCAAGCAAAGGTATTAATTCAATAATGTGTCCGGCAGTTTACCAGTAGTCTAAGACTCAAATTGCAAAACGATTCATCTTAGAACTTGTTTATAAGTGAAAAATAGATATCTCGAGGCTGGTAACCTTTTAGAAACACCACTGTGACAGATTTTGTCTGACAGGTTTGATACCAGTTTTGCCTGCTGTATAAATATTGATGGGTTTAATGCTTAGCATTGCAGACTTAATCTTCTTAGCAGGTACATTTCCAGATCTAAAGCTGCGCTGAGTGCAAGGTCTCCCTGCTCTGATATGGTAACAGCTCAAGGTGTTATTTAGAGTCATTAGTCCTTGAAAGGAAAAAGTTAATTGACAAGTGTTCACAAATGTTGTGTACTTGAGTGTCTCAGGGGAATTGCCCAATTAATATACTCTCAAACAAGCAGATATGGGATCATTAAGAACCTCTGACACATTAAAGAAGGTACTGGGAAGGCACACGGACTCCTGTGATTGCATTGCCCTTGTGGTGATGGGGGAAACGAGCCACTCTGGCACTGTTGCTACTCTTCCATATTCCTTACAGATCCCCTGGAGATCTCCATGATCAGGACAAAAAGGAAGCAAAGAGCAAGATTTCAATGTGAGTGTTTATTTTTAGACTCTGATCTTTTGACCAACTCTTCCACTGACATAAAATAATATATCAGATAGCCTTGGCGTCCATCATACTACCAACTTCCCATCTCCGTGTGTGTCCATGGAGACTCAGAGCCCTTCTCCACCGGCCAGATGCGTAATTTATAAATCCTTTTCTTCAATGTCAAAGCGAACTGCACAGAGGACATACAATATTGAGAAAGACCCAATTTTACTGACACTATGAAGGATTAAGGAAGCAAGACAGGAAAAGTATATTACAAAATCTGTACCTCAATTTTTTTTTGTTTTCTGGCTTCTGGATGGCTCCGGTTTGTTTATTCCACCCGTACATCTCAGTTCACTTTTAGATAACTTAGCTGATGAAAGTTTATTCTTACTTTTAAAATAAAGAATGTTTTAATGTAATTGTTGAAGTTAATAACCTGTCCTGAAAATTTTCTATTTTGAACCAGAGCTACTCTCAGTCAGTCCTGCCAAACCAAATTCTTTGACCCAATTTCTAAGAATAAATTCCTTCCTGAAAGCTGAATGCAGCCACACCAATCCATATTGTCCAGCCTGCTGAAACTGGGTTTTTATAATGGAAATATGCAGAGCCCTCAGCAATAGTGATGCAAATTAGGCTACTGGGGGGGGGGTTGTTGGTTTTTTGTTTTTTTTTTTTTCCCCAAGGCTATTCTGAAATTCTGAGGTCAGTACTTATATGGCTTGGTGACAAGGGAATTAACTGCACAAAGATCAGGTGATATTAGAATAGAAAAAAAATGTTCACTGGGAAAAAAATAGAAACATTCAATAATGTATGAAGTATAGATGTGCCATTGTTTAAAGTAAGAGAGCTGGATTGCTATTTTTTTACTTTTATACTGACAAATACATGCAAAAAAAAAGAAAAAAAGGACTTTTTGCTGTCTATTAACAAACATTCTTTGAAAAAATTATGATCAGATCTCTACGATCAAACTTTAAAAGGTGTATTATATAGAACTGGATATCATATATTAACTACCAGTTACTTGCAACCACGCAGATCATTTCCCCCTGCCTCTCCTTTCTGTTTAGGCTGCAAACCTACATGTCATGGAGCGTATCTCACTGTGACCTCTTGCCCACACCATAAATCAACAATAGTTTTGCTGCTGAGCTCCTATGCTTAAATAAAGCCCACTGTGTAGTAATAAATATAAAATCACATAGCACCTCAGTGCTGTAATCTTGATAGGACTCTGAGGCGGCTGTCATGAGAAGCATTGTAGCCTGGTAGCAACTGCACCCTGGCACTCAGGATTTGTATTTCTGCTCAGCACTGGCTAGAGCAAGAGTCCAGTTTGCTTCAACTAATGTAGATTAGACCTCTTTAATCTCTCCTGGTGATATTTTTATATGCTATTTTTCAGGGGAGATCATGATACAGGGAGAATACACGATCAGCCTTTCTAAAAAGGGCTTGATCTTGCAAAGTCCTCAATTTGCAAGGCCCTGGGGTACCCAGTGCAGAGCGAGGCCTGGCTGCACTAAACCAGGGATAAAAGGGGGATCTCAGGGAAGAGCTGTTTGCTGCCATGTCCCTAAATCTCTCTGAGCAGAGGGGGAGGCTGCAGCAGTGGAAGCCTGGGCTGTCAAAAAGCAGAAATCGCTGCTCTCACAGCTCAGCGCGTGCTTTAGACACGATAACAAATACGATGCCCAAGTCTGGAAGGACACTGGAGTGATGAGGATTTACAGGCAGAATTGGACCCCTGGGAGAGGAATAGCAGCAGCACCGTAAATACTCGCTGCAGAAACCAGGTTTCCTGGCAGAGCCATTTACCTCTTTCTGAACGTGTAAAGACACAAAACAAATTCTGTCAATTTGAACATCTCATGAAACATGGATGAAACACCCTCTGCCGCGGTGTTCCCATCCACACATGCTGGCACGTGGCAGGACGAGGTGCAGGCTGTACTCCAGCTACACCAAGCTCACCCACTGCCAAGGATCCCAGCACAGTCACCCAAAAATTTGATTTGCTTGCGCTCTGCCTTGTCTCTCAGAAGTATTTTTTTCTGCTGAAAGTGTACAAATATATTTAGTAAAATGATATATCTTAAGATTAGAAACTTTGCAACTCATCATTGCTATTTGCTTTAGAGAGAGAACATGTCTCTGAATCAGTGCAAAGAAGGGACTTTTATACTATTTGATTCAGAAAATGGTATTTGAATGTTTCAAAGAGAAATATTTAACCATATTCAGATGGGCTAAAATGGTGCTAAAAGTTCTTGTCTAGATTTATCATTTTAAACAAAAATAGCTAAAAGTCTTCTTAATAAAACCAACAAAACAAGACAGTTTTGAAGGAAAAACAGACAGAACTGTGGATCTATGGAGCAGCAAAGATACACTCACAATTTGAAAGAAAGAAAATACCCAACTTATTTTCAGTCTTTCTTTTAAGGGAGAAATAGTTTTTTGTCTCCAGCTGTAGAGCAAAGAGCTATTTCCAGTCCATCAAAGAGAGAAACTCAGCACAGACCTGGTCAGCCATGCAATCAATTTCCATTATTATTTTTTTTCTGAAAGCAACAAGCTTCTGTGAAGCTGCATTTGTTCCATTTTTTCTTGGGTAAATGATTTTGCATTAATAATGAGATTATCAGTAAAATTTATGCACATACTGATTTCTCAGAGTGTCCTCTGTGTAACTATGGGATTTCTTTCTCTTCAAACAGAAGAGGTCTATAGTGAAAAGAGTGGTGCATACGTGATGGTCACCTGCTCTGGTCAGAGGTTAGATGGTCAGTCAAAGACAGAGCTGAGACAAGAGAAAATACATTTTAGAGGATCCTGCACAGCTGTATGAGCCAGTAGACAGTCTTAAGGATCTTGCTCAATTTAGAACAAGGTAGCTGCCATCATTGCTTTAAATGACAAAATTTGGTTAGGACACTGGGAAGTTTTGCTTCCATATACTGCACAGAATCCTGTCTGAATTTAGCTGATAGCAGCATCCATGCTTGATGGAAGACCTCAGCAACAGTCCTGAGGACTTACATTTCCTCCAACCAGAGCTACTCATCATGTACGAGACGGAGAAGAGCTCTCCTGGCATATGGGACTGGCATGATGCTACAGCTGAAGTACTGCAGGCGCAGCAGAAGGTTCTGTCAAATCAATATTTTACTTTCATCCAGAGTCTAAGGACATATTCTGACCACTCTTATCTCCATGGCTTCTTATTCTTTTGGAAACAGCAGCAAACATTTACGACCCAGGGAGCCAGAAAGGTATTTCTGCAGAACAGGGCCGATTAGCCAAACCTCTGCTGCAGGGCACAGCTCATTGAATTTTCTGTGCAATCCATTGAATTTTCTGTGCAATCCCTCAAAAACCTCTGGGAAGTCTCAGGAAACTTAAATAATGGGAAGGCACCCAAACACCCAACCTAGTCCTTTTATTTTTAGAGTTCAACCACTTTGCTTTTAGCCTCATCACCCAATGTGGTGAAGAAGAGGGAAGCAGTCTTGGAAGTTTGCTTTGCATCAGGGTGACAGCATGGAGAGGCATGTGAAAGGCAGAGGGAAGCGCTCCGGTGCATGGGCACACGCCTCAGCAACATCCATTTTCTTCTTCTCGCTTCTCAGGGGCCTGGAGCCCTCCCGGGTCTGGGCGTGCAGCAAGACTACATGAGAATAATTTGTTTGTACAGGAACTTGCAAAGAACGAGAGCACCAGCAGGGTAAACCGCAAGAGAGAGCCAGGAGAGGAGAGTATTTTGTGCATCGAGGTGATCTGGGCTGTGGTTTTGCTTCTTTACCCTTGCTGGAGTGAAGATACAGTAACTGCTTGTACCAGTGGAGAAGAAAACCATGGCAACAGAAACTTAGTTCGTACTTTAATTTATTGCCATCGAGCTATTTGCCAAGTGCCAACTCCCTGGGAAAAATGCATTTTTCATCAGTACTACACAGAAATTAGCATCAGAAGAATTAATGCACTTAATAACTGTCAAGGAACGCTGAGAAATGTGCCTGAGACATGAAGACAACTGTATTTATGAGTCACTTCAACCTATAGCAAACATCAGCTAACTGGATAAATGTCACTACAAGTTTGAATCATGATTTGGTGTCATTTTAAATTTAAGTGAAGCAAGGATTTTCTTTATTTAGCTAATGCTGGAAGTGACATAATGAATAAAGGGCACAAGCTCCTGTTTGTTTGCAGATCTCTGAGCGTTAAACCTAGAAGAAGGTGAAGGCATTTTCCAAATGGAAATAAACAAAATAAAAAGGTCATAAACAAACATGACGATTTTATACCCAGAGGAGAAGGGCTGTGTAACAGAGATGGAACTGGTGAGACTCTTTAGCCAAACATTCTTGGGACTTACACCATCTCGTCCTCCTCAATTTTCCTCCTCCATCTAAGCAAGGAGCCACTGAAGCCCATTGCCACGCAAGCATCTCCCAGCCAGAAGAGCTCTCACGAAGCATGTGCAGTCAGCCTGCTGCTATTTCACAGGTGGCAAAGCAGCAACATGGAAAATCTATGGGTGGCTATAGGAGATCCAGGGGTTAGTCCGCTGGGCTGAGGGCTCCCAAGCCTCCTCTGATGCTCCCTTCCCTGGCTTAACTCCAAGGTTATGCTCCTGCTACCCCACACTCCCAACAGCACAACTTCTCTGCATTGCTTTGATATCTCCTCTCCCTCTATATCACAGCCTGCTAATTTGAAGTGACAGAAAACAAGCAACCGGCTGCTCAGAGCATCTCCAGGCTTTACATCCTTATCTCAAGAGAGTCCACATCTTGGTGTTGGCCCAGGGACAAAAAGAAGTAATTTTTTTTCCCAACACTAATGCTGAATCACAGCTAATGCATTAAATATACAACACATGGACTTCAAATGCAATGAAGATGATTACAGGCAGCATCACATTTCTATGACTATTTTTGACGGAATGTCAATCTCTGCACTTTTTTTTTTTTAATATACTGCATTGCCAACAGATAGCAACACCTACTGTCAGACATGTACTGCAGAACTGAGTCCTGGGTTTGCTTTCAGGACCTACAGAGACTTTAGGAAATTTGGGTTGTGATGGGCCTGTTTTCCCATCTGAAGCAAGAGCTTGTTCATACGTATCTAGAGGATGGTGTTTTCAGACATCTGATCTGGAGCCAGACTTCCTCCTCCAAATTATTAAACACCATTTGCTTACACCAGAGGCTGTATTGCTGAAATTCATTGTGTGTATTAGTCTGTAAGCTGGTAACAAACTGACCACTTTATTCAGCATCATGATTTTAGCAAGGAACATTATTTAGTACCAAATACAAAATGGCATCTTTACTATGAGAAAAATAGCAACTGATTCATTGTTCAGCTGATGGGAGGAATTACCTTCATCACTGTGTGATTCATCTTGATTCATCCCTCGCCTGGAATTGTGAAGTAATAATTTAAACTCAGCTCAACATATTGGTAAGCTCTAAACTAACGGCAATCACTGGGCATTGCTATGGGCAGCTCATTGACAGAAGCAAAATGTGAGGATATCTCAGCTGCAGAGTAGCAGTACTGCTAAGATGAAAGCATAGTTATAGAAATGGATGATGTTTCCTCACTCAGAGTTCACTGTGGAAAGCCAGCTCTCAACGGAGAAGGTAGAAAAAAAAAGCAAGTTAGAGAAAAGGAATAAAAATTGTATTGTAGGCAAAGCAAGATCTGTGCAGGGAAAGAGTGACAAAAGTTGAACTGTTACATGTACTGATGAGACAAATAGGACAGGACACAGTAGATCATCCTAAAATAGTGCAAAGCCTGCTTGCACATAAGGCAAGCAGAGGAGAGGTAACAAAAGGAAAAGCATGGAATCCAGAAGCAAATATGGGCATAAGGGAGTTAGAAAAGCAGAAGTACAAAGCAGATACACCAGGATCCAGTAACACTGAAAAATGTAAGATAGAGATACGGAGAACAACAGCCAGGAAAATAACTCAAAGACCAGAAGGCTTCAGGTCCCCTCATGGGGTGCAGTAACAAGGGTGACCTTACAGACAAATAATGGAGTATTTATCTGCCACAGAGCACCATTTCTTTCAGGATCCTGCTATGGCCTCGACAAAGGGCTGCATGAGACAACGGGACAGTGTATATTGTTCCCATGGCACAGCTTTAGCGTGTGCAGAATCATGGGGATTTCTAACACTATTCTAGCACAGGCTAGAAAGCATGCTGTGGTGCCAAGGGGAACACACGCAGGGCAGCCCTATGGAATGGACCAGATTATAGATTCACTAAGTGAATACTCTGAAACACTGTAATTGCTGTCTGGGATGCATTATTGCAATATGAGGGTTTTAATGGAGAGTTAAGAGCAGTGCTGACCTTTAAATACCCTACGCATTCTAAGGCTGCACTAGATGATTTTACACCAATTATTTATTAGCATTATAAGTAAATGAGTTATTATCATTCATGAATTCTGTAACAGTCAATTTGTTTCTCTGCCCAGAGCCTTGAAGTGCCTATTTCACAATTTCTTAGAGATGTAACCATAGGAACTAAGTGGTTGCCAACATAAACCTTCATAATTAATGATGATAAGCTTTCACGCTATTCAGTGATACTGAAATGTATAGAGTTGATGAAATGCACCTCAAGGGCCATGGGACCCTGAAGGTGGTGGTACATTGACTTATTGTATATAACACTCACATACTGCCTGAGTACATTGGCTCAGCTGTGCATTTTTGAAACTCTCACACAAAGAAGCGTGCTGTGAAATGGAAGACCAAGGCGGCAGATTTTCTGCCCTGGAAAGCAGAGATCCCCCTGAGCTGTAATAGAGAGTAAAGACGGTGCCCCTGACCCACTCCCTGAGCATCACAGAGGGATGGGAAATGGCAGCAGAGAGGGGCCACAGCCCCGCAGGACCCACAACCTGGATCACTCGGGTAGCTGCAGCGCTGAGGGGTCATGCTCTGCAATGCAGTTTGGAGCAGCCCCCAGCGCTGGAGCCAACTCCCTTCCTGCAGCAGAGTACCCACCTCAGAGGAGATATTTAGCTGTAGATACCTCTGGCAAGGTCAAACACAAAAAGGCAGTCAAATAGCTTCTGTGGCAATCCTTCCTGTCCCTTTCACACTGGGATGAATATTTCCACTCTGTTCCCCTCTGAAGAGTTTTGTTGGTTTTTTTTTTCCTAAGCATCTGGTGCTGGAGGATAGACAGCTCCACTGCAGATGATCATCCTCAAGTGGGTGCGTGGTTTTCAAGCAATAACATGGCTTTTCCTAAGAACCTATAAAGGGACACAAACACTCCATCCATGGAGGTGATAATTTTATATACTTATATACCAGGTCATGAAAAAATGCTTTTGCTCTTGCTTGCCTGTGACTGAGAAGGCACCAGACCTTCTTACAGGGAAAAAAATTCAGTAACCCCACAAATTAGGCTGGCAAACTGCTTTCTTGCCAAGGAGGGCGTATTCACTAGAAGTGAGGCGGGGTGAAGTCAGAGGGCTCTTGCAAATTGAGCCTGGCACTATGGGTCCAGAAAGCTCAGTGGTGGATCGCCAGATGGCCTGACCAGCCAAGGGGACCGCCTGTTTCAACATGCATTTAAAAAATGCAGCACAACCAAGGTGCACTGTCTACTTGCAGACTGGCTCTGCAGTTATCAGCAGTAGATCATAATACTTTTTGGGGAAAAGGGGGAGAAATGCCTATGAGATTCCCAGTACACTTTGCTTATGAACAACTGCAGCAGGTCCCATCAAGCACAGCCCAGGACAGTTCAGTGCAAACTGCGCAGACCAGCCGAGGTGACAAGTGACTGCACAGGCTGAGAAGCAGCGTGTGTGCTCAGAGCCTGGGTCCAGCCCTGCTCCCCATCCGGCTGGGCTGGGAGTGCTGGCATCTCTCTCAAGCTGCAGGCAAAAGACACAGGAGCTTTTGACAGTTGCAATAAAAGGCTCAGAGCACGTCTTGCAAGACATCTTCATTTACTGCTTCAAGAGGGATATCTGCAAGGATCAAGTGTCCCTTAAAAACCAGAAACAAATCCAGATAACTTTTGCCACAGCATGTTAGTGTGGAAATTAGAGGCATCCTTGCAAATGGCTTGGCTCTATCATAAGAAAATAGAAGAGATTCTTCTTTTTTGAGATTCTTCCTAGAGCAATGCTGTAGAAGATCATGATTGTGCTCCAGTTTCAGAGATGGGAACAGTTACTTGCCTACAAGAAAGTGGAGAACACAAGAACGGTCACTTGGACCAAAAGTGATTGGGGTCCCTATGGTCCTGGGGAAGCTGCTTAGGGAGAAGGTGCAGGGCATTGCAAGCAGCAGATGAGGGGCTGCAGGTACATCTCCCACCTTGCAGCATACAGGGAGCAAGGGGCTGCCTGAGCTGATGGGATCAGCCCCGCAAAGGAACAGAACTGAGAGTTTGCCATTTTAATATTTTAATATTTAATATTTTCTGAAGGAAAACATCTGAAAACAGACACAGCAATAGCTTCCTTTCATCTTTGGAGAGTGCTACTACAGAAAAGTGAAGTGCTTCAAGATAGTATAGGCTGGGTACACTTCCGTGCATAGATATATACACACATCCATTTCTATCCAAGCTGTCTATATATGGTACCTTGCATTTAGAAACCCCCATTTTGCTTCTGTAGTGCAATAATCCTAACAATAAAGAAGCATGTTTGCGTATTTGACTTCATTAAGTAAACTACACTGATCCTTTAAGGAGGCTGTTGGTTATCTTGATCATCAGAAACACTTAGAATCCGCTACATTTAAATGTATCTGTCTTCAATTTGGTATAGATACACAGTCACTGGCAGATAACATTGTCACACAAGATAATAGGCTCCTGCTGCTAGATAAACACTTAGAGGAAGATGCACATTTGAATTTTTATTCCATTGGCTCTAATGAGATTCCATCAGCTCAAGTTTGGCCCCATATTTAGATGTCATTAAGAGAATCTCTATACAATCATAACAACAATAAAAATGCTGCAAATATTTTTTAGAATCATTTCTACTGGAAACAGGCTTTTCTTGCAAGCACACATTTCTTTCCAGACTTCATGCAGCATTGTGTTGGCAGATAAGGAATTACAGGCAGCGAGGATGGGACTGAGAGATCTTACGGAGTGACCCAAGACTCGGCCACCTCATGGGGGCCAGCTGCCCCCACCCCACAAGCCAGGATGCAGCCTGTGTGCACATGGTAGCGATGTCCTCTGTCCAAAGCACTGGTGTCGTTGCATGACATGATGCTGGTGCATTTGTATTTGGCATGGACATAGTGTACAAGTCTGGCCACCTAACCACACAGGCAGGAGAGGTTTGGGCCTGCCGAGAGCCTCCGTTTCCAGCGGTTTGAGCTCCTTCATGCTCTGGCACACAGGACACTGTCCATCACTCCCCAACAGCGGCTACTCCCTGCAGTGACAAAAGGCTCAAACCAATCAGGTTTATTGTTTTTCTCAATTTGTCTGCTTCATATGCTGCTGAATTCCAGTGTGTCCAGCTCCGCATGCCTTTCTTGGTGACCTCTGAGGATTTTGAGATCTCCAAAAGTAATTTTCTCCTTCATATTCCAGCAGGGATAACTTGGAGGAATAATAATTTGGCCATATATATATATTTATATTTGTATCCTCTCATATTATACTTTAAACAACTGCTTCCGGGTACAAGAAACCACATTAAAATGTATGCAAACTAAGTTAACAAATGTCAGCTAGAGGTCCCAAATAGAAACTGTGCTTCTCAGCCCCCAGGCTAGAAATCTGAATAAACAGATGTTCTTTGCACTGTGCCCTGAAGGTTAAACTTAACCTTTGTTAGACAAACAAGGGCCACTGTCTAAATAAGAAGGGTTGATGGCATATATAATGGAGGCTTAGACCATTTGACATATTTTAGGTCAAGGATTTTAGCAGAGGAAGAGAAGTTATAATATTTCTAGCAAAGGAGAAGCAGACAGATTGTACACAACAAATCAATAAATCTAGAGGTCAGAGGCAGCAACTGAAGACACCATCTCCCTCTTTCCATATCTACTTTCTTTGCAATTCAGGGTCCACACCAGCTGGAGGGAGGATGTCCTTGGAGGAATGGCTCCCCTCCAACGCCCTGTTCCTGGCAGGTTTCCAGGTTCACTCAGAGCAAGACCCAAGTTTTACTTACCAGTGAGTTAGGGCTTGAGATCTGGATGTGAGAATTCCACCAGAGATAAACCTTGTCAGAAGTACTACTATCCATAAGAAGCATTTCAAAAGCCAGACACATGCCCATGTTGCAAATACCCCAGCTCAAGTTCTATGCTTAGCCCACTGATGAAAATCCATCTCTAAAGTCTGGTAATTTTAGACAATCTCTACCTAAGTACCCAATCTATTTTATGCATACCTCTCCAAAATCAATGCATGTTAGCAAGATCCTGCCTAAGACAGACAACAACTTAGACACAAGGTAAGAATGATACATTTCCAAAGACATTTTTCTTATCGGCTCAATATGATGTTTACCTGGAAGGTATGTCCAGCCAGGTCTTTGCTACTTAGTTGCAGCATCTGTATGTCTCCTGAGCAGCACAGGTTGGCTTGCACCACGAGAATGGGATCACATAAGTTCTGTGAGCCGCAGCCAGTGAGATGGTGCTTCTGTGGGCTCTGAAACCTCCACACCTTTGAGAAAGGCAAAAACATCACGATCACAAACTCAGTTCCACCTAGTAAATGCAAATTTATATAAAAATATGGTCATGTGCAGCTGCTACTCACATTTATACAGCTTGCATAGAAGTCATCATCTCTGAGCTCCTCCACACACAAGGGAACTGTTAAAGTAACAGATATGGAAAAAGAGAAGAGAAGCTCTAAGGGCCTGGTGGTGCCTCAAGCTGATGGAGGAAAGGTTTACAGTCTAGTACTCACAGAGAGCCTTAAGGAAAAATTCCAGAATGACCTATAGAGAAAAATGTGCAACACTTTCCATGAACATAAAAATTGAAGAGAAAATTTGGGATAATCCTAGCCATTGTGGTGTTCTTTCCCCTGGAAACAGGAAAACTAAATATACTGATAGACCATCTGCTTTCTCCTAAGTTGGTCAGCAGGGTTTCCACTTTTTCTTGGGGTCTTTTTGGGCTTTGCAATATGAAATCAAGGCACATGTTCCTTTTTTTTTGTTGTTGTTGTTTTTGTTTTTTTGTTTTGGCTGCATATCTGCATTGCTTCATATTTCTCTAGGCTTTGCTGCCTTTTCCTGCCTGTGCTTCTGTTCTGCTATAACCTATCCTGTCTGTCTTTGTCTGTGTATTCTTTTTTATCATCTGAAAACTTCTAACCCATGTACCTATCCATCTTTCTAGCTCAGCAATAAATAATGTGAATATGAGCAGTCCATGTTCCAGCTGTAAAGTGCTGTGTGTGGTAGGGGTTGCCTCCCACACTTGATTGCTTTAATTTACCCGTTTTATTTCTCTTCGCATAACCGAGTGAATTCTTTCTCTACCCAGGCTATGTTTGCTGACCTTGGAGATTATTTTTTATGTGGCTCTTTCTTTACAGGATGCTTCAAGTTCTGCTGAATTAGTTCCAAATTTTCTCAAGGTCTACCAAAAGACATTCTTTTACTCTGTATTTGGCAAGGTAAGATAGGCTGCTTTTCTCTGCATGCCTGAATGCTCTGCAGGTGACATACGAGAACCCCCTGGAAAATAGAAATGAGTGGCCCAGCTTGGCACAGCCATGATGGAACAGCAGCCCCATCCTAATCTAAAGGAAGATGTTTGGGACATAATCCTAGGAGCAGGGGAACAGTGTAGATTTGAAGACTACATGGGCTTAGTTTTCATTGAGAACCAGAATAAAATATATACCCCACTGCTGCTCACCATGAAGGACCCTGTGGCCAGAGGCAATCAACAGGATTTTTTAATGTTTTGCCATGTTGTTTCAAGAATAATGGATTCAGGTGCAGAGACAATGCCTTGTAAACCGTCTGCAATAAGATACTTTGTATTAGGAAAGTATAGAACTATGATTGTTGATCATCAAATTAAATTTCAGGCTAAGTTTGCTGTAATTTGACTTACTGATGCGTTCTGAGTCAATCACAAATATTTTGATATAAGAGGCTAGTATGACAACTGTGCACAATGATACAGAAAATAAAGGGCTTTTCCTGCCAATTGGAAATAAATCCAGTTATTTAAATAAAGATATGAATTATTTATGGCACTTCTGTAGCACAAAGATGCTGATGCAGACACTATAATAACAGAGAATATAAAAGCAAAAACTAAATATGTGACTTAACTGCCAATAATTCTGTAACATGTCTAAAGAAATAGTACCTTGTTTACTATAGCAGGCTATTCCCCCCCAACACACAGTGGACATGAGATTTTCTATATTACATTCATGCTATCAACTAGACTACATTAATAGCCTCATTCTAAACATTTTCATCCTAAAGCTGAGTCTTTGTTAATGTTATTATATAAAGAATGTATCTGTTGCCAGCCAGATATGCCCATTTCCATCATAAGCTTTACAATAGTTTTAATAAAAAGTCAGTATGTTGCAAGATTTAAAAACAAAAAAAAAGAGTTGGAAACAATTAAAAACCACAACTTTCATAGCCATTTTCCATGGGAACAAAGTCTTCTATAGTGAGGGTAATTATTCCTTTTAAAGCCTATCTCCCACTGTTCTGCACTTAAATAGAGACTGAACTCATCATCTCATCATTTAAACATCTGCAAATAGTCTAAATACAGGACATTATATGTGGATAAGAAATCTCTGCAAAAATGTTCATTGATATTTTGTGCAAATTAGAGTTAATTCCATTTTGTACATGACAGCATCAGAACTCTCTCCTCCTCACAAATGATCTGGAACAGTAGATATTTCTGGTACATGGTGGCATTTTGACTGCCTTGACTGAAAATTGAGGGAGCATGGCTGATGCAAGGTGTAGTTAAATATTGGTTAAAATCAGTAACTAGGCCTTGGTAGATTCAACACAGAATTCATGGAAATGGATGTGAACCGCACTACCCTTCTTCAGACACCCACTGCTAGGGTTGTATTATTTCAATTATAAGTTGCCCTGCAGCTATTAATAAAATAATAATAAAAAAATTATAACCTGAAGATGTTGCACGTGCTGCATCTGTAGCATTAATGATGATCTCATCCCGTCTCATCTCATCCCATCTGTAACTTAAATAACATACTTTTAAAACACAACTGGACTCTCTACTTTTAAGAGAGGGAATCAGTCGCCTGGTGCTCACACAAAGGCAGATCTGCCTTACAGGAGCACGGCAGCTAAACATAATTTCCAGAGGAGCTCTTAATTGACTGCACTTGTGGAAGATGCATCAAAATGTCCCAAAATGAGCATGTTGTTGCTTTTTTAATTTGCTGACAGTTTGCCCCCAGGTAAACCTCTAGCACACTAATAGTTTTCCTTGGCCAACATAACCAATATAGATTTAGTATCTTTCTTTGCTAAATAAGAGGAACATTTACAATAGCTGCTGGCTAGAAAATTAACCAAGTGAACTCTTCAATTTGTCTGTCCCTGTCTGTCTCCCTCATTAATTTTTTATGGAAATCAAAGACTAATTCCATCTCTCTGCTTGTAATCACATTCAAAACATGCTCATGACTCAGTAATCTGCTTATGAACATTGCTGTTCTCTGCAGTAACTCTGCAGACTCCCACATTTGGGGCGGTCTGAATGCTTACACAGCTTGCAGTTGCCAACACACTATTTTTTCCTTGCTGTTTTTGTCGTCTTAGACTCTCCCCTCCATTATGAAAGCTAATGGGATGAACAGGAAACCAACCCATCAAGCCAAAGTTAGAAGTCATAAGAAGCTATTCACCACACTGCAAAACCCTGGTAAGCAATTTCTGATGGCTTTATTCAAAAAGTGGAATTGCTGCTGGTGCCTTATCAAAGCAAGCCCAGCCTGAAAGGCCAGATGTGAAATCCCACACTTACTATCTCAATGCAAGGGAAGTGCATTGGCTTGAGCAAATGTAAATAGCACATTTCCTCCGCATACAGAACATACCGTGGATGAGGTTTTATTTTAAAATTAAACTAGTTGCCAAGATGTTAACTTTCTGAGCTCTGTTCAGCATCATAATTACCTGCTTCAACCAGTAACTGGTTGCCTTCGTACAGCGAGGCCATCTAGTCATTATTGCTCCTTCTACCCCAGTCAAAAAGCCTCTGGGGAGGAGCTGTGAGCAGATATCCATGTCACCTTCCCATCAGCTACCAGAATAAAAAGTGGCCAATGTGAATTCACATTTAATGGCAATACCATAATTTGTGTGCTCCTCGATGAGAAGAGGCAAAAGGCAGCGAAGAACAAAGGACAAGGAACTGCTCCATGGGAGCACCAGGTCCACAGCTGGGCTCATCATTGTTACCCTTTTAGCTGCACTTTGATGGCTTAGCAACCCAGCTAATTTTACCTAAGAGAGAAATGGTGAAGCAAAGTGATAATACTTCTCTATTAAGCAAATGCACTTTTATTTATAGCCAGATTTTAGATCACAAAAATAAAAGAGAGGAGCACAGAGCTTCTTTTCTATTTTCGTGTATAATCAGTATAAATGCTTTTCCACAATCAAAACATGCACAAAAATTGACTATCTTGCAGTGTGCAAATTTTTTTCTGACTCTGTGGACAGCACAAAGATACTGTTAGGAGAGTTTGTAGCAAAATGATTTGAACATTTCTATTTAAAACCTTGCTCAGTATACAACAAATGTACATGTATGTATTGCACAGAGCTCTGGTAATGTATTCTAATGTTCTCTCATGCTTCCTGAGATCATAGTCCTCAGAGCATAATATTTTGGAAGAAGCTAATTTGTCATATCATCTAAAGAAAACAAGCACAGTCTTCCCAGCTCCGCTGACACAAGAACACATAAAACCAGAAAGGATTTCTTTATTCCTAAAGAATGAGCCATGAGTTGCATAAAAATAAGCTTTGAGAAGCACGTAAAAATAAAGACCACAAATATGAATGAGAGAGAATTCTAAATGAGACAGTTATTAGATCCAGGAAGGCAAAGGAATAATGCAGCAACATGTGCCTTCTTTTCAAAACTAATTCTGTTTGATTTGATATGTTCATTTTTGTGTGTTTACAGCTAGACAGGGATTTGCTGAAGAGATGTGGTCATGGGGATGTGCAAGTGGGTCAGAATGACACATTTCTGCAAGCTGAATCACATCATTTTTTAACAATTACCTCCTGGAGAAAGTGTAAGGACAAAAACATGCCGCAGCCAGCTAAGCAAAACCTCTCCTGAAAGTTCTTGTGCAGAACATACTGTACTTCTTTTTTACCCTGTTTCTTTGTTTTATTTTTCCAACTACAGTATTTCCATATTAATCTAGAGCATGCTCATTTTAGGCTTTAAAACTGGGTCAACGCACCCAGAAAATTCACACCAAACTGCAGTTCCTGAGCACAGATAGGCAGAGTTGTCAAAATATTCTCATCACTGAGTAAATTTGTGCTTAGAGCAAAACCAACAGCCTGGAAAACACAAGTGCCCTGCAAGCTATCAATTAGCCCTTACATCAGGATAAACTTGTGTCAAGAGGAAATGACTTCCATTTTATGTGAAGAAATTCAGCTCTGCTCTTACTTACAGAGAAGGACTTACAGAGAAGGACAGTTTAGGAAAGACTCCACTTGCCTAAAGAAAGGGTATATTCTTGCTGTGCTCTTTGATAAGATCCTATAGGGGAGCTCCTGTATCCTCAGTGGGGTATGATTTTAGTCTGTGCATCTTCTGAGATTTCAAAGATTTTCCATTCCTTATCAAGATGAAACAAAAGTGCATTCAGAAGATATTTTCATAAAACACACGACGTCTCCCCAGAGCAACCCAAAACTTCATGACTGTGGCAGCAGTTTGGATGCTGGGCTTTCCACACAAACCCTTGATCCAAGTCAGATGTAGTGGGGTGATAAAGCAGTTCTCCCAGACCTTGTGCGATTGCCTGCCAAGGCTATTTGAAATTTAGAGGAAAATACTGTTTTTCAGGGAATGGGTATTTTCCAAAGAAAATATGCCTCAAGACATCATATCACATAAGGTGCTAACAGCGTCTTTAGACGAGCCAGGGATTGCACCTCATCCCAGCACGTCTGTCAGACTATGTGGCAGCTGGGTACAACTTCAGGGCTGCAGGCTCGGGGGTTTCTGAAAGTGTAGAGGGGTTTCTGCTCGTGCTGCCTGTGCTGTACTGGACCTTGGAGTTTCAGCAGGAAAATTTAATTTGCCATGTATTGTTAATCTTAGTAACCCTGCTTACATATCTGGTAGCATGACCAAGGACCCAATATTTCTGGAAGAATGAATGACATGTCGGAGACCAAAGAGCAGCCATAAGGGAAACCTCAGCATTGAGTGCAGTACGAACTCCAGTCTTTCTAGGGACATCCAGATGAAAGCACCCAACACAAACTGTTCCAGTTCACCCCAAAGTCCACAGCTTTCAGCAAGGGTGACTGTTGCAGAGATACTGAGCTCTTCACCAGGGACACATGCCAAGCTAACAAAAGCTCTGCAATGCCAGTGCAACCTATAGATTAACTTATTTTCGGTGAAACTAGTTCTCCACAACAACCTGGGTGTCGGAGAGATCCACCTTCCTACAAATACTCTGGAAAGCCCCCTTTTCCCCAGCTGGTCTCTCCTTGCTTAGAACCCGCTAGGCCCATGAGCCCTTTGCTTCAGAATAACAAGAGAAATCAAAAATACTGAGATATAACGTGACTAAAGCTACAGGAAGAATACAACATTTTAAAAATTTGTCAAGTTTCTTTCATTTGCAATGGCTCAAATTGGATTTTGTGTCTTTTTTGAGCTTATTTTACTGCCTCTAATTAAAAAATTCAATTTATTTGACTAACATATGCAGAGATATATTCCATAAAACTGTAACTGAACAACATTTTTTCATTAACTTTAACAAAATTGACATCTGTTGATTTTTTCTGATCTTTGCAACAGATCTAAGATAAGAAACTATTCAGAGCACTGTTTTCCCAGGTTGTGCTTACCAACCACGCTTCTCAGCTCCATATCAAACACAGAGCCAGATGGTAATAAGCAGGTGAGCTTTTCCCCTCCTGTAGATACTCACACAGGCTTACATAGGTAGTAATGAAGTCTATTTAGAGCACTTGAATCCAATGCTCAGTGGCTGTTTCAGATGCAAAGATCAAACCTTTGAATGAAAGTGTTGGTAGAAAAAATAATATTAAAGACTGCTTCATTATTTCAAGTTATGAGTGTTGTATTACTAACTGCCCCAAGTTATGCTTAGATGGGAAAAAGCATCTTGTTCATAATTCAAAACATGGCACCACAAGCTAAAGGCAGAAATGTTGGCTCCATGGAAATCAACAGAAAAATTCTCATAGATTTGGGTGAAGCCAGGGTTTCCTCCCAAAACGCTGGCCAGATCTCCACTTTCCTGTACTGACATTTTCCTGCTTTAGTATCATTTTTTCCTTTTCTTTTACATTACTTCCTCCTAATTTAATCCTTCCCCCAATTATGATGCTTTTATGATGTCTCTTTTCAAGGCACCACCTTGCCCCAGTACATCTTTATGTGCTTCTCTTTTCTTTTTTCTTTTTGCATCTTTTTCAGAGCCACTGAGAAAAAAAACAAACAACCTTTACAACGCAGTGTCTTCCCAGCCAAATGAGACAAGAGAAATCAAAACCCATGTCCCTTTTCCCAAACAAGGACCTTTTAAGAGTTTCGATCCTGCGAGGAGACTGAACTCACAGACCTGAAATTTGCTCAGATGTATTTTCCCACACTAGCCCTAATTTAGTGTTATTGGCTGTATGTGGCTCCCGGTCCCAATCCTGCCTATCTAGTCTCCAAATAGCACTGCAACACATTTCTGGTTGAATGTCACAGGGACACCTCCATCTTAGATTCCAAAGGGTTTTGATGAACAGGAGAATATCCCTTTTGAAACACATGGTGGCTTTCAGGCTACTGAATGGGTGTCATGGTTTAGCCCTGACTGGCAACTAAGCACCATGCAGCAATTTGCTCATTCCCCCCGGCAGGACAGGCTATACCACGACAATGGGGTAAATGTAAATTGAATGCTCAAGATCAGTTGATTTAAAAAAAATAATAAAAAAATTTAAAAAGTGTAACAGGTAAACTAATTTCTAACAAGATACATTTTTCTAATAAGATACATATCCTCCCCAGTTTCAGTACTGCCAATATAGTGCTACATCTATTAGTATGGCACACAGGATGGATGGGTCAGAAAAGTTCAGTCTTAAATTTGTAGGAAAAATTATGCTGTATGTATTTCCCAGTTCTTGTTGGCGTTAAACTCTCCATGTTGAGATATGCAACATTTACCAGCTTACACATTTGACATTTCCCGCAGTCCTTGCTTTGACTGAATGCCCATTCCCCTTCTGCTTTGGACTATTTCAGAGCTTGTTAACAAGGGAAAATAGAACTGGCCAGGAAAATAAATTACTTTTTGAAAAAGATCACAGTAGTGCAGACATGTTTCTGAGTAACTGGATCGAGAAAGGGGACAGCAATTGCAAACCATATGTTTAAAAGTACCTGGACAAAGTGACTTTGCATTACAAATTGGGCTTTGTATTTATTCAAAGGCATCGATTTGTCTTGCATTTATAGTTAACAGTTAAAAGTTAATTCTAGTAGTAGTTAATAATATTCAATAACAGTTAACAGTTAAATCCCTGCCCCAAGTGCTCAAGTCAGACTTCTGTCTCTTGTATACGGCTCTGCAATAAAAAAACCGAGAGAGAGAAACTGCCTCTTGCCGAAGAAAAATCTGCAAGAAGGAAGAGATTAATGTGGAACAGCTGCACTATGGATTTTATGAATAATTTGCTGAAAATAAACTTTAATGGCAAATTAAGAACAGAGATTAGCTCTGCAGTTCTGTGTTCTCAGTGGGCAACTTGCACAAAATTACACAACGAAACTTGAGCAACTCGACTGGCAGTGTCTCCCCGGGAGCAAGGCAGCGATGTCCTGCCGGGGCTGCTGCCTGCCAGGGTGCAGGCAGGCAGCTGGCAAGGAGCTGCTTTCCCACAATCTGCTCAGCTCTGGGCAGGCTTTTGCCTTCAGGAGCTCTAAATGCAGCGAGCCCATTCAGGAATAAAAAGATGATGGCCAAGTGGATCAGCTTGGCTGCTCCTCTCCCCTCTGCATTACTCCCAAGAGGTGATGTGGGTTTTGGGCAGTGGTTGAACACTATTGCCCACGGCGGGGAAGACGCTGACTCTGCCCATTTCAGCCTTCGCTCTCCTGGATGGATCTATTTTCCCCTGTTGCATTCAGGAGGACACCACCAGTTCAGGGCCCCAGTTGCATCAACACCAGGCCTTTCAAGGCTCTCCACCGATTTCGGTTCCCACCTCAGGTGCGGCAGGGAGCCAATAACTAGCAGGCAGCGTGCACCCTACTGGCATTTTCTGAGCTCACCAAGAACTCAAGTTCTTCACTTTGCATCTCCTAAATACTCAGCAGCACAAAATCCCCACTCTCCCTCCTGCTTTCCAGTCCTACCCCAGGACTTTAGCCCCTTTCCCAGCAGCAGGGCGCTGGAGACGTGGGTTCAGTGGTGTGACAGCCCCTTCCCGTAAGCAGCAGGAGCAAGATAAGGCACGATCTGTCTGGCTTGTGGCATCTCTGCTATCTCCGGCAATCCCCTTTTCTAAGACCGTGCCTGGCTCAATTTGCCCAGCAAACACCTTCCTGTTGAAGCCCATGATTTTGGATACAGCACTGTCGATGCAGAGCGTGCCAGCTCCCCTCCTGCTACCCCATGCCCAGGGCCAGAACACATGGGAGGTGCCTCCCCCCGGGAGCATTGGGTCGGGTCCCTGGCTGGGAGGCAGGTGGAGGATCTCCCTCTGATCTGTGAATTAAACCCCTTGGCTCCATCATCAGTTTCTCCCGTAATGGCTGGGCACTGACAGGAAGAGGGATGAAAACACCAAGCCATTCCTCCTCCTCTGAAAGGATAAAGGCCAATAAAAAAATTGATATTGCCAGGCTAGCATGAATTACCACATCGGCTGACGTTCTGAAATGTCCCAGCTTTGCCAACATGCCTGACTGCTTCATGGACGTTGAATAAGATGACCCCAAACACAACAGAAACCACTTGTGTCTGCAGAAATGATGGCAATTCATTTTGTGGTTCATTCCGCCAGCTCTGATCACCGCTTTTGCTTCAGCTGAAAAAAGGCATTAATCTGCCTATTTTTTCTCTCTGTAATTCAGATCAGACAATCTCCATTTACTAAATGTGATTGATTAATGAATTAATTGCACAATATTCATTCCTGACACTAGTTCAGAACACGCAAGTCACTAGGAACCTCTATATGTGGAAGATAAGTTATAGATCATTCAGGATATTTTCAAGCTCAGTACCAGGGGAGGATTAAAAGACTGTTTAACCTTGTCCAGTCCAATTCTTCCTCATCTTACACCCTCAGCAACCATAAGAGATCACTGGAGTTGCACAGCCAAATGTGAAGGTCTGTTTGGATGGATTATTGCAGCTGGCAGAAAAATTTTCCCTCGTATTGCTTTATGCTTTTCTGAATTGTGTTCTTATTCCAAGAAGCACAAGAAGTCTTTTTTTTGTTTGTTTGAAACAATAATATCCAGCCAGTAAGTAAAACAAGTGTTTTCTCTTCAGCACTAAATTTTTGTCACTTTTTATGTTTGCTTGCTTGTTGAAAGAGAAAATTTGAAGAATTGCATAGTATATATCAGAAGAGATCATCACTGACAAGAGGCAGTGGTGGAAGCTTCCCAGCACAACTGGGAGCAGCTCCAGGCTCACAAGGAAATGATCCTTTACTAACCCTCACAGACACACGGGGCAGGTTGCGGTTGAGATACACCCTGATTAATGGAAAATCATTCCTTAAAGCCAATGAATCACTCATCAGGAAACACGAAGCACATCCAGTTCCTTCCAAACAGGAGGACGTTTACTAGCTGCTCAATAAGCTTTATTACAGTAGCTCCTACAAGTTTTATGCATGCAATCAAAGTGTCTACATCAAGTTTTGCACATTTTAAACACTTCCATAAAGAAATGTAATGACCTTCACAAAAAAAGTCAATAAAGGCCAATAATAATCGAGTTTTACGTCAGTGAGGCACAAATATTAACCATATGCAAATTGCACTGATAAATCTGAAAGGACCAGGCGTCATCCACCACTTTGCATGGTCACTGGAGATACTGGGACCAGAGACAGCATCAGCAAAGACTCTGGTTGCCAATCCTGCAAGGCAAGACACGGGGTAGATATGCATCTCAAGTGGGGAAACTAAATGCAAACATGTTTATAGACCCCTCTTTAGAACTGAAAGGAGCAAAGCGGTAATTCAAATGTCACTTAATTTTTATGACTTCAACAGCCAAACAAATGCCCTTTCCCAGGATTGGTTAAAACTCCTCTAATGGCATTCAATTAGGAAAGGCATTTAATAAATCAATGCCACCCCCTGCACACCTCGGGCTGACTGGCACCTCCATGCAGGTCCTTACAAGCTGTCCTGCTGAAAGATGGAGCTGTGAGCAGTCAGGGGACACAGAAAGGACTGTCACGGCGAGGAGAGCATAGCAGGTCCAGCAGCTCTCTGCAGCGCTGCCTCTGACTTATTGCATGTTCCCGCTGAACAACCCCTCTCGCCGTGAGCCCATGCGATCAATCACTGGTGGGAAAGCTTAGCAAAGTGGTCCCTTTTTTTTAATCTGGAGTGATCGTATAAAGATGTACAGGTAATCCCACAGCTCCTCCACAAAAAAAAGGTTTGATATATCACTGTATTCGCCGGCTGTCTGCCACTACCCAGCAAAGGACCTGTACTCTCCTGTCTTCATGCATTTAATACAATACATGTTGCATCTAACAGCAATATTTTGGCTGTTTTTCTTTGCACTGCACTACAAACTCATCAACAGAGTAAAAGATCTACTTCTTTTGTAAGTATTGACAAAGAAAACTAAAAAAAAATACTGTCATTGCATTATTATCCCCTTCTTCAACCCTGCTCCTTCTCCCATGCTCCAAGGATGCAGCCATCTGAAAAGGAGGTGTTTGAGACAGAGACAGTTTACTTTCAGCATGTTGCCATGATCAGGGCTGTGGGGCCCCTGCCTCTCAGACCAGTGCTGAGGCCGTAAGAGGGATAAGTTTCAACAGCAGAAGCATCACCACATCAGACCACAGATCAGAGCTAACCTGCTTTATGTGGATATTCACAGCCAGGCCACAGGGAGCATGCTACCAACCTCACAGACCCACCAAAGACCATCCCAGGGCCAAGTTGCTCTATCCACATTAGAAGAGGACATTTCTGCTCCTTCCGCATGTTGTCGTGTGCAATCCAGCAGGAGCCCACAGGACTTAAATAGTTGGAGCAAGGCGAGCAAGGCATTGTCTCTCCTTCCTCTGCAGAGAAAAGGCAACTACTCACCCCACCTCATCCCATCCCACCCCATGGTGAGGATGGCCAAGGCAGTTTCTATCGCCATGCCTTTGACGGTATCAGCAGATCTATACAGTTAGATGCCGACAGCTTGCACTCAGGTCGGGGGCTGCAGAAGCAACCCAGCAGCATCAAGCCTGGGTTTTAGGTAAACAATTTCCAGCCTGCCTCTAATTCCAGCCCTTGCCCCACTTAAAGCTGACTGAGAGGTGACACTCTGGAGTCACAGATCGGAGAGCAGTGCTTCCAGAAGCTGCCTGCCATCACAGCACAGCCTCAATTGATTTTCCTTAGGGGTCTTCTGTGCTGCTAGTCTGGTCCTATAATTACATTTCAAAACAAAGTTACCTGTCAAGATGAAATCTACTTTCCTGATGATGCTGGTTTTCTCTTCCTTTTCCTATTGCAAAATAATACAAATAGGATGAGAGCGCCTTTTTTTTCTTCCCCAGATCATTTTTTTTTTTTCATCTAGGCTGCATAATTTTAACCTCCAAACTAGGTCAGCCCAGGGAGAGAACATTTAATTTAATCTGTTACAGTGATTAACAAAGCTGCTATATTGTTAAAGATTAAATGTGAAGGGTTTACCAAAATATCAACCACTTGGTGTAAATGGTTCCTAGATGATGCTAAGAAAAAGCAGCCAGGATGCAGAGAAAGACTAAAGAACAGAGGCTGATATAAGCTCATCGGTCTGAAGCTCTGACATTCTGGTCATCTTATCACTCCCTGGGATTTGAAATTATGTTATTCCATCCATTAAGAAATTCAGCACATTCCACAGCACACATAATCCTAACGCACAACATCAGTGATGGGTCAAGGGTGAGGAAAGCCTTGTAGACTCCAAGATTAAATACAGCCGGTCTCATATCTGCTGTTGTTAACTTACATCTTTTTAAAATTTATCAGGAAATGTAACATCTAGTCCTCTAACATAAATAAGATTGGAAACAAAACCTTCTTCTTCCTCCCTCTCTTCCTGGCATTTGTGCTACCTGAAGATACAACCCCCAGGGTGAGTGGTTTTGGGGGTGCTTGTGAACAAGTCCTGGCATCTTTATATTGGCTATAAAGCACTAAGCCTCAAGCACAGGACCAGTGGCTGGCGACATTTAAGCAGGCCTGGGGTCCTGGCCGGCGCAGGAGGCTGCCCATCAGAGAAGCCTCATTCACTGCTGTAATTTTGCTTTGGCATCACTTCATTTTGGTTTGGCAGTCCTTGCTCTGTGGGCTTTTGTACTTTTTTTCTTACTTGAAAAGAAACACTCCCTGTCCCATCTGAAGGGTCAGGTACAGTCGTGGACAGACAGCACCTCTGCCCGCAGCCCTGCAGCCCCGGGGAGGCTGCCTGTAAGGGAGCGCTGCCTGGACCAGAGCACACACCCGCTGGCTGCATCCTTGATTGAGTTATGGTAATGGAGAAGCATTTTATTACCCTTTTATTATCTTTGTTAAGAGTCTCAGCAAGGGAAATTAGCATTCCTATGAAAAGCTTCACTATTATGCCCAAGTCAGGAAAAGACTTGTTGCAGCAGACTCCCATCAGTGTCTGTCCATGCCGCAGCCTCTGGTCAGGTGCAGTATTTGCTGCCTTCTCTCACTTGATGTTCTGGTTCTCCTCATTGCCTCAGCATGTCTGAAATACTGAAACAAATGTGCTGAGAAGAGCCTGGAGCTCAGTCTATCTTCCTGCGAAACACACGCCTCCATCGACTTCAACAGGAAAAGAAGCTGACCTTTAAATCTTGTGTTGCAGGGCTTGGTACAACTCAGAGCTCTTTCTGTACAATTATTTTCAAGTATATTAATCATAGACAACAATTCATGGAGTTTTTCTGTTAGTTCACTGCCTCCTTATTTCCCCAACCCCCTGGCAAATAATCTCCTCCACACCTGGTGGTGTCTGGAGTATGGATGCTCTTCAGGTGCCATCCTCATTTCTTGCCAGGGAGTGAAGGATGTTTCACACCTTGCAGTCAGGGATTTTGCTACCTTTGTAGATATGTTCTGCAAAATCCTCAGGTCCTTTTAGGACTAAAATTAAGCCTCCTTCATTGTGCGTTTAATTAACTTTTATCTGCTTGACATTTCATTTTTATTATTTTTAAGCAGTCTGGGGTTCTTGGCATTAAAAGCACATGTAAACTAATCCAACTGATAGACTATCTTCACAAAGGACTTTTTTTTCTTTCACACCACTAGGAATATTTTTCCGGGGAAAGGAAGCAGCTGTAAAAATTCACCTTGATTACCTCAGTACAACTGACACTGTGCAGGGCAATAACAGGAGGGGAGAAAGTACCTGCTGAGAACATGTGGACACTAAATCAGACACATTATGCTTCTGGTTGAGTTCCTCCAGGTACCAGTAAGGGAGTGGAGTGACTGCAGAATATTTATTTTATTGGAAAGAAAGTGTTTATTGCCCGAGTGTTTTAAAACCTGATTTTAGCCTGATTCCCTAAGGCATCGAAGAAGAAAAAATCTCTGAACTCCTCCGTCTGGTTACTTCCATGCTCCTCCACCCTCCCTTCCCATTTTGGGCACATTTGGGAAAGAACTTGGTGTTCCGAGATATGAAGACGCTTCTGCCTGGGTGGGCATCGGTGGCCACACAGGAGAAGGAACAGGAGCCCATCCTCACTGCGGGGAAGGAGCGGGGAGCAGCCAGGCTCTGCCAGCACTCACCCATCTCACCCAGGGCTCACTTGAGAGGAAACCTTTCACTGCAACAGCACCCTCTCTAGTGGTCCCATCAGCTTCTAGCCTGAGCATGAATGACCCAAATAAGACAAACAAACAATAAAATTAATCAACATGAAGAGTAAGCCTGGGGGAGCACAAAATCCGCTGCTTTCGATAATAATTTTATACATATATATAGAAATACACACACATATCTGAGAAGCAGAGGAAGAGTTCAGGAGAAATGTTGCATATCATAAAAAAATATTGAATCAATTAATATACTGGGCATTATCAAGACACCAGCTTGTTGAAGTGCCCTCATGAGAGTCACGAAAAAAACACTACTTTTGCATTTACAGATCATCTCAACCCACAATGTTCCCCCTATCCATTTCAAAGAACTCTTAATTCAGCAAAGAGAGGAAACCTGGCACTTACTGCATATGAAATATTTTTCCAATGGCACAGTTGGTATATTGATTACATTACTTCTTTTTAAATATTTTAACACAGTCTTTGGCTAATGGAGTATTTAATTAAAGAGAAATAAACATTAGTTTTCAATTTATGGGTAAGGAATGCCCTTACCAGTATGGGCTGCAGGATATGATCCTCCCTGTCTTTGCAGATTTATCACTTGTACCAGACACAGAGGATATAAATAACGAGTTGCACCCACTCAGTCTTCAACACTTCATAATATTCTGCTGAAAAAATCAGTGTTCTCTGAAATTCTACTCCTGAATAGCAGGCAACTTCTTCTCAGCAGAAATTAAAAATTGTTGGGAGATGAGCAATGAGGATACAGTTGTCATTATTTAGACATATAGACAACATAGTCTATTTGGATGATAATAAAGCCAACATGCTGTTTCCTGAGAATAGAAAACAATGTTTAATAAGCATCAGCTTTGCAAACACCCATTTTATTCCTGTTTCTTTTTAATTAATTTTTGCTTCCATTTCCTATAATCTGGTGGATCCAAAGTGAAAAATTCAATTTGCAAATTCCACCCCCTTACCGAAAAAATGATATTCCAATCTGCATGGATGTGGAAAAGAAATATTCAAATGTGCCGCTGCAGACAAATTGCTCTTTGAAGCCTTTGTTACCAATACCTCCACTGAACTCAAACTAATAGGGGCCAACCAAACTTTTCTGCAGCCTGACAATAACTTCAGACCTTACCAAACCCAGAGGAGAGACCTCAGAGATCAGGGATGCCTCCTCCCCAGCACAGCGCTTGGGGTGGAAGATAGAGCTGAGCTCCTAAGAGAAAAGAAGACAGACTTCAAAAAGCAACTTTGATCAAGAGAGAAATTTGAGGATTATCAGCCACAAAGGGATCATCTTGGCCACTAATGGTATTTGAATGCAAACGCATACTTACACATAGTTTTCACAACATGACAAGGCTGACAGAGGGAAGGGATGTCGATGGTCTGAAGTATCAGATATCGCCACGTGGACTGTAGGAAGGAGTCTGAGCCCTTCAGAGCTACAGCCCTTCTCCAGTGGCTCAGATCCAGGCACCCGCAGCTCCCGGCCCCTCACCATCAAGATGTCCCCATGAGTCAGCGTCCCTGCACCAGTGCTGAGGTAATCAGGCTGGGAAAGCTCAGAGCTGGAGAAAACTGGGGAAAGTGAAGAGTTACATAGGGACAAGCCAGAAATCTCCACCTAAAAGACATAGCTGTTTTCTCTGAGGCTGTTCACCAAAAAACAGGAGCAGGAACCTCTCCCAAGGCACCGTCAAGCTTTGGGCATGCTATTTAACAGTGTCATCATAACATTTTGAGGGCTGTCACCTCTCCCATGATTCACACTATGACATTTCTACTTCTGCACTTTGAAACGTGTTTTTTTCATCCAGCTGCTGGCAGCATGGCCCAGGTGTCTGCGAAGACCCTGGAGCTCTGTACCTGCAATTCAAATTATTCTTCTTGTGCAGCACCTTGCAATTGTCAACATTGATTTTCAAAGCTTGCAGTGCAGCGTTAACCAGGAGCTGCTCTTTCTAAGGGATTTCTGCTGGCTGTTTTTCTTCTCTTTATTTGTCTCCCCTCAAACAGACCTTTGGGAGAGAGCGCCTCAGCATAGAAATGCTTTGTTTGGGTGCCAAATCCTCATCACAGCGGGGTGCAGCCAGGAAGCTCGCATCCCTCTGCCAGAAAAACTCTTTGCTTTTCAGTAGCTCTCAACCCCCAGCATCCCTCTGGCAGCCAAAGGCAGGAAAGAGCAACCTTATTCCCACCCCAAACTACTTCTTTTCCCCCCTCCTCTGCAGGCTTCAACTCCACAAGATGCATCCCAGCTCACAGGCGTTACTCTGGTCCAGATGTCTCCCCACAGTATCTTCACACACCTAACCTCCAGTTTGCCACTCTGGTTCGAAACATAGTTTTTAAAATAAAAAGGAAAGCCAAGGCACAGAGGGAGAACGAGCAACCCGGCTCTTGATCTGAGCAAGCCATGCAGCACAGCCAGCCTGCCCGGTCCTCGGCACCGTACCAGGGGACACGTCTCCCCCCATGCCTGCTGGCTCACTGCCCTCCTTTAGAGCAGATTAGGTATCCAGAAACAGAAGAGACTTTTTATTTGCTACTTCTCTGGAGAGCTCTTGAGTTGCTCTCTGAGCAGCACTCATTTAAGTGCTGGCATGGCAGCCATTCGATTTCTTTTTAAGCAATCAGCAGTGGAGGCAATTTTAGAACGTAATTCTTGTAAGAACAATTTATGGCTGGGCAAATGCTGCTGTCAGCAGTGGCACAAAGAAAACTGGGAAAAGAAACTTCTGCCTCCCGAGAGGGGTGGCAACAGCAAATGCTGTACCAGCATGGTGTGCCCCATGGCTTGTGATCTCCTCAGAACCGCAGCCATGCTCACAGGACAAGAGACATGGAGGTGGCATCTCATCCAACAAACCCCACTGAATGTCCCATGGGTCCTTGCCCTCTCAGAAAGCAAGCAGATTATTTGCCTGCCTTTTCTGCCTTTCCTTCATTGCCATTTCTTTCCCGGTTTTCTTTCCCCATCAAGGAAGCAAAACCTTCCAGCAGTGCATCAGGTCAGAGGGTTTTACCCCTTGCACCATGGACCATTTTCAGTCATGCCGATTGCTGATACCCTGGGGAGCAGCTGGGTTGCAGAGACTCCTGGTCTCCCTCCAAGCACTGCTCTCGGGAACAAGAATCGCATAGGGTAATGTGGCACTGTTTCTGCTCTAGCAGCACTTTCTTTCATGCTTTGAGACAAACACGCTGTTCCCTGTTTCACACCCCTCCCATTCATTCGCCATGTGCTGCTGGCTGAGAGTCCAGCAGAGCAGCTTGCGGGTGGAAGAGGTCTGGATGCAGCAAATAAACTGGATTTTAGATGATTACATTCTTGGGGGATTAAGGGGAAATATATGCATGTAGTTATCCATTTTACTCATTCTTTCACATTATTTTTAATGAATACCTATACATATGATGAAAGACAAGGAAAAGTTGAGAAAAAAAATGAAAACTGCAGGAAGAGCTGGGTGTGGTATTCATGATACAAGAAGGGACTGTTCCATGTGGCACCGGGGAAAGAAACAATACTAACAGTAGGATGAAGACCAGCAAGCTCCTCCACAGGAGTCCCACGACCCCTGGAACGAACAGACACTACCTGCAGAGCTGGAGCTGTCACTGCAGCTTTCTGAGAGATTTTAATCAAGCCGCTGCAGCTATTTTCTTCCAGAAACAATGCAAAGAGATTTTTAATCAACACATCCACCTGGGAAGGAACAGTACAGGAAAGAAAAATTGCCCCCGCAGAATAGACATTAATGACCCAAGGGCATGGCCCCAGGGACTGGCCAGATCTTCTTGCACTTGCTAGAGACTCACTGACTAAGTAACCTGGTGCCATTTTTCTTCGCTTTCCTTATTTTCTGCTTTCATGACAGAAATCCCTAAAGGACAGAAGGTGAGGGGAGAATGGAGGGGAGTTTAGCTCTGGTAGAACACTGGTGTGCAACAGCACCATCCTAACCCTTCCTTGGGTTCATTCCTGTCTCTTCATCACTTGACAGCTTTTGGCTATTATTAATTTCAGCAGGTAAGAGAGGACAGATCCTCCCTCCTCCTGTCCAAAAGCCTGAATACTAAAAATCTGCATAATGAGCTGAGAAAATAGACCTCAACACGTCACATACAACTCTGATCTGGGCTATGCTGGAAGAGACCTCTGCCAATGGCAGTGTTCCTCCTAATAAAATTTTGTAATGATGCATTTGCAGCAAAAATATATCAGGCCTCAGGAAAGCACTGAAACTGCTTAAATCACTGAGTGTCAAGCATCCACATTTTCATGGCTAATAGCTCTGCGAAATGGAGAATGCTACACCATAAAGCAGACAAAAATGCCCAACTCATGATGCCCAACAATTAAAACCAGTTTGCAATTTCCCTTTCCAAAGGGATTTGGAGATCACACTCAGCAGAAAAGCCGGGGGAAAAAAAAAATATTAAGACCCTTTCTTTCCCCTTGAAATGCATGGCTCTGGGGATCTGACCGCACCTGGATCCATGCACTAACAGCGGTCACTTAGTGGTTTGTGAACCTGATGGAGGCACAAGCCTTGCCCAGTCTGCAGTGACCAGGCTCTGGACCCTATTTTGGTGTGGTTTGGTTGTGGACATCCGTCCCCCGTCCCCAGGCCCCCACGATTAGCAATTATACTCCTAAAACCACACTGGAGAATTGGTGTTTGCATAGCTTGTCCTCTCACAGATGTCTCTGGGAACAAGGAATGCTTTGTCAGGCAGTTCTAGAGGAACTTTGCTTCTGCTTAGTGCCCTCATTAAGCTTATCAGTGAGTCCAGGAAAGATCTGGTGTTAGCTTCAGTCCTTCCCTTAGCACTCCAGGGGTCAAGGGAGTTGGCATCTCACGCCAGATTTGCACCAGGCTCTGCCAAGCTCTACTAGTGGTGGAATTTTTTAAAAAATACACTTGCTTCTAACTGCCACATTTCTCTGCTGGCAAAATACGTAGCAGAGATGTGTAGCACTAGCATGAATTGCATTTGCCAATTGAGCTTATTTTGCTCACTAAAACAGCTTTGAAACTGTGTTTGTGTTTTGCTACAGTGGCCAAATTTTTGAGCGCAGATAGAGCTGAATTCCCAGCTCCGCTGGGGCGCAGGAGGGGTCTGCTGCTCTGGGGCAGCCTGGGAGGCTCTCGCGCTCCTGCCTCTGGTACGGCTCCTCCATTCCCTGGCTTCCCTGCTCCTGCTGATGGGGACAACCGACCTCAGATGGGTCAATTCGAGAGATGGTGTTTCACACTGCGTATTTCATCTTGCAGTTTGTATCAGCTAAAAGCTGCCCTTCTTGCACTTTTGAGAACTAAAATATTACCCAGCAAAACCCAAACATGACTCTCCGTTAATACAATCTAAAACACATTATCTTTTTAAGGAAGGCTTCGAAGTGAAGATGTATTTTAGTTATAGCAGCAAGGACATTTTTAATCAATGTTGAACAGGTCAGTTTCTCCCCTAACCCTTGATTAATGAGCATGAAATACCATCTACCTTAAAACTACTCCCAAACACCTAAGTATGTTAAACAGCCTTTTGATTCTCTACAGCTTTTTGAGTGTGTGTGAAGCTGCAGCTGAATCCAATTTGTACCATCAGCAACTGGACTTATTCTGCATTTGTCACTGTTGGCATTACATTTCTCTTAACCATAATGAGGTGACACTGAATTATAGAACTCTTTATACTGTTTTAATACTGTGATCATTTGAGTGTTATGAATCTGTAGGAATGTTAAGGCAGTTAAGCTATACATCTGCCCAGATGAAAAGGCAATAGTGTTTCCAAGGAATTTTTGACCAGGTAAATTTAATCGTAGTTTAAGCCAGAAATGGTTCTCCTGCACCTCCCCTGCAGGCAGTCAGGAGGTTGTCTTCTGAGGGACTTGCTAAAACTTCTCAAATAAATCTCAGCTATCAGTGGGAGCAAGACAGGCATACGGAAGACAGTTTTTGTCAGGTCTAGCGAAGCCATGCACTCAGAGGGTGGCTAAAGACACCTCCCTGACAAATTTAGGATCCAGTGGCTGGCTGAAGGTGTAGGGTGAAGCTTTGCTAAACCTCATAAATGGATGCCCATGACCCCAACTGCAACTGTGTCCTCTCACCCACCTCCTGCCAGCTTCTTTCACCCTTTGGGCTTGTAGCAGCCTCGGGGTGCTCATCCCTGCTCTGGTCTTCAGCCTGTGACCGTCCCTTCCCTGGCACACGTGAAGGGTCAGGCATTAGGCTTGGACCACACGGCCAAAACATCCTATCTACCAAAACAATTGCAAGATTTCTCCATTGCAATTACAATCTGGGCTAGCCATGGTGGGACCACAAAAGGGCTCTTGGCAAATTCCTGTCCTCCCCTGTGCTGTCCTGCAGAGGCAGTAACATGCAGTACACCAGGTCCACGTGAGCCAAAAAAATCAAGAGCACTGTGTTTTGACAGTTAAGAGATGTAGACATGTTCCAGGGTACAGACAGAATGAAACAGGGGACAGGCACAAACATCTGCATGACCCTCTGGCCACAAGCGCAGCACATGCTGTACATGGAACACGCACACATATGAATGGGGCCATTTTTAAGTGTTGTGCCAAGAAGGAAATCTGTTCTGTCTTCTTACCTAGAGGAGAATGCAAATATTCATGATAAAGCATGAACAAAAAACCTACTAAATATATTAATCAACTCAGTCATCATATGAACAGAATTAATTTTCCCCTCTCAGGGTTGCACGGATGGGCGCACACTTGCTGCCTGATGTAGCAGCGATCATCTATTTACGCTGCTTTAGCTTAATAACTACAATTCAGCTCTTTGACTTCCTGTGCTTAGGAAAGAAATTGATACACATTTTTTAAACCTTGAAATAGGAGGAAGCTAGTAATAGCCACAAAGAGGGGAAAAAAGAGGAGCATTCAGTGCATATCACAGCCTAGGGTAATCCGGAATAGATTTAAGTGTTTCCCCTCACTGCTCATTTCTTTCACTCATTTAAAAATCTCTCTTTGAAGATCCCCACAGTTCTGCCTAAATCTTTCTGTTGTCTACATGATGGTTATGTTATTCCCTATCCAGATCATTAAAACAGGTGTTGAGCAGTGTGGTACCTAGGGCAGGACCTCAAGGTCCTGGCTGCCAACCTTTGCCATGAAGAAAACCAGCTACTTCATCTCAACCTTTGCTTGCCATTTCCTTCTGAATTTTTGATGTGCATCTTTCACCCTGTGGGGTCTTCATTTCTCCAGCACTCCCTTACCAGCAGGGCTAAACACCAACCTCTGCCACAGTCTTTGTCCAACAGCAACTCAGGGAACGCTGGTTCCTACCACCCCAGATATTTTCCTCTATAAATAAAAACATCAGAGCTGCTTCCCCAGCATTTTTATTACTCTTATCTAGCTTTCTTTAATCTGTGCATGTATTTTCTAATATTTATCAATGCACATGAACAAACAGCGTCAGCTCTTCTTTAAAAGCTTTTATCTCCAATAATATAACTTGATTTTTGGGTTTTTTTGTTTTGTTTTGTTTTGTTTTGTTTTTTGGGGTTGTTTTTTTTTTTTGTTCCTCCTCCCCTTCCATTGCCAAATAAAGAAAAAGAGCGAGCAGGAACCTGCCACTCATTAAATGATCTTGACAGCAGAGAGCCTGAAAACAGCCAGTCCAAACACAAACTACAGGATACTTCATTTTCATCATCTTTAAGGCAAACCTCATTTGATTCTTAATGGTAAATCTTAACCATTAAATCTGTGAAACTAAGCAATAGATGAGAGAGGGAAAGCAGAGATAACAGGGGCAAAATGTCTTTTCAGATGGGATACAAAAAAGACATAAAGTATCCCCTAACTTCGGGCTGCTGTCAGAGGTGCCGTGTGGCGAGGCTGTCTCAGCCCAAGTATGTCCTGCTGCCCCCCCAGCTCTGGTGACACCCCGTATCAGCCTGAAACACTGCAGAAATAGCTGGTGTCACTTTTCCCCAGTGCAAGGCACTGACTTGCACATTTAACTGGCTGTTCCTCCGTGGAAAAACCAATGTGGAAAACAAGCTGCTTATCTAAGGAGAGGGTTTCCCTTTCATCTTAAAGACACGTATCAGACTTTATATGTTTTACTTGCCAGGGTGGTAAAAAATTCCACTGCAGAATCACAGCTGCCGACAGCTTGAAATGAGCTCACACAGCCACGGGCAATTAGCAATCTTACATTCATTACCAGGTTCATGATTCGTCACATGATTTTTTTTTTTTTTTAATTCTCTCTTTATTAATGAATTCATGTACAGATAAAAAAATGGGATGAAAACTAAAAAAAAAAAAACCACACCACTGCAGGCTGCATTTAGAATAACCAGAAACTGGATTTTAGCCCTCCATTTAGATGAGTGCTGTGCATAAACATTGGCCTACACAAATTGCACACAAACTTTGTGAGGATAGGATAAATGAGGATGTCATGGGATATATTTCAATTACATTTACCCAGAGTTCATATATATCTTACCATTATTAGTAATTCAGATTTGCAGTATTATAATTTAGATTATCATAATAACTTAGACTGGAAAGTACTTCTGGAGTTCTCTATTCCAGCTTCTGGAGTTGGACAAAGTTTCTTGGAGTCACCTGCCCAGACAGAACATTTCCATTGGAAATCCTGTTGTGGGCTGTATTCAGACAATCATTTACAAGTTTCAGATCTGGCAGATGTACTACCAGTCCAAGCAGATTTTCCACCTCACTACTATGTTCATAGCAAGTTTCCATGCAGGTTGAATAACAGCAGGGAGAAATGCACGACTGTCACCAACTGTGTTGGGTTTTGTGTGGCAAGGTTTTGGTAGCGGGAGGGGCTACAGGGGTGGCTTCTGTGAGAAGTTGCTAGAAGCTTCCCCTGTGTCTGATGGAGCCAATGCCAGCCGGCTCCAAGATGGATCCGCCCCTGGCCAAGGCCAAGCCAATCAGCGCCTCTGTGATAACATATTTAAGAAGGAAAACAAAGGAGTTAAAGGAAGTTTTTTGCAACCAGAGAGAGGAGCGAGAAGATGTAAGAAACTCTGCAGACACTAAGGTCAGTGAGGAAGGAGGGGGAGGAGGTGCTCCAGACACCAGAGCAAAGATCCCCCTGCAGCCCGTGGTGAAAACCATGGTGAGGCAGGCTGTCCCCTGCAGCCCATGGAGGAAGGATGAGGGGGTGTAGAGATTCTACCTGCAGCCCGTGGAGGACCCCACGCTGGAGCAGGTGGAGGCACCTGAAGGAGGCTGTGGCCCGTGGGAAGCCCACGCTGGAGCAAGTCCGGGCCGGACCGGTAGACCCGTGAAGAGGGGAGCCCATACCAGGGCAGGTTTGCTGGCAGGACTTGTGACCCTGTGGGAGGGACCCCACGCTGGAGCAGTCTGCACCCTGTGGGAGAGACCCCACGCTGGAGCAGTCTGCTCCTGAAGGTCTGCACCCTGTGGGAGAGACTACGCTGGAGCGGTTTGTGAAGGACTGTAGCCCGTGGGAGAGACTCCATGTTGGAGCAGGGGAATGTTGAGAGGAGTCCTTCCCCTGAGGACAAAGGAGCGGCAGAGACAATGTGTGCTGAACTGACCGCAACCCCCATTCCCTGCCCCCTTGTGCCGCTGAGGGGGGAGGAGGTTGAAGCCGGGAGTGAAGTTGAGCCCGAGAAGATGGGAGGGGTGAGTGAGCGGCCGCGTGGCACCCAGCTACCGGCTGGGCCTAAACCACGACACCAACCGAGACACTTTTTGCCAAGATGAGAAAAAAAACCACGTGAAATGGGTCTTGCCACAGAGGCTTTGGAAAGCAGTCCAGAAGAGACTTAGATATCAGCAGGGGCCAGACTTAATGCCTTTCTCCATAAAGATAAGTGAACCTGAAGGTATCGGTAATTAACTTCCATGCAAATGAGACATAACAGCAGCAAATTTTGGCTCAGTCCGCCTACTCCTGAAATCAGTCGGCGCTTAGCCATTGGCTTCATTGGCAGCAGGACCTGTTTCCCAGTTCAATGTGAAGCTCATTTTCATTCCCCAAAGCAGGCTGTGCTGCAGGCTGGGTGCCCCATATCAGCCCCACACACCCGGGCTCCAAAGCTGTGCCCAAGGCAGGCTGAGCCCCCGCACAGGGACAGTGCCACACACAAACACAGGTTGCAGACCGCTGGCCCATTGCCCTGGGTGCTCAGCATTGCCTGGGCCAGTTCAACCCCCACTCATGGGCTCTCCTAGGGAACTTACTGAGCCTTGGATGGAGACCATGGAGCCCCTGCAATCCCCTGCCTGGGAACACACCATTTTTGACACCTGCATGGCAAGTCCCAAAATGCACAAATACCCTAACCAAAGCAAAGCCTTCCATCCTTCAGATGGAAAAAAAATCCAAAATACATCACTTTTTCCCTATTTGCTTTCCATTTCCTTTGTACATTTCTTCTTTGCCAATGTTTCCAAAGTCAGGTTTCCCTCCCAGACTTTGCAGAGATCCCAGTTCCCACCAACAGTGGCCTGACTGGCAGTCCACAAGGGAGGTGGGACTGAGCAAACTGAGCAAAAAGCACATTTAAGGCTGCTCCTAAAACTGGATGTTTCCCTGGCAACATGGAGAACTTGGTACATCTCATGACTTGCAGCCTGCACAGATTTCCTCACTGTAGCATCAGCCCAGGGACCTGCAGGGAACTGGCTGGAAACAGCAATTTCTCCAGCTGCTGCAAGCGTCCAAGCACCTCCAGCCCAGCACAGGTTGAGGCTCACTGCTATGCACTGAAGAGCATTTGGGGGGACACGGACCCCTGTAACGGCCTGTGTCCTACAGAAGGACAACGCAGAAGCCATTATACTTGTAACGTTCCTCGTCCCTTGCACACGTCAATGCCATAAAATGAAGAAAACATAGCAGCAAAGCACAGCTTAAATTCATTTCCACTTGAAAAAAATTATGTAGTTTTACTTCAAGAACTTTGAAACCACCAAGCAACTTGGCTTTTAGTAGAGCAATGCCTGTGAGAAATATGGACCCCAAATCATAAAACTATACAAATGGAAAACTCAGGCATGTACTTGATAGGAAATTTGCCCCAATTCCCACAGCACAGCTGGAAATGGAACAATGTCTCCTGACCCAAGACAAATTACACAAAGGCTTCAACCTTTGGTAACAAGTCCTGGCTTCCCAAGCCCTAGTGTCACAGGCAGTGGCAGCAAAAGTATATTTGGAGTCAGTGTTTGTAGGGAAAAATGCATGCAGTGCAAGCAAATTAATTAGAAAACATAAGAACTGACATTAAGATGTACAAGAAACAAACAAAAAGGAATCCAAAATCATCTCCTTTGCTGCTTCTCGCTGAAGATGTTTTAGCATATTGTTCTTCAATACAATTCAATTTATCAGCTGGTAGGACAATTATCTAACTAAAAGATTTCACCATGATTAAAGTCTAAACAATCTGCTGATCAAACACCTACTCAGACTTGCTTGAACTGAATATCAGTTCCCTGCACGTTTAGTGCTTTACCTACGGATTTTTCTGGTTATCAGGCTAGCAGGCTACTATGCAGCATCTCTTACCCTCTGACACATAATTTCCAATTCATTGCATCATTACAGGAGGACCAGTGCATTGGTCGCATGGGTTTCTTTGGCCTGATCCAGCCCATATAATTAGCTCATAACTGTGTTTCAGGTTCCGATCTGGATGCAGTTTATTTCTCTCCCAGCATAAAATCCAGGGAAACCTAAAACCGCATTGATATGTGCTCAAGACATCAACTGCAACAAAATAACAGGGCACTCCAGCCATTTCTCTTAGAGGTACTGCAAAATCCCCCACCAATGCCTCTCCAAACACATATTTTCAGCAGACTGAAATGGAGGTAAAGAGCACTGAAATTCCATTTTCAGATAAACAGCAAAAGCAGACACTAGAGGGAAAACAGGCAAAAAGGTGTGTTTACTGTGCTGGGAAGAGGCAGCGCTCTCGGCTACACTTTAAGATCAGGGCAGCATCCCACAGCTAAGGGGACGCTTGCTCTTCCATGCCTGGGGCTGTTGCCTGCACTCACCAGATTATGCTGGTGCAGCAATATTGACCATTATTGCCATCTGCCTATAGCTCACAGCTGGGTTTGGGGGTTGGGGTTTTTATTTGTTTGGTTTTTCCTGATAACTTGCAAATTAATGAAACATCAACAGAAAAGCCTGGGGAGTGCACAGAGAGAGGGAAGCAGGCTCACCTTTGCAATAGGTGAGGGAAAAGGGCACAAGGGCCATCAGCAGCACAGCAGGGCATCCAGGGCTTGATGGGTCTACTTAAAAAGGTGTTTTAGGGACCCAACCCTACTCTCACCACCTTCGCAGTGCCAACGGCTCCCCAAGCACAGCAGGTCCCCTCCACAAAGCCCCAGATGGTGGAGGGGTCTCAGCAACATCAGTAGGAAATTGTGCAGAAGGTTTTCATTGATGTTCTGGTGTTTAAATTGCTGTTTTCATTAAAATAACAATGGGCAGAGAAGCGCCCCGATTTCAGCCACACTCTGTTCATGTTGGGATTCTAAAAAGAGTTTCTTTCAAAGAGGATTGAAGGTCTCAGTGTTTTAAGACAAAAAGCACTTTTTCAATAACAAAACATTCTATAAATATTTTTAAATCTTGCAGTCACATAAAAAAAATTACTTTTTTAAAAGTTCATATCACAGAAAATTTAGAAGCTTTGATTTCATTCTGTTACAAGAAATTATATATTTATTAATCAAAACTGAACAACAGTTAGTGGAAGTAACAGTTTCAGTTTCTTTTTATTAAGATGCTTAATAATCGAACTGTGAATTCAGGAGATTTTGAAATGAGGTGCTAAAAGCTGGATCCACTGCTCAGAATCAAAATCACTAAATCCACTTTACACATTGCACATCGTAGGATTCTTTTGTTACTTTGTTTTGAAATTTGAACACCAACTACATGTCCTGTAAATCCTACTTTACATTGAGATCATTCCAGCTGTTTGTTTGCTTGATTTATTCACAACTCATGCAAGTGCTCCGCCATGATGAAAGGAAGAAAGAAGTAGGATCAAAGGCAAATTTTCCTGTCCTTTGTACTCAGTAGTGTCCAAACAATTGGATACATTGTTTACTAAAAAAAATAATTAAAAGATACTCATTCCTTATCACTATAAACATGATAGAATATTATTACCCTTACATTAATGCACTGATTCAAACAGGACACATCTGCAATAGTTTTAGGCAGGTATCGTGCGTTCTATACCCACATTTATGTTTTTATTTTTATTTCATTATCGATAAACAAATTATAGGATAAAACTCTTAAAAGCAGGCCACTATGATAGTGGAAGATAAACCTGAAATGCATATGCAGTGTATTAATTGTGTAGACTTAATGACGAGTATTACTACAGAAGTAGGAATTTTTTCTAACTCCACTTAATTTGGTGACTAAAGCAGCACTGATGAGCATTAGCTCAGTGCAAAGGACATGTGCCCACATGTATTTTGTTCTTTACAGTGCAGAAAATTCAATCAAATTAAAGGATCAATGAGTCGATAATAGTAACACAGAGCTTAGATTTTTAGCTAGGTGAACTCAAAGACTTCTTTGTATTCTGTGGAGGTGCAAGGAAACAATTGGCTTATCTCCACCTTGATAAAGTCATACAGTATTTTTTTGCTATTCTATTCAAAACTTGTTTTATAAAGCTTTTAAATTATTTGATGAAAAGGTCTTAATGAATACTATTAAATAAGAAAGAAACTTCTGAAAATGCATGAATGCATTTATATAAAATTATATAGTACTGCAGAAATGAATTGAGAAAACTTCAAGCCCTCAAAATTTTCCTCTCATTAATGATGGTGAAATCACAGTGAAGGGGTGAGAGCCTCAATGCACACCACTGGGATGGAGAATGGTGACGAAAAATCTCCCAGTCCCACTATTACTGAGGCGGTTACAGCTGCCCTACACTTAAACCTTCAACTATCTAGAAAATACAGAGCCGTCTCCCAGAGCTAAAACCCTGTGCTAACAGGGCTGTCAGGATAGGGAGGTACTTTCCAGCAGTCCAAGAAAAATCTGGAAAACTTCTTAGAGATTATAAACCACAACCCTCTGGGCTATATCCAGATAGTCACTGGTAGGTACCGAAACACCAGCAGCTCCCACAGAGCCCACACACAGGTGTCCACGCATGCTGTTATTTGCCCAGCATAAGGTATCCGACCTTAGAAACTGTGTTCCTGTTTTCAGTTTAAAATCTTTCAAATTATAAAGCTTCACAGGACAGGAAAGTGCAGACACACTCAGGCATCTAGTCAGGCAAGTTGCAACTGGGAAGAAATCTTATATTTGGGTAAGTGCAGCGCAGAGTTTAAGTCAAAAGAAGACTGGCCATGCAGCAAGTCTTTCTTCAAATGTCTTTTCACAGAACCATGATGAGAAATTTAAATGGAAACGTATTCAGAGTGCCACAGAACTTGAAGTTGGCAATGTCAAAACAGCTGCACACCCCAATAAAGCCACGATGCTGAGAGCCACTCGGCACTGTCAGTGCCATGCAGGGCACCCAGCTTGATCATCACGAAACGATGCAAGGATGGCACCCGCAGCCAAAGCAACATTGTTCTTCCCATGGAGAGGCTGCAATGTCCCCCCGTCCCAGCTAACAGCCCCCCCTCAGTAGCCCATGTGTTCAATCACCTGTTTCCAGAGGTCTCGCAGGGTTCTGCAGATCCTTTTGGAAAGGACCGATGCATTTTAACAGGTGATTTCTGCAGAAAGGGCCAGCCTGCCCAGCCGAGGCCTGAAGCAGAAGACAATTTTATAACCCTGTGTAATAACCAGCATCCTAATGAGCAGAAGGAGACGAGAGACAGTGTTCCTCCTCACCACAGGCCAGCCTTCCCCAGTTAGGCAGACGTGGCTGACCTTTCCATGGACAACAAGCGAATGATCTCATCAATTTGTCCGCCATAAATGATAGAATGCATTAAATTAAGAGTTTTACAGCAGTGAAATGTCAATATGCCAATAGGCACTCATGGCTTTCCATATGACTAAACAACACGTTCACATCCAGAAAATGTCACTGTCTTGTGGCAAGAGCCGACAGGCATTCAAAAGACGTTTATTTAGGGACTCATGCAGCCACACATCGCCATGCTCATCATTACCTGCCACCACACAGGGTCAGCCTAGGAAGACACCAGCAAAGCACAGGGATAAACCACTGCTGAGAGCAGTAAGAAATACAAATGCAGCCTGGGCTTACTGCAGCTATTGGGCTAACTTTGAAGCATTTTAGAAAACACTGAAGTGCTTATACCAACACAATGCCATGGGTGCATCAGCTGAAAACAGAGAAGATTAAACTGACAGTCTATATTCTGATTTATGACATAAAAATGACAGGATCTTTACTCATTGGGCTTGTTAAAGAGTTATGTTTCTTGGCTTTTTAATTAAATCGTGAAGACTATTTACTATATGACCATAAATTGTTTGTATAACTAGCTATGGTACTGAGGGATCTGAGAGCAAAGGCGAGGTAAAATAAAAACTAAATGTATTTTTTTACCGTAAAATCAATAGTAATTTAAGCATACTAGGGCTCACAATTCTATTTGAGAAAGGTATCATCTCACAGGAAGAATTTTTAAACATTTGGTTGGTTTCTTCCTTTTCTTAGAATCACTTTCTTTAGGAGAACTGACAGTAAAATGTTAAAACATGTTGATTTTAAAATGCTGGGCTTCTTTGAAAATCACCCTCATTTGTGCATATAAAGCAAGTGATGGGGAATATATGCCTAAACAAGACTGCCCATCAGCTTGCTAAGAAAGGTGAAACACACCGCAATGACATACTACATATTCACATGTGGCAATAAAAGTAATCTGTAATACCTGTTGCCCCACATATTAATTCAATGCCATGTACTAAAACCCAATACATCATAGAAGAGGATCTACAGGCACAATTATGGATCCAATTTGGTACCACTGGTATAAAAAAATCTGTTAACTTACAGTAATGTTAGGAGATTTTCATGCCAGTTGGATGACAGAAAACTGCAAGGAAAAACTACAGCTGAAGGAAGCTAATTATGGAAAATCCTGTATAACGTAACACTGAATGCAGAAATGAGTATAGCTTCCACACTTTTCTGCATTACAGATGTACAGATTTGTTTAGATAGATATCCCAGAACAGTAAAGAGACATATGAGCATAAAAATGTTCAATTTCTGTAAAAAAAAAAAGAAACTGCAAGCTAGCAGTGGCTGGGTTATGCCTCCCTTTCCTTCAGCACATCCTCACACATACACAGGGATCTTCCCCAGAAGGACCACATCTTGACAGATACAACAGGTTCAATATAATTTCTTATTTATGTACACAAGTAAATAGAAAGAGCCAGGGAAAACTTTACATCTTACAAAATATTAGATATGCAAGTCTAGGGAGTGAGGCTTACAGGGTCTCAGCTCATTTAGTCTTTGACAGGAACACTGAAATCATTACCGCACCTGAAGCCTGAAAGCAGTTATTTATGGGAATTGTATTTGAAAGCAAACCAGCTCAGAGCACTCACCTTTCCCTGGAACCCATTCCTTGAGTTTGTCTAATACTTTCTATTAGAAATGATGCCTGCCATCTATTTCTGAGAAGGTCTCACACCTCTGCCATTTGCTGCCAGACACTGAAATTCAGCAGAGAGAAAGCCCCTAGATAGACAAGCTATCATCTGGGGTTCATTCTGGTTTGCCTGGGTTCATTCTGTTTGGGGCTGCTCATGTTCTTTCTGCTTCCGGTGCCAACAGCAATATTTTTTTGCAGCCTGTCAAAACAGTGATTAAATCCAAGACTGCAATCTAAAGTCAGCCCTCAGCAGCCCCAGAGAGACCCAGCAGAGGCAGCCAGGTCCTGCCTGTACCAAGGCTTTCAGCAGGCGCCTTGCACAGGGGTGTTAGGAAAGAAGCAGGGACCAAGCCCAGCAGCACATCCCACCCCTTTGGTGGGATTAATGTGCTCCTGTAACAAACCCATCCAAGACCCTTGCTTCTCCATGGGCACTGAACCAGCAATACTTTACACCACTGCCTCACCTCCCCTGTACAGCCCCCCATGTTCAAGCAGTTTTCCTAGATCACCCTCTGCAGGGAGGTATCTGAGATGTGAAGGGGGTGGCAGCAAGGCAGCATCATAGAATGGTTTGGGTTGGAAGGGACCTCAAAGATCATCTAGTTCCAACCTCCTGCCACAGGCAGGGACATGCTCCACAAGACCAGGTTGCCCAAAGCCCCATCAAACCTGGCCTTGAACATCCACATGGGGCATCCACAGCTTCTCCAGGCAACCTGTTCCAGTACCTCACCATCCTCACAGGGAAGAAGCATCCCCCATAGGGGATGAGGAGAGGAATACATTTGCCAGCTGAACCTTCATCAGAGACAGGCAGAGGATGCTGCTGGTAGCTCGGAGGAGGGCTGCACAACAAGGCAGATGCAGAGATAGAAGTATTCAGAGGAATGTTAATTTACCAGCAGGCAGAGGCAAAACCTGCTACTGAGGAGACAATTATTATCTCTGCATGAAAAGGAGAGTCTGGAGCTTGTAAATGTCTAGAACACACCTTTAGCAGCCTCTCAGGACATGCCACCCATGGCAAATTATTTGCCAAGAGCCCCAGTGCATATTGTAGCCCAGCCCTGGGTGCTGAGCCCACCTCGACCCCTTGGGCCCACACATGAGCTCTGTACTGCTGCTCTTGCACTGAGATGTACGTGAGAGCAAATCCACCTGGAGCAGATCCCTTTCCCAGGCCACAACACTCAAAAACCCAGACCTACTCACTATCTCTCCAAGGTGTTATTGCAATAACAAAATAAAGCAGTAATTTGCTTTTGCGGAAAGCGAATTATATTTTATTGCAGCATCAGAAAGCATTGACTTCTGTGTAGACGAAAAAGCACCAGCCTAACAGAAAGTGATGCTGTTAACTTCCTGAGCTTCTCTAATGTTTGTGATTCCTCTAGCAGAACCTGGTGAGAAAGCAAAGATTTTGCATTATGCAGGCCATATTCTTTCACTATTACATCTCATTCAAAGGCAAATTGATGTACTTCTAAATATTTTGAAGATAATTCTATATCCACACTTGCATTATTGTGCATCCTTCTCCTTCTTACAAACTTAATAGTGCCAATTAAGTTTAAAAAGCTGTGCAAACTGGATCAGTGAGGCTTTAAAATGTTTTGGCTGATTAGTTTTGGAAAGACGCCTTGCTTTAAAAATATTTTCCTTATCCCTGTGCATAGAGCCAAAGGTGACTCCACTTTGCAGCATGTTCCAGCTGAGCTCCAGGTAAGTAAGTGGGCTGCTGGTACAACAGGAGCTCCTAGAGAAGATGTGCATTGTCATGGTTTAACCTGGCTGGCAGCTAAAACAACCACACAGCCATTTGCTCATTCCCCACTCCAGTGGGATGGGGGAGAGAATCAAAAATGAAAAAAAAAAAAAAGTAAAACCCATGGGTTGAGATAAAGACAGTTTAATATGATGGAAAAAGAAGATAACAATAATATATAAAACAAGTGATGAACAGCACAATTTCTCACCACCCGAAGCCAATGCTCAGCTGGTTCCCGGTCCTGGCCGTGTCCCCTCCCAGCTTCTTGGGTGCCCCTGCCTTCTCGTTGGCAGACCACTATGAGAAGCTGAAAAGTCCTTGACTGCTTGACAACAACTAGAAACATCAGTGTGTTATCAACATTATTCTCATCCTAAATCCAAAACGCAGCACTATACCAGCTGCTAGGAAGAAAATTAACTCTATCCCTGACGAAACCAGGACATGCATTCAGATACCACATAGCTTCCTTTCCTCCCAGCCCCAGTTTCATGTTCCTTACACATGCCAAATCATGTTAGAGCATGCACGAAATCCCACAGAGGGACTTTTCAGCAGGAGGTTTGCAGAATTTACCCTTTACCACCTGCTACAGATGTTTAAAAGGGTACCTGCAAGCCAGGTTTCCCAGAAAAGTGGTGTAGAAACCCAGGATTCTCAGCGTGCTAACTGGCAAATCAACATGGAAGGGTTGTACGTCTTGGCAAAAGTTCTGTAAAACATTTAATTTTCAATGAATTAGCATTTTCAAAGGAGAAAGCATTTCATCAGAATATTCCCCTTTAGCTCTAATGTGAAGATACATCACAATAGTTTGATTTGCAACAAATCCCTCAATAAAAATTGCTGAGCTAGCAGGGCTGTTTGCCTGAAAGGTTATATGAAATATTTGTACAGACGTCATCAAAGATGAAATGATGTGTCAACTTCTGGATTATAACTAATCCCTCTGGAAATAATCATTTATTCAATCAACAAAATAAGATCAGTTACATGAACCTTGAAAGATCTACTAACAGCTACTCTCCAAGCTTCACATACACAGATTATGAGGTTTAGCATCAACAGTTCCCAGAATCTGTTTCCTCACTCTATTTTCACCATAAAAGTGAAAAATATCCTCAGGCCTTTTTACTGTTTTGCTTACATGGAATGAAATAATATGGAAGCTAATTTTCTTCTCACATGCCCATGTTTATCTCAGGCTCCACTTCAGCAAAGTTGCTGTACTTCATGTAAACATAAGTGGGAAAGCACATAGGGATGCAATTTCTCCATACAGCACTATGGATTTTTAGAAAACAAAATTCAAATTGCCTGCTGGTGTTGGGTCCTAGTTTGAGACACACGTACAATTCTTTCAGGTATTCAGGAGACCTTCCCAAATTCAGGTCAGACAACCAGCATAGGTTTTGAACTCTCTTATGCCCCAAAAATCACCATGGATGGACTCACAGTGTTTTCAGCATGTGCTGCTGAGCTGCAGAGCAGATGGACAGAAGGCTGAGAGAGAGACTATTCTTCTCTTTTCTCTTCTCTTCTCTTCCCTTCTCTTCTCTCCTCTCCTTATCCTATCCTCTCCTCTCCTCATCCTCTCCTCTCCCTATCCTACATAATTTAATTACACTATCCAGTGTGGTGTATTTTTGTCTCAAGAATAATTCTCACCTGAGAGAGCTTCCTATGGAAAGTGTCATGCTGTGGTGTCCTTTGATTCATGTTGTGCTGCTGCTCCCATTCATACGATGCTGTGCCTTCCTACACTGGACCAAATGCCTGTAAAATGAGAGGATTTGCAGCAATCCCAAGCTCAGCATGGCCATTTCTGGAATGCGGCCATTCTTGGCGCTGGAGCACTTCATGAGCACCAAATGGATGAGCACTGAGATCTTGAACCCATCTTCACATGAGCAGCATACACAGCTCAGTGAGCTGGCCGGTGGGAAAGGCGAGGACATTTCCTCTGCCATCTCCTTTTTCTGAGTCCTTGATTTTTTTTTCAGAAGGGAAATTCAGAAATAATGAAATTGAAAAGGTGATTCAGACCTCTTGGAAGGTAAAAATTACAGGAACAGGGTTTGAGTGCTGGACTCCATTTTAAGCATGGCACCTGAGGAGAGCACGTTGCCACAGGATGGTTTGCGCAACTGCTGTATGGTTACATACTGCAAACATACATACTTAGCTGCCTACAAAGATGTGGAAGAAAAGCAGATGTCTCCTGTTGGCCAAGGCTTGGCCACAGCATTCACATGTCCAGGTGCAAACTGTAAATATTGAAAAATGCTGTACCTACAGACTGGCAGTGCCCCTGGAGACAGGCAGCAGCTGAGCAGAAAGCTGAATTTCAGCACCGAAGTCCAAGCCCAAAGGTTCAGCTCTTGAGTGCTCAATCCAGCTCTGACTGAAGCCAAAAGGAAAGTTCATTCCAATGCACTAAGGAGCAAACTTTACTGTTGTTTATATTGATAAATATATAATTAATGTTTCTGAAAGATTCATTCTGGGAGCTCTGAAGAACAGCAACATCAGAAGAAAGCAGACTTGAAAAGAGAAAGGAGAGGTTGAGTCAATAATAGAGTGTCTTTATCATCCATATATTCAACAACTGCACCTTTCTGTGCTGTTTTTAAAAGAAATCACCCTTATTTGCTATCTGTGCATTTGTGAAACACCTTTACCCTGCAATCCTCTAGGAAAATAATTAAATTTAATAGAATCCACCCACGTTCTAAAGCTGAGATGGAAAGTACTTATATTTAATAGAAACTACAGCTTCTAAATGATTATGGTATTTAATTTGCATTCTCTTTGCTATTTTAACTGCAGCTTTATTAGAGCAGCATTGTTGGCTGCAGTGTTTATCTTTTACCACCATTGTCATGATAAGAAAAGCACGGAAAGCAGATGAAAAACAGGGAAAATATACAAAGACAGAGCATGAGCAGAGTAGGCTGAATATTTGGGTTTGAGGAAAAATATCTCAGATGTCTGCAAAGCTCAAATCCCCATTCACCCTCTCTGTGAGCTTCCAGGATGAGAAAAGAAGATGTAGGATGTTGCTGGCTCATTTCCATACCAATTTAACATCCTTTTGCTTTGGCAGAGAAGGGCAGACAGTCAGCAGGTGAAAACTCAGCCCTCCAGCAAGCTGTGCCCATTGGCAGTGGTGGAAGAGGCTGCTCACAGCCTGCCTGTTTCCTTAGATGGTGGGACCAGAAATTCCCTTTTCTTTCTCTGCTCTCTCCCTCTCAGGACCTGCTAAGCTTTGTGGGTTGGACCTGGTGCCAGATGTCTGTGTTTCTCCAGTTCAAATCCCCAGCCAGAAGATAACGCACGTCTGAACCGAGAGGATTGTCTTGAATTTCTGTTAATGAAATCATCACAAACATCAAGAGACAAGGTCGTAACGCAGGACCCAGTGCACCCAGAGCATTTGGCAGAGGTGAATCATGAATGGGTGAGAAGGGAGGTGTCTGATGGGGTGGGTGAACCAGGACCAGGTGGGTGCCCAGAGCCTCCCCACCCTCCTGAACCCACAGCTCCGCTCCAGCCACGGGGGTTATTAGGAGTCAGAGGATAAATTGCAGAGGGGAAAAGCTGAGCAGAAAGGGCAACTTGATCACAGACTCCAATAATCACTTTCTGAGCTGGAACCAAAAGGGTATTCACGACTGAAGTGGTGAATAATCATACAGGGCGATAATGATGCTATGCAAACTGAGCTGCACTCTCAGCATCCACATTTCCCTTTGTTACAAGTTCAGTGCCATTCCCCAGATATTTTTTAGAGCAGCTCTGTCAGCTCCCCAGCATGTTCTTCCTCCTGCCCAGGTGCAGATGGCATCTCTGCCTGCCTCTGGCAGCCCAGCACCAGCCCTGTGCAATGCCTCTGGAGCTGCTAGGTGAGGAATATGGATCAGGCCACTTGCCTAGAAATCAGCACAATTCAGTGCTACAGAAAGGACCATCATTGGTTGGCATCCCCAAGCCCTCCTCAGGCAGAGAGCAAGGAAGGGATTTAAAGAGAGAAGTTGGGAAGACTCCAGAACTCATCACAGCATGAGACACTGGTGAAACACAGTATTTTTAAGCAACCGGAGCACCCCAATAGCATTCACAGCTCAGTTACACAGGATAACCTATGTGCATGCAGCCAAAATATGGTCCCTGTCCTGAATCTGGTACAGGAATCTGGTTAAAAAACAAGGGCAACAAGAGGAAGCACTTTGGAGTTACTCAGCTCTGAATTTGAAGGAAACATGATAACGGACAAGCAAAATATCGTATAGGAGCCTTATCTCTGCTGATTCTGCAAAATTAGCCATTAAATTCTCCTTCAACTTTGTCCATAGGTGTGGAATTGCTCAGATTCATTTAGTCATCTTTGTCCCTTGCAGGATGGAACAAGGAGCACCAGCTCACCTTTTTATGGATGTCACTGAGTTTATGGCCCCATGAAACCGTGCTAAGCAGGCAAGGCAAATGAAGCAAATATTATGTCTCCATTTGCTAAGAAATCAGATTCACACTAAAAAGTAATAAAACTATAATGATTTTTTTACTGGTTCTCCTTTTAATAGAAAAAAGTTACTACAGTGAACTCTGTTTCTGATGAATGACAGACTTATTGGGAGAATAACCTGTCTGCTGATAAGATTTTAAGAAAAGGGACTCCTTTTTTTTTTGTTAATTAATGGTTTTGAAAATGTCAACCTTTTGCTCACTGCAGTTATGGGTTTAGACAGATCCCCACCAAAAAGCAAACTTTGATCCAGCATAACACTCACCAAACTTGGAGCAGAGCCAAGGATACCTGCAATTACAGGACAGCAATGTGCCTCTATCCTGGGGGTCCTGTGCTGCAAAACATACAAAACAGCATAATTCAGATAATATTTCAGATAGCATAATTAATAACAATTGCTTTAATTAAGCCTTATCAAACAACACAGAACAAGGCACTATAATACCAGCACACCAAGGCTGATGCATATGTTTTAAGATTTGCTCAAGCAAGTTGTCATCAATAGCTCTGTCCTGGCAGGAAATTCAAAGAGGAGAGGGTAACTAAACATTTATGCAGTGACACATGAGCTTACAACTATTAAATGCAAACTTTGCAAATAGCTTCCTAGAAAGGGCAAGAGAAATTCAGACCAGAATTAGACCTTATTGCCAACTGAGAACAGTTCTTCAATGGTCTCTCTGTGCCTACTGAATGTCTGTCTTCAGCCCTTCTCTTGGGAGATATCATCTTGGGAGAAATATTAGAAAGGAAAAAAGACCTTCAGTACTTGTACTCTTTCTTGTGAAAGGACTGCTACCACCTCCACCCCTCCTTCTTAGATCTGCTACATAAAGTGGGTCTGCTGAGGGGTTTTGCACAGCAAAAGTTCTGAAGATGATGATGCCAGAGCATGGAGCACAGCGGGCGGACACCTGGCCTTCACTTGGTAGCAAGAGAAAACAAGGTGCCTTCAGCTTTTGAAGTCTTTTACGCAAACCTGTTCACCTGATCAGAGGCGGGCTGGCTACTTGGAAGTAGATTTTGTAGGAAATTGTAATGCAAAGAAATAAAATTTAAATACCCCATTTCAATTTAATTAATTGACTTGCAATTATCCAGTGTAATTCATCAGCAGTTCTGCAGTTCTGCCAGGATGGGACAGAGTGTACATTGGCACACCGGAGAGACACATGTGGCCTCAAGGGTGCTCACACTGGCCCCAGTCAGCCCCAGTGACTGAACTGGGACCCAGTCCTGTCAGAACACAAACCTTAGGGAAATGCAAAAGGGTTCAAATCCTCATCGTGGCTCCTTTCCAGCACGCAGAGTTTGAACACCACAGGGCGTTCACAAGGGGTGCGCACGGTCAGGCCAGGTCCTGCAGCCCATCTCTGGCAATGCACCATACCACTCCACTGGCACGGATGAATGAGTCAAGCCAGGGGTTATCATATGTGAAGATGATGTCTGGAAGGTACCTTTGATCCAGAAGAGGTGTTACAATGCAAAAAGACCATGTCTTGTTGCAGACCATTGCCCCAGTCCCTCACCAAGTCCTCGGGTTATAGCTGCATCTATCAGGCTCCAGCTGTACTTCACTCTTTTCCAGCAGCAGCTCAATAGTTTGTGTTCCCTTCAAGGTGAGTTCTTCCTTCAATTTTAATTTGACCGTGTCGGCATGTTTTTGTGCTCACATTCAAGTGAAGCTAATTTTATATGGCAATATGCCAGTTCAGGAAACCAATACGCAAATTCATAATTATTCATGCATAATTCAGGAATTATTTGCATACAGTAAACAGGCCATCATCCTGATGAAGTGTCAAATGATACAAAATGCTAATGAAAGAAAGGAGAATAGACAAGAAGAGATCATGAGACCAAGAGAGAGAGAAAGTGGGAGTGGAAATATATCCTCTAATGAGCTTTCGAAAGTCTCTCCAGGCTCTTGTGCATGACAAGGGACACTCAAAACTCTTTTAAGCACAGACCCAGGAGCCATCTCCTCTCCTGCATTTGTGTTCAGGACAGTACAAATATTCCCAGCAAGCAAAGATCCATTTTCAGTCCGGCCCAGGGTTTATCCGGATATAAATCAGATCTTTCCAATCAAACCAGAAATTATTTCTTCCAAGACCCAGCAATTCAAAAGACCTGTCATTGTCAGAGGTGAAGTGTTTCATTATTAAAGGGTTCCTTGGCTGTCTCAGGAGGGTACCTGCACTCTTATTATGTATTATGTATGGTGAGATTATTTTAATCATTTCACTGCCACAGCAAACATTTCCCAGACTCATTCAAGTCTCTCTCTCACTCTTATCCTGGGGTCTCTGAGTGAGACAGAGTCCCCACCTCCAGCAACTGCAAAAATACTCTATATTACTAAGAGTGCTTGTTAGCAACACGTTATTCACTGAGGAAGAAAGGGAGAAATGGATTCGCACTCTGATACTCCAGCATTGGATTCATTCACATTGTTTTACAGTGAGTGTTACATCCAGTGGAGAGACCCAACTCCTGCTGAAAGCATTCTATTCGCAAAGAAAAACAGTCAAAGTTTTTCACTGACAGTAAATTCTTCCCTTTTAAATATGCAGACTTTCATTATTATTACCTTGAGCTTCGAAATTTCAGAAAAGGGCTTTTAGCTTTCAAGATTCAGAATAAGTGTGCCTCATTTTTAATATGTTTCTATGTAGATTAATATTTCTACCAAAGTGTACGTCTAAGTGGTTTCAGTATTCATCTTAATAAAAACCTCAGAGAAAAATGTTGAGACTTGTTGTGAGAAGTATGCTTTTTTTAAAGTAGTTTTTCAATGTTTAATTTTAAAAACTTAATTTTTAATCATAATTGCTAATGAACAATTTGACAGAGCAAGGAACAGTGCAAAAACAAATTAGAAAGCACAGTTCTTGTTCTGATTTATGGCGTATGATCCTGTTGCTTTGTGCACATTATAATTGGCATAAAATTAAATAGAAGTGATAATGTATTACACCTAGTGACTCCTGCTAGACTGAACAAAGTCCAACCAGACTTTTTTAGGCTCACAGGGGCTATGGAGTTTCTAGCACTTTTTGTGTGTATGCGTTATTGGGTGGTTTATCATTGATTAGGTGTCATAAAAGACCTGACTCTGCTATCTGCTTCCACTGAAGTGGAAATCAGTGGTATCTAACCAGACTTGCTATAGATTTATTATACTTCCACTGAACTGAAAACATACCTATTATTAACGGAGGGGCAGTCAACGTTGTCACTAAATACAGGTACCAAAACACTCATTATCTTTAAGTGTTTTGATTATATTACAGTTTGCTCATTTTTATTCTCACATCAAGAGCAGCAAGGCTGTATTCAGAGGACAAAAGGAGAGACAGGCTTTCTTTGTGTGCATTTTTGTTTGTTTGCTTGCTTGCTTTTTAAGCAGATAATATTGCCTCTCCACAAAACCTATTTACAATCAAGGCTTCAGTCTTGCTTTCTTCTTGTTTTATTTTTTTCCGTGAATGGACTGCCAGGGGGAGCTGAGATTTGGAGATAAATACATTGGCTGCAGTAACTCTTGAGCAGAGCTGACGATCAGCGCAGCACTCTCTTTCATGCTGCTGTATGCATGATAAAAAGGATCTTTTCTGGTGAAGATGCTCTAGGAGAAAATGTTCTAAGTGAGGTGCACAGCGCAGAAAGGAGGAGGGAGACAAAGTCTGGAAAAGAAGGCAGGAGTACTTTGTGCCATAAGAAAAGATTTAAGCCTGTCAGAATGAAAGACAGGTATTTTCAAAGTGTGTAATTTCCAGAGAATTACATGGGATGTGGGTGGCTTCAAGGCTACAGCTCCTGCTCTGCCACAGATAGGTTTCAAGGCCAGAGTCTAATTTTATCCTGTGATATAACAGTCTGCATTATGAAGCTGCTGAGGCATGCCTGAACGCCTGTTGCCCAAAGTGATTAGCACCTCACCTTCCTTGTTTCTCTGAAGCTGCAGACAGTGCGAGAATGGGGCGATTTGGGATCGCTCCGTGACATTTCACACATCAGCCTCGTGAAGAGCGTGGGTGACATGGTCACAGCCACAAACGCTACTTTGAGCAGCAGCACAACCACCATCGGCGGCTTTTAAGATGAGCTGAAGGTGATGAAGGGGACAGAAATGAAAGCAGAAACTCCTGTGGCGGACACGAACTATGAAAAATGCCAGTTTTTTTCCAGTCATCCCACAGAAGCCTTAGCTTGAAACTTAACCACTTCTGTGCAGGAACCAGAAGTGCAAGGCAGGGAGATAACATTAGCAGGGATTTTGTGCTCATGAATTCAAGAGTTAGTCTCAAATGAGTTTGTAATTTCCCTGGGAGAAGCATTGGGATGAAATCAGATTTCAAGGAAACTTCACCCAAAGAAAAGAGCAAAGAAAAAGCAAATTACATGCAGAGACAGACCTTGAGGAAGCTGACAAGGATGAAAACATTTTGATGTCTGTTCCTCATAGAGGAAAGCAGGGTTGGAGAGGACTGCAGGGCTGGATGTTTGTGATCTCTGGAAATGGGTCCATCGGGGTTCCTGGGATGGGCTCTCTGAGATCGGGGCAGGCAGAGATCTTCACATAAGTGCTTCTTGCCTTGAACAAGCATGGGACAAAATGACTGTCTGCATTCTCTGCCAGCCCTGCTATTCAATCATTTCTTAATACCCATGAATTGCCTCTAATTTCTCTGTTGGCATCTGCAATGTATCCCAAAGACAGACATGAGGAAACCTGTGAAACAAACTCCAGTAATGGTTTTTGGTGCTCAGAAGGCTTTGCCTGATTCTCTGGAGTATCTTGTGAGATAAATCATGTTATTGCTAGCATTATTTCTAACAATGCATTGACAATTCCTTGGGAGATACTGGTCCTGTCAGCCCTCAGATTTTTATTTAAAAAAAAAAAAAAAACCCAACACAAAACTATCTTGATTCTGAGACACTTACTGAACACCAGCAAAGAGATCAGCAAGGGGCTTGTGTTCACACAAATTATGGATAGATCTAACTGAAAAGAAACAATCAATAATTCCCTCTACTCACATAAAAATGACTGCTATCAGCACACCAGCTAGGAGAGCTCTGTGGAGCAATTAGAAAAGAAAAAAAGAAAAAGAAAAAGAAACAACTTCACCCTTTGTTACATTTCCTATATATTTATATGAACAGAGACAGATGCCAAAAATTAACATTTTTTTTCTTTTTTTCACAAAAATAAACCTACAGATCATAAAAACATGCAGGGCTGCACAGAAAATGCTGGAGAGCTGAGTATATCTCTGCAGCCCAGGGCTGCTGCTCTGCAATTGTCACACAGAGAATGTCAGGGTTTGCTGTCACCACCACGTTCCAGAATCAGCTCAAAACACTATTAAACAGAAAGGTGAATTCTGGAAGAGTGGTCCCTTCCTGGTGAAATGCAGCTCATTGAGTGTGTGAGCACCCTCGGAGGGTTCAGCTCTGAGCACCCATGCTGCCTGCTCAGCCCTGTGCTCGCAGCCTCCAGACACGAGGGGTTTTTTCATACCTTGCAAGCCCTTTCTCTCCTGTGAGCTTACCCATAGCAGTATTAAAGCAGTCTCCTAATGACGAGCTCCGAGACACATTTTTTCTTGCCTACACAAGATCACTACCAAGTCCACCCACCAAAAGTATTGACCACCACTGAGATAGGGTGACGCCTGGAGCAGCGAAACAACAGAGAGCTGCAAATTTTAAAAGACAAATTCAGTCTCCATTGACAGTTCTGAGCACCAGCACACAGAGTGCTTTTCCTCCCAGCGTAAGGCTTTGTAATACTTTGCTAGATTGAAAAGAAAAATGACACATGGCGACGACCTTTGGGCAAAGGAAGAGCCAAGTAACAGCTGGAGGAGGTGCAGGATGATGCTGTGGGAGCAGTAACGGTACCAAGAACTGCACAGCCACCTCTCTCTTCTGCAGCATGGATGACAGAAATCAGCTCCGTTTTTTGGTTCTGAGCTGACATCAGGCACCAGTCCCCCAAGTTAGAGACCCAGGGCCATTGCAAACACTAAAGCATCTGGCACCTGTAAACCACAAATTCTCCTCTGAAACACTGCATTAAAGCAAAAACTTCACTATCTTTCCGACACAGCATACATTTATTTTGCCTTGTACTTCACCTTGTATTTAGCTGTATTAAAAACAGCTTATTCTACACCAGTACAATGCTTGCTATAAATTATGCTGCTGCTGCTGATTATAAATTCTTCATGTTATTTTCAAAGTAGGAAAGATTCGCAAGGTGGGAGAGTCTCTCTTATAATCCTTTTACCTTAGTCAATGAAGCTTGTAAACTTATTATAAAGAACACAATCAGAAAACCAGTATCAAATTTCTTTGACAAGGTTATCTTGCCCTCTTTTAATATTTTACTGGTTATGAAGTAGGATTTAAAATAAAGATGCCTTAAAGGTACCTCCACCCCTAGCAGATGGCAGAAGTTGCAAGGCAAGAGCTGTAATTGAAAAATCAATAGCAGTCTCATTTACTCATGCACTGCCTCTTACATCAGTGCTGAAAAGAAAGAGAGGGGTGTCTGCTGATGTTGAGCGTACACATTTTCCAGTTCGATGCTCCTTTCCCATGGCCACCATGGAGGATGGCCACATCCCACTGCAGTGGTTTTGGAAATCTCCAAACTGCTCAGTTGTTTCCAGGACCAAAGCCAGGGGAAGATATGTCACTTTGCCTGCTAATAAGTCCCCAGTTGCTTTTCTTTAATGCCTTTGGAGCCGATTCATGAGGATTGGCAGGGGAAGGGCACTTACACTGGGACTGTGCCTTTTGCATCCCCCTGAGAAGTGAGCATGCTCAGCCCAGAATTCCCCCAACACTAAAGTGAGTGCATGCAGAAAAACAGCGCTCCAAGAAATGCTCCATGTGCATATGGGTTAGACCAATTTTAATTACATGCTTTCACACTATTTTTCTCTCCCAGCTTCCTAGACTTGTGCAGGACCAGCAGGACATGCTGCAGCGCTGGCTCATGATCCACACATTTAGAAGGAGCTGTATGCGTAAACCACAAGAGTAAGGTCAGACCTGCATCCTCCAGACCTGCTTCCTAAAGTATCAAATCCTCAGCAGCAACATGGAAAGCTAAGGAACAAGTAGCACTTTTTCAAGCTTTTCAGCAAGGGCTGAGACCAGCTGGCCTGGCTCAAAAAAGATGCAGAAGAACGCGAAGCACTGGCCATGCTTTGCCTGCAGCGCTGCCCCCAGCCACAGCCTCCTGCATCTCTGCTTTTTGCAACCCAGTCCTGCCCACTGGCAGGCCTCCAGCACATTGCACAGCAGGCTGGAGGGATGGGAAACCAGCCCCAGAAAAGGGGTACCAGCAAGCATAGAGTGTATCATGTGGAAGGTAATAGGACAAATGGTGCAGGGGTACAGGCAGCGTTCACTCAGAAGCAATTCTGGAAACATCCCACAGAGTAGGTAAATGACAGGGAAGAGCATTTTCCTTTAACGGTCCCTTCATTTCTCTTTTATTGCATCTGAAGTATGCAATAAAAGGAAAAACATTTGAAGCCATAAACAGCCTCAAAGAAACAGCCTGGCATCCCCTTGAAATACTGTGCAGGGTTGGACCCATGCAATTTCAGGAAGGAACAGGGTGCTGGAACAAAGGAATAGTATCAACAGCCCATGCTGGGGGAAACCTCATCCCTCCCCAAGATGTCTGTCTGAATGAAAATCCCATGCTGTCTACCCCTCAGCACTTGTTCTGCTCCAGGACACTTGCCTACAGGCTCCATGGTCATCACTGGGCACCACGATGCTACCTGGGGAAGAGGAGCTGGTGGATAGACGTGAGGGCGCCTACAGTAGGACAGCAGCGCCACATGTTGCAGGTCTCAGAGATGGGCTATGGGGAAATGATACAAGACAGATACTGTGCCTCCGCACTGTAGCATCAGGAACCAAACCAGCAAAATTCCGCCCCCTTGGACAGTAATAATGCATCAATGTTGGAGCATCCCTAGCTGAACTGCACTTCACTAAATACCAAGGAAAACTGTTGGGGTTTGCTTTGTTTTGTTTTTTAGAAACTAATAAGGTATCAAAATCCCAGATTGTGTGGAAATGCTACGAAGCCCAGTTAGGGGGTTAGGATACCTGCTCCCATCGATACCTGGAGCAGAGCTGCAGGATGGGAGTGGTCTGTGCTGCAGATACTACAGCATGGCACCAGTAGGGCTCAGTGGGACCAGAAAGCTCCAAAAGTGAAAGGTTTCATATGAGACATTCAGTTTCAGAAAGAGTCCGTGCTGGGCTCACTAGCTACTATCAAGAACCTCATTTATAGGAAAGACATAATAAAAAATTTTTCTGCCTATACACGTGGGACACTGCTGCATGTAAGGCATACCTGTTCTCTCCAGCTCAGATACACCTTCAGGACAGATCACACACACTGCAGAGCTGTAAAGCGCTTTTGATTTGGGGAAATTTAAGCCTGACTCTGCTGTGTTAATGAGCAGTCATTATTTGAAGATGCCAGCATCAAAGTCAAGGGAGAGAGATCCTGCAGCAGGGTGAAAACGCAAAGGGGTGTCAGGGAGAAGCACGGTTGCCTTCCCTGTGAATGGAGGGTGCTCTCACTCAAAGGCTGCCACAGTACATCTGGAAAAGCAGCTAAAATGAAAGAAGTTACCAGAGGAGGTAATGAGGAAGTGGCTGAGCTAGAGATGGAGCAGCTACGACCCACCACTTCCAATTTGGTGGTTCAGTTCTGCCTCAAGCATGGAAGATGCTCACCAGCTCCAGGAAGGGGGACCAGCTGCAGCTGGCTTGAGTGAGTATGGGGATTTGATCAGGGTGGTCCTGGTGCTGTGAAGGTCGACCTTCTCCCTCTTCTTCCTCCACTCTCTCCTCATCTAGTCTGTGTAGGCTCTTGCTGCCACATTTCCCCTTCCAGCAGCGCTTTCAACAATAGGCAAGTATCTGTTGCCTAAAACTCCTCCCTCCTGCCCTTTATGCCAGGGGCTAGGCAGATCACAAGAAAATAAGCTTGCAGCAAGCTGAAGTAGAACCGAAATCCCTGGTGGGAGGCAGGGGCACTGCGCCAGGTGCTGAGGTGGGATAGCCTCCAGCTCTTGCCCAAGCAAAGCAGGCAAGGAAGAGAAGGCAGGAGCAGGAGAACCGTGCGCAGGGAGCACAAGGGCAGCAGGAGGGGTTGGAGAACACAGAGGGGGCTGAGGAGGAGGTGGGTACCTACACAAGGGATGGCTGTGGAGAGGGCAGGTTACTCACTGGGGCTTTCTGGGAGAGCCCATCCAGGTTATTCAATCCTACTGATTGTTGCTGTTAAAAGAGCTTCATAAATCCAAGAAGGGAGCAAACAACATAATTAGCAAGCAAATTACACATCGCAACATGATGAAAAGTGAATAGGGGAGAGGTAACTCGTTGAGATCTATCTGCAAATAAGTCTCCCATTGGAGCAGGCTACATAAACAATTTCTCAGAAACTTATTACATCTGCATGAGTCAGAATTGGCTTGAAAGCGGAAAAAAGGTAAAAGTTCACCAAATTTTAATTGGCAACAAACATTTGATCAGCCTCAGAACTAGTATCATAACTACAGAGATATAAACAACACTGGCTTTCTTATAAAGTGTGTAGAAAGATGTTAAATAACATCTACTGCTGTTTTTCATTTAACTGGATGCTGTAAAATAATGCTAATGTAGGGAGAAAAAAAACAAAAAACCAAAACCCAAAACAGCCCAAAACACCAATTTCCAGTACCCAAGTGTCAGTAACCAAGCACATGAAAGAGTTTAATAATAATATTTAGTGTAGACATGCATTATGCTATTGGTTGTCCAGCCAGCAACACCTAACTGAACTAAAATTTGTCACTCTGCACATCTAATTAGAAGGCACAATCTCAAGGCTGTGATCTAATCAGTCACTCAGTGTCAGGCTTTTATATGATACACAGCTGATGACACTCACTTGTGCATGGCACGGAGGAAATGCCAGAGCTGGAGTCACAGCTTTCATTTCCAGCAGATATTACTGTTTATGATAGCCTTGATCTTTTTGTCATAAATTTACAGATACTACTGCTGCACACAGATATCACACACTAAATCTATCAGAAAACATTACCCAGTATGGCTCTTGGCAACACCAACTCTGCTACGTCAACCAGCCAAAACAGGGCTCTAAATGAGGAGAACAACTTGGATCATATGCTTTGCTAATTATGCACAAGCCGACGACGTAAACAAGCTCCATTAAGATTATGACGCATGAGTTCATGTTTTTGCATAATTCACAAATTACCTATAACTGCTCCTCTCAGATAAATAATGTTGGAACAATAAAGCTGACATTTTGTGCTGAAGACTATGACTTCATTGTGGCTTTCAGAGAAATTACCCTTAGATTTATGGTCTTATTAACCCATGACCCTGAAAAATGTCTGATGAGACTTATCATCCTAGTGTAGTGGCTGAAAACAGTCCTTTTCTTGATCCAGATGACTCAGTGCAAAAGCAATATGGCTCTGAACTGAATCCTTAACAAGGTGGTCTGAAAAAAACAGTCCCAACTGTGCACGAGCATGGATGTCCCTGTTTTACCTAGGAGAAAAGCTGCCTCAGGAGGGAGAACATGCAGGATATCTTTCCTTTTCTGATTAAAATCAAGTTTATACAAAATGGGAATGCTAAAAAAAGACAAAACTTCTAGAAAACTTTTGTCTAGCAGAATGCCTGGATCACACCAAGCTTGTGATGCTTCTGCAGAGTGATGCGTGGAGAGTCTGTGGGGTGAGGACAAAGACATGAGGCTCCTGCAAGCAGCATCTCCGTGTCCTGGACAAACACATCTCCAAATGTATAAAGCCGTGGCCTCTCCCTGGGGCTCAGATCACACCGAGCATGTTGCTTTGCAATATCACTCCCTTTTTAAAGCATTTCTGGCTTCATTCCTAACTCATTTGGGGTTTTCTCTTCAAAAATGTCAGGAAGTGACTGCACTCAATTTCTTGGTGCCTTTGTATTTTTTAACACTGCATAATCAGATCAGGGCAGACTTGTGACTTTTTAAATTAACCATATTATTATTTTGATATTATTTTCTTCTGGACTGTTCCATAACAAGAATGTCTTTCTAACCCCATGTTACTCTGCAAATTGCTTTAATTTGTACCTACTAAGTACTGGCCTACTGTCTGACACTAGAAAGGATAAATTTCATATGAAGAGATTGCCTGTTTTTCTACAGTATCTCCCAACAGAGCTAGAAGAAGGAAATTACCTCCCTGAGATGAGAGTAACACAGGACAAGTACATTAGCCAGCACTGCAGACGGCTTTGTTGGAGGAGAGCAGTGGTCAGCAGGTGTCTTCCCTTAACTGAGCTTGTACACATGCAGGAGGCCTTAACTAACATTTGTTAGATTTGTAAATCCCTAAATGATCTTTCTGTATCTCTTTAAAATAGTTTTGAGGCACTGCCAGGTTCACCAACCTTGCATCATTTCCAAAATGATACTGAGAGCTTTTACTTAAACTGGGAGTGTGGAGCACCTTGTTCCAGCTGCTCTCTTCACACCTGAAGGGCTTTAAAAAGATAATTTGAGGTCTTATACAGAAATCTCATCCATATTCCAAAACTAACCATCACAAGGGACACAACTGCTGTACTACTGAGTGCCTGGTGGACTGGAGGGCAGAGCAAAACCCCAGATGGAACCCACAAGACCTGGGTGTTAACCCCAAACTAACCCACACCTCCATGACCTGCCACTACCATCGAGTCGGAACAAGCCTGTGGTTTCCTACAGATGCATTCAGGCATTCAACTTTCAGATTCAGCTTGCTCAGGGGCTCCTGTTCTATGTAAAACTGCACCCAGACCCTGAACATAACGTTTGCTAGTGGCATCCTTGTTCTCCTTGACTATGACATTCATAGCCTTTAACTACAGGTATTTTAGAATTATATTAATGTCTCCTATATTATGTAAGGCAGATTAGAGTTCTGTTCCATTTAATCTTGCTCATCCATCATTTATTTAACATTGCACATTGTCATTCAAAGCAAGTATTTTAAAATCAAGGCTCCATTAAACCCATTCAATTATCTGTTGTTGTGGATAACTGTTATCACTGGGTGCAACAGCTTTTAATAACTGAAATAGAATACTATGAAAATAAAAATACGATTGTTAACCTTGGAGTATCCCCAGGTCCTCATTTTAAAGCAGCTCAGGCATTAATCCTACAACTTATAAATAAATGTTTATTAAAAAAAGACTAGGAAAAGTTGTAGAAACAGACAACTAAGCAATGTCTTCCATGATTGATTTTGGTTTTTTTTAAGCAGGTAGGTCTTTTTTCCGTGCAGCACACAGAATGGCTTTGATGTTTTATGTAATGTTGTCACTCATTGAAAGGCAACTTGGAGTTCAGTGTAAAATTAAGACTGCACAGAGAGTCTAACCTCGCAACTCCAGCACTTCTATTTGTGAAATGGTTTATATTTAAGAGTATTAATACTGCTTGAAAATTATGTTCAGAAGAGACACAATTGTGGTGACTCAGTCTTAATCATTTTGTAATTAGATGTGGGTTTAGTAACTTCAAAGTAAGGGGAAATATTGGTCTATTTCTGTACTATTCTAACTCTATGTCATGCTTGTAAAAACTTCAAAGTGTTTAACAAACCAGTGTGATTTCATACATAATTAGTTGTGGAACTGATACTTCCAAACAGAAGCCTAAGACAATAGCAACCCACTTTCTAGCATTTGGCAAGGAACAAAACAAGGCAGAGACAACAGGAAGAATTAGCTGATACCATAAATCCCCTCCCAGCTTTCCAGGGTGGGAAAGCTTGGGATCAGACAAACCATGCTGGGCACACTTCTTTAGGCTTCTCATTTGTGCCAGGAAGTTAGCGAGGAGATCTTATGGACTGAAATGTATTAAATGGTCAGAAATAGGTGGCTAGACCCAGAAACACTTTTAAAACATGGAGGTGTAGAAGAGTAACACGCTTTAAGGGAAGATGCCCTCAGCCCAGCTCTCTGGAGCCCAGCAGCACCTGATACAGCATCATAAAAAGTAGCTAATAACAAGGCAAAAATCGCAAGATCAATCGTGAAATTTCATGATGCTTAGATACAATAGTTAGCTTTATCTGGGGAGAAGTGTTAACACAGGCATCCTTGTGATCCTTTCTTTTCCCAGCACTGGCCAATACCACATCATCCAAATAACCCAAACTGCTCTTCCATGGATGGCACAGCACAGCTTACCTTCACATCAGCAATTCTCCAGTGCAAGAATCAATGTGAACTAATATTAAAGCATATTTTTTTCTGTTGTTCCTCCATCACAGTGCAGAGAACCAAAAATTACCTTTGAAAAGATGTACATATGAGATTAGATGAATTACAGGCAATAGGAACAAGAGAGGTATGCGGGTATTGACTAACCTTCTTGCTCAAAGTAATTATTGCAGGCTGCAGTGAGAAAGCTGCAGTCTCCCAAATACCTTCAATCATATCTCATTGGCCTCCAGCCAGATAAACCTGCAAGAATCTTTTCAATCACACGATCCTATAAAAAACAATTTGTTTTCATGGTGGTGATAAATCTGTCCTCTGACTAACCTTATTATTTGCTTGCTTGTTTTGAGAAGACCCAGATCAGACAGCTTCAGATTTATCCATATATTTTTGGTGTTTTGTTAATCACTCTATTGCTTTATCGATGTTCCCATATTGGACAATTACCTCCATCTGAAGAACACTTTCTAATTGTCAATACTTAGGAGGCTGGGCATTTGTGATAAATCTAATTAAGGGGACAGCATTTCTCGTGTTCTATCAGAATGTAATAATCAGCTGTTAGATAACAGAATAAAAACAAGTGGAAAACAGAATAAAATGCCATGTGTTTTCATCCACGGGAAATCATGCCAGACCAATAGGACGTCATTTGTTATAAGAAAACTACCTTGTTGGAACAAGGAAACACACTAGTCCTCATCAGTCTAGAGTGTGGCTGTCGGTGAAGTCACCCCGTGTGACTTACTGCTCTGAGGTGGAGTGGTTGAGAATTAATAGCAGGAACCAGCTCCGTGAGGATTACCAGCAGACTGTGCTGAAATGGGACTTCTCAGAGCACGGACACTACCAGTGATGACAATCCTGTTCACGGTGGCCACTAAGGGTCCTGGGCCATGAAGCAGCTGTGATGTTCAAGGAACACGCAGGCTCAGGTACAAGGCAATAGCTGTCTTGCAGAGCAAGACATAACATCAATCCTGTGTAAAACTGCACTGTACTACTGGGCTTTTCTTTTCTTTTTAAACCTTGAAACGGGCAGTTTGAGAGTCAGAGAAAAGATGGTGATATTAGAGGGACTAATACAGCTAAAGAGCAGAGTGCTCTGCAAAGAGACATGGCTCGCCTCTGCCCTGCATCGGGCTAGTAATTACTGCCCCAGGCCCCTGGGAAGGGGAGCCATAAGAAACATGTTTCATCTCCTGAAGAATCAAGAACTGAAAAAAAAGATGTAATCAACGATGCAATTTGCTTCTAATTCAAAAACTTTTGAGGTCTGCTGCTGTGAAATAGTTTATAATGAAGCAATTTCTACCACCATGCTGAAGAGGAGAGATGTATGGGCCAAGAACAAATCGAAAGCCACTCCACCAGAATCATCCCTCTTGAAGAGCCATCAGTATTACTGCTGAAGTGTCTTCAGTGCACATGACTTAGCATTTATTACCCAAGCTGATGCTGTGCTAACCAGCCCCACGCAGGTCGGTGTATTTCTGGCTCATCTCTGCTGTCTGTGCTGTGCTGAGGCTGGGAGGCCAGGTGGCATTTGAGCTCCTCCATGCAAGGAGACGTGGAGGACATGGACTATGAAATGCTCCCATTTGTCTCCCAGAAAAACTTCAAGTCTAAATAATCAAGTAGTGGAGGAAAAAGGTGGTTTATAACATCAGCTGCTGAAGCCTATGTCTGCAAAGCCTCTGTCCATAAGGGTACCAGCAAAGGCTCAGCTGGTGCAGAGCAAGGCTTTAGTCCCCACAGGGCTGAAAGCAACCCCTCTGCCAATCAAGGATACCTTGCAGTGACCTGCCCGTGCTCACCAAACCCTTGGAGATTTGCAGGATTTCCTCAGCTCAGCTGGGACCATCAGGGCACAGGGGCAAGCAGGAGCAGCGGCGCTGCCAGGATGGGCACCTGGGGGTCAATGCTGCTGGTCCTGCCCCAACACCAGGAAGGCTCAGCCAGGGCAGCTTCTAGACTGTGGCATCGCAAGCTTAGCACTCACCCTAATGAGCTACCAATTACATCAACAAACTACATTAATTTTAATGTTCTCCCATTTATGCCAGAGTCATTATGCTTTTGCACTCCATTTACATGACAGTGTCCGCCGAGACAAACAGCAGCTTACATTAAAGCAGCAGCATCTCCGCACCCCCAGGAGCCCCAGGCCAGAGGACCAAAGCTCAGGCACAAGCTCACCGAGACCCAGATGCAGCACGGGGGATGCAGGGGACAGTGGACAAGCATTTTCCTTGCTGCCACTGCTGGGTTTCCCCAGGGCAGGATCGGTGCCCAGCTGAGGGGAAGTGATGTTTTTGCATCCAAAACCATCCCAATCCCTCTGCGACTGCAAGGTGGCTGATGGACCTGAGCAGGATCCTGAGCAGCAGTGTGCTGGACACAGAGGCAGCCATGGGCTCTTCCACAGGCAAGCAAAGCCACCCAGCCCCTCTCATTGAAGCACATGTCTGATAGAGGATGTCTGTTCATCAGAAACTGCAGTTTTCACAGGAAAAAAAAAAAAAAACAGGTGGCATTTTTCACTCTTTCTCATTGAATTTTTAAACGGAAAATACCATGATTTTCAAAGACGACCAAAAAGAAAAAAAAAATAAAATTACAAGACAGAAATTACATAAACAGAAATTAATAGAAGTATTTTAACAGGATTTTTAAGCATAAAAAAGCTTTTATAAATATCTATGAGAAAATTACTGCTATTTTGGATCAGCTGTGGACTCAGCATCAAGCAACAGATTTTGCTGAGCATCCGCTCCTCTAGAAATGCTTCCCAGGATAGAAAGCAAAACTCCCAGACTTCTCAGCACACTTTGCTAATTTTGTCCAAGGAAATCTACCCACCAAGCTGATCCCTTTGTATTTCAGAAGAAGCAGTCCCAAGAAAGATCAACAGCACTGCAGACACTTTGGTCGCCGATCAGCCCTTCCCAAGGCTGCACTACGGTGTACGTACAACACTGTGTATATACAATACAGTGTATGTGAAATATGGTGTACATGGCCTAATTAGGGTCTGTCAGAGCCTTTCTCTTGCCAAATATACATTTTTAACCATTTTAACGCTGATCCTCCCTGCAGCGCCTAAGCGGTGACAAGGGGCTAAAACATGGACAAAGCCTGGAGGCAGCGACGAAGCCGTTCACGAGGTGTTGGGGAGCACCAAACTCTGCCCAGGGGCCCTGGCAGGAGCTCAGCTCCTCCTTGAAGCAAGCAACAGGAGTCAAACAGAGCAGGAAAAGGTTGAGGAACTTCTTCCAGTTGCCTCGGCGTGCTCAGCATCACAGGCAGCCACACTGAACTGGGGCTGGCCTTAATTAAATCCAGCAGAGAGCACAGAGAACAAGACCCTTGAGAGAGGGCAGAACAAACTGTATGGCCACGGCTGTTGACTAACGAACAGCAGCTTATTATCTAACCAATGATCAATTAGTGTAAAAGCACGAGGCCCAGCCTGTTCCAGAAGCCAGCAGCGGCAGCATCTCCCTTCAGAGCCTGCGGCACCCAGGTGCATGTGAAAAGACCTTTCTCTACGGGAATTATTAGCAAAACCAGCAGCCTCTCCCATGCTGACAGAATAATAATAATAACTTTAAATAGTGGAACTAATGTGATTTGACCACACATTTGGGGTTTTCCTATCCCCTGGATAAAGCCCTTATATTGTAATTTATTTATTAACATGAGCCCTTATTGTAATCAGGATTAACCTCCTGCTTTGCACTGCTGGGTGCTGAAGAGACACAGGGGACATGGGTGCAGCACAGGGGACCCATGTCCGAAGGTACCCAGGGTTTGGTGCAAGCTGTGGGAACTGGAAGCCTTACCAAAACAGCATTGCTGGTCGCTGGGAGGAAAACGGCATCAGCAGTGTCGATGGCTGGTGCTGGAGAGGCGCTGACAGCTGCAGTTCCATCCCCAGGTTGGTGCTGCATCTTCTGGCTGAAGACAAGCGATGCTTCCCTGAGCAGGGCATGATGCACCGGGATCAGCCAACATTTGTCACAAGAGCTCTTCCAGGCTTGTCATCACCCACATGCTCACCCGTGCTTTCTGCCTGTACCACAACGATTGAAACCAACTGCACTGTTGAGATGTCCCTGCATTGTCCAAATGCAGATGTGAACACAGGGGAGAGCGCAACTTCCAAAAACACTGCACATTTTGCACATAAAAACCTTTTCTTTTTTTTTTGACAGAGTAAATCAGTATACAGAGACAAATCTCCTGATCTACTGATAAAGTTTATTTCCTGACAACCTGCTGTATAGCAGAGCAGCATTCACTCTTAGTAATTCCAGTTAAATCAATGGAAATAACCGGTAAATAATTTAGTCAACAGTTCATATTCAGCTGGTCAGGACGAATGACAGTGTGGTTCCTCATTTGTTTGGCTGGTTTGTAACAAAGCTATTGTCTGGACTTTAATAATAATCCACCCCGTGGACTCTTAGTAGAGTATTGATGCATTTTTGGTTCAGCCCCAAATCTGTTCAATACAGAAGGACCATTTTTACTGACTTTGGAAGGGGTTGGTCAGGGCTCATCTCCTGGAGGCTATGCTGTCCCAGGCACAAGGCACACGGAAGAGGCTTTGGAGGTCGTCTGCACGCCTGCCTGGACCAAAGCCAGCACCCACTGGTCCCAGCTACCGTTCTGCAGAACAGGAGCTCCATTAAAAAAAAAATTATTAAGGATTACACAAGCATACTGTTGGGTTTTTTTTTAATGTATGCCAAAATTAACTCTGTACCCATCAATGCCATAGCAGAGCTCTGCAATGCCGGATGTTTGTAAGACTATTTTAAAGATTTTAAAAAATTGGGAAGTGAGTAAAAAAAAGAAAGTTCCAGCTGAAAATTTTAAAGCCAGTTCACTAGCTAAATAAAGCAAGGAAAACAAAAAAGAATTAAAAATAAAGTTAGCAGGCCTTTAATACTACATTTATCGGACAATCTAAATATAGCAGCTAAATATAGCAGCATTAGACTAAAACACTCTCTTCAGCAGGCTGAAGCTTCAACAACTCATTTACTATTTGGCATCTACATGAAGTCACTTAGCATCTCAATTTTTTAAAACAAAGACAAATAGTAAATTTTTATCTGTTTAAAGAAGCTCAAGTCACGGTGGGCTAAACATAGAAAAGGAGAGCCATACTGGAGAATGATGTAAAACCTAATTAAAGACCTTTGACTGCTGCAAAATTGAAAACCAATTAAAAATCTCTTTTCGCCTAGAAAAGTCCCAGAAGAAATTCCTAAATCTTAATTTGCTTCTGTCCTTATCTCCTTTGTGACAGGTCTCTGAAGCCTCCTCTGCTAAGCCAGGAAGATAAGAGCAGCAGCGCACAGGGTCTGCCTCCCCCTCTGCAGACAGAGCTGGCTGGACCGTGAACTTTAATTATGGAGCACAATCAGATGATCCATTAGAGAAAGGGCTTTTAAAACCCTATTTAAAATTTGATATGGAAGCCTCGATACCTTGCTGCTAAGTATAGCCCTTGCAGATGATGAAAGATGATGTTCAGCCCAGGCTGTCCCCTGAACCCACCTCCTCCTGCCAGTTGTTTCAGCTGCTCCCAGCTCGAGCCACTCTGGGTACATCAACTGCAGTGCAAGCAAGGAGGCAAACTGAAATTTTAAAGTTTATTCCAAAAAAAATTATAAAATGGCATTATAAGGATCAGCGCACTTCTGCCCTGCTGCTTGGGGGTAGTGCCTCAGCACTTCGCCAGACACTTGATACCATTTTGTTTTATTACTGCAGAGAACTATCAGGGAGACAGGCTGGGAACACTTAGAAAGCCTTTTTACAGGTTTATATTTAATTTAAGAATCTAATCTAATTCCTTCATAGCCTTTTCTTTTTGTTAAATTAGCACTTAATTCCTTCCTTGCTATTTGAATGAATTCACATCTGTGGTCAGCCAGAGAAGATGAAACTGGAAAATACAATTCTGGGGGTGTCATGCTGCATATGAGTAATGAGAACTAGGGGGGTTTTACATAGATTTTGACATTTAGTAATTTTCTTTAATACCACTTTTTGTTCTGTCTGACAATCTCATTACGACCTGGGGTTTGAGATTCACAGCCATGGCAAGTACAGAGACCAGATGTAACCAGACCTCAGCTCTGCTGCCTGCTCCAGCACTGGGAAGACGCAGCCTGCCCACCGAGCACAGCCATTGCCCTCCCAGGCATCACCGACACAGGCCATCAAGACCCTCTGAAACGTGCCCTAGGAGCTGCTGCCACTGTGCCAGAAGGGGGGCATCCAAGGGTGGAGAGGGTGTGTGCCAGACATGCTGAGAACTTGATGCCTCCTTGGAGTAATACAAAAGCACCTTTTCTCTTGCACATCTTCCCCTTTCATCGCATGCTCCCTTACTCCTGCTACTGCATTCCTTTTTCCTTCACTTTTTTAGGCCTCTAAACTATTCTGTATTTTCCTTCCCACCAAGCCAGACTCAATGCTGCTCACACCGTTGCTCTCACCAGCTCTAGTCTTCTCGCCTGGAGAAGGGAGATAAAAATTTTCTTAGCAAACCCCTATAAAATGACGGATGACTGACCGCTGCACTTTCCCCCTGGAGATCCCACTGGCATTGCTTGAGCTGGCAGTTTGCTGGGATTTTCTTATTTAGTGTGTGTCCATGCAGGTTCCTAAAGAGCATCTTAGGCATTGCAGGTCCTTTTATTATTTTTTCTGCTGAAGCCCCAGGCTCTGTCCAAGTCACCAGCTGCAGAGAAGCAGCCTGCACCTGTTCAGATACAAGAAAATATCACAGTGCTGGTATTTACCAGCAATTATGTAAAGCAAACTTTCACCTTGAGAACACATTGACATTATTCAAAACTTGTGCTCCCTTTTGCTTGTGCACATCACGATGGCAGCCGCAGCAAATTGCCACCCCGACTGTGCTGTACCGCACGGGTGGGGCTCTGATTTCTTCTCTCTCCCAGCACCAGGGCTCTTGCTCCCCACAGCAGGGCTGGGCACTTTCCCCTCCACCCTTCGGGTTTGCAGCTCCCAAAATGACTGTGCTGGTTTGGGCTGCGGTAGAGTTAATTTTCTTCATAATAGCCAGTTTGGGGCTATGTTTTGGGTTTGTGCTGAAAACAGCATTAATAACACAGGGATGTTTCAGTTCTTGCTGAGCAGTGCTGACACAGAGCCAAGGCCTCTTCTGCTCCCCACGCCACCCCACCAGCGAGTGGGCTGGGGGTGCACCCAGCAAGGAGTTGGGAGGGGACACAGCCAGGATAGCTGCTCATCTTCCCCTGCGTCCCTCTGTGTTACAGCTGCCATCCTCTCCTGCTGCAGAGTTTCCCTTCTTATCTGGGCAGCAGCTTGCAGGAAACCCAGGGACAGCTGACCCTGCACTGCAGCCGTGGGGGCATTGCTTTTGGCGGGCACTGGCTAAGAGTGCCCAGCCTGCAAAACCTGGATGTGGAAAAGGCAAAAGGTGGTGTTTCCAGCAGAATCGGTCCCCAGCGTGGCCTGGCAGGTCCTGCCCAGAGGCGAGAAAGGGGCTTTTCACGAGGGTTTTGAGCTGAGGGACCAAATGTTTAAGTTGCTGTCATGGTTTAACCCCAGCTGGCAACTAAGCACCACACAGCCGCTCACTCAGTCCCCCTCACAGGATGGGGGAAGAGAATTAGAAGGGTGAAATTGAGAAAACTCTTGGATTGAGATAAAAACAGTTTAATAGTTGAAATAATAATAATAAATTGTAATTAAAAGGAAAATGAGAGAAATAAACCCCAAGAAACTCAAGTGGTGCAAATGAAAACAATTGCTCATCACCAACTAACCAATGCCCAGCCAGTCCCCAAGCAGCAGCCCCCCCACCGACACCCCCCCACACACACACAGTTTTATTGCTGAGCATGACATCATGTGGTATGGAATATCCCAGCTGCCCACTGAAGAAGTGAAACTTTATGCAGCAGGAGAGGATGGCAGCCGTAACACAGAGGGACACAGAGGAAGATGAGCAGCAGGGCCCAAAGACCACAGAGACACATATCCTGTCTTGAGCAGCTAAAAATCTCTGCAGAGAACCAGGTACCAACCTGGGCTCTCTCCCTGCACACAAGAGGGTTTTCTGCTCACGCAGAGGTTCTCAGTCCCTGCCGCCATCAGGAACACGCACACAGGGCTGACCGTGCACAGGGACCTCACTGCACATGTGAGCTCAGCGACATGGTGTAACTGCTGGAGATGTCCACACACAAGCAGGTGCAGGCTGGGGCCCTCCACGCAGAGGCCAGGCAGCTGCAGGATGCTAACATTTGCTGGGCTGGTGCTGCTGTCTCAGAGCCCAATTACAGAGCCAGAGGCAGCGATGTGTTGGCCATCAGCAGCTCCCTTGCTCACTCATAGGTGTAATGCACCCAGATGAGTGATGAGAACTGGAGTACCTACCTGCCCCAGGGGCCAGCTTTAATTGCAGCATCATCCCTCCCAGGATGGGGGCCTCAGAGGGCAAAGTCTGTCCTCCCCAGGGACCAGCTGTGATCTTGAGGTCTCACTCTCTGGGCAACGTGCTCCAGGGCTCTGGTGGTCCTTTTGCTTCAGGTTGGTGCACTTGTCATTGCTTAGCATTTGCAACCAGCCTTCGAGGATCATTTCCGTGAACCAGGGCGATACGTCATCTGATCAGTTTGCTTACCATGCAAGTGAGTTTTGCTGCTCATTACATGAAAAAAGCAGCTTTAATTTGGGGAAGGCAGCTTTAATCCTGCTGGAGGAGAAAACCCATCAGGAGTTCATTTAGCGCAGTTCGGCAGGAGCTCTGCATGTCGGCTCTCACGCCATCAGACACTTAGTAAGAGGCAACTCCAATTGAGAATTAACCCATTTTGCAGTTACTGCTAAACCTCTGGGTTTAATTATTTTAAGGAAAGTATTTTAATCCCCATTGCTGGTCTTTCCCAGAGACCTCACAGCCTCAAAGCAGGTTCCTTTCTACAATGGCAACTTCAGGACCTTCTCTAAGGTAGGCTGGATACAGAGCTCAAGTGGCCCCAGGCCATCAGACCCATCCAGGTATCCCAAGACCATCAGCCTCAATGACTCTTCTACACGTAGAAATAGGCTTTTTTTTCCCCTCCCTCCATTGGTGCAGCTAAAGTTTATTTTCCTTTATGCCAAGCCTGTACTCCTGAACAACAGACTGCCCTCAGAGAAGGATGGAAAGGGACTGTCTAGAGGTTTGTGTATTGTAAGGTCACAGCAGGCTTTCCCTGATGTAAGTCACCAATAGCACGGCTAGACACACTAAATGACATAAAAGTCTAAAATGGACAATTATATTTAATTTCAAAGTGATACTTACCCTACTTGGAAAGAGCACTGATTTACCGTGTCTAATCCTTTGCAAAATGTCTGTAGAGTAAATAGCAATATTTAATGCAACCATATTCTCTTGGTGGTCTTGTTAGTCTATCCTCTTGCTAAAAATACTCTTGGTTTGTCTCTGGGAATACAGTAATTCTCATTAGCAAATCATGGTTAGTCTTATCTAATACAACAGCACAGACTAATATACATGGAAAATACATCAAAGAATCTAAACGATGGCTTTATGACTTTCTGAGTAGTAAAAATAATCGAAGTGATCAGTTATTTTCTTGTGAGAATAGAAAAAGAAACCCAAGCCACTACATACAAAAACTAGCGATAATCTTGTGCATGTATAAATTAGACCATACACATCATTGTGCTCAGACCATCATCATACCCACAGCTACGTCCTTTCATTACCTTTATGGCGTATCTTGGAGGTCCTTGACACAAGCCATACCTACCTGGCAGGGTTATGTGCCAGCTGGAAACAACACCTCAAAGTGCTCTACTTCCACACCATGCTCATTTTGGTTTCTTAAGTCGTAGCTTTCCAACGTCTCTTTGTCACAAGAACTTGGCCCCCGAATTACAGGCAGTTGCTTGCTGAATTTCTCCAAAGCGGGTGTTGCTTTCACACCATCCCTGCAGAAATACTCCAGCCTTCAGGAAGCAGCACAAACCCTGCATTGCCCTTTCACACAAAGCCTTAATTTGCAAAAAAAACCCCTGTGTATTTTATAGAAGTGTGAAAGCAAGTAACTGGGAATTCTTAAGACTATACAAAGCACCTCCCATAAGCATGCTAGGCCTGGGACTGGTTTGGGCTCAACCTTAAATCAGGATCTCCCTTTCTCCCTCCCTGTCCCTCAAGGTCAGATCCCTTATTTACCAGCAACTAGGCTACTTGTTTAGATGACTTATAGGCAGGAGAAGCACCTAGTTACCCTGCAAAATAGCATCAGGAAGACAAAAAACAATCACACCCACAGGTTTATTTTTATTGTTGTAACAAAGATTACCCATCAATGAAGAAATGTAATGACGCTTTTTTGAAATACAGGACAACTTTTGGGGGCTTAAAAAAAAAAAAGAAATATTCCCAAACCCCCCAGACTTACAGATTTTTTGCCTGGCAGTGGGACTCTCTCGAGATCTGGTTAGACAGCAAATAGCACTTTGCATGCAAGAGCTCGTTTGCCTTTTCTGCTTCATATAGCTTCTATATTGAGAAAATGAAGTGACCAAAGTAATTTTCACATTCTCCAGAAGGCATCCAGTTTGGAGATCACCCACTCAAACAGCATGGCTGAGCAAGGAGCAGTCCGTAACAACAGTGGCAGCCCAAAACTGCTGGGCAGGCAAGTGCTGAATCCGGCCCCTCACAAATGAGAACAGGCTGTGAGAGATGAGGCTGAGGATGCCTGCAGTGAGCCTGGCTGCAGGTGAGATGCTTCTTTCTCTGGAGGAAAGCTGTGCCCGGGAGGGTATTGAAGCTCTCGGGTACCAGGCAGCCTTGCACAAGGCCTGAGTACTTCCCTGGTCTCCACCACCCTCTTTAAGCAGCAAAACCCTAGGAACCTATCAAACAGGCTGAAACGTAAGCAGTATTTTTACTAGAATTGCTTTAAAATTGCTGTAGCTTTCATAAAACTCATTTTACCAGTAATTTTTTCATGTTGTTTAGGTAAAAAAAAAAGCCCAATCACTGTCTGGTGACAGCCACAAACAAAACTCACACCACCCTGTGCCTGTCGTAATGCTAGCAATGCGCTCCAGATTATTTCTGAGCCTAATATTACTTGAAATAGCTTTTCAAGACACGTAAATCTGATCGGTGACCCACACACAAGTATCTTGCCTTGTTCCACATCATTCACTGAAGCTGGAAGAAAAATGGACCTCAAATGAACATAAAAAATTGTATCTGAGTCTTTTTCAACTAAGTGAAATCAGTTTCCCCGTTACATGTCTCTTGTTTATCGCCTCATTAAGCTGTGAACACATGATTATTGGTGACAGATATTCTAATAAGTAAACAAAGTTACTTTTAATTAGTAACCGAAGTTACTTTTACTGAATAAGTAAACTGTAAAGCTTTCTTGTGTGCCTACGGAATTTATTTTCTCTTATATTGTCTATGATTATGTTACCAGAGGCCTCCTATTAGGCAAACCTGATAAACGAAGCACAAAAATACAAGGCAAGGTCTGAATAGGACAAATGTTGCTGGTGAAATGGCTGGTGGGGCCGTAGAGTTTGTAAGAACAAGTTGCCACTAACCTGCCGCACCTCTTCCCAGTCTCTTAATGATGGAAAGCAAAAGTGGGAGCTTGTTGAGAAGTGGTAAAGCACTTCCTACAGGCAATGAGAAGGAGCGGGGCTGAAACTGCCATATATTTGCCACTGTAGTGCAGTTTTCCAACCAAATGTTGATGTATAAACCATCATCCATCAACTACGATGCAACGAACAGTAAAAATGGAAGAACAGTTAGCTGCTATTTAGCCACTCTAGTTTTCTATTTAGTCATTCAAGGTGGCTTGATTTTTCCCTTTTCTTTTTTTAAACAATTCATCCCACTCCACCTTGACAGCTTGTTTACAATTTGTTTTTACCCACAGACAGCTGACAGATGTGATGTGATTAGCAAGACAAGACAGCCTAAATACAGAGCAGACAGCACAGCAGAAGACACACACCAGGACTGCAAGCTACTTTGCATGCTTTGACATACCTACAAGTCCTGAAGTCTGCATCTGAAAGTAGAGATGGGCATTAACCCCTGCAATTCCAGGCAAGGTTAGGTTTCAAAACTGACTGCACTTAGGAGCAGACCCAGTTTCTGTAGAATTATAGAGAAAAAGCAGGTGGCTCAACTGTGGCTCAACTCTTTCAGACAGGAACATTTTCAGCTCAGTTCCACGATCGTTAGCAGAGTACTAAAATAATTATTGCAGTTCAGCTTGTGCACTGGTGACCTTCTCCTTGATGCCACCTCCACAGTGCTATGGTAACAGGAGCCCGTGCAGCAGAGTGCCACAGCTGCTCTGATCTGCAGGAGCAGAGGTGCCTGTGGGGAAACACTCCCCTCCAATATTCTCAGTTGTCAGACATCAAGTGATCTGTGTATTTTCCAAGCAAAGGGGTAGGGATCAGGAGGAAGAGGAAAAACAAAGAAATTGCCTAACAAATCCAAATTAGTATCTCCAGTGGTAGTAAATTCAAATACCTGGGGCCACCCTTACTCAGGTCTTGACATCGCATGCTTTGGCTTCTCAAAAAAAGCAGAGGCATTAACCAACAGGGACGAGTATCTCTTGGCTCAGAACACAGCTGGCTAAGATGCCACCACATTTTTTTAATTGTTATCTGAAAGATGGGGAAGCCTTCTCACCATGTGTGTGGCAGTGCTATTTCACTGTGGCTGAAAGCTCAGCACCAGCCAAACGGGACACCCAGCCAGGTTGCGGCCACTTCCCACACTTGAGCAGGGATGGTTCAGAGCCAGGAGGGGCAGCTTGGACCACATAAATCTGTACTACACCAGACTTTCAATCAGTTACTCCTGCAGTGAGCCCAGTTACTTGCAGCAATTCAATAACTGTTTTCATAAAACAACCAGTGCTTTCCTGCTGAGGTTCTCTCACGCCTTCCATGTGTGGCCAATACAGCTACTTGACAGCATAGTCTTTGCTGTTGATATCAAAAAGCCCTGAACTTGACCTACCTACCCTCAGGCAGATCACAAGATGTTAGGGCTTTTGAAAAAAATAAATAAATAAGTAATATCAACAAAGTGTCAGAGGAAAAAGTCCTTCAAACCCTAGATGATAACCAGCATCAAAAGAGTGTGATAAATTATTTGCTCCCAGTTCATGCATAAGGGAACACAGACTGTCCAGACGGCTTAGAAAAGGAACAGGAAAGAGAAAGCTCTTCCTTTAGCGAACAGGAGAATTACGGAAATACAGATGCATCACACCCTCCTACCAAGACCCACTCCCTGGGTTGACATATTGCGCGTTTCTCTGCTTAATTCTAATCCATTTCTAGAACTAACCCGTTTCTAGTTCTAGGGACTAAGATGAACAGAGTTTAATAGCTTGGTACTGCAAAGTCAGTTCTGTGTGGGTCATGCGGTGGAGGGGAAGACTGGAAGCAGGGGCTCTTGTAAAAAGAAATTCCTGTGATTTTTAACTTGTTTGCTAATTTATAGACTGATTTTATACTGCCCAAAATAGTAACTGCTATTTCCCTTCAGCCAGTGGACTGTTAATGAAGCTGGAATTTGTCCCAGCAACCATATGACACACATCATCTCTATCAACTTATCTAAATTCCAGAAAGTCCACATTTATAAGTGTGTAAATATGGAAGAGGAAAATGAAATGTGATTTCTTAAGAAGTGCATGTTCTGGAGTAACCCTACACTGCAAGATGCAGCTGTTTATTGAATGGCATGGTTTCTCACACCACGTGGTGTTAAAGGAAGACCAGAAAAATTCATCTTAATTTGGAATAGACAGTAAAAATGAGGAGTGATGTAAAACGTGCAACATCTTTTAAAGCTCCTAGATCTAATGCCTGGTCTAATGCAAATGTATGTTTACAAATAGGATGGGTTTTCTTTGGAGAGGAAGTAAGGAGGGGGAGAACAAAAAGGGCTTTTTTCTCATCAGCATCACTAAGTACAGGACATATGCTTGGTGACACAAGGTCAGTCACGTTCCTAACTGCTTAGCCACTGCATGCCCCAGCCTGTCTAGAGTAAGAGACAAAATGTGTGAGAAATATTTAAGGACTACACAGAAAATGGAGGGGGGATGCCAACCCTCTCCAACATCAGTGGCCAATGAGTGCTAAAACTGAGTGGTCTCACCTAGACATCCTCTTACAGTGACCTCTACATGCAATGATTGCAGCTCAAGTTTGCCCTATGCTTTGGAGAGTGAAGATTCAAATTATTCCTATGAACAATCAAGGATTAAAAAAAAAAAATCCTTCCACACTGCCAGTTGAAGACATTTTCAGGGCTCTGCTGTCTGCACAGGAGCCACGCTACAAGCCTTGCTCGTCCCTGCTCAGGCAGGCACAGACAGCACCCGACCTGAGCAAACCCTTGTTCCCTCCACTGACCTTCAGCTTCCCGGCGCCACGGGGTGGAGCCCCACCTGGGACAGAGGTGGCCACGCGATGATGGTCCTTGGTTTTGGGCAGCCACTCTCGCTGCGGGGAGCTGACCCGTCCCTTGGGCAGGTGGACGGAAACGGGATTCGAGGCTGGCTGCCTCGGTGCAGATGAGTGTGCATTGTTATTCCACGGCATGTGACAAAAGTAACAGCTTGGGGAATAACACAAAGGTATTTGATTTTTTTTCCTGTCCCAGCCCTGTATCACTGCAGGCCAAACGGAAACCTCCTGGGTTATTAAACAAGATAAATTTGACAGGATTGTAAATCATAAAATTGTCCCAAATTGCAGAGGTGCTGACAGCATACGCTATAATCTGGTCGGTATCTGATGTTTCTTTTTCTTTGTTTCTTCTTGCCACAGGAAGAAACATCCCCTCCTTAAATCTCTACAGCAAAAAGCAGCAGCAGCAATGCCAAAAAACTTGAACGATGAACCAAAACCTGACATTTCATGTTATCTTTGCTGGGTTCAAGTAAATGCAATAATGCTATAATAGACACAGAAAATGGCTTTAAAAATTGTTTCAAAAGACCCCAATAGTATACCCTATAATATTCTATGTAATTTAAAGATATTATTCAGAGTTGACTATAAAGAACACATGGGAACTAGGCATCATTCATGTGATTACAGCAGAAAAGTGAGGCATTTGTTATATATGAGCATATGAGACATCCCATATATACACACAGTCAAATGTTAATAGTGTTGCATATCAACAGAAGCAATCTGTCTGTATTGGGGACAGACTGGGAGATTTACTTAATTGTCTTTATTTACAGCAACAACCCTTTCATTGTTACTACCCTGAACTCCCCACAAAGACACTAAGGGACAGCAACTCTCCCTCCCCTTCCTAGACACACAGGCTTTCAGACTGAGACATTGACTTTTCTTTCTTAACTGCAATTAAGCTGCTGCTTTGATTTTCCATCCAAGTTCAGTTCTCCTGGCCCCAGTGCAGGTTCCCTAGTTACACAAGGTTGTTCCTTTGAAGCTGGGAGAGCATCGCTCTCAACAAGCCTTTGTGGGCAGAAAGGGAGCCTTGCAGGCAGAGGCTGAGTAAACCTCACAAGCCAGTGCTCTACCCACCTATTAGCAAAGAATACACACTCTCTCTAAAAAGGCTACGTAGGTAGTATTTGCAAAAATATATCTGAAAAAATAAAACATTCAAAACCGAGTTAACAAGCACAGGCCAAAATAAGCTGCATTTAAATGTCTGACTCAGGGCAGGTCTATTCTTCAAAGCAAATTATTTTTCCAGCTGTATTTTACTGTTAGGAAAAGGGATGACCCCTCTTTACCACAGCCAACAATGCAGCACAGGAGCCTGTCCCATTAGCAGGAGTTATATGACTTTGTAATGGTAGCTGTCAAAGGTTTGGGTAAAAATATGGAAAGATACGCTGGCAGGCACTGTGTAAAAAGACATGGGAAGGGAACTCAGGTGATCAGTGGTGTGTTTATTTCGGTGCATAAAACATGTAGGGAAAATTATTTCCACACTTCTAAGAAAAGGTTACAAGCAATGACAAACAAATAGAAAAGAAACCAAGCAATTTTTTTTACAGTGATGTGAACAATGGAGGTAAAGGCAAAGTTGTTAATTCAACAGAGGCCAAGTATTGTGGAACAATCCTGGATATGGAGAACACATGTTAAAATGGACCAATTTTAATTTTTTCCTTCATTAATTGATATTATTCTGTGAGTTAATGTTGAAAATCTGAAGCATTCCTACAGGTCTTTCTCCCACAGTGTTGTGCAGGCAGATGAGAGTAAACCAGCTTGCTCACTTCTGGGATCTGGGAAGCGTGACCAAGCCCTGACCCTCCCTCCTGCAATTTCGATACGGGCACAGAAGAAAGAAAGGGCAGAAGCAATAGCCAAGAAAGAACTATTGCATACCAAAGAGTTACTATATTTACCCACTTCCAGAGGACTCAGCAGCTCTGGTACACAATGCTCCTTGAAAAGAGGACAAGGAGATTCTGGTTGTCTTTAGATGCCAGGGTAACTAAAATTCTAGGTCAGCCTTAAGAGATTTGCCTCCTGCACACAGATTTTAGCTGGGTTTGGGAATATTTGCCTGCAGGGCAGCAATGGGCTGCTGGGTAATGAAATGTCAAAGCCATGGTCCTCATTCCCCAGCTTCTCATAATCTTTAGCAGGCCAGAACCACTACATACTTTAGATAGAAGATCAAAGCTCAAATTTGTTCTGGAACTCAATCAACAGGCGATATGGAAGACAGGAGAGGTTCTTTTACCCGTGCCCAGAGAAAACACACCCCAGCCAATGCAGAATGCTGCGGTCTAAGGGGCGACACAGAGACAGGCCAGCCAAGAGTGCAAGCAGGTATGACCAACTGAGCTCTGGTTCACCTAAGCCAACTACAAATTATTAAAAAAGAAAAATAAATAAATATATATATCTTGCTCCAGACAGCCTGTGGGAGCTAAATGTCCAAATGAACCTACAAAACATGCCAACGAACTCTAAAAAATGCTTTTTTTTCTGCCTAGATTATAATTTTACTCTGCAAATTTACTAGCTTTGCATGTTTCCAGTCCAAAGACATTTTCATCTGAGATCTTTTCACATCACAAACTGAATTCTTATAAAGGCTTAGGAAACAAAGCCCTGAATAGAAAACTTTTTAATGAATATGTGGATAACCTGACAGCATTCAGCTAGCTCAGAAAGAACCAACTGAACCTTTCACTCCCACTACAGATTCAGAGAGGCATCACTCATTTCATGAATAAAAAGTGAAAAACCCGAATAGCAGCAACAAACACTCTCAAAGATGAGGAAAAAAACCCCAGCATTCAAGATCCAAAATAATACACAGAGGAGGCGGCAATCCCCATTCCAGACCATCCCTTCTGGAATGTCAGCCATGCTCCTGCTGTAGCACCACTCCCAGGTTATCTGGGCTTGCATCTTCTACAAATCACCTGGTTGTTAAATAAACTCCGGAGGACTCGTGTGTATCGCTCATGCAGAAATTCCTAACAAAAACTAGCCATGTTGTTTTACCAAGTAAGATATGTTGTGAAACAAATCCCACCACATTTTCCCCAGAGTAGGTAATCAGCAGGTCCAACAGGGCTGGACATGAAAAGATAGAGCCTAGGGACTCAGAAAAGTTCACTTAATGATGTGTAGAAGACTGGCAACAAGAACATGTGAACTGGTGGCAGTCAGTAAAGTCATCCTCATTCCCTAGCTTGCTCTCAAAACCAATCACCTTTTCACAGCTGATAGGGTCCTGCAATACTCATGGGACCAAAGACTTATCATTAAACAAAGCATACATAACTCTGCATTTTAAGACTTCTTTTTTCTGACCACATCTGTACACAGAGAACTATCATTCACATTTTTAGTTAAAATACAAAAGAAAAACATATCTGATAAGCCGCATATGCTGCGCAAGTAAAGAACACTTTCACAGAGCATGGAAAGCAAGTGCTACATGAGAGAGCTTGACTCACCCTCCAGATCCGTGGGTAATCTATCACTACACACAACTTAAAACACCATGTAAGGTGTAAGCCAGGAGGAAATGGGACATGCATGACTCCAACACACACATACCTTTTACTAGGTTAAAATTGCTTATATATTTCCATGTATGCATTTATCAAAGTATGTTACATACCAGCAGTATGCTATTTTCTCCCTTGACGTGAGGACCATGCCACTAGAAAAGCTTCAGCTTTACCAATTATGATTAGGAGCAGATGAAGTAACAGAGATGTTAGCTACAAAAAGGAAGAATTAAAAAAACCTAGCTACCAGTAGAGTCAGACACCAATGCAAAGATGAGGTAATTACCAGCTGGAGGGTAAATTAAGAAGTAACAACAATCTAGTAAGTAGAGTGAACTTTGCAAAAAAGTGCTCCAGATCAGAATCCCCAAATCTTTGGCTATAAACTTCTCCAGACATTTGTATTGCACTTATTGCTGTGGCATCAAATTATTTTTTGATGTCCAACCAGCCTGTCAGATTAAGGCTGTAAGCCTTTGGGGAGAATTTATTTATCTGTATGCAGACTGCCCTAATCCATGATTTCCATTATTCTGCTAAGGAATCAGACTATTGGTTTGAGCTTCTGTTACTAATATGCTACTCCTTGAAGATTCCCCCCCTCAGAAACAGAATGGGCAATTTAAAAATAGCATTGGTATGAGAAACAGCTCATTTTTATCCTAGCAAGAGGTTCAAACTCACAGTGATTCTTCAGCACAAAGGAGCTCTAGGGCTGCAGGTCAGGCTGTCAGCCAGCCGCCTTCTGCTGCTCCAGTTCTCACCCCTTCATGACAACTCCATTATCCCAAGAATGCCAAGACTGCAAATGCCCCAGGATAGGTTGGGTCCTGCCATGAATTGCTCTCCCTGAGCCAGACTCTCAGACTTTGTACAACTTTTTAAGGGAAGGGGAACCATGGAAAACTGGACATCTGCAGATGGTCATCTCTTTGATGTGAACAGGGCAAAGAAACTTCAAATAATCTGGGTTTTCCCAGGTTTTCTTTCCCATCTTTCTTACCCTATTTCAAAACACAGCACAAGGGAAACTTCATCCCAGGCGTCTCGAGTCATTCAGAGTACTGTGTGTTTCTTTGCAGGGATATCAGCTGGGCCTTTTGCCGAGTTGTATATGGAAGCAAGCACTTCCGGCATTTGCTGCTAGTTGGGCACAAAAAAAGCCAAGTCCAAATGAATTCTAAGATTGCAGAGTGGGTCTGCCATCATCAGGACAGCTCCAGCAGCTCTCCCTGCTAGCACACTAATGTAGTCTTATTTGCATTCAGGTCAAATATCTACTAATTGCTTTTTATCCAGATGCTTTTCTAATTTAGGCACTGTAACTGCAAAAATGAAAGCATTCACGATTTATGAAAAAAGAGGTGGCTGCTTATCATCTGGATGCTGCTGGCTCTAGATACTATGACGGGCTTACTCTTCATAAAAGCAGCCTTACTGAAAATGGAGACTGAATATCTGCTATATCTACCTGTACTCCCAGAGCTGTGGATTCAGAGATGGAAAGGGTTTGCTATGCTACAGTTAAGAAAGATGTAATGAGCATCAAGTCATTTTACACTGCATTACAGAAGGAAACAGTCTGCAGGTTTTGGCAAATCTTTGATGCTTGCTTTTCAATCCTGGTGAGTAGATGTTAACTAAGGTCATTATGAACACTTCAATCCAGAGGGAGATATAAGAAAAAACCTCAAAGATTAATTTGATTGAAGCACTACATTTAATCCACTATGCTATGTCCAACACTGATGACAAAATGACACTCAAAAAGAATTCTTCCACTTTAAGTAGAATAGATAATGAGTCACTAAAAAAATAAATCTCTACGTTGTGGCCATACACAATAGCTCCTGGGCTATTCTCAAGGCTCAGACACAAACTTTGACATCCTGACTTCTAACTATCTCATAATGGTTAGAACTCACCCTAAGCTTCTTCCGAACAGAGAACTGGTGAAGATACTCACTTCTTTTAAGTGTGAGTCTCCTCATCCCCAGCATACAGACAGCAGGATATATTTACACTATCCAAAAGGAGTTGCAACTACTTCAACTACTTTTTAGTTTAATTAATAAAATAAAAATGGAATATGGATTTCAGGGGATTTAAACTCAAGCAGGCTCTAAAATCCGGTCTCTGAGATGGAAAAAAAAATTAGTCGTATGTGACACTTAAATGACTGACACATACTTAAATGACAGAGCAACATTTTCCTATCTGGTGCTTTGCACAGCATTAGAAGAGTATTCTTAAGGTGATGAGTCAATTCATCCTGACTGGCTGCTTTCCAAGAATATCCACTGGTGCCACTATTAACACCTGTAACAACCTTGCACAGCTACACAGAATTAAGATTATTTTTTTTTTAAAGAGGAAGAATTACTTTTGATTTTAGCTAAAACAATTGTGAAACCTAAAGCTTACACATACATTTTGGTAGTGATCATTACTAGTAAACTGCATAAAGAATAAATATCAGTACTTCCAAAATTGACACCATCATAACACTGCTGCTTGATGCATCAAGCAGGGACAAAATACAAATAGCATACTCCCGACGGAAGTCTATTAAGCTTTACAATGTTATTGGTAATAAGTAGCACAATAGAATAAGCTGATTAAAACAGTTTTCCCCAGATGATGCCCCTCTGACTGTGTTCATTAGCAAAACCACTTGTAACATACGATGAGAAGTTCAGAACAAGCACGATGGTATTAGCTTTCTATAAGCACTCAGAACTGCAATTTGTCAGCAGTACACTGTATTTTTGAGCAGATAAAGATTTCTGTAAATTTGCATGGCTGCACACAAACAGTAGTTCTCCAAGGAAAAAAAAAAAATTAAGACACAGTTTGTTGTTTTGTCAGTCCTTAACAAAATGAACACATCGGGCCAAAACAGTTTCTTAAAAGTAGGTCAAAAATACCCATTCATGATCACTTCTGCATTGGTTTCCTAGCAAATTAATCTACCCACACAGATATACGTAATGCGTATCCTGGAGACAGTGAGGCAGAGGAAGAAAACCAAATACATTAATGAGGTAGCTTAGACTGAATAACTGCAGTTAAAAGTTTTATTGAACAAAAGAAGGTAAAATGTGGTAGTCCAAGTTCACTGAGCAAAAGCAGCTCTCTCGCTGAAGCTGCACTTTGTGCTAAATAACCTTATTAACTGAGACTATACAGAGGACACATTATGCAAGTTCTCAACAGCAAAGGAGAAAATGTAGATTAAATTTGATCTGATGGAACGATTTGGTCAAATTCTGTGACAAGTTAATGTTTCTAGCCCTTATCTACCCATATTCAGTACAGGCATACAACAGAATATACAACTGCACTGAATTCCCATTAGTTAATAGTGTGTGCTCCCATGCAAGTGGAAGCCAATTCCTGAAAAACACCAAATTAAAAACCCCAAACATTTTAAATCTTTTGTTTGAAGTGTCACTCAAGCGACTCAGGAAAAACACTCGATATATGTTATAAAAAACTCTCGGCCTCTACAAGGTCTGCTTCCTGTATAGTGTTAATAGTTTAAAATTATTTCTCCCCTCTGCCTAAGAAACTTCATATGCTCTGAAAGCACCCACAAAGTCAGGTGGGTAAAACAGATATGTCAAAAATACTCTGTGAAAAGAGGGAGGTAGCTCAGGCCCCTTGGCAACCTTCTGTCATAGTTCACATTGACGTGATCTACCTCCCCTTGTAATCAGCAGTCAAAAATGAAAGGAAAAAGGATTTCAACTATGAAATTTACTGAAAGAACATGTTCAATACAAAGTCATCAAATTTGACTCATTGGGCTTCCAAATGTAAGCTATAAGGTACCTCACACCCAATACACAACATTAATAATGTACCTAGTTCATACATTTTATAGACAATATCTTCTCATCTGTTAAACATTTGGCTCGGGTGAGTACATCTTTTTTTGTTAACCACTTGACAAACATTCTAGGCCAAACAAACAGCACAATTAATGTCAAGGTCTTTTTTTTTTTTTCCAGTAATTGTACGAAATGCTGTAGGCTAAGCCTAACAGAAACTACTGAAGAAAAATAATAGACTCCATGATGCAGTGCAAAGGTGTTACTACAACATCATAAGTCAAGGGATGTTTCTAAGGTGCTGAAAGAGGAGATTCTCTAGACGGTGACCCCGTATTGTCCTCCGGTGGGAAAACAGTAAGAGTGCAGGCTCGAATGCCACCAAGCGATTCTGGAAGGTCAAATACTTTATGCCACTCATCTTTCTCTGGATCATATTTCTGAACTATTTCCACCATGCACCGATTATTCCAAGAATATCCTCCAACAACATAGATTTTATTTTCAAAGACAGCAACCCCAACATCACTTTGCCCACGTAACATGGCAGCAATTGGAGTCCACTGGTCTAGAGTCGGTGAGTAATATTCACAGCTTAGAACATCATCATAATCACTCGTTCCTCTAAAGTGATTTCCACCAATAACATATAGCTTGTCTCCTACAGTACACATGCAATGCAGACCTCTGACCGTTGTCATCGGAGCTTTCTGAGTCCATTTGTCTGTGTCGGGGTCAAAACACATAAGTTCCTTTTGGAAAGTATCATGGGTAATTCCCCCTAGAAAAATAAAAACACATTAGAGCAGTGCTCACCCTAATAAGCAATAAATAGCATAAACAAACATTTTCATTAATTTATTCAGCCTTCCCTAAAACTTTTTCACATTAGCTTAGATTACTATCACATATGTGCTCCATTTCAAAGGACATTTTTAATGTACCTTGTCCCTTTAAATCTGCATATGGAAAGAAGTCACATGTCATACAGCACTTCAGTACGTAAGATGATGCTGGCAGTTTAAAAGAACAAAAACTTGATACATATGCTTCGTTTTAGCAAAATTATTTCTTTGCTTACATTTTTTCAGTTTGCTTGTTTTGTTTTTCACCATCAAGAAAACAGGAATTCATTTCCCTTTCAAATTTTGATACTACACTGTTGTGTTTTAAGTGGTCCTACCACATAGCAGAATTTTCTTCAGAACACTTTTTTCATCGACTTGAACTGAAGAGAGAGAGGACATTGACTTCAAATATTCTTCTGTTAATAGATGCCTATGGTTCTCTCTATATTTACCTTCTCCATGGCTCCCTGCAAAAGCAGTTGGAGAGGCTTCAGGGGAAATGACAGGACGATTTCCCATCAGTGGATGAAATGTCCCACCTTTCCACAAGGTCAGTAGGCAGGTCAGAAAGCAGTCACACCAATTTCAGACACTGTAGGTTTATTAGCTATGGTTTAAGACCATAATGCAACTATATTTGAGGTGCTAAAAAATATGCAGAGAACACACTGCTACCGAACAACCTCCTGCTGGGCTAACCATTCAACATTGAATTATCATGCTTGGGTTATTAGCAGACAGAGATAGCACAGTGTCTATAGGAAGTTATGCAAGAAAGTACTTCAATCTCCAGCTGGACAGTAAGAATTAAATACAGAAAAAATAGGGGGACTGTCCAGCCCTGATACTTAATGACAGCCATAGTAGTGGCATTGCTTGGGAGCCTATCAGGGAGACAGAGGCTTTAACAACAAAGGAACCAATCTTCACATTTTCATCCCCAAAGTGTCCAGACTCACAGGGCTATCTGAGAGGACAGGAAGAGGAAAAAAAAAAATATGTGGGAAATACACACTATTTATATGAAAAAAAATCACAGCAGGGAGCATATAAGTGTGCCACCTGCAGTAAAGCAAGCAAAAGGGGCAAAAAAGTACAAATAGCAGCACAATGGTTAGCTTAATGGACTTGCTCATAGAAAAATAAGCAGCTGTACCTTACGGCAAATTTTAAAACAAATCCCTCCTAGTCTACTGGCACAAGGCCCCCTTATCCAAAATACCCCGAAGATCAATCTACTCCAGTGCATATCCCCACCAGCTCTTCACAGCTAAGCAACCTGAATTTCAGCTTAGTTCTTAGAAGGCATCCCTTAAAATCGCAGTAGGAGAACATATATAGGTCTGATCTCTGTAGAGATCACTGGCAGACAGATTGAATCTTCTTTAAAAACTGAGCAGATATCAGATTTTCAGAAAACCTGCCCCCAGTTTGGAAAAAAATGGAATGAAACTATAACCTCGGTGACATATAGGACTGAGCATATTACAAATGAAAGACTAGCGAAAGTACAGACATTATTCATATATTGTGATTAACATGAAAACTTATCCCTTGCCATTAGCTCAGTGAAGGCAGATGTTCTTCTTTAAAGTATAAAAATTTCCAGTGCTAACCAAAATGCAAAGTAGATGTGTTTAACGGTTATTTCTATATCAATGTATCTATGTGCTGTTGCCACAAAAAATTTATTCTGACAGTTAAAGTAACTGCTTTGGAGTTCAGAGCTATCCTTTACTAAGTAAGTGCATAATAGTATCAAAAATAATTTTGTCAGACTCTGCAGTATATGTGTTATTTGGCTGGCTTCATATGAATTTGCATCACTGCTTATACCATGGCAAACCTATTGCAACCAGAGACTAATTTTTATTGTCTCCCACTGAAATCGGAAAAGTTAGATTAGTAAGTGTTTAATAAAAATGATACGATCATATGAATCATTTACCTGAAATATACATTAATCCCCCATAGACAGTTCCAGCATGACCATAGTGGGGTTCATTCATTTTTGCCACGTAGCTCCATTCATTCATTCTGGGATTGTAACATTCCACAGTGGCTGTTTAAAACAAATGAGAATATAAAAATGTTGAAGCTAGCATGGCAGTCTGAGCACAGTAGCAGTGGCAGTAATTTATTCACAAACAGAGGAAGTATCAATGGGAAACGTTCAGCTGAGAAAGTGTCAAGGGAATTATTGAGCATTATGTCGAGAGACAATACAGAAAAACTTCAATCTTCGTCCCAGAGGAACAAAGAGGAAGAAAAAACCTTCTTGCCTTCCTCTTGTCTCATTCCCATTCCTGCTTGACACACAACCTGCCCCGGCTCACGAACCCTGCCGGAGGTACAGCGAGAATGGCAACAAAGCTGGGTGAACTCAGCTTATCTACCCTTTCCTCTTGTACAATTCCCTTCAGTGTCTGCTGCAGAGAGGGAATAAACTTAAAACCCATCTCAAAGAGCATCAATACATCTGGCAACTAGAACATTTTTCTCAGACCCATTTCTTCAGCAACAACCCACCCATGCAGAAAATCAGGCTAGATTTTCTTCTTGGTATTTTGCATTGAAATGGTCCTGTGCCCTCAAAAGGGGGCAGCAATTGTTGACTAATTTTCTATTGTCTTGCAATGTTTTAAGTACTTGCACATCAACATAGAGCACAGCCTGTGCAAGTCACTAATTCAAACAGTTTACAAGAGCCCAGGTTTTAAAAAAATACATCACTGAATCTCGAATGGAGACAAGCAGTGCCTGTGTCAATACACTGCTCCATTTCTGCAGTTTTCTTTGTGAATTGGAATGTTAAAATGATCAAAGGTTTTATCAAATCAGAAATCACAGAGGTTAGTAGAAGTTAAAAAGAAACTCAGAGCCCAGGTGTCCTTGCAGAAAGGATTTCTGAGAAGGAAGCATTTCTCTTCAAAGTGGGATGGAAGAGGTGTAAGGTTGCAGGAAAAGGGATATGCAATAAGCACAAAGACTACAAAACAGATTTAATAATGGATCTGAGCAAGCTGTAGAGACTGGCAGCTTGAGTAGTACAATATGACCAGAGGGGCAAGAGATCCTGAAAAACCTTGTAATATAGCAACCTTACGATGCACAAAGCAATTATCAATAATTGTGTTATCTTAAAGACAAATTAAATCTCATTTTAAATAATTAAAATTAGGCATCAGATTCTAATGCTTGTTATACAGTGCTTAATCTCTGAAGAGAGATGTTTATGAACTATGTGTACAAAATTGAATCTGTCTTTGAAATATGGTATTTTACTTGTTCTAAGAAGAAGCTTTTTATCTAATCAAGGGTAGAAAAATCTGAGCCAGCTCTATGGAATCAGTGATGGTGACTTACAAACCACGATTACACATCAACTGAAAGAGACAAAAAAAGAAGCTGAGAAACTTGACATTTTAAAGGCAGAAGCTAGTTAGTGTTAGTATAAGCCTGCAGAATTAGCAGTACTGGCCAGGCCAGTAAAGGACATCAATCAGTAACACTCGTACAGTGACCATAAGATATCCCAATATAGAAAAAATTCTGTATTGCACGTGAGAATTGCTAAACTGTTACAGCACATTGGATTTTCTTCAGCTTTTCCCCATCCAGAGCTGAAATTTAAATTTAAGAAATACAGAAAAGTGGTGGTCATGAACATTAAGTTCATGATATAAAGCAAAATCCACTAAATTCCTGTTTCTTTCAAAACAAATTCTATACCTTGATCCGTAAGTATGAAATGATTAATTTCACATTCTTGAAATTGTTTAGTAACGACAGCCTGAAATGCTTCTGGTTTTGTAAGAGTGGCTTGCACACATACTCCCAGTTACACCAGCCATCTCGGGGCCTCATAAGATGGGTAAAAAATAAAAAACTGATGCAAAGTAACTGAAGACAAGTGTCTCTATACACTACTGTTGGTATGCCAAATTTGTGATTTAAAAATCCTGCTCAATATAATATGGGCAAGTTCTAAGGTTTACTTTAAGAAATCAGTCCTTCACTAAACACTTTTCCTACAATCTAGCCTTCTTGTCACTGCATTTCCTACCTCAGCCTTTTGAAACGAGCCTCGAGCTGCCTTTCACATCACACACATGTACAGGTAGATACAAGTCTGCATACGAAATGGCATTCAAGCATTCTTCTAGAATGAAAATTTTTAAAGTCAGGCTTGATTTTTTTTTTTTTAATCAAGTCAAAAATCTCTTTAAAAAAATTGGCATTTTTCCCATTTGATATCCTGCAGACTTTGTATATCCATCAAGGACTTACATGGCCATAATGCCAGTGAATGCTAGAGACAGTGTGGTGCTCAAATAAAGGTATAAGCACAAAGAATTGATTCCACAAATTACACCTAAAATTAAATCTGAATTGTATTTCTGTGTGCTGCCATATTGACACCATGTGCAGTATTTGCCCAATCCCCAAATAAACCCATGCTCTTTTTTGTATAAACGTATTCATCCATTCCAGTAGTCTTCTAAAAAGGAAAGCTCCTTTCTACTCCGCTCTATTTAGCAATCAGAAGAAAACAAAGATGTGCAGAAATTTCAAGGACAGAAAAAACCAGATTTGATGCACAAGTAATTATAGCTGTCCCAGTTCTACCCTGACAGCAGACCCTTCTGACCTGCTGTTCTCTGCTATGCTGGACTGAAATCATCGTTCTACTTGCTTTCACAAAAACAAAGGGATCCTTCCTCCCATGGCACTTCCACTCTGTGCTGAGGTGAGGAACTTAAATTTCTAATACAGTGTAAGGACAGGAAGAGCAGAGTATGTGCAAAGCCATCGCAAAGCCAGCAGCAACCAGATTAACATGGCATTTCACACTGGTTTATCTCACTCTGCACTACGGATTGCATTCAAGAAAGAAACTATGGCCAAAAGATCACTTTAGCAACAGAAGATAAAACATGCAGGAATTGGCATACATTACAGCCATTTCTATCACCACGTTGTAAAGACATTAGTTATCTAAGAAAGGATGCTATTGACGCCAAGATCCCTTTCTGATGTGGTTTCAAAGTTCTCTCAAACATCACCAGTAAAGCTAAAGTACTGTTTGACGGTATTTCAGACAAATCTCACATCTACCATACTCTAAAACAAAGCTAATTATTTCCCAGCTGAAGAAACCCTACTGTTCAGTTTGGTGGTTCTGCGTAGTTGTTTCCCTGTTTCCTTACAAGGTGATTCAATTTCTCTCTTCTAACAAGATCTCCCTCTGCACTGAAAAGGAAAAAATATACAAAATTCCAGCTATTAAAGGTGCACATCAATTTAAGAGAGGCATCAGGATGTTCTATACCTCATCACCAGACAGAGCACAACTCACAAAGCACTCAAAGGAACTGTGACTTTACTGAACCTAAGTATACATTCTATATAGCACGAGACTAATGGATTAATTTTCCCAACAACATGAATGATTCAAATCAGGCTTTATTTATGTTTAACAGTGGAACTTCTGATCTGTTCATTACCATAATCCAGGGAAGACAGGCCTCATTTTAATAGAATTAAGCAATCTCAAAAAGACACAAAGCTTTGGCAGTCCCAAGGGATGCTCAGTCTGCACTCATTTTATAGTGCCATCTGTGATGCTATTTGAGGAGTATACAGATATTTACCACTTCTGTCAGTAGCTTCTAATGTGTCTTGAGGTTTATTACAGCAGCACTTAGCAACTGTGTGTGAATGTCCCAAAAACTCAAGATCTTGATTTTGTTATATTATTTCTATAATACAGCTTGCTTCTGTAGAACTCAAAGCTGACTTGGTTAAATTAAACACAGCTCTGAGTAATTTTGTCCCTAGCATAGCAAGGAGCCACTTCAAAATAATCTCCTATGCAAGACGTCCTCCAGTTCACGCTTTGGTTTGATATTCACAGTACTACACAGAAAGCCCAACTGGGTAATGATACATATTCTTCTTCTTAACTAACAACATTTTATATATATATTATATAGACTCACAAGAGAAGTTTTTACATAAATAAGTTGTTTGAATTGAGGGTTAAGTATCATAGAGGGCATCTGGAAAATAAACGCCTTCCCATTTGTTGGGCATGTAACTGTCCTGCCCTGGAAGTCTTCTCTTTCCGTCTTTATTGCAGCATGATAATGAAGGTAACAATGAATCTGTGGTTTAGTCACAACCCAACATCCCCTAAAGTGCTTAGGAAAAGCCCATATATAAAAATCTCAAACTCCACTCGAGCCTATCAACAGCAGTGCCTGAAGTATCCGGAAAGTACCTAACTGCACAAATTTTTCTAATGCTTAAAGGCACAGCTTCTGTCATCGCCGTCAAGCACCACAACTGAACACTTCCACGAGCAGCTACAAAAAGCTGTTTGTCTGAGAAAACAGTAGCCAGTGCTCTGCACAACAGCACAGCTGGAAATTGCCAGTGAGCTCTGCTCATGAGTATCTCTGTGAACCACACCTGGTTTTCTCTTTGTCTCCTTTTCCAAAAAGTCTTGCCTTTTGCACACCTGCCTTCTCCAGGCTGGTCTCCTGCTTGTGCCAGAGTGCTGTTCTCCCTGCCTTCTGGGAAAGCCTTCGGCAGGTGCCTGCTTTGGCATTTAAAAAGAACCGACCAAAATTATGTACAACCCTTCTAGGAGTGGTGCATGCTTCTGCACAGCCCTCAGTTGTCACAGGGTTGAAAAAATCCGAATTATAATTTCATAATTCAGTACCTTTCAAAGACATATTTAGCATATTCCAATGTATGTACCACATACATGCAAATTCACCTGTACTCACCAATGAACCAAACTTTTTCAGTGACATGCACTGTTAAAGCAGTAGCTGTTTATTACTGCTAAAGCACATCCTACTGCAGTAGAAAGGAGTATTTACAAAGTTCTCAGAAGATTAAACATTTGAAAACTGCTTGGGGAAGGCTTGATAGAGATCCTCAAAAAAGTATAATTGTTATTCCAGTGAATGTCAGGAGAAAAAAAAATAATAAAGAAACTCATTTTAGCAACTTTAATCCTTTGGCCCTTTTCCATAAGAGCTGATCTTCTGGAAAGCTGAATTCAGGTTTTGGGAATTTTTCCTCTCTAACAACAGATTGAAATTAGTTTGAACCCAAGGGCAACTTCTCTAATACCTGTCCAACACACATTTGACCTTCTCTTCTATGAAAAGCTTGAGAGTTTTTCTCATCTGAAGAGAATGGGAAGTTTAAGCTGGATTTCATCTTTTGGCTGTCAAGGTTTATGAAAGAAACATGAAAATGAAAAGTGACTTGCCTCACAATTAACAAGAAAAGAAACTGAAGCCCCAAATCAAAGCATCAGACAGCTACAATATTTAGCATTTATAGAGTGCTCTTCCCACTGAACAATCCAATGACATTTTTCAGGTCTGTGTGGAAATCATTGCAGCATTTTAATGATATCTTTACAGAAGAATTTTAGACAGGTGATAGATTTTGTATTTTAATTAAACCTGCAGAAAAGTTGAGGTCAGCAGAACAAGACTGCTTGATCTAATTTAAGAAAAACACCGCACTTAAAGACTTGTTGTACACACAGGTTGCACTTGCTTAGTGACAGTATTATTTCATATTGATTTTGTTAGACTTGCAACTTTCTCACCAACATTCTTATACCCATACTCTGTTTCGATGGCACAGTACACAAGGACAGCAATCTGATTATCTGCTATTAATTCATACCATTAGAAAATAGTTCAATGAAAGTCAGGGTTTCTGATACTCAAGATAAAGATCAATACACATTAGTTTGTACATTTGGTCTTTTACAGGGTGTTAAGCTTGCTTTTAGAATGTATTTTCAGGGAGATAGAGTGACATGTAAGAGAAACTCTGAAAACCTCGGGATCTGCATCAGAAAATGGCTAAGGAAAACAAATTATTGCAAAAGAGTTTCCCATGTTTTTTGGAAACAGGAAACATTTTTTATATCTCATTTCATCAAACATTAGAATGGATTTTAAACTTCTAGCAAAACTAGCCCAGTTTTGTGTAGTGGAAACAATATACTATATGTTTCCTAAGAAAGTTTGCAATATGATCATGAAAAAGCGTGTATGTGAACAACTGAGATGCATTAATTAAAAAGTCACAGATGCTGCAGCACAAATTAGGCTTTGTATTGTTTCAGTTAAACATATTTCTCACTGCATTTGAAGATACTGGTGTATTTCTGAAAAGCAAATCTTAGCAGCACAAGATACTGCTGCAAAGACTTAATATGACACGGTTAAGTATTGGGCTGAAAGCAGCAAACAAAATAATGAAATGTTACATCTGGTTTAGATATAATATTATGCTAAAGTTCCAAGCATGATCACTGTAACATTTCAATTTTAAAGCACAGACAAATTTATCAATTGAATGTACTCTCCCAGACTTGACTGCAAATGCTAACCACCATGGCTCTGGAAAATACAATGGATTAATACAGGCCATCCTCTACAGACTTTTGTTAAATTAAAAGTTACCACATATTTATTTGTTTCCAACCATCTTAATTCCCTGAAATTGATTTTAATGTTTGTTTTTGTCAAGTAAAATGAATCATCATTTGCAAGGGGAGGAAAAAGGGAGGCAGCAGGACAGAATCATTCATATTATGGAATGGCTTGGGTTGGAAGGGACCTCAAAGACCATCTAGTTCCAACCCCCCTGCCATGGGCAGGGACACCCTCCACTAGACCACGTTGCCCAAAGCCCCATCCAACCTGGCCTTGAACACTTCCAGGGATGGGGCATCCACAGCTTCTCTGGGCAACCTGTGCCAGTACCTCACCACCCTCACAGGGAAGAATTTCTTCCTAATATCTAATCTAAATTGACCCTCCTTCAGCTTAAACCCATGACCCCTTGTCCTGTCACTACACTCCCTCATCATCTTTCCTGTAGGCCCCTTTAGGTACTGGAAAGTCACAATTAGGTCTCCCCAGAGCCTTCTTTTCTCCAGGCTGAACAACCCCAACTCTCTCAGCCTGTCCTCATAGCAGAGGTGCTCCAGCCCTCCAATCAGCTTCTTGGCCTCCTCTGGACTCACTCCAGCAGCTCCATGTCCTTCTTATGTTGGGGGCCCCAGAGCTGGACACAGTACTCCAGGTGGGGTCTCACAAGAGCAGAGTAGAGGGGCAGGATCACCTCCCTTGACCTGCTGGTCATGCTTTTTTTGATGCAGCCCAGGACACGATTGGCTTTCTGGGCTGCAAGTGCACACTGCCGGCTCATGTTGAGCTTCTTGTCCACCAACACCTCTAAGTCCTTCTCCTCAGGGCTGCTCTCAATCCATTCTCCACCCAGCCTGTAGTTGTGCTTGGCATATTCCTAAAGTTTATTAAATAAAGTTAACTACGTAATCACAAGATCACAGGCAAAATATAGCATTTTTAGTAACCAAAAAGTTCAGAATGTCAGGAGATCTGAATCTCACTGATCTGTGAGTGAAACAAATCACTCAGTCATTAGTTCTCTTAAAAAAAAAAAAAAAAAAAGACTAGCATTTCAAAATTACTATTCCAGAAAATCTGCATCTTTTAAAATGCAACCTTCATTCAACAGTGAGTTTCAGTTAGAAAGTCATGTATCCCTTAAGAGTGAAAAGAGTGGGTTTGGTTTCTCAGCTTAAGTAATGATTTTTTTTTTATATAGTTGTGTTTTTTTATATATATATATACACACACTTACACAGATAGACACACATGCTTACTTCATGTTTGATGATAATGGTGAAGACATTGGATATTATGCATTAATACACAAGAGACATGTATTTGGAATTTTTTTTTGTGGAAGCCCTTCTAAAATTAACTGCTAATAGTATCCAGACAAATTTCTCTATGCATTTGTAGTATTTCCAGAAAGAAGCTGCACGCCAACAACTTCAACTTGTTTCCTCTCCACCCATTCATAGGGCAGCATAGTATTTCAAGGCCTAAAAAGCAAGGCAAGAAGCCATGCTTCAGGAGAAGCACTCACCTAGCTCACCCGCTGCATTTCGACCACCGACTGCATACAAATGTCCTTTGAGGGCACTTAGGTGGAAGAAGGTGCGCTTCTCATTTAAAGATGCGACTTGCATCCACTTGTTGTAGCGAGGATCAAACCTAAAGACCGTGTCAACCGCCGTCTTTCCTTTCGTGTCATAATTGCTCTGGCCCCCAACTACGTAAAGAAAGTTTCCAATCACAGCGATGCCATGCTGGTACCTTGGTGCATCCATGGGAGCTAAGGATTTCCATTCATGGGCCTTTTCATCATACATCCGTAACTCCTTGCTGACAACCAGCTGCTGCCTCAGCACTCCCCCCAACGTCACCAAGTGAGTACTGTCTGACCGAATGGCAGTTCTCTCCGACTGCATAACCGGTTGCATGTATGGCATCATTTGGTAATTGCTGGCTTCCAAAAGCAAGTTTACACAGGTATTGTCAGTTCTCATGAAGTCCACTGTTTGAACGTAGTTAATAAGATCCTGGGGTGTCATCAGCGGAAACCTGATGTTCTTCATTAGCTTTGCAGCGTACTCCATCCGAGGCTCCTCATACCGTAGCCAGCGACAAGCTGCCTTGAAGAGTTCGAGTTCAGTGCAGTGCTTAAGGCTATTACTTGAAAGCACAAAGGCAAGACGTTCAAAGGGGAGTTTCACAAATTCACCAGTACTTAATAATGCAGGGAAGTTCTTCAGGATGAAATTATTAACATATTTATCCACTTCTGTGAGATTGTATGTGTTGGCAATTCGCCCAACCTCAACACAGTTTTCCAACGAAACCTATTAGGTAAACAGAAAGAGGAATCAAAACACTTTCTTAATTTGGCATCTAAATGATAATGTAGAATTTAATGAATACTATAGAATCAGCAATATTTCGTCATTTCACAGTGCTCAAGGTGATTTGCACATAAGCAAATAAATATTCAATGTGATGTACATATTCATGACTGCAAGGGGAGACCCAATGTATTCCTTATTTTGAAGGCAGAAATGAGACAAGTAACAAGCAGATAGCATATATTAATTGTGTCAAATACATTATACAATGATGATACATAGCAATTATACAGCACTTCATCTTTGAAAAGCTCCGCAAACATCTTCGTAGGAAAGACGCGTGGAAAATACAGTTAAGAGAGGTGATCAGCCCAAGATTACAGAAAATAATGCAAAAGTAGGTCTTGCCATTAGACATTTTCTAACATCATTAAAATTATATTGTCATAATGCAGCCAAAGAGAATGGTACAGCCACCTCTCCAATGCTACATATTTCAGACAATTTACAGTGTTCAATCCCATGAATACATTCCTTAGGAACAAACAAAAGTGGATCTTTAGTAAATCAAGGTGGTGCTCTTACAGAATATGTTCAAAATGAAATACATGTCCAAAAATAAGATAAAGGTAGTGATTTTAATGTTTTTATCTATTTTTTTTAATAAAATAATGAACCTAGGAGGATTTCCCCTAGAAATATCCAGCACATGAAATGTTTTAGCAGTATGGATTATACCCTAATCTATTTCAATACTTGAGTGACCATATCTTGATAACTATCTCTTTTACACTGTTGCTGTATCTGCCTTTCTTATATCTTTGGCTCCTAAATTTCTGAGGTCACTTGGGATCCAAGGCAGAGGGAGGAAGAAAGATAGCAGGGATGGGACATAACTTAAAGTGGGTCTCCAGTGAACATGGCCAATTCATTTCAGCAAGCTCTATGGTACATATGCAAAGCAAGTCAATTTTTCAAATGCTTCTTGCTGAGAATTGTAGCTTTTTTGCATTCAATCCTTATTCTAACCCAAGTTTCATTTACACATGCCTTCTAGACTCTCTGCATATCAGTCCTACTCAATGTCGACAATTTCCACAACTTTGTGATTCTCATTATATTTGTAATGCCAAAGAATTTAAGCTTCCAAATCTCATGGTTATTTTTAAAAAGATTATAAAGATTGAGGACTATGACCTGATTGCAGCCTAAGAATTCAAAAACCTTCAAATGACCTTCTGGTCATGACAGATTACAAGATTTTAATACTGTATAACTCAATCTGATCATTGCCCTTTAATACTAGACAATTCAAAAGTCTAATGAGTATGGGAACAGGAGGGTTTTTTTAATTCACTAGAAATTGATCCAACTTGCCCTAGAGTTAAGATCTGCAGTCATCCAAAGTCTTCATTCACACATCCTGAAACACCTTCTTACAGCCAAAGGTTCCAAATCTTATTCTTCATCTCCAGGAACACTAATCCTGTAACCAGGTTCTATCTATAAGATGAACGTGTGGCAGACTGTCAGGAATTCTATTATGAAAATATCTGTGCAATGCATACATGGAAATTATTTTTGTATTACAAGACAGACCACATTGTTTATATCAAAATATCATCACATGAGCTAGCAATGACCTATAAAATATTCTCTGATGCTTAAGAAACATTTTTTCTTCTTTTGACTGTTTTTGAAAGTATCAAACTAATTTCTGTACATTTTCTTTTAGGATTTTTAATTTACATAAATTAATTGCATACTGAAGTAACAGCATACCTTAAATTAAGTAAATGAAGCAGGACATTCTTACTTCTAAAATTTCTTTCAAGTTGTATAATAAAAATAAAGCAACAGAAAAAACACCCCTTAACAAACAGCTGACAGTATATCACAAATCATAACTCTTGCTATAAAGTTATTGTATTTAAAAACTACTTTGGAATAAATTTACTGGCATCAAAGTACAGAGATGCAGCATTTTCCCCATATTAAGGTAAGCAGAAATATATTCTTGCATACAGAAAAGGCATGCTCGGAAGTTAAAAGATCAAAGCAAAAAAGGTACAGATTATGTACCACTGGTACATGGTGTTCAGGTTGCAATGAAGTATTTAGAATATTGTAGAACGCATACCAGTTATCAAGTGCCCAGCATGCATCTCGTTGATGTATTATAACTGTGTTACACTGTAAGATATCTATGCAATTGAATATATTCCTGGAATGCTTACATTTGAGAAATTTGTCAACACATTACACACTTTTAATGACTGATGAACATGACATCAGCAGTTTCCAGTAACCCCCTAATTCTCAGAAAATTTACCTTATACTGCCTTAATTAATCCATTGGACTCGTGCTGCACTCAGGTTTCAATTTTTTCCATACTACGATTGCAAGTACTCCCCATTACGTTTACGAGAGTGTGCACTTCGGCTTACCAACAATTAAGTATTTTATTAAAGGTTACTTTTCCTTGGCAAAAGTACTATTACCAATTTTACTGTGCTCTAAGATAACAATCAATGTATCAGACTAAATTATATTGCAAAGGTTTCAGTCATAAAAATAGATTCTTAAGTCCTGAGCCAAAAAATAGTCCTTCAGCAGAATGAAATGCAAAAGTTAACTTTTACTTAAATATTCAAAGTTGGACAGCGTTAAAGTACAATAATGCTATTTAAACACTTCAGTACTTAAGTTACTCAAGTGTGGATTTTCAAAAAAACAGTTTGACTTATGCTATGGTACTTATGAGAGGCACAGAAACGGTTCTCTATGGAAGTCAGTCAATCAGGAGCTCATCAACGAAGAGAAGGAACCATTACTTCTGGAAATCCCACTAAAGTGAACGGGAGGAATGGAAGTGTCAGACTGGCTGTACAGTGAATCCAGTAGCTAGTAAAGATAGTCAGATAGAAAGAGCTAAAAGCCATAACTGGTCAAACAGCTAAGCAACTTCATAAGAAATCAAGAATCTTAAATCAACCCTATTTTACTTGGGCTTTGACTACTGAGCAGAGCTACTCATTCACATTACTCATTGTAATTGCTCTTTACAAAGCAGAAGTAAAAGTTCCAGAAAAGACTAAAAAGGCTTTTCAAAAAAGAAAGGTCAAGCACAGGACAGTATTATTACAGCCTGAAAAACCAAATGCAAAAGCCAAAAGTACTTTCTTGACAAAGCAGTTGACTTAAGCACAACTACAGGCTGGGTGGAGAATGGATTGAGAGCAGCCCTGAGGAGAAGGACTTAGAGGTGTTGGTGGACAAGAAGCTCAACATGAGCCGGCAGTGTGCACTTGCAGCCCAGAAAGCCAATCGTGTCCTGGGCTGCATCAAAAAAAGCATGACCAGCAGGTCAAGGGAGGTGATCCTGCCCCTCTACTCTGCTCTTGTGAGACCCCACCTGGAGTACTGTGTCCAGCTCTGGGGCCCCCAACATAAGAAGGACATGGAGCTGCTGGAGTGAGTCCAGAGGAGGCCAAGAAGCTGATTGGAGGGCTGGAGCACCTCTGCTATGAGGACAGGCTGAGAGAGTTGGGGTTGTTCAGCCTGGAGAAAAGAAGGCTCTGGGGAGACCTAATTGTGACTTTCCAGTACCTGAAGGGGCCTACAGGAAAGATGGTGAGGGACTGTTTATCAGGGAGTGTAGTGACAGGACAAGGGATCATGGGTTTAAGCTGAAGGAGGGTCAATTTAGATTAGATATTAGGAAGAAATTCTTCCCTGTGAGGGTGGTGAGGCACTGGCACAGGTTGCCCAGAGAAGCTGTGGATGCCCCATCCCTGGAAGTGTTCAAGGCCGGGTTGGATGGGGCTGTGGGCAGCATGGTCTAGTGGAGGGTGTCCCTGCCCATGGCAGGGGGGTTGGAACTAGATGGTCTTTGAGGTCCCTTCCAACCCAAATCTTTCTATGATTCTATTCTGTGACTTCATTCTTTGAGATTTTGAAGCAATCACTTCCAAATCTCTGGTAAAAACTTCATTGACTATAAAATATTAAAAAGCCGGCCACAGAGCAAAATGATTGCAAGCATGAGAACCCTGGAGCACAAATCAGGACAAATAACATGCACAGAAAATGAAGTCCTCAAGCCAATGCCTCAACATTTAGGCATTTTCTTTTGTTTCAATGACTGTTAGACATTGAAGCACTTAACATGATGTTTCAAAGGCTCTAAGTTTAAAAGAGCTTACATTCCCCTGAAATCCTCAATTTTTCTGTTGGGTCCCAGAAATAACAAAGTAGTAATTTGACCAGTTCAGGGAGGGGGGAATCAATTGTATCCCCAAAGTAGTAATTTGACCAGTTCAGGGAGGGGGGAATCAATTGTATCCCCATGTTAGAAAAGGTGAATTTCGGGTGGCTGGCAGAGCTGGCCTCGGCGTCAGATCCCACGCTCCCACAAAACTGAGCCCATCTTGCTCCATCCTCAGTTAAACAAATTCTTGTGACAAGACAGGACTTCCAAATATTGAGACCTCAATATTTGACAATTTGCTAGTTACTACAAAAATTTAAAGCACAGAATTATAGAAGGAATAAAATTTTCTTATGAAGCTATATGAAAGGTACAGCTAAGACATTAATTTTCAGTGTTTTGGAATGTTTTCTTTAATCACAGTGTAACAGTCCCTTCCCCATTAACCTGTGATTTTCCCCTGAGTGCTGTAATTTACTTGGATAGGTTTCTCATCTTTCTCCATTTTGTACACTGCTGCTACTTCTGCAAAAACATTACTGTGTGTTCTGTAGCACTCACTACTCTGAAACCACTCCCATGGCATTTTTATTAATTGTAATTACACTATGGCTCATTTAGATGTGAACCTGGGAGTAGTCCCAGTCTATCGTATAGCTGTAAATATTTAATGCCAATACTAAAAATAAGACTGAAAACATCTTAGGAAGTATTCCAGTGTTTCTCTGGGAGTCTGGCTGCAGAGGAAAGATTATCAGAGCAATGGGCTACTTGACAGGAGGAGGATAAATACAGAACAAATAAAAAACCACTTACAAGTCAGGTACAACATATACCATTCTTTGAAGGTCTCACTATTTTTTACACAAATTAAGTGTTACCTTAAGCTTATGTTTTTCTTTGTAAATATTTCCGATACCCTCTTATGAAGTAACACAGTTACATTATGCTTTACATAAACTGACTTCTATAATCTCTTTAATAATGGACTCCCTAGACAATTTAAAGACAATTCAGTATTCTATGATTGTCTGGGAATGGTTACATCAGCTCTCAGATGCTGCTCTCAGCTAATTTCAGTAGAAATAAGCTCAAGACTTGCTCAGAGAACTCATTTAAATTACAGAAATGCTACTTCAAGAATGGAGCAAAACTAGTGTAATCTCTGTAAAGCTAAGATATGGTAATTAAAAAAGCAAAACCAACAAAGTTTGCTTACCAGCTCTTGTTCCTGTTCAAACAAATTCCAAAGAAAGTTCATGCAAAAATTCTTTACACAAGGATGCTGAGAACATAACTAGGCTTATAACTTAACTTATACCTAAGTTTTGTACTTTCTCTACAGTTATACAATGAATGATGTCCCCTTAGACATCAATATGAAGGAAAATATTTAAGAGAATCAGTAAAATTAAGAGAATGAATAAAGTCTTCCTGATTCTGAACCTCACCCCTTTCAAAATGTGGTATCAAACAAGATGTTTCTTACTTGAACCAAAACAGTGACTGAGTCAACATTGTAAGCGAAGGAACCTTTAGAAAACAAGCATATCAAACAAAAAAATTCTTCCAAACAACACAATTTAAAATGAAAGAAGCTCTTTCCCTAAGAAAGCAAAATAAACAAGCCACTGCCCTACCCAGAAAGGGGAAAGGGCAATACAGTGTCCCTGGGGCTCACCTCCCATCAAAGGGAGGCTACTCCAAAAGCACACCTTATTCCGAGTTGGCATTTATAGCAACGTCAACCCTGGAGAGGCAGACTGCATAATTTTGGAAGGTAAAAAAAAAAACAAAACCTGAGCAACGTAAAATGGATGGTGTAGGATTTAAGAGTATTAAAATTAATGAAACATTATCGCAAAATTCTCAGAGAGCTGGCCAGCTAGAAAATATGCCAAAATTAAAAGCAAAACAGTAGGGTTACAAAGTCTTAATGCCTCTAACACTTTCCTTATGAAACAGATTGCTGTTATTAGCAGCCTGAAGTCCTCTTGTTTGCATAAATCCTGGTACATGTCTTCATTAGGGAGGTCACATCTCTGAGCAGCCATGGGAATACCTGCTTCTTTATTTTTCATTACTAACTAACAGAAAGCTGAATTCCAAATAATATTATAATTCATGTAGGACACACCAGTGTCCCTGTTACAGGTAAAGTGAGATTTCTAGCAAGGTATATAAGCAATTAACATCAGAAAACCTCCAGGAAACATTAGAAATAATGCCAAGGCGTGCCTCTATGCAGAACTGCTTTGACAGCACAGCTCTTACAGCTCTCATTCTGCAGCCCCACAAAGTAGGTGCTCCTTATTGCTGGCAGGACAAAGAGTTATATTAATACAAGACAGCAGGGCAAGAACTAGGAAAGGTATTGAAGCATCATATATTGGCATTTCTTATATACTGTGTTTAAGTTAAAAAAGGTAACTGCACCCATATTCCGAGATTGCACTGTTTTACCTATAAACTGAACATAACTGAAGCATACAAAATGTATGCACTAAGTTGAGTGTAACGCTAGAATGAGTGCAGTCAATGCAGTGAGACCCTGAAACCTCTCTGAAATCACAGATTTAAGAAATAAAGGATGTTCATAAAATAAAACCTCTGAAAAACAACCCAAGCTGATCAAATGTGTATGTGAGCTACGCTTAATAAACAACAGATTAAACAAAGGAGTACAAATCCAATACTTTTAAAAAGAGGTTGGAGCCAGATAAATGGAGTGTTTTCATGTCACATCTCTTTCCTTACATGCCTTTTCCCACCCACAAAGACAAAACCCAAGAAAAAGCTTACACAAGAAGCCAGTTACCACTTAACAAGCTGAATCTTAAAGAGCTCTCTTGCTTTTGCTAAAACAGAGGTTTGTTTTTAATACAGAGAAAACTGCAAAACTGTTTGACTTTCAACTTGAAGGGAGCACAGCATTCTTCTCCAAAGCACAGCCTCAATACAAAACAGGACATCAAGTCTGAAAGGGGGAGGGAAAGGAAGAGGAAAAAAGGTTGTCAAAGTTCCCCCTCCTCCAAGACCGGGTTCAGGACCTGAGATTTCAATGTCTCTAATAAATAAAAATCAGCACGGCCCCTGTAAGCCATAGACTGTACTGCATTGCAACTACAGTATACTCCTTTGCAGGGCAAACTTGTTATTTGTTCCAATTGCACAAAAGCAACCGTGCTACACAATTATCATTCTTTTAACCAACCGTTATTGGTAGAAGAGAAGAGGTTTGCTACTTTGAGGACTGTCCCCTGATTACAAAAGCACTTATTTCAGTGATTGTGAAAAAATATTTCCCAGTAGGCAAAGCCATTTTTAGTTCTAGCAAAATATGGCAATCAACATAAAATCCTTGTCGCTACTTTTCTCATATAACCAACATTTCTGAAATATTGCTTTAGAAAATATATTATAAAAGACTTTGACCAAGTTCACTGGTTTACAAAGAAAATGTCATGGTCTCTCTGATGATCACTACAATTGTGGGCTTCAGTCATCAAAACAAAAAGGTTTCAAGAAAGTATAGTAACAGACAGCAACAGCAGCTCACTTCCCACCCCTCCCTTTAACTCACCAAGAAACCTTCTTATGGAAGGATACAGAGTCTGAGGGCATGAACTAAGAAATCCAGTGAGGAATCTGGGAACTATGATTATCACAGCTGCTATCATCACTGCAATATGCTTAGGAATTAGAAGAATTTTAATGTGGTATAACATTTATATCGAACTCACACTGTACATCATGCTCAGAAGAAAAAATATTTTCAAGGAAACTACAACGCAAACTACTTCTCTATGAATCCAAATTATGAATAATGGCAAGTTTTAGACTTAACTTTGACTATTACATAGTCATTGTAAAAACATACCACGGCCTTAATCATTGTAAATGTGAAACAAGTAGTAAGTCTTACCCCAGAGATAAGAAACACTTTACAGAAGTCCAAAACAGGTAAAATCTGCAAAAAACTGGCAGCTTCCAGAGTGTCCTGAAGGTTGTCCATATTAAGGGAAAGTTTTGCAGTATAAATGAAATCAATGATCTTCTTTAGGCCTATTTTATTCACACCATGAAGCTTAATGCACATTAAATCCTGTTCCTTCATTCCTCCTGAAAAAGACACATAGGTAAGTTTATATGATCTTTTGATTAGGTCGAAATAATTCCATAAACTTATACAAAATAAAAATATAATTTTAAAGTCTAATTTAAAAATCCATATGCAACAGTAGACAGAGTACAACTACATAGAGTTGTTTGCAGTCCTGGGCTGATACACACAACACCGAACATGTGTCTGAGTGTTCAAACGATGGCAATGTGGAGACAGCAGTATGGATTACTTTAACAAAAACACCACCTGTGAACATAGCCTTGAAGTAATCACTTGCAGAAGCCATCATTGCTCTGTGAACAGGAAAAACTTCGTCACCATCTCCTGGAACAAGTGTCACATCACAAAGCAAACCTTCCACTCGCAGTTGGTCAAAACCCTGTAAGAAGAGCATAATGCAAAGCATCCATTTGATTTGGGAGCAGAGTAGGAGTCTCTTTCATTCCCCTTAGGTAAATACTTACTTTTATTTACATATGTACTGCAGTTGCAAAAAGTCACTAAGAAATAATTTGTCATCTTACAACCATTATCTCTAATATATTCAATGATAATTATTCATTGGAAAACAGCAGAATAATTATTATTTTCCAGAAATGGCTGAAGAATGCAAAGTACACTGAGCCTTAGAAAGTAGCTTTATTCCGCTAATTATTTTCAGGAAGGAGTTTGTTTTGTCAGCTTGCACTCCAGTAGCAATTGCTTCAGGTAGGGACTGATGTCTTTTTTTGGACCTACCATTTCTGGACACATACACATTCTAGATATATTTCTGTTCCACACTAGTTTAAGTGCTTTGGAACCTGAGAGGATGCAAACACTGGGGCCCAAAATGAAAGCTCTCACCTGGTTCTGTGATTATCAAATTTATTACTGAAGTTTACATGGCAAAAACTCCAAATTAAGCTCACATTATATAGCTGATCTTTTCTGAATTACCCATAATGGCAAACTGTAATAAAAAAAGTCATCTACAACAGCATCATAGAGAAGATTTTGCACTAAGGATATGCCCAGCTGGGGATGCTGGAAGATGGATGGAGTACTTGCCTTCTTCACGCACTGCAGAACGGAAGCTCAAACATAAAACAATTTCTTTTAAACGGGCATGTCTGATGTTTTTCTAGTACTAACAAGAATGTAAATATTGTCTTTATAGGTTTACATTTAAAGAATTCTTGGCATCAGCCCCTCTAGTTTAAAATTTATGTTATCTTAAAGAGAGGCTGTATTTTTAAAACTCCAAAGGTAAGTAGAAAGGAACATTCAAATTTGTCACACAAAAAAGGACAGAGTGCAAATGAAAACAATGAGTTGTTAGCTCCGATAAATACCAGAAGCCAAACACAACTTTATATACAAACTAATGTATTTCAGTGCCTCGAACGACTTGCCTGTAGTTTCTACAAACAAGGCTTTTTAACTACCAGTTCCCCATTTGCTCGAATTTTGAGGAACAAAATTAAATGAGGAGGAAATAGGCTCTGACCACTTTGCCCAGGATTCCCAACATCACTATTTGCTGTTATGTCCCTTGCCACATTAAAAGCGAGTCTCTCTGCTTCTCGGATGCCGATGACTGGAGTCTTTTTCTAACAAAAGTACAAACTGAGCAAGACAACTCTACACTGGGTGTTTTACAGTTTTGTTCTCCCCATTTCTCTCCTTCACTGATGATCTTTTTTAGTACAAAATATACAATATAGCCAAGGGACTCTATAGTCTAGAAGCTTTTCTTTTGGATGGTAACAAGTTTATATTCATGCCAGTAACCTTCATCTTGCATTGAGGGAAAGTTTTCCATTGGCTAACTTTAGCTTTAGCTAGAAAACCTACAGCAAGCACACGAAAAAACATAATCTCAAGATTATAATACCTGAAGACACATAGCAAAAAATATTTAGAACAATTTAACTTGTTCCAAAATTTACAAACAAGGGAGAGCTATGCACAGGTGCCCAAGCCTTAGAAACTAAACCAAAAGAATCACTAGCTTCTCTGAATAAAATAAGTTTCAGAGAGGATAACATTTTTATCTGTTAGATAACATTTTTATCTGTTCTACTGTATGGTATTGCCATATAGTCAGCGCCAGCACAGGGCATTACACCAAACCTGGCAGGGCTCTGCCATCTTAGGGACGCGAAGGAGCATGGAGCTCTCCTTGTTCACATCCCTAGCGCAGCTCTCACACAGGAGATGGTACAAGTCTTTGCCTAACATTGTCACACTCAAGTGAGCTTCTTTGATACAGCTGTCACTTCATAATTTAAATGATGTTATCTCTTAGAAATTGAGATTGGACAGGGATACAATCCAAGGAAAAGGCCAGGGGTTTTTCCCAAGCTGTTGGTAAAAGCTGAACCTGTAACTCTCAGGAAAAGTAGTTACAAGCCACGTTCGCTTGTGGGCATTGTCAGCACAGCACACTGACATGCATTTTTTTGAGTCCTTTTAGGAATGACTAGTCTGATAAAGTCTATTGAGTGGAGGCATTGTTTAGAGCAGCCAAAATTCTCAGTACAGATCAATACTAACACAAGAACATTTAATTACCTGTAATACCACAGAACTGTGAGTATTGCTGGTGAAAAATCTTGTGGTCCCTGTCTTAGAAGACTGTAGATGGGCAGAGACGCCCATATCGCTGCTACCAAGAGATACTTTCATATGAGGATCCTCCTCTTCCACCAGAGATCTAAGAAGATTAGAACAAAGAAATCTTAAGACAAAACTCATTTTCATTCAGTGCTTTTTTGTTTTAAAACCACAGTCTTCCGGGATGAAACGTAACAGCATAGAGGCTATAGATCAAATATCAGCAGGTGACAGAATCAGTCCTTAGTGGTCCCCTTCAGCTAATCTAAGAAAATGAAGTGTTAACAGTCTCTAAACCAGCATAACTTCAAAAACTTATTTTTCAACTAATAAATTTGTTCTTTCCTTCCACCCCCACGTCCTTGATTAAGACACTTGCACACTATTTTATTTCTCTGTGTACTTCTAGTATTGTAGGACGGTTCCAGGGGTTTCATTCTGTTTTCAAAATCAAGTATTTTACCAGATTGCCAAGGAAAGCTAAACGATTGAAACTCTAAGTGTAAAACTAAAGTTCAGTAATTTCATTCTTATGGCTTCATAGAATCATTAAGGTTGGAAAAGACCAACCGTCAACCCAACACCACCACGTCTACTAACTTGCACTATCTTGCTCAAATATGAACATAATAGACAATATACATAGTGGAGTTTTAGGCTGTAACTTTAAGCTACCTTTAGAAACACACAACTAGAAGAACTCCTTTAGGACATGATATCCAGTATTTTGCTACTGCAGGCAACCACTTCATAATTTTAATTTAAGATTTATTAGTGTGAAGTCAATACTTATGTTTTTGATTCCAAGCAATTACTGTCCAAATCTATGTAAGAAGGGCTAATTTTAGGTAGAACTGTTAAAGAATTACTGCACTATTATTAGCCTTCCATTTTAATCTTGAGATGTAAATTAGGTTTACATAAAGAGATTTGCATATGAGATTCTAACTACCCTAACCTGTAATTATTATAAAATGTAAATAAATTTAATCTCCGAAACTATTAACAATAACTGGTTCCTGTATTTTCTGTGATCTAATGTACTACCTATTAGCGTGCATAGCAGTATAATGCATATATACATAATATTAATTAGCAAATATAAACTGTTAGTCCAGACTATTAAAAAGACTCCATGTTTCAAAAAAAAAAAAATCATAGCAGTCTGACATAATTGCTGCAGATCTCAGGTATAAAAAGTTTTCCAATTTTAAACATGCAGGTAAAAAACATTGGCCTCCAAGCTGGTTTCAGAAATTACTTCAAATAAGTGACAAGAATGTGCCTAAATTACCCTGTCCCCAAGATTTGACTGCAATCACTATGTAAGAAGAGGTTTGGAATTTGCAGATGAAAAATAATTTTCATAATTTTCCCCCCCCCCAAAAATTTCTTTTTTTAAAAAAACCCCAAAAACTATTTCCCCCCCACCTTCTTTGGGTACATGGACGATGTAGAGCAGTTTCTGAAACTCACACATTACCCTGACAGCACTGATGTGCCTTGTTCAAACCCATGAGTACATAAGGTCAGCTATGAAAACATATTCAAAACAAATTCACCATTCAACAGTGTACATGGGTTTGAAACACAGAGTTTATGCACACAAACATAACAACAGATTGTAGGAACAAGAGTACATCTCAATAGCTTTGACTTCTAATGTAGCAACCCAATACACTGACATCTGGAAAAATTAATAAATGTGCGTGTACTGCAGCATGCAAGAATTATATCATTTTTGAAACAGAATTCTCTATTTTATTAAAAAATCTGGAGTGTAGTTTAAATAAAGTTTTACAGTGCATACCTTAGGAAAGTGCTCTCCAAACTATCTTTGGCATCTGTCAAATGCATACAACAACATAACACAGCAGCAAAGTAGTTGCTAGCTCATGACCCAAAATACTTTTGTTCACTTTATGCTAGTGTTTTGGGGTTTGGTCTTTTTTTGTGGGTTGTTTGTTTTAGGTTTAACAAAATCGCTTCAAGGAAAGGGTCTAAAAATTGCAAAGGACACCCAGTGTCTAAAATTCGTACATGTCTTTCTAAGAAGAAACTTAACATAATGTGGGGAGACTTATAAGCGTGGGTGGGAAACAACAGCAGATTCAACTAGCATGAATCTGACTGCATTTGCTCTTGAAAGATCTTCCTGAAATGTCAGAGTAGATAGTCATTATATGAAGAGGCTTTAAAAAGACTTTTTCTAAACTCAGAAGAAAATAGAAGATGTACACATCAGTTAAAATCATTAAGAAAAGAGACAAAAATGTCAACTTTCTTGGCTGTTTGGTGTGGGCTTTTTACCATGCTTGCCACAAACACCATGCTATTTATTTCCCAACAGCCAGCATACTTTATAAGTTTTACAAACGAAGGCAAAGACCTTGGCCATGATTCATTTACTCCAAGTGATAATGGAAACATTTTTCTAACAGGCCATATGACATACAACTTCCCAAGCTTCTCCTAAGAGGTCCTCCAGAGCATGAGATGCCTTGTTACAACTGCACAGCCAGAGAGGATACAATCTATTTCAAAACATTTGCAGTACTTAAAAGTACACATCTGACATGCCAGGGGTGGCTATAAGCAGTTATTTCCCCTACCTGATTTTCAATACATAATGGGCAGTTGTGTAATACCTATGTCACACGCACAAGCTCAGCAGCTCACAAGTTGCTCTTCTGCAGAAGAGATTTTCAGTATTTCTTTTCCACGTTTGCTGTTATGTATGTACAGGAACTTGCGTATGCGAATTAGACATTAAAAATTGCAAACTTCCACACTATAAAAATTTGCCAGAATATAAATGTTACAGTTCTAGTCTCATACACTATCTTGGCTGTGTATGACTCCATGAGAATAAACTTAAAGATAACCAAATTATATTATTCCTATACGGTTTTTTGCTTTGTATCTAAACAACTATAACAAAAAAAATTGTGATTGGTGGGGGGTTTTGTGTGGTTGGGGTTTTTTGTTTGGTTGTTGGGTTTGGTTTTTTTTTTTAATTGGGGGGTGGGGTGTTTTTTTGTTTTGTTTTGTTTTTTAAATGCACCAACTTTTTACCTACAGCTTACCAGTCTGGGAAGGCTGAGCACCCTCTGGCATTATGCAGAAAGTGACACTCAAGAGCTGGTTTTGGCAGAAGTTACAATGCAAGTCAGCAGTACGACCTGACGAAAGCACGTTGATCTCTTGAATCCCAGCCTTGTGGCATTCGCTGAGAGGGAAAGAGCATTCCCAGAGCAACCAGAAATGATGAGTTTGTCATTGGCTTTGTACCAGTTTCAGCATTTATCTTCACACAACAAGAGAAACCCTTCTTTGTAAGACAAAGTGAAAATGCAGCAGCTCTTACACACTGTGTTGATACCAATACACAAAGAAACTGCAAAACCCAAGCGCTATATCGTATACAACGAGAGTAATTTAAAACTGCCCTGCAAAGAAATTTTAAACTACTCAGAATGTAACTTCTGTTTGGGGGGCTGTAAAGTGAATATTCAGAAATAACTCTGCCATTCACACCCAGAACAGATGGGTAACATGCTTTGTATCTGACCAAATTCCCAACAAAAACACAGTAAGTACATCTGTCTTGTTTGGACACTTACCAAAGGCGTTATTTACATTCATTAACATAGGTCTGCTAAGCACTGTAATTAATTAGATAATAATGAATGTAAACATATCGATTTTTTTACTTTAAGTACAGTATATCACATTTAAGCATACCACCAAAGAAGAAAGCTAATTCATTTTCTAATTAATTTTATTTTTCTGATCAATAGAAATCATTAAACAAGACATGCAGCAGTAGCATTTTTAACCAGGATTAAAAAAAAAAAAAGTTGGAGGAGACAGCTAAAACTACAATAATGTGTAGTGATAATTCACAACGAGTTGCTCTAAATGTGGATATTAACACCACTTTCAATGCATACACTCACTCCGGAGGGGGTTGAACGTTATAACGTTCAGAACAAGGGAATGTTGAGGTTTAATGTGAAATGAACGTTAACATTGCAATGGCAAGGCAGAGGAGCTGCCTGACTCTTTCTGCAACCTCCGGGAAGCAGCGGCTTGCGGTTCAGAGAAAGGCACCAAGGTTAATTAGTCACTGTCACAGAATAAGCTGTCAGTCAGAATTTTCCTTCTAACCTTATGTTGATTCTTTCAAGTACAGGATAGTTTTTTCCAAGCTACTGTAACCAAACGTGCTTTTCTCATGACTCCACATTAATCCTCCAAGTACTTCCAACTGGTATTTCTGTAGCGATGAAATATGGAGCATGCATTATATGGATATTATATTATATATAGCTTTGATTTTTACCATTAGAAAAGATGTAAATGTAAGTTTTCTTTCTGTTGACGATTGCCCACTAGATTGGCTTTCATTTATATTCTATCTAAAGATACTATTTTTAATCTTGTTCATCTACTAAAAGGTACCTGAGCACCCTCTCTGACAATCTATGCAATTAGCAATTACTTTAGAACTAGAAAGATCATAATCCAAATGTTGGGCTATTAAAAAAAAATACAATAGTTCAAGAGTCTTACCAAACTAATGTGAAGCTACGCTGACTTTTTAGGTTTGGGGGTTTTGGGGGTTTTTTTTCATAGACAGGCAGAGGAAAACTATAGCTAAGGACCACCATATAGTGGAGAAAACAGAGTTGAAATTGGAACAAATCAATAGTATTATTTAATATTTCATTGATTTGAAAGATACAAGCTCAGTGGCTTTTAGATATTATTAGATATATAATTCCCTGCATCTTGTCACAACACAGGACAAAACATGGTGGGGTAACGAGACGACCAGCTGACTTATGTTAAGGAAAAGAAGATTGGAAATCATCTCAGTGGGTCTTTGTATTGGGTCTGGCTGAGATGGAGTTAATTTTCCCCCTAGGAGCCCTCACAGTGCTGTGCTGTGTATTGGTAGCCAGCAAGGCATTGAGAAGACACCAGGCACACATCAAGGCTGGCTCTCCAACGTTTCTCCCCACTTCAGCAGTAGGCTGCGGGTGGGCAAGACCTTGGGAGGGGACCCAGCCAGGACAGCTGACCCAAGATGACCAAAGGGATATTCCATACCATATGGAGTCTGCTCAGCAATAAGAAGCTGAGAGATAGGGGGAGGAACGGGGCGGGGGGCATTAGGGGTTTTTACAACGTTTTATCTACCGGAGCAACCAGTACACATATTGAAGCCCTGCTTCCCAGGAAGTGGCCGGACATCACCTGCTGATGGGAAGTAGAGAATAATCTTTTGCTTTTTTGCTTTGCTTCCATGCGCGGCCTTTTGTTTTTGCTACATTAAACTGCCTTGATCTTCACCCACAAGTTTGGGGTTGTTTTTTTCCATCTTATTTTTCTCCTCTCCCTGCCCTGCTGAGGAGGGGAGTGATAGAGCGGCTTGGTGGACACCTGGCGTCCAGCCGAGGTTAAACCACCACAGTCTTCATGTGTTTCTAGGTTTAATTGCAAGCGCCTGCATATAGAGTAGTGTCACAAGTAAATATCTAGACTGGTACAAACATTAAGGAGCTTTGTATTCCAGGTGAATACTAAATGAACAATTTGAAAACACACAGACTGACCATTTACAGGAGCATTTACAGGACTTCTGTCCACTACTTTTCCCAATTCTGTATGGAACCTCTCTAGATTACTTGCCGTGAACTACAGAAACTGTGAGAACTGACTTTAAAGGGGAAACTGAAACAGGTGTACAGCAGAAGAGCCACTAACCCTGTGACCAGGACAGAACGCAAGACCCTGTAGCTGGACCCAGAAGCTGAACCTTACTCAATCCCTAGCTGGAGGCTTGCTGACAAACATAGCTGCCCACATCTCTAGTGTAATTGCTATTTGCACCTTCCTTCAAAATACGCTTTAAGTACTGGAACCTTCTAGCAAATACTGATGAATATTTTTGAACTATATTGAGTTACGACACGACTCACAGGCCAATTTCTTTCTACAGCATTTAGCAAATATTAACCACTTAAAACAGTTCAGAGGCATCCAGGTCACCCATGATAAGCAGGGATCTGTGGAAACTATGACAAGTTTTACTCTCAACTAGAATATTCAAATTATGGAGTTGCCATTTTGTACAGAGCTCAGTGCAGGAATGAAATAAAACAATATTCTGTCATGATGATTTCTTCAGAAGTAGTTGAACTCATTCCGATGCATCAGAAACAAGGCAACTATGAATATTATTAGGGATTTGTTCTTTTACATCAGTAAACCATTGATCTGTTTGCAATTGTCAGAGCATAGTGCAGAGTCTTTGAAAACGAAGTAAGGAGATCAGCCTACAGCTACAGATATTTTAGAGTGCATGTTCCCTGATTTTTTTTTTTTTAAAACCCACAGTCTTTACATAACTCAGTAAAAGCTTGCCAAAGCCATATTGGCCAGACAGTGAATTCTTAATTTGGTAAAGCTCAATAGCTTGTTTTTGAAAGGATTATAACCTTATTTTCTCTGTCAAATTACTCTTCAATGAACCATGACTGCAAGCGTTCTGGTCACTGGTAAATGGCATCTTCAGCAATCACTCCTGGCATGTGCCAGTACTCTGGTATTTATCAGTAAAGAATCAGATTTCAATTTCATGTTAAGATATTCTTTTTACAAGACAAATCTTTGCTATTTTATGATCTACCAAAAAAATATGGTATATTACAGGGCTATCCTACACATGCAGCTATGCATGTATTTTGCTAATGAACCTATTAATGAACAGGCTGGTGAAATACAATGAAACTTTTATTTACTATTAGATACAGAGTAATTCTTTACTTTGTATGCATAATCTGCCTAAAAGTATTTTAGTATGCTTAGTCTGCCAAAAAATAATTTAAGTATTGACTATCTTACTGTCTTCCCATTATGAACAGATGTTCCAGCTTTGTGAGTAATGAATTTAGGAATTCCCCAACAAATTACATGGCCACCTAGGAGCTCAATAAGCCTAACTGATATGGCAGCACTGTATTAAAAAAAAATCTCATAATGCTTCTATTCAGAAATTCAGATATTAATATAATGATGAACAAATTCTGCTATCATGGTATTTTACATTTCCTCCATTCCATATCTTCTAACCATACAATTTTCAGGAAATCCTTTATACTGGCAAAGAGGCTGCTTTTACACTTGTCCTCCCCTTAAAATAACATCTCATCTTTTTATTACTGTTTTTAACAGGAGTTTCTAACAAATCCTTTGTGATATCAGTAACCCAGTAAAACTAGCCAGTTTTGTAATTTGTTAATGGTTTCCTATTATAAAAATACAGCAAAAGTTTCTGTAGGAAATGCAAGTTTACATTTTAACAGATACATGACTCCAGCTAGAAGAGAAAACAAGGCAAAAGGTCATTTTTGTTCTGATAGGTTGACAGAGCAAGTTAACTCCTCTCTTAACAGACCAACCAACATGTTCAGCAAACTTCAGTTCTTGTTTTGGGGGCATACAGGTATGACATAGGCTGCTGCTAAAGATCTGAAAATAGGATGAACACAAGAACAGTGCTGGAAGGCAGGACCGAAATGACCTGTGATACACACAAAGCATTAGGAGTAGGAATTAAGGCTTTTTTTTCCTTTCTTATTATGACTACTAGTCCCATGCTATCAGCTTCAGATGTCACTGTTTGTACCGGAGAGTTCAAAAGCTGTATTTTTACTAGATGAACTAGAGGCTGATAACATAACTAGAAACACTTCACATTTATCAGGTTACTGCATTTCTTAAAAATGTTGTTTTAATGCTGTTCACTTGACAGGGGCCACCACAACCACAAGTTTGCAAACCTTATTCTCAAGTGAGTTAACACTGCGTTTTAACTACTATGGGTGTGATTTTTCATAAGTAGCCACAGCAACTGGTGCAGAATACTGCTCACCTTGGGCAATGCTCTGATGTTTATATTTGAATATCTCACTTTTCACACTTGACCTTGTTTATAGATTAGAAGGACAGCAGTAAGAGCAGAACATTTAAACATTTGGTTCGTAACTTAATACTGAGCTCTTCTAAATCTCCGCTCCAGGAGAAAGGCATAAAATAAAGCTTACTGGTTATTAAATTAAAAAACAAATAGATGTTCCTATATCCATTTTCTACCTTTCCTCTAAACTAAGGGTGTTCTGTAAAAGCTGAAAATCTGTCTCTATATAGCAGAGCAAACCAGTGAGAAGTGGCATTTTACTTTCACAAGGCTCTGGCTGAGGGCAGCAGGAGAGAAGGATATAGGGCTTCCAAACCTCCACTTTCAGCAGAGAAAGACAAATATCATTTCTGGACACATGCTGATGGGCAGCAAGCAGAGGCAGGTAGGTCACCAACTTTAATTGCTGTTTGGGCAGTTATAGAATGAGATGATCATTGAAACAACCACCTTAAGAAGAGGACATTAAGTACTGAAGCGATGTTGCCTAAGCAGCTTTGCAAGCACAATCACCAAAGGTAGCAAGGCCACGAGGGGAACGACATACACAAACTGACTTGACGAACAGGATTACCAAACCTTGTTCAACCACAGTTAGGCTCAAGGTAATAGGCTATTCTAGAAGCAAAGTTTTGGAGACTAGCACATAGAAGTCAAGCCTTTATCCTTTCTTTTGTTTTTTGCTGGGGTTTGTTGTTGTTTGGGGTTTTTTGTTTGGGTTAGGTTTTTTGTTTTGTTTTTAATACAGTCAAGTCTCTTTAGACATCAACACACAATCACTATCTTGATAAAAAGTTTCTGTCCTAGCACACAAGCCCACAGTGTCAACAGAAACAAAGAAAGCAACTAGAAACGCTCAGATGATTAAAGATGTGATCGCTGTTCCAAACACCAGTGGATCTGGGTGGAAAGGAGGACAACACAGAAACGACATCACTTGAACCGTTCTGTAAGGCCACCCTGGGACCAAAGCCAGCAGAAGAGGACTGAGCAACATCTCAACCGTTTTAGTGTGATTTCCCAAGGATACACACACAGAAAATACTCTCTTCAAAATTCTTTCTTAAACAACTAAACTATCAGAGGTCTCAAGCTGTTTGCAGCATAATTACAGCCCACTGGTTAATTCAAATTTGTTTTCCACAGAAACAAAGCAATATTTGGCTCAATCACTGCTATAAAGCTTTTGTTCCTAACAGTATTTAGTCTCTCTGGGAGCCTTAGTATCACATCCACATTTATCTGTTTGACAAAGGGTTTACATTCATTGAGCCATTTGTAGCTTAAATCTGCAGACTCAGATTGTTTAATGATGCTAAATTAGAAACGGTTCTCTAATGACTTTTTGCCAAAGTTGGTGTTAGTCTATTGATTCCTACTATTAAAAATAGAAAAAGCAAAGCAAATACACATGCTTTGTAGCTTTTCTACTTTATTTCCTTGACATTTAAAAAGGTAAAATACAGTCACTCAGATTTCACAGTTTAGGCTGGACTGACACTGCACGTCCTATTCTCTGGCCTTTATATTTGGTCTTAAGCGTTCAAAAGGCAAGTCATAATTTTAGCAAGACAGCTCAATAAATGTTCTGTAATGCACAGGAATTAAGAAAAACATTTTGCATGCACTAGCAAATTACAGTTCTACCTGATGTGTCTCTAAATTTAGTTTTCCTACGCATAGAAATTGTCATGTTTGCAGAATGGTTCCTTAGAGAAAAAAAACCTATATATGTCTAAGGTGACACCTGCACGTTCAAGATTTGATCATAGGATATACATCCCACTGTATTCCTCTAACAGATTTAGGAGCAACTACTTTCCAGAGTGTTGGTGCTTTTATTTTCCTGTATACTATACAGATTAATTTCGATAGCTTAAAACAAGATTCTGACCTTAGAGTTTGTTAATTAACTGCCACTCTTTCTGCTGTCTAGGTCTGTTCTACCATTCCTCTTGCTCTGTCACTTCTCACAGTTGTTTTAGCATTCCTTTATTACAAACTCCTGGGGAGAATGTAGGGGTTTTTTAATTACTTCAAATCGCAAAGTATTTTTCCCTTACATTATAAAGAGTTTAAATCTAAGCATGTCGGTAACAGGTATGGGCAACTTGTCGATCCCATGGGGAAAATACCCCCACGCTTTTGCAACTTGGCTATTGCAACAATCTCAGTCGCTGCAGAACAAAATATTACAGCAATAATATGGATGTGCTCTTCCACTTCAGTGTTGTAGCTACACATTATTACACTACAATTCCCACTATTACCATTTAGAACCAGTGACTTATTTTAAAACCCCAATATTCACCAAGTACTCTCTGAAAATCCATAGGTATCCCTATCCAAACTTCAACAATACTGTGTAACATTACAAAAGCCAGTAAGTAGAAAGTGATTGCACAAGATTTTTCCACAATAACGAGGAAATAATGGCAAAAATGACAAACTGGCAGAACTGACATTCTGGCAGAATAGGCTGAGTAACATATTCAATAAAGTTGCTTTAGTATGTCACAACATAATGTCAATATTGCAACATCACACTGTATAAGAGGAATGTGATTTTGAGGACCCGTAAGCCACAGCATCATGTATAAAGGTCTGCCCAGAAAAGTCACTAGCACTGGGAAATTTCATGACAACAAGGTTTCAGGTTTTTCCTTATTTTTGCCAGTTTATTACGGCAATGAAATTTTGAACTTACAATAACCTATTGAAAGACCTATTATTTAAAAAGCAAAAGTAAGATCAACAGGCACAAATCGGAACTCTATATATGAAATTGCTGGGATTAAAAGCAGTCTTCTATTTATAAGATATAACCCACTTCTATTCCCCAGCCACCCAGTTCATCTGTTTGCATGCATTGCCAGATTAGTTTCAAAAATATTTGGGGTAACCCACACATTGACTTTCAACATGATGAAATTTGAAATATCTAGGAAGTAATTGCTTAAAACCAAAACATCGTCAAAGACAGGCGAGCGTTTCAGTGTGAATACAGTGTAGTCTGTCAAATGCTCAAGAGCCCAACAAAAGGGTTTATTTACTAAAAAAGACCAGTGAAAATGGTAGACGCATAGGGTGGTCTCACAAAAGAGAACTGCCTAATACAGATGGTCTGATGAATTATGCATACACACCTTTTCCCATATAAGTATATATCATTGTATAGCATAAATTCAAAGAGCTCATTGTAGAGCAAATCAGAGATTTGAAAAAAGATACAAAAGCATTAACCTATATAACCTATATAAGCAGCTAAAACTAACACTGATTACTCCAGAGTATTAAGAATTTGTTCTACTTTTCTGCACAGTAACTGATTTCCATTACTGCAAAGCATTTCCTATCGGACAAATTTCACAACCACATGACTCAGGATAGACAGACAGACTGTGTTGCAAACCCTTTGATAGCAATATATTTGAAGTATCTCTTTTGTTTATTTCTCCTAAAATTAGTCAGTTATTTATGAAAATACATGCAAAGGATATTTTCCATTTAAAATATCAACACACTATTCCAGGTAAAAGGATAGAAGGCACTAAGTTTACAAATGGATTATTCTGCATTAAGATTTTTTTTTTAATTTTACCTATTTTTAATCATGGCATGTTGGAGACAAAATACTTAACATTCAACTTTTCAGAAAACAGCTAACAATCATTCTCACATAACATAGGCTTATAGAATAACCCTACGTCACAGTATTTTTGAAAATAGTATTTTTGCATTATTGAATTCTTTGTAGTCTTTGTAGATGTCCATCATAATACTTTAATCTCCAGAGCTTCCACAAACATTTCTTCCACTTGTGTTAATGAAAGATGTGCACAACTTTGGAAAACAATATAAATGACATTGCTCATGTGAATAAGAAAGAATTCTCCTCTTAGTTTTTAATGTACGAGATGACGTGACCCGTGAACAATAATTCACTTGCTGAAACTGCTCACCTGCCCACATAATATATAAGTCATCTAGGTCTGTCCCCACAGTCAACACAACTGCAAATATGAATATGATTTCACTAGTGGAGCATAAACTTGCTGTAACAGCTTTCACACTCATTTTGACAAAAGGAATCTATATTCTAAACCCCAATGCCATACGTGTCATGAAAGAAAACGTAAAGCAGCTTGACAAAGACATGTGCACGCACACATATCTGCATATTCTTAACTTGTACACTAAGCCAGGCTGCATTACACCTACGTATATTGTTCACATGCCAGCGGTCCAATTCTAATACTATCTAATTTTCCCTATGCAGTGTCACTGGATCATCAACCTGGGGGAAAGCTCAACCTACTCTGGACCAATTCCACCAGAAGTCAGAGGAACATCTGTATTTCCCTTCAGAGGGACCCTTCACCCTCCGTCTAACATGAAGTTACCTCTTGGAGCCAGGATATCCTGAAAATATACCTAATAAACAACTGGTGGGAAACAAAACCACCAGCCAAGAGGCAGCGATTCACTGCTGCTCCTTCCCATTGCCAGGAAAGAAGCACCAGACCCAGCAAAACCAGCAGACTTCCCAGTAACAGAACCACCCCCGCACCTACAAAGCTCTCAGCTCATCTTCAGCACATTCTTTATTTCACATACTACCTGGCCACAAGTTTCCCGCAGCAAAGAACTCTCTGGGACAAGCTCTTTGTATTCATTCCTCACCTCAGGAATGACCACAAACTTTTCAGATGGAGACTGCAGCTAAATGGCCCCAGCTGCACAGCTTGCAGGACAGTTAACCATTTTACAGTGGTACTTTGTACACAGATGCCTGCTTCATCCAAAAAGCCAAATGTGCTTGTAACCACCAGTCTCAGCATCTCAATACAGGGAAACTAAGGCAGAGTTCAGGTATTGGGTACACAGACAAAAAAAAAGCAGCAGCCACTAATAAAATCTATGTGTTCTGACAATCAGCTTAATCTCTAGATAAATTACTTGTAAATCATAGGCAGGATGAAGCTTTTAACCTTAAGGTCAACTTTACTAGAAATACCTGCAGAAGTGGAATTTCATTTTAAGTACAAAAAAAAAAAATCACCTTTAAGACCTCCCTACTTTACATTTCTAATTACACTACAAATCTGTTTTATAAAATTAAGATGTCAAGTTTTAAAGGGATTAAAAGCTCAATTATACCTTTGCATACTCTACATCCAAAATATCAAGTACAGAAGTGTTCATCTGTAAATTCAAGAGTTTTATGGTCATTTATTTTACATCGATACATGTTCCGTTTCACACATCACTTATTCCTGAATCTTTTACTTGAAACATAAGCCTATTGCCAGTGTGCAGAGTACTACTTATGAAAGAAAACTTATAGATACAAACGTGAAAAATATGAGATCATGTAAAACATTGGCAAATTTACTGTAATCTCTACAACGAAGATAATGAATTCCATCACCTATTTTACTGGTCAACCTAAATTACAAGGTTGTTTTCATCAGTTGATATATACTGCCTAATCAAATAGGTGCCATTTTGTAACATTTCTCATTCTTTATAATAAAGTATATGAATAATTTTAATGTTACATTTAAGAGTTCTGCTAATATCAGGACTGTGTGCCAGCAAAGAAACATCTCCATAAACACTGGGATACACTGACTCATTATAAAAAAGATGATTAAGGCTGCTGATCACATATTTCTCATGCTCCAGATAAGCTCAGTGTCTTATAGTTAAGCATGATCACTAAACCTGTTCACATACTTTCAACACGCCGAGATAATCAGCTACATGATCCCCATCATAAAAGCCGGAGCATACACAGAGCTAGATTAGCAATTTAAAGGCACAAAAGAAAGAATCAGTTTCAGCAGCCGATTGATCACACTAGGCTATTTCTGATTTTTCTTGCATTTACTAAGTGCTATAGTTCAAAAACAAAAACCAGAACATACAACACTAAAGACATTGTTTCCCTGAAATGGGTTCAAAAGCCTCACAACTCTTTATCATGCTGCTTTCTTTGAATTTAGTCATATTTCTTAAAGAAACCTCTTAGTAAGTAGCAATTTATTAGACATAGCTTATTTTCTGGTAGCCTTGAGTGTATTTGATGCATCCAATGAGTGAAAAGGCTGAAGCCCTTCCATGAAAATTAATCTTAGAATTAGAACGTGCACAGCACAGGTTGTACAGAGCCCGGTTAGCTCCTTATACCCCAGCCTTTCTGACCGAGAACAATAGTGACCACGCATACGGCGTTGTATTGTTTCAGCTCTACTGCTTATCAATGCAATTCTCGGCAACAACCAAAAAAGACGACATTTAGAGGACCTGTAAATACCTATTTCTTACAGCATGTCCCTACAGCAGCTGAAACAAAAGCTTATCCGCAAAGAGACAATACAAGCTTAAAAGTAGTAATATTGTAGATATTAGGCTGGAATACTATTGGAAAGTAAAACAGTGTCTTTATAGTAATTTCCAGATAGGGAAGTCTTCTACATTGTTGCTTGTGCATTTTAAAGCAACTCTTCCTCATTTTGAAAGAGCTGCTTCCTTAAATAAAGGCAGCAGCAATTCAGTACCCTACGCTTAGTTTTATTTCACAGAAGGAAAAAAGCCACCTGTATATGCTAACACAGAACTCACAGCACCAAAAGGTGAACAAAAGCTCCATCAAGATTTGGCAAGACAAAGGCTTATTGTTTCCATGTGTATTAAAATACTCTTCTGTGTAAAGCTACTTTACATGGACAAACTGCATAACTATTTAAGTATTCAGATACAAAAATATTTATATTTATGTTTTAAGCTTTTATTGGAACTTCGTAAAAAGACATTAAATTTGTACTAAGGCTAAGACTTTCAAGAATAAAACAAGACCAAAGCAAGATGATTTCTTTTATAAGAGAACTCACACGAACAAAAGTGCAGTACAATACAGCAGGTGATTCCATGTTTAATTTCCAAATGTAATAGTCAGGAGGAGGAAATGTTAGCATATACATTACAAAGCAAGCCTGCCTCAAAGCTTAACTTGTCAATTCAAGATCAACTCTACAAATTAACAGCAACACGAACTTTTCAAATGAACATATACAGTATTATGAATATGGCTTAATCTGCACAATTTCTCTACGTTTCAACAAAGAGGGAAAGACTCGACACAACATCCATCATGAAACATCCAGGGTAAAATCTGGGGGTCTACATAGAAAACAAGGTAAAATTCTGAGTGCCAATGTCATTTAATATATAACAGGGTATTTTGCCACAGGGTAGTCTCACGAAAGCAATCCCACCTTATTATCCTCATTTCTCTCACTTACATGTATGCTGGAGAAAGTGGCGATGACCTGGATGTTTTAAGCACAGGAACTGGGAATTTCCAGATAGCAGGAGAGCTCGTTTTCCATTTCAATGGCATGTTGTCACCACGGTACTACAATAACAGTAAACAGCGTTTCCATAACAGACTACCAACTAGGACTTCCATTCCACACACTACTGACACAGCAGTGGCTGCTGCTAAGAACAAGGAAATGATTCTGCCAATGCCCTTAAACCGATGCTTCCAATCTGTAAAACAGGGCTGCAAGGCATCTCCTTTTAAATCCTGCTGTCCCCTAAAGCAATATGATGATTCTATCCTTCTAACTCAACAATAGTGCCACCTCGTTAGGGAAGCGCTGACTGCAGTATATGTTTAAAAAAAAAAAAAAGAAAGACTGCACTGTGCACACCAGCACAATGCAGCTTTATATAATAAAAGCAGCTAATTTTTAAAGAACTGTTTCTGATGCTATTGTTCTACCTTAACAGGGACACTGCAGCACTGTACTATATTCTCTTCCTATTAACCTCATTTCTGACCAATGGAAGCAGAAAAAAAATGGGTTTCATATGAAAATGAAACAACATACCTACTCAGAATACACTTGTCATCCTCTGAACATTCTTCTTTTGAGCTGCAACAATACAAATGGGATATAAATCTCAGCATAGCCTTAGGCCACGGCTAATAGAGATCAGTGACTAAATTCAGCAGCCTGTTTTCCTCCTGTGCAAGCTCTGACCAAACAATACAAGAATGCCATTATGGAAAAAGCCCATTGCAAAAATCAGTCCTTCTAATCCATAGCTAGGAAGACAAAATAAAGCATAAATCACTGCAGGTTTCTGCATGCTCTTCTAATAGCTTCTGGTTCAGGATGCTCTCATTTTCCTATTCTCATTTCCAAGGAGGATGAGCAAAATCTCATGCATTTTACAACATGCTATGGGAACACAAATATCACACTCTGCTTCTCTACTGCAGAAGACAGAGTAGCACGTTGTTAATAGCAGTCCTTGTAGGGACGCTATCAACAATCTAATTCTGAACACCCCCCAGCAGCTCACAAATTGCCTGAAGAACTGACGAAGCAGACAGTCACGCAGGTGTCCATCAGGGACCACTCTGCAACCCTGTGCTCTGCTTGGTGACCTCCCAGGGCTGATGACAGCGGGGAGCATAGGAGGCAAGCTATTGAAAAGGGAATGGAGAATTTAATAGCATATTGTGCATAAGCAGAGCAGGTTTCTAGGGAAAAGAAGGTAGAGCTTCAACTATATCAATTCCCTTACAGGAAAAAAAAATAAATTACAGAAATCAGTTTTAATGTATTGCCACAGTAGACCGCATCAACACTAAGACGTTTAATCCACAGATTTCAGAATAGTCTTTGTATAGCACAACAATTTTTCTGTTCATCAGGACAGCTTAATCTTATCACAAAAAAACCAACATCCTGTCATGCTACTCAACAATATAGAACCAGGAGCAGAATTTCTAGAAATTTAAACATTTTAATAACATTTAATAACACTGGTAGGTTTTTTTGTAATGGTGAAATCTACATTGTTAAGTTTATTTTGGGGATGAAATCACCAGGGAATAATTGCTGTTTCTGATGATTATTATTGAAAGTGTTTGCCCAAAATAGTTTTGGGCATTTGAAGCTGTTACCATAACCACAGGCAAGGAACTAAAATAACCCAGGATGATCAGAGCTGAGGACTAATTCAAAACCAGATGCACCTATTTGACGAACAATTGAGGAGCGCTCTCCCACTTCTTTGAAGAAGTTCTAAATTACACGAGCAGCATTAACGCAGGCAAATTTCACAGAAACTGCTACTTGAATGCTGAGCAGACATTTGCTGTGTAGGACAACAGCATTTATATGCTATAAATATTAAGAAACACTAACCCTGCAGAGAGCAAGTATGCAGTTTTAATATACAGAAGTCTTACTTTTAGTAAAAGAATTCATGCATTTACATGCGAACAGCCATGCCTGTCTGCACGCATTGTAAATATTGCATGCAACAGTCTCATACATATACATAACACCAGACTACTAGATCATGGTTTCTCTGCACTGAAGGTCAAAAAGTTAAGTTGAAAGAGACATTAGATAGAGGCTGTTATAACCACAAAGAAAAATATCGTGATTTTCAATTCATACATTCAATTTTGCTTTTGTATTCCATCATAAAGTAACTGTCTTAAAATACAATAAGGGAATGCTGTTACTTCCTTCCTCACGTTGAGTGCACCGCCAGTGCAACAACTGGTAATTGCTTTTAAAGTTGGTATCTCCCTGCTCTGCCAACCCCAAGGAGCTGAATACACATTTTATTTATTAACAACAGCATTACTCATATAAAAGAACAAGGCTAAGGACAATCAGTGGGCCACTTTTTCAAAAGTAACTCTTGAAATACCCTTTTGACCAGTAAAATAAAAGCCAACTCAACCCACACAGTCGTTCCCAAGCATTCACTGGTATTTAAGTCTATCAATGCACATCCAGAAAGCAGAGTTACTTCCCACTTCTGAGCTCAGCAAGATTTTTCAGCATAGAGGGCAGCATTAGTGCTCAAATACCTACTCTCATGGGGTGCTTCTATTCCCATTTATTTTTCATTTAATTTACAAGCAACCTAATTTAAACCTTTACTGAAAACCTAGCAGCAGTCAACTTCACTTCTCCTTTTTTTAAGTGCATGAATCCCAAGCACTGCCCAATCTCATCTCCTCTGAATGTCCAGCACACACTACTTGAGCAAACGGCCAATGTACAAAATACAGAATTGAAGCAAGTAGCAGTGCTAGGTACTCTAAAAATAGACAAATGCTTTTCAGTTGCAAAAGAAGAACCACGTAAAAAATGAATCACCTATCTGCACATAAGGAGAAAAAAATAAATCAAATACCATTTTCTTCCTGACAGCCACAAATCGGTTGTGTATTCCCAGGGAAAAGATTACCTAAATGTATTCTATGTTTTGCATAAACTATTCCTAAGACAACAGAAAAATCACAGTATATTATTCTGTTGTTTTAATTAAAGCTTCAAAGTAACAGTTTAGTTACACATTTAAAAATATGGGGAAAATAACCTGATCTCCTGGAGTGCATTGTGCCCACTGAATATACTACATTTTCTGTTCTCACATTACTTCGCTTTACCACTTGTCCCCAAATTAACTGGCACTGAAGGCCAAAAGCAGCATGACAGCTCTGTGCAGAATCCTACTTGCCAAGGAAACAGTTATTCCTAGACAAGTGCTATGAAAACACACCAAACTAGGGATCTGCTTTTTTTAAGTTTAAAACTCTTTTAAATGCTGAAGACCCATGATAACTGCACAGATTCAACAGCTTCTTGGGACCATTCAAGGGGCTTGTTTTCTGTATTTTTCTCATAAGCAAGTTCATGTGCAAAATTGAAAGCATCTACCATTTATAACTTGCTTAAAGTTATATTCTACTTATTATCTGAGTCTCTTACATATTTTATTCTGTATACAAAAGATGAGAAAGAGGAAATCTCTGGGGATTAAGCAATTACTTCCACACTAGTATTTCCAAAGCTTGCACTGAGCAGACTGACAGCAAAGTAACTGACAGGGTATCAAGAACTTCTGCAGAAAACTCCTCCATAAAGTAACTGAACAGGTGGCCTAAGAAGAAAAAAAGAAAATGAAAAGACCAAAGGGAAGATCCCAAGCTGCCATTTTACAGACCTGAGCTGTTAGCAAGGCCAGACGCTATCGATAGAGGCTGTACAGCAGCGCAGCTCTGATCCCACAAAAAAGTACATAGAAGAGTGCTTAAAGGAGCAAGGCATATCTCATCCCTCTTCCTCCACCCCACACCCCAAATCCTTCTTCATTATTGACTGACAAGCAAGATTTGGGCCCAAGTGAGGGGAGCAGGTACACAGCACTGTACTCGGCATGAACAAACCGCACAGAGCCGCCCCTTGCAAGCGTGCTGATCACGGCATCTTTTACTCTGCAAGTTCCCCCTGATGTTCAGGGTAGGAATGCAGCTAAAATCACTTCCCTTGTGATCCTCTTCCTTTTTCTTCTGATATCTTCTTTCCTTTGTGCAACTCGAAAGCTAAGTTGCTACCCTGTTGTTTCGTGCAATTCGATTGTCAATATGTATGCCTTTGCTGCCTTTTACATGCATTATAAAATACAGGTTCTCCTCTTACAGCCCAGTATGTTTACATTTCTGGGGATATATACTTCCAACAAAAGTTTTAAACCACCTCTGCATTTCCCATAAGTCTTCCTTCATAGTTGTTCAAAGAAGAAAAGTCACAGGTAGAAAGATGTATCAGAGCCCAGTGGCAACATAAAACTGTACTTGTCTGAAAATACTTATTCTTAGCCTTGGAATGCCACATGAATTTTGTGGGGAAACTAAGCAGTGCACAAGTTAACTTCTAGACATGCCACTGGATTTTCATCAGTTTGCACAGATTGAGTTTAACTTCTTTTTTCAGTCCTTAAACTGTTAAAAATGAAACTGAAAAATATTTGCTCAGTCAAGTGATTTGCTGTGGTTAAAAGATTTGCTGTTCCGCTCTAACAAGCTGCTTACCTCTCTCCTTTTATTCATCTACCAAGTATCAGAGGAACCGAAAGCACTAAGTAGAAACAGGGTTATGCTATATGGAAACTTTCTCAAATCTTGCAAACCCTTTCTAGCATGACCTGAAAGGTCTTCTGCACTTCCAGAACACCAGGCTTCTGTTAGCCCTACAGAAAGGAAAATACTCAAAGTTACAGTAGCTGTGCAATTTACATCTCCTGTTTTCATCTAAAAATGTAGACATACAGGTCTAAATATCTGTGTCACAAATATTATGTCTTCTAACATTAGACTATTTCCTACCGACAAAGTGTTTGTTCGTATAATAAAAGATGCCAGACTCAACAACACAGAAAAATAGGTTAAAATGGTGGTGGTAAGACCAGTAAACATCTTCAGACTTTTGAGATTCTTTTCCCCAACACCTATGTTCTAAAAATTCACTGATACAAACCCATGTTTCCATTCTAAAATGGATATATGTTACTATATAATAAAACCTCTGGTTTATGATAGTAGCACTAGCAAAGCTCACTCCAAACTGATGGCAGAAACTCAGTTTCACATTGGAAGGAACTACTCCGATCTTTTACATATCTTACAACTACCAGCCCACTGAGCTGATGCATACTACTACACAAGACCATTTTGATACAGAAGAAAATAAAACAGAATGCCCAAAATCTAGTAAAATATTCACAAAGCCATGGAGCGCAAATGTAATAACTATTTCAACATTGAATCATTTCAGCATTTTAAAGATGGCCATTAAGGCACAAGTCTAGAAAAACAGAATAAGAGCAAATAAGGATGCATAACATTTCTCTTCAGGATCCCTAAAAAATTGACAGTGTGTTAGTTTAATTGGCTTCCTTATTCATCACAGGGATGCTTCTCATGCCTCTACCTCTGGCTTTTCAATCTATTAAACTGCAGCTGTTCCAATTACTGGAAGAGAATAATTAAAAGATGGTGTTGACAGTCTGCCCTATATACAAGTCGGTTAATTAATACAATTTCTTTCACCATATATTGTGAAAATATTCATACCAAAATTCATATGAAGGGAAAGCAAATCTCTGCCTAAAGAGGAATCCAAAAGAAACCAGTGCAGTTACGTTTGCAGTCTTCTCACAGTGACATTGTAACATTCCCCAAATACCAAAGTACTGAAAAAACCTGGCAATACTTTTATTGAAATCACAACTTTATTCTAGAAACCTCAAAGATCTATCTTACAAAGAAACAGTCTTTCAATTAAAATTTTTAAGCTTTAAAATAGCTGAAGACAGTTCTCAGAATTACACATGTACTTTGACTTACTATCCATTATGTTGTCTCAAAGAATTTTTTTTTGTCACTGGCGGGGAAAAAAGGTCTCAGATACCAGATATAAGTTACAGCATCTTTTGGAAGCAATGGCACTGTATACATCAAGATGCACACAGCCTCATAAATGGAACAGAGATGCTTACAAAATGGTTACTATCAAATATATTTAATACTTTTAAATTGGGCTGACTGCTCAAGGAACAATCATAAATTGTAAAGCCTAGAGTGGGGTAAACTAGGTTTGTAGCCAACCCCTCCTGCTGTCAAAATGCTGTAAGCAGTACAGGTTCCTGTCTCTATAGCAATATGTGTAGGGCCATTTCTAAAACAAGAAAAAAAATCCCCAAATCTTTAAATATTAAGTTAAGCAGTTGGGGCATGTACCACATGTTTAACAAGAAGTACTGCAGTTTGCCATCCACCCACTCAGCATTTTTTCCTGTATAAATGAGGAAATTGCTGCAGTAACATTTTAGGATGCATCACTTCAGTGAAAATTATTTTTATACATAAATATACGTATGCATACTATATATATGTATGTATGTGTTTGTATATATAGCATGTGTGTATATATACACACACTATATATGTGTACATTATATATATACACACTTTATTTTTTATATATATATATATATAAAACACCCTGCATTTGACACAGCCACTTCCCCTTCCCTTCCAGACTCCTCGGTTAGGAAAGATTCGAGTTCTCACATGATTTTTCAGACTACCAAAATGTACAGTCTTTAACAAACCAAAGAGGTAGTAGCAGCTGGCTGACTACGAAGTAATCATGTTGAGTAATAAGTTTCTCCATTACATACATTCGTCAAAAACCCACACCTCATTCATTAATGAGAAAAATATCTTGATAGCCTAAGTATGAAATTTCTGAAATTATTCAGCAAGAGTAAACAGTTTAAAAACCCACACCATTTCCTATCAGGTCACAATAAAATGATTTTAAAAATATCTAAAAAACATAACTTCGGTTAAAACTTAAATCAACTTCCCAGAATCTTGCAGGAAAAGGAGGACACACAAGCAATGAACAAACCTAATCCTTGTAGCATTCACACTTTTAATACTTAGGAGGGTTAATTTATTAAAATACTAAATTCTGTTTCAGGTATATTTTGTAACTACACAGTCTCTCAGAAATACCACAAATCTATTCCTAAGTGTGTGTTTCTGGCCATGAAATTAGTTTTTATTTTACTCCACTTACAGATGCCTTGCATTTTCTTGTGTGTATTCTTGAAAAGGGCTTTGCTCTAAAATTGAGGTAAGATTTCTACCAAGAAATCACTTCCAAGAGTCAAGATGGACTGTTAACTTAATGACAAGCTACAAGTTACAATATGAAAAAAAAAATTCAGCTCGGGCAAACTACTCTTACATAAAAGGCATTAGGTAAAATAAGGTCTTAAAACACTTAGTAGGAGGTAAAACCAAAGTGAGTTAATGAAGGTTTCCAACTTTTGATCTAAGCCCATGTACTCTGCTGACAACATACCGCTAAGAAGAAATGCTTTTGAATTAACACAGATTTATTCAGAGAACTGTGCTCATCTTCCCCAGGTGATTATATTTAATAAATCACCACAGAAATCTGAATGCATAGTTACAGCAGCCAGACTGACCCTGCTGAAAATAATTAGTCTGAAGCAACAGTTATTTTTATTAGGTCAAACTGTGAACTACAAAGAATTTATTTCTAAACAACTTCTCCACAGCTGTTATGGTCTGTTGGCTGTGCAATTTATTTTAGTAAAGTATGCCTAAGCACATTTACACATCTGACTCATACGATGCAAATATATTAAACAATTTAGTAATTAAAAGGAGGCTAGGATTGAGCACCAGCCACTAATAACTTCAGTATTTCCTGCACCACAGACAGCAAACTGCAAATTACATTAGTCATGTGTTGATTAAAGTACTTTGAAAGTATTCTTAAAATAAAAGTTTGTAGCTTTTTCTTTCATGCTTCCATTATTTACATGGAATCTGTTAGTCATTTTGCATTCCCTAAACCTTATTGTCTTTATCCACTGGAGTGAGTTTTTGCGGTCCTGCACACCTACACAAGCAGTCCCTACTGAAAAGGGCAGGCATGGGGAGGCAAGAATAAAGCCCACTGATCACTGCTCTTCTTGTGCGTTTCTGTAATGACCCAATTTCTTTAAAGGACAAAAAGATTAACTTTTTCTGAGCACAGGAATTCCCACTGCATTGTCACCCCTGGTGGATCCAGCCTGCTAACCCACAACCCACAAAATTTCCAGCATGGGCAGTCTGACATCTTTATCTGAAGGCAAGAGTCCCTTGGGGAACACTCTGACAGAGAACGAGATTGAAAAGGTCTCGAGAGAGATGCTGATGCTTCAAGTCCAGGTTGTCAGAAATCACTGTGCGCAACCTGGGAGCCAAGAAACAGCAGGAATGTATCTTCTAGGAGAAGACTTGAAGCTGCTGCACCATGCTGCTCACTGTCACTGGGCTGCTGCTGGCTGGATTCCTTTAAGGAGTCACAAAAAATATTATACTTACCTAGATTCAATCAATTTAATTATTTGTCATCAGCTAGTCTTAAGCATGTTTAGATACTAATTTTTAGGAAACAACAACTTGAAGTTCTGCTTGCCTTCACACACAAAGGCATGTGAAAGGCTTACACAGCAAAAAGTCATTTCAAATTTATCACTAATATTAGTATTTCGCCCAGAGTAAAAAAAAAAACACATATGATTTCTCTACACTAGGAAAGGAGTTTCAAGTCTGCAGATCATTCCAACTGAATGCCATGAGAACAGGTGGAATTAGTAGCGAAGCTGGAACAGCTGAATGGGCCATGCAAGACAAAGGGAGTCTTGTACTAACCCCACACACATTTCTTCAATTTTTTTTTTTTTTTTTTTTTTGCACCTGTAAGCCAGAGGCAATCAGGAATCAACTCCTCCCATGTGGCAAAGGAACACATAGTCCAAAGACTCCTTCCCAAAAGACAAGGTGGGGGAACTCCCTGGTTGGTGTGCTCAGGATCCTCCCTTCCTCAGCAAACCAAGCTGATGGTAACCTCTGCACTACCTGCTCCCAAAGGGAAAGCAAAATTGAGTAACCAGGTCTTTTCTTTTCATGCTCTTCCACTCCCCACAGCACCAGTGAAAATTGACAAAAATGGGTAGTTTTTTCTCTTGGTGGGGAGGCCAAGAGCAAAAAGACATTGAAAATGTATGTTTGCAGCTGAAGGAAGGTTTACACCTCAATCTGTAACCATCCTGGCAGTCCTAAGTGCATGGAACAGCTTTAATTGCAAGATTTCTGCCAAGTTGGATACTACCTTTTCAGAAGATATCTATTCATCTTCTACAGCAAAAAGAGGTTTTCTGTAAATTCCCACTGCTGAGTGTTGTTATACAAAGGACCCAAAAGACACGGCCTTTAACATTCAGCTGGGTGGGGGTGGAGGGGGATGCACAATCAATGCATATGTTCATGCCACAGAATTAACACAATCTTAGCTGTTATTAACATTTTAAATATCTAAGACTTTCAAAATGTATCCTTTGCTTACATTTAGATTTTTCCTGAAGATAAAAAAGAATGATTACAAAAATGACACTTCATATTAAACAGTTCCATTTCTCCAAAACACACCATTATATTCTATTTCTAATTTGTGAAGTGTCAAAATTCCTGCGTAATGATTAAATTATAGAAAGAAAATTACAAACTGGTTTCTTCTCTAGCATCTAGAATATAAATTTAAAGAAAACTCTACATTTCCTAGGCAAAGTTTTAAAAGATGCGAGTTATTATTTCATTCAAGTTTGTTATGGTGGGCAAATGTACAAGCTATGAATAAATTTCCAAAAGCAGATTTAAAGTGACAGTTTTAAGATATTCACTTAGCAGACTGGAACAACTTTGCAGTTACAACATCCCTGTTTAGTGACAATGTAACTATCTGGATAATTTAGGATCAAATCAGGACATACTGCTTTGCATAAAATAATTGTCCATAGCGAGAAAAGTCTAAGTACAAGCTGTTTTTAGAAAGGACCACAGAAGAATGCTAATCTTATTTGGATTTCTAAAAACAATGAAAATCAATTAAAGTCTCCCAATTAGAAACCTTTATTTCATAAAATTTGGAACATCTGACTCTTAATGAAAGTTGAGGTTCAGTGCTTTCAGAAGAGTCCACGTAGTGGGTTATACATGTCCCACTGCTGAGCCGTTTGACCAGCACCACAGCACAGTCTCGGCAGTTTTCCTGACAAACTGTCCTTCAGAAACACAGAACTGAAAAAAAAAATTGTCGAAGCTCTGAGAAGGAGAGGACTGCATGGAGGTGGGTCGAAGGGCTCAGCCAGGGTGACAGCTACCCACAGCAGAACTGCACCACTTCCCTTCCACCTGCCCTCCCGGCAGTTCAGTCAGCAAAAAAAAAAGGGTCTAAATTCTGCAAACACTCTACTTCTATGCAAAACAGTCACATCACTCATCTGTGCCGCTCTAGTGAATCACAGCAGGCTCAGGAGAGATGACATTATAGGAAAAAAAAAACCCCAACACAATAGATGAGCATGGTGTAGAGGTCCTTGGGGTGCAATGTCATTGCACAGGTGTGACATGCAAAAAGACTTGTACAAAAGTCAGTTAAGACAAGAAATATTTGTATTTCAGCACCTTCTGCAGCTGCAGTCATCTGCTTTTCTACAGCTGAAAATCTTTTTGATGCATACATACACAACACCAAACAACTTTGATAGCTTTTGATCTGGGACAAGCCTTTCTCAGTTTAAAATAGTTGTAATTCAAGTGTTTGCCTGCCAGAGGGAGCTGAAGGAAAGAAAAAAAAAATCCCACATATCTCAATACTTCCAAAGTTTTGGTTCTGTCCTACACCAATTAATTTAACTATTCAGACAAAAAAAGGTTTTAATGCAAAAATCAATCCCAGCACAGCCTCATCCCATCACAGGGCACCCCTGCACCAACACCCCCACTACCAAAATGTCCCCTTGCCAATTATGCCCAATACGCTCACTCTATGAATAAGTCCCCCTGGATCTCTGAATGGAAACAATGCCTACTTTTAAAGTATATTTAAGTACTTTTTGATCCACACCATAGTGTAGATGACTGCCCCAGAGACAGGCTTCTCTAATAAGTAAAGCATCACATGAGATGGTATCTAATACCTTATTGCATCAACTTGTCATTAAATGCACAGCAACACTGTGCAAAGACTAAGCTTCCAGTTTTGCCAGATGAAATATATATTATGCTGAAAACAGATTTTTCATTTAAATGCTTACTGGTCCTTTTTGCACACTCTTTCCACTTACTGCTTCTAACGTTAGTACACCTATAAATCTGCATATGGTTAGAGTTGCTACAGCATAAAACTATAATTAATGAGTTACTATATTAATAATTTATTCTTGCATAGCATCAGCAAACCTGAAGAGTATAAACCAGGCAGGAATTGGTCTCATTTTGCAAATTGGTAAAGCAAAATATCTAAACAATGTGTCCATAGGAAACCAGGATTCTGTAAAACAGCTCAGGAAAGAACTTCACTGCACACGATGGACAACCCCTTCTTTCCATCCTGCACTTCACTAAACAACTTCAAAAACTTTAGATACAAAAGCCAGGATGAATCCCATCAGAGTTTTCACATTTTGAAAAAGAGCAGAATGAGTATACCTTTAAATAGCTCCCTTAAGCATTAAAAGCTAAACTGATCCAGCTTTCCTTACATCAAATTTTGATGAACAACTTTAAAATAAGCTTAGTAGCATCCTATGTTATTTCTTGTAATCAAAACACTTATAGGAAAATCAGTTATGCCACCTTCTGGTATTCATAAGAACTGCTCTACAAGACAAATACTCATTTTCATAAATTCCCATTTTAAATGGGAAAAAAACCAGCATAACTAGAGAACTCACTTCATGTAGGACACAGATGCAAAATAGGACTTCTTCCTTAAGCTTCGGTTGATTTGTATAACATCATTAGCTCCGAGTAGCTTGTGCCCAGCCTTAAAGTTCCTAAGTTACTTGCTGACAAATGCAGCACCATTCCCCCACGTTGCCCGGTTTAAGATATGAGCTCTCTGCCCCATCTCACCAGCTGTAGCAATGGAACTGGAAAAGGCAGAGAGTGAAAAGGATGAGCAAACTTGTGAAACGGCTTGTGTACAAGGAACAACTTGGAGATTGGACTTAACAGCACAGAAGGCGGATAGGCAAGAAGAAATACAGTAAGAGTCTATAGTGTCACAAAAGCATGATAAAGGTGAACAGGGATTCATTATTCACCAGCTCTCCGACACAATAAAGAGAAAGCTTCAAATGAAACTAGCAGATGTCTGGTAAAAAAAACAGGAAACTTCATGTAATATGCTTCAGCTATCACACCATCAGCTTTTCAGTAATCATTTCTTCTTACAACAGATTCACAGAAGCAACTGTGAAAAGTAATTTTAAAAAGTGGTTTGAACTGAGGCACGGAAGGAGACTCAAGCAGAGTCACATACGAGGTCAGCAAACATCTTCGCCTTACCTCCCACTACCAAAACATCATTAATACTATAGCAGGACAAACGTATGGATATTTAGGAACAACTATAAACACCCTTCCTTCTGTATTATACCTGACTCTATGCAATATAATCTGTACTGCTAACCACAAGGATGAATTTAAGCTATGACTCCATTTCAAGAAATTTTTGATTGCTTCTGAGATAAGCCTTCAATATGAAACTGTTTCTAGACAAAGTTCCACAGACAATTTCTCAGGCAGAAAAAGCAGTGCATCTTCAGTCAAGGAAGAAAGAAGGTATGGAATTGGGTATGAAATGACATTAAAAAAAGACTGTGTGGATAACTGACCCCAAGTGTGTCAAGCCTGATGCTCCACTGTTTCTTACAAGACATGAATATCCAATTCTCCAGCCTTAGCCAAACTTTGACCTACAAATTAGGTATTTCTGGCCATCATTTTCCACTGTAACTTTGAACTACACAAGTTTAGTTACATGAATTTAAAATTTAATTATGAAGTTTAGTGTAGGATCGGATAAATCCAAGACTATGCTCAGGTACTTATGCACAAGTAGCAGAACCAACACAAGACACAGCTGAAATACAAGGACATCTATAAGCATCCCCACTTGCTCACGACACCTTCCCACAAGCCTTTGCACATTCTTTCAGTTATATATATATTCAGCTCTTTATGGAGCTCTGTCTCATTGTATAATCATTTTCTGATCTCTAAACAAAGCAAATCTTATGTTAAGCAAAACTTTGCTCTAACATGTTCTTACAAATTAAGGTTTAAGTCGTTCTTAAATCCAGCATTTTGGTTTCTGGAGATGCTGTAATTATCACTTTGCCCACACAAGGGAGAATGATAATATGCAGAAGGGTATACACACATCATGAGAAGTACATAACATCGCTTTCATCACAAACACCACCAGAAGTCATGCTGCAACACCACTTTATTTGCCCAAAGATTTTCCAAGAACCTAAGAAATAACTAATATTAATATAACACCAAAGTTGCAAATACTACCTCAGAAGAATGATGATAGTAACTCAGACCAGGCATAATGTGACTGAGGCCACTTGAACAAAGTCTTGCTGCATACTGCACAAAGTATTGCCTGGAAAATGCAATGCTATCATCCCACATAATGAAGTATTAAAAGAATCAAATTTTTTAAAAAAGCGCCAAGCACTGACATCAATCATGCCTGACCTGTTTCTGCCTGACCATGTATTTACAGACACTTATAACTGCCTCTGAATACATTTTTGCAGTTTAGCAAACCTTAAACTGAAAGCAGTGTTGGTGCCTAGCAATTCAAAGGCAATCTCAAATGAAGTCAGTACTTTCATGACACTAAAATCTTTGAAAGCTGAAGCTTTTGAGGCCTTTGAATAGCATATACTGGAAACATGAAAAGAAGGCAAGATTAATTCTGGGGGCACCTGGGAAATCTCTGCTGAGCCAGCCATATGCTACTCCACATCCAAAAGCACAGGATACAGCAGTAAGATTAGGAAGGGAGGAAGGCAGGACAGTAAGACAGATATTTATTCAGTAGGGTCAGTACTGAACTTGAAGTGAAATGTAGTTGGTAGCTCGAGATAAGATGAACATTTGCCACAAGAGTCTCGGTAAACACTGAAATAAAAATTGTCCAGTGAAAAATAAACCTATGCAGGGAAACCAACAGTTACAGCAACTATGGGACCCACAGGAGTTTCACATAAACGGTATTACAGAAGTGCTCTTTCTTTAGTGCTTCTCATCAAATTTCTGCAAACTTATGTTCTGGCTCATATCCTGAATCAAGCAACAACATGCACAAACATACCTCCTTCTGTTTGATTCTTTAACCATAGTAGAAACATAAGCAAACTACCAACACCTTGCTGCACAGAAAGCAGCTGTTGGGGAGAATTTTTTTTTTTTTTTAAAACATGACAAAATTTTGCTGGGTGCTGAAATGCCTTTTCAGGGATTTGGGGAGGATCAATGGCAATACCCATTTAAGCATAAAATACTGATTTATTAAAAAGAAAAGACATCTTTGAAGACTACCAGGGATGTTAAATAATTACATTCAATAAAGAGTTAAGAAGCTGTTCAGGATTCTTAGCCATTGTATCAAGCACCTCTATGTAAAATAACTAAATTCTAGTAACTGCAGATAAGCAGCCTATTCAAGATTATCTTTCATCAACACCCCAGAACAATGCACAAGGCAGTGTGACTAAGCCTTCACTTCATTGCTGTAACCTGATGAAAGCATACAGAAACCAAAGGGTGCATATCCCATTTGGAAAAATTAAAATTAAGTACAATTATTGAGCCTTAGCTTTGAGTTGTTGAATGCACACAACAAATTCTTTTTAAGACCAAATTCCAGTAATGTCATTCAGCTCATTCACCCTCCTTCTCCCTCCCTTTTCTCCCAAGTTTTGCATTGTAAATGGTCTTATAACCCAGTACATTAACTGTCCAGAGAACAAGGCCATTCCTGTTCTTAAACAACACTCCTCATTACTCCTAAACCATGCATAGCAGAGAGATGGCTAGTCTAACTGCAGATCAAGCCAGTGTGCATCACATAATTACTCCTCATCAGCCAACGTCTTTGTCACACCCCACTAAACAGCAGTGATGAAAAGGATGTCCGGTGTACAATGACAAACCAGTGGTGTCCTGGCAAAGCCCCTGAGCAAAACCCAAGACAGACTACTATGTATTTTACTATATGGGCCCAGTTCTAATTATCTGAAAACAGAACTGAACACAGTCACATTGGTGTTCTAACTACTGCGGAAACAAAACAAGAGAGGAGAAAAATCTCGCTGTGAGAGCAGAGAGGAACCCAGACAGCAGCCAAAGATGCTGCTCTAGCCAGCAGAGAACAGCTTTACAAAGCCTGCAAACTCCTCTGCTTCAGTTCTCATGTTCAGCTTTACTCCCACATTGCTCTGAGTCACTTGAGTCACATCGATCCACATTTAAGCAACTGCAAACACAGCTTTGCTATCCTTGTCCAGCCGGGGTACGGAGGAACTTGCTGACTTGTTGATACATGACCTTTATGCTCTTGGGACAACAGAAGTAAGTTGAGAGCGTCTGAAGATTCGACACATTCCCTTTGAATTAAGTTTCCTTCCAGATCCTTGGCTGACACACCTCCACCTACCTGGTTGTCAGCTTTGATTCAACTAGCCTGTAACAAGTGAGCTGGAGCAGAATTAAACTAGAAGCCTGGAATTTGGAACAGGGCAGTTGCACACTGAAAACGTTTGGAATCCAGCGTGATGGAGCTGGATGTGATAACATAGCTTGGGAAGATGGAAGGAGATTAGCAAGATGCTCACATTTCAGAAATGTCATAGGAAGGTCAGGCATAAATATACACACAATATTGTAATGAGGCAGAATAGTAGTAGCTATAGCTGAAGCGTTTTCTGTGACGTACATACTTCTACATTTTAACAGTACACTTATTATCAGTTGTTAAATATACGATTACCTGCAGGAATCATACTAGTACCTGTATTTCAGCAGGCATCTATTTATGGGATTGGTAGTCACTAGGCTGTAAAAGAACATACTGTCTAAAAATTGGGTTGTTTCCCTCAACAGCCTTCACTGGTCCTGCAGGATATTTCTATACCTCTGAAGATCATGTGAAAACTCAATAGTTGCTTCAGCTTTCACAGTCCAGGGTAGGACACTAATGCAAATATAACCTAGCACTTCTCATTTTCACAAGATATGCTTAATAACATTAGCAAGCTTGAAGTGCAGCTCATTAACAGAAATCCATTTCAAATGCAAAACCTACCGATTTCCCCATACAGTGAACACTCAAGCAAGACTGAGTATCCTGTTTTTCCAGCATAGTCCCAACCACTGTACAATTACAGATATGCCTAATTTGGCATCCAAGTGAACTAAAACCTGAATCACATCCCAGATATCCAAAGACAACGGAATCAGAAATGTATTGCCAAGCTGCATGCATGAACATACACACAGAGAACACCTCTAGTATTAAAAAAAAAAGGAATATACAAGCGGGTTGGGTTTTTTTTGACTGGTTTAGGTTCATAATGCAAGGGGTTTTGGTGTTCAGGTGTGGGGTTTTTTCCCCTTCAAGTAAAGAACAAAAATACACATCCTTCAGTTGTTTTGGGGTAGGCTTTTTGTTTGTTTTTAAATGTAGGAAGTACCAACAAACTATTTAGCACCCACAAAGGTATACTTTCTTTCTCAAAATTAGGTCACTTCTTATCAGCAAAATGAAATAAAACTGATCAGATGCACCCACAGAAAAGTTTTATGCTTTCTTCCCCTTTCCTTTACGAGTAAAGTACAATGGAATTTTTCCATACTCAACTACATGGGAGGACATTGATTACAGCTGAATGTTAGCACCAAAAGTATTTTCTGGGAGTAAGGAATTTAAAGATAACATTGTTGGTTTTCAAGATGAAAATTTGTATTTCAAAAATGTTTATTTAGATGATCAGCTACTAAGGCAGATTAAGCTGCATATTAAAATGATTCACTTTTGAAACAACAGGAGTTAAGTTTTTCAATGTTCTGTGCATTATCAATTTAAGAACGATGCCAGTCTGTACCCAAAAGTGACATGCCCAGTTTAAATATAGGGTCACAATGGCTAAATTATGTGCATAAAAACAAATTCCATACTCCCTCAAAGGCAGAATGCTACACACGCTATTTGAGTAGATTATTTTAGATTTAGGACTCTAAAGCACCTTATCATAAGCATAAAGTCACCTTGGATAAAGCTCCTCTTTTTAACTTGATGCATTCAAATGAACACCAAACTGAGCAGGGAAACAATGACTCATAGCACAATGACACTCACCACTTGCCATGGAGAGAACAGTTATAACCAATACACATCCACCCAAATGACAGAGATATGGAAACAAAAGGGAAAATGACAATCAGCATGAGGTTGCATTACACTGCTAACCACCTGTCACCAGCTGGAGAACTTTCCAGAGCTGTATCTTTTCAGCAAATCTGCTCAGGCAGTATTGAATGCAGCACAAACCAGACAGATTTTCCAAGCGACTAGCCTGGTTTGCAAGCTTTCCCATCCCATTAAAAGCAGTAGGCTGACTTCTTTCATATATAATATAAACTATTTCAGATTCACACCTATTTGCTTCCCACATCAAGATCAAGTTGCAAACATTTCATGTGTCAAAGGCACTGGTTTACAAACCATATGCTAAAGCTACATTAGGACAGATGTTAGGATCCAGAAGCCATGCATAGAGGGAGTTTAACTGCAGTTAACCCAGAAACATACCTGAACCAAAAACAAAACCCAGCTTTTAAAAAGGCAAGAGGATGTTTCTTCTTCAAACTACTGTTCCTTTCTTCATGCATAAAAAATTTACAGTACACCCTATTCTATGCTTCCAATATATTCAATAAGACTGCACATAAATTTCTAGTCATACAAGAGCAACTTTTGCTTTTTTACCAAATATTCCATCATGAAGAAAACACTACTTTTATCTAGCCAATCTTGAAAAAAATTTCAGAGATTTTATTTAAATGCAAGTCAACCCTAAAGCTGTGAGTTTTTACTTTATTAATCCTTAAGTCATTTGGAGTGGTTGGTTAAAAAAAAAATTGGAGAGCTAAAAGCATTTAGTGAAGAAACAAACTTTTTATTGAAGAGATTAATTCTTCCACTGAGGTTAAGAAATCATTTCCTCCTAAACAAGCACAAACACTGTCATACACACCATACTGAGACCAGATGTGACCAACACAAGTGTCCAATAAATAAGAAACTTGTCATCTCCTCAAAAAAAAATCCACTGGATTTCTTCCAGTTCTTTATTTTCTAACTTTAGCTCTTACATGAATATATTCAAAAGGCTTCATACAAAAATGCCAACATTCACATTTCAAATGAATATGTACTTCTAAAATATTCAAGTGCACATGTCTAAGAACAAAGGACATGAATTCATGGACTTAATGAGAAGGAGAGAAAATACTTGAAATATCACCGTTACAGACAGAGAGGGACATGACTGCTAAATAAAATCAAGTAGAATAGAATAACTAAAGAGAAATAGGATGGAGTAAAGAGGTGCTGTTTGGGATTACTAGAGACTGGAAGCTTTTAAAAATGGAGGGAACACATACGTAATAACTCTGCTCTAAGGAAAGCCCTTTTTTTTTTTTCTTCTTTGAGTTTCACAGCATTATTCACTAAATGGCCGTTCTTCATGCTAAGCAGAAACGCGACTGACCAAAACACTGCTAAAAGACTGTGTGCATTCACTGAGTGACAGCAGTATACAACAATTTCACTCATACACAAGTCTGAAAAGTGAAACTTGAGGCTGAATATGCTCAAGTCACCATAACTGCATCCAGCAGACAAAAAGCACTTATGTGCCTTTTTTGTTTTTTAAAAAAGCAGGAAATCTGTTGCTTCTAATCCAAGATCAAACATGTAGTGAAAATCCCCCCGGAAGCAGAGACCAGCATGCAGATGAGTTTGATCATTCTTCAAGAATGATTTAGCTACTGCCAAAACATAACTTCAATAATTTAAACTGTTGTCCCATGAATTATGTTTAGGCTGAGACCAAAGTACACAAGATCAGTCAATGAAACTACAGAAACAGCTTTGTTAGATTTCTTTGGTCTAAACTTGCTAAAGCATAAGGTTGCTTAATGTCAATACAACCTTTGGAACAGAAATAATTGAGCATTTAATATTAAGAAAAATGCTCAAAACAGTTCTTTAAATGAAAGGTTTCAATGTCATTATCAAAGTGAAGAATGTGGAAGCCTTAAATAGCATTAACAGAAAATTGCTAGTCATGAATGATGCCATTTGATGCAGCAATATTTCCAATCACCTACAAGGGAAAACAAATCTTACCAACACTGTTTCCCTACTGAAACACTCATTTATGCTGCTATATTTCCCTGTCACATCCCCAGGGAAAAAAAAATAAAAGAAAAAACCCACAAATCAAGACTAACATTCTTGGCACAATGAAGCTCCTTTGCAAAGGAGCGTCAGAAACTTTTCTTCTAGCAGCTATTTCATTATAAACTTAAGACATCTAAGCTTATGTTTTCTTTTCATTTAAGTATGAAGTTCCTAATTCAACTACAAAAAGCATCAAAATTTAAAAAAGATATAGCATACATCTGAAAAGATTTTCTACAGAAAGATACTGCACCAGAAACATACTGATTTATCTAGTTTCTTTGAACAAATGAAACCAGTCCTTCTAAGATAAATTATTCAAATTAGACAAAACTACCATTACAGGTGTGCAAAGTACAGCACAAGATAAAAATATAAATATTTTTATAGCTTCCAGGTTCACTTAAAGGAACAATTGTTTTAAGAAAGAACTTTATTTCAAGAAAGGAGGACACTGAAATAAAGGTTGCTGGAGTTTCTTCCAGGATAACATAAGCATCTCACTCCTTGCACTAAATGTGTGAGTTTTCTTTCTAAAAAGAGTTAAAGCATAAAAAGATTAAATAGCAAGCAACGTGTAATCAAGATAGAATCGATAATTTAAGACAGAAATCCCTTTCCAGCCATATCAGGAATCTTTTGGACATAGTCTGACATATTTGATAAGTAACTGTTATTGCCTCCTTGTTCTAAAATTGGTCTTTGAATACCTAAAAGCAGATGCGATGGCAGCTGGATCAACTAAATCAGAAAAATCCACAGAAATCTTGGATTAGTGAACTGTTAAGATTAAGGCAAGGCAATGCGGTGGGGGGGTGTCCTGCTTTATTTGAAAAATCACATAGTCCATTATGTGAGGAATAAATTAGCTTACAACTTACTAACTAGGTCCTTTCATTTCTTAAAGTCACCTACTAATTAGCTCTTCCAGAATTCCTCAGTTTTCCAGATGGGGAAGAAAGGCTTCCAGGCTGTCATCCTGGAAAAACCCCACGGACATCTCTGCAGGAATTCAGGCACTGGCAACATACCTGTCGTGACGCACTGCTGAGACCTCCCCTCTGAGCACAGAGTGATCCATGCCGCCCAGGTTAGTAACTCCCCTGTTGACCAAAGGAGATAAAATGTAATCTGTAATTTTAGATGAGAGTAGCCACACTGAAGTGTGCTTAACACGGTACAATGCATGAAGTTGCAGCAAACAGCTGCCAAAGATCTGTGGTGTCCATCTTTGGTTTTTGATAAGAAAATTAGTTTTTTTGAGAAATAACGAGCCACAGAAAGCCACAAAGCAGGTGAGCTACATTCTAAAATTTATTCAGGCACAACAGGATCTGTGTGCTGTCCATCTCCATGCTACCTTTTGAGCTTTTTACAGTGTCAAGGCTATCAACAGCAGAAGAAAGAAAACTGACTCAATAAATACCATCAACCGAAAAGTCTGATGTTAAAAAAGGAAAAAAAAGTTGTGACAATATAAAAAGTGTCAATCTCAATCTTCCCCAAACCTAGTGCACAGAAACTTTTCCTGCATGAATTTACTCTCTACTGCTCAGCTGTGTTGCCTGTATTTCTGCTACTCCCTTGACTACCATAAACTTCAATTAGTCTTCTTTTGGCTTGCAAAGACAGGATCTGATATAGGATGCTAATTTCTAATTAACTTATCTTGTATTCATGCATGCTTTATGAACACAAGGAGAACATCTAGGAGGAAATATAATCACAGTATTCTGTTTCTCTGCAAGGACCAAAGCTTCAGTGCACCAAAGCTTCACTGCTCCTTAACTGTTAAAAGTCTGAACAGAAATGTTAAATGTCTGAACAGAAATGATAGCAGACTTGGGCATAATTTGAAGCACAAACAGTAAATGAAATGAGAAAATTTAATTGGTTTCTTATTTAATTGCTTATCTTTTTTCAACTCAGAGAAGCTGTGGATGCCCTCTCCCTGGAAGTGTTCAAGGCCAGGTTGAATGGGGCTTTGGACAACCTGGGCTAGTGGAGGATGTCCCTGCCCATGGCAGGGGGGTTGGAACTAGATGGTCTTTAAAGTCCCTTCCAACTCAAACCATTCTATGATTTTTATAAGAAAAGGTCAAGAGGGATCTAATCATAGGTTTCCAATACCTAAAATGTAGCTGTAGAGAAGATGGAGGTAATCTCTGCACAATGATGCACTTTTTTCCTTTTTCTTCATTAAAAAAAAAAAATCTTTCTTGAAAGTGTTATGAACTGATTTTTCCATTGAAAATCAACATTAAGTCACTTCTGTCGCCACAAAGCATTCCAAACAATGAAAATATTCTGTATTAAAAAAATAAAAATCACTGTACTAGTTGTTCTCTTTGCCAAAGCATCAAGAATGAAAGTGAAATTCAAAAGTTGAACTAGGTCTTTAGACATTTTAATATTAGAAAGCCTTGGGGGAATGTGACAATATTTATATCAAAATAATCTTTTAATTTCTTCTTTTCTACCTACATACTACTTTGAGTCTTTGGACATATCTACATTTATGCTTTTCATCTTGCCTGCAGTACTACATCATTAGGGATGTGCAGTTTTGCCTGACTGGTAATTTGTTTGCTGGGGGGAGTAAAGAAAGAGGGTTTTGTTTGCAGCATCTTTTCCCTCGGCAAGAGATTGAAGATATAGGAAACATGAAGGGTGCTGTTTCTCTAAAGAACTTACACATTCAGACTAGCTAGCGCCTTAAACAAATGCAGTTACATTGATAAATGACTTTATCCTAACTGATTTGATGAAATAAATTGATAAAACTTTGAATAAAACCCATCTTTCATAAGTGTATGCTGCCTGTATAAAGAGTTACTCTCAAATACACAACAATTTTTTCCAGAACTATTTCTCCGACATCTTCAAGAGGCAACCATTTTTCCTTTGTTATCTACTCTGGTAAAATCCATCTTTCACAAAATTAAATTATTCTGGTTTCAGACAAGCTCCACATTTCTTAAACCTTTCAAATTTCTGAAATGTCTTCCTGCCTTATCCCTTCAGCCATGTTAATTTACTACAGTGCGTCCATCCAATACTCCTGCTTCTCTCACCACATCCAGCGTGAAAAGCTGCTTCCTAATGCCCTTCAGACCTCAGCTTTGCTGGTTTTGCAACATTTGTTCCCCTTAATTAGATCAACCTTCAGCAAACCATCCAACAAGCACCTCTATTTTCTTTCATGTGACCCTTTACGCACAAAGGTGCCTCAAAAAAAAAATCTCTCCTTCAAAACAACCAGCAAGTTGGCAATGACATATGGCACTTGACAGTCAGAGTGCTGATACATCACAACTATTTCTTCTTAGTCACTCAGTTTGATTTACTATAGATCCCCATCTACACCTGCACTCTCTTTTTGCACTCGCGTTATAAGGACTTTGGATGAAAGATGTTTTGTTTTACCTTTGTATACCAGCATTGTTTGTCAGGTGAGTATTCAAACAACATATTACCGAAGGAGAGTTTCTGCAAACTAGATATTGAGCTGTACTTTTCACAGCATTTTCATGTACACACAGAATTAAGGAAAAGCATAGTGTCATTAAATTCAAAAGAATTGAAGATCTAAACTTGGTCACTGAATCTGTCGTTCATGTGGATGAAGTAAAAAATGAGAAATCTGCTTCATAGGAAAGTTCATAAAATTCATTTATTAAATTTTTATTTTTTAATTTAAAACACAAGACTGCATCCAGTAAGGTAGACTATCTGTGAGCCTTTGCAGCAAGAACCAGGAGCTCAAGGTTGACATCACACAGGTAAGCACTACAAGTGCAACTGTTAAGGTAGCACTTTGCCTCTTGCAAACCCAGTACAAAAAGCTGATTATCTCTGCTCAAAGGCCATCAAAACTAAACATGACAAGAGAAGTAAGCTGACTGCTGAGCACTCTCATAGCATGATAAGAGCAGAGACTCAGGCCGATCCATCAGAGGCCATTCTGATCCAGCTGCAAATACCAAAATGCAACATCTGTTGACTCAGGGTTGCTTAGGAGCAAGTGTTAAAGAGGGTATCAGACAAATGTTTTTTAAAAAAAATTCCCCACAGATTTTTCTGTCTAATTGAAAAGACACTACAACAGTGTTCCTTACTATGTTTAAAAAAAAAAAATAAATCAACATACTGTTATCAAAGCTTTTCAGTTTTGGCTCCTTGAGGCAGAAGCAAGAGATCAAAGAGATCATTGTTAAAAACAACAGTTGTGTGAAACTGTCCAAAGTCTAAAATTTAAGGAAGCTTCTGTTACTAGAAAAACCAACACACTTCATATTGCACACAGGAGTTCATTAAAATTCAGCAGTAGGCACATGCTGGATCAGTTCAGACTTCCTGAAATGCCATTTACAAGCAGCGTAATTTCAGGTAAGCCGCATATACTAAAAAGGAAGCGAGACTGAATAGAACAGGATCCACTACACTGAGCCCCAAATACAAAGTTTATAGCCATATTTATACAAAACCATATTTAAAATCAGGGCAAGTAATTCTTGTTTTATGTAAACCATTCTACTGCAAAACTACACTGTACAGCACACAGAGCACTATAAAAGCAATGTAAACATCTGGCACATAAAAAATACACTGTAACATGCAGGATGCAAGCTAGCAATGGAAGTATTACTAATGTGCAGAGTCTAAAGCTCCAGAAGAGCTACTGCTTTGCCCTCATCATGCTAAAACATGTCCAAAAAAAAAAAAAATCATTCAGAAGGACTCCTGCACCAAATCAGAAACTGTTTTACTGCATAGCTACAGCAACCTTTCATAAGGCATTGGACAGATAGCAAAATAAACCTCTAGAAGAGGAAGACAGACCTTTATACAATCTTAATGCAATCAAATCTATAATCTCAAAACCATTCAGCAATTACAACCTCTGCATAGAATTTGCAGGAGCACAATCGTGCTTCTGTGCTCCCGAGCTAAAACGGGATTATTTCATTGCCTAACTACACCGGCATCTGTGCCCTAACAGATCTTGGCTCTCAAGTCAATTCGTGTTTTGGCAGTTATGGGCTTCCTAATTTGAACTCTAAGAGTGACAAGTTTGACAATACCAGAGTCATTGTTAAATTTCAAGGCAAACACAGAGCGGCATTTTTTATATAAAAGATTTATGTAAGTAAAGTTTAAAAACAAACCTGTCTGCTTACACACTTGTTAAGTGACACGCAGGATAAAAGCTGGACTTAAAAAAGCTCAGAACACACTTTTACTCAAACTCCAATACACTAGTTTGTGTGAGCCCTAAGTCATCCTCCGTGGTCCCTCCTCTTTGTACATTATTTCTATAGTTTATCTGAAGGAAATCGGCTATTCTTCCCACACCAATGACCTTGAGATGACACTGCCTTCAACTAGTACCCTGTGTTTAGACTAACCCCTCGGCCTATCTGCTATGGCTTTGCAGCTGACAGCCTCATCAAGACCAGACACAGCTCTTCCCCACCAATACTTCCCATCCAGTAGACCCCCTTCAGACAGGTCTCTCCCGACTGTAGTGGAAGGGTCACCTCTTGCCATATCCACCATTTCAGGCTGTACTTCACGTTTTGGACAGTAAGCTGTGAAGAACCAGGCCGTGAACCTAATGAACCTAACATGCCATGAACCTAACATGCCTTACAGAAGGGCTCTCCCTTGTCCCCTTCCCTTCTTCAATGCCCTTACTTTACTACCAGCAAAGTTAGCTTTTACCTGAAGATTCCCAAGGATGAAAAAACTACCTTGTTACACAGCATCACATCTTGCCTGCACTGAAAGTAAAGTACCAGAAAGCACAATTTTTGCAATGCTGAGGTGTGCATATTAAAACACTGTTTTAAATGAAATATTCTTTTGAATTTTAAGTCAGCTGATCAGGTGTTTCATGCCTGGATTTGCACAATGAACCAAAAGTAAACTCTCACATATTTATGGCAAGATGAAGCAAAATATTATGAAGCTTATTAGTTGGCTTAAAAATATCTAATCAATTTGATGTAGAATTGTTCTTAAAATGTTTGAGTCCTTACATATTTACAGTATCTTCAGTGTTCTGTAAAGGACTTGCATTTCACCTGCATTTTCCATCCCTCATAAAGCCTTTATCCAATACAAGTCACCTATGGCTACAACTTCAGCATATTAGAGCTCATTCATCACCACCTACACTTAATAAATCCACACTGGTGAAACAGACTCCACTGACGAAAGTTTGATTAGATAAGCATTGCATGTAAAAAAAACCCCACACACAGAAGCAATCCAGCAAATACAAGTAAAAGAAAAACCTGTATTATCTCCAGGAAGGTAACAGGACTCATGACATTTGGATCCCACTTTCTCTTCTCTAGCAGTGAAAAAAATCCTGGTAAGAAACCAGCTGCTGACTGTCAGTTATTTTAAGAGCATAAAGCTTTATGTGGTTACTAAGATCAGGGAAGGCCAGCGGAACATATTAGTCCATTCACGAGGAAACTGAATAGCATAGATACAGCATGTCCCTTCGGTGTCCAACCTGTCACATACACCCCTAATCTACTGATTACCGAGGGCACAGCTCAAGTACCTATTACTGTTGGACAAATTAGACTTACTCAGACATGGGCAGATGTCAAGTAGAACAAGGCACCCTCATTCAGCCTGTCAGGAAAAAAAATCAGCATAGGGAAGAGGTACGTATCTCTGTTTTGGTTTAAGTACTTTATTTCTACAATTTTAAGTAAAATACTATCCAGTATACTTAGGAATTAATATTTTTGAAGTTTATTAATGTAGGAGTCAATAATACTAAATGAAAAAGCTTTTATTGTATATTCTCACTTCACTAGCAAAGCCACCTTTTAACTTAATGGACTAAGTTGCAATATATATTTTAAGCTCTTTAAAGCTTGCTGCTTAAGCATTCAAAGGTGAAACATTTTTCCACTTTTAACCAGAAATCCTGCACATTCCTAAGTGCACAGTAATAACCACAATAAAAACAACAGTAACAGGTAAATAGCAATTCCCATTATACATCCCACAAACTTTATATAGTTGCATAAATACCACTCACAGAAAGAGATATTACGGCACAGATGTTAAAGCCAAGGTTATGATCTGGTAGAATTGGAAAAAGAAAACAGTTCCTGCACCTCCACCCTGCAACAAGGACTAAACTCTATTCAATTCACAAGTATCCCATTATATCTTACCCATATTCACCCTTGCAATAATCCCATAATTAACGAAACTAGCCAGATAGATATTACCTGTTACTGCAGCTACTAATGCTGACACCGAGGAGTCTTAATGTAGGCAAATCCAGAAACACCGTTCATGGTGGGTGTCATGGGCTGTAAGCCTTATCCGCTCTTAAGTATCTGAGCATAACCTGACCCAGCCATATGCTGATGACTGTGAAAAGCTGACTGCCATGCAACTAAAAGGTCCATAACAGCAGCGATCTGTACGAATTAAATGCTAGCCCTGCAAAATAACTGCTATTTTTCACAGAGCCTTTTTTAAAATCACCACACTAAAATACAGTCAACATCTGTAAATACACTCAAAGAAAAATGTATGTATTATCAGTAACTGTGGCATCACTATGAAAAATATTTTAAAGGTATGTAGACTGAGACTTGGGACATTTACATCTAAACTATATTTCTTGCTAAAAAAGAGATCGATCAAGTTCCAATGTTAAGCTGATAATAATGAAGATATCTTATTTAAAAAAATGAAGTTATTTCTCAACTGCAAGTTTATCCAAGCCCTGTAGAGTGATACCCAGCTGACAAGTACACACAACTGTACTTGTCTCACACACTGTACCTGTCTCAAGCACATCAAACTTATGCAAGCCTGAACAGACCAGCCGGCCACACAACTTCTATTTCATTCACCCTTTTATCTTCTAGAAAGCTACAGCAAGAGTTTAAAAAAAATTTTCTTTTTTTTTTTTAAGGTAAAGATTTTTAGTTATGAAAAAGCTCCTTTGTCCTAACGAAGCAGCTTAGAAAGTTGAAACAAAAGAATGTGAACCAAACCAACTCTTTGGTCATATCCTCTCACCTCACCACTAACAGCAGAAATCTGTTCTTGAATTTGGAGAATTTCAACAGGGACACTTTTTAGAACAGCATCATCCATGAAGGAAGCAGCCTAAGGAAGCAGCAGACCCCTGAGCAAGTCCCACCTGACATACTGGCTCTCGGGGGCAGACCAGAGCAGTTTGAGGAGCTGCAGAAGGAAGGTCTGCCCATGAGATCTAATCCAGGGAGTCTGCTTGAGCCCTGGCCAGAATCTGAAGACAAGGAGAACAACGCATACCATGACCGAGGAATCAAATAATCCACTACTCTGGTTACTCACATAAGGTATCACAGAACATAATATTTTTATTTAAAATATTAATTATTATTCTTAACAGTTGTATTACTATTAAATAATACTGCATATTATCACTGCTATTCAGCCAACTGTGGTAAAGTCTTCAAGGACTTCGGCCACAAGACAGTGATCTCAAGGTCACAAAGTAAATCAACTCAGCACTATCTCCTGGATAAGTCAGCTGGATCAACACAAGGATTTCTCCTGCTGCTTCATAAAGAATCCAGCTCCTGGCCAGGACACCGTTACAAAGAAATCCTCCCGCAGCCTTCCTGAACTGGCAAGCAGAGTCTGAAGAAGCCAAGGCAAAGATGACTACAAGCCTAAAAACCTCCTCCTTAGATCTAGGTAACAAAAAAGGCAAATCCTATGTAATGAACCCAAACTGGTTCCTACCCAGGAGTTTAAGCAATCACTAGTCTATGATAATAAAAGGATATTTTTCAATTTAAAAAAGAACAAAATTTTCATGGTGTAATATTAATACTACAAATGCAACAAAAATTAGAAATTGAGGTGCCTGAGGTAACAGGAGTTGTTGTAACTTGAGCTCTTCGGTGCAAGTTGTCCACAAAGGCACCATTCTCCAGCTAATTATCATTAAACCAAAGCAGTAGCTCCAGAGTATCAAAGCTTATGGGTTTAAAAGAAAGCACTCAAGACCACATTACTCATATTATACTTAAAACAACAAAAAAAAAAGCACAGAAACTATCATGGAAAATTATAAAATAACATGCTGCTTTAATTCTCAACTGTTACTGGAAATTTGGCAAAAAAAAAAAAAACCATTGGGACTAATTGCCCCAAAGGAAAGAGCTGGCTGATGAGTCTACATTACTAGAAATAGCATATTTATGGAGCCCATCTGACAAACATTGCATGACCTAACTGAGATCATAAAAAATGACCTTGTTTCCACAAAAGTAAATCCTTTAAGTATTTATTTAGGTACAGCTTTATTCTGTCATAGAGGTTCTTCCTTTCCTGCAACATTTTGGGACCGCAGTTTAGCTGTATGCTCCCAGAATTGTTGTGTTCCAGTAGACAGGAACTGAAAACTTTCAGGGAAGCTTCTATTGTCTCCTACTATTCTCATCTTCTTTATGGCAAATATATCAGACTTCCAATCAAAATTAGACAAGGACAATAAGGTGTTACTAACCTCTCATGCAGAGCAGGTAGCACCTGTAAGCTTGACAGAAGAGCTTCTCTAAGTACCAAGTTAACCCTACTAAATGTTACCCATATACCCAATGTTAGGGGGTTTTACTGATGTCTAGAACAGATTCAGCAGTCAACAGTAAAAGCCTTTGGTAGGCTGATTACTATAAAAAAGTTACAAGTCATGGTTAATCATTTATGAAATTGTACATATTCTATTGCTATCTTCCAGCTCTTTATTTCAACAATCAGCTTTGTCTGTGGTTTCCTTGAAGGGCTCTATATTCACAGCTTTCCAGAACCAAATGAAACTGTTAGGCAAATGGCAGAGTTATTCTAAGTTCAGAAAAATAATTCCCACATTAGCATTTTGGGCTTTTTAAAAAACACACATCAGTTACTCACAAAGTGTCTCTCCACATCATCTCTGATGAGCGGAAATATCTCCTCTGTTCTTCATGCACCTGTATTCAAACAGAAAAGAATTGAAGCACAGTCACAGACAGACATCCCGAAATAGCATCTGCCTCTCAGATCCCATGGATTTTCACAAAAGAAGCCAAGATTCATTCTAAAAGTTCACACACAATATGACTTCCCCCTTTCACTAACTTTCTCCAGTAAAATTGCAGAGATAAAGGAGCATGAAAGAAAGAAAACCGCTTCTTGTTTGCATGTATTACACTGCTCTTTGCTGTGGAAATAAGAATGAATTATGAAAACTAATCAAGTGAACAGAGAGAGCACATGCCCTAGATTTTTCAAATAATCTCTTGGTTTAACCCAGTTGTTTCCGAGCCTGCCTATCCCATGAACAATTTACTAAAATGGAAGCTGTGAGTCATTAAAGCCACCTTTTATTTTAAGAGGAAGAGAAACAGCTCAAATTATTTATGTGCAAGACTTAATCACATTAATTTGTACAAAAGGGGCCAAAATTTTCATGAGTTCCATTTTTAAGATCTAATATAGTTGATAAAAAAACCTCAGTGTTCAAATTATTTTTTTTGTCTCAAGAGTATGATATCTTACAGCCTTTAACAAAAATGAAAGACTACAGCCTATATTGAAGTTTGTGAAGTTGTACTTCTACTCAAAGGGACAGTGAAAAAGTTGTAACATTATCATTTAGCAGCAAGTATTGCAAAATATAAACGATGCAATACCCTTTAAAAAAAGCCACAGTTCTGATTTTTGGTCTTTTATATATTTTACATTGATAAACATAAGTAAATCATAAAAAATTAGTAGTTATATGAACTGGATATTTCTTTAAAGCAATTTACTATTAATTCACAGCCCAAAGTAGAAAATTCTGTTTTTTAATGAATACCTTTAACATACAAAAGTAAATTAGTATTTTTAGATACGGTGACAAAACAGTAAATCTATGCAACAGATTTGAAATAACAAGTTGATTTATATATAACAGAGAACAGAAACATCTGCAAGTCATCCTCTCCCCTCCAATTGCTCTGTACCATTAAAAATAAAATTCTGACTTCAGAGAGTAGGTCACAAGCAATACTAATTTAGGAGCCTGTCTAAAGTTTTGTTTTGTTAAAGCAGATTTAGACATTTAGTGGAAGGAAGTTGTACACAGTATTTGTAAGCATGAATTATAAATTCAGGGTCTGCTTTGCAATACTTTAAATGTGCTGTAACGGAGACAGCATCAAACAGAATTGCTTAACAGCATCTAACTTGCCCACTCCCTCCATTGATGCTAGAGCAGCTGGTAGAATAAGGTGGTTCTTAACTCCTGGCGTTGCTGCACCTTGGGACGTCCTCTTATTTCAAACAAACTTCAGGTTTTTCTCTATTAAGTCCACTGAGTAAATAGGATATGATTTATCTATCCTCTATCACCAAACTAGCATGTTCAAAAAGTACCATGTATTTCTGAACTGCTTTCCTACCATCACACTCAGAAATAGGTATTTGCAAAGTCCTACGTGATGTGCAGTGCAGTTAACGTAAGGAGGATGGATACTGTTTTACCACCCTGTGGGCATTGCACAGGCTTCTCTGATGAGGCGAATACACTACACGGCAGTACAAAGAGATCAAAGGACAGGTGGCCCTCAACTTTGCAAAACTCAAATTAATTCTAAGAAATAAATGAAGTTGGCCTCCACTTGGGCAAGCATACACTACAGATGGGTTTGTGTATATAGCTAAGCATCTTCTTTCCATACACCTGCTTGACGAGGTCAAAACCATGTTCCTTTGATGTGGTCTTTAATAGGGTAGCTTGTCTGTACGTATCAACTATACTGCTCACTCCAGTTTGCCTAAAGATTGGGAAGAAAACCTAACCTTTCAATTATTAACTACAAATAAAAGTAATTTGGGGGTTTTTTAATCCTTCCATTTTACATAATTTCCCTAAACAGGGGACTCAAAGTCAACTTAGCTGTGAGTTTTTGGAGAAATAAGTGTTAGTAGCACATAGTAAATTTGTGCTGTACCCAACAAAGCTAGACCCAAATTCCTGAAAAGATCAGTTTCACCTTCTTCCAGAGACTGTTTAACACATTAGACTGGCCAAACTATTTACATACTTTCAGTACTACTTCTAACAACTTTAACCCTGTTGCCTAGTTTCAAATAAAAAGCTATTACAGTGACTTCAAAAATGAAATCCCTTCTATCTGTGTATCTCCACCCCTCACCTGAAGGTTTCTCTGCAATGAGGATTTAGCTTATGTTATCCGCTCACATTACTCTGCTTGTGAAAGCAAGCTGAGTAAGTTATACTGCAAGGTGAAAGCTGAATTCTTTTTTCTCTTTTTTTTTTTTTTTAAAATTTGGGGCGTTTTTTTTTTTTAAACCACTGCTGATGGGACAAAAGAAACTACCTCTCTGGAGCTGCATGGCTGGCATGCAGTAGAAAATCATGAGAAATGCTACAGGTATTTTTTTTTCCTGTACATAGCAGAAAACTAAAGACTACAAAAATGAATAGTGCAGGATGGGTAAGCTGATGCACAGAAGTTATAGAACTGGCAACTGACTGATTTTCTTTCAATAAAGTACAAAATTTAGCAAGTGCATGAGGAATATTTACCAATTCTCATTACCACAGAAATTCAGATAGTTCAGATTCTATGCTAAAAATACTTTTTTTCATACTCAGAAAAGTTTTCATTAACTTTCAACTTTAATGATAGAGCTCCTATCGACTTTTCCATCCTCACTGTCGATTCTACATGCCCAACACACAAATATGAGAAATTCACACCTCTGCTTACAACTTGACATCTACTCACTATATCCACAGAAAGGGCAAATCTGATTGCCAGAGCTAACTTGCCTCCCCCTGCCAGGAGCTGGGGCTGAATTTCTCACTGCTGTGCAAGTTCCTCAGAACTCTGGTTTGTGGTGTTTGCTCCTGTTGCTGCTGTTATATTTTGCCATCATTCTTTCAGATATGCAAAAGCAAGTACAGATATTTATGAATAAAGATTCATTTCCCATATAACCCATTATATTTGTTTTAACGACCTTCAGCATGAGTTTAGGAAGATAATTTAAAAGGGGTGTGGTTAAGACCCAGGTAAAATTAATTAGCATTTCACAGAGAAGTTAAACTACTTCTAATTCCAACTCCATAAAACAAATAAAAACACTGCACGTATTGGTCATATGCAGTGCACATTTAGTGGAACTTATTTTTATGCCTGTATTTCGTCTTCTATCAGAATGCTCTAGGTTTTCAGAGTTGATGGACAATGCACATGGCTTATGTAGGTTACATGTATCAGTTACAGTCAGCTCTTCAGAAACAACAGCAAATTAGTGACACAAGACATGTCAAAGAGCATACCATAAAGTGTGGAGGGCACAGTCTAGGAAGCCATTAAATGAACAAGCCCACGCATTCTCAGGGGCAAACATATGACCATACAGTGAACATGAAAATTACACTAGTCAAGTGAGAGGACAGATCTCAGCAAACACATCGTTTCTACAGAAGTCACGTTGTTTTCAAATGATGCTCAGGAATCGCAAAGCCAGAGGATGCTGTGATTTAGCCTGATCTACAACTTTAACACAGTCCTTTCTCTAGCACAGTAGCCAATGAACATTAAAAGCCTAACAAAACAGAAGTGCTGAAAAACAGACTGTTGACTAAATTCACAGGGAGCAAGAAGCTAAATTCTAGCCTGGAAACATTAATGAAGGACGCAGTTCCACACTTAGTTTGATTTAACTACCACTTGCCTACCTCGTGCTGAACCTAACAAACCCACCAGCTGCACAACTGAACAGAAAAGGGCTGTCGGTGGGCAAGCGGCGCCCAGCACAGCTCGCCCAGCACAGCTCGCACTGCCTCCCATCAGAGGAGCAAGGCGACCCCGCTCACCGGCTGGCAGCCACACAGCCCCAACACCCACTGAGCAACCATGCAAAGAGCAGAAGAAAGCAGCATTGTCGCTTTTAGCAGCAGCTGAGTAAATCCGACATTGAACTACACTCCTAAAAACTTCTCTAAATAAGAAGTAATAATAAGACAACCTCTCTCTAAATACAGAGAAGTATATGCCTAAAAAGGCATTTTTATCTTAGAAGTAGGATGTAGAATAGCCTGATGTAGGCAGTTTTCAGGATGAACTTTGTACACATTTCTGGACATTAGCATAGCCTCCCAGTTTTTATAACAGGCATCAGAGTTGCATTACCCAAGAGCAGCATTAACATGTATCAAGTATCACCTGACAATCAATAATTAACAAGTAGAAGCATTACTAGTTTCCACCTACAAACTAGAAGTATCTAAACACTTTCAATAAAAATCAAGTCCACGCATAAAAGAAACCCTGTATCTTAGACTACAGAAGATACAACTGAAGCTACCAATTTGCTTCAGTCAGCCAAGGTACTGCATTTTGAAAAACTCAGTATCATAAAGGACGCCAATAAACTGTTGAAATACAACTCTAGGTAGCAGAACAGATCTTATCCTAACGGAAATTTAGTAATTGTATTAAGAAGTTTTACCCACCAAAAGCAATGCTACCATGCTTGCTAACTGCAATTACATAATGACCTTGGTTAAAGGACTTTAAAAATATGTTCAATAAAAATTTTATTCAACCCATTTTAGGAACACAAAATAAACCAAGCTTCAGCATGTTCACACAAGGTTAGAAGTCTTCAGTAATATTTTATACAAAACCCCACACTTCTCAGTATAGTATTTCACTCATACAGCAAGAGAAAACAGTTCTCTGAAGATCAAACCATTAATACACTGCTTATACGTCACATCCAAGTAAAAGACTTACAGTTTAAAATGGCACCACAGGCAGCAGGAAAATGCCATGCCATATTGGACGTCCCTATATTATGCTCTCAAAATCAGGAGCTTCAGCAATTACAGCATAGTGTAATCCAACCCCAGGGAATGAATGGACTTTTCTCCATTAGGTTCAGCTCTAACAAGACCAGCTCCAGTCTGGGACCAAAGAAGTGGACAGGGAGGAGGCTGCAGAAAACACACCGCAGTGACAGTGAGTTTAAGGTGCCAGCACAGGGAGGGGACAAGGAGGCAGCAGGGACCAGTGTCCCAAAACACAGGAAAGCAGAAGTGAAGCTGGCTCCCTGCCAGAGCCATGCAGACCTGACAGGTTAGTAACTCTCCTGGGTTCACATCGGCTTTGAAGCTTGAACAGCAGCACCGCTCTGTCTCTTCTGCCCTTGGCCCAAACATTTGCACCATCTCTTCAGACACAGCTGCAGCTCCAAGCATCCTTCAGAGCTGTGCACAGCACCCAGATGGTCTGGCAGTGGCAGCTGCCTAAAACGTTGTCGTTCCCCTACTGCTAGCCCTACATCCACAATGCAAAACAGGTCCCTACCAATGATGATGCCCATATTCCTCTTTGTCCCTGTCCAGTCTTCCATGACACTCCACTATTAAAGGCAACGGGGGCTTCTGCCCCCGTGGTTATGACTGAAGGAAGCTTTTTAATCAAGAGTTAGGACTCCTACCCTACATGGATTGCTTCCGTTTGTCAGGAGCTCCATTCTGGTGAGCGTATGCCACAGATTTAGAGGCATCAACTAAATACTGCTCTGGAAGGATTAATGAAGAGGTCAGTTCACGTCAGACTGAAAACAAGTGATAACAACAGGAGGTGAAATTCTGTGAAGCTTCCTAGTAAAATAACGTACACATCAGTAGACTGAAATCTTCCAGTCTTCAGATGTGACTTTTGGATAGCCACCATACATTATCTGACAATAAAAGCAAAAAAGCTCAGAACATTAAAGCTCACTTTCCCATTTTCTGTTGTAAAACCTTTTGGTACCCCTCTCCTATACCACACACGAGAGTATCCAAGCCACCGGCTTCACTGAGAAATTAAGTCCTTAAGCTACCATTCAAGTATCCATGTGACAAGCTACCTTGGAATCACTTGCCACTAAACTCTGAGCCTTCCCACCTGCTGCTACTTTCATCAGCCACGTCCTTTACCTGCAGGCTTCAACTAAACCACATCCTTGGAAAAAAAAAAGAACCTACATATGCAAATAAAGGCCTGGGAAAAATGCTTCTGGATCAAGTTAGTCAGCATGATTTCAAACATCAATCACCATCAGCAAACTTAATAATTTTGGAGCGCTGTTTACGGGTGAAGGTGGAAGCTAAGGGAATACCAGGCTGCAGATCAACTTAAAGGCGTTGCTTTTCCTTTGTTTTCTAACAGCTATTTTGAGCATACCTTAAAAAGACACAATCGCTGAACTGATAATTCAGGAAACTTTAGGTCATAAGGCTATCCAGAGCACAACACAGTACACACCACTCACTGGCTTATCATAAGTCAAACAAATGACATAAGAGTTGAATAAGATGCGTTTCACATGCTGGTAATTTAGCTTATTACTTAGTAGCATGTGGACATTTTCTAACACTGCAGGATTAATAGCCAAAATGACATTTGGATTTCTAATGCTACTTGTCCTAGAAATGGACATTAAGAACCTCCCAAAGATGAGGACCTCGAACACCAGTACAACAGTCCAGCTCTTTTGGCTCCAACAACCGCCTCAAAAGAAGAGCCGGAGGAGAAGCCACACAACTTTTATATAACTGATTGGCAGGGAACAAAAAACCCAAGATCATTCTAGATGTCTCAACTTGTACTAAGAATCATTTCCATCCTCAAAATTCCTCTTAACTACACTGCACATGCATGGTTATTCTCTGCCATTACGTACATTTGTTCTCAACTCCACAAGAAATCACAAGGCTTTGTCAGAGCAAACCTGTGAACAGCAAAGTTCCCTGCCTTACATTTCAAACAGTGAAGCTTGCTAAATAGGACAGTTTAAAATGAATGAATGTTTTACCTCCAAGCAGCACAGCTTTAATTGTTAGCTCAGTCTATCCATGATCAGAAAAAGCAAAGTGAAGCTTTAGCCACATTCTGGTAAGATTTCAAAGCTATTTAATAATCTGCAAATATATACATTTATCTTTTTCAGCTAAGCTGAACAAACTTCTCAAAAAGCCGAAAGCAATCAGTCTTAACAATATCTCCCTGTGTTACACACACTACTCTGTGCAAAAAACTAAACAGCTCCCTGTGTCTTTATCAATCGTTCTAATAAATGACCTAAGGCTACATAATTTAATCCACAACAATTTAACAATTACAGTATTTTCAAAGGAGAGTTCTGAGATTTTTCACAATATTAACTGTGCCTAACATTTCAAGTATATAATCCAGCTTTTGAAAGCCCTGGGTAAAACACTGCTGCCATGGAAGAATTAAACATGACATGGTCAGAGAGTTCTACAAAAGAAAATGAAATATTTTTCATTCTAACATTTGCATGTTAAGCATTTAAACTGCTGTGAAGAGTTTAGATACAAAAGTTTCCAAGAGCTGTTCCTTTCCAATTGACTATATCCAAATCATGATATTAAACAAAACAAAAGTCTTCTAATTTCTGTCCCAGTGAAGGCTGACAAATAGCATCAACAGCATCTGCTGAAAATTTACACTTTTTTTATGCTACTCACCCACACAGTCTCTCGTAAGTCATCTATTTTGTACTGGGAAAATTCATCAGAATAATTTTCAATGCATTAATTTAAGGATGCCTACTGCAACATCTGGAAAAGGCTACGTAAAGAATACAGCATGTACATACGTAAGTATTTATTTATGTATCCTCCAAACTAGAAAGTTTCAGGCTATCAACAACACAAAAATATCTGAGTATTTTGATTAACACTCAAGAATATCTTTAAAGGTGCCTGCTTTCTTGGATGCATAAACCATTTAATCAACATCTATTAAATGCTAAGTCTCACATAAGGAAAACACCACACACAAGCCAGATATGAAAGGTCAGACTGAAGACCTATTTAGCCACGCTACCTGTCAAACAGCAGCCAGTTCAGGAGTGATGCCAGTAACACGAGACTGCCCTCCAACAGCTTCTGTCAGCCAGCATTTTAGGGACTTCCCTAAAACTAAACTGCATCCACAGTGTAGTCTTTACCACTCCACAATTCACTTTTTTCTTTCATTAATTTGTCTAACCACATTTCAAACTAATTTGTGCTCAAGATATCCCACGACAACGGAGTCTTGATATAATTATACACTAGATAACAATGGAGTCTCACAATATAATTACACATTACAGGAAAGCATTCTTCAGCTACCACCTCAAAAATTTGATAGCGTACCACCCATAGTACCCTTCCCACCTCCAGTGTCATACTGGCTGCAGAGACTCCCCTAGTTTTGTTTCCCAAAGAGTGTTCCCCCCCAAGCCACCCCTCTGACTTACTGTACTGCCTCTTAACTGCATGAAAAGCCAGGAGCACATCCACACTGAACTACACAATGTGTTGCCTAGTTATGCTAATTGAACAGGAACAATTCCACTAGGGTTTAGCCATTTAAAAATAATAATTATTTGCATACACAAATTATCTCAGCTTTCTTACTGTTCATGGCAGGATCCCAGGGCTATGTTTCGCCATTCCCAAGTAGTCCAGGTTAATTTTGACATCTAGAACAAGGTTCAGGAAGAGAAAAAAAAAATTGTCACACACGTTTGCACACTGTTATTCACTGTAGATGTTATTTTAAAGAACTGCAGGGTATAGCATCTCCAACAGAGTTAACTATTGGCTTCTGCAGCTCTTTGAGCTCTATCTCCACTGTGAATGGAAAACTGGATAGCCCCACTTCTTGCCTGGAGGGAAAGTTCACATAACTCACTACAAATCTGTGGCATCCTGCTCTCTTCCACATATACAGAGCATTTCATACACAATTCTGCATGAACACAACTTCAAATAAAAATCAATTTCAACAACAGTCCGTAACAAAAAAAAAGAGATAATTTTTGCTTTTAAACTAGTCAGACAGTCTCTCTGTGTATCTCAGAAGTAGAGCCACCATTTTACGTAAATCACTAAATGCATACAAGCCACAGGAGGTACAGAAGTCCTAACAGAAGTAATATCTTGCATCACGATACTAAGCCAAGCATGCTTTTCATAAATTCACCCCACAGTTGCTATCACAGCAGGAAGCTACCTGGCTGGGCTTGCAAACTGAGCACCAGTCCCAACGTTGAAGCACAACGCAAAGTTACAGCAAAAGGTTTCGCAGCCATTAGGAAGTCATCTTGCTGCCTGAACGAACAACTGGAGAGCAGGAGTTGGGAGGAGACACTGCTTTTCTTTTTAATGCTTAAAGATAGCACATCCAATTGAAAAGGAAAAGCAGGCAGTTACCCCAAAATGCAAAGAGCAATTAGCAGTATTGTCATTTGCATTGGCAGTCATTTTTTTATTCATTCTAACAGAGTGGAGTGAGGAAACACTGGCAACGACACTGCCAGCTTTCACTTCCTGTGTGTTTCCTCTCAGAAAAGAAAAAAATGGAAACATTACACTTGGCGACTCATATTCTCACATTGTTAGCACCAAGCAGTGAGGGTCACTTCTACAATTCAATGAACGAACGGTTCATTGAACCGTTTTTTCAATTTTTTTCAAAGAACGGTTTTTTCAATTACAAGCCCTTGCTGACCTGAAGTTATTCATCCAGTTAAAACAATGAAACAATACTAACAACAAAATCACGTAGGAAACTGCAAGTTAACCAATAGTAACAGATAAAAAAAATGAAACACTGTGGGACGTTCAAACTTCTTCACCAAAACAAAGGAGTTACCTGAAGATTAGAGAGGTTATTGCAGTTTTATTTCATGAAGCTTTCTTTCTTTTCATATTCCTCCTTAAAATACGTCAAATTATTTTGCTTTTTATAGATGCATATCTATGTATGCCAGCCATCAGCAAGACGCATGTTCCAGAATTAAAAGGATATTAATGTGTCAAGGATGACACAGACAAGTCATCAGGAAGCCTGTTAGGTCATTTTGGTGAAGAAAGCCAAAAAGACAAGAAGTTAGAAAGTAATTCCTGGTGGCAAGAAGCTCTCTAAAACTGGGAGTAAGATCCAGGCTTCCCACCATTCCCTATCAGGGCATTTTGCATAACCTGCGTCTCTGCAAAGCTGTGTCAGGCTACTCCAGTGACACACACAGCGTTACGCTGGAGGGCCTTATGAATGGCTCTCAGTAATGAAAATCTCGAACAATGTCAGACTTGTTAGACACATCTGGGATGGCACTGAAACAATAAAGTCAATACAAAGATACCATTTTTCCTCCAACCCACTCATTTTTTCCTCCTCCCATTTCTTTTTCCACCATTATTTATTCCTGACTCCATGTTCAGGACTGTGTAAAGTGTTGCCATGCAACCTCTTCTCTTGCACATTTGCATTTGCCGGCCCAACTCCCTCCTAACATTAATTTTACTAATGAATAAACAATCTGAACTAGTAATGGGAGCTGGTTAGAACCATTCTGCAGGCACGTGGGGAAGACAGGACACTGTCGCACAGCAACCCCACACCGCCTGGCAGCACTGCCAGAACAAGGCTAGCACTCCAGCCATCCCCTGCATCCCCATAAACCACGGCTACATTTAACCACTCCTTTCACTCCACACCAGCAGATCACTACAGCCTAACCGGAAAATACATTAATTCCCTACAAGGACGATGAACTGGGATTCTCTGAACTCACTTGTAATCGCAGGGTTATTTGCAGGGGAGAAGATACATTTCTGCCTGCCTGTGAACCTCTGCCCTAGGTTTGGATCTCCTCCTCTAGGTACAGCTCAGCACCCTCAGCTGCTTGTCCCTGCTCTCTGCCAGAAGGCTACCAGCTGAGCTGCTCTAAGTACTTTCTAACCTATTTACTCAGGATCAACCCATACAAAGAGTGATTATTTAGGCTGTTTAAACCACCCCAGCTTATTTTGGCTGGCATTCTGCAGAAGAGCTCACATAATTGTTTCAGCTGCCAGAGACAAGGTTTACAGCCCCCTCACTGAAATACTTATTCCTTCTACAAACCAGGAATGATGGCCAACAACAAAACCAGACAAGAAACTCCTGACAGGATCCCAAAAGAAATTAGGGCTCTTGGCACACTCATCATCATCTATAGAACGAATTTTAAGAGGAGGGCAAGTCTTGGTTACTTTTGCTGAGCCCTTTCCAGAGAAGTAATTTCCCCTAGCTCTCAGAAAAGATGTAACTTGCAGAGCTCCACAAGGCAGGACAGCCACATGAGCACCTATAGCAATACTCCATACAAGACTTTTCCCTTGAAAAAAGGCAAGAGATGATGGTAAAATATATCAAGTTGCCCTAGGGCTACAAATTTTCAAAGAGAAAAGTGCTACCATCATAGGCTAAAGTTAGACTACATGCTTACTAAGATGTTGCCTACAACATTAACCATTTGTTATTCTGCTGTACTCACCCCACCCACCACCACACACAAACCCCACGAAAATAACAGGTGAAAGAAAGACTATTGCAGCATAACATCTTTTGGGAACAGAAACTGCCGTTTTGGTCTGTGCATGTGAAGCTCTATGACATCAAGGTCTTGGTCCATCACCGTTGCTCTTAAACAGTACCATCAATTTTACTGGGGAAAAAAAATCAGAGGATAGACTAGGTAGGATAGTATTAACGTAAGTTAGATGTACTCATTAAAAGTTATACAGTATCATTTCTCATTAGTGATTAAAATTTTCTTTGATAAAAAGTATGAAATCCTGAAATTTACTATCAAACAAAAATAGAACTTTCTAGAAGGTATATAGATCAGCAAGACTGTTTTACTAATAAAGGAAAAAAACCCATCAAAATTAAGGAATTGTGGTAGGAAATAATAAAAACCCAAACCCACAACCTCTGGATCTCTATCTCCTTGCTAAAAGGAGATTCTAGGGGAGTTGTACCATGGTCCATTTAGAGCCTCACTGCAAATTCCTCCATGTATTCAACCTTACATTAAGACAAACTACTAAACCATTCCTGAAAAAGATTAGCTTATTTGCAAAAAGATACAAGCCAGGCTCTCCAAGAGCCCGCGATACCACCAGCACCACTAAGATAACCGGTTGAGTTAATGACATTTCCACCACCTCCAAGATAGCTGATAACATGATCATCTCATTACTACTCTCCTTTACAACTCCCTGTTTGGACATTAAGGACAAAATATGCAAACTCAGTGGAAAGATATGGTACCAAGTCTTACCTGGATTACAAAACTCCCCACATTAGCCCTTCTACCATTAAAGATGTCTGTGGTTTATATTGTTCGAGTCTAATGAAGAACAGAGTAAATGCTTACGCGTTTACCGTTACTCCTCCGTGACAAATGTGAGCACCCACAAGAGACTGATTTGCATAGCCGCTGAGGGAGCAACGTAAGGCAACTCGAGCAATCTAGTAAATTCCGATTCAATATTGCTGAATTATCTAGATTTATCCTTTGATTCTTTTGTAGCTCAAGTGTTTAATTCATGATTTCCAGTTTGAAGGCGTAAGCTTGCAAAGTCTTTAGTTTATATATCTCATATGGCATATACCCTGATGGAAATACTTTAATTCCACTGTATAAAAATAAGCTTAAAACAGCAAACACAAGAGCCCAGATTAAATTTCTAGATATAACATCACTACTAAATTATAAATTCAACATTAAAGAGAACAAAACTGGTTACATTCTGTTCCTGTTAAAAGCTTCCAACATAAATAGGTAATAAAATATAGTTGTTAGTAAGTGTCAGCAATATAACCACACGTGTTTTGTAACTTCTAGTTGCTACTACTTAAAGTTACTCACTAGCAATAAGTGGAAAGATGATCAGGGAGGGGAAGCAGGAGGAATAAACTATTAATACAAGTCTTCTACAACTCTTGCCCCTGTGGCGGATAATCCACTTCTAAAAAATACATATATACAGAATACATGCTAATGTCCATAGGATTCTAGTGCCACTCACAGCTTTCTTTAAATAACGGATCTACTACTCACTTCCTCTGTTCTATTCAAAATCTGTGGGCAGCCATAAACTTGGCCGGAACCATGCCTGTTTCGTAACACTGAAGCTACTTGAGAGTCAAGCACTGAGAAGCAAAAAGTTGACAAGGTAGAAGAGCAACCCATTTCTCCCTCTTGGCTTCCTTCAGGAGCCAGATAACATCTGTGAGCAGGATGCAGGCCAGTGCTTTGATTCCTCCAGAGCCAAGACAAAAGCTTTCCCCCTGCCTTCTTGTAGTGCTGAATTCATGCTTTCATGTAAAGATTTTACTGAAAGCACAAATTTTTGTGGATCATTCAGCTCCTACACAGGGGGAAAGCTAGCTGGAGAACAGCAGTCTCAGGAACATCTCTTGAAAGACATCTGGAAACATGACTAGTTTGAAGTGGGAGCACTGCCCCAGTCCTACCACGCTGAGTTAGATGCTCCATCCCCAGCATTTGCTGGGAGAAGCAGTGCGGGTTTCCCTCCACTCACCTGCAGCCACATCATTCCTGCTTCTACCTGTGAGAGCAACAGCAAGGTGTAGCCACAGGGTGAATTAGCAAACTGATGAAAATGTTACTGAGTGGGTTAGTTTCCCATGAGATAAGCAGCATGAAAGAAATCACATTGCAATCACACGAACACTAGCTCTGCCAAGGAAGCTGCAGCAGGAGATCGGGGCACAAGGCAGGACCACCCAGAGATGCATCAGAGGAGGTAACTGCAGCACCAAACTGCCTCCAAAGCCTCTAGCATCAGATTTTACCCTTCCAAGTGTGAATCTTCTGGTTAATTTTAAATCCATAACAGATTTATGAAGAAGTTTTAAATTTAAAAGAAATGTATCACATCTATTTCTTACAAAATTATTTAAATATGTGAAAAATACACTACAACAATGTATAATAGAAACAGAGCTTCAACTTTAGAGAGCTGGATTTTGTGCCAGTAAAGTAAAAACTTACTGGATATTTCAGATCATCATCTTAACATAGTGCTGGATATTTCACATTAGCATTATCAGATAAGGTCAGTTATTCAAAAGAATCAAAGTTCCCACGATGCTAAATAAAACGCATGTGGAACACATTCAACTTGAAACTAGAACGGATCACTCACGTGGAGATCCCAAAAAACAATCAGAAAAAGTAACTGGGTTGAAGTTCACACATTTATCCTTGCTTTCTTCAATCCAAGGTTTCTCTCTAATATTTAAGCCTTATCACTTGTACACCTCAAAAATTCTGCTTTACTTTTTTTTATGACGTGGAACCTCACCTTCCCCGTAACAACAGTTTGTGCTTGACCAGATGGAGGTGTAATCAAGCTCATATACAATGTAGCATAGCATTCATTTGTCATGTTGCTAAATCCTGGTCTGCAATTTCTGAATTATACAGGCTGATAAATTTGGCCCTCTCAGTTTATTTTTCTCACTGATAATAAAGCAACCAAGTTCTTCCCTTGCTTCCCTGAGAAGATGGAAATTTGCGTTCATAATAGGACTAATACGTTGAGATGCCGAGCACTGCAGTATCTGTTAAAACATTTACTTTTAAGTCCTCTGAGCTAGGACAGGCACTCAAATCATCCCATCCCTGGTTTTAACTGTGAGACCAGTGCTTCGTGCCGACTGTCTTCTAGCAAGGTGGAACAGCTCAGACAGGACCTCTGTCCTAAAGCAGCTTATACCTCCCACCCTCAGGCACATAAAGAGACTTCCGAGAGGCAGGACAAACAAGTACGTATGCCAGTAGGCAGAAGGAACCAAAGGAAAGTATCTGACATCACGGGTAAATAGTCCTGCTGCTTTGACTACTGACAGCCAGTTCCGCTCTGGTCCCATCCACACCTGCACAAAAAAGCATCAGCAGTTTCGCCCTGTCAACAGCCTTGGTGTGCACCACTGCCTGGACACCCCTCCAGAGCAGGGTCCCTCGGAAAGGAACAGCAGAACACACAGCCTGACAGTTCCAGCAGGCATGGGGCACCTGGTAAGACTGATGCTCTTTAATATGGAAATGAAAAAAGATTTTAAGTTTTCCCCAAAATTTAAGCAACTACAAGTTGGGGCAAAAATTCTGAGAACTTCTTTGAAAGCAAAACTTCTGTTCGTAATCTATTTTCATTTCTACTTTCACCTGTGCATAAGCTCTCATATTTTAAATATTTCATATTAAAAGAACCAAGCAGAATAGCTTTAAAAACGCAGAGCATATTGGCATTGCCAAACAAATCTCACACATTTCACAACTATAGAACACAACACCGAGCAGCTGCATCAATCACAAAGAAGAAGTTAGAACAAAAGCCCCAAGAAATCATATGACAAGCGTCATTAGTATTTACAACAAAGCACTGTTTCCACAAAAGGAAACAAAATGACATATTTCCCACAGCAAATTTAAAGCAAACACATTGACAACACAAATCAGTATCTGGTGAATTCTTCAAAAGATTAGTACACCTGATTCACTTAAAAATAGCTTCTCAAAATAGGCATGGAAGAAATCAAATTCATTATAGGACACTGAACATGGGAAAGCTTTTGAATTTTCTTACTGTTAATCTTCTGAAACACACAGGCCAATTAAAGGGGTCAGACTTAAATTTTGTCCCAGCTTGCAAGCACCTCTTGGATTTAAACAGATCCCTTTCTACATCATAATCCAAGAGATATCTTGAAGAAGTGCACTTGTGAAACACTCCTGTCACCAATACCAAGTCGCACGTTGCAATTCCCTGTATCTCCCATCTCGAGGCACTTACACCTTAGCTCCCCTGCCAGATCCTTCTGACACAGGCTATCTGCACAATATTGACATAAGTGTGCTTTCACCCCAAAACACTTACTACTGTGTAAAACCCTTGGAGATAGTTTATGAAAATAATTCAGATTAAACCAGTGAATTTATCAATTACCCTGAATGCCCACTGAAAGCATGCTTTTTCTTCCAGAGACTACTGTCTAACCCTGCTTAATTATTTCCTAGTTTTTCAAAGACATTTTGCTTAGGGATAGCAAATATACAAAGAAAAGTCTTCTATTACAGCATTTTTAATTTATCCATAAAGCTCTCATCTCCCAGTTTTAAGAAACCTCTTGCATCACGAATAGTTAAAAAGAAAACCATAAAAATGTTTCCATCCAGTATTCTGACAACGCAATACGGCTGTGAGAATTTAAAAATCTGAAAGTAGAGAACCTTGAAAGGAAAGCAGAACGTATGTTGCCCCATCTATTGAAGCTTTTACCTCCCACTCACACTCATATACACTATGCCAGATCTGTGATAAAGGCATCCATCCCTGTGAACCTAGCCCGAGGCTGAAGTCAACTTCCATAAGCTATTAAGAGTCATTAGAAAAGTTTTGTACTATTGATACAGTGAAACAGCCAAACATTGAGTACTCTCTCTGAAGCTGCTAGCTGTTAAAATAAATGCCCCATAACTGTTCACTTTTTGCCACAGTGCAGTTTCTCAGAAAGTTTTGCCAGCACAGATATATCAACTAAAAGAATAAAGAAAAAAAACCCCATGCACTAAGCATCACAGCTACTTCAGCAATATAACAACTATGAAAAAACAGAGCATTGTTGACAGCTTTGCTTGTGGTGTTTGTGGAGGTGATACAGTAGCGCTAGCAGAAACACTCCTAGCAGAACACACTGCAAATTCATTTGGAGTCTCTACCAACGCGTTTCTTTGTAGTGAGAACTAATTACCTCTTTCTAATAGCTGGACCACACTAAGAACATATAGCCCTTGAGGTAACATCATTGGAACGTTTAATTCAGACAGCAGAGGTTATGCCTTTAGATCCAGACTTCCTGGGCTTGATCGCCACTGTCAAAGAAACATATACAAGTATCACATTACACTGAGATGCACTCAACATGAGATAGTTTGCTGATTTTTTTTTTAAGGAACTCCAACATTTTTCTCAGCTTGTTGTAAAACAAAAAAAACTCACATGTTTAAGGTTACTAGATTTAGGGAGAAAAAGCAAGGCTTTACTTCATATGCTTAATCCCTCTGTGCTTCTAGCCAGTTCACATGCAGCACAAGAGCCCTTTCTACAGCAGCTACATTTCACTTCCCCACTGAGCCCCCTTAGAGCTTAATGAAGGATTCATCATCAATCTCTCACACTGCCTCTGTAGCGGTATCAGCAGAACATACTCCTTCTCTGCTTCACCCTGCTCAGCCATGCTTTGAGCGAGCCAAATCCTCACAGGCTGTTTGAGATGATCCCAGTGCTCGTCATCTCCCCACAGACATGCTCTGCTACCATTTGTGGGAACACACTGCAAACTGGATCAGGGAGTCTTTTTTCTGGCTGGGTAAGTTTGCTGATCTGCTTCATGTCTGGCATCACCAGTAGTTATGCCAGTGATACCGCAAGTTGCAGAACTCCCCAAGTTACCATTACCGCTGCAGATTAGGTACAGTTGAACTATGGCCTCAGATGACTTTCAGTTTAGTGACTCTTTTACAGAAGAGCAGAAGAAACTCTTTAGAATTTAAAAAAAAAAAAATGCTGACTGGGGCAAAGTCACTTTAACTCATTTTTGACACCTGGTGTCAAGCCAAGGCTCACTAGAAATAGTCTTGCTTCTTTGAAGCAGAGCAGCATGCTAATTTGTGCTGGCAGCTCACTCCATTTTTTCTGAACTTCAGAAGTAAAGGAAAATGTTTAGAAGCACAATTTTAAAAATCACAGAATCAAGGAGATCACAAGAAGTGCATTCAAGATAGCATTTAATCCTAGTTACTACCCAAACTTTTTTACTATCAACATTCTGCAGTCTATTCTAGTATTAAACGGGATTGCAGAACAGGCTTTACCATGAAATCAGAGAAGTGGGGAGAGTGCCCTGAAGGTTCTTCATTAGCATTATCTCTGTGTAGCTCACTGGGGAAAGAATAAGGAAGACTCCTCTGTGGCATTCTATTCAAATGTATGAGCCATATTTAAATGGGTAAGGGACATATTTCTGATGCAGACTTCACAGCAGGTCCAAGTCAGCATCAGTTTCATTAACACTCAGAACATCCAGGCTAAAGAGCCCTTTGCCATACAAAACTGAAAAAGATGTGCACCTTGCATCTCCTGAATTATACAAAGGATCCAAGCCAAGACTCCAAGGGCTCTCAAGTTGATATCGCACTTTTCATACAGAGGCAAAAAGTCCTGAACAGTACCCAGTAAAAACAGAGCTTAGTCTAAATTTTAGGTGAACAGGGAGAAGAGGAAACCAACAAGTTAATTACAGCCCACAGTCACCTCCCCATTTCTAATAGCCGCATCTCAGAACTAATCCCCAAAACTCCTTCCTGCACCCAGACCCCAACCAGCCTGTTTAAAGAGCAGGGAACAATAAACACTGATGAGCAGAAAGGGTCAGGGGAAGGAAAAAAGCAATTACAGTAACTGCAAAACAAAGCCTGGAAAAGGAGAGCTGAAGACACTTTTTCAGAGAGGCACAAATCCCAAATCCCACCAGCCCGGTCCCGAGCAAACCGCCAGCTGTGACCCCCGGCCGGGTCAGTCCCGCTTTGCTCCCTGCCATTCCCACCCAGGACCCCTGTGTCCGCGCTAACCTCCTCCCCCCCGAGGCACGGCACACTTGCTCTCCCCCCTGCACGCAAGTGCGCCCCGCTTTCTTCGGCCTCGCAGGGTACTCCCGACTGAGCAGAGGGCACCCCCTCTTTTCCTCCCTCCCAAACCGGGTCTCCCCCCACTGCAACGCGCTGCCCCCCCCCCCCAAGTGCAGCCGGGGCACCCCCGTCCCCTCCCGCACGCAGGGAGCCCCCCGCTGCCAACAGGGCACCCCCCCCCCCCCCCGTTGCAAGCAACGCTCCCCTCCCTCCGTCCTCAGAGCACCCCCCGGCGGAAAGGGAGCCCCCTCCCTGCCGCACCGGCCCCGCACACACACAGCCCCCCCCCCCGCCAGCCCGCGACCACCGGCCGCACAGGCCCCGCAGGACACAAGGGCCCCCGGCCCCTCCGGGACCCCGAGCGGAGCAGAACCGGAGAGCGCCCCCCGCACGCCCCTCTCACCTGCGGGCCGCGGCTGCCCGCCCGGCCCTGGCCCGGGGCCCCGCTCCGGAGCGTTCCCGAAGTCCCGAGCGCGGCCCCGCGCCCGCCCGCCCGCCGCCACCTGGCCCCGCCTCCCGGCACCGCGCGCCACCGCCCGCGCCAACATGGCGGGCCGCCGGGCCTGTGCGCATGCGCCCAAGGGCGCACCGGCGAGGGGGGGCAACGAGCGGCAGGCGGGGCTAGAGGAGGAGGCGGGTCCGGGGGCGGGGCGGTGGCGGTGAAAGGGGCGGGGTTATAGGAAAGGGGCGTGGTCTCTGGGCCCGCGGGGCGGTGAGAGGGGCCATCCATGGATGGATGGATGGATGGATGGATGGATGGATGGATGGATGGATGGATGGATGGATGGATGGATGGATGGATTGCACAGGGGTGCACACAGGCAGGAGTTCTGCTGGCAGGGGCTGTCTCCACGAGCACCGTGCTTCAGGAGAGCTGCTGGAAGAGCCGGGAGGACAGCAAGAGGCAGCAACTTAGGGAATGCAAGTGATAGATGTACAAAAACATCTCCTAGTGTTCTCCAGGGGACTAATTTGGGACTAGCATTACTAGCAAGTGAAAGGCCAACCCCAAATTGCTCTCCTGACCATAGGGTTTTCTACTGGAGAGCTCAGAATTGCTTCACCTGCTCCTGTAACACTGCAGGATGGTAACCTTGAAGTTTCTTCACAGTTTTCTTCTCTCTTTCATGTGGCTGCAGCTCTGATTTGGGAACTGTTGTTCTTCTGCCTGTATTGTTTCCTGTAAACACACCTTTAATTACTGCACCCCCAACATTCAGCAAATTTTTGACTGTAGGTAATCTTAGGGCAAATAATGCCTTAGTTAAACCCAGGCAACCCTAATGAAGTTCTAGGAATTTCAGCAATGCAATTCAGGGCAGAACTTGATGCAAAACTAATTATGAAGCCATAGGTAGCCTTCCAGCCAAGACTGCAACCATCTCCTCATAGCAGCTCTGTAACTTCAGCTTGGTAAATGCCCTTGGCTTGAAAGATGCCAGCTTTAACCCTAAGGGAAAGGTTAAGCAAAATTTGACACCATACCACACCATCTGAGAGTTGCATATCTCCAACACTGCTGGCTTTTAAAGCTATCTTTTATCTGGAAATTTTTGAAATCGGCTTATCAAAGGCAGTGCATCATCTATCTCAGAGAAAGATTCTGGTTAAGTAACTCTCTAACAGATTTTGCTACGGGCAGTTTCAGGTTTGCTTCTATTCTCTTCACATCATTAACAGCAACTGAAGTAAATTCAGGCACAGAGAACTAACTTATCACTACACTCAAGCTGACAATAAATTCAGTATCTCATTTGCAGAAGAAAACATTTTTTGAGTATGTTTTTCCTACTTCTGTCCTTGAAAATGACCTCTTGCATGAGCCAGCGCCAGTCTTGACTTATCTTTACAAAACTTTGGGAGGAACGCATCTCTGCTGAGAAGGGACATGGACATAGCGACACGCTGGATATTTCAAAATGTTCCCAAACAGAATAACTGAAGTCTTGGAATGTGCTCTCTCACAATGTTTTACAAAAGGCAAGTTGTAATAGAGAGCCCTTCACCTTTTTTTCTTGTTTATTTCCATTAGAAAGAAAGTGAAATTTGCCATATAAATAGACTGTAGCTACTAAACACGTGCCTCTCTAGATATAACGCTCTTGCAGCTCTTTTTACTCTCAAGGCAATGTAATGTCTCGAATGCACATTTAACATGGGCTCTTGTCCAAGTTGCAAACCGATCCCACACTTCTAACCACACAGACACTTTCTGACCCTCTTTGCTTACTTACATGACAGAAGGTGGGTTTTGTCACAGCCCAGGTTCCATCTCATTTCACAGCTGAATATATCGAATTTTTTGCTAAGGACTTGGCAAACAAATCAAGTGCTAATGGTGCTCCAGTGTTTTTCTAATGGTTCCACTTTGAAAACCAGGCAAATTTTCCCAGGCTTTACCTGGGATCTCTCAGCACCAAAACCCACAGACGTGACTCGGGCAGCCCCCAGGAGATGACAGCCCAGCTGTGCCAGGGAAAGGCTGGAAAGCTCTGTTCAGCAGACCTAGGCTTGGTCACTAAGGGTTTCTTATTGAAAATATGTGTACTAGTGTTGCTCAAATGCTATTTTGTTTTTAATAAAATTTTCTACAAGGTTTTGATCTCTCTGTTATGTATTTCTCTGCAAGAAATCCACCATAAATTTACTGTAGAATCTGTCAGGCATCTCAAAGTATAAACATGACACAAGACAAATATACAAAATTACTAATATAAAACAATTTACAAGGTAAGTTTTTATACATAACTTTACCACAAGATTGTAATCACAAACATTTTCTATTAAAGTCTACTTATAGCATAGTTCCTTTCAAAACATCATTCTAAGTATTTATGCTCACAAATCTGACATTTGATAACGGCACTGAACACAATTTGCTGTGGCAATATATGTTTTCAGCATTTAACAGCAGTATAAAGAATGAAGAAAATTACCAGTTCAGACAGAGCATGTTTATACTCACCTCACAACCATTTTGCATTGATATTACAGATTATATAGAGAGAACAATATCCATTAAGCAACAGTATTTCCTGATCAGAAATTTTACAACTTGCCTTTATCTAAAAAGAAACAATAACGTGTACCCACTGCCACCTGAGCTAGAAACAATTCACTCTGAACGTTTGCCATAAATTTAACAGAATCTGTTACGAAGCCGAACACAGAACTTGGGTAGAAGAGGAACTAAGCTCTATTAAGCTTCAATTGCTTGTGACGAGGTAGTCACTGTTTGCAGTTCTGTAGATAGTCACTGGTGAACTTAATTTGAGCGTGTGAAGAGTTGCAGTGGCAGTACCCATACATGTGTATTTAAGGCAACGTTTCTCCAGCTGTTTTGACTTGCATCGCCTGCCCAGGTGAACTGCACCACCCATGACCCCTTCTCCAAGTGCAACGCTGTAGACGGAGATGCATCTATCTGCTTCCAGCTCTTGAAGTGAGCTCTTGCGCTGCATGACTACTTTTTATTTCCTCTTAACTTTTGCATGCTGCAGTTTAGAAAACAGTTACTTTCAGAATTTATACTTTCTCTATACTGAAAATGTTTTGTTTCAGATAGATCTGCATATTCATGCTGCAGTAACAGCCTGAAAAAATTAAAATCATTCTAAAATGAGAGTTGAGGTACATATTTGTCAAGCAGTAAACACTGAAAATATTTTCCGATAAAAAAATCATTCATTTTAAGTATTTTTAAAGCCCTTGACTTTCCCCCTCACCCACAGTTATAGACAGCTTGATTCCAGCCATATACAGTGCATTTCCAAAGTTCACTGACTACTCGGGTCCCCACTAATGCACAACAAATCCTACTGAACTCATTTTTCCAAGTAATTTTATTAACCTAGAGTAAAAAGTAACATCTGCTGAGCACAGGCAGCCGGTTCGTGGCTGTTCCCGCAGGCTGGCATCCCATGCCATAGGCCGGGATGTGCAGCCAGAAGCTGCTCGGCAGCCGACCATCTGGAGCGGCTCCATGAGTATTACTCCAACCTCTGAGAGGGAGAAAGAGATTTGAGCACCAATAAATTGTCTTTGCTGAGGCTGGTGAAGCCTCATAAAAAAAATCTTTTCAGAGTGGAGCATACCTACATCCTATTCTTGCTGTTTTCCCATGGTGTGAATTGGAAATTTCCCCAAAATAAAAAAAAAAATAAAAATCCCTAGAGGGAAGTTCACTGTCCCAGCAGTGCTCTACCACGTCGTTCTGCTCCGTCTCTGCTTCCTGCAGCACCCAGGAGGCATCAGCCATGTTCCAGGAACACCAGCAAGGAAAGACTCTCCCATTGCTCCCAATGGCCTTAAGCTGAAAGAGGGTAGGTTTAGGTTAGATGTTAGAAAGAAATTCTTCCCTGTGAGGGTGGTGAGGCACTGGCACAGGTTGCCTAGAGACGTTGTTGATGTTCCATCCCTGGAAGTGTTCAAGGCCAGGTTGGATGGGGCTTTGGGTAACGTGGTCTAGTGGAGGGTGTCCCTGCCCATGGCAGGGGGGTTGGAACTAGATGGTCTTTAAGGTCCCTTCCAACCCAAACCATTCTGTGATTCTATGATTTCCCAGCTATTTCCTGCAAGGAAAGATGGCCTCGCAGTCTCTCTCCCAGCCCAGAGCTGCAAGCACCAGACACCCTTGGTGCCCACAGCGGTAAATGGAAATGCCAACTTCCCGCCTCATGCTTTAGGGTGGAGAAATAGGCATTATCTTCTTCACCACCCTAGTGCAGGTAGGATCAGAGCCAGCTGAAGCTCACTGAGCCATGGCCGTGCCTGCCCAGACAGCTGCAGGCAGCCCTCAGAAGAAAATGACACTAAAAGTATTTTAAAGCTTGGTGAAAAAGATATTTGAAATTACTCTCCTTGCAGAGTCAGTGTCTTAGCATTACAAGCCTGCCAAGTAACAGAGTTTTCCCCTGTGCTTGAAAGAGGAAATAACTGCCTGGTATGTGCTGGCACACATTAGCATTTTAAATTACAATTATAATACAGATAGATCCTGCATGTACAAGCCTTGATTTTCAGCCTTTTTACACCATCCACGCTCATTTCCACAAATGTAAAAATTTGGGGTAAAACACCAACATAAAGACTAATTTTTTTTCATACCACTTTTAATGTCTCATCTCTCTGCCTTCCGTACAGTCTCCCACCATGGAAATAATAATTATTGGGGCAGCAGAGAATCACAGGCTGTTTTGACAGCCTGCCTTTCTCTACCAGGCAAAACCACAGCAGAACAGGGAAGAAATCAGCATAAACATCATTGCTATTCTCAGAGAAACATTTCCAATGTAAATGGAGCATCTCACCAGAGAGATACAGTCAAAATATTAAAATATGTAGGAAGGGGGAATTATTTTGACCACTGAGCATTAAAATTCATCGTGTGTGGGGAAAAAAAAAAGCGGAAAACATTCAGGGTACAATTGATCCAAACCTTAGGAGTTTGGGAAGATAATTGAAATGTGAAAGGAGTGGAAGGAAAGAGGGAAATCAGAGAAGACTACTGCAGGGAGTACAGTCTGTAACTACCATTCAGGCAGAAAGGAGGCCATCCAGTGCAAGGGGAGGTTTAAGAGCCTCAGGAATTTGGAGTGGCTGCAAAATTTAACACAGCAACTACAAAGACAGTATCTGACCTAAATATGCGACTTACATCCTTACATTGTCCGGTGCTACAATAACCTCTTTAGTTTGAGAACATGAATGACTAAAATAAAAGTAACACTGACATCTTAATCCTATTTTTTAAACTCATACATGACAAGATTGCTGATTGAGGGGGGTTTTTTTTAAGAAATAGCAGTAGATTTTACCTGCTGTATCATGCCAGCTTTGTTTAAATTGGTGAAGTGAGGATCAGACAGTCCATCACTCCCTTCCATCACCAGAGGTTCATTGCCCAGGGTATAAGTTATCATGGTGGACACACAAAAGGTTTTACCCACTTTGTCTTGCAAATTCTTGTATGATTGCAACATTTACATTTGTAACGAGGACTTCCTCATCTCCAGCTGACTAAATTGTTTTGGAAACCTTCCTTGGGCACATAAGCACTGAGAAATAACAACCTTTACCAACTGCAGTCTGCCAGTCCCAGCCTGAAGTCTTCCCTTACCTCGAAGGATTTCACTCAAAGAAAATAAATAGCAGTGGAACTTGTCATTTCCTCCAAACTCATTTTGGAGTCTATCATATTTTTCCTCCAGCTAATCTCAGTGAAGCTGAATTTTAGATTTGTAGGAATAGCTATTTTTAAAATAGGTTTCTCTGTGCTATAAAATATTATAATAAAATATCACTGTCAAATGCAGGTGGTGCCTGAGAATTCAGTGCAGAACTCAGTCGAGCCATTTCTTTGGTAATTCATGTGTTCTTCCACAAGAGCCTTCGTTTGTAAGTCATACAGGAATTTTCTTGTAAAGTGTTTCCTTGCTTGCTCTCTTTGAGATATATATTCATAAAGAGGAGCGGTGCAACTTCATTTTTGAGTTGTACTATTTCTCTACATTGCTCTTTTTCTTAATTTCTTATACACATTTTGAAACAGTCTGGAGAGGGGTGGGAATCTGAAGTTTGAGTCATATATTTTCAGAAAGTCCAAAGTCTCAGTTATCTGATTTTTCTAAGCCAGCTTTGTATCTTTACCCTTTTGTTTCCAAGGTTTGTCCTTTTTTCTAGCTTTAGTATCTTGGAAAAAAAAAATCATCAAATGTAATTCTTTTTCACTGTTAGGCAATAAGTGAAGCAGTGCAAGTAAGGAAATGCTTCCAACCAATGTCAGAGGAAAAAAGCAAAATACAATACTCAGCTTCAACTCCACACATTTACAAAATGCACTACAATAGCGCTTTTAATATCATTCCCATCAATCTCTTCCTTTTTTTTTTTTTTAAATGTCTATACAGCAGAATGTACAAGCATTGAGCTTTGATGTGCTAGCATGGGGATGCTTTATGATTCATGAAATAATTACATTCTCATTTACCATAAACAAGTTCCAACAGCCAACAGAAATGCTGGGTTAATCAATGTCTTCTGCAAGTGCTCACTGTTCTTCTAGTTTGGACAATAACTGCAACAACACTTTTTGCACAGGATTATTAGTCACTGCAGATAACTACTTCTGCCTCTGTAGACTGTATATTGTCCAGGCTAAACAATTTATCATTGCACGCTCACACACTTTCGTTCCCCTTTATCAAATGTTACTAACTCCTTTCATATGACTGTAGGTCAGCTTTAAGAACATGACAGGAATTAAACATACATATATTTTTTTTTTTTCTCTCAAACTTCAGTAAAATCACCTTGCTTTTTATTCCTAAAACTGGTGATGCAGGACTTTCTTATCACAAAGAGGAAACAGGAGCTCAACACTCCTCACCTTGCCAGGAATGCGGCAGGATAAAGAAGATAACTTTCATCCTCCCCGTTCCCACAGGTGGGGATGGACAAGGAACAAGTGCCAGCAGAGGAAACTGCTCAAGCCAACACAATTCAACCAGGATGCAGGAAAAGTGGCCTGTGCCAGGTGGAGGGCTGATGTACAGAATTCCCCCGGGAGCAATAGGGAGAGCAGTGGCTTTTGCTGAGGCAATGCAGCAGGGCAGTACAGCACCGCACTGCCCTTTTGCTCAAGGCACATGGCATAATCCATATGCTAGCTTGGTACCCAAGAATTTCTTTCCATATAGAAGAAAGCAATGCACCTTTGTTTCCTTATAATTAGCACTAAGGATAGAAAATTTGGAACTCTAACAATCCCTGTATGGCTTAATAAATTAGCATTTATCACTACGATATCAAAACAAGACCAAACTTCTGTCATATATGATTTTTAGTATCACAAGAAAATGATTAAAAGCTGGATTTTGCTTGTCTTTTGCAAACACTTATGTAGATATCTGGAGCACTGCTCATGTGAAAGTTGTAAGATCTGACCAAAGTTGGTTATGATACGGCCTAGCTATGTCGGGGCAGAAGAGCTACCTTTTACCTGCCCTAGCACCACAAAAGCAGTGCAAGTAACTGTATACTCTTCTCCAGAATGTAAGCTGCTAAGGGGGCTTTCTGCAGCAATCAATAGTTCTTATATCCAAGCAATCCATCTTTAGGTTCACTCCTAATTAAAGATCACCATTGAATATAAAATAAATTATTGATTGCTGTCAGGAAATACATTAACACATCTGTCTCCAAGCAAGAACAGCTCAATGGTTCCAAGTGGAGCAAATTTAGTAACTGTCAGTGATGTGGAAGCACTCCATTCATCAGCTGAGCTCACCCAGTAGTAAAGCAGCTTAGTATCCTCTGAGCTACTCCTAAACCTGGTCAGGGGAACAACACAAGACTATTCAGTGGACATTTCCAGAAGCAATGCTTTAAAAAGAAGTTTCAAGTTGCCACAGGATAAAATGTAGTGCCTCATCATGATATTCCTGAAAGCAGGAGAGCACAGGTTAAACTCACGTGCTCTCCTGCCCTGAGACAGATTTAGGCACATCTACTAAGGCTAAACTGCACCACAGGACCAACAGTGAAGAGTTTGTTTGCTAAGTTATTTCTTCAGGGATAAACAAATCGTCGTGAAATGTGCTTGTACCATTGAGATACTGCAGCGTGCACAGTATCAGCAGAATCTAATGAAACCAGCTATCTCGTTGCAGGGTATTTTACTGCAGAAGCTGTACCAGTAAAAATCCTCAGTTTTGAGTTGTGACTGCACTGAAAGTCCATGCCCTTACCTTTCTGTCCAGCACAAGGATATTGACTGTGAAAGCACAACAAAGAAGCCATTTAGCCCAATACTTTAGCAATAGGGGAACATTTCAGCTACTTGCATACCAAATTGGTAAGATCTATAAGACCAGAGAGGACAGAGGCGAATTTTAGAGACACCCCACTGAGCCTGAGTAAATGGCACAAGGAACGTAAAATTCACAAACAAAAATACAACACAACACATATCAGAAGAGAAATAAACTGAGGTCCTTGCAAGGTTCACAGCCCAGCTCCTGAACAGATTGATGTCCTGCCCAGGGCTGTCTGTTCTGACCACAGAGATTTACTCTCCTCATGAGCTTTCTAACATAGGCTTCATTTAGGGAGGCACGTTTGTCTGTAAACAACCGCAATCAGGCCGTAGTATCATGGTTTCACTACCTCTAGTCGATCTCCCCTACAGTGTATTGCCATGTAGAGGTTGCATGAGCAAAAGCTCCTGCATATATGAGCTCTGTATCCATTGATATGTCATCCTAAATTTTGTGTATGAGAAAGAGGGGGCAGAGCAAAGAAGGTCAATGCTGACAGAAATCTTGATCACCATTGGCCCTCCTTGCTGTGCCCCAGCAGCTGTAAAACTTTGCTTGATATTATTTTAATTTTAAAATCTGATTATCTGTGTTTTGGCAGAAGTTCTCAGCAGCGTGCAATCCTCCCTTCACTGAGACAAATGAATTAGCATAAAGTGGGGGTTGTAAATTACAGGTCATCAGTATTGGCAGGGAAATTATAGGTGCTCGGCAGCACGATAAATACTGGAGGTGAACCCGGCCAATTGCTTTCAAAACTCCTTATTTACTGCGGGCCCCAGCTGCAGGGTTGTGATGGCTGTAAACATCGCTCCTGAATAATGGGACAGGGATCACACAGAACATCTGTCCATAGAGTATAGAGGCAAACCCATACACAAAACAGTGAAATGCAGTATCGAAAGTAATACAAATACAAATATGTCTGTGACGGTGAAGCTGCGCTTCATTTGGTTCAACACAATTGAAAATAATTTCCATTAAACTATACAACAAGCATTTTCAAAATACCCTTGAAAGGCTCCTGGAAATAGTTGCGAGTGCCTGATGAGCAAGCACAGCTAGTGTTCGTCCTTCTGCCATTAAAACCAGAGGCACAGAAGGGAGCTCTGATTGTCTTTTCTCCAGCGTTTCATTGTCTGGGCTCCATGACGGTGTTTTTTATGCAACGATTGGAGCCTGCACATCGAGGAATCCAGGGGACTTTACAAGGCAGATACTTCATTTTCTTTAGGGCACCCTAGACGTCAGCTCCCTAGCACTCCTTTCAGCACCAGGGAGGGATCCTTAGGGGAGCTCTAATCCAGGTGGCTGGGCAGAGAGGGGAAAAGAAAATTGTTTTTACATTTCCCTTCAAAAGCAGTGCTTGCAACACGCTCACTCCACAGGCTGTGCCTTGCAGGCAGCCCTATCTAGTCCATGCTTAAGGATGCAGTTCATCGTCCTTTGCCATTTCACAGACGGGCAGGATCCCTTGATGTCACGGGTGCCTTCCCAAGGATGCTGACCACCCTGTCGTGCCTGGGTATCACATCCATTTAACACCAAACCTCTGCCTCCCCTCCCTGCCTGGGCACACTTGCCGCGATCTGGCGGAGGGAGTCTTGCTGTTCCTTTCCACCCATGTGCCCTGGGTATGCCAGTGGCAATCAATTTTCCTTGCATGGGCAGATGTGCACCCAGGGGGGCATCAGCCCCCACTGCGTGCGGTTTCCAGCCTGCTGGGATGCTCAGAGCCACACTGGGCCACGCAGAGATGCCTGAAAATATTGATGACTTTATTCCTTTTTTTATTCAGGGAGGAATTTAGAGCATCTTTTTTTAATGTTTTTAATATCCATTTTATATTTTTAATATCCAACTCCATTTCCTGGCCAGCCTGTACATCCTGGTGGGGTGATGTGTGTCCTCTGTGACTCCTCCTGGCAGAGAGTCAGTTTATTCAAAAATAGAATGAGGATTCTCATTAAATGAGAAAAATCATGTGCATCCTCAGAGCTGCTCTGTCTCAAGGCATCATTGCTGAGATGCCTAACCCTCTTTTCAGTCTCCTTGCATGAACTGTTTGTGTGCAGTGCCCCAGAGGCTGCTCTCAAAGGCCCCAGGGCTTTTCAGGAGAAAAAAAGACATTGAGGTACTTCCAGTGATATTTTTTTTCATCAACAGACTTACCATTAAAAACACACATTTCTGACAGCAGAAGCTTTCACTGGTCACACTGCATTATTGGCAAGGAAGCCTGAAAAGAGAAATTACTGCTCCTGCCTCACTGCATCCTTCATACTTGCCCATGGTGCTGCTGATGCTCGGAAATGCAGGCAGGTGTCCTGGACGCTGCCTGCTTTTTATTACGCAGCTCCTGAGGGGTGGTGAGGAATTGCACTTTAACACACTGCATCTGAATTTTAATTGAATTGTAGCCCGCAGCTAAGTGGAAAGACATTAAAATCAAACTCCAGTGTTTCACTGTATAGTTGATGTTCCACTATGGTAATATTTCCTCTGAAATAATTGATCATCTCTCTATTTATATTGTCTCTTTCTTCAGCAGCCCCTTCCAGCAGCCTGGTACGTCTTCCCAGGCAGGCCACAGAAATGTGGACTGTGTCCCAGTGACACCCGCTCAAACCACCGCCTGATGCTGACAGTGCTGGACCACACATATTTTCTATCATCCAAACTATATTTTAATGAGGACTGCTGTAAGGACAAGGTTTACAGATAAACGCTGAGTATAAAGAGGGACTGTGACAGAATTAACCTGAATCTAAAAGAAAGACACCTTTCTGAGGAGGTTGTATAAATGAACAGCAACCTCCAGGTAGGAGGTTTTAGGCACTTCAGCTCACTGTTTTTATTTCAGAAGAGAAGGGCCAAAAACATGCTTGGCTTTTTCTAGCTAAAGAAGTCTAAGAAATCATCTCTCCCCCATCATTTCCCAGCTAAAAGCTTTTGCGTGTGTGGAGACCCTGCTTAGCCAAAGCAGGACAGACATCAGCATCACTCCAGGGGAAGGGGTCTGGCCAGCAACAGGGGACGTGTTGTCAGTCCTGCTGCGAAGTGTCAACAGCAAAGCTTTTTTGAGGAGCCACAGCCCTCTGCTCCCTTCTCAATGCCACAGATGGGACGCAGCCTCCGGGCTGGCACCTCCGAGGTAGCCAGGGAGCACAGACCGCAGACAGATGCATGTACACACTGCGGTTGCAGAAAGCTCCTGCAGAAACCAAATCAAAAAATAAATATTATATATACTAAAAAGCATAATAAATAAATAGCACAGACCACTTCAAAAAATGTATGAGTCACTACGCACTTTGTGGCTCCCAAAATCAATTGCTCTTTGAATATGATTCAGTGGCAGCTGCAAATTTATTTGATTTGAATATATGTTGGCCCACTTAATTCATCCTGCCTGGGTTTTACAGAGTGAGTCCATCATGGTGCTGCAAAATATAAAGCAGGTGTCAGAAACAAAAAAGGTGTTAGATACACTTATCCGATGCCTGGAGTTTTTGGGGATGCAGCACCCCAGAGACAAGGGCAGCCAGGATGCCCGGTCCCTGGAGCATCCCTGACAGCTTGCTGATGCGCTAGAGGTGCCGGCGGTGGGGACTGCGGTGGTCAGTGGAGGCTCTGGCTCCTCCTGAGCTGCAATTTAATATAATCTACTTCTGCTACAGCAACTGCATCCGCTCTGCTTCTTTTCTAGGCATGATGTAGTTCTCACTGCAAGTACTATTGTTCGCAGTTACTCTACATCTAGCACGAACGTGGAAAATGTGCAGAGGAGAGTTGTAAAAGTTGCTGGTTTAGCTGGAACTCAACAAAAGAATGAGAAAAACCACAATCAGAAACACAGAGCAGCTATAAATGAATGGGCACACCCTTGCAAGAGTGGAGATCCAATAAATATTTGAATTTACCAATCTCTGAAATCAAAATGCTAAAAATAGTCTCTAGCTTTTGTTTTTCAAAAGGAGAGTATCCTGTTGCCAGAAGAGATTTCTCTAGTATTTGAGAGGTTCACAGCACACTTCCCAGCTGATGTGAACCTGCTGCTCGCCAGGAGCAACACAAGACATTTGGGCTTTGCAGAAGCTGCTTCCCACAAGGCGTAATTGCAGTCTCCACTCCACGTCCGTCCCCCCTCCATCCCCGTCCCTGTGAGCCGCAGCAGGAGAGGAGGGCCTCTCTCCTGCACCTCCGGCCGCTTGCCAGAGCAGACGAGGAGGAGGAAGGGCTCTGGCAGCTCTGCTCACTGCAGAGGCAGCGCCTGGAAGGAACTGTTACATTTTCCCTATGGAAAAAGTTGAATTTGTTTCCCAAAGCTTTGAAACCATCCGCAGAGCAGGAATGTCCTTCTCCGGCCAGCCCGTGTTTATGTTACTTGTCCATACGAAATTGTGAGTGCAGGTGCAACATCGTGGTGCAGCGTGGCTACCCATGTCACATCCCATGCAATGTCCTGCCTCTGCTCCACGGGGACTGACCTTTTCTTATTTTCCCAGTTTAACTGCCCAACATCATCAGTTAATCCCGGAGCACTTCTCCATTTGCACTTGAAGACTGTGGCTGCTATTTCAGACCTGAAGTGTGGGCTACATCTGCAAAAGTGTGTTGGGTTTTCCAGCTGTATCAATGTCACAAAAGAAATTGCATCTTCATGAAACTTGTCCCACTTCCATTCTCAAACCACCACAGCTCCAGGAGTGCCACTGTTCAGTATTTTCTAGACATTTCCTGTTTTTCCTGGGGGTTTTAGGGTTGTGGGTTTTTAGGGTAGTATGTCCCGCTTTATCGTTGGAAGAGGAACCATTTTCCCGGTTTAGCTCCAGGGATCCTATCCAGCAATCTCCACAAAGATATTTCATAATTAATTTTGTATATTTTATGAGTCATTTAACATACATGGAAGAGATGAACAAACAAGGGTCCGCATGCCAATTCCTTGAAATGCCTGTGATGTAGAAGATAAATATTATTTGTGTAAAAGGAAAAAATCATACTCCTAAGAAATGAAAGGCCACTGAGGAGCCTTGCACCAAGGCAGCACCAGCTGGCTCATGGCTGGCTCCACTCCTTGAGGCAGTGAGGAAGGATTTAAGCCCTTCTGCCATTTTCACCTAGTGGTATTGGGGTAGAAATTGCTCAGCCTCCTGGGGCAGCGTTTGGAGCCTGACTCGAGCTCACTCCCCCAGCTGTCGGCTGCTCAGGGGATCACAGCGAGCAGCGATGGCAGGACAAGGCTTGGATGTGGTCCTGGCTCACCCCAGCTCCATGGAGGGGCCCCAGCATAGACAGTCTCCAAGGTCACAGTGGGAATTCCATGAAGGGAAACCAAGGGCAGCCAGGAAAGCCCCAGCTTCTCCCCAGGAGCCCCAAGATAAAACAGGCAGAACTTTATAAACCTTTAATAACAGTAGAGAAGCATTTAATTGCAGCAACTAATATGGAGCGTAACAAATGCACAAAGCAGAAATGCAAAGGCACCTGTCACTATAGGGCAAACTGGGGCATTTTTGTTAATGATCCCGAAGGGCTCCCAGCACCTGCTCCATTCGGTGGGAGCAGAGGTCAAGTGACGCTCTGGGTTCCCCCTACCCACAGGAGCCATTTCAGAGCTTAGGGGACCCCAGAAGACTGAGCTGTGCTGTCCTGGGGACACGTGCCAGTGTCCTGCATGTTGTCTTTGGCCCTTGTGAGCACTTGCAAGCCTCAAGAGTAACAACTGACACTAAAATTCAGCCAGGAAAAGTGTCCCCACAAAACAGGTGTTAGTACCTGCACTTGAGTGCTGGAGAACTGCAAAAAATTGCTCTCTGCAATACTGTATCTTACTGGAAAAGTTGTAAGGTAAGAAATGAAAAGAGATCGAGTATTGTGATAGAGGAGAAAACATGACTGGTTGGGGAAAGGAAATCTTTAGGAAGAGATACACAAAATGCAGCTGATGATAGAGATCAATTGCTGACCTGTGATAGCTTCTGGAGGCTCTTGAACAATGAGATCTCCAAGAAAAAGCACTGAAGGTCAGAAAAGAGATGATGAAATGCTTGGCAAGGAAATATGCAGAGAGAAAATGCAGGTTTGAATATACGCACAGAGAGATGATGCCCAGCGCCGCACAGACCACTGACTCTGCCAGTGAACTCCTTCGAAGGGAGCTGCAGGTCTAAGAAAAGGTGAGCAAAGATGGTTTCCACTGAGATCTGGTTACCTGCAGCTGCTGGCTAATTGTAGAGAAACTTTACAGACTGCACTGAGGCTTCCACCAGGCATAATTCTTGCTGCTGCCACTTCTGCAGTTGCCTTGACCTGTAAAAGGACATTCAAAAATTATTTCTACAAAAGCTTTCTACTTTCTGTGCCACAGCTCCAGCTTTTGGGGAAATGCTCTCAAATAGGACTTAGTTGCATTTTTTTAGAGAAAATGGAGATAAAGTGCATAGTCCAACAGATAGGACAGACATCGCCAACAGAAGCAGGGAGAAGGCTATACGGAGGTAAATGCAGGCAGAAACATGGATGCAGTGTGTCAGCCTTGAGCTTCTGCTCTGAAATATGCCCTGGCCTCACTGAAACATGCTGCTGCTATCTCTGTCCCACTCATCTCAGGCATGGCTACACCAACGGCCACGGGTATTAACACGTTCCCTTGCTGCAGCCATCTAGCAGCGCTGAGCTGCATCCACAACTTCTTTTTTCTTTTTTTTTTGGCATCAATTTGAAGTGCTTCATGTGACTTTCATGTCCTTGCAACTCTCTGTTCAAAGCGGCTGCCCCGCTTGGAGGAGGTTGGGGCATCGCTGGGGCTGGGGTCTGCCTGCCTTGGGGGTCTGCTTGGGGCTCACGGGGAGCTGCAGGGAAGAGCAGTCCCTTTTCGTCCACCCATCAGCCTGGGATTGAGATTCATTTGAACATACACATACCATCACAGAATGTAATTGTGTTTACAAGCGTGAATGAATCTCATCAGTTTTGCTTATTATTTCAAGGGGGTTTTGCCTGCTTAATGCTCCGTAGTTATTGTCTCTGCTGTAGAAGAGACAAAGCGATTGCTCTGTTCTCAGTCACAGCTATTTATATCTTGTAATAACACTCCCCAGGATACAAGGAAAGGTATGAAACCAATAGCGTAAAATTAGGACAGAGACAAAACCTCCAGGGCCTTTCTGCTCAAAAGCTGTCACGAATGTTACCACCTTGCTTTTGTTTTCTCTGCTGGATTGCTCCCCCGCAATCTCTCAGGTAGATGCTCTTTCATTCTGTTTATTTAAGCTTAATTCAAAGCAAAAGGAGTCCGTGTCTTTGGGGAGATCAGTCCCACATTCAGCAGTAGACATGCTGACACCTCCAACAGTCCAGTGACAATAAATCTTTTAAGAGCCTCTAAATGCTGGGAAAATCAGTGGTAGCTATTGCCAGCACTGGTCAGATAACACCCCAGCTCTGCCTTTGATGCAGCTCTCGTTGTGTTTGGCCACTCTGGGTCGGACATGTCCGAGCCTCCTGGTTGGTGTGAAGCCACTTGCTGGGGAGAGATTCCCAAGGGAGCAAAGGGAACACAGACCCGTGGAAATCAGCCACATCTGAGCACTTGGCAGGTACTTATGCGCCTTTTAAAAGGCTTCCTCTAACTTTAAAATCACAGCTTGTCTTTTCAGGAGTTTGTTGAGATACTGCTTTGCTGCCCCCGGGATCTTTTTCCCTTAACCATTCCCTGAGGAGAAACTGGCTGATAAAAATAAGTACTGAGTGATTCTTTGGAAATCAGACGTGAATGCTATTCCCTTAAATCTCTCCTGCCAAAATATATATATTTGTAGCATATATATATATATATATACAGTTCCTTGTGCCAACTTGTATTCTGATGATTTTTTTTAGTTGTTTCCCCTGCCATCAAGCCCATCTGCTAGTTTCACAAACATAACATCAGAGGTCCCACCCCTTCAAAAAAATTTCTGTGTTTAAACGTGACTCATGTAACCAGATGTGCCACAGTGTTACACACATTTTGTGCTATTTTTATCGCTCTCTGTTTTCTTCAATGATTAAAGCTTTTATCATATAACCCAGCACTTTGAAACGGCTGCTCAAGTTCGACACCGCAGTTCAGTGCTCCGTCCCACGTTAATCTCTGTCAGATTGCAGAGAGCTGCTGCCCTAAATGGTCTGGGCAGATGGAGCCGTGCTCTGAGCAGAGCCGCCACGCTGCCTTCTCTGGGTTTTGTTCTGAGAGGTGTCTCCTCTGGATGGGGATGAGCTGTCCGGGGTCTCCTTGGGCCCGAAGGAAGACAATTCGGGCCTGGAGAGCTACAGGGATGTTGCCAGCCGACCCTTGTTTCACACCTGCCTGCCAGTGGTGGGCCCAACATCACTCACCGGCCAAACGGCTCTGCAGCTGCCAGACAGGAAAGTGAACCGCAACTCTTTCCCTTCCTCTTTTTCCTACATTTTTTTTCTTTCAGAACATATGCAAAGGATGATTGAAATTGTACATGGTTTCAAAAAAAATTCTATTACTTGATAACGGTATCAGAGAAATGTCAGTTTGAAAAAACCCAGCTATTATATACATTTTTAGAAAAACACATTAAAAAAAAGCTGTAAATATTTCAAACCCCAACGCTTGCGACCGAGACGCAAGGAGCAGAGCTGTGCCTGCGCATGTCCCTGTGCATTGCCCCATGTCCGCAAGGAGCACGCCCGGGGCTGTCATGCCGCTCCTGAAGCCACCTGCACCTACGTGGTTTCTCCCATCGGCTCAGAGCTGCTGCCTCAGCACCCGGCTGCAGGAGGGGGGTGCACTGGATCTAGATAACAAATACGCCTTGTTCAACAAACATTTGACTAGAAATGTAGACAACATAATCAAGAAACCCATCTGCTTCAGAAAAGGCTTCTGAGGAGTTAAGTTACACCCTTGCTACGTCATATATTCAATTATAATTCAACTACCCCCTCTGGGAATTAGCATAGAAGCTAATCACTATGTAAACTGCAGAATGTGTGGGAAATTGTCTTTTATCAGCACCACTGTTATCCCTGGGAATGGGAGGGTTCAGGCACCAGTATGCAAGCAGCAATGCTGCCTGCTGCTCTTGGCTGCTGGGTGTCTCAAGGCTTGGGGAAAGCAGCCTGGCCCAGGGTTTTCCCTGCCCCAAGCGCCATGGGGCGGACACTGCAGACCCCTGGCACGGCTGTGGTCTAAGGCCAGGTCTGCTCCTCACTGTGGATGAGGAAAAAAGGTGTAAGGGCTGGTGGTGGTGCCCAAAAGCCTCCCTGGAGCCTTGCAGCCAGTGGTGTGAGGATGGCCATGGGTTTGGCAACTGGGAGAAAGGCTCCAGTGTCCAGGGCTGACCCACTCCTGGCACTCACTGGCCACCCCCAAAGGGCAACTTAATTCACCCTGAGCATTGCCGGGGCATCTGTAATCCCCATGGCGAGCGCTGGAGCAAGCTGTTGCTCTGTAATGATGAGTCACTCCTCTCCAGAGCAGCAGCTTCCAACTACCAAGCAGGCAGATTTTTTTTTTTATTTTATAATGTGGATTTTTTTGCTTGATCTTAAAAGGCGCATTCAAGAGAGCACAAAACAAATCTACGTGCATGTGAGAAGATGGTGCAACTTTGCTCTTCGCAAGCCCTGGGAAGCCACTGTGCACTTTGCCAGCAGGACTTGGCTGTGGATTTTCTAGTTGAACTTTCCTAGGAGATAATGAGGTATCTACTACCTCGGTGTTTTCCCCTGAAACATTCTGGTTGTGCTGAAACACTTCTTTCCCACCAAGAAATGAAACACTTCATTTTGAGCCAGGTCTTTGAGGGTTGATGCCCGACATTCTGCAGTATCAAATCAAAACCTTTTCTGTCCTCCCTCTGGCTGAGCCACCACCATGTCAAGAGGATGGTGGTCCTGAACCCAGTCAGGGGCTGTCTCCCATGAGGAGGATGCAGGCAGGAGGCCCTGAACTGCCTCTCCATGAGCGTGAGCAGGTATGTGACGCACTGAGCAAACACCCAGCTGTATCTATAGAGCAAGGATATACTTTTAGAGTGGCTGATGGCTGAGGAGGTGCCTGGCACCCTGGGAGGGGCTGGGAATTGAGTCCTTACATGATGCTTCCCTGGGCATCATGGTGGGGCAGGCAGACCCAGCACAGTGCTGAAATGTTTTGGCATTTGCCAGTTTACTCTTTTTTTTTATTATTTAATTTTCCATATAACAAAGGCATGAGATGTGCGCAGTGACCTGATCCGGGGCACAATAATATATCAAGCTGCTGGCCTCTCCCCAGGCCTCTCCCCATCACTGCTGACCTTTGCTGAACAAAGAGCTTCTCAAACATCAGGTCTTGAGGCAACCTCTCAGCTCCCACGAGTCTGCTCAGGCTGAAGGTACAAACTGGGGCTGGAGCTTTGCTGATGGACCATGCAGCCCAGGGTATGGCAGCAGCAGGGACAGACTGGTGTTGGCTCTCCAGGACGTTCGAAGGACATTTGGAAGAGAGTATAGGTACATTTGTATACTGTTACATTACAGAAAGTCTGTGCGTCATGTTCCTTGATTTCTGAAGTTACTCTGCAGAGTTGCCTTCATCTTTTCTACAGCTAGCTACAATTTGCAGTTTCTTATTGCTGCTGTTGGCCCACAGCAAATAAGCAGCAAAAGTCACATTAGCATTTTCCCACAATAGTCTCCTTGCAAGCCAGGACTGTGGTGTTATGTGCATCAGAGCAGCAGTCTGTCCCCGAGCCAGAGCCCCGATGCTCCCTTTGATTAGGACCATGGTGCTGTAACAGGGGTGCTCGGCATGGCGCCGCGCAGCACCAATCCACCAGAGAGCCCTGGGGTGGGCATCCAGGCACCATTCGGTCCCAAAGTACTTCTGATTAGGGGGTGCAAAAAAATATTACCATAGTTTCCCATTCCTGACTGGTTTTATGTCAGTGTACATCAGCATAAAAAATTGGATGAGTCCTCAAGTTCAAGAAATATGGTTATTCTTATATCTAATGAACGGGCAGAAATACAGAGATCGTTCCTGGCTGAGGACTAAATCAAATGCAAGTGGCTGAGATGGCAATGGAGTCTAAATTTCAGTACGCTGAGGGCCAGATGCATCCACCCGAAGTACGAACACTGTGTTTCCCAACAAGCTGCTCTTCCCAGCGCCCGCCTGAGTTAAACGCTTTGAAACACAGACTGAGCTATGCTTTCTGCCGTGTCCCTGAGACCACGGTTCTATGATAGTCACCCCTTGTGAAAGTCTCTTGCACGGCCATCACCTACGCAGAGGTGAACAAGTCATTTCTGCATGTGAGTGTGCAGAGTTTGGTGTGCTGTGCTGGGGTTTTGCATGGGCTTTAAACCCCACTGAGCTTGCTTTCTTCAGTCCTTGACTAGTGGGAAGTAATTTGAGCATTGATGTAATCCCTGGGTTCAGCAGAACTGCTGCCACAGACAGGACTGGATCTGGCCCAACTCTCATTAGCAGGAATAAGGACAGACTGCCACAGCTGCCATCAGAAGTCCCTGCCTGGCCCTGTTGCTGTACCCCAAATGGTTCCATCCTGTATAAATAATAAATGCAATAAGCCAGGCTTGAATTTTCCCCTTGAAGACTAGATGAAGCTCTGTTCAAATGAATTAAATCTGCTCACTCTCTTTTGGTGATGAACTTGAGGTTGATGAAAGTGAACTATTTTTAGTGCTAGCTAGAGGCACAGGCGAATGGCTGGCAAAGCACAGAGCATGTTTCCCTGCCCTGCCAGCGCATTCAGCCAGGACCTGGGCTGCCCGGGCACAAGGGATGCTACAAGCCTCAGTGCTGTTAGGCAGCCCTGCTCAGCCTTGCCCCTTTTCATTTAGAGTACCCTCTGCAGTGCCCATTTCACACAGAGAAGCTCCTTCCAGCTCAGATCCTCCTTGGGTATGTGGGTGTCTCTTTTACCTCACCAGTGCCAGGGGGAACATCACTGTATTCAGCACTGGGGTGCTGGTGTGTGAGCCCCATAGTTTCGCCCCTCGGTAAATGCTGCTCTTCTGCCTTGGAACAGCTCAATGGAAAATCCCCCTGGTGCAGCTGCTCTGTGTTGCACAGCAGCCACATTGCCAACATCGCTGTGTACTGGAGAAGGAGGAGACATCATCTGCCTTTGGTTCAGGGTCATCCTCAGTATCATGAGCTGGAAATTGGCTTCTACTGCACGTACTGTGCTTTGCATCATGATGAGGGGGATGATGGTACCAGGGTTCTGCAGAAGCAGCCTCTGTTTCCTCCAAGCGCTCTGAGGGCTGCTGACGATTTCAACTTTACTTATTGTAATGTGTCCTTTACTGTGGTCATTTGTCTTGTTCTTTAAAGGCTACGGTCTGGCATTTGGTCTTTTTTAGATTTCACATTGCTTGTGAGCGTAAAGGTTCTGTCTGCTTACATAAAGTTTTATCCCAGATGCTATTTACAAGTTTCTCTTCCCTCCTCACCAAAATGTCAATATTTGCTTTTACTGCAGTCTGGCAGGGCTTTTCTGAGGCCTCATGCCCTGGGGAGGAGGCAGCTGGCACTGGGGAGCTGCCCCATCCAGCTGCGGCTCCTCCAGGAAGGGTCTGGCTCATTTATTTCAAGGTTCACACTAGTAGTTACTCACTCATTGGGATTTTTATACACAGGTATTATCTCTTAAAGTGTTTCCTTCTGTTCCTTGACATATTTCTTTGTGCTGTATGCATGGAGCTTATCTGCCTGGGTCCCAGAAAGGGCAAGTCTTTCTTTACCGACTTAGTGGAATTAGCTGCTCATTTTGCTGTTGTAAAAACAAATGAGGGGTTAAAATCTACAAGGTAAGAAGATCCTATCTTGTGTTTCCAACCACCATGTGGGGCTTGCACAGCCTGCACTGAAGGAGCAGAACTGTATTGGAGGTGGTGGCCCCAATGGCCAGAGGGAGCAGTGAGGGTGAAGCAGAGTCCCTGCCTGCAGCAGCTGCCAGATCCAGGCCAGCACAGGCAGCGTTGGGTGCGTGGCTTACCCTCCTGAATGGCATGGTTGGAACATTGCTTCGTGAGCTTTCATCCAACCCACGTACGCTGCAACGTTTTACATCTAAAAGTAGTGACAGCCGTGCCACCTGAGAAGCAATAGAAAAACAATGTCTTGCAGAGAAGCATTTGACAGAGAGAAATAAAAACCATAATGAATGTGATTTTCCACATGATGAAGGCTACGTGGTTTCTGTGTGCACCCTAGTCTCAATTACACCAATGTACAGAGGTCCTACGGTTACAGGGAATTGCCTTGAACTCACAGGAGTGTAGGACACCAGACAGACCATGGACATCAGTGCTAAGGCCTTCTCTTATATACCCTGTGCTGAGGGCAGATGGTGGATTTACCACTGACAATCACCTGCAAGCATACCACAGATGGGTATCTGTTAAGTTCTGCAACATTATTTGGGAGATCTAGAGGCTGGGATGGCTGCAAGAGTGTTTGCTAGGATTTCAACTATGCATTTGCAGTGATTTTCCTAACATTAATGACAGCAGTTGATAAAAATTTAGTTATTAACATAAGGTATCTGAAGGACCTCACAGGGTGTTCCCGTGATGTAGTCCACTCATCCTTATGCCTGGGAATCCTTGCAGGATTTACTGCGCTGCAGCAGTGCCCATTCTCCTGATGCCAGCATCACCCTGTGAGCACTGTGCCAGGTAGGAGCAGCCCTCCATGGCTTTACAAACTGCCTTCCAAATCAGGTATTCAGACAAAACTCCATCAGCCTGTATGCCAAATGGAGCACGCTCAGGTCCTGATGCTGCTTTGGCTCTAGAAGCAGAATGATTCCGCAGGGCATCTGGCAGCAGACATCCCCCCTGCCTGCAGCATGACTCTTGCATTCATGCACACACAGTCCCCTGCAGCAGTTCCATCTGCATGTGGCAGTGCTGTGGCATTGTGGAAACACCCAAACCCAGGTCACAAGAGGGAGAGAGGAGCGTACGGGTTCCATCCTCAGCACGGCACCCAGTGCTGGACCCCCTCCTGCCCCTGCTATGCAGGGGCTGCTCTGCCCCAGCACCAAGGAAGGGGGGAGCTCTGTTTCCACTGCACCAAATTGCATTTCTGCCCCGCAGCAGTACATTTTTCTAAGTCATTACTGCAGAAGCAGCGATGCTTTTCTCTTATACCAGAATTACCTTTCACTCCTGCCTGAGGAAGGGTGTAGTGAAATGTTATTTGTTCTGCTTTAAGACATTGTGAGGGGAGATAAGCACCAACGAGCAACCTAAGCAATACAGCAAGCTCTTTCCAATAGACACTGGCCTGTGCTGAGACCTGTGCTTTGTGTGATGAATCAGTATCCTTCCCAGAGACCTTACAAAACAAGATTTCCTTAATTCCGTGGTATTCAGGATACAGAACTAAACTCACAGGAGTTAATATATTTAAATTACCCTGTTAGATATATTCAAGAAAACAGAGGTACACTCATAAGAGTTAATCCATTTAAAATTGATTTTGCCTTTCAGCCTTTCTGAAATATCTGTGCAGGACAGCCTGTGGGCTTTCTGCATTTTTCAGTTAGAAAAGAGACCAGCCAAGCTAAACCGTGCGTGGGGCAGACCTCGGCTTGTTTTACTGCAGATACACTGCACCCAGTATTTCAAATGGTACCCAAAAATCAAACTGCTGGAAATGAGCTGGGAAAAACTACCAGGGTCTTATTTCTTGCAGAGAAGATCAAAATAACCTGAGCTGCAAGCAGAAAGGTCCCAAATGAGTGAGCACACCCAAGCTCAACTCTCATGTGGGGGCAAAGAAAGAGCTTTGAGTTAGTCCCTTTTGCCATCCCCTGGAGGGAGGCATGATCGGTTTTCCTTTAAGGATGGCTTTAGCTATCAGATACCAGTGGCAGGCCATGGTCTCTTACCCCTCGGAGTATCAAATCCATGTTGATCCAGAGGAACTAGCTGCCCAAAGCCTCCAGCGCAGCGTGAAACCAGGGCTCCACTGTGCAGCCCAGCTGGGTAAGGACTGGCTGGGTTTGATGGGCAGAGGCACTGGTGTGGGTGCAGGGGCTTCATGCTCCTGCCCCAGTGCTGGGGGGATCACACCCTCCCCACGGGCAGGGCCGTACCCGCCACAGGGCATTTCGCAGGGGGCCATCTCTGAACCCCAGCTGCTGCCTGCAGCTTCAGTGCAGTGTGCTGCTTTGAAGCAAAAACAAGGTAATTTCAGCCAGACAAAACGCTTTTCCCGTATTTTTAAATCTGTAGCCACGACCTTCTTTTTTTGCTACAACCCAGTTAATTTATTGCCTCTCGAGATGCCCGCGCTCTGGGGAATGCCCCGCAGATCGCTGCGCATCAGGAGGTCACGGGCTGCTGAGGAAACCCCAGGACAGCACACACCCAGGTTTGCCTTTGGCTGCTTTCGATACAACCAGCTCCCCGGGGGGCGGCTGGAGCCCGGCCCGCACCCGGCTACGCGCTCGGCGGGGCCCCAGCGCCACCGTCTGGGGACGCGCCCAGAGCCGCCCGGGCGCCGGCTGCCCTCCCCGTCCTCCCGCTTCCCTCCCGCGCCGCCAAGCGGGCCTTTGCTCCCCTTTTCAGCATCCCTCAGCTCTGCATTGTGGGGGTTTAGCCCTGTGCGAAGCGGCCAGTTGCCGTGGCAGTGCCACGCCGCTGGGAGATGAGGCTCGGTGCGGGATGGGGCTCCGGCCAAGCCCTGGCTTCCCGGCAGCGTTTGCTCCCAGCCAGCTCCCTTGCCCTGCTGAAAATGCCCAGGTTTGCTGACTGCCTGGACATGCTCCAGAGCTGACCTGTTTGCTCAGCAGTCACTGGGCTGTGCTCATTACTGCCCCTTGCACGGCTGTGTGCGTGGTGCTGGTAATAAGGACAATTGTGCATTTAATCACAGCCACACTGTCCCCAGGACACTTGTGCTAGAGCAGAGCCAGGTCAGGCTGGCCATGCTCCGGCACACTGCTGCTGCAAAGTAACCTGGCCCTGCTGGCACACACTAAGCGTGCCAATGTCATCTGCGAGCCCAGCCGCTGGCCATTGCTCGCAGTGCAAATGTTGTTTCCACCACTGATGCTGTCAGGCTGAGCAACAGCCTGTCCAGACACGCGCCCCAGCCCCATCAACAGGACACCTTCAACCAGTAAATAGCACTTAGTCTGCAGTGTCTTTACTGACTGCTATTGCAATCCTGTGTGGTCAGCAAAATCCCATAGACACAGGTTATATTCTTCTTTTTATGGAGTGAGACTGTGCCCATGAACAAGTGCAAGATTGGTTTTCCAGTGTGCCTTCTACCCTGGGAGCTGCGCCAGCAATACAGGAGTTTGCTTTGCGCCCTGATTTCCCAGACTAGATAAGCAGGGCTCCATGAGACTGGGATGCAAGCACTTTTCCAGAAAAGGACATTGCGAGCAGCTGGCATAAGCTGCTCCAGTGTAACTCAGAGCAGCCCTCTGACATGCATCTAGGCTCTGCACTGCAGGTTTCAGAGCTGGAGCCACTATGCCCAGGCAGGGACTGTAAGTTTGGGCTGGCTCTCCCGGCTCATGTACTGTGGCTCCACAAAGACCTCCTGCTCCCCACAGCCAGGGGATTGAGCCTCTGCACCTCTGTGCTGCCTTTTCAGCTGTGGAAAGCGGATATTTTTTGGTCATTGCAGACCCAGCTGCACCATGCTGCTGTGATACCAAATGAACACCCAGGAGGAGCAATATCTGCAACTGCTACACACCTGGAATTTTCCCCCCATGTTGCAGCACCCTTCCCCATGCTGCCTGCCTGGGGACCGGCTGCCCCTAGTCCTTACTCCTCTCACTCTTCGCTGGGACCTGCCTGCGCTCAGATCCTTCCAACCTTGGTCCCTCACCAACCCCTTCCTCCTCTGGCATCATCCTGCACCCTCTGGCCCAAGGCTGTCTAGGACCCCCATCCCACTCTGCCAGGTGATCACTAACACTCAGCGCTGGACTTTTTCCTGCAGTCCTTTCATCCACCTCCTCCTGCTCTGCTCTGTCTTTGGGGACACTCCTTACATTTCCAGGCCCCCTGCAGTGGCTGCTGGCAGTGCCAGTGCCAGCCCCAGCCAGGACCAGGTCCTCTGCATGTGGTGGACCTTTGCTCTTATTGCCACAGAGCACACAGGGGCTGGCAGGGATTCGGATCATGCCAAATAGCTGCCATTTATCCAAAACATTTGTTAGAAAGAAGCTGTTAAAAAAAGATGTATTTACAAAGATTCTTAAGTCTCCTGTTCTTTTAGGTAAAGAATCTTAACTTTTTGAGGCTTTTTCTAGAATACTCTGTAATTTTATTTGGCTTGGTCTCTTTTCACATAAAATGTTTTTTTGTTTGTTTGTTTCCTGATCAGCTCCAGCTCAAGGGAATCACCTCCAAGAGGAAGGACACTGCTGCAAAGGAAACCTTGCAGGAGAAGCAAGACATTCTGTTGCACAGACCTATCCAAATGTTGTTCATACCAATAGATACTCTGAGAACAAATCACCGTATAACTTTAGTAACATGCTGCGGATGTGAGTACTTTATATCTGCTTATAAAAGATTCCTCTTGTTATTTACTGTCCCTTTCAGGATTAGCCGAGGAAGGAAATGGGAAATTGTACTCTCTGGCATGTCACGAAGATGGCTGAGATGCTGAGAAGGAAACAGAACAGAGGCCAGCTGAGAACAGCACCTTCCAGCTGAATCCCGCAGGGTGGTTTTGGCCTGTGTGACGAGCAAGGTGGCTATTGAAAGACTCAGCATTCATCGAATGAAAATTTAAAACCAAACCGGTGCTGTGGGGAGCATTTCTGCTGCTTCCTTCCATAACCACCAACCCCTTCCCAGCCACAAGCTCAGACAGAGGATCCCACTGCAGAGCCGAAGATGGTGACAGGTGATGGTTGGTTATCTCAGACCAACAGTGACAAATGCACCATGTTGTCCCCAAAAGCCAGCAGAGATGTGTCCCTCAGCCCTCTGGTGAAGGTCACTGCTGTCCTGCACACTGGGACACACAGAAAAGAGGGTCAAGCATGCTGCCTTCCTGCTGGAGAGGGCACTTCCCTCCTGTACTAAATATGGGAGCAGACAGAAGTAGCTCAGTTGTTCTTCCCAGGGTCAGCTGGGGCACAGGAATGTCTGGAGGAGGCTTTTCCTTAGCCTCCGCTCCCAGCCACTTCCCTCCCACTGCCGGCAGGGCCAGAGCTGGTGCAACGGGGAGGGCTGGCCTTTAACACCCCGCTGCTTCAGGAGTTTTAATTTTCCCCCACACGCTTACCTGAGAACATGCCTTGCCTCTGGGCTGGCTCGGTGCAGAGGACATGGTGAGCAGTCACAATCAAATATTTGTGTGGGATTTCTTTCCCTATACCCAAGGAACATTTGCCGAAACTCAGACCTTGCAACGCAGTACAACTGTTGGCAGGGTAGTGATCGCTATGGGTGTGAGCTCCTAAATCACTTACAGCAAGAAATAGAGATGTAATTGCACAGCTTCAGTGTCTTTGCTGTGAGAAATAGCAAGGCCAGTCCCACCAAATCAAGCACTGCAGGATGTCTGGGATGAATGCACCACATCCACGCAGGGTCCAGGCATCGTCCCTGGGGTGCACCTCCAGCTCCAAGCCACCAGAGTCCAGGGCTGTAGCACGAGCTGCTTCTTTCCAGCAGAAAGCTGGATCTAAAATAAGTTACATGTCCTTCATTGTTTCTTGGCTTCAGCCTTTAAAAGTTCAAACTGTTTTTGTTTTTCCTGGTGTTAGTCATGCACGCAGATTGGGAGCCTAACCTGTAATTCTGGCTTTGCTGCTGCTATAAAACATTCACACTGTGCTCTTCTAAACCAGGAGCAGAAACCTTTAATTTAATTCCACTAGAGGAGTTTAATCTAGGACTATGACATTTCAATTACTTAGTAATGCATATTTAACATTTAGCTGTACACATCCAAAATTAAACCAAGAGAAGGAAAAATGTTGTATATAAGCAACTACAAGGATTTTATTTAAAGCCAGTAAAAGCTGTAAATTTGGAACAAAGATCTAAACAAAGATCTTAAAGTAATCCCTTTTGCCTATTAGGCTGCATGATTTATGGAGCTCTGTTCAAAATGAAACATGAGATTTCCTTTTCTCCCTAGTTTTGAATTTTTGGCTGACGAGGGACAGAAAAGTCTAAAATATTGAAAATTTCCCCTAGATGAGAAAACCATTTCTGTGGGACCCTGGTCCCCATCCCCAGGGGTTTGGTGCAGTGATACAGGAAACCACTCGGGTTTGTTCCCATTGCTGCCGAGGGCCAGGTGTGCTGGCTTTCAGTCTAACAGTCCATAAAGTAATGGGATAAAGAACATGCCAGTAGTTTTGCCTCTCAAACAAAGAACACAGGCTCATTGTTCCCTTCTTTGGCCTTGTCTCCTGGTATCTATAGGTCCGCTCTTGGTTTGCAGTGAGTTCTGCAAGACAGGGTGTTTCTCACTGTCCCATGATGGTGCAGATGTTGGTCCGGCAAGGCGGCTCATCTAGAGCTTGGCATTGCCATGCCGCAGTATGATGTGAAGTGCTTGACCGTTCAGCTTTCTCAAATAACTGTGTCATTAAGTCATATCTTCAATTTTATATTCTTTGACATCGCTGCTTTCTGCATCCCTATAGATGATTGTTTATTGCCCACTGCCAGAGAGGTTTTTGCTCCTCTATAAAGTAAGCACAATAAATCAGGCTCTTTTTAGCACAGCCTCAAGAATTCCCGGAGCAGTTTCAGTTCCCTCAGGCCCATAGCGTGACTCAGAGTGGCGAAGAGATAACCAGACTTTCCCAGCCAACTCCTGTTTCTACTCAAAAGTTATTGCTGGATATGGTTGGGTTTCATTTCCACGGTGGTCGGTACTGGGGATCTCCAGCCTCTGGCTTAGCCGAGCATTGCAGGGGAAGCAGAGGCAGTTGTGGATCTGCAGAGCCCACCCAGCAGGCACCAGGCAGGCTGGAGTGGTGGGTGAGCAGCGAGAGTTGATGAACAGCAAAGAAAAGGGGATAAAGAAAGAAATCCTGCAGGGCTGCGGTGGTTTGGGAGCAGCCGCACAGAGGCAGCTGTTCAGAGGGGGAGAGGGGCTTCCTGGCTTGGGCTTATGCATACACGCTGGCCCACCACGTGCAGGACACAGCTGGGTTTCTGCACTTCCTAAATACTTCTGGGATTTTTTTTTTTTAAATTAACGCAGGAAATTAAGGGAGGCAAGAATGAAAGTGCAGGTGTCAGCAAAGGAGCTGCTTTGTTATTTCTCACCCAGAGCGCAAGCAGGGACCGGGAGCTGCTGGGTGAGCCACAACAAAATCAACATTAGAGTCTCGGAGCTGCTTTTGCAAATGACTACTGATGTCTCGATTAGCTTCCACAGCAGATATGAACACCTGTAGAAGGAAAGAGATTTATCCCCACCAATAATGCATTGTCTGCTAGCAATGGAGACTGTTAGCTTCGTCTAAGAATAAAATATAAAGGCCACATAGTGCCACCTCAGATGTGATGGTTGTGCTAAACTCACCACCACTAAGACAGGCAGGCTGCTTTCATGGCTGCCAGAGTATACAATGATGTTAACGTGGTCCTCAGCAGTGTTTAAAGGAAAAGTAAATACTGACTCTCATTAAAAATAATAACATATAATAACCTAATATTCATTTACTTAATGCTCATGCTACTAATAGCAGATATTGACCCAAATGTGGGAATAGCCTTATCCAATGTTCTATCATCTACTATTAATCCTTATCAGCTTTGTGGTCGCATTCAGAGATCTTCCTCAGGCATGTTTCCTGGACACTACTAAACAAATAAATTGCTTCTGCTGGCTATAATTAAAAAAATATATTCAGCAGCAAAGGAGCACAAATGGAAGTGTACGTCAGGAATTTGCTGCACCCTGTGTTATCCTTCAAATAGAGCATGAAGGCAGAATAAGACACGCTCCCTGCTGGCAAGGAAAAAGCAGAAAAAAGAATTAAATTAAACAGACTAGCTGCAGTGCGGTCTCTGGGGTGCCCTGGAGTTACCACACCAAATACTTCGCTGATCCAGGAGGGTTCTGGCTCATTTGGCCCCAGGACCTCTGCTTTCCAGCCGCTATTCCAGCTTTCACTATCACCCTTCACGGACACCTCTCTGCTACCACCCGCTTTTCTCTGCCTGTCTCTGACCTCTGCCAACATCACTTCTTGCACCAGAGAGTACAGCTCATCTCCAGGAATGGGGCAAGTGATTCAAAGAGTGAGGTTTTTGGTAGATTATATAAAAGTTCAAAAGGCCCATTTCACATTATTCTCCCACATCTGACCAGCCAGGTTCGCAAATATTCACCACGTGCTGTTTCTGGGCACTGGAGAGAGCGGCAATGGACTATTTAATTTCCTCTGGGACGTGGAATCCATCAAGAGAAAAAGCAGCAGAACAAGGCACTAGAAGTAATTAGTAATTATCATCAAAAGCACATATATATATATATATAAACTAGCGTTAAACTAATACTAAGGTTGAGGCAGAAAACCATGAAAGCAGGAGAATTCAAAGCTGGGGCTGCCATGGCAACCCTGACTCATGCCAGCATGGTTGGGCATTACAGCATTTCCCTGGGACCTTCCAGCAAATGCGGGTGTTTGCTCGGCATTTTATGGTCATTTTATGGACAGGTAACAGAGCCGCTGGAGAAAGTGGCTGGTGCATTTGTGGAAGAGGATGAAAGTTTTTAGGGAAAATCTGGAAACCCAACCTGGAGGGTGCAAATACGCACACCAGTAAATCCAGGCTCACAAGTGAGGTTGGACATGAGCTTCTGAGCCCACAGCCCCAGCAAGCCATGGGACCACTAGCAGCTGGTCGGGAAAGCAGAAGTTTTAGTAGTGAAACTTGGAATACTGAAATCCCAGCTGCAAGCCCTAGATCAGAGCCAGTTCCAGCATGGTCCCGCCAACAGAGCTACCAGCTTCCAGCTCCCGCTCTGCCCGGCAGATACCTTTGTGCGACAGAGAGTTTCATTTTTCTCCAAGTAAAATTCCTTACAGCCATTCTTTTCCTCATGTGACTGAGTCCCGTCTGCAATTGTCCTGCAGAGGAATGGAGTCTAAACCAGAGATCAATAGCTGATAAAATCTCAGTTAAAAACTGTTTGACCTGCTGGTTGTAGCCCAAGAGAGTCTGGGTTCTCCCTGAGCCACATCAGAGAGGCAGCGTCCAGGCAAGCGGCTACGGGTTACTAAACACAGGCATGATGACCAGGAGCCAGAGAAGTTTTCTTAGTACTGACTGGCTTCATGTTAAAAGTTATAACTTCCAGCTAGCACATTATATCTTTAGAAATCTAACTGATTTTTGTGAGCATTTTTAGAATGCAGCCATTTTGTTGTGAATTTGGGTCCAATACAGAACACGTATGCAATGTAATTCATTCACTGTAATGTTATTATCTTTCCTATTTCTACTTTCCTTTCAAGCGTGAGAGTGTTCTGTAAAGCCATGTTAGTAAAAGCTACGTATTTGTTTCTCATTCAACAATTACATTAATTTTGGATTCTTTTTTAATCTTCACAAGTAGCAAATTACCTTTTCAAACCTTAACAAAATTCAGTTCAAAGTAAGGTGCTCACAATTCTTCCTTACAAGAACAGCAAATACATCCTCTTAGTGTGGATTGCTTTCATCGTGACTTTTGGTGAGCTGCAATGAAGAACAAAAGTAGATCTCCAGAGGAAAGCATAACTCACGGCTCCGCTATACAGTGATGCACCAACCCTGATTCATAAACTAGCAGTACGCTTTTAGGCATTCAGAGACAGAGCATAGAGAAAACAAAAATGTAACAATCATATATGAAAGCATATGGATCCACTGAGCATCTTCAGACAAAAATAAAACATGGAAATTTGGAGGACAGAGCATTTGCATTGGCAAAGGCTGAGACACAACTCATCTGCACATTGTCATCTGCAGAAATTGTCAGTATGCCAGGAAGAATGAATAAAGATCATGTCTGTGTAATTAAATTCATTTATTTGTGAGAGCAGATGATGTAGTGCAAGTCAGAGCAGCAGGAAAATTCTTTGAATACAAATCCATGTGCAGTCTGAGTTTTGGGAGGGCATCTCAAAAGACAGATGGGGCTTTCTCAACTATTTCTTACTGCATTCAGCAGGTACCGAGTCTGCACCTCACCTTCAATTTAGTAGCTGCACTCCATCCTGTTTCACATTTTGGGTAGCTCCCCATAAAAATAACAAGGCTCTTTCACTTCCAGCAAACCAGTTCGATGCTCTGGTTCTGGAAGGAGCGAAAACCCCCAGATATTGCCAGTTTTGCTCAGCCCATCCTGGCTCCTCCTTGCAAGGGACCAGCCACTGCTGCTCAGCTCCAGGCACCGTGTCCCTGTGCCTGCAGGATGGAGGCAGGGATGGAGGCAGGGATGGAGGCAGGGTCAGGTCCAGGCTCACCCTGTGCTGGGAGCAGAAGGGCACTGTTTTCTCAGTGGACATCCACTCTTCCTCCTCCCACCTCTCAGGCCACAGGAAGGAGCCTCTCCCCTCTGTGTTTTCCCACAGTGGGACTGGCCTTTGCAGAAAAAATATCAAGCCAACAACTTCAACTGCATAAAAAATACCCTGCTGAGCACCTCTGGGCACGGGAAGTGCAGGCCTGTAAGGAAGGAGGCTGCAGCCCTGACTGATCGCTCCTCTCCTCATGGCTGCAGGGCTGCGCTGGGACTGCTGAAAGACCAGAAAAGTTGTATTACAGGAAAGTCTCACCACCCACCTGCAGTCATCTATGCCTCAGGTTACGTCCTTCTGGGACATGACTCCTCCAGCCTGTCATCTTAGGAATAAAGGGAAATCTGCCTAAAGAAGGATGCTGCAGCCTGTCTTGCTCACACAGTTCAGCAAGAGCTTGAACCCTCCAACATAACCAATTCTGCAAAGTCTCCTTATGTCAGAACACCTTTTCCTCTTAATCACGACAGGAAAAGACTAAGCAGCCCATTGAGGGAAATTATTTTCCATATCTGCCTTTCACAGCTATGTGGGATATTTTCTTTCCTACAGCATGCCTGGTGCTGAGCACTTCCCATGCTTCCAGAAAGGAAAGGCACGTGTTGTAGCACTGCATGCTCTCTGCCAGCCTCATAACCTGCATGAATACAAACCTGTTTCATCACTGCTGGTGTAAATAGCCCAGGCATTACGGTCTTGCAGTGTGACTTAGTGATCAGCAGCCAGCAAAAGGCACCATCTCTGTTTCCACAGAGCACTGCCACACGCAGTAGCAGCCACAGCCAACATTGCCACATCTCTCCCTTGCCACACCTTCTTCAGGAAACATTTTGCTTGACACATTTTTGTTGGTGTGTTTGCAGTGATCTGGTATTTATGGGAGGTTTGTCACTGTTGTTACCTGGATGCCCGGGGAGGGCTGTGTGGGAGCACTTAGCTGGATACGAAGCATTTCCCAGTGTAGGTTTTCCACCCCTCCATGCCTGGAGGCAGGTGTCGAACCACATTCCACCCGTTGTCCCCATGTTTGCATTTCTCAGCGTGTTACTTCACCCCCTTGCAGGATGACTGGAGTTCCCTCATAGCGTTTGGCTCCCTGCTCTCAAGGATCCTCCCTCCCTCCTTCAGCTTCCCCTGGTTCCCCTCATTGCTGATACTCTGCCAAAGCTGTTTGCCCCTCCTCATCCTCCTGCTGCCCCTCCTGGCTCTCCAGCACCATTTTGGGTGGTGGCAATTTCTGGAGACCCTGTAACAGCCTGCGGCAATGGAGTACATCAGCGTGCTGGGATAACACCAGGGAGCAGCATAGTTGCTGGACCTCCACCTGGGACCAAGGCAGGGGAAAAGAGCAAGGGAAAATAAAAGGACATACAAGTGATGGAAACACAGACCAAAACATACAAGCAACTCTTAATACAAGCTCTGTCCACCCACCCAAACTGTGCACAAGCAGCGGTTGGATGGTTGTAGCTGGGCCACAGCTCCTCATGGTCTGGTCAGCCTCTGCTGCGTCCTGCATCATGCTGCCTTGCTCCCCATCATGCTTTCCTGGCATGTCACAGTGTCAGCTGTGACAACATGCTGTGTGCATGTGTGTCTGCACACCTGTGCATGTGTATGTCTGTTTGTGCCCCTATGCGTGTGCACATGCACACATACAGGATGCTATTTGCTGCAGCAGAAGCCACGGGACACCTCTAAGGACAGGGCCGGGCTGTTGTTAGCTCAGTGCACAGTTAAACCTTATCCTGCATGACCACCTTTTGCACAAATCTGCCTGTGCAAGACAGTCATGACCCCACCAAACCTCCCAGCAACCCCTCTCCCTGGGACAGCACAGGGGCTGGGTGCCACCATGTGACAGCTGTGGCAGCAGGTACCAGGGGAAACTCCCCGAGCAGTGGCAGTGAGTCAGCAGTGGTTTGCAGCACTGGGAAGGAGCAGTTCTCATCAAGAGAACCAGAAATCATGATTTACATCAATGGGCTGTCAAAGAGTTGGCAAAGATAGATGCTCCTGATGCGTGCTCAAGGTATGCAGCTTTTCCTGTTTTCCTGCTCCTCTTAGACCAGCACAGGCTTGGTGCTTAGGACTGTAAATCAGAGGGAATCACCCTCTTTTATCTGACCATCTATGCCATTCCCAAGCCACATCACAGCTCCACATAGTCATCGTCACTGTTCATCTTTCATTCTCCTACTCTCACCAAACACTGTATCCCAGGGGAGCAAGGTCATAGAGATGAGCATCTCCAAGCCTTGGATGCTATACAGGAGACCTCGGTGCAATTCTTGGTTCAGACACATGTTTTGGGCTTGATTTTGACTCTCTTCTCCCCATGGGTGATGCAGGACCAGCAGTTCTTCCAGCACATCTCCCCCTTGCCTCTCCTCGCACTCAGGGCTGCGCCGCTGGCTATGCTGCAGGAGGAAACCAGCTCCAAGTTCACTCTAAACATATTTCTTGCCCTTATTTTTTTAATGCGATGATAAAAAATAATTTTGCTTTAAGTGCTTATGTCCCTAGGTGATCAGATGAATCAGGAGACTGGTAATATTTTGCAGAGGCTGCAAATCTACCCTGTATCTGTCTGCAGTGAATATATTAAGATTTAGTGGGAGCAAGACCTATCTGCCAACATCAGCACTGCTAGCAAATGAGCTAGGAAACAACTGAGAGGGACTCCAGGGCTTTCTTGGGCCTCTGAACTAGAAGAACAGCAGTATACTCACATCCCTTTATGCTAGAAGTCAGCCTGGCAGCAGCAAAAGACCTGGAAACTTCCACACGTCAGCGGTGATTTTGGGAGGATGGTCCTGCTGACACCACAGGGCACTCGGGACAAGCTGACATGTGAACTCTGATTCACAGGAGTCCTTGGGGGAAGTTTGCATCTAAGCTGAAGAAGATAAAAACTATCATAACCTAGTCAGGAGCAGAGTGGGCACAAGGCTCAGCCATCAGGTACTGGGGAAGCACTGGGACGAGTCTGTGCTCACTTGGGTGTGAAATGCATAGACTATCTGTTGAGCAGTACACAGAAGCCAGGAAGTAATTCAATTCAATTGTGTATGATTTTATATTAGAAAATCCTAGCAAATGTACTATCAGCTATGCCAAAGAGTCTGCCATTCATAAGGATTTTAACCTATGATGTCTTCCTCTTCCTCACATGGGTTTGGCTTTTTGGGACAACTGGCCCAGGGGTGATGTTGGGTACAAGCCTGAGGATTTAACAGCCCAGTCCTTACAGAGCTGGCCATTGCAGTCTTTCCAAGCCAAAGCATGCCACTTCCCTGGCAAGGCGAGAGGAGCCCTTGCTAGCGCTCACTGCCACCCCCGTGCTCATCCCTGCCTGCAGCCTGGGAAAGGGCTGTGCCCACCCTGGGGAGAAAACACCCAGGTCATTTGTAAACACTAATTATAACCTTTATCTTCTATCTCTGGAAACTTTGTCCTGTTACACCCAATTGTCCTCTTGCTGGTCTCTACAAACAGCAAAGATAACAGCAGTCAGCCCTGGCAAGGCTCTGTGAAGCCCCAGCAACACCCTGCAGAGTCAGGAGTGAGCGGAACCCCATCGGCACCTGCCAGCCAGCAATAACGCCTTCTTGCTCAGGCTCTGTCTTGGCCAGTGGGTTTCATGATGCTTAGGTGAGACCTTCAAAGCCAATATTATACTTGTTTCCATGGACAAAGGCAGGCTGGGCTGTGGCACGATGGAGCCGTGGCTATAATCTTCCTGGTCTGGGGGCTCTACCAGCCCCTGAGATATCACTCCAATACGAAAGGCAAGTGGGTTTGGAGTGGGAAGGTCAAGATGTCTGCAGTTAAGCTTAATTTTAATCATCATGTAGACCTGATTAAATGCCAGACTTGGGCTTTTATTTGAATGTTCCTTAATTCTGCAACTATATAATTTCCTCTGCCTAACAAAACATGAAGTCGTGCAGCTGCCGTCATTTACTGGCACACTGATAAACAATTCAAGATGCTTTCCCATAGCATTTTTTTCCCAGTTTCTAGAGCCGTCTGCCTTCCCAGCTAAGGTTACATCATTGTTGTCTTAAATAATTTAGAGACCATCTTACTTACTCTAATGCAATCATGTGTTTGGCTGTCAGTTAGAGCAGGAACAGTGAGCAATGAATCAGAAGCTAGTACCGTACTACTAATTTGCCCAAATTCTTCAACATTAAGAGCTTAAGATGTACGTTAGGCTCATGCTTCCTCATTTTTAAGAGGAATAAGAAGAATTGCTCAGGCGTTTCCAATTCGTCTCTTTCCTGTCATCCCAGCTCTTCTGCTGGTTTGGCTGAGAAGCCGCATGATTTTTTAAAGGAACAGGAGGATGTGGCCCCACACCACGCGCATGTGCAAGGGCAGGTGTGTGTGCCTGCCCACATATGCACAAGCACCTGCACGTGGACAAATTTGACAAGGGTAGCTGTCTCAAATATATCAAGCTTTTACCCATTTTACAAAAACAAGTGCATAGATAGCTCTAGTTTGTGTCGCTGCTTTGGGAAACCCTGTGCTTGCTGTCAGAGGAGTCAGATGACAAAGAGCTAAAGGTGCCAGAGAGCAACAGGGATGGGAGGTCAGCACACAGAAAACATTGAGGGAAGCCTGAAATTATAATCAACTTGTCATCTGCACACATGTCAATGAAGGAATACTGCTTTGGCTCAGAAACAGGCACTTATCGCTGTGCAGATATTAAAAGGAAAAGCATTTCAGGTTTCAAAGGGAAGCCTCTTTCCTCCATGAGTTATTGCTGTCTGGTCATTCATAACTCGATGGCAGAAGAAAAATGACTGGAAGAGCACACAACAATTTATTGGAAGGCAAATACAAGGAAAAGCAAATAAGGAACCATATAATTTGATTCCTGCTACCGGTTTCAAACATTCATTACAGAAGTTAATTAGAAAAAATCCTTTTAAAATTTCTTAACAATTCATCTAATAGACTATCTTAATTCTCCGCCATCTGACTCTCACGATTACATTCTTTCTGGTTTCCCTCTATGGCCAGACTGATAAAGAACAATCAGACTCTCTCCTTTCTTTTCCTCTGCGTATTTGCTTGCCTTTATTAACCAAGTGTTTTGACAGTGTCCAACAGGAGGGATAAATATTTGCATCTGATTTATCGACCTCAATTTGCACATCGCCTGAAAGGTCATAGCCAGCATGGTTTTGGTTGGGCAACCTCCTTGAAAGAGCAGTCGTGAGAGAAGCAGAAAAATGGGAAAAGTGCTGCAGAGCCACGACCGCCCCATCTGCCACAGCCACTGGGTGGGGGACGCGTGGGGGGTCCAGCAGCAGGACTGTCACCCCGCCGCGCTGAAGGCTGCGTGGCTCCCACCTACCAAAGCATGTGAGGGGATCTGGGGTGCAGGGCGCTGCCCTGGGTGCATGGTGCTACACAGGGTGCGCGGCGCTGCACACGATGCACGGCGCGGAACAGGGCGCGCGGCGCTGCGCTGAGCCGCACGCAGTCCCACTGGGGTGCACGGGGCTGCACCCGGAACCCCTAGCTCTACGCGCGCGGCCGCCGGCTGCTCCGCGAGCTGGCGGCGCTACGGGACGCACGCGGCGAGGCCGCCCCGCGCCCTGACGTCACGCGGCAGCTGCAAACCCGACCGTCGCGAGCGCCGGGCCTCTCCCTTCCCTCTCCGGTCGCACTTCCGCCCGGCAGGGGGCGTGGCCGGCGCCGCTCTCGCGAGAGCCGCGCGGCCCCCGCCCGCCCGCCAGCCCGTCCTGCCCTGAGGTAGCGGCGGCCGCGGCCGTCTTGCGCTGCGCTGCCGGCGGCTGGGCCCAGCCCGGCCCGAGGCGGTGCGGCTCGGCGCCGTCATGGCCTCCGACAGCGACACCGAGGAGTTCTACGATGCGCCCGAGGACGTGCACCTGGCAGGCGCCTCCCCCGCGCCGTGAGTTCGGCGCGGCCGCCGCCATGCCCTGCCCTGCCCTGCCCTGCCCTGCCCTCCCTCAGCGCGGCCCTGAGGGAAGCCCGCCACCCCCAAGCATTACGGCCGCTGGGGAGCTCCGGGGGGCGGGGGGGAGCGGGGGTCTGTCCCGAGCTCTGCGTCCTCCCGCCTGAAACCACAGGGCTCTGCGCCCGGGGAGTGCGGTGCTCTGCCGTCCTGGCCGCGGGCAGGCGGGGCTGCGCTCGGCAGGGGGTTGGTGGAGCGAGTGGCAAGCCCGAAAGTCAAGAGGATGCGAAAAAATGGGGCAGTTTTCGGTGTACTTTCTAAGGCTTGTGGGGATGGCAGTAGCCATTATCTTGATGAGATCATAGCTACCTTCCGTGGGCAGGCAATATGTAGTTTTTTAAAAAAGACGTGCGGAGATGAAATCGAGACCGACAGAGCTAATCCCTGAAATACGGTAAAAGTAACACATTTTGTGAGGGAAGAGAGCAAGCTTCTTCAGCAACAGGCTAACTGTTGCTGCGTGTAAAACAACTCCTAGTCTGCGCTGTCATTTGTTTTTAATGGTGTTGCTTTGTTGTTTCTTGTGTTTAGCCAGTGTAGCACAGTGTTCTGTGTAGTCAAGTTTTAGCAGCATTTTATAATGTAGATTCCTAGTGCTGTTATCTCAAAACTGTGTCACTATATTGTTGATATTAGCTAAATACACTCCCTCTTTTTAAATTGTAAATATCTCTTTCCGGTTCTGTGCTAAACAAATTATGGCTTGTATCAGTTCTGTTTTTCATGCAGTCTGGACCAAACCTCTCCATTATTTGACCTTGTAGGATGAGATTTCATGTAGCTTGTTCAAAGAGTAATAAGATATAGATTGTGGGATCCATCCATTTGAAGCTTTAATAATTGACTAAGGGCTTGTTTTAATCTGCGTGTCAGTGGTCACTGGATGCCTAGAACAAAGGAAAGACTAGATCTGTTATCCTCACCCACACATCCTGTATCAAAGCTTTTCTGAACTTAGTTTTTTATGTAGCCTGGTGAAAAGCACGTCTTGGCATACAGTTCCACAAGATGTGGTAAGCCAAATTAACAGCGCTTATGCTGAAATGAGGTTTTGCTCTAGCTGCTTACCTTGCTCTGGCACTGGTGATCACCAAAGTCTTCTATGAGTTGCTTCAACTCAAAAGTAATCAGCTGAAAACAAGCAAAAACTATTCAATAAGTTAAAACAGCTAGAACCTGGCAGGGTGGGGACAGGAGAGGCTGAAGATCTGGGGTTTGTGTGGCTGGAAACCACAGTCGGGAAGAGGGAGCCAGACCTTTTAGTAGAAGTGAGCTCTTAAATCTGGCCAACTGCACATCCTGCCCTTTATTTGATACAGATAATGCTGTATGTCCTGACTTTGCAGGTTCCCACCACCTGTATCTAAGCAGAACTTGGTAATATGAAGTCACTCACTAGAAAGTAAAATGGACGATGTTTTTACTTTTTCTGTTGCTCCTCCATATCCTATAAGGATGCATCATTAACTCTAGAATTCTGTCAGCTTGAGTCAAGTATGGAGGTGATCTCAGAGAACTCAGTTTGCAATACAGATACTGAATCTGTAATTCAGCCTGCTGTTGATTCTGTGCTAACAATATGGAGTATTTTCTCTAAATAAGCTTTGAGATTTCTTAAGACTTAATTTCACATTTACACTGGACACTTCTTGGAAGCAGGCTTGTAGTTTGTAGTTTTGAGCCCCCTGCATGTGTAATGGTGTTGAGACCCACAAAAAAAGCAAAACCTTCTCATGGGAGGAAGGGCAACTGAAAACAAGTGCATATTGCCCTCTGCAGTTTGAGGCATTTCCTTGTGCATTCAGTGTTCCGATGATCAGCAAAACCACTTGGGAATCCTTTTTGGCAGCATATGCTATAGCCAGTTTTTAGCAAAGCTGTGTAGATATATTTGCCCTTATTAAAAATGTGGGGTTTGTTGTGTGTCTCCCTGTTGCCCCGAGTTCCATGTGGGGAGGTTTAATAAATGCTGATATAGAAATTCTGAAAGTGGTGACAACTGTTTATGTAAAGTTGCAGACTTCTTTGCTATATATTTGTTTCATTAATTGTCTCATATGATGCGGAAGAGTGGAATTTTCAAGTTGGATGTAAAGCTTCAAATTCCTACTGTAAGTCAATAGGTACTGATGTTTAAGCCTCTCTCTCAAGGAAAGCACCATATCTGCATCCTCAGGTACATATATAACTGGTGCTCTTTAAGAATTAATTAGCAAAAATTACAGAACTTATTATAAAATGTTTCTTTCAGATGATAATGAACTGAGGAGATAGCTCTCCTGGATTGATGACTTCTGTAAGGTGAATTATGTTTAAACCAGATGTTTGGAGACTAGTGTAGCCCCTCTGGCTAGGCCTGGATGCTTCACTTTTGCTGTAGATCTTGCCTTTTACTTGTAATTCTGCTTTAGACAGGATGTGTGGAGAGTGTCCATCTGTTAGATAACTAGGTCCCAAACAATGTCTGTTTCTATATGCTTTCCTAGACCCTAGAAAAAAGATCTAGGAGCTTTTGTGGACTGGTGAGTGAAGGCATCTATTTGTTGTGTAGCCAGAGAAGTGGAGAGGGAGAGGTAATGTGACAGAAGATGCCCTTATTTAATCTCTGTCACTCTGCTTTCAAAAGACTATAACCATGGAAGAGATTTAGAAAAAGACCCTGAAATTGAGAGGCATGAACTGTCCAATGAAGGAGAATGCCAGTTTTGAGAGAAGGAGAATATAAAGTGAGGTACACTTGTTTGGATGCAGGCATGTGATAGACCCTCTTATTTATAAGAAAAGTGATCCACCCACTCTGAAATCAAGAACTGCCAAACCTAATAGTTTGAATGTCATATGCCTAACAGTAAGGGGCAAGTTCGTTCCTCATGTACTCATATCCTGAAAATTATGGTTGTGAGAAACCAAAAAAAAAAGACATTGGATTCAAGAGATGGCATAGATAATGAAAAATATCCTCTGGTACTTTAAGTTCTTGCATTCTAACTTCAGTAGTCCTGTCTTTTTGAAGTTGCTTTGATGCTTTTCCTGAAGAATCTAGTTTTCTGTATAGGAACCTAGATAATGTTAAATTGTGCCCTGTTGACACATGGAACATGCTTACTACAACTTTTTTGTTTGTATTTTAGCCAACATGCAAAACTGATCTTGGCAGCAAACAGATGGAGTGTGAAGTGTTATGTTGCTGTAGTGACTTGCAGCACTGCAGATAAGTTTCTGCATTCTGAGTTAGCTGAAGTTCCCACGTGCTTTCCAAGGGCAGCCCAGACAGTGCATTGCAGTGATGAATCCTTGTGGGTTTGAAGGTGTGAACTGCCACAGAGAGCTGCAGCAAGAATAGTTGTAGCTTCCAAGCCAGCCATAGGTCAGAGGGAAGGAAAACATTGTGTGCCCTCTGCAAGCTGAAGGATAGCAGTAAATACAGGTAGGGGGCTGGTTGCTGAACCTGTATGTTCTGTGTGGTGTATTGCTACTGTACATAACACTTTAAACTTCATCTGCCTGTTAGCACACCTGCTTTGTAACAATGTACATCCTCCCAGGAAAGCAGGCAATATGGTTCTGGGATTTGACCAAGGCCAGTCATTTACATCATTGTTTGCATTTTTTTATGGGCTAAATGTTTTGTTTTCTGTCACAAAACTTAGCAACAATGTGTTGAAAATGTGAAGCTTATTTTGGATAGGTACTAGGCTGGAGCTACCTGACAGTGGGAATGCAGCTTCCTATAGTCTGATCAGTATTAGGATGAATTTGACAGCTTAATAAATAAATAAAATGTTATTCAGGAGTTTATTTGACTTTCAGCTTAATCAGGCATCTGATTGTGTTTGTGCAAGTGAATTTGGATTTTGTCTTTGAATTTTGTTTGATCTTTGTAGATAACCTTGAACCCCTCCTTTTGTTTAACCTGGTGTTACAGTGGTATCACGTAAGAAAACTTGTTAGAAGTGTTTTATGTGAAATACAGTTTACAAGATCTATTGTTATCAATTTTTAAATCCCACTATTTACTAAACAATCATACTAGACATCAAAACTAAGTTTTTGCCTTGTGTCTTCTGGGGCATATCTCAGTCTTGATGTTCTGCCTGATAATCCTGTAAAGCTGCAGACCTTTCAAAGCAAAATCAATATTTGATCATTGGATTTATCTTCATATAAATATTTTCAGACACTTTTGCCATCATAAATACTTTTTTAAAAATACAAGCATTTCACATACTGCATCCATAAAACCAGTGGCCTTAAAGTAAGACTGGGGAGTGGAGAAGGCCGGTCCCTTCAGGTGGTTGGGAAGGCAAGACCATTCCAGAGTAATGTTGAGCTGCAAGAGACTTCAGTTACCAAACTTATTCTGTGACTGACTTGGTCTTTATATATGTAATAGCACATAAGCAGCAACTGCTCATGACTAAGGGAGCGATGGTGCTGATAAACATATAGCTCAATCTCAGGCAAGCCACTAAACTTATTTGGCTGTATTATAAACTGATCTGAAAGTGGTATTATTGACAAACAGTTATGGAAGCTTTGCCATGTTTTAAAAGCGTGTAATTTCAAGGACAGAGCTTCACCTTAACATAAGACATGTATGTCTACTATATCAAGCTATCAACACTATGTTATATTCTATACCTGCTATCTCTCTAACCTTTATCACTTGAGCAGCTTTTTCCCAAGGTAAAGCATGAGAGTGGGAAATAACATCTGTTTTAGTTTGATTGTGGGTTTTCCACAAAACTAATTAGCTAAAGAAGTCTGAAAGGGTAGCAGTGTCTTTTGAACCTCGTATTTTGTGTTACCAGTGGAGGAATGATTTAGCTGTACCAGAAGTGACATGCTAATTGGTGGTAAGTGTTGCAATAGGAAACTAAAGTACCTATTTGCAGTTGAGGGATTTGCATTTTATTTAGGTTGTAAAGTCTAAGCAGTGCCTTATACGATAGCAACCTACACCTTGCTGAAGTCTAGGCATTAATGTTGTAATTATAAATGTATTTCATTGTTAAAGGCATCTTGTGGATTTAATGGACTGAGACACGTTTCTGCCACTATTTCTAAGGAAATCCAAGAGCTGATAGTGGAACTGAAAATGTTTCAGTAACCATAAATTCAGTACAGGCTGTGGCCTTTCCTGACAATATAATTTGGGAGACAAAAGACGTGTTTGTTTTTCAGGTCAAAATACTGATTTTGCTCTTTTTTGCACGCTGGGGTTAGCACCTTCTAGGAGGATTATGCTCGAAATAGTGTTACGGATATTGTGCATCTTAAGTGTCAATATCTGGACAGACACATCTAGATTTAAGGTGTTTAATTAGTTACAAATGATACAGTATTTACTAAGCCACTGTACTTTCTTTTTACTTAACTCTGCTGTATTTTCTTTTTGTGATGAAATCCTTTTAGACAGTAAAGAGAAGAACTGAAATTCTTAAAAATGAAATGGAAATAGTTTTTCTTTTCAGAAGGTATTGTTCCTTGAAACCATCATTTTGGATGCAGGAGGGGCAAATTAAACTGAGTTCTCTGTATAATATCTGTATTGCTTGGTACAAGATGATACTCAAAGTTGTCGAGTGTCCGCTGACCTTGGTAGCCAGCTGGGGTGCTTGTGCAATGCAGGTTTGTAGTTCGTTTTGTAGTAAGCTTTTAAGGAAGTAATCTGTAACTTGGTCTCCGCTTGTGACTGACAAACTAATAGAATCATGGGACAAGCCCAGGTTGGAGGGGACCTGGAAATATCATCTGGTCCAGCCTTTCAACTTCTTTGTATATGAGTAAGATCCTGTAGTCAGCGTAAGCAGTGTGACTCAATATTTAAGTGTCTTTTGGAATTCTGAAAATCTTGTGGAAAATGTAAATTCAGGATATAGTAAGAGTTGACTGTTCACTGATTGGATTGAGTGGTGACCTGAAGAGAAGTAATTAGTTGATACCATTCCCTTAAGATACCTTGTTCTTTCATGTAATTAGTGAAACGAGAAGTTATGTGTGAGTGGATGCTAATGCAAATTCACTGTTTCACAGTATGCGTTTTGGAAAGTAGTGCAAAACTAGTTCCCTCCTGTTATGATGTAGATACTTATATTTATACTGAGCATCATGATTAGAAACAAGCCCTTACATTTACTAGAGAGGCTGAAGGGCAGAATGGCTACGGTAGTGTTGACTCTACAGATTAGGGTTCAGGCACTTGATTTGCAAGCTACTAGATCATTTGTACTTCCACTTTCTGAGAGTTTTGGTTTCTTTGATGTCCACTCTGTGCTCCCTGTACATGCTAATTTTAAATTCTCTGTAATGCAAAATGTCTTTGAACGTGTACTTGAAATAGTATCAGTTTATTAGAAAATGGTGGTGGAAATATGATTTCTAGAAGATTCTGCTGAGATGCTTTCAGGGATGGTAGAAGCTGTGGATCTGTGCATTGTATACAGTTGGGCACTTAATTTTATTTGGAGCATTTTGTGTAAAGGAGTGGTTGAGAAGCATTCATTTTGTTGCTTGTCTAAAGTATCAAGTATACATTCACTGTAAAGGAATCATAGAATCGTTTAGGTTGGAAAAAATCTTTAAGATCAAGTCCAACAGGAAGACTGTGCTATAGACTGTTTAATGTGAAGCTTACTGTCAAGAGATATTTTTTTCTTTGAGTTCTATCTAAGTCTGTCTTCTCTTTCTAACAGGTCACCGACAAAGGTTGGATCCCATGTATTAAAGGTGAGTTTCTTCTTAAAGTCAATCAAATCTTGTTGATGAACACAATATTGAGCATTTCTACCTAAACTAGATGTGCTATGGTAGCCCTAACATCTACACAGACAGGAAAGTACAGGCTTTCCTTGTTGTAGGTAGCAATTGTTGTGCTTATCTGTTTTGAAGTTCCAACTTTACTTTTATTTAGGGTATGTTAACATGTCTTGAAAGCTAACTTTATTCTAAAATGTATATGTGCAATTTAATTGAGCTGTACTTAATTACTAGACTACCCTCTTTCAAGTGATTTGTGAGTAGTAAGCAAGTCTCTGCACCACTTTTTTTTTGTCTAGATTTATATAAAACCATTGACTTTGCTCTCTTCTGTGTTCAAAATAAGAAAAATCTTAGTGGTTGTACTTTAAAAGCCTCCCCTCTAGGTTATGTGAAGATAAAACACTATATTTAGCTTAATGAGACAGCGTTGCCACTTCCCACGCAGGTAATTGGTATGCTGCATCTGTGCATAGTGACAGTGCAGCTGAATCTGGTGCACATTAAGTAGGTGAGGAGTTGAAGCCTTGTACAAATAACACTCATTTCCTGCTCTCAGAAGGGCCAAAGGTGATGCAATACAACACTGTTACACAGAGTAAAGAAGGCTTGACATTTTGTCTGCAAAGTGTTGGGAAATCGTCGTGAAAATAGTATTTCTGATTTGTCAGCAGCACTTTGCTCTGAATCAATCTTTTTACAGTGATACCATATCTTACGGTATCTCTTATGGAACAGAGACTTATCCCCTATTTTGTGTTCTGTTTCGTGTGCCTTTAATGATTAAGTATTGCATGTGTAAGCCTTCCAAAACATGTCGCTCTATCATTCTGACTAAACTCAGTGTGAACTTCAAAACTAACTTTAATGTCTTGTTGACTGAGTTATTAGCTGTGAAGTTCTGTATGTTGCTTGCAGGTTTTTTATTTTTTTAGTATCCTCCTTGTTCAAAGCTAAGTTTTTGAAGGTGCAAAAAGTACTTGCTTCTCTGCTTGGTACCGTATCAGTTTGAGTGAATGTGTGACTAATGGTACAGTTTGTCTTGGAATGGGTAAGAAATATTTCCTAAGTCCAAAGTTTAACAGGTGTGTGTGTTTAATGTCAATAAAATTAGAAATTAATACAATAGGCTTCTGTAGACACTGATTACACTTAAGTATTTAGGTCGTCATACCTTTGAAGATAGATTTTAGTGATAAAGCAAATAGAACTTTGATTTAGATTAGAAAAAAGTTTGTGGAAGGAGGGGGAGGGAGGAAGAATTTTTCTGTAATTGCAGCTGTTTGCATGATACGCCATTTCTTGAGGTCAGAACTCTCAAAGATTAATGTCTACAAGAGTTGTGTGGGTTTTTTCCAAACATAATAGTATGTTAGTATGCTATAAAGATTCTGTTTGATTAGCTAAGTGTCTAAAAACAGTCTAAGGAGAAATTTCTTACCTATCTGTACTAGACAGTCACTGTAAATCTTGTTAAGATCCAAAAAAATATTGGGAGGTCTTTTAAAATACCTGTGTCATATGGAGATTAGTAGCTTGTGCGTATCCAAAACTACATAAACAGAATTAAATGAATAGCCTAACAAAAATAGTTTATAATGGTAACAGCTAGCCTTTGGGGGTTTTAACATTGTGGGAAGACAGTTGAGGACTGCTGATCTTAACGGAAGAGAGTTTCATATCTGTAGACAGGAAGGAGGAGTAGAAAAGCAGTTCTGTATCTCAAGTCAGGGAATCAGTTGAGATGCGTTTGTGTCTTCTTAATGTTTTAAGCTCAGTAACTTAATTCTTTGAGCCAGTTCTGAGGAGTTTTTCTCTTTTGTGAGACAAATACAGGCTTTTATCTGCAGCTTTGGTCACCAGATAGACTGTGCAGGATGGTCGAACAGTGGAACAGGTTGCACGGAGATGATGTGTAGTCTCTGTCCGTGGATATAGTCAAGACCTGACTGGACACATCTCTGAGCAACTTGTTCTAGCTGGCTCTGCTTTGAGGACTACAGGCTCTCCACAGGTCCCTTCCAACATCAAGGATTCTATCAGAATCCCCTTTAGATATTGCTTATACATATATTTATAGGCAATGTGATCAATAATTTGTATAGAACAGAAGGCATGTAAGGCATACGATGAAGTTCCTAATAGACCATGTTATTGAGGTTAAAGCAGTATCCTTCTACGGTATAAACTACTTGCTTTTCTAAACCTAAGATTTTTCAGGGATTAATATGTTTACTCACAACTAGAATATTTTCAGTTCTGTTTTAAGACTTTGTACAGAATATCCATACTTAACGTGTGTGTAAGAGCTGCATATTTTAAGTAGGTTTTTTTTTTTTTTTAATTAAGTAAGACTTACAAAGATTTACTACATTATTTTGGCACACAAGGCCACCTTTAGTGAATTGCTTTTATTAGTTCTTTGTTTGGTAGGATATGCCAAAGTCTCGATGCCATTTGCACATCTTGAAACTACTCCTTAAACTGCAGGGTGACTTCACATCAGTAGTATAATATCATGGTAGTGTTGATTATACATATGTAAAGAATAAATAGTATACTCAGCTTTGAATATTCATGCAGTCTTTCATCCAAATGTTAGGAAAATGTTCCTGGTTTTTGCTTATATCCAGTCATTTCATTTGTTCTGTTGCAGTTTATTTAGATTTCAGAAGGATCTGCATGAAGATAACTAATAGCAAAAATAGACAGTGTGCACTAGGAATAATTGTAGAATGTAAGATTCTTTGTCAGAACGTCAAAGGCATATTTGTGACCACTTGATAGATCTGCCTGACTTAAAATAGAAACTTTTTTAGAAATTTCCAGGTTATGTAGTGATAATACAGTTCCTGCATCCTTTCCCGCAACCTGATAAAAGAACAAAATATTTTAATATGGATTTTCCTTGCTGCAGATTACTGAATGTGTATGTTTCTCTAAGCTTCATGCTACCTTCGATTTTGTTTTAGTTGAGGTTGAAACCTCTTAAAGATAACTGTCTTTTTTGTTTAATAGTGTGCAATCTTTCTCTCTGTATGGTGGTGTGAAATACTCTTCACATGTACTGTGCATTACTGTTTAAACATCTATATGACAGCAGTAATATGTGAAAAATGTAGCAGAATTCTTGTCCTTTATGCTATTTAATTTGTTGTAGATGTATTTTTGTTATCTAATCTTACTGAAGGACTTACTACCATCATCCAATGGTATCTACCATCTTTTTCCATAGGATATGGACAGCAAGGTACACAAAGCTGGAAATGAAACCTTTGTACAAGAAATGAAACAAGATGATTCAAAAGAGGTTAGTTAAATATTGCTTTGCACTTCCAGCATCACAGTAGAAATATTAGTTAATTTAATAATCAGTCTTCATCCTGAAACTAACATAGGTTAGAATTTGCTGTGTTAGTAAGAGTGTCCATCTAAAAGATAAATATCAAACTGAGCATTCTAAAAACATATTTAGCATTCACCGGTGTTGCAATATTTGTGTAATTTACAGGATCATATTTAGCAGTGCATGAGAATTCTGAAGAGTGAACAGCTTTTCCTAACTTTGTCTCAAAGTATATTAAAGAGGAATGAAAATTAGTCACTTTATTTTTCAGTTATGTCTATTTCTACACTAGGTCTCCAGAATTTTTAAACAAAATGTATTTTGTATACAAAGCAACAGTGGAAGAGCTCTTGTGGGTGTTGTACAGGCTGACTGGTAAGTGTACCCTAGAAATGCCTGCTATTTTACAGTAGAATGGTTTTGGTTTTGTTTTTTAGATTATTGACAGTATAATAGAAGAAAGCCAGAAGGCACAACAACTGGATGATGATTCTTTAGCTACTAGAGGAAAAGAACCGACTGCTCCAACTTCAGATGCAAATGCTTGGATTTCTGGAGCAGGTATCATTAGTAGTATACCAGAAGTATTAGCTGCTAAAATATCATTGCAAGAAGACCCTGGAGAACTGGTGTATCAGAATGTATGTAAGGACACTGAATTGGAGTCAGGGAAGCTTTTGTTTACTTCAGAGCAACAGGAAACTCATAAACTAACAAAAGTAACGAGTGCAACTGACCATAAAATGGATGAAACCGAAGCACAAGAAGAAACATCAAAAAATGAGGACATAACAGACAAGAAAGAGGCAAATACTTTAGAACAAGTGGCTTCACATTTAGCTACCAAAGACCTTTCTACAACAGAAGAAATGCCTCCAGCAAAACCACCAAGGCAACTTACTGTAGAACCTGATATAGTTGCTAGCACAAAGAAGCCTGTCCCAGCACGGCCACCACCTCCAACAAATGTTCCTCCTCCAAGACCACCACCACCTGCACGGCCAGCTCCACCCCCTCGGAAGAAGAAGAGTGAAGTGGATTTTGAAGTGCAAAAACCTGTTTTAGAAGGCAAGTATTCTATTTTAGATGGCTCTAGTTATCTACATGGTTACTATTTTTGTGTTTTGAGTGAAGAATCATTCAATCTTTTGATATTAGTTTAGTTGACATATAAATGACAAAAAAAAATTCTTCAACAATCTTAGCTTCTTATAATGGAGAAATACCCTTTTGTATTGCAAGTGTTCCTAATTCATAGACTTTCTTGCAAACTAACACTTCCTACCAAAACAGCTACTTCTGTAGCAAGGAGAAGAGGCCACAGTGATGCAGAAATGAAAAAAAGTTGCACACTTCAAATAAAATGTGTGCAATCTGTATTAGCATAGAAATACAAGACAAGATGTAGACTGAGGTCTCACGAAAATGAGTAGTCCTGGGTTACTAGGAAAACCATTTTAAAAAAAAATATTTGTTAATAAAACTTAAGAGGACTAAGTGTAAAATCATACCTGTGCCTGCAGCTATATATAAAATATTATTGATAAGGCAGATTTGGTGGCAGTTGATGTTTAAAAAAATCAAACTTGTCAGAAACGATGTTCAGGAGTGTAACTATGATGTTAGGATTCTAGCAATCTGTAGCCTGTCTATGGCAAGTGTTATGCTCTTCTTGCTAATACGAATCTCTCTCCAGTTTCTCGAGAGAACTTCACAGCTGGTGGTCTTTTAACTCCAAGTACAGTGACAGAGGGCATGCCCAAAGATTCTCAGCCTTCTTTGGATTTGGCAAGTGCAACTAGTGGAGATAAAATAGTCACTGCACAGGTATTGGGAAATGGTTATAAATTCAATAACTGTAACATTTTCTATTACTTTAGTGTTACAGTAGACATAATGTATTCTATGTCTGCAAAATTTCAGGAAAATGGGAAAGCAGCTGATGGCCAAACAACAAATGAAGTGCTTGGACCACAAAGACCCAGGTCTAATTCTGGAAGAGAGCTCACAGATGAGGTATTAATGAATGTGGTTTGCACACAGTACGTTCTTGTGCTTGTTTTTCCAGTCTGTGGAATGAATTGGAGTAGTCGCACATCACTCTGTGCTCTGAACCACTATATACTGTGACCAGGGATGCAAATAGGAGTGATGGCATGCTGGCTTTGTACACCTAAGCACTTTGTGGTCCCCTGAGTCATATGTAGTACTAGCATTTGAAAGTGTGAGCTATAATAGATCTGAAATGCTATGAGTTTGTTTGTAGCTACGCAAACACATTACAAAATTTCAATGTGAGGGAACACCAGCAAACTTGGCATTTTTGTCATTCGTCTAAAAGGGGAAGGGATCGGCAATAGGAGAATGATTTTCCTAATATTAAAAATTAGTTTCTTCAGTTAACATCATCAGGATAAATGGAAGTTGTAACTGGGCTGCTGCCAGTTTTTATTTGTGTATATCTGTGTATAGCATTTTTAATACTAGTGAACAGATGTATGTGTTCATGAGATGCTCCAAAAAAAACCCCCAACCAAACCCTTTTCCTTTTGTGTAGTACTAATTAGGTCTAAATGCTTTTTCTCTGTAGGTAATGGTTGTTTTTTCTAAATCTAAACTACAACTATTAGAATATCTGAAAGGGGAAGACTTCAATGTCTTTTCATTGCATAATATATTTGATATTAGCATGGAAGATGTCAGGCAGTGGCTGATGTCTGTATAGCTGCATTTCTGATTTATGAAATTGATGCTTGTAATGACATGTAATTGTTCATCTGTGTATAGTGGTTGATAATGTTTGCACTAACACAGTAAAGGTAATTTTAACTTAAACTTGGTCTTTATAAAATAGATATGTAGTGAGCTACAGAATTTCCCATTAAGATAAATAATCTGTAAGAGCAGATGATTTATATTTTGCTCTAGATTTTGGAGTCTAATCAAGTCATTTTGTTTTCACATCTTTTTTTTTCGTAGGAAATTCTAGCAAGTGTAATGATAAAAAACCTTGATACAGGTGAAGAAATACCCCTGAGTTTGGCAGAAGAAAAGCTGCCAACAGGCATTAATCCCCTAACTTTGCATATCATGAGGAGAACTAAAGAATATGTCAGGTATGAATGATGATCTCTTTCAGCCCTTTCTGATACTGTTGCTCTCATAGTTTTTGCATACGTGGAGGCTGCTCTTATGCAAGTAGAGAGGGTCCCAATCCATCTGCCTCTGACTAATTTGAGCACTAATTCCCAGTTCTTTATGAACTAGGCTGTTTATTGAATTCTTTTCAGTTAACTAAAAGTTGATTATATTACTGGAACTTGACAGGCAAGTATGTCTGAAAATCCGGTTGAACTGCAGTTAGCACTTGATGTGCTAGATGTTGTTATTTCTATACTGAATTAAACACAGTTTATGTTCAAGTACTATATGTTGTTCATGCTACCACCCCCTGTAGCTTTTTCAGTGTTTAATTTAGTAGACTATGGTGCTCTGAAGATCTGTCGTCATCAGTATAGCTGACTACTTTGAGGTTTTCCTGTTTTCAATGGGGCTTTAGGCCCTTCTAATGCTTACAACTGAGTCTGTTTGTAAACTTTGATAGAAAAATACAGTTTCTTAATGATCAAGAAATTGTGTCAGTCTAGGTAGTTTTTTCAAAGGCCTAGATCTATGTGAATTATACATCAGACAATTTTTAGGTTTTTTGCATTGTTGAATTACCATTGAGAAGCTCACTTCTCTAGAACTGTACCCTTCTGTGTACAAAATTCTATTTCAGAATTAACCACTATTAATTTATTTGATCTATGGAAAGCAAGGTATGAGAACAAGGTGGCGTTACCAGTTTCTAGTAATGTAATGTATTTTGTCTGCTCTTAGCTTTCAAAGCGTCACATAAGCTTAAGTTTGAAATTTGTGGAAGGCAGTAATGTATCTTTGGCATCTGGAGAGTGTATACAGTTTTATTACGAAGACGCCTAAGATTAAAAGGTCTATTTTATTACTTGATTAATATCATGTCCATGTTTTTCCACGCTGCCACCTACATTCATATCCTCCTGTTTTATGTGCAGAAGTTTTTCCCTTTCTTGTAAGGTACTGCAAAGCTCTGCTGAAGGGGAGAAGTCAGGGTGCTGGGACAAGTCAGGTCTGGGGATGAAGCTTTCACTAGGTCCAACGTGAAGGAATAAAGGTGGATCCTAAAATGCAGATCCTACTTTACTAATGTTTCATTCAATTTAGATTCAGTATGATTTTGTATTAAACAATCACTTCTGTATTTCCTAGTAACGATGCAGCACAGTCTGACGATGAAGACAAAATGCAGACACAGCAAACCGATTCTGATGGAGGGAGGTTAAAACAAAAAACGTAAGATGCTATTTCTTGTCCCTAGAAAGAAAAGTCAGGTTTTGTTTTTCTAAGCTGAAGCTCCCCTTCCGACTTCTGAACAAGTTACCTGTTAAGTACACGATACTTGAATTTATGTAAGCCCATTGCTCTGCAGTTAAACTGAAGAT